>NC_060250.1:30671123-31921123 GCF_921293095.1 Ischnura elegans | reverse complement strand
ACGATAATGCTACCTTGTGAAGTTGCTTTTCAGAATTGAAAAAAATCTGCTATTCCTGTCCCTTTATGTATAGAATAAAAGTTTTCATTTCCAAACCGAATTATATGCTGATATGCTGGTTCATCATGCTGCTACGATTCAGATACGCTGCTTATTTCGAATAGGGTAGTTTCCTTCATTAAAGAAAACGAAAGGCATTGATTGCGATTCGTTACCCACCATTAGTATGTTCATAATATACAAATTATTTGGTTTTACAAATCCCAGTTTAGACGAATGGCAATGCTCAATTTTATCGGGGCAGCCAGAAGATATGAATGCCTGGATCGGCTTTTCAAAATGTTAACAGCTTCGAAGAGGCATCATGGAGGAAACGCTGAGGCTCATTATGGACGCTTTTTCCTCGAAATAATTTGATCTTTTCCACGACTCTTGAGTCTCTTGCGTTTGCACAGAATTTTGACCCGTTGAATCACAGCCCCGCGGTCTTGGGGGAAAGTTTTCATAGAAATTCCAATCTCCTCGGGCAGTTCCGGGTGAGCGGTTTGCCTATCCGGAGGATCGTATAAACATGGACCTTATCTAGCGACTCGCCAAGGGAGATGCAGCGCCAACCTATGGGTTTTCTCAAACCATCCTCGCATTTCTAATTTATAGTATAGGTGATAACTTTAAATGGACGTCTATTTATACAGAAAGTATAAGTGATAACTTTACGGAGTAACCCGTAATGCGCTAATAGGGTAGTTTCCTTCATCAAAGAAAACGAAATGTATTGATTGCGATTCCTTACCCACCATTAGTGTATTCATAATATACAAATTATTTGGTTTTAGAAATGCCGGTTTAGACGAATGGTAATGGTCAATTTTATCCTCATTTGAAAAAGGCCAGATTGGCGCCCATGCGATGCCACTCCACGTGACGTCACAGGGACCTAGTTTCTATACGAGTAGATAGGAGTTTTACATCGTATGAGATTACCAATGCATGCATGAGGCACAGAGCACAGAGTAACATGTCTTAATAATCACCTATTAAAACTGCCTTAAGTCGGAAAGTTTCCATCGTTTGATAGGGTATTAATAATTCTTTTTTAAGCCAAGCGCTACCAGCTAGCATGGTACTCTGCTACCTGCTGGCATCCTGCGTCGTATCAGCGCTCAAAGCCTCGCCCCAAGGTCACCTCACTTGCGGCAGCGGGAACCAGAACGACGTCATACGGGGTTTACCCAGCATTCATACTTAGCCGTCGCGTTTTCGCGCGCTTGAAAATTTTCACTTTTCATTTAATTGCGGAAACTAGATATCGACATTTAAAAATCTAAAAGCGTGAAATACGTACTCCAGGAGTAATAATCTTTCGATTTAGGCATAAAAAAAATAATAGGAAACCACCCTATCATATTCTTACCTGGAACGTCTCGCTTGAAAGCAGGATGACGGCGCTGAGTAAAAACGTTTGGATACTCAGCGAGAGCGTCGTGAGGGAGTAATGCACATTCTTAAGTCGGCGAATGAGCACGTAATGCAGGGAGTAACCCAGTGTTCCCACGATAGCGGCAGCCAAGCCTGTCGCATCCAAACTATCGGCAACCCCTTCCTTTTCTACCACCACTTTCTCCTTATCACTATCTGGCGGCGGGTTCAGAGGCAGCGGCGGTTTCGTCTGACATATCAACACGCCGCCCGCGACGATCCCGAGGATGGCCGCACACTTGGCCACATTGGGTTTTTCACCGAGGAGGATCCATGCCAGAACGCTGACGTGTGCGGGTGCGCTGAAAATCAGGGCGGAGGCGTCGCCCAACGGCAGCCGCTGGAACGCCACGAAGAGGAGCTGGAGGGATGCGGCCATGACGATACCCTGACCCAAGACGGATCTCCATGGCACGCATTGGCAGCGGTCTCCGACCAATATCGACGTTTCCTCCGCGACGGGCCTCCGCCTTCTGACGAGACTCCACGCGGCCGCTGGTGCGATCAGAAGGCTCTGCACTCCGGTGCGGAAAAGCAGGACCTCGGAGGGGCTGATGCGTCGGAGGACGTGGACCGTCAAGGCGCAATAGGTGAAGGCCAGGCCGGAGAGGATGGCGAGGAGTATTGCTTTGAGCCGGCGGAGAGTCGAACTCCTGGCCGATTCTTCGCGGGGACATTCATCGGGTGAGGGAGGAAAATTTCGCCCCAGTTGGAAAGTTACGATCGATCTGTGGTCTTCACGCCCTCGTCTTGCAGGAAATTCGGCCCTCTTGTACAACTGCAGTCCCTCCTCCCCGCTGGAATGCGAAGATGGTCTGTACTTGAAAATTCGCATTGCCTATCGCGAGGACGTGCTGTGGTTTTTTGCCTATGCTTCTCACCGACGATGCATGCTCAACCGCATCCGATTCCTGCAGGCTGTAATGCCGCGAGGTTCATTTGGTAGCAAGTGCACCGGAAGTGGAGGCGTTGATCCCGATTTTATTTTTTCCTTCACATCCCACCTGGGAGACGTGATGTCTTATATTAAAACATATGGCATTGAGGATTAATGCCAGACGCTGTGTTAACGGGAGGAAGTTAGTATAGTCTCTTCTTGATAGTTTTGCGAAAAACTGATGGGGAAATAAAGAAATACTTTTCATTACAATTTTTTCCAGTGGACAGGGGACACTTCATTCACATTTAATAACATTTCAGGTTCCTTATGTAGGCATATCGAGTTCCTGCGGTGCCTTCCTTCTGCAATGGGTTTTTCTGTAGGCTTTTTAGTTTCTATATGTAGTATGAATTAATTATCCGTTTATCGAAAATAAATCATTAAGTGTCAGCCAGTAAGTTAGCCACCTGATGATTACCGGCGTAAAGACATTGGAAATTTGCGGATTTCTAAGTAAGCTAATTTCTATAATGGTGAAATAATTTCATAGTTTCTATAATTTATTATTTTCATAGTTTTTTGAAAATAGTTCAGCTTATCCATAAATTTTCAAATTAGGTTCCCAGGAATTTGCTGCTCGAGATTAATTGATTTCAAAATTTTCGATTTTGTACCAATATTCAAACCTGGGAGGAAAGAAATGCAGCACTAATTCTACCTATTTCAGTGGTTTTACCGCGTGTATTGATTTCTCTGCATGACAACTCGAGAGCATTTCGCGGACGTAAAGCGGAGACTGGATTTTAAGTAGCCGGCGTAATCCATAATTTATGGATCGCCTCTTAGAAGAAATATTCGAAGGGTTATTTAATGTCAGCTATTGAGATATAATACGGGTGCAAACCCTGGTCAAGTCAAATTATTTACACTGCGAATTGCTTCCTTTAGTGTTTACATCTTTGCACATGCGCCTCCGAGTGTTGTGTAAATCCCCCTATGCTTAAGTAGAAGTCCCGGTGGTCAATCCGCAATACTCTTGTTTATCAAACATTCAGTGGCGCCGACTCCATGGGGCCTGAGGGGGTCCGAGGCCCCCAAAATTCGTTACAGATGTGATGAAAAAATGTGTCAGGCTTGCCGATTTTCCCCCGAGTGTCCAGATATCGAGATTCGAGTTATCAGGGTTCTAATGTTGATCATATGACTCTTCTAAAATGCTTAAAAAACTTAAAACTCACTACCATGGCCCTATATAAGGGCCTTGCTCACTACTTACAAAATTTACCGGGGCAAGGTCCCCGATTTGCCCCCCCCCCAATATTTTTTGTAAGTCGGCACCCCTGCAAACATTAGTTCATGACTCCCGACTAGGTATTTCAATAATATATGAATATATTCACCTCAATTCCGTTTCACATCTGAGTGAGAGGAGAGTGACAAAGCATATGCATTAACTCTTCTCGGGATTCCGCGCGGGTAAGATTTTGTAAAATATTACCCGCGCGGTGTCCCGAGAAGAGTTTATGCACATTGTTCGCCGGGAAAGTGTAAAATCTTACATGATACAGCATAATTGCCATCAAGGCTTCCTAGAGGGATTCTGAAGCCTAGGGTACTCTTCTCTTTGAGGCTCTTACCTCATAATTACGAGGGTGGTTTGAAAAGTTCTCGGAATGGAATAGAAAAAAATGTTCTTACATCACTGAAACTTATTTTATTTTTCAATATAGTCTCCTTGTAGATTACTATATTTGGTCCAACGATATTCTAGTGCCTTGATTGCACCTATAAAATGAGATTTCTCTAGGCCGACAAAATAGCTGTCAACTTCGGCTATCACTTCTTCATTTGAAGTAAATCATTTTATCCACCAGGTCCACCATCAAAAAATTTCAGTTTTGGGAAGAGACGGAAGTCTGACGGAGGCACATCAGGTGAATAAAGCGGAAGTGGCAACAATCAATACCATAGTTCGTGCTATTTGTCATGGCGATAGCACATGTGTGCAGGCGCGCATTGATGAAAGATGACATTCTTCCTTGCTAAACCTGGCCTTTTTTCGTGTATATTTCATTAAAATTAGTCCCAGAGGTTATCATAGTATTGTCTAGTAATTTCTAGCCTAGTGGGGAGACAATCTTAAAAAGAATCATCTTCACATCCCAGAACACTGATTCCATGACCTTTCCAGTCGAAAGAATCGTCTTTGCTTTCTTTGGTGGTGGATAATCATCATGTTTCCACAGCTTTGACTGTTTTTTTGTCTCTGGAGAATAGTAATGGACACAAGTTTCATGTTTGGTCACAAACCGGTGTAAAATAACTTGTTCGTTTTCCCTAAAACGGGTCAAACATTGTTCCTATATGTCCATTCTCATGCATTTTTGATCGAGCGTCAAGAGTCGCGGCACTCATCTTGCAGATAATTTTTTCATTTCTAATTTTTTCGTTAAATATAATACACCCTTTTATATGACATCTGGCAAGCAAGAGAAATTTCACCCACTTTCAATCGGCGATCCTCCATTGCCATTTTGTGCACTTTTGCAATGATTTCTGGAGTAGTGACATGTCTTGGCCGACCTTTGCGCGGACCATCATCTAAGCTCCCCCGACCAAATTTAAATTCATTTGTCCTCTTGGCAACAGTTGACTATGAAGGAGCAAAGTCCCCTAGTGTATTCTGGAAATCGGCATGAATGTCCTTTGCTTTCATACCTATTTCTACGAAGTACTTAATCACTGCATGAATCTCGATTTTTTCCATCTTCGCAAATCACTATGCAGGAGCAACAAAAAAGTCACGTCACCGACATAGTTCTTTTCCAAGAGCATTGACGGGGCAGGTGTCTGCAGCGAACAGTCCTATGGATATCACGTGAAAAGTTCGTTGCACTAGCTCTGACAACTCGTGGTGATTCCGAGAACTTTTCAAACCACCCTCGTATTTCCATACTCTCCTCAGGTTTGGGGAGCGCCGAAAGTACCTATTCACTCGAGTGTTTGGCAGCCCTCCTGGGGGTAATGAGGGCCTGGAGCAAACTTCATTCGTGAACCCCTGACCGCCAGGAATTTTGTTCAGGGGGTCCAAAATTAGGGAGAAAATTTTTAAAAACAGGGTACTAAGTAGAGGGTTTTAAACTAATTTTAGCACTTTTCATAATCAAAATACTCCATTTATCAAATAAATCTTTTGTAAATTCATGATTTTTAAATGTTTTGTTTTCTTTTATGAAGCATAAAGTAATTGTGTTTTTATATTTCGGGGGGAGGGGGAGTCCGTACCATCTCCCCTGGCAACGCCACTAGCCCCTGACTGGGTGGCTCTGGAATTATGTGCTGAGCCTACATATCTTTAGAAGTGTATTTGGAGCAAAGCAAATTGTAGTTGAGCCTTGGGAACTATGCAGATGTGGAGTGAGTATCTCATAATTTTGAAAAATTTTACTTAAAATTCGATGCATCCAATGAGTAGTATTTTTTCTTTCCGATTTATGAGCTAAAAATAAGTTTGACAAGTTTCCACGAGCATGGTGTAATGACCATAGTAGCAAGTTCTACCGAAAAAATACAAAATCAATAGGTGTGATTCGATCAAAGTTAACGTAGGGTTTTAGAGGTAAAAATCATGTACTAAATTCAAATAATTGGGTTCATAAAATAAGTCTTCGAAAGTTCTTGTTCGAAGGAAAATAATATTTAGGGCATGCTAAAATTAGATTTTAAATTCCTGCCTTTTGCTAGATTGAGGCCATCTATAGGGTTTTTGCGTAAGCTTGGTAAGTGAAATATAAACAAATGAGTTTAATAAAGCGCAACAAGCGCAATGAGCAGCGGCAAAACAAGGTGAAATCAACTTCGTGTTTTACGTGTTTCTCGCGATTTGCAAATCATGTGTGTTTGACGCATGAGACACTTTAGTTAGAAATTTGTGAATATTAATTTTGTTAATAAATATGAATTCCATTTGTTGCTGACATATATTCGCCGAGGAATAGGTCCAGTCGTTCAAATGTGTTTATCCTGGGTTCAAATCATGGGAAAATAAATAATGGAAAAACTGCTGTCTCTTTGTCGGCACCCGGTGCCGCTGGTTCCAGTGCTGAATCGTGTCACTCTTGTCTCTCAAAGGTAAAGTGGAAAGTGAGGTTATCGCTGGCATGTTTTGTTGATCCTAGATGATGATAGATATGTTTGACATTATGCAATATGAATCTTTCGTTGAACAGATTTTCTCATTCTACTGAGCAACAAAGTGGGATTGTCCGAAAAGCAAGGAAGTACCTGCTAAATCGTTTCGCTCAATTTGTCAAAGGATATGAGAAGTTTCTGGAGAAAAACTTCCCATCTGCAGCCAATGTTTACAGAGTGTTTCTATTTGGAACTCGGGATTTCTACAAGGACATGCGACAATATCTGTCGTTGGCTAGATCCGTGCGTTCTAAAGGCAAAGGTGTTAAATTCTTAAATCGCAAGGAACTAGAGATCTATTATAGAATGCCTGGGGAAATGATTCGAGTGGCGCCTGTTTTGCTAATGTCAACGTTACCCTTTGCAAACTATGTGGTGTTTCCTCTAGCGTGAGTATTTCTCGTTAGCCATTACATCAACAACTGTTTATGAATATTCAATATTTCTTTTCTAATTGTAGGTACATGTATCCAAAAACTCTGTTATCTTCCCATTTCTGGACTCTGCAGCAGAAAACAGAATTTGCCATAATTGATCTACGTAAACGACTTTTCAACAATAGACCCGTATTCCGATGCTTACAAGAAAGGTTGAGAAGCATCAAAGGGCAAGAACTGTTTCAGGATTGGGCCCGAATACTCTCCCTGCTAGGAAGCGGTGTCCATCCAGAAGTGGAGGAAGTAATAAAATGTACTCCGTTGTTTGAAGGGGAGCCGTACCATATTTCGACTATTTATAATAATCATGTGGTGAGAGCTTATGCTTATGTCTTGAAGTGTTGTTTTTACTCATATACTTAATCTCACTAATAGTAATCATACGCCCTTTTGGATCCTCATGGTACCCTAATCCCTATGTCCTCTGTGCTGATTGGGTTATAAATCTTTCCCAGTATTTTTGTGTAGCAGGTATAATTTGCATTTTGTGCTCTTTGAATTGTAGAAAACTTTTTTTTCCTCTTTATGGGGCATCTCTTCTGAATTCAATGCAAAGAAAGAATTATTAATGTGTAGGAAGTATAAATATTCAAATTATGTTAAATATTTTTCTGAAATTCTGTGCATATTTTCTGTATAGTTTCTCTCAGCCTTCATCAGACTCGGGTGAATTTTTTTATGAAATATATTAAGAAACCAATCTCGAGATAGAGAATTCACTGTGAAATATTAGATAAACATTATTCATTCACAAGCATTACATTTCTTCCTCATCATCAATCCACTTTGTGGGAGAAATATTTCTGGTGTATCTTGCTTCATTCTCTTGATTCACGCTGTTTCATGCAGGAATAAAAAAAAAGATTCCTGGTGTAATTCTCCTTCGAAGTATAAATTTATATAGTTCAATACACTGCAAGCATTTTAAAATATGTAATATGAGGTGAGGTGAGCTGTGGTTGTTGACTGATGTTGCCGTTAGGTCTCCATTGGCGTGCAGGGGATATAGAGGAGTGCTAGACGACTGGATGAGTAGACAGCCAGTATACTGATTGGAGGAGACAGCTAGGTGATGACTGTCTGGCAAACACTGCAAGCATGCTGTGCGGCTAGACCGAGTGAAACAGGTGTTTGGCCGCTCATGCTCAATGGTCCATAGCAGTTGATGTGCGATCGCTTAAACTTCTTGACATCCTCAGACACTATCCTTGTAACCAAAGTTAGCTCAAATGTATAATTTTAATTTAAGGCTTTCCTGTTGGTGATTATTCCTTGATGAAGTAAACAGGGACTCAATTATTTATTCCTCATTACTCAATTAATCAAAAGAGTATTAAATGTTTTAATTTTGACTACGAATGAAATTCCTTGTATCCTGTTTACAATCTTGTGAAAGAAACTTGGCTGTGATCTGGGATATTGCCCTCTGTAAGACTTCTAATTTTTAGCAATATGTGATTGTTTTTATGATAGATTGTCAGCAACATAACCTTAATGCTAATGCAATAAATTCATATTTTCTTGATCAGTTTGTTATTTTAAAGTTTATTCTTATGAAAAATTATCATTCATAGAACGGTCTGCTACGAATGCATGGCATGCATATGGGTTTCTCACGTCGAAGGCGCCTTGAAGACAGAGCTCTCATAATCCACGAAATGGACCTTGCAATGGCCAGGGAAGGTATTAGCGGCATGGCTCTTGATGAACTTAAGTGGGTAAGTGTAATTAATGTAATGGATATTGGAATATGGTCTTCAAAGGGTTATCTTTATGTGTGAAAAATGAGTTAATTGGAAATCTCTCCGATATGGAAAAATCTGTTGGTCTTAGCTGATGCAAAATACTTTCGCATGTAATTCACCCTATGTTCAGCAGAAACTGCGTAATGTGGAAATGCAAACATTTCTGACCACTTTACCCTGGATTAAGTGGAATTCCAAGAGCAAATAATGTCCACAGTATTTACCTTTTGAGTAGAAAATTGTTAAATTTATACAATTTGATCTATTTTAGTCAATTTTTAAAAAGAGACTGCGATAATGAGTTTCGCTTCAACAAAGGGTGTAGAGACATGATAGTAATGTATTCTACTGTTTACAGCATTCGATGTTGGACATTTTGACCAACTTCTTCCAAAAAAAGGGTATAACTCTTATTTTTGTAGTACCTACATAACAGGTATGAGATGTGGCCATAATCATGTACAAAACAGAATGCATGCTATGGAAAATGGGAGCTAATTTAAGATCACAACCATTGATGGGACACTAGTACATAAACTGGCTTCTTGGTCAAGAAGACCAAGCCTGTCATTGTAGTCAGTCTCAATGGGCTGCAGAGGCTTAGTTATTTCAGTGAAAGAGAAAGGAGAATGCTTATTGATAGTGTATCCTTGTCGCCAGAAAAGTGGGTTCAAAAAGTCTTTGTCTGTAACATCATACAATTTTTCCTTCCAAAACCTTTTTTATTTCTTTACAAATACAATTTCTTTCCTTTGTTCAATGACACTTCTTGTGCTCTACCTCTCCATGGTACAGAGCTACTTACAGATGAAGTTGAAACACTCGTGGTGGCTTTGATACTCTTCAATTTCATGCCACCCCCTACTTCACTGGCACAAATCTTATCTGCCAATTTCAACTCCTGTTTGAGCACCTGACATTGATTTCCCCACTCTGACATTTTCATGGTGGCAGCAGCTTGCTTTTCTCTTTTATTTTTGACCTCCAATATATAGCTATAATTTTTGGTAATAAAAGACTTCTAAACACAATTGCTTACGACAGCCTCCCAAATTTAAGTGTCGCTTCCACAACTGTGCCGGTTACCAAGACTGTAAGATATCTAGGACTCACGCTCACCTGCAATCTATCATGGGATCATCATATGCTTGAAGTATGTGATAAAGGGAATAAGGCTCTTTATTTATTGAAACTACAAAAGAAAAATCTCCCTATTTCCACGAGAATTGTGCTTGTCACACGTGTTATCTTCCCCATTATTGATTACTGTATACTAGTCTATAATGACTTACCTTGTGTATTTGAAATGTGTCTGCAACTGTTAATTAACTCCTGTGTTAGATTTATGTTTGATTTACGTAGATATGAACATTAGTCCAAATTCTACACTGATCTGAATCGGTTACCTCTTCACAGCCGAAGGGATAATATCCTGGGATCTTTTCTGTTCTCCTTATTCCAAAAACAGACTCCTGCATACCTGTACGAATTATTCATCCCCCGCAAAAAAGTTACTGGAATTTCCACTTCCCGTGTTTCTGACCTTCAAATTCCTCAAGCCCGCACCAATACATATTTCAAATCTTTTCATCCAACTGCGTCTAGATTCTGGAACTCTCTTATGCCAAATATAAAGATGTCACAATCACTTCAGTCATTTAAAAGAAGGCTGTACTCCTATTTGAAGTCTGGGGGCCTATGCCTGAGTTTTCACTCGCATGCGAGTGAGTGGTAACTAAGGGGTCACGTGGCCTTTTCTCGAACTACGAGTGAAATTGGTATGCTCTAGTCAGGGGAGTGAGCTCGTACGTACGAAATTTCTCTCCCTCACTGAAACCCGGTGAAAACCTTTTTCGAAGTACGAGAAATCAACAAACATGGCGATGGCAATATTGCGACTGCAAGTATTAGAAGATCTAGAAGAGGAAGAGCAAAAGATACGACGAGTTCCTCGTGAAATACAGGAACGTAAGTCGCCCTTTAATTTAGACAATTCCAAATTTATTAAATTATATCGTCTAACCAAAAAGATGACCACGGAACTTATCGTAAGTGTAACTCCGTATTTGAGAGCTCCTTCGCGATCGTCAGCTCTAACTATCGAAATAAAGGTTATGATCATTTATTAATGCTACTTTTGCCAAATTGACGGATTATGCTTAAATATTTGCTAGTAATAATACTAGTTTTGACAGCTAAATAGACAAATAAGTTAAGTGAATGTGATATAACACCGCCATGAAGAAAGAAAAAATATTTCCTAATAATTTACTATATTGGTCCTTGTAGTGCCAGGGAAATGGGAATTAAGTGATATAGAATAAATGTTTTTCAAATTTTTTATTTTTCATTTGAGATAATATCTTTCAGCTACATTTATCAATCTCCCTCCAAGCCTTTCAATTTCTTCCACCTTATTCCTTTCCAACTACACCCTTTCCTCCTCCAACTCCATCTTCCTCCTTTTTATTGCTACTTTCTCTTCTTCAAAGACCCCTCTCTTCTGCCAACATCCTTCTCTCCTCCAGTACCATCTTCTCTCTCTCCACCTCGACCAACTGTCCGCTGCCATCTTCGTTGCTGCTTGCGTTCTTGAATCTGGGTTGTAAACAAATAGCAATTACTTCCATTGAATTGATAATTAACAACAGATAGCATGGTGTTAAGTAAATCAGTTTCTTGTAATTTGAATGTTAATTGCTACTGGTATTTTTCATAGATATTTTAGTGGGTACACATTGGTAAATTCAATCACCACAAATTATATATGATGTATTTCGACCAAAAGTCACATTTAGGGAAGGCAAATTAATGCATTATCCATGGTTTTTAATGATAAATGAAATTGGATACTGCTTTATGCACACTTCTTTTCAAGTTACACAATTGATCTGGGAGGATGAATAAACCAAGATGAATTTAAATTACAATAATTTTAAGGGGTAATCCAAATTTTGCTGTTGACTTACATGTTAAAAAGTAAATATAGTTGAACATATACCATCAAGTTTAAGTGTTCTCATGTAAACATTGTCGCTGAAAACAACAAAATCAGCTTCCAAATCCATCATCATACAGGTTTTCAAATAATTGTAATTACTTTGAAGTCATATACTCATTAAACTCACACTTCACTCATTTAGCATTAACACTGTTTCTCAGTCATCAAAGTTTTGCTTCTGGAAATAATTATGCCACTTACGGCAACACAGAATAGATATAACGATCGGCCTTCTTAAGGTTTTTCGTTTATTTGTGATTGAACAAACCAATTTGTATTGCTTTCTACTTAGGCAATAATCGCATCAAAACTAGAAATGTCAACAATAATAACCGCATGCACACATCTCCTCCCACTACTTAAATTCGGTATTATAAATTCAGCATAACTGAAAATAAATAAAATTGATAGCTGTGACTGTGGACCTAATTCTTTTTAGATAATCATAAGCTCACCCCTAAGCGAAAGGTATTAATTACAGCTCATATGAAAACGCACGTAAAAAACCTTAATGATACAAAATTACATCATCACACACTTAAGAAGATCGTCATACAATCCCACATCCTATACTACGAGCCGTTTGTTTACTTTGAGAATAATCGCGTTCTACTACAGATATCTACAACAAGAACGTCATGTACTCACCTTCCGTCACTCTTTCCACGATTCGCGTACTCCACACGCATTCAGCTTCATCGCTACTTCCTCCCACTGTCAGCAGCATCCTTGTGGGGTAGAAAACTTTCCCTTGGCAAGATCTTTATTCGCTGAAATAGGACATTGGAGACATTAATATCAACATTAATGCGGTAACTTATTTTCTAGGCAAGGCACACCATGTTAATTACCTTCAATGAACTCCAGTAGCATTTCCTTCTGCTCCTCATTAACTTTGGACATGGCTGGTTCACTTCCAAAATGCCCTTGGTGAATGTGTAAATGAATTTGGCGTACTCGTAAAGCGTCATTAGCAACGCAGTTGTTGAATTCCCGGGTAAAATCATTCATACAGAAAGGTGGGCGATGATTGGTTGCACGCTGTCCGGAAGCCCTATCCTACCGCCCCTACCATTACCCTCCCGGCGTTGCCACGTCTTGAAACAAGAATCTCCCCTCCCCCCCAGCTTGTTGACACGTTGCCATAAACAAATCATTTCTCCCTCGCACCACTCTCCTCGAAGATGATTCGGGCATACCGAATTCCGCCTTGAACGCTCGTAGTGCGAGATCGGTCGTGCGAGTGCATTCGCATACGAGATATTTCGAACGGACTCGGGCATAGGCCCCCTGGGGCTTAATTCAGTCTCCTCAACTCATTAGAGTTATCATCTTAAAGTTGTGATGTTATCAAAACTCTCTACATAAATGTGTATATGTATGTGTGTGTTCATTACTGTCTAAGTTAAAACATATTTTTGTGTTATTAGTATTTAATATTCTACATTTTTTGCATAAATATCAACTACTTATTAGCCTAGCAATAATCTCCATAATACCTTATTTTTGTCAAAATGCCTTTTATTAATAGTAGAACATTTCCTGTATTTTCTATTTTTTGCTCTCATAGGTTTTACCTAGAGCATAATAAAAATATTCTATTCTATTCTATTCCAATCGGTCAGCTGCTTTACTGTCTTCGTTCTGATGGTTGGATGAATTTTCTGGCATCTTCATTGTGTCCTTCTTTTGGCCTTTCTCCACGGCTTGTAATTCATCTCTTCTCCTTGCAGCTCTGCACCGTATTTATCCAATGCTTTTCTTTTTAATATGATTTACATTTTTCAATTAATCCTGCGGCTATATTTTCCAAAACGTATACACCACGATCACTATCATTCTGTACTACTGCCACATTCCCAAATACTTGACCGAAATCTTCATTTACTTCTACTTCTGCGATAAGAAGATAACAATTGCGTACTTCTAAAGCTTTCTGTATCCTTGCAGTTCATCCCATATTCATGTGTGGAGCAACATAATTTTGAGCCGCTACATCAATTGTTGCACCTGTATCTCGTAGGATCTTGATTGGATATCCATTTATCATTCATTTTGTCAAGTATTTTCCAAGCACCTTTTCATTATTTTCCTACAATAAAAAAAGCAAGAAATTCATTATCCTTTGTTTTCTTCGTAGGGCAATTTGCAATAAAATGTTGAGTGGAACCACTCTCCTAGCACTTGGGTTGAAACCTTTTTTCAAAATTATATCCTCAAAACTAAGGTTTAGATGTTTTTCCATACCCAATTGATGCCTTTCTTCATCAGAATTTAAAGAAACAGTCTTTGGCTTTGTGAACTGAATCATTTTATTTTGTTGATCCTTAATGTAATGATCTGTGGTTTTCTGTCCCATGCTTTCTCTAATCGCATCAAAACTATCCAATTTCTCAGCCAACACATTAGGATCCTTGAAATTTAGCCACTCATCTAATAGGTGATCTCTCAACTCTATAGTTACTTTTCTTTTAGTTTGATCAGTCATCAGTCCTCTTTAACTCCTCAAAAGAATTCACATTCATGCCTTCAATCCATCCTTGGAAACAATTAGTTAATTTGTATACCACATATCTCCATGCTGCACCATTTTTTTTAGACTGTTCGTAAAATAACTGAAAATTTCTGAACTCAATTTGTATTTCTTAAGCAGTAAATTTTTCACGAAACATAACTATCAGCTTTTTCTCTTGGTTCTCGAGATATAATGTCATTGGTTTCGTTTGGTGGTAACCCCATCAAATATAATGCTAATTGATGTTCCAGGATACCCACTCTAACAGCCTGTCTTTCTAGATTCTCTAGGTATTTTGGCAATATTATCTGAGCAATATTAGCTGACTACTGTTTTCCCTGTGAGAATCAAATTTATCTATATGGCAAATTAAATCTATTTTTGGCAATATTATCTGAGCGTTTTCCTTTTCCAAGTCATCACACTCACGGGTAGCAAGGTTTTTGGGTTGACCTCCGCATCGTTTCATTCTCATGATGGCGTTGTAGCTGGCGTCTTCAGGTTCGAAGTGTTTGATGCAGGTTTTTGCCAGTCTTATATAGGCCTAGACCAATCAGAATGCACCTAGCTCAAACCAAGGCCTATATAAGACGGGCAAAAACCTGCATTAAACACTTCGAACCTGAAGACGCCAGCTGCAAAGCCGGCGAAACTGTCGTCATGAAGATGAAACGACGCGAAGGTCAACCCAAAAACCTTGCTACGCATGCTGCACCACCCCGGGAAAGTCTTTATCAACATCACACTCACAGTTTGAGTTGATATGAGAAAATTTTAGTTTCTCCATTTTGATTTATAACTTATGGGCTATGTCGCCGCGTCAATTCTTGGTTGGCCCCAATGTTTCCGGACCGATGCTGGTTGCTTTTTCAAGGGATTGTCCCTTGAAAAAGTGACGAGCATCGGTCGGGAAACGTTGGGGCCACCGAAGAATTAACGCGGCGACATAGCCCAAAAGTTTTTAATCATAATGACGCGAGCACCCGTGAAAGTTTTAACGAAGAATTTCTCCATTTATTGGAAAACTCTGTTTTTCAACATCTTCTCATTCTAATCTTCTCTCTGCTGCCTCCTGTTCCCGTTCTAATCTTCTCTCTTCTATAAAAAACTTCACCATCTTCTTAACAAATTCCTCATCATAATCTTAACTTTTTACTATAGCTTATATACATTCAACAGCTCTAGCTTCCCTCCCCAGGTCAGCTCCTACTTCATACTCGATTTTACACAATATCTTTTTCGGGGCTCAGGCTAAATACATCATTAATGTTTTAAAATTAATCTCCAAAGCAACTCACTAGTATGTAGTGTGGAAGTCTGAAAACAGCACCCAGTATGCTATACCACACGGCAAAAAAGGTACTCACCTATTCTCAGTAAGACTTCTGTAAGACTTCTCAGTATGGCTTCTCTCACAACAATCCTCTCTCATCACGCAAAAACCCCTTGGCAACCTTCCATCCCTCTTCATTACACATAAGCATCAAATCAATAGAAGTATTTATTCAACATAAAAATAAGTATCAAATATTGCAATGGACATTTCTCTAAATACTATCATAGAGCATTTCAGAAGTGACTGAAAGCCCTTTCTTTTATTCTTTCCTGACTAGTGATCGCTTATAAGTACTCATGGAACTCATTAGAATAATTCCTAAACATGTGCTAGATAACAGGGATGAAAGGGGGTTCTTTTGTAGCTGCCAACTGTTCTCTCTATTTTTGTTAATCATCATAGTGACTTCATGCTAGAACTTCTTTACAACGAAGATAGTAGGTGGAGGCTTGATGCCTTATTCAAGCAAACAATCAAGTGCTCCCTTCCCACTCCTCCTTAAGCCTGAAATACAGAATACTTGACCTTGCACAAGTCCAAGGAATCTAGCTAGTACTGAATTTTCTGTATTTTGTGATTTAGAGCTAGCATGCTGGAAATCCTGTATCATCATCTCCTAATTGTGTCACAATTACCATCAAGGTAGTTCCTCATTAGGACTTCTCACACATCCCTTATCATCAGCAGTGCCTCCTCCTTTGTTTCCCTCCATCTATATACTAAAACTTGCAGTGATCAGTGCATCAGTGAGCCATTGTATTTTTCTATGTTATTCCAAGAAATAGTTTTCCCAATCTCATGTGTAATTTATCTCACTCATTCAACCTTCACTCCAAATTATGTGCACCCTCATCAATAGCCTGGATTTACTGTTCACCATTGGCTGTTGTGAATTGCCCTCTTTTCGATTGCTACTCAGTACTTTTCGTTGCCTTTACACCCTCTCTTTTCTCAGAACCCCTTGCAGTTCTTTTTCTTCTTTGCCTCCTACTTTCCAAAATCACACTGCAAAAATGCCAGGTTACTCACAGGGTGTCCAATAACCTTGGAATCTGTGCTGACTGAGTTATTAAATTTTCAAAACTAGGAACCGGCTGTGAAATGTATGTAAATTTTTGTTTTAACTTGTGATTTATTAAAATTATCATTGCAAGGCATCCTTATTTTAAGTTGAATGCAGTTGTAAAGGCAAAGTTGTACGAAAAGAAGTCTCAAATGAGAAATACATTGGTGATGGTTTTCCGGGTTTACACCGCGTTGATACATGTTTTGCGGACGACAGTTTCGGGCGCGTTCCAGCTCCCGTCTTCGGGTCCAAATGATTTGCAGATCTGTGATCCTTATTTATTTACAGCTAGTCAGACGGATGTTGATTTTTAATTCCATTGTTGGAAAAGCCGTTTGAAAGATG
The DNA here is from genome assembly GCF_921293095.1 of Ischnura elegans. Taxonomy (NCBI): domain Eukaryota; kingdom Metazoa; phylum Arthropoda; class Insecta; order Odonata; family Coenagrionidae; genus Ischnura; species Ischnura elegans. Next base: position 31,904,128 of record NC_060250.1, on the reverse strand, counting down.
AGGATAAAGGATAGCCGTCTTCCCTATTGAAGTTCTTAGGGTGACTCGCTATTTCAATCGCCTCCCTTATCAGCCTAGGGAAATATTTATTTTCCCTGGCGATGATTTTCGATTCCTTGAATAGTATGACGTGCCCAGGTTCCGACCATGCATGCTCTGCAACCGCAGAGCATGCATGGTCGGAACCGAAGACCCGAAGACGGGAGCTGGAACGCGCCCGAAACTGTCGTCCGCAAAACATGTATCAACGCGGTGTAAACCCGGAAAACCATCACCAAATAACTAACCGCGGAAGCCTCCGTAATGAGAAATACATTTTTGTAAGAATGCAAATTTCTATTTTTGGGGATTCAGCGTGCTGAATAGGCTCTATTGCTGCAATTCACCTATGTAGCTCCAATCTTGGTTAGCCTGAGTAAATAAATTATATTTATAATTATCCGACTCCTAGTTAGTTGACCTTTCTCCTGTGACTATACGTGTGCATTATGGTGGAACTTTTAACTGAATTGGAAGCATGAAAGAGTATGCTTCATGAATACTCCCCATTTGTGGACTTCATTGATATACTTTTTTAGTCTGCCATTTTTTCATTTATAACCATTGTTATAACATCCAGTGGGGAGGATGATGAGGGGCCCAAAGCCTCAGAGAAATGAAAAAAATATTTAAAACTATTGTCTAGTTTTGACATGTAATAGGTAACTGCATCTCCTTAAATTTAAATATTTAGTGCCAGAAAGATGTAAAATGTATTTCCAGGCATGCCATTTTTCAAAACTTTTCCCACACCCAATTGCCTGGGGGAGTGGGGGTGGCAACCTCAGTTCATCCCATCCCCCCAAAGCATATTCCTAGTTACGCCACTGATACCAAATGTCTTTCCCTTTTTCAACACAGGCTTGCTTTCTCCGTGGACTGAACCCTATCAACATGAAGACTGAAGATATGGTTGCCTGGCTTACCAAGTGGACAAAAATTTCTATAAAACTTGAAAGTAAAAGTCTTTCTCTTTTGCTTCACTGCCCCATTCTTTTAGCTTACAATCATCCTACCAACTGGGTGTTGATTCATTAAAGATCTTGATGATGCAACTGTTGTTTCCCAAAGATTTTATAAAAAAAACAAAGTTTTTTCTACACATGCTTTAATTTCAAGCAACTCTTTCTCGATCATGCAACTATTTCATTTCCTGCATTGGATTGGCACTTGCTGTCACACCTTATAATTTCTAAATACAGGTGTGTATCTGCAAAAGAAATAACCTCATATTTATAATGCATAATGTTGCTTTAATTACATTTCTCTATTTATCAAGTGTATGGATGCTGTGGAGGTACGTTGCCTTCCAGCAATCATGTAACACATTATGCTTCAAGTTTTAGTCAATTTTAGGTGAATAGTTACACAAAGTGTAGCTTGATAATTTATGTAAGACTTGTTCGTTACATACTTAAGTCCTACTTTAGGCTGTGTTACTGAATTGTTACTTAGTGAGTTTTGTATTATTTAAACATAGCATTATGTGCAATAAGGAAGAGGTATTTATTAAAGCCATTAAAGAATTATCTCTGAATTCTGTTTTTAATGTCAGCTTTTTATTACACTTGAGTAGTATTCAACTCTAGGTCATCTTTTGGGATCATTGTCGGTGGATGTATCATGATGACGATGAGATTTAGTTTGGGTGAATAATATTTTATTGTTTTTAAGAATATGTGTATGCTTTGCTTATCCCATTATTTGATGCACATAACATTAGCAGTCAAAGCGGCAGTCTTCACATTCTAGCTCCTACATCAATGGATTTTTCAAATCAGGTGTCACCACCCCTGTGTGGCTATTGCTTTATTCTTTGGGGAAAAATTAAAGTAGTACATAACAGGGTGGTGCTTCAGGAGTAATCAATACAAATGTACACCACAGGAAGAAAATATGATGGAAGCGATGCTATGGAATTTCTTTGGTACTTTTTTTTGCAAATCCTCTACCACAGTGAAAACCACTGGGCATTGTGTCGTTCTTTTCAGGAAAGGTAATGGTTCACTACTTTTGTCTACTACAGGAGGGCATGCAACCTCATTAACATTGTAGAGGCCTGGGACTACTCTCTCTTCAAGAATTATGGGTTAATCACAGTAGACATTGGTCCGTACCAAAGGGTCGTGGCTCTAAAAATTTTAGAACCTCTTAACTAGACATATTCTGTTGTAATTTTAGTTTTTCAAAGTGGAAAATTATTTCAGCTGCAGGTATCAGGGGCACAGCTAGGAATTAAGGCTGGGGGGGGTTTAGGCACTACCAATACTGGGGTGTCTGGGGGTGTGGAATACCCGCCAGGGTAAGCAGGAGGTGCGGGGGCACTCCTTTAGAAAATTTTCAAGATAAAGGGTTCAAAATGGTGAGTTTTATGGCTTTCGGAGGGATATTTTATTAATATTTAAACTATTCTGTAAGTAATATTAATCCAATTATGTAAAATGGATTAAACTTCAAAACATTTCTGAGCTCTGGGGGGGGGGGGGTTTTATCCCCCAAAATCCCCCCCTCGCTGCGCCACTGGCAGGTATAACGCTTAAGGCCTTGGATTTCATATATGTTCTTGCCTAAAATTGCCATGACTTAACCTTCTGGCCTCCTTTCCCTATTTTTCCCCTTCCCATCTCATTTCCGTCACCCTGTCCCTCAGGTCAGTCTAGAGTTTCACTGCGACAAAAACCAGATTTTTGTGGTCCAGAATAACTGAGATTTGTGAGTTCTAATTAAATATGCAAATCTTGTACTACCTTCGTTTTTGGAATTGGGTGTTTAGGTAGAAATGACTACGGATTTTGGTTTGGTTGCTGTAGTTCAAAATTGCGTAAAGTTGCAGGCCAAAAAATGTGCAAAAACAGACCAAAAATAGGCTGCCCAAAAAATGGGAGGCAAACAGTGGCAAACAAAAATTTATTCCTGTCTTCCCACTGCAGTGGTTCTCCTTTGCAAAACTCTAGCAACAGGCGACAGCGCTGCAACAATAGGCGACCAGGCAATGACTGTTAATGCAGCAAAGTCAACCTGGCTGTGGAACAGGCAGGTTGGCACTGCTGTCAAAATCATTTATTTGAATATCACAAGATTTATAGCTAAACTCTATCTCTTGGAATGCATTAAGTAGACCTAGTATCACTTTCCACTTCTCGTGGAATTTAAGAAGAAAAAAATCTTATTTGAAAAAATTATCAATGAAGTAATCAGTATAAATATATTTAGATTTTTAATTTTTGGCTTACTCCTTGTTGCTTGTACCAATTTTTCCATGGTGGAGTCTGAGGTTGCTGTAGATTGGTTCTGTAACCTAAAGTATCGAAATGTTTGGGGCACTTGGGTTTGTATGTATATGGGTTTTGGCGAGAAAAAAATTAAAACCAGAGTATTGGCATATGCAACAATATTTAATGGTGTTGAAATGCAGACGTGTAGGATTGTGAATTGTGATAGGTTTAGAATCTTTCGAATAAGGCTGGAAAACATTGATAACATGGAAGTGTACTTAAACAAACCTATCTTTCCGATCAGTTATCAGACATTGGATACCTCTTGGAAGATGAATATTTAGCCGTGTTTATGCTTAGCGGACTGCCACCAAAGTATAATCCTATGCTGATGGCTCTATAGCAGTCATCAATGTCTCTTACTTCAGATCTAGTGAAAATGAAGCTGCAACGAGAAGGGATCCCTAGTCCACAGTTGACTGTGTTCTGTGAGTCAAGAGTATGCTCTACAGAAGGCCGAAAGTCTTATTTCAAGCGAGGTAAATATAAGAAGTATGGCAAAGGAGAAAAGACTACGGTAAAAATAAGTCACGTGAAAGGCAAGGAGGTTAAGAAACCCTCAGCCTTCGTATCATTTCTAACTGCCTTAATTTTAAATGTGCCAAGAGACAGCTGGTGTATACATGATTCCTGTATCAGTAACCATGTGTAGAACAGCAATGAGTGGCTAAAAATTATAATAGTTGTAATAGTAAAGTAGCTATACTTATTATATGGCTTAGAGGGTGTAGGAGTGTATGATTGTATGGACCCCTAGGGGCGGATCCAGGATTTTTTTTGGGATGTCCACAAGGGTATTACAGGTATTCTCATATTTGAGATTAAAAACTAAATGCATCAATTACTGTCGAAAATATTCTCTTTATTTTGATATGAATGTTATTCACATGGAATAAAATGATTGAAGCTCTGTAATACACAACATAAAACGAACGTAATAGTAACCGTATTAAAAATGTTGTCTATTCTGTAAGCATTTGGGTCTCCCTCCTCCTATGTACAGCCCACCCCCTAAATCCGCCTATGAATGCCCCCATTGGGTCCCTCCCTGATTACAGCCAATAATGTAACTCGGCGAAGAATAGAGTAAGATAAGAACCTCAGGAACAAACAGTGATAGTTCCTGGAAAGGAACTAGGGAGAGGAAAGGCAGGGAACCCAGGGGGTAACCTTTTTGCAGTAGTTGGGGTCTGAACAAAATGTCTATTTTATCAAGAGTAAATTGGATACCCCAGGGGCAGGGGCTACAGCCCCCTTTAACCCCACCCTGGATCCACCACAGGTACTTCACGCTGCCATTAACTATGCCCAGACGTTGGCCCTACGACAAAGAATCTTACAGATGCCATTCATGCATGCATGTATGGTTCTTTCAATTATAGATACTCAGATACCCATTGCTTTCCTTCGGAAGAATAACTTAAGGATGGAGTCCTAAAATGTGCACTTAACGTACTTTATAGCCAGAATTGGTTTATTTCATGGTAATATCAACGGATTCTGTATCCAACTGTCTTGAAAAGTTCAGAAGAATTATCAGTGTTGCATGGTTTATGTGCAGCAAAAACATTAGCGAGGAACTAAATTTGACTCCACCATTGATCAACTCAAAATCTCTTCTTTTGCAATTCTCGAAACCTTTACACTAGACGAGTAATGAATAGCTGTCTACCCTTAGGGATAACACCCAATCATCCTCTGATAAACATCATATTTCAAAGTATGCCATGACGTCACCATTACTATTTTGAAACTGACTTTTATTGATATTCTCGCAGTAGACAGCTGCAAAGGTGGGAACTTGATTTCTGATAAAAAAAACGGCGATATTTCAGCGTGTCTTGAATATCGAAAGGATCTAATCGAGTGGATGGGTGCTTGAATTCTTCAAGCGGGTTGGAGAGGGTAGAGAAAACATAATTGTGTCACGTGGTTTCGAGTCTCGTGTCCATACGTTTTTGAAAAGTTCTAAAATTCCACCACGTAATGTCAAAGCAATTCGATATATTTTATGATAGCGCAGATTCGATATTTATCGAAAGATAGTCCATCCTCTGCATTGATTTCTATTGAAAATTACGTGGAATAGTAATATGTACTCACATACCAAATTTTATTGGTCTAACTGATATAGTTATGAAAATATATATATTTGAATATTGGTTACAATAATGGAATCAAATGAATAAAGTGACATCTGTATTGAAAAATACGCAATTCTATTCATGTTTTTATAATGTTATCCATTTATGTTCATTCTATTGATCCAATATCTATTACTTTCTCAACTATGCCCTTCGATGGTGATGATGTGGTATAGCAATTCGATATATTTTAAGGAAACGCAGATTCGATATTTATCGTATGTGAGACTTCATAGACAACATATTTACCGTGTGCATTATGAGGAATACCAATATGTACCCATTTACCAAAATTCATTCACCTACCTCAAACACTTATCAAGTAATGTCAATATTCGTATTTGTTATAATAATCGAATTGAACTTTCGATTATACTGACATCTGTAGCTATTGATTAGAGTTTCATTCTATGGTCATCCACTATCTATTACCTTATCAGGTATGCCCATGGATTTTAAATTCTATGTGCTATAGCAATTCGATATATTTTAAGGAAACGCAGATTCGATATATATCGAATGTGAAACAACATATAAACATATTTTCCCTATGCATTATGAGAAATGACAATATGTACTTATTTACCAAATTTCATTCATCTACCTCAAATACTTATCAAGTTATGTCAACATTCGTATTTGTTATAATAATCGAATCGAACATTCGATTATTCTGACAGCTGTACAGTAAAATGCTTATAACTATTGATTAGAATTTCATTTTATGGTCGTACACTATCTATTACCGTATCAACTATGCCGGTTGTTGCTAAATGCTATGTGGTATTGCAATTCGATATATTTTACGGAAACGCATAAACGATATATATCGAATGTGAGACTTCATAAGAAGCATATTTCCCCCGTGCGTTATGGGGACTACCAACATATACCCATTAACCAAATTTAATTCATATACCTCAAATGCTTATCAAGTTATGTCAATATTCGTATTTCTTATAATAATCGAATCGGAATTTCGATTATGCGGACGCTTGTAAGATAAAATTCGCAATTGAAATCATTCAGAATTAATTCTATTGTCATCCACAACAAAATTCAGCCTCAACTTTGCCCGTAGGTATTAAATCCTATGTGTTATAGCAATTCGATATATTTTAAGAAAACGCAGATTCGATATATATCGAATGTGAAACTACATACAGTAACTATTCTCAATGTACGTCGAGAGGATTACCAAGATGTACTCATTTACCGAATTTCGTTGGTGTAACGAAAAAACTTATCAAGTTATGCCAATTTACTTATTTGGTATAATAATCGAACCGAACTTTCGATTAAATTGACACCTGTAAAGTGAAATGCGCTATGCTATTCATTCAAATTTGATTCTCTAGTCATCCACCTCATATTTCCTACTCAACTTTCCCCGTGGATGTTAAATCCTATGTGGTATATCAATTCGATATATATTTAGAAAACGCAGATTCGATATATATCGAATGTGAGACTACATACCTTACGTATTCCCACTGTACAACATGAGGAATACCAAGATGTACTCATTTACCAAATTTCGTTGGTGTAACAAAAATACTTATCAAGTTATGCCAATATACTTATTTGGTATAATAATCGAATCGAATTTTCGATTAAACTTACACCTGTAAAGTGAAATGTGCATTGCTAGTGTTAAAAATTCAATTCTTTGCTCATCCACTACATATTTCCTACTCAACTCTCCCCGTGAGTGTTAAATCCTATGTGATTTAGCAATTCGATGTATTTTAAGAAAACGAAGATTCGATATATATCGAATTTTAGACTGCATACAGTACCTATTCTCAAAGTTCATCATGAGGATTATTCAAAAATGTACTTATTTACCAAATTTGGTTGGTTTACGATAAATACATGTCAAGAATTGCCAATTTACTTATTTGGTATAATAATCGAATCGAAATTTCGATAATACCGACACCTGTACAGTAAAATGCGTAATGCTACTGATTCAAATAACCTTCTGTGGTCTTACACTATAATATTCTCCCTAAACTTTGACCGTGGATGTTAAATCCCTCGTATTATAGCAATTCGATATATTTTAAGAAAACGCAGATTCGATATATATCGAATATAAGACTACATAGTAAACATATTTACACAATGCATTATGTGTATTACCAAGATGTATCAATTCACTAAATTTCATTGGTCTAACAGTATTACTTATTAAGTTATACAAATATTCGTATTTGCTATAATAATCGAATCGAACTCTCGATTATAATGACACCTGTTGAGTAAAATGCGCAAAGGTACTTATTCAAATTACCTTCTGTGGTCTTACACTATAATATTCCTTCTCAACTTTGCCCGTAGATGTTAAATCCTATGTATTATAGCAATTCGATATATTTTAAGAAAACGCAGATTCGATATATATCGATTGTGTGACTACATAGCAAACATATTTACACAACAGGTTGTGAGTAATACCAAGATGCATCAGTTTACCAAATTTCGTTGGCCTTACAAATATACTTACCAAGTTATGCCAATTTACGTATTTGGTAAAATAATCGAATCGAACATTCGATTAAACTGACACCGGTACTCTGAAATACGCATTTCTATTGGGTTATATTCCATTAGTATGTCATTCTTCATGTTATGCTGGCACAACCATCTCAAGCGATGGATATTCCAAAAAGTTATTAGCCCTCGATAATATTCAAGAAAACGTAGATTCGATATATATCGGACGTTAACTCACCAACAGTAGTCATTTAAACATTGCTGTATGGAGAATACCAAGATGTACCCGTTTGCCAAATTTCATTGGTCTATCCTAAACACCAACAGAGTTATGTTCATTTGCTTTTTTCAATGGCGGCATAGGGGACCCTAAGAGCCAATGGTCCTACCCATCCTGTATTCATATGTATATCCATATTCATGAGATAGCAGATATTAATTTGGAAACAATAGAAAAACGCATTTCGAAAAATGGACCGTGGTCTTTGGTTAAGAATCTCCGTATACATACCCAATGCAAGTTCCCAATGTCTACTGCCATGCTTGAATCCTATAAGGCGATGCGAGTTTTTCTTACCGAGTCCGACCACTTGCCGTTTGGCGGGGAGGAATGGCGGCGATCGCCGGGAAGCCAAAAAAATAATTTGGGAAAATTTCAAAATGAAATAATTCATTAACTATTACGATACCTAATTAAAAAAGAAAACCCAAAGTCTAACGAATAGTTAGGCTTGTGCCAACAACTTCGCGAGCTACATAGCTTAAGTTTCGTTCGCCAGCTCTCAAATCGAAATCACATAAGAACGCGTGTAAATCGATATCTCGAAATCGGCTCGACTTGGAAGCTTCTAACCCATGCCAAAAAAATCGGCCAAAAAACTAATGTTTCCCATTTGGATGTCGTCCGCGTGCGGCGATTTAAAGTGGGTCATATCGCGAATTTATTTTTTTTCCATAAGAGCCCATGTTAAAGTAGATCGATATATCTCGAAAGGTATCGCACTTTTTGGCATTTTCAGATTTTTTCTCCCGATGAATATTTTTTTAGTTTTACCACAAAAAATCTCAGCTCGATCGGCCCGGTAGTTTGGGCTGCTAATTATGGTCAATCACGCAATTTTAATGAATTTCCAGCTTTAAATATAAACGAGTCGATTGGGCGCTTGAATTCATCAAGCGGGTAATTAGGGGGGGTGGAAACATAGTTGTGTCACATATTTTCGAGTCATGTGCCCATAAGTGGTTTAATATTCAAAAATTTCCCCGCCGTTTTTTGAAAGGGTAAGGAACTAAATTTTTCACTGCTAGAAATATTTGTTATTTTCAATATGATTTTATTTGACGGATAATTGATTCTTTGATCCATTAAGTTAACCATTGACACATAATCGGAATAAGGTTTTAAAAATTTCAAGAGAGTGTTGATTATGTGGTTATTTTTCAACTGTTAAAGTCCATAAGCATTGTGATAAGCCACTCTTGATAATACAACGCAGATTCTTTAGATAAATATATAAAGATATTCCACTTGCATAACGAATGTCCATAATGCAGTTTGTAAAATACTGAATTGTAACGATTCCTCTAATTTCTTTGGTCTTAAATAATAGTTATTCTCAAGATATTCCAATTTGCAAAAAAGATTTGGCATATTGTTATCATAATCGTATCGAAGTATCAAGTTTACTGACACGTGCATTGAAAATACGCAATCCGATTGATTTACCTTCCAATCTTTGATCATCAACACTAAAATTCCTGGTCGACTATGTGCGTGCATGCAAAATCCTATGTTATAACGATTCGATATATTTTAAGAAAAAGCATATTCGATATGCATCAATCGCGAGACTACATGCAAAACATATTACCTTTGGGAATTGTGAGGAATACCAAGATGTACCAAGCACCAAATTTAAATGGTCCAACAGATACAGTATTCAACTTGTGCCAATGTTATGTATTTGTTATAATAATCGAATCCATTCTTCGATTATACTGGCATTTGTATTGTTGAATCCGCAATGCTACTGATTTAACTTACAGTCTATGGCTATCTGCCACATAATTATATTGGTCAACTATGTCCTTGGATGTAAAATCCTATATGTTATAGCAATACGATATATTTTAAGAAAAAGTAGATTCGATTAATACCGAAAGTGAGACTATACACAAAATATGTTTCATTTGGGCATATTGAGGAATACCAAGATGTACCCATTTGCCAAATTTCATTGGTGCAACGTATAAACTAATCAAGTTTTGCAAATTTGCGTATTTGATAGAATAATCGAATCGATCCTGCGATTACCCTGCCATCTGTACTGTAAAATCCGCAATGCTATTGGTTTAATTTTCAGTCTGTGTATCTATTATACAATACCTGGCCAACTATGCCCTTGGATGTAAAATCCTATATGTTATAGCGGTTCGATATATTTGAAGAAAAAGCATATTCGATATATATCGCACGTTAGACAACATACAAAGCATATTTCTGTTGGGCAGTGTGAGGATTACCAAGATGTGCACATTCGCCAAATTTCATTGGTCCAACGGGTATACTTTTCAAGTAATACCAATTTGTGTATATGCTATAATAATCGAATCGATTTTTCGATCATACTGACATCTGTACGGTAAAGTCCGCAATCCCATTGGTTTAATTTTCCGTCTATGGGTATCTACTATTTAATACCTGGTCAACTATGCCTGTGGATGTAAAATCCTACATGTATTAGCAATTCGATATACTTTAAGAAAAAGCATATTCGATATATATCGAATGTGAGACTACGTACAAAACAAATTTTCATTGGGCATCGTGAGGAATACCAATATGTACCCAATCACCAAATTTCATTGATCCAACGGTAAATCTATTGAAGTTATGCCCATTTACGTATTTGCTATAATAATCGAATCGATTTTTCGATCATACTGACATCTGTACTGTAAAATCCGCAAGGCTATTGGTTTAAAATCCAGTCAATGGGTATCTTCTATTTAATCCCTAGTAAACTATGTCCTTGGATGTAAAATCCTACATGTTATAGCAATTCGATACATTTTAAGAAAAAGTAGATTCGATAGATATCGAATGTGAGACTACGTACAAAACAAATTTTCATTGGTCATCGTGAGGAATACCAATATGTACCCAATCACCAAATTTCATTAATCCAACGGTAAATCTATTGAAGTTATGCCCATTTACGTATTTGCTATAATAATCAAATCGATTTTTCGATCATACTGACATCTGTACTGTAAAATCCGTAAGGCTATTGGTTTAAAATCCAGTCAATGGGTACCTTCTATTTAATCCCTAGTAAACTATGTCCTTGGATGTAAAATCCTACATGTTATCGCAATTCGATACATTTTAAGAAAAAGTAGATTCGATATATATCGAATGTGAGACTACGTACAAAACAAATTTTCATTGAGCATCGTGAGGAATACCAATATGTACCCAATCACCAAATTTCATTGATCCAACGGTAAATCTATGGAAGTTATGCCCATATTCGTATTTGCTATAATAATCGAATCGATTTTTCGATCATGCTGACATCTGTACTGTAAAATCCGCAATGATATTGGTTTTAAATCCAGTCTATGGGTATCTACTATTTAATCCCTAGTAAACTATGTCCTTGAATGTTAAATCCTACATGTTATAGCAATTCGATATATTTTAAGGAAAAGTAGATTCGATATATATCGAACGTGAGACTGAATACAAAACATACTACCATAGAGTATCGTGAAGAATACCAAGATGTACCCGTTTACCAAGTTTCATTGGTCCAACGTACACACTTTTCAAGTTATGCCAATTTGCGTATTTGCTATACTAATCGAATCGTACTTTAGACACTGCTGACATCTGTACTGTAAAATCCGCAATCCTATTGATATCCCTTCTATGGTCACTCCCTTATCCCTGCCTTCTCTAATATCCCCGCTTTCAAAATTTAGCCTATGTTCTTATATTGGTGACGTAATTGGACGGGATGCGTGTATTTCTTACGGGGGCCTAATACAAAAAGATATAAATTCAAATCAATGTATCTTCAGTAGGAAACATAATTCATCTAAATTATTTATGTGTGCGCATAATTCATTTTTTTCCTTACATATTGTTAAAATTTTTATTTCCGTAACTATGTAAATAAGCCCAAAAAATGGCTCAATCGAATACAACCTTGTATCGATCATAACTTCGAGTCTAATCAATCGATTCGCCAGATTTAACTTTTGTCGGATGAATGACATTTTCAGTCGTATTTTGTATGACATTCATGTTCAAAACTTGATTAATAAAAAAGTTATTAGCGATTAAAGCGTATCCAAGGAGATTCGTATCGATATAACTCGCACATGAATCGATCGAGCGGAATGGTCATCATTGCAAAAGTTGACCATTTTAATAATATTATTACTCTGAAAATTTCATTCCTCTAGCTTAAACGGTTGCTAAGATATTCAAGATTGCATGCTCCACAAAAAAATGGCGACAATGATTTTTCGCTTGCAGGACATTTTTCGGAATTTAATTATGAATAACCCAAGAGGGTTACGGCGAAACTAAGCTCAAACGTGAGGGTTCGGAGAACCCTCTAACGGATTTTCTTAAAGATTCCAAATTTTCATATGGCACATGTCTCAACGCCGAAATCCAAGATTGAAAATTCGACCACCTCTACAATGGAAAGTCGAAATCGTTTATTCCTCGGAATTCTTTCGACATATGAAAATTTTAAGATAGCCAAAAAATCAACCAAAAAATCTAGTTCCTTGCGTTTCAAGTAATTTGTCCTGCAATGATTGCAAGTTGGTCAAAAAAATTCTTTACGTAGTGCCATAAGAAAAGCATGGGGCACTTTCAAAAAATCATAAAAAATACTAAATATCAAATCATCGCAATGACAACCACACCAAAAAATCAACCAAAAAATCTAGTTTATGTCAAGGGAATGTCATGTTCCTCACATATTTAGAAATACATTAAAAAAGTGAAAAAGTTTTAGTCCCATAAGGCTCCCATGTTAATTCAATTCGATATATCTCGAAAACTAATCGACTTTTTTGAGTTTTCAGATTTTTTCTCCCGATGAATTTTTTTTTACTTTTACGTCCAATATTCCATATACCCACACATATCACAGTTTGGGCTGCTAATTTGTGTCAATCACACAATCAATCAATTACTTTCCAGCTTTAATAGGGACGTTAATAAAGGCCTTAGGCCCTTATTAGACGAGGTAGCCAGGCGACGTCGCCAGCGACGGTAGCTGGCGACGTCGCTGGCTACCAAACCTAGTAGCCAGTTATGTAGCCAGTTCAGTAGCCAGAATTTTTCCGTTTTCTCTCAGTTTGCTATGAACTATAGTGGACTGCGTTGTGTGAGTGGTAACGTTATCTTAATTTTGTGTCGGCCAACTTCTGGCACTTTTTCACGAGCTCTTCATGCTTTTTCTTTTGGTCGTCTTTCTGCGGCTCTTCTTTTTTCTTCTTCTCTCCGCGTATCCCTTCCACTGAATCAGAAGATGTAGGCATTATCTCAACTGGCGTGGACATACTGGACAACTCACCCACTCACAACAGAACACAACACAGCAGTGAGCAGTACCAAGCGAGGTGTACTGACCGAGTAGCCTGGCGACCTCGTGTAATAAGCTCCGTATGCTACAACGCAGCGTCGCCAGTATGGGTAGCCAGTGGCGACCGGAGTGGCGACGGGGCTCGGTAGCCAGTCAGTCGCCAAAGTGTGGCTACGTCGCTGGCTACCCTCGTGTAATAAGGCCCATAAGAATCAATGACCCACGACAAGCTGGGTAGCCAGGTTCGTCGCTGGCGACGTCGCCTGGCTACCTCGTCTAATAGGGGCCTAAGAGGCATGGATGAAATTTTTAGTTTTGAAGTGTATCACGGTAGTAGGACGATGGAATTGCATTTAAAGTAGCGGTGGAATCAAAAAGAAGTTTCGTAATCGAGTCATGGAAGACATGATCGAGTCGTAGCCGCCAGAGTAACAATTTATCATTGACTTCGTACGGTATATTAACAGCTATATAACCGTTTTATGATAAAATAGTACGTTCATATTACTGTTAAACACACTAGGCAGTGATAAATGTTGATTCCGATGATTTGAATCAATATCTCTGCTCCGCATTCTGCCTCTTGCTTTGTAAATTAGCAATCAAATTACAAACAGCAAAAAAATTGGAACCAATATTTGGCCCAAAAATTGTTATGATCAATTAGTAAATTATTTTTTTAAAATTTCGTACCGTGCTTTAAAATTTATATGAAATTTTATCGAGCTAATAGATTTTTAGTTCATTAGACAAACCGCTTCCTCGACTTTCGTTGGTGTAGTCGGGACGTCGCGACAGAAATTTTCAAGATTTAAGGGGATTATGACGCAATGGACAGTGAATTCAAAGTTCAATATTAAGGTAAATTTTTAATTTATCGCTGAATACAATGATGTTTTTGATTGTTTCAATTTATTCGTCACAAGCCAGCTGACACGGCCACAACACGATTATCAAGATATAATGTCTCTGATTTAGTTCCAGAGATTTGGCAAATCAAGAAGAAAATATACATATGTTGAAATTTTTGGAATAAGTAGTAATTTTCTATTTTTTAACTTTCAGTATCATACTCAAAATATTGCACATCTCTAGCAAATGTCAGAATCAGGGGCAGATCCAGGATTTTTTGCTGGGGGGCACAAGGGTCCGACAGGTCTTCTTTTATTTTAGATTAAAAACAAAATATACCAATTACTGTAGAAAATATTCTCTTTGCTTTGATATGAAGGTTATTAATATTAAATTAAATGATTGCGGCTCAGTAATGCACAAATAAAACTAACTTAATGATAAACGTATTAAAAATATTGTGTATTTTTTAAGCATCTGGGGGGGCACGTGACCCTGTGTCCCCCCCTAAATCCACCTATGATCGGAATAAGATCAAAACTAGATACAATGTTACACTTAAGTTTGATGTATTTCAGCATCCTACCCAAAAATCTACCAGTTCTCATGCTGAAGTATCCAGTTCCTAGATGCCTCCAGGCAGTATCATGTGTAGTGAGTGGGAAGAAAGAAGGCAAGGATGAGCAAAAGCAACACATTGTCCTAATATATTTTCAGAGAACTTCTGTTTGCAATAGTCACTGAGGGTGATTAGAAGGAATGGGGTACTTATGAGGTTGCTCATATGGATGATATTTTCACAGTTTTTACAAGTAAAGTGCACATGAAAAGAATTACAAATTGATTAAGGGATGTTATGTCTTAGGATCGAATGGTTAAAAAAAATTTCAGTTGCTGAAGATTTTTGAAGTGGAAGAACGCGTAGGGATGAAGAAGAAGGAAACATTTTTGAAACTGAATGTCAAGTAGGATGAGAATAAGAGGGAGTGGGATGGAAGAACTTCTCATGTGCCAAGGGCAGGCTGTTTTTGACTCGTGGAATAATCTACAATATTTCTAAGGCATCAAGTCCCATCCTATTTATTTCTGATAGCAGGATATACAGCATAGTATCACTACAATTATTGATCAAGTGTGTGAATTATTTACTAGACAGTTGCATAAGACCTCATGACATCAATTGTCCCCAACTGAAAATACCCTATTACATATTGATTTTCTAAAAAACAGGAACACCAAAGTCTCGCAACACAGATTTTGTAGAGAGCAGTGTGACATAATAAATAGTGATAGATGCGATGGTGGTTGGCGTAACATGGTGAAACTCCTTCATGATGCACAAAGGTTAAGAAAACACTTAGCTGTTTCACAAAATAAAATATATTGCGACCGGTTTCGATACAGCGTATCATCATCTGGCTGATACGCTGTATCGAAACCGGTCGCAATATATTTTATTTTGTGAAACAGCTAAGAGTTTTCTTAACCTTTGTGCATCAAATAGTGATAGGTTGGTCGTGAGTAACCAACAGAAGTGCTGGAGATCTTTTCAGTGATCAATTGATGAACATCACTCAAACAAACGACACATTCTTTCTGGCTATTTGCACCCAATTTCAATAATTTAAGACCAAAGTTGGTTGTCTTTGGGCAGAAGACCATTGGGTGGTGGGTGGTAATTGACATAGGAAGTGACCAAATTCAGTCCAGGTCAGCATCAGTCGTAACCAACATCCATCATGACAGACATTGCTTGCCATTGACCTATGTCAATCAATGCATTGCTCAACAATTTATTATTCCCGATTGACTCACTCAAGTGAATGGAGGATGGTGAACATCACTGGAAGGATAGACTTAGCCCACCACTAGTAAAAGATTCTGTAAAATTAGTAGGAGAAAATTTGGAATTTTCGGAAACATTACTTAACATGAACAGAGGCTATTTAGGAAGCAAAAGTAACAAGATACAAGGAATTAATGAGAGTTAGCCAACTATAAAAACAGGAAGTAGGCAAGAAAAAGAATAATATTGGTATCCAGTAGATGCTATGTGACTAACAGAGGGTTAAAAGGCTGGACACATTAATAAAAAAGCTGGATATGTTTGACAAAATCTGGAGATTTGGTCATAATAAACATAATACATTGCTGGCTCTTCAAAATATAAATTGAAAATACTTCTCTCACCAGTTCCATTAACCTTTAAAACCAGAGCATGCATGTTCAGGCATGGGAAGGAAGGTCACAGCCTGGCAGGCCCTTACACGTACACTAATTTCAAGGGGTAAGAAATAATTCCAACAGTGAAGGGATAATGTCATTGGGAATTTATATCTGACGGCTTGAGGTTGAGTGCTGAAACGCTTGAGCCATGACCAAGAGGGTTGTTAAACTCACTGGCATGTAAGATAGTAGGTGCATTTTAAACGAATTCAAAGGGCATACTAAGAAAATGGAAACACATTTTAACTCTCAAATCCCTGGTAAAAATTCCAGCTGGAACTTTTAGCAGGTTTCAGCCAGATCAAGTCATATATGGCAGGATATAGCTAAACACTATAAGTATCCAACGGGATGCATATACTTAAGGATGAGAAGGTGAGGGTTGTTTACCCCTTCACCTACCCAAATCTTAGATGATGATTGGATGTAGCTGGTTTCAAATATAGTTCTTGTAAATCATTCATTAAATATACATAGAGCTTTGGCAACACATATAGCATTGGAATATTTTTCTGTGCACTGTCAAATTTGAAACGAAGCTCTAGCAGCAATATTATCAGCCTGCAATTTCCATGTTGGTGTTTATACTGACATTGAGATATCACTTAATATTTATGGTATAATTTCATTTACAAATTCTAAACACAGCTCAGAAGACAAAGAATTCAATTATTAGTAAACAATTATTTTTAGAAAGAAATAAATATTTATTTCACAACAGGCCTGAATATATAATCATATGACGGCGATGCCATACCGCAAAGATGGGTAATATAAGACGAGGGGTCCAGGTACTGCAACTGGATTTCAAGGGTTAGGTCCGACCGCCGCTGTGTTGGATCCCGAAAATTAATATCGTTGCTGCAACCACCATAAAAGAGTGAGAGCAAGGAGCAGATATATACGGCATTTGTTCGTTAATGTAGGAAAATCTCAGATGGATATTTCCCGCATTCATCTCCCTGCTCAAGAAACGTACTGCGGTATCTTTCCAGCATTAATTGCGAAAGGGCTGATGTGGTCATTCATTACAAATTTATAGTAATGATGATTCAGAAAAGTAGGGTAAACTGACCTGCCATAATTATATCATGACATTACCTCTCTGATATCATGACATTTTAGATGCATCCAAGATGTAGGTATATCAGCTATATGGGTAAGTGGCATGTAATTTTTTATTCAATGATTGTAAATGAGCCATTCGCATATGAGGAAATCCTTGGATTGACTTACATCACAATAAAAATCAATTTTTTAGGCTAATACCACTCACATTGACAGGACACTTACCTCATGATACAGTGCGTCATCCATTTGCATAACCTTCGTGGATTCCTAACATTTTAAATCAATATGTATAGTGAAGTTAATACATGATGTGTTTCCATCTATACTTCTAATTGATTCAATAAATCATTACATCCTGCTGGATCCCACTTATTTCACTAGAAATTGGTCCAATTCTTATGGAAGGCTTCAATATTTGCATGTTCCTGCTAGATCCAACAAGTCCTGCTAATGTACCTCAAGTGCATGCTATATAAGGACCATGCTAAAGTGACTAATAGGGTGGTTTCCTATTTTTTTAACTGCCTAAATCGAAAGATTATTACTCCTGGACTACATATTTCACCCTTTTAGATTTTTAAATGACATTATATTTCTATTTTTTGTGATTAAATGAAAAGTGAAAATTTTCAAGCGTGCGAAAATGCGACGACTAAGTATGACTATTGGGAAAAGCCCATTTGACATCATTATACTTCCAGCTGCCACCATGAGAGGCCACCTTGGTGCGAGGCTATGAGCACCGATACGATACAGGTTTCTAGCAGGTAGCGCTTGGCTTAAATAAGGATTATTAACACCCTATCAAACGAAGAAAACTTTCCAATCATAGACAGTTTTAATAGGTGATTATTAAGAGATGTTTCCCTGAGCACTGTACCACATGCATGCATTGGTAATCTCAGATGATGTAAAACTCCTATCTACTCGTACAGAAACTAGGTCCCTGTGACGTCACGTGGAGTAGCATCGCATGGCCGCCAATCTGGCCAGATTGGTTAATGCCAGATTGGCGGCCATGCGATGCTACTCCACGTGACGTCACAGGGACCTAGTTTCTGTACGAGTAGATAGGAGTTTTACATCATCTGAGATTACCAATGCATGCATGTGGTACAGTGCTCAGGGAAACATCTCTTAATAATCACCTATTAAAACTGTCTATGATTGGAAAGTTTTCTTCGTTTGATAGGGTGTTAATAATCCTTATTTAAGCCAAGCGCTACCTGCTAGAAACCTGTATCGTATCGGTGCTCATAGCCTCGCACCAAGGTGGCCTCTCATGGTGGCAGCTGGAAGTATAATGATGTCAAATGGGCTTTTCCCAATAGTCATACTTAGTCGTCGCATTTTCGCACGCTTGAAAATTTTCACTTTTCATTTAATCACAAAAAATAGAAATATAATGTCATTTAAAAATCTAAAAGGGTGAAATATGTAGTCCAGGAGTAATAATCTTTCGATTTAGGCAGTTAAAAAAATAGGAAACCACCCTATTAGTCACTTTAGCATGGTCCTTATATAGCATGCACTTGAGGTACATTAACAGGACTTGTTGGATCTAGCAGGAACATGCAAATATTGAAGCCTTCCATAAGAATTGGACCAATTTCTAGTGAAATAAGTGGGATCCAGCAGGATGTAATGATTTATTGAATCAATTAGAAGTATAGATGGAAACACATCATGTATTAACTTCACTATACATATTGATTTAAAATGTTAGGAATCCACGAAGGTTATGCAAATGGATGACGCACTGTATCATGAGGTAAGTGTCCTGTCAATGTGAGTGGTATTAGCCTAAAAAATTGATTTTTATTGTGATGTAAGTCAATCCAAGGATTTCCTCATATGCGAATGGCTCATTTACAATCATTGAATAAAAAATTACATGCCACTTACCCATATAGCTGATATACCTACATCTTGGATGCATCTAAAATGTCATGATATCAGAGAGGTAATGTCATGATATAATTATGGCAGGTCAGTTTACCCTACTTTTCTGAATCATCATTACTATAAATTTGTAATGAATGACCACATCAGCCCTTTCGCAATTAATGCTGGAAAGATACCGCAGTACGTTTCTTGAGCAGGGAGATGAATGCGGGAAATATCCATCTGAGATTTTCCTACATTAACGAACAAATGCCGTATATATCTGCTCCTTGCTCTCACTCTTTTATGGTGGTTGCAGCAACGATATTAATTTTCGGGATCCAACACAGCGGCGGTCGGACCTAACCCTTGAAATCCAGTTGCAGTACCTGGACCCCTCGTCTTATATTACCCATCTTTGCGGTATGGCATCGCCGTCATATGATTATATATTCAGGCCTGTTGTGAAATAAATATTTATTTCTTTCTAAAAATAATTGTTTACTAATAATTGAATTCTTTGTCTTCTGAGCTGTGTTTAGAATTTGTAAATGAAATTATACCATAAATATTAAGTGATATCTCAATGTCAGTATAAACACCAACATGGAAATTGCAGGCTGATAATATTGCTGCTAGAGCTTCGTTTCAAATTTGACAGTGCACAGAAAAATATTCCAATGCTATATGTGTTGCCAAAGCTCTATGTATATTTAATGAATGATTTACAAGAACTATATTTGAAACCAGCTACATCCAATCATCATCTAAGATTTGGGTAGGTGAAGGGGTAAACAACCCTCACCTTCTCATCCTTAAGTATATGCATCCCGTTGGATACTTATAGTGTTTAGCTATATCCTGCCATATATGACTTGATCTGGCTGAAACCTGCTAAAAGTTCCAGCTGGAATTTTTACCAGGGATTTGAGAGTTAAAATGTGTTTCCATTTTCTTAGTATGCCCTTTGAATTCGTTTAAAATGCACCTACTATCTTACATGCCAGTGAGTTTAACAACCCTCTTGGTCATGGCTCAAGCGTTTCAGCACTCAACCTCAAGCCGTCAGATATAAATTCCCAATGACATTATCCCTTCACTGTTGGAATTATTTCTTACCCCTTGAAATTAGTGTACGTGTAAGGGCCTGCCAGGCTGTGACCTTCCTTCCCATGCCTGAACATGCATGCTCTGGTTTTAAAGGTTAATGGAACTGGTGAGAGAAGTATTTTCAATTTATATTTTGAAGAGCCAGCAATGTATTATGTTTATTATGACCAAATCTCCAGATTTTGTCAAACATATCCAGCTTTTTTATTAATGTGTCCAGCCTTTTAACCCTCTGTTAGTCACATAGCATCTACTGGATACCAATATTATTCTTTTTCTTGCCTACTTCCTGTTTTTATAGTTGGCTAACTCTCATTAATTCCTTGTATCTTGTTACTTTTGCTTCCTAAATAGCCTCTGTTCATGTTAAGTAATGTTTCCGAAAATTCCAAATTTTCTCCTACTAATTTTACAGAATCTTTTACTAGTGGTGGGCTAAGTCTATCCTTCCAGTGATGTTCACCATCCTCCATTCACTTGAGTGAGTCAATCGGGAATAATAAATTGTTGAGCAATGCATTGATTGACATAGGTCAATGGCAAGCAATGTCTGTCATGATGGATGTTGGTTACGACTGATGCTGACCTGGACTGAATTTGGTCACTTCCTATGTCAATTACCACCCACCACCCAATGGTCTTCTGCCCAAAGACAACCAACTTTGGTCTTAAATTATTGAAATTGGGTGCAAATAGCCAGAAAGAATGTGTCGTTTGTTTGAGTGATGTTCATCAATTGATCACTGAAAAGATCTCCAGCACTTCTGTTGGTTACTCACGACCAACCTATCACTATTTGATGCACAAAGGTTAAGAAAACTCTTAGCTGTTTCACAAAATAAAATATATTGCGACCGGTTTCGATACAGCGTATCAGCCAGATGATGATACGCTGTATCGAAACCGGTCGCAATATATTTTATTTTGTGAAACAGCTAAGTGTTTTCTTAACCTTTGTGCATCATGAAGGAGTTTCACCATGTTACGCCAACCACCATCGCATCTATCACTATTTATTATGTCACACTGCTCTCTACAAAATCTGTGTTGCGAGACTTTGGTGTTCCTGTTTTTTAGAAAATCAATATGTAATAGGGTATTTTCAGTTGGGGACAATTGATGTCATGAGGTCTTATGCAACTGTCTAGTAAATAATTCACACACTTGATCAATAATTGTAGTGATACTATGCTGTATATCCTGCTATCAGAAATAAATAGGATGGGACTTGATGCCTTAGAAATATTGTAGATTATTCCACGAGTCAAAAACAGCCTGCCCTTGGCACATGAGAAGTTCTTCCATCCCACTCCCTCTTATTCTCATCCTACTTGACATTCAGTTTCAAAAATGTTTCCTTCTTCTTCATCCCTACGCGTTCTTCCACTTCAAAAATCTTCAGCAACTGAAATTTTTTTTAACCATTCGATCCTAAGACATAACATCCCTTAATCAATTTGTAATTCTTTTCATGTGCACTTTACTTGTAAAAACTGTGAAAATATCATCCATATGAGCAACCTCATAAGTACCCCATTCCTTCTAATCACCCTCAGTGACTATTGCAAACAGAAGTTCTCTGAAAATATATTAGGACAATGTGTTGCTTTTGCTCATCCTTGCCTTCTTTCTTCCCACTCACTACACATGATACTGCCTGGAGGCATCTAGGAACTGGATACTTCAGCATGAGAACTGGTAGATTTTTGGGTAGGATGCTGAAATACATCAAACTTAAGTGTAACATTGTATCTAGTTTTGATCTTATTCCGATCATAGGTGGATTTAGGGGGGGACACAGGGTCACGTGCCCCCCCAGATGCTTAAAAAATACACAATATTTTTAATACGTTTATCATTAAGTTAGTTTTATTTGTGCATTACTGAGCCGCAATCATTTAATTTAATATTAATAACCTTCATATCAAAGCAAAGAGAATATTTTCTACAGTAATTGGTATATTTTGTTTTTAATCTAAAATAAAAGAAGACCTGTCGGACCCTTGTGCCCCCCAGCAAAAAATCCTGGATCTGCCCCTGATTCTGACATTTGCTAGAGATGTGCAATATTTTGAGTATGATACTGGAAGTTAAAAAATAGAAAATTACTACTTATTCCAAAAATTTCAACATATGTATATTTTCTTCTTGATTTGCCAAATCTCTGGAACTAAATCAGAGACATTATATCTTGATAATGGGTGCTGATTAAAAAAAACCTAATTTTGAAAGCAGGTATGTATTAGATACTTTTTAACTCGTTGTTTCAAATATGCTGTTAATACATCCTACCAACAAATAGGTACTATAATAAGGCTATCAACCCATCCTGAAGTTCACTTAGGGAGAAAATGGCTTGGTTGTGTAACAGGCTTACCTACACGCCTGTCTGGCATATGGTGATCTGGGTTCGAATCCCGGCTTAGTCAAATATTTTTTTATGGCGAACTTCATCCTTCGGTGTATTTGAGTGAATTATGTTATGGCCTTAGTTTTGCCCATTTCAATTTAGCCACTGTCTTTATGATGATATGAAAAGATTGACCCTTGCAATTCAAGCTGTTGAACCCAATGCTGGCGACTGGTTTACTAATTAAGAGGTAACCAGTTATAGATCTGGAAAAATTTACAAGCCCATAATAATGTAGGGTAGCTACCATGATTGATAGCTATATTGATACAAAGTCTGAATAGTAGAGGCCATCACGTTGTAGAAATCGATCTTACTGATTTGTGAATGAAAAACTTTGCTGTTTCTACAATTTGGAACTTTATTTTCCTGACTAGTTTCGATACACTGTATCATATTCATAGGACTAGCAGTACAAGTAGCGTTGCTGTGGGTTATATACCAAAAAGGGGGGGCAAAGAGTGGAAGGGGTGGGGAGGGGAAAGGGGTGGAGAGGAGATGTCTGTAGAGCGCTACATTGTTGCACTTCGCGTAGGAGGGGGGGGGGAGGGAGGGAGGGGAGAGGAAAGGGAACGTACTTAGGGAAGGCGGCGTGGGTTAGCGTCATGGGGATTATTTTTCGGGTGCAAAATTGGGATGTCCTGGAGGGGGGAGTGGAATGGGAAAAGGTGGTCATTAGTGATGGGCTCTTTCTTTTTGACTATTCTTAAAATTTCCAGTTGCTCCCTGATGTCCATTTGTGACCCTTTCTTCACACGGTGCAGCAACTTCGGGGTGAAATCCGCCTGATGTCCTTCTTCAAGGAGGTGGGAGGCAAACTGGGACATCCCCGTTTTCTTGATGTAGTCTCGTCTGTGTTCTTCGCCTCTAATGGCTAGGTTCCTCCCCGTTTGTCCCACGTATTTGGCGCCACAATCACTGCATTTTAGTTGGTAAACCCCACTATGGAGGGCTGGGTTTATGGAGTCTTTGATGGGTGGAAGCAAGCTTTTTAGATTCCTGTTATTGTAGTAAGCCGGATGAATGTTCATTTCTTTGAGAAACTTTCCTATTTTAATAGAGGGTTGTCCTACATACTTCAGGCGTCGCCACGATCCTTTGTCATTTGTGGTCGAGGAGTAAAAATCCTTGATTAAAATTTTTTTCCTTTTGCCTGCCAGTAAATCGTCGATTAATTTTTCAGCGTAACCGTTGGCGACTGCAATTTTTTTAATTGTGATTATTTCTGACATGAAGGCTGTTGGCTCTAATGGTACAGCTAATGCTCTGTGCAGCATGCAGTGAAAGGCTGCTAATTTTTGATTAATGGAATCTTTAGAGGATGAGTGGGTGTAGTGGAGTGGGAAACACAAGTTCACTATTTATCGTAAACCCACATGCACCGATCAGGTCATCCACTCATCCTCTAAACAATTTTTTTATACTTTGGGGGGGGGGGGTCCCGACCCCCCAGACCACCCCTGGCTAAGCCACTGCTAGACATACATTTTACATAATTTTGGCTCCATGGATTTAAATTTAAGCAGATGGAATTATAACATTTCAAAACTAGATAAAAGTTTTAAATAATTTTATTATATCTCTGAGCTTTGGGGGATCTACCCCCTCATCCCCCCCATAGTCATGCCACTGGATACTCTTTCACCAAGGTTTTACCTCGATGTCGGTCCTAGGTCGTTCCAACATCTCCTTAAGTTGGCTGCAGTGCGCTGTAAACCGATGTCGGTCCTACTTCAATCTGATGTCATATATGTCGGCCGACATATATGACACACATATGACACAAAAACGATGTCGGACCGAAGTCGAGCCGACAAAGGATGCCACTGGGACATGCATTTAGAATGGTGGTTTGTTTTACTCATGTATTTTAATGGCATCTTGTATTAAGTGAAAAGACTAGAAGATGGAAATTACATGGAATTGGTGACAGTGTACTAAAGCTTCTCTGGTCTGTTTTTGTGATTGTGCTAGCCTCTGATCCATTGAATACCACTGTCCTCATGAATTTTTTCATGAAAGTAACCTTGCACTGAAAACCACGAAAATCTGGAAAAATCAGGGAATTAGAAAAGGGTCATTGGAAACCTAAAGAATCTGGGAATTCTTTAGGTTTACGCAACGGTTGGCAACTACAGAACTACACACTGCTACGTTGTTTACTCATAGTGGCAGGCCCGAGCATG
Organism: Ischnura elegans; assembly: GCF_921293095.1. Classification (NCBI taxonomy): domain Eukaryota; kingdom Metazoa; phylum Arthropoda; class Insecta; order Odonata; family Coenagrionidae; genus Ischnura; species Ischnura elegans. Next base: position 31,878,820 of record NC_060250.1, on the reverse strand, counting down.
ATCTAAAGCAGCCTCATAGTAGCATGTGTTGCATAGTAGCTGTGAAAGGGGCCACTAATTCACATTCAATGCAGCATTGGTAGGAATTTTACAATCTCAACAAAATTTTGCATGAGCATGTTTTGGAGGCATTATAAAAAATGGGGTATGCTTTCCACAAACTTTTGAAGTCTGAATATAATAGAGTCATCAATGTACACCACATAATTGTTGTTAGCAGTCTCTTACTGGATTTCACTTCTATTTTATGCATTTGATGTTTCCAATTACATCTTAGTTGAAACAGTGTCGCAGCTGTCTTCAGCCTGAAAGGAATTTTTTCCTGTACATAATTGGATATTTTAGCACCAAATGGACTAGCAAAGACTTTTAGTTCTATCCAAGTGGACTTTGTGGCTGTGAAGAAGGCTCTACTCAGCCACCTCTGACTTCATCAAGTTGTCTTGTCCAATAAAAAGTCTTCCCATAAAATTTTCCCTCATGGCTTAACCACAGCAAGTCAAAAGTCTGCTATATTCATGGAAAACCATCCCTCTCTATTCCAACCCCTTTCAAGTCTTCATTTATCTGAAAGTGTGCCACTAGAAGTGATGTTATTTCATATTTTATTCTCCATCTGTCCCTTCTTCCTTTTCATTTATACTCTTTCTTACCCACTCACTTTTTGTCATCGCTGACCATACTTGTTTTTTTTCTTTTTTCATTATTTCATGAAAATATTTGTCCACTTCTTACTCAATTATCCCTTGTTTCAAACCAATGTTAAGTAATGTGCCATAGAATGTTCTCGCTCCACAAGTTTGTTGGTTTTAACAATGAACGATTCACTTCAATCAATTCAATCTATACTGGAAACTACCTATTTATCAAAAGTATTGTTTCTTGATAGAATTGGGATACCTCAGCTCACTCAAATGTCCAGTATAAACTCAACAGATTCTCTACATGCATCATGGATGGCTGGTGTTGGCCTCTTGAGTTGACTGAGGGTAAACTGCATAACATTCCTTAATCTGGGAAGCTGCTGTCAATACAAACTTTGACCATCTCACCGCTAATGTGCCATGTCACACTGAGTGTTGGCATTGTCACAGAGCACAAGAATGTTTTCTGAGATGGCTTTTTCATAGACATGTAGCCAATTACTTGGTGGAAAACCCAAGAATCCTTTCTGCACAGGCATGGTAACTGTCTCTGTGCCATCATCCAGCTTTACCTTCGTGATTCACAACTAGAATCATTAAATCTTCATCTACCACCTTTCTTCAAAATTTTTTAGTGAGATATCCTACAGGTGCATACTTTCTGCCTTGAATCTTGCAAAGCCTTTTGCTGTAGTTTCTTTTTATGATTCTAGTACCCACGTCTGCAATACCTTCTGTCTTAGTATTTAAATTAGTAAACTTGTCATTCTGTAATGCACCTACTACTGTATTTAGACCATTCTGCTCTTCTAGATGCTATAGCACTGGGCCTGTCTTCATCATCATAAATTAGCAATCCTGTTAATGGGTAGTTACTGCCCATAATTATTCTGTGAGGTAATTGTCATTTTTACTTATTTATCTCATCCTCACCTTATCCTTGTTTTTTAAGTACCTACCAATTGCCAAAAAATTTAATCTTTTGTCCCATTAGTAATTTTCTTTTAAGCATGGTGCTAGTTATTTCTTTTGTTACCTATCAATTTCATTTTTCATGCACTTCTTTCTACCACTAAATTTTTCAGTTACATTTTTTCTTATATCTTTCCTATCCACTTAATTTTTCCTATCCACCTATTTCACTTAATTTTCTTTTCTCTTGTTTCCATTAATCCTGTTGCTTTCTCCTATGTTTTTTTCTACTTTCACCTTATTACCCTCCCTCATACTGTTCATATTCTATTTTCTTCATTTATGTATTTCTATCCCTTATTCTTAGATGTATCCATCTCTCAACCAAAGCTGTGAAATTCCCATTCTTCTCTCCATCCTCTACTTCAGACGAACGCACATGTGAAAAAAACTGTTTATTGTGTGCTTTCTATATTGTGTTCGAAATATACCCCTAGAGCTAGAAGAGCTAGAAGAATAATTTAAATTTTTTCTTTTGTTTCTTTTTTTCCTAGCTTTAAGTAAATAATAAAATAAAATTATTTTTGCGCATATGCAATTTCATTATTATCCTATTGTGGAACTAATCTGTTAAGGATTTGTCCTGTTGTAAAATATAACTCTAGATAGTTGAGGGTCTGGAAATTTTATTTTCTATATAAATGCTATAAAATTTTTAGAGATTTATTGAGAAAAGGACGCTTGAATTAGAAAAAATCCTATTACATTAATCCAAAAAATCCAAATCCAAAATTAAAATCGGATGGTATGCCCGGGATTTCCCGGCCGTCTGGTAACCTTAACTCTTTCTCTCTTCTAGCGGCGGGTGGAAGTGGTTAAGATAGGGGTTTTAATGGCAAGGGGGCGAAAAGGGGGTTGTCGGTATGCCCGCACGCGGAGCTTCGGAGGGGTGAAATTGCATGAAATGGGAGGTTACACGAGGGATAGGGTGTGTGTGTGTGTGTATAGAGTATTGGATGTCGATTTGCGATCGGGGAGGGAGGGAGGGAGGGACGATCGCTAAAGTCACTTAATTCGTCGTTGGAAAGGATATTGTCTCTTCGCACGCTCCACTTTTTCCTGCCAGATGACCAATTTCCGGCGCGCGCTCTACCATTGGTCGCCCGTGGATTGCTTCCATTCGCCTCGCCTGTCAACCAGTCTGTCCCCCTGCCTGCCCCTCATTATATTTATTGAAGGGATTGTGTTCGGATCGGGGGCTGAGGAAGCTGAGCGGAGCTGTGGATGCGTCTCCGACATGATGTAAATGTCTCCCGTTATTTGACGGGGGGCGCTGCGAAGACTCGCGGTGAAGATAAAAAATCTAATAATCCATTTAGGAACACTTTTGCTGATGACGCAACGATTTTGGGGTGGGGTGGGGGGGGGGATCAAGGAAGAGGAAAAGTTCCCGAGTGTAAATTCTACAGGGATGTTACGAATCAGGGAAACGTCAGGGAATTCGAAATCTGTGAGAGACATAAGAGGAAATCGTCCGGTTATCAGAAAAAAATATTCTACAGTCTGCGTTCCCAAAGTAATGCAATTATTTTTTAAAAGAAATTTATTGAACTGATTTGCACAAACGCTTTAATTTCTTCAGAGTGCTGCCCTTGGGCTTTTACATATTTTTTGCAGCGACTCTGCCATGAACGGTAAGCGCTCAGGGAGGCTTCAGGAGGACCTCTCGCAGGGTCCTATGATTATGGTCTCTTTTATGGACGAGAAATGGGTTCATATCAGGGCTGCCTTCATCCGTGGCAAAAGAAGTCTGATGGGCTTCAGGATTAAGTGGGGGTGGGGCAGCGTTTGATTTATTGGCAAAGGTGGATGAACTGCTTTGTGGTCGGCACGCCACAGTGTTACGAAAATGTGAATTTTAGTTCATTTTGTTTTAATTTCATAAATTGGTCAATTAACTTGATACATAGAAGTGATATGGTATTTTATCTTCTTTAGTTGCATCGGAACACTCATTTTGAAAAAAAAATAAGTTTAAAATTAGCTCTCAATGCAAGAAAGGGTCTTTTTGAACGCGAATTTATTTTTAATGCTCAAATGTTTAACCACGAGCATTGTATAAAAAAAGCTTGTTCGCTTATCAAAAATGGGGGTGAACACTATTAAAAGGTGTTTACGCTTTTACCATTGAAATTTTCACTGTACAGTAATTCGGAGAAACAGTTTAGAAAGTAATCACGAAGCAAATTGACTTAGATTGAAGCGCTCAACTCATCTGAAAAAGGGAAGATTAAGTATTCTTATGTCAAATTTGATTCCTTGAAGTAATAAATGCTATTTTTTTCTGAACTTCTAAGCTAGGAGGGTGTGCATATTCTTCTAGAACTTAGTGAGAGACAAAGGAAATGGCAGGATCTGTTAAAAACGATCAAACGGTGCCACGCAGCTGTTATACGGTTATGGTTTGGAACCGGTAGAGGCTCCGAGGAGACGCGTTAGGGTGAGATTGTCTGAATAAGTGACATCGTCTTCGGTGTGACAGAAAACTTCTTTTTGGAGCCATGTATTTTCAGGGCGTACAGAAACGATAAAATAAGAGATAGGCATTATCGAATGGATATTTATCAAGACCGTAACGAGCAGTGGGGGTTTTGGGGTTCATAAACCCTTTACCCCAGAAATTTTGAGGAGAACCCCTCCAACTGAATCCAGCGGCGCAGGGGGCGCGCACCCCCGCCTTGCGGGGCAGACCGCATGCCGAGCATTGCAGAACCACAATTTAACTTTTTTATATCATTATATAGCATTGTCTTGTACATAGGTATAATCAGGTTCAATAAAACTGTCTGATCGTAAATAACTGATTATTTTTCATTATGATAAAAGTATAGGTAGCTCAAAATATCTTTTACGCCCCCCCCCCCTGAGTTTTTTCTGTATCCATTATATACTGACTGAACCATCCCCCAAAATTTCCAAAATTTCCTTTCCCAAAAATACCTTTTCCGAAAGTGAACCCCAGAAACACATTTCTGGATATGGGCTTTAGTTAAAGAAATCATTTTTCCCACGGGTTATAAAGGACAATTTAAAAAATAAGGTTACCATTGAAACATCGGACATGTTAGTTACTAATAATAAGTTTTCTCTTCCAAGTTATCGGCTGTTGTCCCCACACTTAGAACCATACGTGTCTGTTGAGGCAGCCTTCTGGGTAATGTGTGGAAACAAGGGAGTGCCCTGGAGATTGAACTTCAGAAATCTCTTTCAGAAATCCAAAAGAATGCATCCGAGTACGGTTTACTGCCTTAGTCCTGCCGAATTTGCCAATGACCAAGTTAAGAGTGAATGGAGATAAATTACCAAAATGATGATACTCGTGAGAAACGATTAAGGCTTCTGGACGGAGTGGCAGTTTTTACCGGTGAGTTATTAGTATACCGTAAACACGGGTTACTTTTGCCCGGTTTATGAATTTCAAGTTTACCTCCCTCCGTATCTGTAGTGTACTGAGGTATCAATCAGTGATCACTACTCTTAGGCAACTACAGTATTTTATCTCTCGTTAGTATGGAGGTTTTTTTTTATCTTAATGTCTACCTTTTTCGGAAAAATGAACATTTTTGATTGGTCCAATTCTACCCTTTCCTTTGGGGTTGCTATGATTACAAACTACTTCTAGGTTTACAAAAAATTCTAATTTCCCCATTTCACGGATCTGTACAAATAGCTATGGCGAAGTAATGGCATTGATTCGGATAAAACCCTCAAGACTCGAAAAAAGCATTTTATTGAAAACCTCATAACATTAAAAAGTTTCAAACATTGAAGCGTAGTACGGCTGCTTGTTGTAAATAGCTAATACTGTTTGGTATCGAGTCAGACAGTTTTTTGTGTATTGTTCTTAGTATCTGCGTCCGGTCTGCCGTTCACCAGAAGCGCATTTCTGCTATAGGCCAAGGATTAGCTGAGGGCAGAGGTAACTGTAGTATAGTTAAGACAAATCAACAAAATTTACTAGTTGCAGCCTATTTTACACCAGAAAATATGTGGACTAAATTTGTTCGTACATTTGAGGTTTACGGAACTTAAATATATTTAAAAAAATCTCTATTCTAAGCTAAGTGAAGCCACTCTCTACCAGTCCCGAAGAGAACCATATAATTCAAAATGCAGCAAAGGCAAAAAATGCTCTCTCTTTTCATATAAAGCCATCGGAACTTCATAGAGTATCGTTACATTACTCATTAATTACGCTATTTTGACGAGAATTCAAAGAAAACGGAAGAAAAGTAGCATTTTTCCGACCGAAAAATCACGTCACCCCTTCGAGCTTCCAAAGTAACCTGTTGAAAGTAACGCAGCGGCATATTATGCATCGTCCAATTGTACAGAATGCTAAAATATGTAATAGGTTTAGACTTGACCGATCACGTTTCGATTTAATTAACGGTAAAGCAGAAAAAAACTGAGTCACGAAAATATGCGGAAATAATTTCTAATATAATACTTCTTTGACCACCTAAAAAACGACATCGAGCTCTATTCATCAGATATAAGATTAAATCACGATCTTGCCTTGTGAAAAGACCCCTACTTGTGAATTGTAAAAAAAGAAGAGGAGTGAAGTGCCGTTTAATCTTCCTCATTGAAATGCTTACTACTATATTTCAACGCGGATGTGAATGTAAATTCAATGAAACATTTGCCACGAAAAAGCAGGGTGAAAAGAATTTAGTTCGCAACGCATCAAATTCATAAAATTTAAAAGTCGAGAGAAAATAAAATGGGGAAGTGCGTTTTTCACATTCCACATTTCACCGAATCGAAATTAAAGCCGTCGTCGGTAAATCCGTCCGCTCACTCTCTCTCTAGCGGAGCACAGCTGTCCCCGAGTCCGCATCGCGGATCCTCCTCCCTCTCTCCTTCCCCCATTTGAATCCCCCTTAAACCTCCCCTCGCCAACCCTTTCCCCTTCATCGAAAAAAAAGAGAGAGAGAGAGCCCTTACCCGCCCTTCTTCTCATCTCACTTAAACCCGTATCATACCAACATTCGATCCAGGCGATAAATTAGGCGTTCCAGCAAACGGGGGACGCGAGAAGGACCGACCGTCGCACTATTCACACACTGTACATCACCACCACCACTACGGCGTCGGTAACTTGTCTCCCTGCCGTAGGGTCCCTCCCAACACGTCCACAGTCCCCGCCCTGCGAATAAAAATGCAGATCCCTGTCCTCTCTTCCTCCTCCCAGCGACCCTATCTCTAGATACGGCAATCCCTCCAAGGCTATCTCCCGACTAACGACGCATCCATTCCCGTTCACTCCATAGTTCACAAACCTCCCACACAATAATATCTTTCGACCGATACGATAATTTAATTAGCCTTTTAAATCTACCGAAACAGTTAGAATGGGCGCCAATATCTTATGGACGCTTAGAAATAAGACTTAATCTTTTAAAATAATTTTCAGAGTGAAATATTTGCGGACGAAATCGAGCAAATTTTACGTACTGAAGTAGATCAGGCGATGGACACAAAATCATGGATACGAGAGTGGAGCGATTAAAAAATTCAATTTTTCCCGAGAGCGATAGAGTACCACGACAGTATTCACCGCGATATGAAAAATTATGTTTTGTGAAACAGTATAGTTATTAGTTTTTTTTTAACTTAATTTTAGCGAATCAAATGTGAAGTGCGTTAATGTTCGGAGTGCGAAGTGCGTGAGCTTAATGTTCGGTGCGTGCATATCTTTCTTGCATTTTTAAGTTTTTGATGCATGCTCTTGTCCATTAGGGATGAACTACATTCGTAGGTAGCGCAAAGAATGGTTCATGTTTGGTTAATTCAAAACCCTGCCACGTTAATGCGCGCGTAATTGTGGTAGCAACCAAGAGCGCAGCTAGGAATTAAGGCTGGGGGGGTTTAGGTGCAGCAAATACCGGTGTGTGTGGGGGTATAGTATACCCACCAGGATAAACGGCACGTGCGAGATTAATAAATTGCGGAATTTTAAGATAAATTGTTCAAAACAGTGAGATTTACGGCTTTCTGAGGGATATTTTATTAATCCTTACACTATTCTATCAGTAATATCAATCCAATTAATTAAAATGGATTAAACTTAAAGATTTCTATGTGCTCTGGGGGGGGGGGGGGGTATATCCCCAAAACCCCCCCCCTCGCTGCGCCACTGGTAGCAACTACATTTAGCTGACTGCTCGTTAGAGGGAAATATTCACCCCCTGCTGTACACCCTGGAAGGGTGGCTTGCTGGGTATCACGTAGATGTATTCGAAGGCGGGTCCCTGGATTCTTGTTCCTCCGCATCTGCATCACTGCCCTTAACTCTTTCCGCTCCGAACCCACCCCTCCTACACACATTCTCCATGCGCGCAGTATATTTTTTCCCACGGTCCCTCCCTCGACCGAGACGCGCCTTTTTACGCACTCCTCCGCCCAACGATCGGAGTCCATTTCTCTTCACGCAACTCCGCCCGTAGGCCGCGGTGGACCGGGCGACTCGATTTTTGGGTGGCAGGTGGCGTGGAACGTTTGGAGTTAATCTCTCTCTCACCCACCCCACTGAATTCTACCCACCTCCCTCCCACCCATCAGCTCAGGGCCGAGTTCCAATATGGTGGTTTCCTATTATTTTTTTATTGCCTAAATCGAAAGATTATTACTCCTGTAGTACGTATTTCACGCTTTTAGATTTTTAAATGACATTATCTATTTTTCGCGATTAAATGAAAAGTGAAAATTTTCAAGCGCGCGAAAACGCGACGGCTAAGTATAAATGCCGGGAAAACTCCCGTGTGACGTCGTTCTGGTTCCCCCTGCCGCAAGTGAGGTGACCTTGGGGCGAGGCTCTGAGCGCTGATACGACGCAGGATGCTAGCAGGTAGCAGAGTACCATGCTAGCTGGTAGCGCTTGGCTTAAATAAGGTTTATTAATACCTTATCAAGCGAAGAAAACTTTCCGACCTTAGCCAGTTTTAATAGGTGATTATTAAGACATGTTTCCCTGTGCTCTGTGCCTCATGCATGCATTGGTAACCTCAGACGATGTAAAACTCCTATCCTCTCGTGTAGAAACTAGGTCCCTGTGACGTCACGAGGAGTGGAATCGCATGGGCGCCAATCTGACCTTTTTCAAATGAGGATAAAATTGACCCTTGCCATTCGTCTAAACCGGTATGTCTAATATTTTGTATATTATGAATAATATTTTGTATATTATGAATAATAATTTGTATATTATGAATACACTAATGGTGGGTAACGAATCGCAATCAATGCCTTTCGTTTTCTTTGATGAAGGAAACTACCCTATTCAGCTGGAGAAGGTGGCAGAAGATTCCCTGTGTCATCGGGACTATGTCAGCCCCTATCCTGTGTGTCGATGCGTTTCTAGATAGCCCCCAACGAAGAGCTTATTAATTTACCATCACCGTGCAGATGATTGGGCCATCGCGTCGCGACGATGTGAACCGTGAGGCTAGTATAACTGATGGTTTCAGGCTTAACTTTGTGATACCTTTCCATTATGGAAAATGAAAGAATAAACCTTTTTAGGTTCACTTATATACTTGAAAAAGCACGACCCATATTTAACATAAAATAAGATGCATGCATGATCGATGCCTCTCACGATGTAATCATGCTATGAAACTCGGGTCATGTTTTTTCAAATAGATTAATGAACCTAACAAAGTTTAATCTTTCATTTTCCGCGAGGTGAGTAGCTTAGTGATGGAGAAACATGGTTTGGGTGAAAGTTGGTGAAGAGTAATTAGTAGTATTGTTGAGACGAGATCAATTGTCGATGACTTCAATTTTGTGGAAATTCATTGTGATGAAGGGATAAGAAAACCTTAATAATTTTCCAGACTTCATTCAAATTTACTAACCTCGACCGGTTTAGAACGATTACGTCTTCATTTTCAGGAGGCTTATGTCGAGTAGCCGTTTGTCATAGCCTTAGTTGAATCTAATTAGCAGTTTATTTTTGCCGAGATAAATGATTACTTAATCCTTAAGTAATTCGTATAGGTTCCTTTAGTGGAGCCATTTGTCGTTGGATAGTCCATTGTCTGCCTTGATCTCAAGAAGTAGAGATTTGTTGATCATGAACAAGTGGATATCTATCACAATTGTTGTCGACTGATAAGAAATTGAGCTCAAACGTTTCGTTAAAAATGACGAGGAAATATTTTTACCTTTGATTTCCAAGAAACTTGTTTATTTAGGAAAATCATGATCGTCTTTTATCTCTGTTCAATCCTCCAAATCGAGATCCTTCTCAAAACAATGGTTAACTGTTCATTTTATTTTTATGGTTACGCACTTAACCTCTGAAATCCCTTAAGTATCCATCAAACCACGTCTGAATGAGCAATTTAGTGTATATCATTGATTTTATACTTGTAATCTTGCATATTTGTTTCCCGTAGCCTCTTTTAGCGTATGATTTGCTTTAGGGTTCTCTACTCCAATAGATACTTCATATGCCTTCTTTCCTATGCATGTTAACATGGGCGTACCCGGCGAGGGGCAGGAGGGGGCAGCTGTCCCCCCCTAGAAGCAAAAATCGCAAATGTCTATAAGGAAAATAATATTTTTTCAAGCAAATAATTTTAAAAACTAATAAAGAGCTGTTACCGTTTCCTTAAAATGTTGATTTCATTCACCTTTTCCATGCTTAAATCGTACCTACAACTTGAACAATCATGGCTTGCGTAGTTTTGATCCCCATAGTTTTGATCCTGGGTACGCCCTTGCATGAGAATGTGAGTTCTTAATATGGGAAACGCATCTTCCGAGTTCACATTTTCCGATAGGATAAGGTGACTTATATCTTAGAGCTATTGCCTGAATTATTTACCAAAAGTTATTTACTTACTGAAAAATAGGATAAGGACTGTTCGTTTTGGTCTAGGGTGCCACTGGGAATGCAAGTGCTCGTGATGTTCGAACCGAAATGAAAGTTTCAGAATGCTTTTGAGTCTTCATCGAGAGAACTCTGATGAGGAGAATTTTAAGGTTATATTTAATTTAATGAGTTAACATGTGATATGAAGTTCATCGATTAGGTCTTAAAATGTTTACTTCGCAAGTTACAAATTGCATTGCCTTATCGTCCAAGTACGGTTCCTACATAAGCTATATGACCATTGGTTCTACTCCAACTTTGTTCAGGTGAATATTTAATGAGATAGCCATTGTACGAGATTACGGTCCCAGTGCCCGCTGCGTAGCTGTCCGCCACTCCTCTAATCGCGGATCATTGCGGCTTCGGAGGTGTAGGTATTCCTCGTAAGACTCTGGGAATGGATGCAGTTGTGCTCAAAACCCAAGATCGAGAAGCGTCACTCGCCTAGTGCTATGCCAGTGGCGGTCAGTATCGAGGAATGGATTGAAGATTTCTCTAGATTTTATCCACCATTACTTATGGGTTTTTTTTTGTCATTTCAGGAATCATGTTAAGTGTTTTAAAAACACGACGAACATGTGTTCGCTAATGTTTTATTTTCAATCGCTTAGCCTCCAGAACATCTTTTGACAACTGTCTTTGAATTTAGATAAATCGAGAAACATTCATCATTTAGTGCAATGCCAGTGGTGGTCAGTATGATTGCATGGATTGAAGATTTCCCTGGCTTTCATCCACCATTGCTTCTAGCTTTTTTACCATTTCAGGTATCATTCTTGGTGTTTTAAAACCACACTGGACCTACTTGTTACTTAAAATAGTGGGTTCGATCGCTAAGTGTCCAGAACATCATTTGACATGTTTCTTTGTTTTGGATATATACCGAGTAACATTACTCGTTTAGTGCTATGCCAGTGGCAGTCAGAATCGATTCATGGATTGAAGAGTTCCCAGGCTTTTATCCACTTTTATTTGGCCATTTTAGGAAACATGCCAAGTGTTTTAAAAACCACGATGAACCTGAGTTCCCTGATGTTTTGGATTCAATTGCCAAGTCCCACGAACATCATATGACTAGTTTCCTTGAATTCAGATAAATCCATTTTTACTTACGATGACTACGTCCTCCCTGAGTTAATTACAGTATCTAAGACCTTAAGATCACGTATTTTGATGCTGTGACTAAGTGTAGTAATTTTTGATTATTTCATTAACTCCTAATGGGGCACATGAAATTGGTGATTTAGGTGAAATTAATAATTCTCTTAACACCAAAATCTCAAAATTTTCCCAAATTCGTCTTTTAAAGTTCGTTGCCCTTTTGTCTGTGGACTAATTATAATAATCAAGTTTACTTTCAGTTAATGTATTACAACGCATATTCTTCTATCATGCATCGGTAATATCGAACGTGGTTCTTAAAGCAAAATCCAACATTTTGTGTGCAGAGGAAACAATGGAATTCAATATACGCTTTATGAACAAAACGTTTAGTACTAATACTTAGTCTCTAACTCAATTTGATTGGATGAACTTCCTATTACTTGTTAACTCATTTAATATATTTAAATTATCCTCATTGGAGTCCGCTAAATGACCACCTACTCAGTCCATTCTTAAGCTTCCATTTCTGTTTGCACAACAGAGTACATGAGTACCCATTGGGGACCCATGACTATGACTCAAGCGTACAGTCCTTATCCTTATTACCAGTTCTTCGAAATCCCACAAATTGTTTCGTAGCGGAGCATGAAGCCCCCCTTGTGAGTGGGCTTGACATTGTAACATTTTTACAAACCACTCTTGCCACGCCAGCACTGTCGCAAAAATTTATCTTAATACAGCGCATCAAGGCGACATTGATACTCCTCTAGCAATTTGGTACATTGTATTTTTTGTGAAAGTTACCGATTTACAGTAGAAACAAGATCGTCAGGACTTGAAATTATATAGAGTATAAAAGTATAAAATTTTCACGATGTTTCCAAACATTTTGATAACCTAACAATTATGTCGTCCTTTACCCGTTGGAAAACCCGAATAGCCTCCAAAAGTGTAATGTGACGGGATTACGAAGGTCAATTATCGCAGCGGTGAGTGGTCTTCTCTTTTCTCCTTCCTCCACGTTCGTATTAGCCTACTCTTAACAGGTAGGGAACTCATGGATAAATTGCCTATCCAAAAATAGATTTTTCATATTTTAATGATCTCTCTTGTTTTCATGGAGAGGTAGCATTATTTCAGCTAACTTTCCTCACCCTACTGTTTTCAAAAACCGACGCCGCCTTGCACTAAGGGAGTTTTCGAAACACCGAAAAATTCTTATCACCGGGCATTAATGCGGACTTGAAAGCAGAAAATATCCCTGAATATGAGTGAAATTCTGACTGAATTTATTAGGAAGGTTCACACCCATGGCAAGCTGAAGCTGTGACTTTTACGTCGCCAAGAGCCGACGAGAACGGACGCGATTGCGACCCGGCTAGTAAAATTGGGGTCGAACTCCGGGAGCAAAAGCCCCAGCGGAAGGAATGCACCGAAGAAACTCAAGTCCTCTTACACGTTGTGCCATAGGAGTGTTTTTTTTCGGGCTCCGTGGCGAGGGTTTTACTCTATTTAGATTCATAATTGGACTCACTGTTTATGTCTCACGTGGCTCCGTAGTCGAGTTGCTTAATTCATGGTGTCCAGTGACCGGGAAAACCTGGAGAATCTGGAATTATGAATTTTTTGTCCCTGGAATTATGCATGAATTATTCGTGAATTTTTGCGCAATCCTGGTATTTCAAAATGTTTTATTTCACATTCATGTCAAACAATATTTTGCCAGTTCAACACCCAGTTTCTAGTCTTAATTGTGTTCATCATAGTTTATTGAAGACAATGTACATGTATGCTTTGAATTGGATGAGGGCCCAAGGGTACAACACACGGGGGCCGGGACGCAATAATTCAATTGATACACCCAGTCACGCGGGGAGGGGATGGAATGGGAAGGAAAAAGTAAGCAGGCGCAGCCGCGATAAGGAGCCCGTCGACGCCTCCGGGGAGAGGATAGGAGTGGAAGGTAGGGGATAGGGAGAAACCCGCGTTGCCATTGGGACAACGGGGCCCACTACTAGGGAAACCATCACTTGATTTACGAACGAAATTGACAGATTTCTCTATGAGAAAAATCCAACGATCATTTCGTTGGATATATATGCTTTACAATGCATTGATTACGTTTAAAATTTCACTTTATAGGAACATAATGTACTTGTATAACTCTTTATATTATGACGGATGTCTTGAGATGCAAAAAGGGACATCCAGAATTGAACTGTAAAATTTCTATTACTAAGTGTGAGTCTTCAAATAAGGAACGTAAAAAAATACATAAATATAATATTATTTTTTAGCATTGAAGTAATTTTGTGTGTTTTATAATTCTCATCTATCGCGGTAATCAGGGGCAGATCCAGGCTTTATTTCTAGGGAGGGGCACAAGCATGGCCTTATCCAGGATTTTGTTCTGGGGGTGCACAAGGATACCCCGTAATACAAAACGAACGCAATGATAACGGGATCGTATTAAAATTGTTGCATATTTTTTAAGGGTCTGGGGAGGACACGGGTCCCCTTTCACCCCCCCCCCCTATATCCGCCTATGGCAATAATCACGTAAGATTAACCTAGAATTTAGTAAAATTTCTCTGGAAAGCCTGGAATTATGCATGAATTTTTCTGCTTTGATTGGCTAGACACCCTGTAACTCCATGCGCGGTAGTTAAGGTGAGGTTCGGGAAGGCGTTTCACATCCATCATCATTTATTATAGATAGACCAACCCCTGCCGAGCACCCTAGAGGTGGCTCGCAGTGTATTTTATAGATGTAGATGCATTCTAAGCCTCCCTTTGCCGTTTTTCTCCTCTACGGGTCTTTCAAAGGTCGTTTTCATCACCTGTCTCATATTGTGGTCGATCAAGTTGTCCCGTCTTCTTCTCAAGGTTTTCAGGAATTTCTCTGTCGTATTATCCTTCATATAAATGTCTCATCCCTCACAAGATCTATCCATTTAGTCTTCGTCACTCTTCTGCAACACCACGCATAAAATGTTTCCTATTTTGACTTCTTTGCTGCTATTGGCCATGACTTACTACTCTATAGTAGCGTATGCTCAAAATTTAGGTAAGTCCTTATACTATACATTGCTTCCTTACTTCAACGCATATATTCTCAGCTGCGCTTTGACTATACTACTGGCTACTTCCATCTTGTTTCGATTTTATAAATAAACAAGCAGCCACGCGGCGTTACTCGCGAAGGATAGTACCCTGAGAAGTGGGAAACTTGGAAATTCATGGTCACATGGCAGGATATTTAGGTAAAGGAACAAAGTAGGTGTGATGATGGTATACATGTGTAAGAGCAAACAATGGAAAAACGGTTTCCGTATACCCGTACGTGATCAGCTTGTAACCCACTCCACTACATTGATCATTGTGTCCGTACGTGCGTAGACCAAAAACGTCATGTGAACGCATGCCCTAACAATAAGGTTTGCAACCAAGAGAATTAAATTCCAAGGGTAGAATCCTTAAGGCCGTTTTACACGGTACACGGAATTGCGCAATCTGACGTACGTCCGAAGGCGCAATCAAAATTGCGTCGTGTAAAGCGGTGAATTGGTAGAACACATGCGAGAATGCGTGGATGCGAGACGGCAAAATAGCCCCTGTTCTAATTTAGTTCATGCATTCGCGCAATGCCGCGTCATTTCAGATATTAATGCAGCTCTAACCTGCGCAATTCCGTGCCCCGTGTAAAACTGCCTTTAGAGTTAGACCCTTCGAGAGTGCTAAGCGGTTCACCTACCCGGCAGGATGTCCAACCATGTCGTATGTAAATACATAGCGTACTGACAAACTGACATCCTAATTTATGTGTATAGATTAACTTTTTATAACTTTTTATATTTTTGCTTTAGAATATTTTTTAACTTTTATCGTGTCGTAGTTGTCACGGAAATTGGTACACTCGTACATCTGTGGTTAAACTTGGGATGCGACTGGGGAGGATTAAAGGTTAGATGATGATAGTAGGCGTGGGAGGGTAACCCTCGGAGCACACACATCCCCGTGGAACGAACAAGGCCAGCCCTTGTGGAGGAGGAGATGGCTGGGAATCAGGAGGCGAGGAGGAGATAGCAGCTACGTCGGATGGGTGGGTGGCGGAACTAAGACCGTGTACCCAACTCCTTAGGGAGTGGTGTATCTTCCGCCTCTCCCTGGCCTTATTACTTTCTCTCTCCCCCTCCCTGCCACCTTCTCCACTCCGTACCATCCAACTCCCATTCTCCTCCTCGTTATCCTCTCTCGTAGCCATCGGATCAGCTTCACCCGGCCTCCTAATTAGACTGCTTGCTTTCCTCTTACCTCCCCCCAACCCCCATCCTGCCTCCTCCACCATGTTAACCCTTTCTTACCCCCCCTCCTTAATGCACCCCCTTCTCGTCTCATGCCACCGATTGATTCTCCTCATGGGGAGAGCACTTGCCTGCCGTCCGTGAAGGGTCTCTTGCTCGGTGTGTTGTATCTTTTGGAAGCGAGACGCTGCACGGGTGAGATAGTTGAAATTCCTCGTTCACAGCAACTTAAATTGGCGTAGTTTGACGTAATATGAACCAGACCAGCTAATAACGTAGGGTAGACTGGATACGGTTGTGCAAGGGTACAGTAGTGACAGTCTTCCTATTAATAAAACTATAGGGAATAGCAGACAATGCAAGGGGATGGAGGAGCTGCTTGCACATCTGACCCTCATCACAATATTTTGTCAGCCATTGCGCGCCGTAAACGCTAGCAGGGGCCTATATTGGTTTTCAACAGTCAAACGTAAATGTTTTTATTCGATTTCTTTTCATGATTTTTGCTACATGAATATAGATAGAAAGTTGAGTATTTTTTCCGATATAAGATAGACATTCTTGGTTCAATAGCTGCGATTACTTCGTTAGGAAGTTATTTTGTATGTTTTTTTTTGCGTAAGAGTGCTATGGGTATGTTTGCGACATTTTTCTTGGTTCGGTTGTGATACAATTAAAAGTTGTTTTTTTTGTTTGAGATGCCCAGAATATGCGTGATAAAAACTAAAAGAGGACAGTGTGGCATATTGTACTAGGAATACGGTTTCAAAGAAGTGAAACGAGAGACTTCTTTACGGAAAAGTGCGGTAATTGCAAAGATATGTTCGTAAACGCGATAGCCCTGGTGCGGGCGAAAATGAAAGTATTGTCAGCATGGGGTGTGTTACTCTCAACCAAGTCTTTTCGCCTTTCGGCAGAACAACACCAGTAGCTATCAAAATACCTGACACATACCGCGCACATTTATTTTGGACTATCTCCTTATGGACTTTATATTAAAATTCCTTTAAAGCACAACAAGAAATGTTTACTCAACTTCTAAACTAATTTTTATCGAAGACTGATGTATAACCTATACAGTATATGTGAATACTGACATTATAATTTTAGATAATATACTTCCTTAATAGTTGTAAATGATTGAAGTGTTCCCAGATTTTACTTCTTTTGTTATTAAGTTGCATTGTTTTCAGAAAGAGGATTGTGCTGTATTATGCCAAACACTTCTTGCAATTAAAATGTTTTCAGACCATTTTAGAGTATTTTGGAAACCTGTCACTGTCGACCCGTAGTGTCACTACCGACCCGTAGACACTTATAATTTATTTTCTAACTTGCAATTATGAGCTAAAAACTGTGTTTAGGGATACAAATTAAATATTAAAATTTGTATAAATGAACAAATTGCATAAAGATATACTATTTGTTGACCTTAGTAGCCTTCTTACAGTGCTAAGACCGATTAAATGAAAATTGTCTCAACCGTACCCAGTCTCCCCTATTACGTCAATCACAGCACAAACCACGAATCATTCGTGGATTCTATCGCACAGGACTCTCGAGAGAACTAATGCTTTTCTTATTTTATTGATTCCTGTAGCACCTAAAGAAGCACCATTGGCATTTTCCATAGGGGAGTTTACTTTACAATCAAACGTACACGAACATCCATGCCCTGATTAGGGGTAATCTACCCATCTGGGATTTGAACCCGCGACCTCTTGCGTGGCAGACTGGCTGGCAAAGACTTTACCCCGCCGCCACCGAGGCCGGCGATAGGTATCACTGAACTATCTACCATGTGTCCGAGTTATGTCCAGAGAAAATTTACAGTCCTAGGGCGAGTTGAACCCTCTCAGAGAGTACTTTTCTTCCGTCCTTGAAGGATCTCGCTCTGTGTGCTGTGTCTTTTGGCGTAGCCTACGTTTTATATGTACAGTCGGATTCAAAAGTATTGCAACAAATGGTGCGGCGCCACTTTCGCCACAGTTTTGAAATCGAGTTTCGGTATTTTCTATTGCACCAGTGGGAGGGGAATTTGAACAATACATGGCTCCGTAGCCGAGTGGGTCTATACTGTGCGCTGTAACTTTATGAAAATTTTGCGAGGGTTCAAGTCCGAAGTAATCAATTTTTCTCTATCTCTCTCTCATATCTCTCTCAATTTGTCGTTTCTGTCGGACCCGGAAATGTAGTGGTATTCTAATATCATGTTCTTCATCCAACATCTATTGAGTGTAAGGTAAGGGAAAAAAAATCAGCTCATGTTCGAGAGCTCATGTTCATTTCCTATGGGGTCCTTCAGTCAGACCCAATATTACAATTCTACCAGGCAATTCTGTTAGTGGATGGAAAAGGTAAGTCATGACAAAAAAGGTATTTCTCATTCAGTCATTTTCTCATAACTTTTAAGTGAAAAAATGCAAAATTTACCACTTATTTTTCATGAGTTAGTGATGTAGTTAAGTTCTGGTTCATTAATTCATTTAGATAAAGAGGTAGATTTCACTGTTAATTTTCATCCTTTTCAGTAAAAAGAGCGATTCTTGATGAACCTTCCCAGCATATTACAGTTGAGGACCTCAAATCCGGAATCCAGAACATTTGAAAATTCCTCTGCGTAGTGTTTTGACTTGCCACTCCAAGTGGCTTCACTTTATGACCATCAAATGATTCTAATATTTATGACGTGGGTTTCAATTCCACCTTCATCAAATTATCACTTTTACAATGTGTCAGTATTCTGTGAGGCAAAACATTCACTTGAGCACCGATATCTAGTTTAAATTTGACGTTTACACCATTAACATTAATAGTCTCAGACCAGACATTCGAATCATCTTTCATTCTTAAACTGTTCACAACACTTTAAATTACAAAATCATTAAGATCGTGTTCAACAATTACGTCTGGGGCAGATAAGTCAACTGATTTTACTTTAGTATTATTATACAATTTTCTAAATTTACATGCAAAATGATTTTGCTTTTCACAATTATTGAAAATTTTACCAAATGCTCAACATTCTCCTTTTTTATGCTTAAAATTGCACGTTTTACATAAATTCACTATCGTCTCAGGTAGGTACTTATCAGTATGCCTCACTGAATCCTTCAATGCTTCAGCTCTCGTTCTTTTCCTGCTGACTGCATCCACGGGTTTGGCTCCTTTGCAGGGTCTCAGCCTGATGTTTCCCCATCTCAGCTGCCTTGCAGATCTCTTTTATGCACCCTGAAAATTCCAAGTTGGTACATGAGTTTTAAGCTAGTAATCCGTCACAAAAAAGACCGATTGAGCTCGAGGTATGCGTCCTCTTAAAAACTAAAACTGAATATCAGCGCTGATGTTGGGCACTGCGTGATAGTTTTTGTATGAGCACATTTTTTTCGCATAATAAATCGAAGCTGTTAACTAGGGCTGGCAACTGATAAGCAACGGAGCTGTGGCAAGGCGACGTCACTGAAAATGAGTTCTAAGAGGTGTGTAAGGAGTTGTAGAAGACCGATAGCTGCTTTGCAAAAGTTAGGCAAGGAAAACAAACCTGTCTAGAGACAAAAGAAAAACCAAAGCTTAAAATATAGGAGTTATTCGAAGATAAGATCCTAGCTTAGGCCGAGAAGTTCATTTCTTGTCCTGGTTGGTTAGTGCAGGCCGAAGCAAGGACAAGAGGTGGGATCTTAAAGGTTAGGAGGTAGAATGGTATGTATTGGTATATGGGCACCTTACTCGAGCAGAGAGGTTCAGATCCAGTTGAGTCTACCTGATTCACCCCAAAAAGAGGTAATGCGAAGTTGGATCTAACCGGTCATATCAACGTGTGGAAAATAGCTGGAGATTTATCGTGAGTGGTAAATAGGTCTAACGCCTCAACAGATGAAAGTTAGTAGGAAATAAGTTACATTTATGCAAACCGAAGGTTTTTATTGAAGAAAATTGGCCACACCATTCCACTGCAGTTAATTTCATGCCCTAGAGAAACATTTCCGCCCCCCAGTATTTACGGGAATAGCAATTGATATGCCATGAATTTTTCTCGGACTTCCGACATACTGTTAGTGAGACGCGTCCATCGAAACGTCGGCAGAAATTGGAGAGCCTAACCCGGACGGAAACCCAGAGAGAAAAAGCCATCGCTGCAGCTCAACGGGAAAGCAGCAGCAGAAAAAATACTTCTCAGGCACTATAAATTTCATCGTTTAGCCCAACTTGTTGAAATTGTTGCGGTCTCGAAAATATTCACGCAAATGGCAGAAAATAATCATCAAGATGGACAGAGAATTTGGAATGATTTTTGGAATGTTATGTGAATTGGCACAGGAAATAGAGTAATTCGACACTTGAATAAGCACTTGAAGAGGCATCGCATTGGTGTGAGCCATGCGTGAGAGAGTTACTATATTACCTTTACCGTTATTCAAATCTAGGCCGCAGTCGTAACATAGTGGGGATAGAACCACCCATGTAATTTCTGGGAAAATTGAAAATATTGCAATTGCTTTTAGGTGGCTTACCAATGAAAATTTTCGCATGACCAGATTATTGAACAATGTTTTAAAATAATTTATGAAAACCACAAAGTCACTCGTCAGCGTATATCAGGCTTCATACGTAATATCACTAACAGGTATTGCACACCACCAAGTCGCGGTATGGAAGTTAATGAACCCCCTAAACAACGATGTACAACGACTGCTCCAGCCATACACATAAAATGTCCGGGTAGGAGGGGTTCATTATGAGGGATTTCGCATATGATTTTTTTTCATGATATTCATTCTCTCATGAATTTCGATTGGAAGAGGAATTGAGAACTCCCTGACTTTCCCACCGCTACCACGCCAATGCCCTTAAGCTATTACCATTATTTCATTGAAAAAACATTACGAAAATACATGCAAATGCGGATGAGTTGATCTTTACCATTAAGTTCTTAATTTACTATGTGGAACTACCGAAACCGTAAATATATGGAAAGTGATAAGCAACACAAAAACAGCAATCCGATTGAATCTTAACGTACAACTCAACCACCCACTTAAAAGTGCAGCAAATTATCTCATTTAAATAATAATTTTAATGCTTTCAACACTGTCATGGAGATCAGTTAGCGACCGATTTTTACGTCCTTTAATTGCACTGCTATTTTGACGAAAAAATCACACCTCAAATAGCGAGATTTTACAAATGCCTATTACTTTCTTTTCGATTCTTCCCACCCTACAAATACAACCAGTAAAATAATTACGAACATTATCGTAAAATAGATCGCATGACTTTTTCAAAGTAAGTTTGTCCTATGAATTGTTCTATCGCCAGTAAAACATTCTCGTACTCACGTAAATGGCCATCCGAAGAGTTATTATGTTTCTTTCGTAGTCTCCTTCGCACTGTCTTCTTACACTAACTCCGTAACTGCTGAGAAAGAAGGCGATCTTGACGAAGAGAGTTGGTTTGTTTATCAGCTGTCTAATCAAGAAATAATTTGCTTGAAATGGCACCAAGGTTCGTGACGAGTTGACTAGAGGGAGGTAAGACCTGATAGGAGGCGGGGTAAGGCAGTTACTGAGGCCGTCGAATTAAGGCAGGCTCGACATCAAACAGCCATGACTACTGCCCAATTTTACGTCGCGGAGCAGACTGTTACGAGAGGCAATGGAACAATGCAATACTTTCGTGAAACGATGATAATCTTGCGGATGACGTCTTTGAATGACCTTTGAAGCAGATTTTCCCCCTCCCACAATGGGATGATTTTTCTAGAAGGCGCGAAAAAAGGTTGGAAAAATTGCATCGAGACCCTCGCGGAAGGATACTGTTTTCCGCTAAAGTTATTCCGCGAAGACTTAAAATTAAATTCGTTCTTCCGCGTATCGAATCAATTTTCTAATCGCACCTAAACGTATTATTAAATTAATAAGCAACATCAAATATTAAAATTAAGAGATTTAAATATATTATAAGTTATTTATGTTATGCTGTAGCTTGCTTTTTACTTTTTTGTTTTAATTTATCGGAACTATTTATTGTGGTGGCTAGTTGTCACGTGACACTCGAAGAGGCCCACAATGCTTCTCCTGAAAATCTTTCATCAGTCTGGCGGCAACTTGCATTGAGTTTAGAGGTGAGTACGGGAGTGTTCCCAAAAAAGTTAACAACTTGGATTTTCTAAGTTTTCTTCAGTGTTGATTGTGTGTGATTTCGACTTTAGGCATGTGAAATAATTGTTGTAGCGAGTGACTATGGATCCCGTAAAGTAAATTAATTTTGCGGAAAATCGTGTTCAACGAAGTGCTGAGAACCAGTGACCCCGTATAGTCTTCAAGCTTATCAAGAGTAATTCTCATATTTTATTCGATGTTTGAGGCTACGTAATGTAATCGTTATCGATATGATGGTCGTGAATATATTTTTCGGAGGGAAGTTTCCATCGTTCGTTTACCTGAACCGTTCTCGTTTGGTCATGTTTTGGGACTTGCAAAATACTTGCAACGTATGAAATATCCATTTTTGTGTGTGGTGAATTTCTCTCGCCTCTCAAATTTTAAATTCACTATTTCTCGGCAAGCGTGAACCAAGGTCGTAAGAAGTGCTCCAGAAATTTTTAGACCAGGGTTTCAATGTAAGCTTTTGAATCGGCGATTCTCGGGACTGTGCATTGCTCTAAACCGTCATCATCAGTTGGTACTGACGTTGTCTTTTCAAGTTTTCACCGGTGTATTATATTGGTTGCGTCAAAAATTGTTAATCAAAGTATTCGTATATTCCATAACTATGTAGTGATGTGAATCAGAATCTGTGACATCATATATTTTGCCAATCTTAATTGGTATATTCCACCTTGCTGCCACTTATTCCACGGATTGGTCTAGGAAATGAGTACATTTATACATAATGTGGAACGCTTCTTTGAAACTAAGGTTGGGCCATAATTCTGAGGGAGTTGGAAATAAGAATTAGAAATTAGACCACAAGAAGTTAGAAATTCTTTCCCTGTATGATTGGTTCCAGCTGAACGGTTAAATTTACCGGAGATGTAATGACGTCATCAAATCGTGAAATGTGGGCGTTAGCTTCGCATGTTTTTCATTTTAAACTGAGAATGGCTTAGTTATGAAGATTATTTTTCCTCGTAACTTAATAATCTTCGGACTTTCCTCTTAACTAATACAATGTCCCCACTTCCATTTACCGAATACGTATAATGAATTGCGGTTCGGGTCTTAAAAATCTACCCTACTGTGGCATTTTGCCTCCTAAATACTGCAGCGAAATACATGGGTGACTACTGGTGACTACTAGCAGCGCTTGGTTCACTATTAGGAACGAATTTTTTTTAAATTCTCAGTCGGTAGGGATTGAATTCTAATAAATTTCTTTAATTTCGTTTATTTCTACTGGAAAAATGTATCAATATGGCTCACTCAGACATTCTCGCATATGTTAATTCTTTCTAGTGATAATATTTATAGTGTGGCTAGAGGTTTACAAAGGATAGTAATCGTTTGAATCAAGCACTAAGTCGAGGCGAAATTTAATTTGTTATTTTTCTTTCTTTACAGCAATGCAAATCCGTTGTCGCTGTCGATTGTGTGAAGTGAAATCAGATTTTGCGGGAAATCCTTATAAGGTCACATGGGAGAGGTGTGCTGATTAAGATATGGTAAGTCAGTCAAATTTTCGTTCATTTTAATTTTATATATCCTTGGTGGTTCATTCGCTTCCTTTAGCCTTTGCTTCATTTACATTTTGCTTTTACTTCACATTGTCTCAATGCACTCGCAAAGTAGAACTATTTAACGACGTAGTGACCATTCATTTGGTGATTCACGGGCATTGTAAACTTTTTCTCGACATAGAATCCTCTGTCTGCTTTGTTTCTCCGCGAGGGAGACTCCCAGGAAAAAATATCCAAAATATACTCAAAAATTTTATGCAATGAGGTGGCATTAGGCAGGGTCATGTATCACGAGAACATTCAAGAAACCTTTTTAGAATTATGTTTCAATCATCAACGAATGAAACGTATGTTTCAGCTTCACAGTGATAAGTTAATAGTCGTCATGTTAATCCATTGCGAGGATTCACAGTTTTGTTCAGCTTCATTCAGATAAATAGGTTTACCTATAACCATGAATAATCAGCATTATAGGTTAATTTGAATGACTTGCGCACTGCGATTTGCCCAGCTTACTTGTCCCCTTTGCCTCCAATGCACCATTCTTACTTCAATCTATTTCTCAGCTCGAGTGATACGTCTTTATTTGAGCTCACACTTGTTTTTGACACAATAGACCAGTTTAGGACTTTCTTTTATCGTCGATTTTGATAATGGCACGGACAAATTTTTCCGTTTACAACCCGTCGTCCACTTATCGAGCAATTCTCGGTGAAAAATCGAAGGTGTCGAGACTTTGGCAGAAAATTTGATACCGTCACAAATTAATGCGGAGCGAGTCACCGCCCCTAGATACTCCCAAGCATCTCTCGCGTAACAAGCGAAGTTAATTGCCGCTTATTTTAATTATTTCTTCCGACGATAACACTTTCATTACATGAATGAAAACAGTAGAAATATAGTAAGATGCGGATCAGCAGTGGCGGATCCAGAATAGGGAAAAGGGGGGAGGCTAAGTGGGGGTTAGCCGACCAGCAGTAGTGGGGGTCCGAATAAAATAACTATTTTATCTAAAGTGAATTGGATACCCAAGGGGGGGGGGCTATGGTCCCCTAAGCCCCCCCCCAATAGATTCACCACTGTGCGTACAATTAAAAAATAACTGCTTACAAAATAAATACAACAATTATTAGTCTCGGAAGGTTAGGCTTTCATTATAAGAGAGCAACTAGACGGTTCTCTAGTTAGAAATGCTTTCCCTCTATGATCGGTTCTGATTTATCAGAGATGTAAAGGCATCACCAACTCATGATATGTGGGGGTACCTTCTCGTATCTTTTCATTTTAAACAGAGAATGGCTGAGTGAAGAAAATCATTTTTCCTCGTAAGTAATCTTCCCACTTCATCAACCGAATTCTAATAATAAATTGCGGTTCCTTGTCTGAGTAATCGACCCTATTGTGACATTTTGCCTTCTAAGGGCTGCAGCGAAATACTTAGCGGCATGGGTCTCTAGTGCTTGGTTCACTGTTGGGCAGTCCAGGCTCTCCTTTCACTTCGTGATAATTTTTTCAATTTCTCAGTCGGTAGGCATTAAAGTCAAATAAGTGTCTTAAGAGCCGTTTATTTATAATTGCCCAATGCATGATTTTAGCTTACTTCGACTGACTTGCGCACAACGACCCGGCCTGTTCTCGTATTTCTCATCGTGGCTAAAACTAACTTCCTTATTATCATACACATGAGTAGGGTTCCTTTCCCCCAAATTAGGCGTGAAAATGCTTAAGACCTCTTATCTCTGCTGCCTAAGGGAATAGGAGGCAATCTATAAGGATATCTGTAAGAAAAAGAAATTCTTCATACTGATATAAATTCATTGATCTAGGACACGTCACAAAATACCAAGTACACTTCTTCCTCATTTATGCAAGGATGCACAATAGTTTCCACTAATTATTAGCATGTTTCAATCAATTACAGGTCAACATTGACTAATGATAATGACTCGTCATTTTCATTTGTTACAAAATATGATTTTCTTTTCTCTCGAATGCCTGAAATTATAACTATGCCGAACCAACCGCAACTCAAATTTCGTTCTTTCAATAAATGCTCGCATAACTTTAGCTTTGAAAGACATATCAAATGAATGTCGTTTCAAAATCTTGAAAGGGAAGACTTAAGGGATGTAATATGGAATGTGAGGTGAGGGTTGGTGGTGTGATGACAGGGGAGACCTTAGAGGTCTGGATTTGATCCTGTGAAACCAATCAGGAGTTTTCCTGTGAAAACATTTGTGGTGGTTGATCGGTTACTTTGCGAATTTTTTCCATTGACCTCCCACATAGGGTCTAGACTACGAGCAGACTTTCGTGCACAATATATTAGGCGAAGCTTCCCCCCTTTACTTCTTCTCAGTACCTACTATTCTACATATGTATACTACGCAGCAAGCCGCGTCAATAAGCGTGTGGCAGGGGGTGTTAGGAAACCAGCCGTCAACGAATAAAAAGGAAAGGCTGTGACGAAGTCCTACCCAGAATTTATTAAATTCTTTTATCGTGCGGGAGGAAAACAAATTCAATTATTCATCCATTCGAAAAAAATATCTCTTATTATCGTTTCTGAGGGAACTGGAAATATAGTGTTGTTCAAATATGATTTTCTCTGAGTCTTCCTCTTCTTGTCGTGCCTGTTTTCCAAAGTGGAAAAATGTCAAGCGAATTATGCCTACTATCTGTGGCCTGTCGCAACTAGACATTTACTTATGAAGCCAATTGTACAATAGTGAGTCGATTATTCAGTCATCTTTTTCTCCTACGGTTTTATTCATACCTGTCGCCATATTAATGCAAGCGTCTAAAACCCAAATGTAATAAAACGTGTTTATCGTTTTTAAGTTTCCCGTTGATTTTAACCATTGGCTTTGACTTGCAATGGTGAAATGCCTACCTTTTATTTTTATCATCAGTCCTCCATAATAGTTACATGTATTTCTCCTTAAACAATTTAAAAAGTTAAATATCATACATACATAAATAATTTTGGAGCTATTGTTGACCTAGAGTCTATTGTCTGTTGGAGGGATCACCTTCAGAAATACAGTCGTAATTCTTTACATATTGCTGCGAAACAAGAAATGCCTTCCAGATGAACTTTTGATACATTAGAAACACACAGTAAATATAAACTAAAAATGGAATTAACAATAAAAAAGGAATATGGTTTGAAAATAGTTCTATTAGATATCCCCTATAATATTTTTTTAGTATACAGCCAGGTTCACTTGTTTAAGGAAGGTATATATGTTGTTACTCTCGTAGTCGTATACATGTTGTTACTCTCATTGATTGTTTTTCGCAAACTAGTGCAAATTTTTGGTCCCAAGAAAATAAAGCTGCCTTTAATAAAATAACATTGAGTTTGGGCAATTCATATGAAGTATTTGTTCGTAGATAGTATTATTGGGGCTCATCCAAGACTTTTGGACTACCTCCACCACCACGAAGGTAGAAAACCTTAGCATCTAATAGATGTATCAGTGTCTCAGGGGTAGTAAGTACCTGCAGTTTAAAAATTATAGGAAAAGAGAGTGAAAGGCCATCTGCTCCGGCTGCAGGAGCAAGTGTGATTGCTCTTAGAGCTGTATGTGTACGTTTGAGCGAATTTTAAATGCACTAGCCTAGCTCAACATACCATAACTTACCCCAGAATATACGATAGTGTTAGCAGCATTTGAATTCGCGCTAGTATTACGGCGGAGGGATACTACGGGCTGACGACGGATGTGGCGGAAGGAGCGCCGCTAGCGTGCGCGAGGGGAAGGAGAACTGACGACGTGCTAAGCCTGTCCGGAGGCGGCATATTGGATGCGAGCCCTGGCCTGAGCACACGCATGGTCGTGTTGTACCTGTGCAAATAAATGTGTAAAGCCGAGAGTCTCATGTCATTTTTAAAAGATCTAACATCAGAAGTGGGATTCTTCTCTGCGCTCAAGACGACGCCGACGCTGGGAAGAAATATTTTTTCTAGCTGCTGACGGAATGGAGATGTGCTGAGGAAGGTGAAGAGCAGCCAAGGAGCCATAGACCAGATTGACCTGCCCCTTTTCCGCCCAGACATTGACGATGCTCAACGCTGGATTCAACATGCCGAGATAATTATGGAGGAGTTCTACTGGTCGGATGTCCAGACGCTTGTAAGAGTGAGGCGTTATTTGACTGACGAATCCAAGGTATGGTCCGAGAGCTGGTCTCTAGCTGGTGTGCTTTCAAAAACGATATTTTTAGAAGTTTTCCCCTCGCGGAAAATTCTTGGCCGATTGCTTGTTGAAGCTGCTGCTTGCAAAACTTCAGATTTCAATACTTTTACTGCATAGGCTTAAGAAATTGACCCTTCTTAAAAGATTGGGAGCCCAATGGGGACCTGAAGATTTAATTGAATTAATTGTTCACGGCATTAGTGACGGGAAAATCCAGGAGTCAGCGAAAATGCGCGACTTTACATCCGTCTCTGATCTAATTTCTTATTTGAGCTCCCTTCAGAAGGTAGCACGTGGGGAAGTAGTCGAAGGAGATAACGTCGAATCAGTTCGGCGGGTGTTTATGGGCTTAATTGATACTGGAGCGGACGTATCTTTGATGTGTGATAAATTTTTGGCTACTTTCTCTGGTAAATTAATACGAAACGAACTTCCCATCATGTGAATTTTACCTGGGAGACTTATATCGAAGTTCCGTTTTGACGCAACCGTTGAGATTACTGGTCAAAATTCGAAGCTCACTTTCGTGATGGTACCTTCTGCATGCCTCGATTACGATGTCATTGTAGGGTGCAACCTATTTGAAGACATAATGTTAGCCGCTGTCACGGACTGCGACGGTACTCGTGTGATTCGGCGACAGCTGCCTGGCGTCATTTGAGTTTCGGAGGATACGATGAACGCCCTCAGCGTGCATAAGGACTACCATTCTCAGACAAGTGTAGTGCTAAATAATTACGCCGAAATGATAACCTCTGGGACAGAAGTTTCCACCGTAAATAATGCTTCAATGGAAATAAATTTGATTGACAACTTTATTGTCAACCGACGGCCTTACCGTCTATCGTCGAGTGAGCGTGCGGAAGTTCGCAAAATTGCGGATGACCTAGTATCCAATTGCGTTATTAGAGGGAGCCCCTCCCCGTACGCTTGTCCCGTCCTTACAGTGAAAAAAAATGGGACGTACCGTATGTGTGTTGATTTCCGAGGAGGGCATCCGTCCAAGCCAGAGTAAAATCAAAGCATTGAAAAATTTATCTCGCCCTACCGACGTTCAGCAGGTCCGACAATTTATGGGATTAGCCGGATACTTCCGAAAATTTATTCCCGAGTTTGCTAGTCGTACCGCATGCATAAATGACCTTACAAAAATGAATGTAAGTTTCGTCTGGACGACGGAACATGAGGGAGCTAGAAAGTACACAATTGACTGTTGGACCACCGAACCACTCTTGGTGGTATTCAACCCCGATATGCCCACGGAGTTGCATACAATGCGAGTGCGGTAGGCTACGGAGGAATCCTCATTCAAAAATATGACGGGGAAAGCAGAGTGGTTGCGTATTACAGCAAACGTACCTCTTCTACTGAGGCGAAATATCACTCCTATGAATTGGAGACCCTAGCCATCGTCAACTCTCTAAAGCATTTCCGAGTGTATCTTATCGGGATTAAATTTGTTATTGTCACTGATTGTAATTCAGTAAAATCGACTATGAACAAACGCGATATTGTTCCTCGAATAGCCCGATGGTGGACATACATGCAGGATTTCAATTTTGAGATAATTTACCGTAAAGGCTCTACCCTAAGCCACGTTGATTATCTTAGCCGTAATCCTGTCTCAGTCTTGCGAGTCTCTCAGCACGATTCGTGGTTACACATCGAGCAAAAGGGCAATGCCGAAGTTCAGCAAATGCTTTCCGAGTTGCGTGAGGGAAAATTAGACTCGAATCAATACGTTGAGAAGGATGGCTTACTGTGTCATCAAGAGATTTTAAAAAAATAAGATGGAATTGCTGCGCTACTATGTCCCCCGACAAAGTAGGCTTGGACTTCTGCGATTATTTCACGACGAGCAGTGCCATATTGGAGCAGAGAAAACAATTAAGTCAATAAGTTTGCATTCTGGTTTCCGCGGCTAAGACAGTTTGTCAAAAACTATGTAAAACACTGCCTTGCTTGTGCTGTTGAGAAGACGCAAACAGGTTCTCTACAGGGACTCGTTCAATTACCCAATAAGGTTCCAGTCCCAATGCACACGATGCACATCGATTGTCTGGGACCCTTGCCGGTGTCTATTGATGGACACAGATATGCGCTTGTACTAATTGATTCTTTCACTAAGCATTGCAACATGGTTGCCTTAAAATCTGTAAGATCTGATGAGACTCTGCGAGCCCTGCAATTTTTTATTTCCTGCTTCGGAGCTCCTGAATTAATCATTATGGACAGTGGCACCAATTTTCATAACTTGGCAGTGGCTAAGTGCCTAAATGAATGGAACGTTCGTTATCACTTCATAACACCTGATATTCACAGAGTAAACAGACAAGTGGAGCGTCATATGCGCACCATCATGAACTTATAAGAATCGAGACAAGGGTCAGGGCAGAATGGCCGAGCGTTTTGTGGAGAATTAAGTTAGTTTTGAACACTACCATGCAAAAAGCGACAGGGGTCAGTCCGCTCAATTGCTCATTGGTATTGAAGTCACCACCCCATTCATTCAAGCCCCCTTAAATGACCTTTCAAGTGATCTAACTCCTGTGAGAAATATGAATGTTGACAGGAGGCGTGTCATCGAGCGACTTCGACCAGATGAATCATCTAGAGCAGCTCTCAACTCCAGAAGGCGTGACACCCAGCAGTACAGCGTTGGAGACTTCGTGCTGCTTCACCGGGCGAGCAAGCTTCACGCGAGCAAGGCGGATTTCGAATTCCTTGGTCCTTACGAAGTTCGAGAGGTGACACCAGAGGGACGCTACGAGCTCAAACGGGTCGGCGCTACGAGACAAAGGATCGTCAAGGCTGCCAAGGAACAGCTGCGACCGTGGCCGAAGGATTGGTCGGCTGCGACTGACATGTAAGACCTTATCTCTCTCCATGAGGGGGAGGGGTGAGGTACGAGGTAAGCCTGTACCCGTGATTTGTTTTGGCTTTCCGAGGTCTGAGCACCTTGAAGCATGGGTTTGAATGAACTCATGATTTGTGTTGGCTTCCGAGGTCGGAGTACCTTGAAGCATGGGTTTGAATGAACTCATGATTTGTGTTGGCTTCCGAGGTCTGAGCACCTTGAAGCATGAGTTTGAAAGAACTCATGATTTGTTTTGGCTTCCGAGGTCTGAGCACCTTGAAGCATGGGTTTGAATGCACCCATGGTTTGTTTTGTTTTCCGGGGTCTTCGGACCTTGAAGCATGGGTTTTAAAGAACTCATGATTTGTTCTGGTTTTCCGAAGGTTATGCACCTTCACGCATGATTGCTCCCATTATGCGTTTTGTTTTCCAAGGCCTTAGGGGTCTTGAGGTGTGTGACAAACTAATTTATTTAGATTTCAGATCGACACGAGTTGAACTCTGGAGCCAGCCTGGGTTCATAATGTGCCTATTTTGATGGCTGAGTGCTATCAGTGTACCTGACAACTTGATAAAAAGATGTCGCTGCTAATGACAGTGGGATCGCGAGTCTGTATTCGGCTTTTTGTTGTTTTCACTTGTGCTAAGTTGAGTTCTTGCAATTTCAGACCTCGCGCAGCGGCAGTTCCGAGAGCGTAACTGCATCAGGATGGCCGTGTTAGCAGCATTTGAATTCGCGCTAGTATTACGGCGGAGGGATACTACGGGCTGACGACGGATGTGGCGGAAGGAGCGCCGCTAGCGTGCGCGAGGGGAAGGAGAACTGACGACGTGCTAAGCCTGTCCGGAGGCGCGGCATATTGGATGCGAGCCCTGGCCTGAGCACACGCATGGTCGTGTTGTACCTGTGCAAATAAATGTGTAAAGCCGAGAGTCTCATGTTATTTTTAAAAGATCTAACAATAGCATAATAAATATTGTAAATCACAGTTAAAGAACACTTATTACGAATAAAGTAGTGTTTCGTTCTACAATTTTTCAAACTATTTGCAATGTTTTTTGTATAATGCTTCCATTTTAGATGCTCATCAATTGCTAATCCATGGTATTCCTCAACTCGAACCAGTGTGAAACTGTCAGCATGTCATTTTAGTACGCTTGGAAGAACGTTACACAACATTAGTCAATGGGGAAGCTGTTGTATAAATTTTAACATAATTTAGGTTTTCTCGCTCAATTTAAGTTTGTTCGATGCAAACCATTGGTTGATATCGTTTATATCACATTTTATGTATGCTTTGCTGTAAATCAATCCGGTTCACACTTTTATAAGACAGGACTAGGTTATCCGCAAAGGCGGTTAGTTTACCACCGAAATTTAGATTACACAGATGATTGATTTACAATAAAAATGATATTGGACCTAACGCTGATCCTTGAACCTCTCCAGAACAAATATTTTCGGAACTTCTATGACTATTGTAGTACCTTAAAAACTTTAAGCGCGCTGTCAAGAAACTTTCGAAATGACTTTATGGAAATGCCACGAATTTCTGCAATATTTTGTTTATCCAGAAAAATCTTGTATTTTATTGTATCAAAGGCTTTTTTATAACTATGTATACAGCAGCGGTTTATTTATTAGATTTAATGGACTGAATAATTGGGGTGATTTTCAAGCGTCCTGAGTACTTTTACCTATCCTAATACGAGGTTCGTTCTATAAGTCCTTGGAATTTCCGAAAAATTGCTCTCTTAGTTTCCAAAATTAATATACGTCAGAAATTAGCACTTGTGACTCGTCAACAGTTGAAGTTTGAACTGTATCCATCCCATAGTTTCTTTGTTGTTACCGATTGTAGAGAACAACTTTTGCTTACAAAAAAGTATAGAGCTGAAAGGAAACTAAAATCAAACATATATAATAATTGGTCCAATACAATTTGTTCTTATACCTTTTTCTAAAGACTTATTGAACGACCCTCGAACTATATTGATTGTCACAGAACTACTTCCTATTCCGGAAAATTTACCAGTATTCTTTTCACAAGTTTTTCAGGTAAGTACGTTAGAATAAATTTAGAGCAAATAAATCGGACGGTAATTGTGAATACCGCGTAGTACGAATTTTTCGCGAACGGGAACAATAATTTCTTGCTTCAAGGATGCAGGGAACCTCACATTTGGCAAGCTTTCATTGAAGAAATGGCAGAGTACATCTGCAATGTCCTATATGATAATTTTATCAATCCAGCATTTATTTGATCCGGACGGGCAGCTTTTTTAAAGATTGGCTATTGGCAATTTTTAATACATCAGGCGTAGTGACTGGTTCCAAAAAGGAGTTTAGGCTTAGATGATTTTTACTATTTGATGAATTATCAATCATTGAATTATTTTTTACAAATGGATACAATTTAGGAGACTCAAATGTGCTTATGAACTCCTTCTTGAAGTCTATATCAATAATAACTGGGTCATTTAAGGTCCGATTTCCTTGTATTAGTTCATGCACTGTTCCTTTTTTTTCGATTTACTTTGTCCAATTGTTCCATGTAATAGGAGTTAACCGCATTACGGACAGATATACACAGTTTATTCTTATCTTTACGTACTCTTTTCTCAAGCCGTTATTGTGCGGGTGATGGCGTAGTTTTAGAAAAAGATTTTTTTACGCGCAACTTTGCTCATCGAGGAGTCAGTCATCCAGGGCTTTAATTTTACGGCACGTTCATTCCTGACCATACTTAAGACTCATTGACACATGTTAACAGTAAAAGTTTAGTAAAATGTAGTTGAAAATGTAGTAAAAGTTTAGGAAATTTCATGTTCTTCATACAATACTTCCCAAGAATACAGTCGAATATTTTCATTTAATGATTTACGGCAGTGACATTAGATGGTGTACTTTCGTTTTCTTCGCGAGCAGAAAGATTGGAATTGGGTTGGACTCGAGAGTGATGCGTTATACCTATATGCATAAACTTGGCTTTGAGGTCTACATTAAGTGTGTTAAACCACCGAGTGATTACATGATCTGAACAGGTAGCTCATTGTCTAGTCATTCTGGTTGCTTCATTGATTAAGGTAGTCAAGCCACATGAACTCATGAGAATTGTCAACTGCTTGGCGTCGCAGCTGGGCATTAGTAACTGAACATTCATATCACTGACCATTACTAATTTTTGATATATGCACCTTGATTAGGGTTCAAAATCTGAAACAAATTGATCAATAGAAATTTTTAGTCCCTGTAGACGACAAAGAGATCAAATGTACAAAACTTGCATGAAACATTGATCAACAAGCAATCAGTAGGGTTTATATGACAAGGCCTAGTACGTTATTATGTCATGTCTTATAAACGCTAACACACCTCTTGCTCTTTCAGAAGTATTACAACTTCCATAGGAATAGTACCTACCCACTCACTGTATATACATTAATTTAATCAGATTGTATTCCTATTTCATTCAAAGCTATAATATCGGGTTATTGTGAAATGCTATTTAAATGTGAAAGTAGTAAATTAAAGTTGCGTCTAACACTTCGGATATTTTGATGGACGATCAATAGGGAATTCATTCCATTAAAGGCATTTACAGTACTATTCATATCCATAAAATTGGCTTATAGTCAAGGTATACCTTCTATATCATTGAATTATGAATCACAAAAGCAACGATCAAAGATGTTTTACATCATCCATGATGCTAACTACAATTGCTGGCTCCTTTTCTACTTTTCTTAAATAAATTTTACCTCCGCGAATCCATAGATGCTTAGAGTGCTTATCATGTCGCGCCACCCCACCTTTCTACCAGCACAAAGGGTCTCATTGATGCAAACAAGTATTATCGTTTTCAATAATGTGCAGACACCTACCAGTCCCATTTCATCGATGGGGCCGTGTTGGTGACCACTTACAGGGTTGGCACTCAATGCGAGCTGCTTCCTTTGCCTTTACGTCGCCGACGAGGTCGGACGCGGATGCAGCCTGGCTAGCGAAATGGGAGTCGAACTCCCGGGGCAAAAACCCTAGCGGTTGCAATGCGCTGAGGAAACTCACGCACACGTTGGGCCATCGGAGTGTTTTCTTTCGGGCTCAGCGGCAAGTACAAACTATGATGTGACTCACTTGAGGGGGTGTATATCGGCCACACTGGAAGGAACTTCTTTACTCGTGTGTCCGAACGCAAAAGGTGCTTGGAGAACCGTGACCCAACTTTTCAAAGCGCCGAATGGCACACAAACATGCATCAAATTTTCGATATTAAATTATTCAGTTCCAAGAAAAACGGCTTATTTTAGGTGCGGCCGAAAAGTGGGAAATGGTGAAAAAGAAAAGGAAGAAATTTGACTTACTGAACGGAAATGGGTTTTTTAGTCACTCCCCCATCTTATATGTACTCCCCTGACTGCTACCTAACCCCACTTCCTTCCCCAAAACCTTTTTTACCACGTGACATGACGCAAGTCCGGAATTTAGGTTGTCTGTATGATGAACTCTTCTTGACTTACCGTCTGTGCCCCCTCCTACAACCCCTCCACCTACTTCCTTCTGATCCTTCACCCTCACTACTTTTCAGTAACGGATACAGAAAAAACTCAAGGGGGAGGGAAAAAGATATTTTGAGCCTCCTGTACTTTAATCGTAATGAAGAATAATCAAGTCACATGCAAAGATTAAGATAGTTTTATTCAAAATGATTATACGCACATATACAAGACAATGCTATCTTATGATATAAGAAAGTTACAATTTAGGTTCTGAAATATTAGGCGATGCGGGCGGTCCCGTAAGGATAATATGTTTTCGCCACTGCTACTTTTGAAGATATGTATTTCTGTCCGAAATATTAATTTGTTTGTACCCGATTATGACTATATAGAAATCGAAACACGTGCTGTGAGGAGTGGAATGAAATTAGTGGGCAGTACGATATCTTTGCATCAATTCGATATTTTGTTCCGCGATATCTTCCCGGAAAAAGGTTGACTTCGCGGCATGGTATATCCTCTTTTCATTTTCATACGTGACTCACCGTTTCTGACTTACGAAGTTGTGGCTCTAAAGCTTGCATGTGCGCTCTATATATTACATGTGCGGTTGTTGCGGTGAAATGTGGGAGGGTTTAAAATCGAATTAATTATTCTCTTTTACATTTTATAAAATAATAGAGTATACAAGAGTCAATACTACATTTATAAAAATAATGCCTCTATCTACCTTAACACATTTCTTTCTAAACAGATTAAATCACTGAGGTAAAATAAGTCGGGGAGGTGGCAGTGGTTGTATCTTAATTTCCTTGCTGCTAATCACTGTCAAATATCCATTGAGTAAAATCCCGACTTATAGTATCGGCAATACTCGGTAACTAACCAGCTACATTCGTAGTTGAAATCATTTTATAGCCCTAGGGTATGAAAATTATTTTAACTCACTAAAATGGGACACGTGGATGTCTATGATATTATTGAAAACGATTGTACATCATTAGGAGGTAGGATTACAAGGTCAAGAGTCGAATAGAAAAAAAAATTACTTGGCACTTAGCTAACAGCTTATCATTTACGTGCTGATTCAGAATTCGGAGTTGAATTCCTCCTGTTTCCCAACTATCTTTCGTCTTAACCGGGTAGTAGTGGACAATTAGGATACTATTTATTTCTGCATCTAATGCAGCACAAACTTTATTCACTACTACTTCCATATTTTCATCACATTGGCTGGGGATGCCATGAAATTTCGTCTTAATACTTAACATGCGTTTCGCAAGGCCATCAGAACGGTTTAGTGCGTCAGAAAGTTGCGTCTTCAGCACCACATTTTCACTTTGCAATTTGGATATTTGATCTAAAAATTTCTCTAATATTTTACCCTGCGATTCAATTAACTTCAACCTGTCTCCCAATTTATCGTATGGCTTATGAATAGTGTTCCCTAGTTTTTTTGATCCGTTACATTTAGTTATTTTATATTCCCTATGAACAAATAAAATATTTCCTGAAGGGATTTACCTTCCGATTTACTTCTGTCCATACGGGATGTCTTTCGTAAATATTGGCAGTACACACATTTCAAGGATTGTCCTCTTGATTCAATCCCTTCGATGTCAGCGACTCCTGTAGAGAAAATCCATGGAAGGTTTAACGGCAGGTATCGCTATTGATGGAAGTTGTATTCCGTGTAGATGTGTTACACTTTGCACACGAACTAATGCCAGAAAGATGTTGTAGGCATGGCGAATATAACTCCTGTAAGCTCCATTTAGCACACTTTTCTTTACACAAATAAGGCTTTCAATCAATGAAGGCAACTATTTTCACACAGCCGGAAACTAAATGGCTCGCAACCGGCGATGCATAGCGTTGAGTCAACCACACGCAGTGAGAACTCATCCATACCCGACGGGAGCGGAACACGAACTGAATGTAGCCAATCTTAGCACCGGACCTCGTTGCACTCACTGCCCTTTAGTTTACATCTACATACTACCCCGCAAGCCGCCTAAAAAGGCGTGCGGCAGGGGGTGTTAGGACAAAAGCCGTTTACATATGAAAGAAAATGCTCTAACGAAATAACGGCTAGCATTTTTTAAAAGCCCTTTATGGTTCGGGGGAAAAACGAATTCACACATCTATCCGTTCGCCAAAATATCTCTTTTAATTTATTACCTCTGTCGGACCTGGAAATATAGAGGGGCTCTAATACTATTATGTTCTCAATGTCACTCTTAAAGATATCTATTCTCAATTGTTCAAACAATCTTAGCCTATCGCGCAGCCACCGAGTCTTCGGTGGCTACTTCGCTGGGTAACGCTGTCTGTACGACCGTAGGAGTTCTATTACGAATCGTGCAGCTTTTATTTGTACTTTGTTCAGCACGCGGATTATGTCTTTCTGCACCGCATCCCATATGCTTGCTGCATATTCAAGGTGTGGACAGGAAGAGCGTAAAATAGCACCTCTCTTTCAGTTTTTCATCCGAAAATCTTCCCACAATACGCTTCACGAATCTTAACTTCTTTAGGACTCTGCCAGAAATATTCCTTATATGTGTTCCCCACGATTGTTGTAAGTTATCATAACTCCCAGCTACTTCACTTCGTCCGTTGCTTTAATGTTAATACCACAGTTTAATCAAGCGGAGGGGCACCGCGAAGTTTTCAGACACGGAAATGAACCTTTGATTACCGGAGTAACTAAAACAGTCGAACGTAATTAATTCCGTTACACAGAACGAAGGGAGTCGTATCAATATTAATTCGAGGCTGTAGAATCTCACCTGGTTAAGAAGCTCGGCTGCACGAATCTAGTGGTACCAAAATGACAATCAGCGAAATGGAAAATGAAGGCAGGTCTCACCAGATGTCAAATATTTCATATTGCTCCTCGGTAATCAATCACCTTCTCGGATGCCAGTGAAATTAACCCTCCACCACTTGCCCGTTATCGTATATTTATCCAATGAGCAGTGTTGGTAAAAGTGCTGAGAAAAAGAAACTCGGCTATATTGCAGTTACTTTTTAAAAGGTAATCATTTACGGGCATAAATTACTGATTTTAAAAGTAATCAGTAAAATTATATTAACTTCTTCTAAATTGTCCACTCTAAAGACCACTTGGCAATTAATGTCGAATATTGGAGTAAAAATATGGAAAACTAGAATCAGAAATAGCTAAAGTTGCACTTTAACTCGCGATGCATACAATGATAACTATTGTACCCATTTGTGTTGTTGGCTACAACATAAGAGTGGCTGAACCTAAGCAAGGAAATTATGACACTCAAGGATTAGAAGTTATACGTAGGCCTAGGCAAATCAGTAAAACCTATAATGTTAGCGTCGATTAGGAGCAATTAACGATAGTACCGATTCCTCTTCCAACGTAAGTAGTAAATTAAAAATAAAACTTGCATTTCGTAAAAGTAATTGCTACAATTTACTACAAATTACTGCAAAAGTAATCGTTTCAAGAATGCCGACGAGTTTTACTCGATTGCCAACCAAAAACTCCGATGAGGTACACTTACGGTAATTATTCCATGTTGGGTTATTCTCTGCATAGTGGAGGCATCAAATGAGATGAGACACGTTTTTCTCTGCCGTTCCAAGCACTCCAATACACACAATTCTACCGTTGAAACACAACAAAGTACTCTGTTAACATTAAATAGATTAGCTTAAAGCCAGAGGTATCACGCTGAATTATTTTTGAAGGCGGACGTGGAGATTCGCACACGACATACTCACCTCTCGCACGCAACGGGCTGATAATGATTTTTCGGAGGACGAGGCATTCACACTGCGAATTGTCAAGTAGAAGAATGTTTGTGCCTTCATCCGTAAGGGCCCACAATTATTTGCAGAATATTAAATGCAATCTCTAGAAATGCAGCTGTTTTTCAGAAATCCACCTTTTTTAACGAAGTTCCATGACAGGCTATAAAAAAATCATTTTTTTCAACGATAAAGGTATTTTAATTTTCTCTATTTCAGAGGAAATAATTCTTTTTGTAAAAACATTATTCCGTTATCCGAAATGTCACATTCGGGGACTTTCCTTGCCCTTCTTTCCTTCCACCTGTCCTTCTAAGATCGTTTTCATCAGATTATCATGGCTCATATTATTGCCAACTCAATTTTCCCGTCTTATTCTAAGGGTTTTAGAATATTTCTCTTTTCTCCCACTTTTCTTGGCACTTCCTCATTATACTTAAGTCATACTCATAACATCACTCATATCTCATACTTAGATCATACATCATATCATATACTCATTAGTCGATCCATTTCACATTCATCATTCGTCTATAGCACCTATTCGCTTCATCAACTTTATCTTTATCATTCTCCGGTAGCACCGCATTTCGAATGCTTCCACTCTTGACTTCTTTGCTGCTGTCAACGTCCAAGTCTCACAACACGCCATAACGACACGAATTTGAAATATTTCACGATTATTATCAATCAGCGATTGCTAAATAGCATAGGTATTTACATCAACGTCGTCATGTGTGTAGATAGGCTACACCATTTTGAATTCAATTTCGAAATATAGATATCACGACTAACAACACATATTAATATATTTTTAATAAAATGAACGCTAAAGTGAGAGTAATTTACGGTTTTTATTGATAATAGGAATTTCTATCAACGCCGTCATATACGTAGCCAAGCCACAAAATTTCCAATACACTCGCGAATAATCGTAAGATGGCACTATACATTGCACAGAAAATGTTAGAGGTGGTTTACATTAGGATTCATTTGGTTATCGCGCGATTACTTTTCGAAACTTTTCCATTCTCCCCTCATACATAGAATGTAAGTACTATCGTTTTCCAAACATGTGGACACCCAGTAGTCCTACTTTAAACTGATGGGGCTGGGTCGGTGAAAACTTGACAGGTTGGCACATAGAGCGACCTGCATCCCTCACTCGTAAGCAACCAAGAGCCGACGAGGACGGAGGTGGACGCGACCTAGCCACCGAATCTGGAGTCAAACTCCATTAGCATTAGCCCAATCAGAATTAAGATTAGCGGATGGAATGTACCGAGGTAACCCACGTCCACACTCACGTTGGGCTGTCGCAGTGTTTTCTTTCGGGCTCCTTGGCGAGGTTCTGCCTATCTTTAGACTCAAATTTGGACTCAACGTTTGTCTCTTACCACTTCGTGGCTCCGTCGCCGAGTACATCTTTACTGTGCGTGGTCGTGGCGGAAAAGTTCTGGGGTTATAACTGAGCTCATCAGAGGCTCCGAAGTCTTGTACTGCAAAATGTTTTCGATGCTGGTTATTCTTCTGTTAACTAGAGTCGCGTTGAGAACTCGGAGCTGACAGCTGTTGTTGAGTCCTAGTTTATAACCGATTATTTATACAGATATCAGCACTCCTTTTTTAAACCTTATTTAGGCTTTATATGACAGTTGTTACAGTTTTTATAAGGTGTTTAAGTGGGCGTTGAATGCTGATACGCTGTAGTGAATATATTGTTGATGACTTAGTATAGTGTGTAACACCTAATTTTGAGTGGTTTGTTTTGGTTGTTGGTGTGACGAAATAAAAGCAATAATAAGCAGCAGAGGTGGAGTGAGGTAATTGTTGTGATTGTTGACGGCGCGGGAGGAGATGAAAAAGAGGGGACTCGGATTGTGATAGTTATGGCGGACGGGTGTTTCCCTGCTCCCGAGTTTGTTTTTTGCACTTATTTGCACTTAAAACATTTTATTGCACTTTTAAATAATACAAACTCGGGAGCAGGGAAACACCCGTTCGCCATAACTATCACAATCCGAGTCCCCTCTTTTTCATCTCCTCCCGCGCCGTCAACAATCACAACAATTACCTCACTCCACCTCTGCTGCTTATTATTGCTTTTATTTCGTCACACCAACAACCAAAACAAACCACTCAAAATTAGGTGTTACATTTGCCCCATTGGAAAAGAAAATGGAATGACATGCAATTTTCTTTTTCAAAGCCTTCAAAAACAAAGTATTATGGGTTACGGGCGTGGCCCCAACGCCTTCAGTTTTGAACTTCCCCCTTTCCATCACACAAACACAGTTCACTCGACTTCACACACCGGCATTTCATTATTCCATCTGTCACACTTCTCTTACTTATCACTCCCCTTCTCCGTTCACTTTACTCATTCATTCATCACTGTCATCATTCATTCCAAGTATATAAATACCAACCATGCACTTAATAAACAATCAACAAACACTCCTGCAATCATCCATATCAAATTATTACACATGTATTTACCCTCACTTTTCTCCTGTCACATCACCCTTCCACCGTCTCTCCAGGGTGTAACCACTCTCGCCACCTATCTAATTGCCCCATTTTAAATTTTACTCTCCTCCTTTTCTCCTTCCTCCTTCTTCTCTCCACCCGACCTTCGTCCCTTCTTACGTTACCTTCACGTATCCTAAATATTCTCGCGATCCTCTCATTGTCAGAGTCACCTTCTCCCGCCGATCCAAGCTCGGTTATGTGACTGCTTCCTTCCGCCATCATGGAATTGACAAGGTGCTGTCGTTCCGGTTGGCGCGCCTCCGCTACATTGTTTAGTGCAGGCCGCTGATCAGCTGATCTCTCGCCCGGCCGGTGAACGTATCCATCGCCGCGAAAGTTTTTGTCTCGTCGTCCCTCTCTCTGCTGGCTCGACGCCTGCCACTCCCGCTGCTGCGACTTCCATCCGTGCTGCTGGCTGTGCTGGAACGCGCCTCCCGACGTCCTCCACGCACGCTCCTCACGGGGTCCCGATGTATGCCTCCCATCGAACGTCGGGACCTTCAACTGTACCGCGGATGCCATCGTGACGCTGGGTCTCGTGTCCCTCTCACGCACGATGCGTTGGACTGCTTCCTCATCTAGCCCAGCTGCCTTTGTGGTGGATTGTTGTCCGTCCGCCATCATCCCGGGCACTTCCTCCGCTTGTTTTTCCTTTCTCCCCTTACATTCTCGCCGAAACGCCGCTAGCCCTTCGTTGATGCTTTTCATTGTCTCCTCCAACTTTTTGTCTCTTTCTTCTTGTTTGCTATCTCGCCTCTCCAGTTCTGCTTCCCATTTTCTATCTCGACTCTCCCGTTCTTCTTCCCATTTTCTATCTCGACTCTCCCGTTCTTCTTCCCATTTTCTATCTCGACTCTTCCGTTCTTCTTCCCATTTTCTATTTCGACTCTTCTGTTCTTCTAGCATCTGTCTTAGTAGCACCCGTAGGTCACTGTATCCTTGGTCCTGCGTCTCCATCTCAAACTCATGTGTCTCTATATCTACCCCTTCTTTTATCAAAAGCGGTTTTAAACGCTCCTGCAGCTCAAATTTCGCCACTTGGGTCGTCGATCCCCGATCCCTCAACAAACTTTGTAAATCCACCTTTTTCAGTTCGTAAAATTTTTTCACTCCCGCCATCTTGAATTCCCGCTCTCTACGACGCGACTCGTTCCTCAGGCGTTCCGTGGTCTCGATCCTCTCGAGAAGTCGTGCCCCACGTTGGGCGCCAAAATGTAACGTTTCAATTAATTACTCTTATTTTCACACGTCACTTACAAACATTTTATTGCACTTTTAAATAATACAAACTCGGGAGCAGGGAAACACCCGTCCGCCATAACTATCACAATCCGAGTCCCCTCTTTTTCATCTCCTCCCGCGCCGTCAACAATCACAACAATTACCTCACTCCACCTCTGCTGCTTATTATTGCTTTTATTTCGTCACACCAACAACCAAAACAAACCACTCAAAATTAGGTGTTACAAGTGCAAGTAATACTATCTTAATATGGACGGGCTCTAGGAACCCTTCAACTATAAATGAAATACGGGATGGACAGACAGGGGTATACGTCATCATTTAATAAAATGTAATAATTTCATAGGAAATCGGGAAGTACTAACCATTGCCCAGGAAAATTACTGGAATATTTGTTGGAAAATTGCCATATGACAAAATTGATTCGAGTTCTTTGTATGCCGCCAATGAATAAATTCAGATTAATTTTATAGTGTCCGTGAGCGATAAATCATGCGAAGAAAGGAAGTTAGGACCCAA
Source organism: Ischnura elegans (assembly GCF_921293095.1). NCBI lineage: Eukaryota > Metazoa > Arthropoda > Insecta > Odonata > Coenagrionidae > Ischnura > Ischnura elegans. The sequence continues at coordinate 31,835,596 of NC_060250.1, read as the reverse complement.
GGAACGCAGTAAATTACATTTTCAACGATAGTTTCATTTGAAATCACGGGCCAAACTCCTCTTACATTACTACCATGTTTCGTAAACATTTATGGAAGGTAGCTTACATGCTTGTGATAAGCCAACCCTGCCAAACACCTTTTCAGTTTGCTGGCTGGATAAGTGTTTCTTTTTTTATAAGTATACCGGGACTAGCCACGGTGGTAACTTTACGAGAGCCATCCACAATGCACAAATTGTGCTAAAATCCACTGAGAAAAAGTTTTTTTTAGGGGGTATCCGGGTTCGAATCCTGGCGAATGATTTTTTTCTCCGTGGATTTTTCGCATAATGCTAGCTGGATATTATGCTGAGTTAGCATTTGACATAGGGATACATGTCTCACTCTCGTTGGCGCTAATTTAACTAAACCTTCAAAGGGCATCGGAAAAAATGTCACATGAAGCATAAATAAGCAAAGCAGCCGATAAAGTGTAGAAATAGTCTCTCACGTACAGAAAGCTAGTACGTGATTCGATTCAGTGAATGAGTCTTATCATTTATGACATAAGTTACAGGATAAGACCGTGCTTTAATTATTTTTTAATCATATACTTCACCACTGAAGTTGAAACGTTGGAAAAATTATAATATATTTATTCAATATTTATCATTTCATACTTTCAATTTCATAATTTTTTCGCAGATGGAGTTTTCACGCTTATCTTTTACGTGTCCGTACTCGATATACAGGTGAAAAATAAGAGAACCGAGTATTATTATCATATTATTCTCAAAGTTCCTCTCATTATAAATTGATAGACCCTCCACTTTCCCCTCGACTTGTAGGCACAACAGAGTCATACTTTTCGGACGTTAATGTCAAATAATGCTTCGTTGGTTTACTTCTCCACCTTCATTATTTCCTGAAAGGATTTTATTTTCTTATTTTTTTCAACATTCAAGCAAAATATACCACTTTCGTCTGTCAACTATATATTTACTTTGTATCATACAAGCTAATTCTTACGAATATTACATCTTTGTGGGTATCCATTAACCCTTTCGACACCGTGGTGGTTTTTCCTTACCATGACTGTTGGACTGAGCCCCAAGGGTCTCTTCCGTCCCCTCTGTACGGACCATTTTTGCAGGACATTGGTTAAGAAGGGCCTCACGGATAATCACACTCTCTCAGCGCCAACCTTATTCGACTTTTCCTGGCGGGGACTCCGCATTATCTCGGACTCAAAGTATAATTGGTCTTCCTCCTTTCCGGGTTGACAGCCCTAGCAGCGGATTTAGTGCCGGGTCAACTCGTGGTTAGTTTTTGTAAATTAGCTACATGGATAATTGTTGTTTGCCCGTATTTTGCAGATTTCGAATTCAATTCCTCGGTTTTTTGTGCATTGTCAACTTTTGAACGGAGCTATACCGTCCTAATTAACGAATTTAATACATCAACAATTTCTATGTTGATGTTTATATCAAAATCGAGATATAAGTTAATGATTATGGTAAGATTTCATTTAAAAATTGTAAGCGCTCCTTAAAAGACAAAAAAAGAACTCTATAGGTTGGTTTCCTATTATTTTTTTATTGCCTAAATCGAAAGATTATTACTCCTGGAGTACATATTTCACGCTTTTAGATTTTTAAATGACGATACCTGTTTTTCGCGATTAAATGAAAAGTGAAAATTTTCAAGCGCGCGAAAACGCGACGCGTAAGTATGAATGCCGGGAAATCTCTCCGTACGACGTATTTCTGGTTCCCGCTGCCACCCTGTGAGGTGACCTTGAGGCGAGGCTTAGCGCTGATACGACGCAGGCTGCTAGCGAGTAGCTGAGTACCCTGCTGGCTGGTTGCGCTTGGCTTAAATAAGGATTATTAATACCTTATCAAACGAAGAAAACTTTCCGACCTAAGCCAGTTTTAATAAGTGATTATTGAGGCATGTTTCTCTGAGCTCTGCGCCTCACGCATGCATTGGTAACCTCAGACGATGTATAACTCCTATCTTCTCCTATAGAAACTAGGTCCCTATGACGTCACGTGGAGTGGCATCGCATGGGCGCCAATCTGGCCCTTTTCAAATGAGGATAAAAATTGACCATTGCCATTCGTCTAAAGGTGTTTCTAAAACGAAATAATTTATATATTATGAATACACTAGTGGTGGGTAACGAATCGCAATCAATGCCTTTCGTTTTCTTTGATTAAGGAAACTACCCCATTATTAGTTTATATTTTTTGAGAAAGGAACTCAATAGGATTTCAAAAACTGACTAAATGATCGCTATCCCTTACCACAGAAAGGGTAATAGAAGACGAGGTGTCCGGGTACCTGCTCCCGGATTTCGAAGGTACGGCCTATGTCCCCGCTTTGTTGGGTTCCGATAAGACTTCGCATAGCTGAGACCAGCATAAAAGGGCAACGAAAGAGATATTTGTGGCATTCATTCGCCTGCGTAGGAAAATGTTAGACGAAAATTTGTTGCTTTCGTCTTCCGCGTCAAAAACCGTCCGGGCGAATATTTACTTTGTTAGTAGCGAAAGGGTTAGTCAGATGTGGTGTTTAGGATGGGCGAGGGGGTCAAGCCGATTGTCACCCAATCTCACGTCCTTGCAAGTATCACGTAATTTTTTTCATAAAAAAATGATAACACATTGTTTTTTAATAAATCTAACGAATGAAGGTTAGATTAACGTGTTTACACTGAAAATACGCATTCAATTCTGTCGCGATAACAACGCATGCTTATGGGGCATAGTTTTAAGTTATTGGTTTTTCATTTTACCACTAAGATAACCCGTGAAATATAGAAATAAGGTTCACTGCCCCCTTTGTTTCCAATATCAATTCCAACGATTTATATGAAGAGAGAAGGGAATTTTTATATAAATATTGACTGTGACTATTGATTAAAAATGAGCTTCCATACTATGTATCCATAATAAACGTATCCAAAATGAACTAGATAAAGTTAAATCGTGATCTCGGTGGAACAAATCAACTTTGAATTCCGATTTGTACAAATCCAATATAGATAAAGAATCTTGCTCAAGTTGTAATACACTAACATCAAGTGGTCAATAACTTCAATTTTTTTAGTTGTGAATTTAAATTTTGCTGTCTGCCTACTTTTTAAAACAAAATAGTTAATGCGATGTAATATTTCCCAAAATGTTTGTTTGCTATGTATTTCTTTGGTAGTGCTTATTCTAAGAATTCCCTAGTGTTGCTATTGGAATAATTAAAGTTATATATTTCTAAGCCATTTTACATATTTATACAAATCTTTCACTGCTAAAATCAATTGGATATAAAGAATTTCACATTAAATTACAATAATTTAATCTGTTTAAGAGAGATTTTAATATACCTACCCTATTCAATATCACTTTAGCAAGCTCCCTAAAAATAGCCTGTTGTTTAAAAATCATTGAACAAATATGTGAATTTCTAGAGAATTTTTTGAGTATCCTTCTTTTTAAATAAACAGCCTTTGTTTTAGCATCCATTTCCACGAATTTTAAAGACAGACGGATATAATAGTTTGAGTCATTCCACCTCAATTCCAAAAAAGCTTGTCCCGTAGGGTCTCAGATTTGGATGAATTCATGGTTGATATTTTATAGTTGACGCTGTAGGTCATACTACTATGATATAGACTATCAGTCTATGAGTGCACGTCTGTAGACTAGTATTAAAAGTAATCGGAAAGCCGCACGGGAGAAAAAGTAAACGTTTTAATATTCTCAAAAAATATCATTCAGGAGGTGATTTAAATTTAATTTTTGTAATTCTAAGGTAATGAATGAGCCTACATTCTAAATAATAAATGCGTGGGCCAATTCTGAGATGGATTATTTTGAGAAAAGTTGATTAACAATGTTTTTTAAATTTAAATATAACAATAATAGGGAAGTGCACTTTATAAATATTTTACTCTGAGTGACTGCCGAAAGGACTTAGCTGTGAAAAAAGCAATATATAATGGCTATACGACAATTTGATAGTTAAATTGTGGGATTTATATGATTTAAGGCAATTTTTTTTGGAAAAAAACCGATAGCGTATTAAAACCACATAAAAAAAGATCTCAGGGTATTTAGTTTGAGGTTGATGTAGACCCATACAGATAACAAAATCTGAGACTCTTAGGGACAAACGCTTGTTGAATTTAGGTGGAGTGACCCATATTTAATAATCTAACCCCCGAATTTAATTTAAAATGTTGCTCTCTCCTTAGGTGCAAGCCATCCCCGGACGTGAGGGGGAGAATGAAGGGTAGAGCAGGAAGAATGAAGAAGAGAAGAAGACGGTGGCCTCGCGGGACATCCAATGCTAATTCCTTTATTCGGAGAGATTTGACTCGAATTTTAATCCACATTTTTGCATTTTCAATTTCAGAATGAATATTGAAGAATTAGAACATCATTCATCGACTTGAGTTGAATGCTGCGAAGAATGCAGTTTTCCTGGGACGTTGGTCATTGCCGTATCAGGTTTTCATCAGGTTATCTTGAACATGAAATGGTAAATTAGGGCCGACCTGAACCACACACCTGGAGTTATGAGAGACTCCTGGTGGAAAGTGAATTCACACACTATCATCAAAGCACGACCTCTAGGTAACAACAGTACACGAAAGGTAACGGCTCCAAGGAGCAAGTTCAAAAAGGTTTCGAAACACCGCTGAAACTAAGGTACCAGAAAGTGCACTTTAAAGTTATTTTCTACGAATGAGACCGGTCCTAGGAGACAAAGAATGCATTCTTAGGCAGGAAATCCATGTGGGTATTTTTGTGTGTGTAGTTTTTTTAAGGTATTTGGGTGGGTTTTGTACTAACACCATTTATTGCAGGAATGAAGAATGAAGAAAGAAGACGTAGCTGAGGCCCCGAAGATAGAAGACATCGCAGGGGGCCTCGAAGAATGAAGAGTGAAGATAATGTGCAGGTGTATATCGGGAATGAGTGGACATTGATAATCCCTCGCCTGAAATGAGTGTTTTTTTTGTACTTAATTGTAACATGTCTGTAACTCTTTCCCTTCCAGCCATGAAGACTGAAGACATCAAATTGAGCTCGAAGAACGGCAAGGATCCGATTGCGTGTGTTTTTTAATCTATCGTGTGATTTCGTGTGATATTTTTCTGCGTGTGATTATTTATATTTGCGTGTGCTGCGATTATTTTTCCGTTGCGTTGCGTTAGGGCTTACATGTTAGTGTTATTTATTTATTTGTTTGTGCATGCACTAATCTTACCTCTTCACAGATTCAAGCCATCGCTGGACTTCAAGGAAGGAAGAGTGAAGACTGCACGAAGAAGAGAAGATTGATGACGCAAGTATTCACAGAAGAAAGAAGAGGAGCATCGTGAGAAGACGTGTGCGATATTTGCGGTTTAGTTTTGGGCCCTTCTGGTCAATGAACAAAAATTTTCGTAAGGCTAGGCGTTTTTCCGTGCGTTAGTTTTAGTTTTTTTGTGCCGTGGTTTTGCATTACGGATCCATTGCGTCATGCAGGAATGTGTCTGTGGCTAGGTAGGAAATGTGTGGTTTCCTATTGATGCCATGGTCACGTTCTTGTGTGCTGCTTTGGAGTGGTGAAATCCTCGGAAGGGTTATTTATTTGTGTATGCACTAACCCGCTCTCTCCCTAGGTCCGCAAGCCATCGCTGGATGTGAAGAGAAGAATGAAGATCCATCGGAAGAAGAGAAGACACAAGAGGATGGCATCGCGGGACCAGAAGAAGACGACATCTTAGCTTTGGGCCCTTCTGGCCAGTGAACATAAATTTGCGTAAGGCTAGGCGTTTTTTTTTGCGCGCGTTAGTTGTAGTTTTTTGTGCCGTGGTTTTGCATTACGGATTCCATTGCGTCATTTATGAATGTGGCTGTGGCTAGGTAGGAAATTTATGATTTCCTATTGATGCCATGGTCACGTTCTTGAGTGCTGCTTTGGAGTGGTGCAAATCCTCGGAAGGGTTATTTATTTGTGTATGCACTAACCCGCTCTCTCCCTAGGTCCGCAAGCCATCGCTGGATGTGAAGAGAAGAATGAAGATTCATCGGAAGAAGAGAAGACAGAAGAGGATGGCATCGCAGGACCAGAAGAAGACGACATATTAGCTTTGGGCCCTTCTGGCCAGTGAACATAAATTTGCGTAAGGCTAGGCGTTTTTTTTTGCGCGCGTTAGTTGTAGTTTTTTGTGCCGTGGTTTTGCATTACGGATTCCATTGCGTCATGCAGGAATGTGGCTGTGGCTAGGTAGGAAATTTATGATTTCCTATCGATCCCATTGTCACGTTCTTGTGTGCTACTTTGGAGTGGTGCAAATCCTCGGAAGGGTTATTTATTTGTGTATGCACTAACCCGCTCTCTCCTTAGGCGCGATTCATCGCTGGACATGATGATAAGGAGAAAGAAGACACTTGGAAGAAGATTGGATGGTGCACATTACCGAGCTGGCTTCTTGCGGCTCTACATGAGTTGCAGCAGATAAGGAGCGGTATGATCTCAATACTCATTCAAATTTGGTTCATTTTTCCAATGCAAATTTTTAACTTAACGAGTTGCTTGAGAATGTTCAATTTTGCATTCATTAACGGAACTCAATTGTGCTCATGCTTATACTGAACTTCTAATTTGCCCATAATGCCGTCAAAATTAACAATTGAACTTAATATCCCCCTCAATTTAGTCATTGACTACTTAGTTTGAAAATTGTAATTGGTACTAAGTAACTGGAAGTGATATTTCATTGACCAATTAACTTCGAAATGAATTGAAAACTTATGAAATATATTGTAATGGGCAAAATATTTTTTTGTGCCAACATTTTTCTGGATGACTCATAATCACCTATTAACGTATTTTCTTTTCAAGTCAAAATATCACCTCCCTTAACAGTTTCCGCAAAATATTTTCACATTATAAATCACAGTCCGAAATACTTTTATTTGTAATCAGTTTCTAATTATTTGTTTATTCATTATAAATTTTATTTTGATTTTTCATTCTGAATTATTTAACTATTTTTATTCTGTGAAAGGTTACCCACTTCAAAATCAATCCTTAATTTTTCCTATTTAAACAAATATATAGTTCCATTTAATGGGAATTAATTTTTTTATTTTAATAAGTATTATTAATTAATTGAATATTATTTTAATTTCCCCTGCAATACGGGAAATGTTATTTTTCATTCGAAGTTGTTTTAAATCTAATTAAAAGGTGAGCCTTATTACTCTCTAACGTCTGTGCGCCATAAGAAAATTTATTGATTGATTCAGCCATGAGGCCTATTTTCTAGGACATTGATTTGTCTCTTTATGAGTGTTCGTTTTTTTTTCCATTGCAGAGTTCGTTGGATCGTCTTGTGTGAGTTGACTACTCGAGGCCTCGGTGAAAGCACGTGCAAAAAGATCGAAAGAATGCAGCTCGTTGCCGCAGGCAGACGGTAAGATGTCATTCATACCTCTTCCAAGATTTGAGTTCAGTTCAGAACCATTATTTAGTGATCACCTAGGTACTGTATAATTTTTACATTCGGGAACCTCGATGATAAAAGTAATGATTGCGTGAGAAAAAAAAAATATTTTCACTTTTCCAACGCGAAAATATTTAACTAAACCGCACCCAAAATTAAGATCTCGCGCTTTTTTTACAGCACTCACAAAACTTAAATCCCGCGCTGAATCTCAAGGCATTGATTGCTTGACGACGACGATAGCGTCTCCTTTCACATATTTCGATTTGAAACTTCATTTCCATTAAATTTAATAATTCCAATGAAGAACAGTTATGGGGATTTTCGTGAATCTAACATAAGTGTTCACTTTGCTGTTTAATTTTCTCATTGTAATGTGGAGGTCGAGTTTACCATATTGTCCTTGCTTTTGGTAACTCAGCAACCGTCATGCGCGATCAATTAATTACTTTCTCGGAGACCCTACCTGAGGGAAACATGAGATTCCGGTCATATTTTCTACCATTTTGAATTTTTCCGTGAATTTAATGAGTATAAGTGACATATTTCAAAAAAAAGTCGCAACAATAATGTTACAATGATTGATACTCTTTTGTGTTTAATTTTGGGTACTTAATCTCTGGTGACGCGTTTTTCCTTGCTATTAAATATTTATTAAGCCAATGGTGTCGGAAAAAATCAGTATATATTTTTAATTTTTTTTCGGCTGTTTTTTTTTCTGAAGTGATACTTTGACCTCTGGCTCTTTGCATGATCTTGAGAATTAACTTATATTATTTCTTTCGTATCAGAAGACTTAATTATTAAATTACATCTTAAAAGAAATTATTAAAATACATCCTCCTGGATAGGTGTTGTGTCCTTAATATGGATGCCATATTTGTAACTTCTGGTTTCATCTTTTTAAATAATTTCATCGTATTGATTTTTATAATTTCATTATTGTTTTCCAATTCATATAATAGTACATATATTAAATGCAGAATGGTGTATATTTGCTATCAATTTTTAGTAATACCCATGAAGTCCAAGTAAGTCGTAAAAAGGTATATATATAACAGACTCAGCTCACTGTAATGATTTCCGGGAAAAATTTTAATATTGCTTGATCATATCTTTAAAATGTTTAAAGAATAATGAAAATACATTGAAATATCGCCAATGAGATAAATGTCAAATAATTTGGAATTACCCGCTCTTGCATTTTTTTAATTTTAAAAATTTCTTGACAATTACAAAGTTAATATTTTCTCAACGCCTTCCTCGAAATGATATTTCTGAGCTGAGAGTTAACTTTTTAGGTCTCCCCTTCGTTGGATTTTGAGAATTTTTTGTTATATTACCACAGGCCATGCTTGTGGACAACGACAGTGATTGCTTTTGGAGACAATTGTGGAGGTCCATGAAATGGACACCTGAAGGTTACTGCGCCGACAACTACAGACTTGAGGATTTATCGTGAGGAAAGGAAGAATGAAGATAGGAAGACAGAAGACACCAAGCCTGAAGATAGTTATTTTTTTGCATTTTTTTGAGTGAATGGAATGTGGTTTTTGCTAATTCTTTTTTGTGTAGTTTTTTTTATTCTTATTAATTTTGGTCGTAGTGTAGTGCATGCCCCCCTCAAATCCAAACTGTTCCCTCATCGTGGGGAGGGGGGTGTAACAGGGATAAGTCATTAATTTACGCCAAATGCTTACAAAATTGCACCCTTATTGGGAATGTGATAGATTATTTTTTCTTTCAACGTTTATGGAGTTTCCGCATGAGTTGCAAATTGTAAATGTAATTTGATAACATGCAAATATGACTTATCCCTGGCTAAAACAGTTGGTGCATTTGTGATTTGTATTTAAATATGTGAAATCATTGAATATAATATATTATATGATGCTGTGTTCTTTATTCCAGTGCTAAGTACTATTTGCATTACTGTTTTTGTGGTTTTTCGATAATATTGTACAGAGCCTTCTTTTATTTTTGTAACTATTGCTTGTATTTTTGCCAGCTATAGTTTAGACTTGGGGCAGGAGAGTAGGGATTTAATATTGCATCTGACAGTTGTTTAGAAATTACTCAGAATAGGCAGGTCTTCGTATTTGCGACCATGAAAATATAATTAAGTAACACCTTGACCAGAATAAATTGTACCCATTGCTAAGGTCAATTTGTATTATTGTTGTTGATAATTTGTCTCGATTTTTTAAATGATATTATTTTAATAGCATTTGAAATTATTAATTTAAGAATTTTAAATACTATTAAATTGTGTGCATGTAATTTCTCCCTACTACTTTGTACAAGTAAAGGCAATAAAACTATTTTCTGTATACAATTGACAATGTTACAAAGGAGATGTTGTAAAAATAAAATATTTTAACATATTTGTGATTGGTGACATAAAATAAAACATTTTACATGTAATTTTTGTGAAAATTAAAGTGCTGGTACAAATCCAGTAAAATGGAATGTCTTTTAAGTATTGACAAAATTTTACATTCGTCAGTTGACAATTAACCTAAATAAATTGAACATTTTCAGAAAGCATCCATCAAGTGCAATTACATTGGGAATATATTGTGTGCATAACTATATTTTAATTCATTCAACTGTATGCAAATAGGCAATTTGTTAACATTGTTAATCCATTTTTTTGTAATGACAATAGGACATTGTTACACAAAAAGAATAATAACATGTATTTTTTCGGCTACAGTTTAGATTTGGAACGGGAGAATATGGGTTATATATTAATTATATAATGCTGTCGATGGTAAATAACTCAACTAGGCAGGCCTTTGGACATCGTGCAATGAGTCCATATAATGGCGTTAGATTAATTCAGGCGTGCATGTTGAGGTATTTAGTTAGGTAGGGCTTTAACAATGGATGAATGTAATTTTGTGAATAAGTGTAATAGTAGTGGTAATGCTTGATCAGTATGAACTGATTTTAATAATGTATGTTTTAATTTTTTATAACTATAGGGGTGTTCTGGGGACATAAACATCCCTCATATTTCTACCCTGGAGGTAACTGTCTGCAACGCATCTGCTGAGAAGACCACAGGCCCTCCAGAACTCCAATTTTCAAATTATGTTTTTACATTTCATTATGTATTCCAGTAATCAATGAATTGTTATAATGCTGAAAGATTATTTCATCGTTAAGTAGCTGAAAAGTTTGTAACGAGTGTATCGTTGTCTGATACCTCCGAAGCGACGACGACAAAAGAGAATCAGTAAAGGCAAACCGCATAACACCCAAACTCTTAGTACCTTTCTGGTTATGTGGCTGATTGAGAACTCGGCAGCGATCTGCCACGTCAGTTCAACCATGACAATCAGAGCCTCATTTGCATAGCTAATTTGTATTGTGTTTTTTTTTAAATATCTAACACTGTTTGACAGTAAGATGGAGGGGAAGGGGCTTTGGGATATTAGCCTCGAATATTTATACATATAAGATGAAAATATTCCAGGTTGGGCACGCACAGTACAAGACAATTTAATAAAAATCTTTTCTAACTCTAAGGAAGGTGGCAGTTGCCCCTGAAAATTTATTTATTTTCATCTTTAAGTGTGTATTTTACTGTGTGCGCCCAACCTGGGACATTTTTGTGTAACACATCATAGAGGAATATCCTGAAATATTTATACATATAATGGTAATCAGGGGCGGATATAGGAATTTCTTTCTTGGGGGGGGGGGGGGGGGGGGGGGACACAAGCGCGACCGTATTCAGGATTTTGTTCTAGGGGGCACAAGGATACTTCGTAATACAAAGCGAACGCAATGATAATGGGACCGTATTAAAAATATTGCATATTTTTTTAAGGGTCTGGGGGGGCACGGGCCCCCGTGCCCCCCTACAGATGCACCTATGATGGTAAGTTATTAGTTATATTTATATATTGTCACTTCTTGGTAGGGTAAGGTAGGTACCCCAAAAAACCAGATGCAGTAATATGCAGTATTATATGTATATATTTGAGTGTGCAAGAGCAATCTCATATGGTCACTAAGTGTCATACATCGCCGTCGAGAGCGGCGAGACAATTCCCGCAGCCGCTCCCGTGCGAACTCCCGTCCCCCATCCAGCGACGGGCTATGCTGTTATCACGCGAGGTTTGCGGAGAAGGCGCATCGCTGTGTGTCCCCATGTAGCTTCGCGGAAAACATGTAGGGTAGTTGGTAAACGCGGCAAGCGCCCTGCAGTCAGCCGCCTTTTCATCACTGACGCCACCTCTGAACTGCAGCATCTCATCGACTCTGGATCGGACTTGTAGAATCCTGGAGGGAAAACTTCGCTGTCGCTTATATCCTTCATAAGTCAACTCTCTGTTCCTATGACCATGTCTGCGTCCTGAAATTTACACCCGATTTTAGCACTCTTGTTTATATCGCTATGAAAGTTAATTGCGACAAAGTTAATGTCATATTTTATAGATTACCTTTCGATCGGTTCTTTTCTTCACTGTTCATAAGATGAGTGTATCACTATGAGAGTGCTAATCAATTTAGATATAATAGCTTTCCCTGCATTACTGCTCCTAAATTTACTTCATGTGATGTGAGATTTTACGCATGTGTGGATCACCTCGGAGTCTACATTTAGAAAACTTTACTCCTTTAAAAAATCCAGTATTGAATTTTTCGTAGTCACCATCATTATTATGTTGATAAAATAAACTGCATTCTTTTGCAATAATTTTGTTTAAAAAATGAAAAAAATGGAATACTTCGGACTTGATCCCTCGCAAAATTCTCATGACGTTACAGCGCTTAGAATAGACCTACTCGGCTACGGAGCCACGTATTGGAAAGAGGTAAAAGGTGAATGCAAAGATAGGAAATTATATCTGCGGAAATAAAAAAGAGAATTTTCTCCATTAAAAATTTTATAACGACAGCACTGTTTAATTAAGTTAATATGCGTTTAAGTGGATTTAAAAAATTGTTACTGCCATCCCATGTAACTGATAAAAAAAGTTTTTGCAGAGAGGTTCGAAATACCTACTTCGGATTACTACCGCAGTAAGTCTGCTCCTTCACCACTAGCCCATCTCACATGTTGAATCAGAAGGGGATTCATTACGAGATTTGTCAGGAAAGGGAATGAACCAGTCTTCTAGTGTCACTAAATCAAACTGAATTTTAACACTCAGTGGCATTATTTGCTGTGATATTGCGGCGGATATTTTATGTGTATGTTTTGTTCGCTATCACTTATCGAAAAGCTTCAGCGTTAATTGTAAGACAACATACTTCGACGGATCGGCCAACTTACGAGAAGAAGTAAAGTGACGTTCTGGACGTAGATTTATTATCTAGCATGAGCTGCACAATTTATGTGGTATTAAACACTGCACATACCCCGCATACATTTCCCTTTAATGATGTTGTTATAAAAATATTTCGGGAAGTGGGAATGTTGTTCAAATTTCCCTCCCACTGTTGCAATAGAAAATACGAAAACTCGATTTCAAAACTGCTGCGAAAGTGGCGCCGCTCCATTTGTTGCAATACTTTTGAATCCGACTGTACATGCGAATAGTGTGGGCTACGATTTTGGAAGTCAGACGGTGGCTGGGTGTGAGAGAGCAATACGAGAAATCCCCATTCACTACATCTTAATTTGGCGTAACTTGAATTATTATAAACGAAACCAATTGATGGCATATTCCTTAAATCATAGTAACCCGCATGCCAACGGTGAAATGAAATTTTGTGGACTTATGATAGTTCTTTTGTCTCTCAGCAGATGTCTTATTTGCTACTGGCTAATTTTTAAATGAATTCTAGCTTTCTCAACTACTGTCTGTTCAACTTAGAGTTATTGAGTTTTTTTTTAATCGAAATACGTCGTGCGCATTCAATAACGGAAAAGTGGGAAAGGCGTGGCAATGGAGATGTCGCTGCTGTAATGTTTTCTGTAGTTTGAAAACGGAACGGAGTCACAACCGTTGTATATATAGTGAAGCATCAAAGCGGTTATTAAACTTCATTATATCTTGACACTGTAGGCTTTCTTTATTCCTTTTCTCTAAGCTTAGCTTCTGGTACAACAATGCTTCGTTTTTATATCAGTCTACAAGGCGCCTACTCAACCAAAACACTAAAGAATAAAAAAGCTACTAAAGAAAACAACAAATGAACTTCAGAAAAAGGTAGAGGTGGGAATTTCGGTTAATTTGGTGGATTCGGTTCATGGGATTTGATTCGTGGCAATGAATCGGTTCTTTAAATCTTTTATAATTAACCGTGGGAATCTCGAATCCATGTGATTATCGATTCCATCTGAATCTCGAATCTATGTGAATCTTGAATCATTGGAGAATACATTATATGTTTGTGTATTGTATTAATCATGCTTGAATCCATGAGAATCTACCAATCTACTGCATTTTAAATATTATGGCGAAAGCAATTCACAGTGGTTATCAATTTTCAGTTTAAAGGCATCTCTAATGAATTGTTTTCAGATTTTAAAACCGCTTCGATTTGTCTGATTGTTATGCAATCCAAAATTAGCAGTCCACGATAAATTAATTGTGATATGCAAATACTTTTAATTTAGATAACTTTTAGACGAAGTGTAATATATCAGATTGCTAACATTTTTAACTGTTCCATTGCATGCAACTATTTCTCTAAGATTTTCATACTTATTGAAACATCTAATTGTGCGAGTGAAGAATTCATATTAATTTCATCTAAAAATTTCCCGTGTCTTAATAATTTTCATTTCCCTGATATAGTCGGAAGAATATCTATAGCACTGATTACTCTGTGTAAAAGCTTTTATCACGTTCTACGAAATCAGTGTATATTTAGTTCCGTCTCACTAAAATACATACCGCATATTCCTACGAGTGAAATCAATAGTAATTATGGTGAATAGTTCATTTTTATTGCCAATCTATATGGCCATTCGTCAGAATTTAATGGTGATTCACCGCCTTTCATGGGTTGCATCAACGCAGTCAAGCCGAATTCAAATCGTTCTTATGGAACGATTTGGATACGGCGGATTTGAATCTTCCATCAAATCGTTCATTTTGAACGATTCGAGTGGAAAACGTAGATTCAATTCATTAGGTTCATGCCCTTGAATCGTTCATTTTGAACGATTCATTCATGAACGACACAGCTCTAATGTGAGGGTCATTCATCATCGGTGCATCAATATTCATTTTGTGGGTGGCGGACCCAAAATTACAATCCACACGCTAGTTTGCAGTGGTGAAAAATACATATTTCAAGTAATTGCTCGCCGCCTTACCCTAGACTCACAGCGATTTTGTTTCGCATAATTTAGGTGTGTTCGTAGGTTTCACTCATTCATTGATCATAGGCTGTTTTAAACACGTGAGTGTAGAACTCATCGCGGACCAAGATGCAGGAGTGTGAGGATCTACAATCAGCAGCCAAAAAGAGTCCACCATCTTGGCTACCACGCTCCCCTGCAGATGGTTAAAAGAGATTAGCTTGAAGGTGTTTGGAGATGCATATTAGGAAACCGAATATTTGCTCTCGACTATATGTATGGTTGCGGTTACTACTTATGAGCTGTTGATGAGTTGAATGTTACTCTTAAAGAATTTAAGAAAGATGATTCATGTTCATTGAGAAGAGGATATATTTAAAGAAGGGAAAGCTTCCCAAATAGTTTTTTTTAATAATTTGATTGTAGCATGCTCGTCCAGGTGGCCTATAGACCTCATTCATGAACGGCACAGCTCTAATGTGAGGGTCATTCATCATCGGTGTATCAATATTCACACTGTGGGTGGCGCCCCTAGCTTTCAACCCACACTTTAGTTTGTTAAGGTCCTCGTTCTGAGTTGTATATGTTCTGAGTGCTTAAGAGTGGAATAGGAAGTAAGCAAGATTACTGCCAGGACTGGTCTTATTATTCATTCCCCTTAAATAATAGTAGTCACCACAATAAACCCAACAGTTTTCTACAAAATCAGCCAACTTATTAAATGTCCGTAGAAATTAATGAAACAATGTTACTGAACACTTAAAATGAATGTTTTTTAAATAAAAATCTCAACCTAACTTCATAAATAATATTTGGTTGATGAGCAGTAAAAATGTCCTCTAACGACTATCAGATTTCTTTTTCATTTAATATCAATATAGCATGGATGCAAGAAGCAACCTTAACAGTATATTTCGTAGCGAGACGGTGGCTGGAAGAGGGCCAAGGGGAAGGAAGGGTTGGAATGGATGAGCAGTCAGATTGAGACTCTCCCTACCCTCTATTCTCCTCGCACCTTCGAAATCCGTCGCGCTCATAGAATGGCGGCAGCCAATGGGTGGTCGAAGCCGGCGAATCAGAAGGTGTGTGGTGTTGTGGTGTCTCGCTTCCAAAATATACTATACAGACCGAGGCCCTTAACAGGCACCCGGGCTACACGCCGCCGAGCTCATTAGAGGTTCAAGGTGAATCAGGGAGAATAATGGAAAATGCGTAACCATGGATTCATTTCCATTGAAATTCTTGTTCGGGTTACCTAACAACGGACGTGCAAAAGTAACCTTATCTTTTCAGTGTGAGGGTGGCACACCGAAATTATTTAGAATCCACCTATGTTTGAACATTCATTTTGTTAATTAACTTTTGACGGCGTTAACTTTCACTTTTCTCTTATTCGAAAACAAAATTGTGTTTCTCCTTGAGTGAAAACTGCGAGTACGCTAAGGCCAATTTGTTTTTTTTGAGATAGACGTGGTTCCAAATAAAGCATTTCAGCTCGATTTGTTACTTATTGGTGGATGAAAAATATTTTGTTTCGCGTTATTGGTGGTAGATTAGATAACTTCAATATATGGTTCTTGGGGAGTAAATACTTTCTAAGGAATCCAACATGAAAGCGTTTGATTTACTCTTATTGGTCTTGCTCTTCGATTTAGCTGGTGTGATACCAATCTTATTATGGTCTCGTGAACTTCATGCTAGGGTACGTACAAGATCGATGTTTTGGCTTTCAGTTATTTTGATACAGGGATCTTAATACTAACTAACTCTATTTTATGGATGGCAACAAACTGATTTCTGTTCCAGATGGGCCAGAGTTTTATGATATCATATTAAAGATAAAATATCTAAGCTGTTACTATGTTGGCAGTTTATAAAACCACCATATTCTATTTGGATATTTTGTGTTAATCCATGAAAGTCAATGTAAATTTTGAAAAAAAATTATAAATTCATGTTAAATGCTCTTGGCTTGAGATTCTGCTTAGTAATATCATCTATGCAGCGGTCTTTATAAAATTTTATGGCGTATTGCTGTTGCAAGTATAATGTTAAATTTTCAACTTTTTATGTCATCCTCATGAGTTTTTGTGAGGAAGATGAAGACATACATTTGCAATAGTAGAGTGATAAACCAAGTCCGTATACGAATGAGAGGTTATATAATAATTTGGTTTATAAAAATACGAGTGATTGGTTGAACCTATCAAAAAGGAATGAGTTTTTTTTTTTAATTCCTAAGATGCCTCGGAACTTTGAGTATATGTTGGCCAAGTTTTGAAATTATGTGATTTCATGCGATGATACGCGTGATTTAACGAGATCTTTTCAGTCCGAAGAAAATCTCTGCAAAACTTGATATTCTATGCCATCGTGATTATCCATTTATTGTGTCAAAACAGAGGCTGCAGTGATTTTTACGTAAAGATAATGCTAGGTTGTCTGATTCCACGAGTTCCCAAATGATAAGTTTGCAATGGAAACTATTTTTAGGCACAGCACATGTTGGTGGTTTTAAGAGTTCGGTTATTTAATCATTACTTTTCCTTGATTTCCTCTCATCAATTATGAAGTTGACTAAAAGTGCTTATTTTTTCCTCTATTTTTAGTTAAGATTTCAAGAAGTTAAACTCATTTTAGTTATTGAACTACTTATTGAGACTCATTGAACTTATTCACTCAGTCCTAAAACAAAACAAAATATTCTTTATTTTATTATTTATTAGACATTATTGATTTTAATTTTTTATTCATCTGAGATATCTAAGGCTAGTTACAAAAATGTATCTTTGTTGATTTAGAACTGGAGAAATAATGGGTCCATCACGAAAAGCCATCGAAAGCAATTTTTGCTAAATATTTTTTCAGTATTTTCGAGGAATTATCTGCCTTCTTGCGGAATTAGGAGACAAATAGTTTCTTATCTATCAATTAGTTACCGTTCAGAGAAATTGATACGGTTTTCAATTACTTGAGTCACGTTGTTCCATCGTCTTAAAAGTTGTACCAATTTTTTAATTGTCGATTGTACGTTATTTTATGATAATAATAGCATTTATTGCCTATTTATGAGTATTTGGTGTACTCAGGGTGTCCAGCAACCGGGAAAATCGGGAATTATGCGTGAATATTTTAGCTCCTGGAATCACGCATCAATCACTCCAACATAATATTTCAAAATCTTTTATTTCAAATTAATTTCGCATTTTTCAAATTTTGCCAGTTCAACACACCTTTTCTGGCGATAATTGTGTTTGTTGTAATTTTGAGTGCCGTGGCTTGGTAGAATTCTTACAGCCAAATAGAAACGTGGAATGTCAGAGAAGGAAACAGAATCGAAATTTCTAGCGCTCTTCACTTAAGTGAGAGTCAAAAGCACGAAGAATAGAATGCCTTGTGACGCCAGCATCTACTTTCGAGGTCGAAGCAGCTACTTGGCTTGCATTGAATATATTTAAATTTTTAATACAATGTGTGCAAATGAACCTATTACTAGTCCTTTTAAATACATAAGTGCATTATTATTTAAAAGTATTGAAGTACTTTTGGGTGTTTTAAAATCCCTATCTTTCGCAGTTAACACGTAAGATTAACGTGGAATTTTGTAAAATTTCCCCAGAAAACCGGGATTTATGCATGGATTTTTCTTCTTTGATTGGTAGGAATCCCTGTAACACTTATTCCTCGCTCTATAATCGAATTTTCAAAAATAATTTCAAATTTTGAAGAAGTATTTGTCGGGTTTCCCACCTGGTGTGGTTTTGGGTAATTGCTCCCAACGTTTCGACGACTAATTTCATATTGCCCCATTTTACCATTCCAACTACCACGGAGAATTTATAAACGTCATTTGATTACGAAACGTGGGAATGCAAACGTTATGTGGGGAGAGTGAAAGGGTATAACGGAGTCGGGGCGATGTGACAGAGACCCACATGAATGGCGGGAGTCTCGCGCTTTTTGGGGTGAGCGAAAGGTTGAAAACTAATGCGGAGAGAGTACAATAGTAAGGGAGACAGTGGGACATATGCTCCGAAAAGGGGAGGAATGTGTTGGATATGAAAGGATATCAGGGGATAAGCGGCGGAAAGACAGAGAGGGAGAGAGAGAAAGTGAGAGCAGTGAAGGGAGAAAATGAAAGAGGGAGGAGGGGGGGAAAATAAATTGGTAGAGATGGTTCTTGCGGTGATGAGCGGGGGACGTGGGGGCGTCTTATACGAGGAAAAGGGGTTTTCCGAGGCGTACACATTAGGCGAGTGAGGTGCTGGGATGAAGATCTCGCCACAAGATTACGGAACTCAAAACCGTGATCCCGTGGTTTTCTTCCCCTCCTGTAACCCTTCCAACACTACTCATCCCCGCTCCCCTCCTCCTAAGTCAAACACTTCTCCTTTCCGCTCTCGCATGGAACGGTTTAAGGACTCCACTCGTACCTCGTTCCAGTTGGGATTTCGTGAGGGTTCCCAGGAAATCAAGGAGGAGTCTTAGAGGCGTCTCGAGTAGGTAGCGCGGAGAGGAATTGGTTGTTATAGCCAGATAGGCCAACGTTTCTGTTTGTATATGAGGCTTAAGGTGGAAACTGTTCAAATAGTCATTATACATCTGAATTTCTTGTTCTCTTCAAGAAATGCTAACTCGAAATCATTGTTAAAACTGTAGTACTGTAATTAGGGGCACTTCAGTTGTGAGAGCCTGTTCGTTTGGATGAATAGATATTTTGTGTATTGAGTTTATGCCATTTAGGTAATGTCAAAAATTGTTTTTCGAACTTAAAGAACATATGGTGATTGCATATATCACAATGAATTAAAATAAAATATTTTCTGATAAGATTTGGAGTATTTATGGGATCCCAACAAATATATTTTGTGGACGCAAATGTTTCACTTAATGCTGGAAAATATTCGTGCCTAAGTTATTTTCCTATCTCGAATAAGTGTTTAAACTGAGTCTTAACTAATATTTTTACTCATTTAATATCTTTGCTTTATGGTTTGAGTGTTTTATAGTTATGGTGTGGGGTCATTAAACTGTGTGACTTGTGCTTTGGAACAAGTGTATTGTTTTTTTAAGTGTATTAAGGCGGCTGGAAATTTCATTGAAAATTTACCGATTCGTGGGAAACTTCGCCCTCATGTTTACCTTGTGTCATAGCAAGTAAATGCGAAAGATTAATACTGTAGGAGTGGACAGAAATTCTGTGGAGTCTTCCTGCAGTGTAATGAAGCATGACATCAATTACCGTATCAGTCAATTTAGAACGTGCAGATCTTTATTTTTTTTACAAGAAATAGACAATTCGGAAAATATTATTACAAATAATTTCAAGAAAAATAAAGGGATATAACCCATTAAATGCATCAAAAAGTCACGATTTTCATAATTTGAACGGATATCACGGGCCAAGAGTGAGTCAAATGACGTTTAAAGATAATAAAATTGAGAGTTAAAATTCTTTCGTTGCTTCCTCTGCCACAAGATCGATGAGTCTTTTCTGCTAAAACTGATGGATGAGCTAAGGCCGTGTACTGACTGGGAAAAGTGACTTCAATAGTGGACTAGATTTCTTGAACATATGTCATAATATGGAATCTGCTTGTACTGGGTTGGTATATAGTCCAGGAAATGAAGCATTTTGGCTTGCAATTTTTTCAAACTGAATAGATTTTCTTGAAATTTTCACAATAAGTAGGGAATATACCAAGAATTAAAATCTATATCATGCCGACGGGCGCTTTTACCCTGGGGGTGGTTTCCACCCCATCTCGGGGGTGTAAATTTTTCATTATATTTTCACCACAGGAATCGATAGAAAAATTAATTTTAAGAATAAAATGTTCTATCCATTTTTTGCGTAAAATTAATATTTTTCGAGTTATTTGCGATTGAAAGTAACAGTTTTTTGACGAAAAAATCAACGATTTTAATCGATTATAGGCAAATAACTTGAAAAGTATTAATTTTATTAGGAAATTCTGAATTACAAAACTATAGCTTGTAAAAAATTAAATTAAAATCTTATTTTATATTTCCTTTATGACCGATTCGGACCGAGCTACAACTTGTTGATGGTTATATATTGTTTGTCATACGCTAAATTTGAAAGATTCAATACCAAATAGCGGGAAAAATGTAATTTCGAGGAAAAATTATGTAATCTGTTTAAAAGTATTTTTAAAAAGCTTTCTTATAATAAGAAAAAATATTTTTAATCATGAAATTTGAGCGAGTTATGATTAAAAATAAGATCAGTCCCTACTTTTTTGTACGAAAAAATCAGTGAAAACAACTCCTTATTACCACTCTAGACAAAATTGATCAATGCCCTTCAGTATTTATCTTTATTTAAGTATTGTTAATTGATCCTAGAAGTTTTTTTAATGTAAAACTCTAAATTTTGAAAAAATTGGAGGAAAAAGTGAAAAGTCATTTTCTACAATTTCGTTAAAAATGCTCTTTTTTTCAAAATAACTCCAAAAAAACTGGAGATATGAAAAAAATGCAAGAGTAATAAATTGTAGCTTCTTTATTTTTAAATATTTTGGTGTGTTTTAATTTTCTATACCATAAATATTTGGTGAGATATTGATAATTAAAACCTCTATTTCCAAGGGAGCTCCACCTTATTTCAACCCTTAAATCCCTCCCCTTTCAAAATTAATGTCTCGAAAAAAATTTAATTCACATGGCCTTGTAGTCAGTAAAAACACTACAAAATACAATTAAAATGAACTTTCTATCATAAAAAATAAAGGAGCTATGTTTAAAATACCAATCAAATTTATTTTCGAAAAATTCGAAATCCACAATTCAGAGCATAATATTCCTCATAATCATGTATACTTTGTGTACTTTACGTTAGAAGCTAACGATACACTCAAATTTGCTACAAAATAAACACACATACCCATAAGATGCATATATACATACACATATGTGAGTATGTGTGCTCTCGCTCACAGTGACCTGTGAGCATGCATGTGGTGGGAAGACTGGAAGCCATAAAGTCTCCGTTTGATTGTGTTTCATGTAATGTTTACATAAATGTACATTTATTTGTTTATGTTACCATGACGAAGTTTGTTCTGTTTATCCTATTGTTATATCTTTTCTGTGCTGTGATTAAAATCATAAGAGAAAAAAGTGAATATATAATAAAAGGAGTAAGAAAGTGAATAAGAAGATACAATGTGATAAATAATTTTTATTTCTAGGGTAAAACGCCTTAAATAAACTAAATTTTACCCGTATTTAGCTTTAAAATATAATTTTTTAAGTTTTAGTTTTTAGGGGTAGTTTTCACCCCTAAAAAATAAAAGACGCCCTTCGGCATAGTATAGATTTTGAAGAAGGGGGTATGATTAGTCTAATCCCAAATATTTATGCAAATCGATTCGGTTTGAAAAAAAATGTTGAAGGTGGTATGATTAGTATAATTACACATTTTTATGCAAATCGATTCAGTTTGAAAATTCTTTTTTACATTAACCCCCAATAAGGATTGATTATTATGGGTTTAAACACCTAAAAATTATTTCCAAACATAAAAAAGTAATTATACATATAATTTAAACTAAATTTTACACGTATTTAGTTTTAAAAAATAATTTTTTAAGTTCCAGGTTTTAGGGGTAGTTTTCACCCCTAAAAAATAAAAAGCGCCCTTCGGCACAATATAGATTTTGAAGTAGGGGGTATAATTAGTCTAATCCCAAATTTTGGTGCAAATCGATTCAGTTTGAAAAAATTGCAAGGTTTTTCACTTTTATGAGCTTCATTTCCTGGACTAATATGATTTCTTGATTGCTTTTAGATGAAAAGATTCCTTCATAGCTCTTTAATTGTGAATATTTATAAATTATGGCCGGTTTCCTGCAACTTGAAAGCACCGATGTAAGGTATAATAACTGTGAATTAAAAAAATTGGTATCCAATTAAGATGTCTGATAGAATTTTTATAAATTTACGGTAAATATTTTAATTCACTTCAAACATATCAAGAGCAAAATTTTCAATGGACCACGTGATGAAAATTTTGCCCAAGATACCACGCCTAATAGGCACAGGCCACCTCCCTTTGCTCTTCTGTGCGAATGGGCTAACCTTTAATATTTTATTCCGAAAGTGGTTCCGATCGGAGGCGCTAAGCTTGAGGGAAGAGGGAACATAGGTAAGTTTGGAAAGAAGCGTGGGCGAAGGATGGAATTTGAATCGGATGTCAGGGCCTATTGGGATGAGGAGGGGGAATTCCAGCAAGGAGAAAGGGTAACTTCATTTCTTGCGTTCCATCGATGACGGTTCAAGTTTTGATCCTGTGGCAATCTCATATTGGGTGGTGGTGTGGTGAAATCTTTTCCTCCTCCCATTCTCCCCCACGAAGCTCTCACCCTTTCGTTTCCATCCCGTCGCCGAAAAAAACTTTTTGCGCGGCTCTCATTCATGTGAAAACCGCGCGCTCCTCTTCTTCTTCCCCGGCAGTTGGATTCATGAGTTTCCGTAGCCAAAGACCTTGAAAATCGGGTTACGAAATGGTAGACAATGGTTGAGGAGGATCGAAAACTGATGAGAGTAGGGGTTCAAACAAGGTGAGCAGGAAGGTTTTGTAAGTCGCGGGAGGGATTTTGAAATTGGTCCGTCCGCGTGAGAGAGTAGAGGGAGGGAGGTTGGGAGGGTGGTGGAGTTGGGAAATATTTCGAGGGAAGGGGCGCAGCGGGAAAACGCTTTGGGAGCTTGAGTGAAAGGAAAACGGGACGGAGGGGGTAGGAAGTTGGTGATATGGAAACGTGAGCGGTCGGGGTAGATTATCCGAGAGCATGGGAAACCACCATGGAATTGATGTCATGGGAGTGTAAGAGGTAACTGATAAAAATAAATAAATCGCTGTTCCATTATTCATGGGCCAATGACAGGAACGTATCGTCTGAACTCAAGAGAGAGGATCGAATTTAAAAATCGGTTTCTTCGGACGAGCGAGCTGTAGAAAAATATTGTACGTTATCAAAAAAGCTTTCGTTTAACGACTATTGGGAAGGGTGTGTTAATACTGACATTGATACTCACAATTAATGTCAGTGAATGCTGGGATAATTATCACAAGCGTGTTCCTTAGTTGTCGCACTGCGTGTAGGCGTGAGACACTAGAATCATGGCATCTCGGAGTAAATATTTTTTATTTATTTATAAAAGAGCTTTTTGCTTCTGCCTAAGCTACCAAGATTGAAAAGGCAAAATCCCACATAATATGATTCCTGATTTGTCTGATTTTCTGATTCCGCTGATTTGTTTTCATGTCTTTTATTTTGATTGAACATTTTATTTCCATTTGATAAAACTCTCAATGGTAAGGAGAGGTGTAAGAGGATTTTATTTTTGGCTGATCAATGGGTGTATAAATTACTAACTTTTCCATTTTCCCTAATAATATTAGTATAATAAATCATGAATTGGGTTTTAAATGACGTCATCAGCTTTTGACTTCTACAAAGGTTTTTAATGGGCTCAGTTTATATTTACTCAGGCTTTCAGCCAGGAAGTCCAGTGAGTTGATTTATTGATATTTAAGCCTATCGTTGGAAAAAACTCTTATTTGTATTTTACTAGTGCATTAGTTATCTCAGTTATGTTGAAGCATTGATCCTGGTGTCATTTGTGCTTGTTTTCAGCTATACCATGTAACACATGCCCAAGATATATGCCAGTGGATGAGCGAAACTTATTGGATGCTTTCTTTCTTGATATGTTTTTGTGAAATTCGAATTGATCCTACAAAATTGTTAATCGTAAAGTATAAAATTGAAAATGATGACGTTGAAAATTGAGATTTTTGCCACTTGTTTAAATTACAAGAATGCTGCAAGATTAGTTAGTAAAAAAGGGATAGGAAATATTTTTGTTTTGAATTCGAATTTAATGCTCTTTTGTGCCCAATAGTGAGTGTGAGACAACATAATGCACATGATTCTCCCCGCGAGGCATGAAGTCGCTGATGATTTTTGCTAATTTTTTTGCCTGACTACTCAATTTTATTCATAAATATTATACTTGATCAACTCGTGATGTGAACCAGCTACATTTTCTTGTAAAAGTGAGCGGGGAAAATATTTCGTTCTTATTATTTAATGTTGTCATTACTTTTTTGTAATCGTAATTTTAATCAGTTTGAATTAAATTTTATTGCGTATTGCTTTTAGCTTAGAAGCGCTCATGAAACAGTAGTGATAAATTCTTCATACTACCGGTTTCCAATATTGATATTGGTTTATGGAAGGCAAATTTTAGAAAGTGTACGTCTAGAGTAAGTTTCCGTAGATACATTTGCCTATATATGTTATACCTTAGATACCACGTAGTACACGGGATATGGGAATTATTTTTGCGGATCGAATCCTGAGAAAATTTAAGTAAGGATGATTTTTGGTGAGTCCTCGCCGTTTTGCATTTTATGGCATACTGCTGCTGTTATTAATAACTAACCCATATAAAAATTAAAATTTAAAGAAACGAACAAAACAGATTCCAGCGCATTAATGAAAACTGCCCTTTTATCACCTCTGGTTTCTAATGTACTGAGAGATACCAGTCATGAGTTGACATGTCGAGACATATGTTTTATTTTTGCTTGCTGATGAGGAGCATTGATTATCCCATTGGGTTTCATCAAATCATTGGATTGAATATTGTTTCTTTTTTCTTCTGCCGGTGGTACCTGGAGTTGTGTATACAGTCGGGTAGCATTAAAGGAGAGAGAAACTTGTGTCTAAGTCTCAACCGAGGAGGATGTATTTAAAAAATGTCATACTCATGCACTCACTGGCTTCGAACTTGAATATACCGAGCCATTTAAGCACCCAAACTGCCTTGAAAGCGCAAAAATCACGGATCGTCAAATCACGAATTGCTGGAATTGCCTCTCTGTGTCTGAGGGATCAACTTAATTATCGCTTTGCATTCCCTTGGAGAGTGATTGAGTCGCCAGCTTCGCAGCCAGGCCGTAATTCAGGTGGCGAGAGTACCTATGGCATAACCTATATTCTGTAGCGACAAAACTCTCGGCTCTATCGCGGACAACAACGCATGGTTTAACCTCCTATGCAAGTAGAGTGCCTCGCACTCGGTGTTTATTCTATTTATGGTGGGTAGGGCCCTAGAATCTGCATTTCCCCGACCGCAAGCCAATCACGTAGCTTTGACACGTGGGATGGAGCGAGAAAATGGAGGCCGGGCCCTCCCGCCCGCCACCTGTCGGCTTTTACTGCAATCGAATATCCGCATATTCAGAGTCAAAGGAAATTGCAATTTCGCGACTGATTGGGTAAGAGGGACTGGGAAAGTGAGCAAGAGATACCTTTATGCATTGAGCGAAGGGAGAGAGGGAAACACAGAGGTCCACACAGACACTCCAGATAGGGGCTTCGAAACCCTTCCCTGCTCCTTTAATGGCGTCGCAACATTGCGAATAATTTCCGGAGGGAGAGAGAGAGGAAGCCGAGGATTGTTACTGTGCGTCAAGGGAGAATATCGGATCGTGATTGCTTTTGAGGAATTATTGGTTAGAGCTGTCGAATAGCTAAATGATTATTCGCAGGTTCAGTAGTGAAATAATTTCAGTTTTTTTTGCGGAGAAATATTTTTAATAAGATGTCAGAGTAGAGTATGGCTCATTCCTGTCATGAACTGACGTACTGTCATTGGTGTTGTCGTTATATTCGTCAGTATATCAAGGCATGATTATTCTACCATATCGAAGCGATCATCGCGTGGAACTTGTGAATCTTGAACAATTCGTGTAAATTTCATATTTCATGAGCCGTATTTTACCCTAAGAGACAATATGCGTCACTACCACCCGTCCGATTTTATTTTATAACTTACATATGTTTAAAATTGACGTCATTTAAGTTATCGGGGGATATTGGAAAGACCCATGTAAGTTATCACCTGCAAATGAATCAATTTTTTGTTCAGTATTTTCTCTGAAGAAAGGTTTTCATGTATGAGACATCAGTGGCGTAATTATGGGGGGTAAGGGGATAGATGCCCCCAAAGCCTTAGAGAAAAAGAATATTTTAAGATATTGTCTAGTTTTGGCATTTAGTAACTGCATCTGCTTAAAGTTAAATATTTAGAGCCAAAATGATGTAAAATTTATTTCCAGGCCTGTCATTTTTCAAATATTTGCCGTTGACACCCATGCCCTACCCTAATCGCCACCCCAGGCCATCCTATACTCCCCCAAAGAATTTTTCTAGTTGCGCCACTGAGATTCATAATAATTATTGACGAGTTGTGTACTCTGCATATAAGTTATCTATATTTCAAGATGATTACGTAAGTTTTGAACAAGTGTTACGTCCGGAAATCGGAACAATATATGATCGCTCGAGTGAGGAAAGATGTGTCCTCTTAATAGGTTGGTTTGGCATGATGATGAATAGTTGCTAAAAATGGCGGTGAGAAAGAGGTGAATACCATTTTGACCTCAAAAGCGTCGTGATTTTCAGCACTTACAGTAAGCTCTTGAGCATCGATGAAGGTCGTATCATCTTGAAGTAAAGACAATATATTCTATTACATTTTAAAGAATGAGGATAAAAAGTTCTTTTTTACGACTGTTATCATCTTGAGCCTTTTTGCGTTTACTTCGGCGTTAATGGGATCTAAAGTATTTATAAATTTTTAACTTTCATCAAGAAATGAGTGTTTTTCATGACTATCCTTATACCATTGTACTCTTTGAAATTTATAGGCATCGTTGATAAAATCGTAAACGAGAATGTTTTTATTAACATTCTTTAAAATATAGTAGAATATTTTGTCTTCACTCCAACTTGATGGATGTTCGTGCACGTTTAATTGTTAAATTTTCTGAAAAACTCCGATGCAAAGGCCAATTAGCGCTGTTTTTGGTGGTGTGTCAATAAATAAAATCAACTAATTTTTAAAATTCCATTTGTCGATGATGAATGTCATTTGCCGCGAATTAATCACAGAAAAAATACTTTCACTAATAGAGTAGTGCGATAATCGTGCGGAGATTTGTAAAGGGCTCACAATTCCTTAATGGAAATAGTTGAACGTGTATGGATTAATAGCAGCTTCCATCAGTTTCAGCGACAAGCCTCAGTGATGCCTAGAACGACCGCTTTGTGAGTGACTTCGGGTGCTTCGAATGTAACAATTGTTTTTCCAGGCTTATTTTTGCATAGGGAACAAAATTCAGCTCAAGGGGATGGGGTGAGGGGGGCTTTGGGAGTTGGGGAGGGGGGGGTTGTCAAACGCCGTTCGGCGCGCATGCTCCGGGGTCAAGTGGGATAGGGAAGGGGTAGTGGTTCAAAAGGTCGGAGGAGATCCTGTGAAAAAACGTTGTTTCGCGCGCGGAGGGAGGAGGAGAGAAGCGACGAGTAGTCATTTTGGCTCGTTTTTCCATTATTGGAAAAAAAAATGGGATGCCCGGGGCGACTCCGTCTTTCACGGAATCTTGGTGACTTTTAGATTTGGAGGAGACTTCTGCTCGAAATGTTTCGGCAGACCGCATAGTTTTAGGCTGTGGGAGAAGCGTGTGAAATTTTGTTTTTAACTATTGACGATTTGAGAGGTAAAAACCTTCAAGCTTAGTGGACAGTTTTAGAAAGCGAATTCCGTCAACAAACAAATAACTTCTTTGAGTAAGAGCGGCCTGACTTAGCTGAAAACATGTGCAAATTTTATGGAATGGATGAATTTTTGAAAGACCAATTTATTCTGAGGATTATATATATAATATTATAAAGTGCTCGTTCTTTTCGCGATTCACAGTTATTTCCTATTTTATCATGTTACGCAATCAGTTGTAAGTATATAGACATCCATTTGGAAATATTTCTCTCAATCATGATTTTTTGTATTTGGAATGGGCTCCTTTTATCGTAGTTGATATGAGTGGAAAACTAATGTGGTCCAACAACTAGCTAATAGTGTCGCTAAACCGCTATCACTCCAAATTATTACATTAACGATCAGGATATGTGATGGTAATGGACAATAAGTTTCTTGTCTGACCCTAAATATTCGTATTCGTTCTTGAATTGACAAATGATTTCCCTGAGGTCGTGATATCTTTATATTTTGTGGTTTTTTTAACCATGATTTTCTAGAATTATTTAGATCAATCTAAAGTTAAGTGAAGATTCATAAAACGCTTAGAATACCTGGTGATCATGGGAATAACAAATATTTCATACGAAGATCAGATCTAGTCAAGGTTTGAATATTTAAGCAATATCCTTGGGCTGTAGAATTAAGTTAATAGCTAATTTTTCCGCATTAAATGTATTGAGAGAGAAGTAATTTCTCAAAGCAAGATTAGATTTTCGGTTGGGAGGAGGTAATTGGCTCCATTGTGAAGGAAAATTGTACTTCTATTATACTTCTTCACTTGATTGATCACATGGACTCTTCAATTCTGCATCATATGTTAATATGCCTCTCAAGGAAGCGTTTAAGTATACCGGGACTAACCACGGTGATAATTTTACGGAGTCACCCGAAATGCACAAATTGTGCGAAATATCCTGAGAGAAAAAATCATTCGGTTTGACCGGAATTCAAACCCGGTCGAGTCGAGTGCTTTAGCTACCGATGCTCAATTCTCCCCTATGAAATTTCGGAGCCCTTAATTCATTGAACTACCCTAACAAGTTGGCTTATGCTTTCACAGAAGCTTTGGAAAAGATTAAGATTGTGCAAGTTTATAAATTGGCCTATTTTTATTTGGCCACCATCTTTTTTTCATTGTAATTTATTCATCCTTTTTATTGGCCTTCTTTCATTCCATGTATGGAAATCTGGGATTCGTCCATATTAATGTCACGCAGGTACAGTTTTACACTAAGCTCTGGCCTCTATCTTTTTTTTAGGCTCGTTAAATGATTCTTGACGTTGTGAATGCAATTACCTTAGGTGGTAGACAGTTACGGTCAGCCACCTTACGGAAATGATTCCTATTGCTCTGCCTGGCGTCGTCCGGTAAAACCGTGCAGAAGTTAGCCGTACTGCTTAGCACGACTGGACTTGGAATGTTGACGCAAAATGTATAAACGTCGGCAACTCATGTGAGATAGAGAGCGAGGGAGGTTTTGGGCATAGTGCGGGCGACTGGGCACCGGTCAGAAATAGCCAGTGCGGTAGAACTAAGTTTTAACGAGGCGGTGGCGCTTCTAGTCTAGAATAATGCGATCTGCTCTGGGGCGAAGCGCACTCCAACCTCCGAAACCCAGGCCTGTTGCGAGAGATTTTCGTAGCATCCTACGAGAGCTTAGGTTTTGCTGGTGGTATTGTGTCTTGGAATTTCTGTTTCAGTTTTAGTGAGAATTATGGGATCTGATTATAATATTTAGTTTATTTCATTCATAAAACTTTGTGATTAATTTTTTATGTGCGTTTAAGATGACGCATTATCCCGTTCCGCCCGATCGTATTTTGTGTTTTTTTTTCAATACTTATTACCCATTTCAAACTCGCTTTATCGTCTCGTAATTGTCATAATACAGGGTTGTCACGAAAGAATGACGCGGTTTTGAACATGGTTAAAGAAAAGAGAATTACTTCAAGTTTATGTTTTTTTAAATATTATTTTTCGATTTTTTCGTTTCAAAAAGGTTATTAAAATAATTTTTAAGAAAGAATAGGTGCGCTCTCGTCGAAACTGAATATGATAATGGCAGACATGAGGAGAAAGATCTAGCGAATGATAAGATGTATGAGGCGCGGTCATGATTATAACGTAAATCTCAGACGTATTTTATTTTTTCATGATGAGTGGATTTCTTCTCCTCAACTACTTGGGTTTCTTTTTTTCACGTATCTTTTCAAAAGGGCATCAAAGAGTTGTAAACTCAAAATAAGGTGCCTTTTTGAAGACTATTCTTGAGTAGAGCTAAATCATTTTTAATTTTGTGGGATCACTTGGTATCGCTTCCACGCACGAATTTAAAAAAATCGTTAATTTAAATGTTATCAGTTACCACCTGAGTACTTTCTGATAGAATTTTGACATTTCAGCATGATTGGTTTTTCTATTCAGTCATTGGCACGAAATTAAAGGTACTTGCGTTGTTACTCTTCTTTCTTAATGGAGATCCTGTCAGTGGTGTCATGGTGGTGTAATGCGCCGGAATGCAGATCCGGCACTGGTTAAATAAAGACATAATAGTCAAATAACACTTTTATCAATGTTGGTGCCTCAAAATTTCTAATTTATGCATTCGTAACCAAAACAAAAAATATGACAAAATGTAAGTAATAACTTGTAATAAAAACACACAGAGTAATATTTCATTTCTAAAAAAGTTAAGGAAAGTGCGTTCCGGCACTGCTAATTTTGCCATGACGTCACAGGATCCTGTCATTGGCATAATAGCAATATGAATGCAAGATTCGTTGAAAAAGTTAGTTGTGGACCTGGTGCGGTCATCGCTGTATCAAGATTATTTTCGGCCTGCCGTTGTCTCGGTAGTGGAGTGAGTAGAATAATTGGCTTCTGATCCAAGAGTCCTGGGTTTAAATCTCAGGGGAAGCCGTTGTATACCCCACTCAAATTCTCTCGGAGTGGGAGGTGGGCCCACGAAAAGACATCCCTTTCCCTTAATGTGTGTATTTCACTCTTCCTAACCATGTAACATGTGGCTTAGTGAGGAATGAGCTTGATCCTTACATATCCCAACCAACCACGCGTAGTTACGGGATGAATCGTTTAGTTAGTTGAGCCAGGTACCGTTTTCGCTGTGGAAAATCTGTTTCAGATGAAATTTCGATGAAAGTTTAATGAAATCCGTTTTGTGAAGTATTTAATGTGTCACATAGGGTTGTCTTAAGCCATCAATTAGTACCAGTAAATCTTTGTTTGTCTACAGCGGAAATAAGCGTGATAATATGCACTATGGTGAATATGGCGAGTCAAGTGTAAGGGACCATTGGCGTAACTATGGGGATAGATCCCTCCCCAAGCCTCAGAGATATAAAAAATATTTCAAATTATAGCCTAGTTTTGACGAATAATAACTGTATCCACTTAAAGCTATATTTTTAATGACAAAATGATGTAAAATGTCTTTCTAGGCATGTCGTTTTTCAAAATTTCCCCCGTTGCATGGTAGAGGGTGTCGCCATCCCCCAGGTCATCCCTTTCCCCCCAAATCAGTCGTAGTCATGCCACTGTAAGGGACCATTTTAACTTTTCCAGTGTTAGAGAAAAGAAAATTCTTCAGTGAGCGCGTGAAGTGCACACTATAAATCTGTCGCATGCGTCATTTTTCACTGAATATAGAGTAAAGCATAAAGCCCTTTGTATTATCTTGGCAAGCCATACTGGTAGTACTTATTTTCGCAGAAAGGAGCTTATTGAAGTCTTTTCATAGCCTTATTCACATTCCAATTTTTAAAAATGAACGCATCAAAGCCTTTTAAAAATCATTTCGCTAAATAAACAGCGTCTGAGCAAATATGAATTCTCCTGTTCGAAATTTCAGCTGTTGCGGTCCAGAGAACCCACCCTCTTCGAATCATGGAGTTGCCGAATCTAATGCCCCGGTGCAAATCGAGAACGAGGGAGGCAATTTCCTGTAAAATTATTTTTTTTTGGTCTTCATTGTCGTCGTTGGTACAGGCGTGACTGTGGGGTAGGTTTTATGTTACGAGACGCTTGGATGATATCCATCAGACGTCCCTTTCTCTCCTACCATTCTTCACCCCCTCTCCCTTCTTCGTCCTTTGCCCAAACCTCCCAAGTAATTAACCACTTTCCCTCTCCCTTATCTTTTTTCCTCTCTTTCCCCCTGGGAGGAGGGATTTTCGGTTTGAATGAGCGGGCGATCAGTTAGGTGGTCGGGATCCCTTCAAACAATGGTGGCATTAAAAAAATACAAAGAGAGAGTGGTTGAATGAGGAGTGAGGGGAGGGGTGGTCGAAGCGGCCCTGAGTCACCAAGACATCGGCGATAGTGTGCGGACACAGCGCTTTGGATGCTTGGAGACGCGGGAGGGATGCCTTAGGGTGGGAAGAGAGTGAGGAGAGTGGGCTGATTGTACGTCTGGGCTTTGGATAGGGTGGTTGGTGGCTCTGTGATCCAAGCAACTAATGTTTAATGTGTATCACGAAAGAATAAAACTTTTATTGTCCCATAATACTGTAAAACTCGCTTACAACGAATTTCGCTCTATTTTGTTATAAACGGGATTACCTTTTATCCATAATAAATGATTTTGCCATGCAAACCACAGGTTTGCCGGCTAATAATTCGTAAATCGTCTTTATTCAGGCAGCATATCCTTAAATATTTACCAAGGGACCAAAGAATAGTTCGTAATAGCGGGGATTTTGAATCATTCCTCCTCGTTACATGTAGGGAAATTAACATCGGAAATTCCAAGGGACCAGGAACTCACCTCTGTATATTTTATTCACCCTCACTCCGGTATTTCGTCACGTGAGTGATCTGTAACGTTTCAATTAATTACTCTTATTTTCACACGTCACTTACAAACATTTTATTGAACTTTAAAATAATACAAACTCGGGAGCAGGGAAACACCCGTCCGCCATAACTATCACAATCCGAGTCCCCCTTTTTCACCTCATACCGCGCCGTCAACAATCACAACAATTACCTCACTCCACCTCTGCTGCTTATTATTGCTTGAATTTCGTCACACCAAAACCAAAACAAACCACTCAAAATTAGGTGTTACATTTGCCCCATTGGAAAAGAAAATGGAATGACACGCAATTTTCTTTTTCAAAGCCTTCAAAAACAGAGTATTATGGGTTATGGGCGTGGCCCCAACGCCTTCAGTTTTGAACTTCCCCCTTAAGTTAATAGTAATTATTTTTTTTTTTTTACACTGGGAACACATGTCATATCACATTAGCAGAATATGCCTCGTTGACCATTTGATCGGATGTAACATCGGCTTTGACATGAATAATGTACCAGATTGCTAATAATATTTAGGAAAATAATGAACACTTGAAACCATAACTTTTAAAACACATTCATACCTCTTCTATTGCTGCTGAAAGCCAGAGCACTTCACTCCCCCTTTCCATCACATAAACACAGTTCACTCCACTTCACACAGTGGCATTTTATTATTCTATTTGTCACACTTCTTTTACTTATCACTCCCCTTCTTTGTTCACTTTACTCATTCATTCATGATTGTCATCATTCATTCCAAGCATATAAATATTAACTATGTACTTAATAAATAATCAACAAACACTTTTGTAATCATCCATATGAAAAATTATTACACATCTATTTACCCTCATTTTTTTGTCATATCACCCTTCCACCGTCTCTCTAGGGTGTAATTACTTTCGCCACTTATCTAATTACCCTATTTTAAATTTTACTCTCTTCATTTTCTCTTTCCTCCTTCTTCTCTCCACCCGATTTTCGTCCTTTCTTACGTTATTTTCACGTATCCTAAATATATCATTCGCGATCTTCTCAGAGTCACTTTCCCCTGCCGATTTAAGCTCGGTTATGTGATAGTTTCCTTCCGCCATCATGGAATTGACAAGGTGCTGTCGCTCCGGTTGGCGCGCCTCCGCTACATTGTTTAGTGCAGGCCGCTGATCAGCTGATCTCTCGCCCGGCCGGTGAACGTATCCATCGCCGAGAAAGTTATTGTCCCGTCGTCCCTCTCTCTGCTGGCTCGACGCCTGCCACTCCCGCTGCTGCGACTTCCATCCGTGCTGCTGGCTGTGCTGGAACGCGCCTCCCGACGTCCTCCACGCACGCTCCTCACGGGGTCCCGATGTATGCCCCCCATCGAACGTCGGGACCTTCAACTGTACCGCGGATGCCATTGTGACGCTGGGTCTCGTGTCTTTCTCATGCACGATGCGTTGGACTGCTTCCTCATCTAGCCCAGCTGCCTTTGTGGTGGATTGTTGTCCGTCCGCCATCTTCCCGGGCACTTCCTCCACTTGTTTTTCCTTTCTCCCCTTACATTCTCGCCGAAACGCCGCTAGCCCTTCGTTGATGCTTTTTATTGTCTCCTCCAACTTTTTGTCTCTTTCTTCTTGTTTGCTATCTCGCCTCTCCAGTTCTGCTTCCCATTTTCTATCTCGACTCTCCCGTTCTGCTTCCCATTTTCTATCTCGACTCTCCCGTTCTTCTTCCCATTTTCTATCTCGACTCTCCCGTTCTTCTTCCCATTTTCTATTTCGACTCTTCTGTTCTTCTAGCATCTGTCTTAGTAGCACCCGTAGGTCACTGTATCCTTGGTCCTGCGTCTCCATCTCAAACTCATGGGTCTCTATATCTACCCCTTCTTTTATCAAAAGCGGTTTTAAACGCTCCTGCAGCTCAAATTTCGCCCCTTGAGTCGTCGATCCCCGATCCCTCAACAAACTTTGTAAATCCACCTTTTTCAGTACGTAAAATTTTTTCACTCCCGCCATTTTATAATTCCCGCTTTCTACGACGCGACTCGTTCCTCAGGCGTTTCGTGGTCTCGATCCTCTCGAGAAGTCGTGCCCCACACGTTGCGGCGCCAAAATGTAACGTTTCAATTAATTACTCTTATTTTCACACGTCACTTACAAACATTTTATTGAACTTTAAAATAATACAAACTCGGGAGCAGGGAAACACCCGTCCGCCATAACTATCACAATCCGAGTCCCCCTTTTTCACCTCATACCGCGCCGTCAACAATCACAACAATTACCTCACTCCACCTCTGCTGCTTATTATTGCTTGAATTTCGTCACACCAAAACCAAAACAAACCACTCAAAATTAGGTGTTACAGATCATGATAAGCGTTTATCTGTAATTTATTCATTGGCGACTGGTTTCGATACAGTGCATCATCTAGTGGCCAAAATAAATAATTCGCGAGTGAATAAATTATTGTAGAACTAGCAAAGTAATTCTTTCGTGATAGTCATGAAGGAGATCCATCAAGTTAGACCTCAAACTATTCCATTTATTGTTTAATGAATATCCTTAGATCAAAGGTTTCGGTATATAGCGTTACCATGGCTCTTCAATTTTCGCGAATACGAATTTACATAACGTCATTATTCTTTCAGATGTCACATGTTGTATTAAAGTCTGAGAGCAATTCTAAATCGTGAAGAATATTCTTATTAGCGCCAAAAGCCCAAAAACAATCTGGTGAAAACTGTACGGAAATTCGCATACGCGAAAATCAAGGAGACCTAGGAATTGGATATTTTAGTATGACAGATTTAGATATGGCATGACTTGAATGTAATAACGTCTTTTGATTATTGAGAGATAGTTTTAATTCCCAAGTGGCATCGTGTGTCGCATTTATTAAATATAAGCGTTTGTAAACTCAATTTTTTTCGGATCTTATCATGACTTTGTTCAGTGGTCTGTCACTGAATCACTCTTCCGACCATAGTAATTTGGAATGCGGAATTTTTATGCCTCATGGCTCAGGTAGAACGCATGTAATCGAAGAAATCACAATATCCCAGACTGCTACAATTTTGCATTCTTTCATCGTATATCAGGCACGGATTTAAATATATTTTGCCTAGTTTACGATATGAGTGACATAACCGGGTCTGGTTGAAGATGAATTTAAGAAATACTTCGTGAGATGTTAACTATTTTTCTGTGAATATAATTTTTACTGTAGAACTCAGAAGAGCTTTAATGTAGTAGGGTCCTTTGCATTATTTGTTTGATGATGGGCATAAACATGAACTTCATCCATAATCGTATATCGTGCATCTTTTGTTTACAATACGGTGCAAAACGAATTTATTTTTCGTTTCACAGCTTTAATCAAATACATTAAAACGTGATATTTTTTCATTAGAACTCAGGTTTTCATAAAAAAATATGAAAAAAATAGATTGCCTTACAAGCGAAAATGTCTTAGGATCTGATCTACCCATCCCACTCTTCCTCAACCGACGGGGCTAATGAACCAGCGCCTCCCGTTGGTAGTAGGTTTGAAAGCTCAGATGATCCAGCTCTAGCAGATTGCCCAGCACATCGATGGTAAAATTCAGCTACTTTGCTGTTCATATTTCTCAAAAATTTTGACTTGCCAATGTATTACCGGCCTGAAAGAATATTTTCATAAAATGAAAATGGTGAAATAAGTAGAATATATCTACAGTTCTGACGATCCACAAGGTTTGTATTAGGTTAGTTGTTCTACACTTTTAAAATACCCTTATGGGATGGCAGAGGAATGAGGAATGTGGATAACATAACGTCCATCTTAAATTCAGTTGAATTGAAACCTTGTTCCATAGCTAAAATTTCATATTTTAATTAATGTGCTCGCCACAAGTTGCTTCGCAGCTTCCGTATGAAGTTTTATTTATGCCCACCAGTATTCTGGACAGTATACTATCCCATACTACGCCGTAAGTGATGCGATATTAGAAATCCATGCATCGCCTTTCTTGATAGCGTTTTGGTTATTGTGGTAGCGTTTGAAATCCCGGCATCATGGTGTGTCGTATTAATTAAAAAATAAGGGCTGGTAAACATACATTTTTCTTGGGATGTGCTATTGGCGAGAGCGGAGAGGTAACAGGTGTCGGCATTCTGTTAGCTCCAAGTCTGTTTTGATTGTTTACGTTTATTTTTCACGTTGGTTACTGCGTCACCGTAAATTTGCAGAAATGCTGTAGGTTAGAAATTACTTAAACAAAGAAATAAAAAGTTTATCTCAAAACACTCATCGCTGCGCTGTGGAAATTTTTGAAAGCGATTAAAATGCGACCCAAGTGGAAACAGAAATCAACCTCCTATGGGATGGAATGGGTAGTCTCTTCTTTAGTCCCTTCCTCTATGTAGTTCCCATTTGTTTCAGCATTCCGCTGCTGACAGTTCAGTGAAGAAAATTTGCGAACGAGCCGATTGTTTCATGCGACTGATTACCATTACCCCAGTAGTATATCACGCAAGCGATAGCCGTTGTCTCTGGCTAGGGGAACGGATGAGGGAAGCCTCCACCTAGATCATTTGATTAGCTTTCTCCAATATATACTTGGAGGTAAATTTATGCAACGATATTTTAGAAACAAGTAGCCATTGGATTTCATGATTTTTATATTTGAAATGGTCAATTTTTATCAAATATTATAATGATCATGCTTTATTTATATCACTATCATAAATTGATTTCACAAGTTCTATAGGGTAAGTATTTTCATTTTGAATGCAGTAAAAACTATATAAAATTACTAAAAATATGTATTTACAAATTAGTAATTCTCCTATTATAATTGATGTTTATAAATTTTTGATATTGCTAGGTTCATTTAAATTATTTCTTCGTCATCATCATTATTTAATTAATTTTGTATTTTAAATACCTCCGATCCATCTTCAGGAGGCTGTAGTAGCATTAATACCTGATCAGTAATGTTCCCAGTTTTTCTTGCGGAGCAAATTGAACAGTGAGCATTATTGCTTGCGACCGATTACTATTACCTCAGTAATGTATCACACACGCGATGGGCGGCGTCCCTGGCGAGGGGAACGGAGGAGGGAAACATCCTTGGCGGCGTGTGGCAGGAGCAGACGGAAGAGAGTGGTTAAGAGAGCGAGGGAAGGGGTGCGGTTTGTGGGGGTGGAGAGAAGTGGAGGAGTTCCGAGGAGGAAGGGGAGAGAGAGAATTTTTTTCCGGTGATGAGCATTCATAAAGCAATGAGCACGGCAGTCTTGTCGGCTGGATGTGAGAGAGAGAGGAAGGGGAGGGGGAGAGAGACAAACGTTGCGGTGGTTATTTCTTTTTTGGTAAGGGGGCGCGCGATGCGGGGTGGGTGTGGCTGCTCTGTGGCTCCAGACTGAGTGCGAGTTGTGGAGGGGAAGAGACGTTGTCTTTAGCCTCCCTTCCACCTCTCCTCCTCACATTATCTTTCTCCCTTCTTTTTGTACCTCCCTCCCTCCCCTCATTTCGCAAACCGAGCCCTTCTCTCTTTACCGCCCTTCCGTTTCTCCACCCTCCCCCCGCAGATCCCACATAATGTCAAGGGGACTTCCGACTCATACATCTGGAGCGCATTTTCATCCCGCATTGTTTGCCCACGACCCGCCGCATAAAGTCATTCGATTGTGCAAACCCTCCAGGGACGTCACTGTGAGAGGGAGAGAGAGAGGGAGACAAAGAGGGGAATAAAGGGTGGATAAGAAGAGGAAGGAGAGATACAAAGCGAATGGGTGGAGAGAGACTGGAGACTGTGCATAGAGAGAGGGTGAGGAATTTTTGCTATGGTGGTGGAAAAAATATAGCCTAATTGATACGAAATTTTAATGTCATAGGGCGTGTCTTGCAACGTCAATAATTAAGTAACCAAATTATTGTTCGGATAAAAACTATTTAGTTGAAAAATTACACTGTAATGTATCAAGTGCCAACAATTAGTTTCAATATTTTAAATTGGCTGTTAGCAAAATTTTATTGTGCTAGGGCTTTACTTGTAGCATCTATGATTAAGTGACAAAGCATGTTTTTGTTCGGATTCTAAACGATTTAGAAAAAAATTATACTATTGGAAATCAAGTGCCAGTTATTAATTTTGCTTCCTATAATTTTGAATCAGCTTTTAATGATTGCATTACATCACTTAGTAATGATAAAGGCAATTGGCGTATGTATAAAATAACACATTTTCTTTGCAACTATTTTTACAGATGTACAAACTCGGGTGGAATTTGGAATATCAGTCGGTTACTTTTAGCATGCATGATTTATCGAGGGTTAATAGTAACAATTTGGTAGGTTGATATGCATTAAAATCGATTTCACATAAAAACAATTGCTTGTGAGTTTTTAGGTAGATACTTATTGGCAATGCACTGTGTTGAAATAGAATTGGAGAGGGCGGAAAGATGAGCGGTGGGGAGAGAATTGTTGGGGGAGAAAGTTCTGGAGAACGTGATAAACTGGGGTGAGGGGAGACAGACTGCTTGGAATAGAGAGGAAGAGGGAAAGCAGTAGTCCTGGAAACCAAGTCATTCACTTAACGACTCAATCACCCAATAGTCCTCTTTTGTCTGCCCGTCTACCCAACGCACCTCTCGTTTCCAGCAAAGATTTTCTCTCCACTTCCTTCTTTCCCACTCGGTCCTCTAGAGTCCGTCCCTCCACCGTTTTCATCTTTCTCCCATTCATTTTCTCCTATTTCACTCGTCGCCATGATGCGGCACTCCCATCTTCATTTCCAGCCTTTTCCTTCTGTCCCCATCACTTTTTCTTGTCCCGTTACCCCTTCTCTACCGCTAGCTACTGAGTCTTTTGATGATTCCCACCTTCTGTTTTCGTTCCTTTTGTGGGTGTCTGTGCCTGCGCATTTGTGTGAAAGGGGATGGATATTGCTGGAGGTGGGGCAGAGGGTATAGCCAAAGGGAGCCTGCTAGTTGGTAGTGGTCTGATGACTCGACGGGGAAACGAACCTGAGCTTCCGGCCCTGTGTGTTCATTGCCCGTTCTACTATTTTCAGTCATCGAAACTTGCAACATCGAAACTTCAAACGATGCCATTTTGATGTCGTCGGATTAAGATGTAAGGATTTAAAAATCTTACATGTAAATATACTGAATAATATCACCAGAATGTAAATATATGCTATGTTTGACTGAATTGTGTCTGATATGTTCAGTAGGCGATACTATTAGTATCTTCTCGCCTATAATCTTTATTTTGTTAATTACTTGCTGATTATCGTTTTAGTTTAGTATGCCTTTTTATATTAAATTATTTATCTTGAAAATTACTTCTAGGAAGTTATAGATATAACACTTATTTGGTTCGTGTTTGAAATTATTGTTTTTTTATGCACGTTTCAATATTAAATATTTCTAAAACCTTTCGCCTATGTGCTAAACACAATCTTCCTATTAGTAGCAATAAATTTTGCATGTGTAAAACATAATTATCTGATATCACGTAGTAATATATAATAATTTATCGATATCCTTTTTGCTGATAGCTGATAGCTGATAGCATATTGGTGATTTTCTCATATAATAATAATAATTTGAGCAAGACTCAAGCATGCCATTGAGAAATAAAAAATAAAGTTCATACCTATCAAGAGGATCCATCGTACTAGGTACAATCTTAGAAGTTATGGAGATTGTTCAAATTTGCCATGAGAAGTATGATTTAAGAATATTAATATTTTATCTACTGCTAGAATGCCTTTGGGTACAAAAAAATGATGGTGTTTCTTTTTCTTTCCTGTAATTATAGGGTCAACTGGATTTTGAGTCTATTCATCTTGGCATTACACAGCTGCAAGTTTTATTCGCCGAGATGTGCTTCCAGGCCAATCCTCTGCATCGTCAAAATGAATGATTTGAAAAACTGAGAGCCTAGGGTTCTTTGAAGCCGATCCCGTTCAATAGACGCTATGAAGAAAATGCGAAAACTATGTGGTGAGCCTCAATTTTTATTATTCTTGCTTGCGTTTTTATTCAAGCCTTATTTATCTCCTCGATGTGTGCGGCTAATTTTCAACGAAGGAAAACCTTAAAAAGATATTTTGGATGCACATGAGTGTGTAAGTCAGGCAGTACTAAGTAGTCGGAGAGATAGAAAAGAAAAACTGCTGGTCAAAGTTTTGAATATCGATCGATTGATCCGATTACATGCGCAATCGAAGGTTTTTTTTTTTCAATTACTAAACCTGCTCCGATTTTAATGAATAATGGATGGGCTTGGGGAGGCTAAAGCAAAAAACGAACCGTGTTTTGCGGACAATTGGAAAGCTGGGAAGAGGTGAATAAATTTTGCGGCAGATATTTCCATTTATGAAATCTATTCACAAATAACTGGCTGCCAAATGTGGTGTGCGGAGTGGTTTATCAATTTAAATATTAATTCAGATCCTTAATCTCCTTCCTTAATCCTTGCCTAAACCTAGATTTTATGTGCCGAATATTTATAACGTCTTTGTTTCTAAATAATGGAACAAAGAATTGTCATCGTATCGCCTTGGCTTTAGTTCACTTTCACAATCACTGGAAATTTTATTGTTATCCTTTGTATAACATTTTTTACCAGGAAAAATGACGTTGTCGTCATCTAATGTGTGTATTAGAAGTGATTTGATATTTAAGCTAGTTTGAAGGATGTGATTTTTGTTGTCTAGCTATTGATTATTTTATTGCTGACAAATCCTAACGATCCAAACTAATGGCGTAAATCCTGTTACTAACGAGCGTATTAGATTTTCTGAATCAAAGGCTTTACCTTTGACCGAGTAAAAGAGCTATGCTGATGATTATGCTAGCTGTAATATTTTCGGTAGGTGATTAGTTCTATTCTTGGAATTACTAGCAAGTTGTCTAGGAAAATTGCAGGAGTAATAGCCTTAGTAGGTACGGAACTCTCTGTTGTAATTTTTGTGGTTAATTTTAATCATTTAAGTTCTTTGTAGTTAACAGCCCTAATACTGAGGGATGTGAATCCAATCACATCAACGTTGAAGGAGAATAACAACTTTTAATTTACCTTTAAGAAAATGTGCGCATAGTAGTGAAGTTAGTTGGAAAAAAATTGCGTCTTCTCCGGTTTTCTACAAGTATACGCGAAATACATAATGCAGAACGACAGAAATATTTTTGCGGTTGATGATAGAAAAATTACATGTCTTTTATTGTTAAAATGTGTTCCG
The DNA here is from genome assembly GCF_921293095.1 of Ischnura elegans. NCBI lineage: Eukaryota > Metazoa > Arthropoda > Insecta > Odonata > Coenagrionidae > Ischnura > Ischnura elegans. The sequence continues at coordinate 31,793,180 of NC_060250.1, read as the reverse complement.
TTGTGATATCATTCTTAAATATTATTTTCAATGAATAACGTATAAAACCCTACCATCTTGACTTCCATCAGTGCGAACAAGGAGACGAATATTCTTTCATTGGTTTTGCGTCGCGCAAATTTATGATCAAATGCGTAGAGCAATCTGAAATATAGTAAATGTTTGTGCTGTAATTGTTTTCCGAGTTTCGGGTGCTCATCATTAGTGACGTCGGAAACATCTCTCCGCTTTGGTAATTGGAACAGTTAGTCAATTACTCGGCGGGGAAGACATTTGGTCATATAGCGGCCGTGGTGTAGTTTGCTCGTCCAACTCGCCATGTTATTAGCTTAACGTTCTCTCCCGCCATTCATCTCATCCCATCTTCACAGCATGCGTCATGGTAACACCTTAGCAAATTGCATCTCCCGTGATTTTCGCATCGTTATACCACTCTATGACACTTTCTCCTTGAATGCTTGCGTAGTACAATGAAAAGTTCACGTCTGTGAATTCGCAGGAGTCGCCTACGCGCTGCAGCTCCGTGAGTGGGTCAGAGAGATAATAAGTCTTAAGTTCTCCGTACTGGATCTCATGCAGATGCTGAGAATGTGGCATTCCTCTACGGTGATCCAATGGCTTTTGCAAACTGAAGCTAGACCAACTTGTTGAAGGGCGAACGAAAAATGACGCTAAAGTTTAAAGCTAAGCAAATAATTGAAAGAAAATTCTGATGAATGAAATTTGGTTATTTTTCTCAATAATTGTTGCAAGTATTCTAAATTATCTATCGATCATTATTTCAACGTTCCACAAATATACACACGTATTACTGACTTTACATCATTATAAAATCCCAGTCTATTATTGAGTCTATGATATTTTGTCTACAATTTGTAGAAGTCGCAGAGAAAATCGCATGCCGTAGATGGCAGGATGCGCGGGCATTTATCTCTATCTACTCCATTCTGTGCATACAAGTCCTAAATCAGTGAGATAAATTCAATATTTCTTGAGGATGACAAAAGTTAAACTCACCCAACATTTAATCTCATTAAACTTTATTTTCGATCATGATCTGTAATCGAAATTTGCTCGAGTAATTATTAGTTTAAGGTACTGCAGATATCACCAATAATTGAAAATTCGTCTTAAAGTATTTTTGTCCAATATTCTGTAATGATATAAAATTTCTTAACTTATTGTCATATTTGACATGACTTTGCGGCAAACTTATGTGCTATAATATGGTATTTCAGTGCTGCTTGGATTCTGAAGGGTAAGAATTATTGTTGTAGCGATAATTTAGCGCTGAATTACTTGGAATTTGACTCTGTGGTGTGGTTAAGCTATATCTCTGAGAAATTCAGAGAATTGTTAGTGTTTATGCTATTAAATTCCTTTTATTAAATCAAAGTTCAGTTCAAACAAAGCAGACCCACGAAAAATGAATTGCCAGTTATTAAATCAAATAATTTGGGTGAAAGGAATCCCGAAATGAAAAGAATAATCTTAGTTAAACATTTCAAGAATGTACTGCAATGCAATCAAATCGCATCGGAATCTTAGTTTTTGAAGAAACTTTTTGCTCATTAGGTAATGTAAGTAGCAGAAAAAGTTAATAAGACGAGTTCCCTTGTTATGAATGTATCTGTCACAATCCTTTCCATGTACAAGGAAAGTCCCTCCTTGCCAACCTAATTATACTTAAACGTTTAGGGATGGGAACTTTTATATTCATGGAAAAATGATTATTTTTAAGAGCTTTAACATTCATAGCCCACGTATTTCATTTTACAGTCTTGGCACTTGTTTATCACATAACTGCCTTTGGTTGAATTTAAAATGCTACAGTAAGGCTTTAATGTATTCCTTAGAGTTATTTTGTGGATGGCAATTTAATTGGCATTTTCTCCTGCTTTTTTACCGGTATACATTTAATTATACTATGTTTCATGGTGTGCTAAAATTATCAGTGAGCTCGGTTATTTTGCAACGCTTTGGTTTAAGCCTTAATAGTATGTGTACATTTTTTTGAAAAACTTTATGGAATTAAATGTCGTGTGAAAAATCTTAACTGCTGGAACTCAGTGGAGTATGGTGATTTGAATCTATTATCCCAGGAAATGTTAATGAGGTGTGAAAGCTACCAGCGGAGGAGAGTCTAGTAGCCGTTCAAGCACGCGTTTTCAAATTATATATTATGTAACTCTCTGCCACTGTAAATATATTAATCATTATATAGCAGGGTTCCAACTCAACAGTGAAAACCTTAAAACCTGTGACTACGTAGATTTCCGCGGTGTTCAGGTTCCAATTTCTCCATGTTTCCGGTGCAACCGCGTCGGTTTGTTGGTGATGACAAGAGTTTCGCTGGCACTGCTGCCAGCGTCTTCAGGTCGAAGATGATGCCGGTCCACGATTTTCGTCCTCCTTATATAGGGGGTCAGTCCCGCCAGTTGTGGCTGCCGCTCTCTTATTGGTCCGCCTAATGAGCCTCCTCCAATGGGCATCCAGATGGTAGCCGTCGTCTCTGTTAAAACTCTGTTAAAACTTAAAACCTTGAATAAGCCGTGAATGTCGTCAACCGTGAAAAAAAACCTGGAAATAGCCGTGAAATTCGCTGTAAAACCTTAAAAACCTCTCGGACTTGATTGTAGATCTACGATTGACGGGTCAAAAGAGAATCGATTTGTCGATCATGTTTCAAGGCCACTCGCACACACTGTCCACGCATTTATCTGCACACGTATATATTCGAAGCGCAAATATTTGTCTTTGTGCCATGACGACACACAGACCTTAAGGCTGTGATTGGAGGACCGTTAACCAAAGTGACCATTGACCCTGGCGAGAAATCGGACACCTCTTCACTTCCCTGTCACCCTCCATTTTCCCACTCACAACCTTTAGCCGGCCCTAAATTTTGCTAACGATAGGCGACGTCATAAGAGCTCTATCATTGCTGCGTTTGAATTCTCGGCGTTTTTCGCGTTTGCTATATATTTTTAGGTAACTTGCGGCCGGTGATTGCTATGTGATCAATATTTCTTCCTAAAATGGCTCATCAGCAGACCGTGAATTTGACGCAATTTAGACCGCGAAAGCCTGGAAAAACCGTGAATTTTATAATTTAGTTTGAGTGGGAACCCTGTGTAGTTCGACACTCTACATTTAGTGCTGAATTTATCTGAAAGCCAATATTCTCGATTGCATTGGAATTATATCCTGAGCTCACTAGTCCTTTTATGATAGGATGTAAGACCTTGCATCAGGTGGGTGCACGTCATAAATTAAGGGCATTAGAAAAAATTATGTTTGATGAATGCTCTCTTATCATGCATGCCAAACTCATGAATCTGACCTCGTAGTCATAAATTGAATTTTTTCACATAGTTCGATCTTGCAGCTGTGAGATAATGAAATCAGAAAAAAAGCCATTTAAATTATTTTTGCCCCACAAGAATCTTAAGTCGCGGGTAATGTGTAAATTAGCAAAAAATCGCGAGTTCATTCCTACTCTACCGTCATCGAACAGCGTAGTCTCAATTCCTTAGGCTAGACTTTCCTCTCGTTCCACTCATATTTACCATCGCAAAATCCTCTGGGAAGTTGGTGTTGACCCACATTTTGATTTGGCTCACGGTTGCTACGACGGTATGGGTTTTATTATAAGCTTTCTTAGTGCATAAATGTATTGAAAGAAGAAAGCAGTTACATTGATTAATCGAAGTTAGGTACCGTGACGGTGAGTTTCATCATCTCCGTGAACGCTTGAACAACCGAGAACTACGTGCAGATTTTTTATTATTTAGAAGTACCTTTGTACGTTGGAACGATCGTGAATAAAAAATTCGCAGCGAAGTCAATGGAAGCGTCTATGTGGGCGCTGAGGCATTCACATATTTTATTTATTGAAGACCTTACCGTATCCTTCTCTTTCTTGAGCCAGTAAGCGTTATGTCAATAATAGTTGCTTGGTTCAAGGTTAAGAAGACTCTTGAGCATTGGGAGTACCTTAATCATGATTCGTGTTATAAGTGGAGGATAAGCTCCTGAGCTGCTGTTGATTATATCTTCGGCGCCAATTTTATCTATGAGCTTTCGAATGAAATTGCTGCGGCAAATAAACAGAAAAAAATATTCTGCTCCTTCATCTGTTATCTCTCAAATTTATTGGGTGCAACAACAAAGAGACGAAAACTTCTCTTTTATTGTTCATTTTTACTGAAAGGGTATTCAGTAGTTTGTTAGTCATCATGTAATTTAATGCGGTTTCGTCGTTTTAAGGATTTCATTTTCAAGGTGGTTTAAACATTAAACGCATTCGTAAAGTATTGGATTTAATTCCTGTACAAATATTGATATCATTTAAGTATTATACCGGTCATTTAAGTTTACATGGATCGTTATGTGAACTATTCCGGCCAGTTTCCCGTTCCAGTTAGGACCTCCCATTTCAACTCACAATGAGAACCACTCCCTTTCTCTCCGGCTACAAATTTTACTCTCCGTCTTTCCCTCCCCCGTTCACTTATCATTATTATATCTAACACTGATTTTAATATGCCCTACTCTCTGACTTCTATCTCCATTTAGACTTGTCTCTTCCGTGTCTCACCTAGCAGTTTCCTCTCTTCCCCACCACATCTAGCACTTCATCGTCCCTTTTCCTCTCGCTCCACTTTACATTCTCCATTCTTCTACATACCCAAGTCTCCAAAATGACCAAAGGCTCTAGCCTTTGCTCTTCCTCCTTCATCAGCGTCGACGTTTCCGCACTGTAAAGTTTTACACTCCAGATAAGGCTTTTGTCTAGCCTTTCAACTCTTATTTTACGGCCCTCTTTCACCTCTTTCCTAACGAGCGCCTCATGAGCTCTCGTGAACGCCACCTTTGCTTACACGATTTTCTTCCTGATGCCATTACAGCATATCTGTTTCCCCCTAAGTGCTGGCCAAACAATTGCATTGCTCCACGTGATATAGTCTGTGACCACCGGCATTTCTCTTGAGCCTTATATACCTTGCTTGTAATGCTCTACAAAATCGCATTACTTTGGTATTCCTATGATAAATCTTCAAACTATATTCCATACTCAGTTTATTTAACGCATCGAATAGTGCATGCAACTCTTTCGCCGCATGGATAATCAACGCGTGATCATCAGCGAATCTCACTGATTTAAAAATAATTTTTCCTACTTATAGTCCTGCCTCTAACTCATTCCATGTCTATCGCATCATTTCTTCAGTATGCGCGTAAAACAGCGGTGGAGGTTGTGGAAATCTCTGTCTTGCACTCTGCCAATGTTTCCCCACCCTTATTATCCGTCGGATTCCCTCTTTAGTGCAGTCTTAGCCGTATAACGATTACGAATGAGTCGACTATCCCTTCAATCGACGCCTATTATCCTAAGAATAACTATTAAATCATCATTAAATCACCCCATTTTGAAGGGTTGAATTGAAGCAACGGCTCGTTCGATTCGTTTGTTCTTAGAGTTCCATGGTATACCTTCCTCTTAGCCCCAAGGCTTCTACGTTCCATTTCCTCGCTTTTCTGATTTTCCTTAGTATTTTAAATCTTACCTTGCAGTCTCATAAGCACTACGTTGTTGTGTGATTCCGTTTCCGTAGGGAAGCTGCATGAGTTTTCATATTATTCATAAAAATTATTTTTTAACTTGATGTTATTTATCTGATACCTCCCCTGGGCTCTTTCATGTGTGCCCCCTGCCGATAATGACGTTTGAACAATGTGTTTGTGAGTAACTTGTTCCTCTTGCAAAATTCTAATGCTTCCTCCCCTATCTCGTTTCTCATTCCTAGTCCGAAAACTCCTTTTTCTATCCCTCCTTTCTTCTTCTGAAGTGTTCCAGTCCCCCATAACTGCTAGATTTTTCTCAGTTGCGGGGAAAACTCTTCGAAAACATACATAATTACCGTTGAGGAGCGAAATCGGAGTCGTTTGCTCATGCGTTACGCTTACTGGCAACGAAAAGGCGAAATAGGACCTCTCCAAGCTGAGAAACGCTAATAGGCAGCATCCAGTCTTCAGTGCGTGGCCCGTTTCAATAAAAACTCTGGAAACTCGGGTATTCGTTCTAGATTTCGAGTTCCCCTGACAGTGAACATTGTAGTCCGCGTTTTGGGTCCCTGCGTATTTGAATGAGAGAGATGAAGGTATTGTTGCAGACTCCCTTGTTGTATTCGTGTAGGAAATCGAGCGCTCACGGAGATATTCGCCTCAGGAACTATCCACCCCTGTCGGGAGGTATTTCGTCTGGGTATTTGTGTTCATATGGGAGTACTTCGGAACCTAACTGGGTACTCGGGAACTTGCCTTGATGTTCAGGAAACTACCTGGGTATTCGAATACCATCTGGGTACTAGAATTCCGGTATTAGAATACATTTGGCACACTCCCATTTTGAGATCCCCAATTCACCGCATTTATGGTATTAAGTATTTATAGAATGAATATGTAGGAAGAATAGAACTACGGAATCGTATTTCGCATCAATTTGGCTTAACGCGACTCGTATAAGTACCACGCTGATGCATCGTAGTCATTCATATACTCCCTCCGCCATGCACGAGAAAAATTGCAGCGGTGGATGTTTGACCGTATCGTATTCATTAATGCCCCAATTTCCCCCTGAAATTTGCCATTTTACTTGATGAAATTCTCTTGTGTACTGAGGCAAATTTGTGCATTAAAATTCAACGTTTATGATGCTATGAATAGCCATTGCATAATAGTGGTGTAACACTTGTGGTAGCTGATTTAAAGGTAGTACCTATCGTTAAACTTCGCGCTGCTAATCTTTCACATGTTAAATTTTTTCGTTTTCATTTTTGTTGGACATTCTGGTTCACCACAGTTCAGTGAAGGTACCGAAGGACATTGCGTCACATTACGCAGTGCAGAGCACTCGTGTACGGCTCATTTATGTAAATATTGATTGAAAAGTTCTACTACCACGTGTGGCATCCTTCCATGTCAAGAGTAGGCTACGTTCGTCTATTTTACAATGCATGCTAGAAACTTGAGTCTACTTCAGCGCTATTTCTATTCTACTACTGTATTTTGACTCTAGTCAGAGAGCATAAAATGTTTTAGCTAGCTTTACTGTGCTAGTAAGACATGTTTAGGTGCCTGCCTATCAGTTTGATGATTCTTTCGTGTAATGATGCATATTTCCTTTTTTTCCAAGTCATAACTTTGTTTTAGCCGATACATACGTATTTTTACGCACGGACAAGTGTCATCATCGGAACTTAAATAACATTTGTGATTTTTAAATTAATTTTCAGTGAAAAAAACGTATAAACCCCAATTCTACCGAGACACAGTCGTCAAGTTTTAAAAATGACATTTTCAAACTTTTAACGGAGTGTCATCTGTGGCAGAATGTGAACCTGCATTTTTTCGTGATAAATAAATTTGTACTTTAACTAAATATATTTGATCAACTTTCTTATCGTTTCAAGGTTGAAAGAGGCTAAGTATGTTTTCATAATGCTTTTAATACAGGATTTCAAAATACCTCTTTAACGATGCATTGGAATATAGGACCCAATAATTATTATGCTTTGGCTGTGTTTTTTATTTTTTGAGCTTTTTCTCAAGCTCAGGTTATAATTAATTAGAGCTGACGGCAGGGGAATCGTCTTCGCCTTTCCCTTATCCGTCCATCACCTGTCATATGGAATAAATTAGTGTCATCACGATAATGTGATCGACCATAATTTCACTTTTAATGTCTTTAAAGCCGTTAACGTATCAAGGTGTTAGCATTTTATTTCTAAGTAAAGTAAGTTTCAAAGAATAAATTAAAGTACAAGGAGATAATAAATTAAGTGTGGGAAGAGTGCTTTATTCTATAATGTTAAATCATATTGTAAAAAATGAGATTACTTTGTTCTGGTTTTTGTTTTGTTTTTTGAATTGTGAAAAAGAAATAATGACCTTGAAGAATTAGAAAGTATAGTGTCAATCGTGCCTTAAGCCATGGCTCGGTGGAGATTTAATTAAAAGGAGCTATTCTACTTTTCTTAAAAGAACTATTCTTAGTAATTCTAATTATGGCTTCGTCAGTTGTTACATGTAAACTTATGTTGTCGACCAATAGATCTGGTTCCACATTTGCTTGGATTTATTGATAAAATATATTTCATCGTAATAAGATAAATTTCATCGTATTCCTATAATTCTGCGAGAAAAAATGATATCTGGTCGGAATTCTTTGGCCACTACTGCTGATGCATTTTAAGTGGAGTAACTTCAGTGCAAAATATGTAATAGAAGGAATACTGCATAGTTAATTTTAACATAATTATCTAAATGTTTAATTTCATTTATATGTATTCCCTACCGGTCATGAGACATAATTTTCTTTGTCCTTTTCCTTTAAACCGGGAAATGGCCATGAGATTGATTACTGCCAGAGTTGCAATTTGGACCCGCACTATCATGAAAAGGTTTGAGGAGACTGTGGCTGAAGAATTTACTTCATTTCTTCTTCATTAGGTCGAGCATTTCTAGCCTTTTCCAGCTCAATCTTTTGCTGCGTTATTTTTTCCTCTGACCTCTTACAATGAAGAGGATAGTCTTTTAAGAGATAGACTCGCTTTAGAATCTTCATTTGTCAATTATTTATATTCCCTAAGGCTCTTACCGTGACGGCAAGAGTGAAATTAATTCCAGAACCATTTCAAAATCTTTGGGAGTTGTGGAATGATGCTGTGGATATGATGCAATGAAAATTATTTCGTGAATTCTCGATATAGCAGTTGCATTTTTCTTGTCAAATTTTATTGCTAACAGTTCTTCACGCGAGTTTATTTCCGGAGAACTAACTTATCTATCACCCAGCAAATATTAAGGTAATTTTCATTCTTCATTTTTCAATTACCCACCACCTACGCTTTCTTATTACATGGAAATTTTTTTGGAGTGGTTACCTCCCTTATCTTGCAAAATTGTTACCATGCATTTGTAGTCATAATAAATCAATGTACTCCACCTTCCGGGTCCGGCCAATTCATTGGGTTGAGCCTTTTAAAACAGAATCATTATTTAACACTCCGCGATCAACGGAATTAAAAAGTAAACCTTAATAGCTGTGATCGATGTTAGACCCATAATTTATGAATTTATTTTTAAAGGTTGAATTATGTCAGCCACGAAAAAGACGGATTTGTAAGGGATATTTTTGGAAAGGAAAACTTGCGGACTTCTTTAATTAATAAAAAAAATTAATTAGAGGAAAATTAGGGAAGAAAAGAAATTAAAAAATTAAATAGAGGAAAGGGAATTCCACATTAAAATTTTGTGGGAATGTGTTTTTCTCCATATTTCTGCTATTTATTTTTCGTTGTTCTTCCTAAATTGCTATCACAAAACTTGTGCTAATTTCTATTATTAACTGGAGCCAAATGATCTAATCTCAGCTATGATAATGGAATATTTTATTTGCTCTTTGTTCTAGAAGGCAATGGTCAGAATTATGCTCAATGTTAACTGCATAGTATGCAGTGCATACAATTACAAGTTATTTATTATTATTTATCGAATTTATGCCATTTCTTAATAGCTAATTGTAGCAATAAGGGGCTTTTATTTTGAAATTAGGTTTAACTCATGCTATATTTAAACCCAGATCATTTATACAAACTTACTTATTTGTTATATAGGTGAAAATCCACTATTAGGCAGGAGAAATCGATTTTGGAATTGTGCAGGCACCAATAACCTAATCAAAGAAAAATTTACATTATAATTTCTGTTTAAATAAGAATGTTTTATGGAGAATGAGGCGAACCTAGAATTTAAGTACACAATGAGCTTGAAATTCGTCCATGCCCAACCCAGCAAGGACTTAATTGAAGTTACTCTTGTTAGAAGCCTGTCCTAAGACATGGGATGGCAAGACCATCGACTTCAATTCTTCAATTCTATCCATGTCTGCCTATAGGAATATAGGAATATATCGACGGAATAGTCTAGGCGTTATTTTATTGAGCTGCTGCGACAAATAATACGACGGCCTGCATAAATTATTGTCTACGAGTAATATTGCTGTACATTTTAAAATTGATATGTTTGAGTCAATCAATAACTCGAGGTGACGGTCATATAGTACTTAAATATATTTAGGTATTGGAGATAAATTAGTGGAATGGATAATTAGTGTTAAAATATACCTGTTGCTAGGTTCGCATAATGCATTTATCCGTATAAGTTATGATAGTATATACTAGTTCCGACATCTCGTCTCAGTATCTAACGCAGACTTCGTACCTTTGTTAGCCTAGAACTGGTCGAGTAGAATAAAAATTGCGTTGAAAAATACAGAGTTCAGGGTTTTCGTGGCGTTAATTTCAGTTTAATCTTGGGGTATTTGGCTTCTATCTTCAATTTTTGATGAAGTTAGAGATGGGCGGTAGTATTTCTCTTTTTTCGCAACTCACGCATAGTCGTCAATGCATTTCACCTTTTCGGAACAGATTAGGCTTTATGCCTACCTCTGCGCGGATTACATCTGCGCCGCCAATCGGACGATTGATTAAAGATCCTGTAAATTAGTGGCGTAAGCCTTTGAATGAAACGAATTGTTCTCCTGGCCTCTAGTTTTAGTATGTCACAGTAATCATTCAGACAGTGTATTGGCCGCTTTGTGTAATAATCTAAGTTGCCGAGATTTCTTATTATTTTTCCTAATTTGAAGGCTACTTGGGGATGAACGAGAAAGGAATCGTACGAACTGTCATTCTGAATAGTTTAGTTTGTAGCTATAATAATGTCTTAGCACCAAAATATAGTCACCAGTGTATTACCAATCGAAGCCTTGTCGTAAGACCTTTAGAATCCATAACTGATTATTGATGCCTAGTTCTTCATGTAGCTATTTTTCCAGATCTTTTGTTCTAGATTTAGAATTGCGATAAAAGAAGTGACGCCTAGCGGAGGCACTGATGATGAGTAGGGGTGGGTCGTGTCGTATAATGGTTGTGAAGTATGAAAGGTAGACGGGAGGGAGGAAGATGTGTTGAGGGGTTGGGGGCTCTTTGGGAGTTGTCCTCTTTCATTCGTTGCCATCGATTCCAAGGATTAAGCCACGTCCGCATAAGCTGATATGGCCACCAGTCTCTTAATGAATTAATTCCATTAGGGAAAAGGGGGTAGGGAGTGGAGGCTATTCGAGGGAGGAGAGGCCAAGAGAGAGAGATAGGGAGGGTAAAAGTAGAGGAAACTGGTGGATAGGGAAAGAGAAAGAGAGAGAGGGAGAGGGAAAGAGAGAGAGATAAGATTCGGCGAAAAAAAGAAAAGGAATCGTTTGGGTAAAGGAATGTCTGGGGGCATGAAGAGGGGAAGAGGCACCAGGAGAAATAAGAGGGAAGGAGTAAGGATGAGAGGTGGACGGACGTTCGTGGGAAATGGCGCGGAAAAATATGTGGCGAAAAAAGAAAGAAAAAGAAGAGAACGGTGGGAAGACTGCTTTGGAATGTGCTGCGTCGGTATGCGTGGTGGTCTAAGTTCTAGGATGAGAGGGGGGGGGGTGGGGAGGTGGAGGAGAGTGTGGAGGCAAGGCAAGTGGGAGGAGGAAGAGAGGAACCCACGTCGTTCATTACGTGAATATTTCTTTCTTTTTTTTTAGTCTTCGTTTGCGCGAATCCGTACCTCTAGGTTTTTAGTTTAGCGCGCGACGTGTTGCGAAAAATATCGGGTATATTTATTCAATTTTTTTTTCTTCGGAGTAGTAATTCTAGATCCCACTCGCGCGCAAGCATTTTCTAAAAAGTATCTTGGAGATTAAATTGGTCAAATCGTTTTATTTTTTGTCAAATTCGTACGTTTTTTTCGGGGATGTGCGTTTCTACTGCTCTACCCTAGGAGTTTTTATTTTCGTGGTCAGGGTGAATCGGGAGATGGCCACAGATATTTAATTAAGTGTGATCATGATATCAATTCATCCAAACCCATTGTGGCATTGAATTAAGATATTCGTGATAGATTTTTATTAAGGGTTAGTTATTCTTTAAAAATTTTATCTTAATAATTACAAAAAATAAATTGCTCCTTCAGTAGTCCTTTGAGTGAAATAAAAATTATGGTTGCAGACACTGCAAAACTTTTATTACATTTCTTAAAGATCTAGGTCGCATCAATATTCGACCTTAAATATGTGATATTAATGCGACCCTATACCGTAATGATACGGATAGGCATGAGTTACTAAAGATATGTTGTTAAATGATATTCGTCAAAGTATTATGCTTTTCCCTGTAAAAAATAATTTTTTATGAATTCTTGATAGTCTTAACCTTGATTTGGAAATTTGTCGAATTGCTTTTTTCATTAAAAAAGCATTTTAAAGGGCAGCAAAGGTTAAAGGTGTTTAACGGCTGTTTATCCGTATTTTCTTAAATATCTATCTGATTGATGCATGCCTATCGTGTAAGTGTTTTTGTTGCGAGAAAATGTAGCACTTAGAACTTAGCACTTACTCATGGCTTGAATCTGAGAGAACCTACTCAAAAAATTGGTTCCCTGCTTAAATATCGCAGTGGAGTCCACTTCATTTATTGATGCCTCTGTGAATTGGCAGATACGGATGTTCTCGTGCCATTGCAATAGATCAAATGATATTGGCTAAAAATCAATATCCCGCCACCAGATTTTATCCTTCCAAATAGTTTGCTTTTTTTTCATAGCGCCTCGCAGATCCGAGTTTTCCAAAACAACCATAGCTGGTGTCAATTAATCTTCACTTGTTCCCTAATGCATCATATTTATCATATGAACCACAGGCCTTTCATCAATTTCGGCAGTTTCTTGGAAAGTTCTTGTCTTATGTTCAGCTAATGGTTCGGTCAGCATATCGAGTATATCCTTAGCGGGCTAGCCAATTTAAAGAGAGATGTTTTTGAACTACAATGCCAATGGAGAGGGGGCGATATCGATGATAGATTGATCATGAGAGTTGTTTATCCGTGGTAGCTGAGAAGGTTTTCTCGACGTCTCCCATGGTTTCATAACGAGGTCTAATAAATTGTTTCTCCGTATCGATATCGAAGCGAGGCAGGGACGTTGACAGCTCAGGAGATGTCAAAAGGATGGAAACGTTAGAAAATTGGCGCTACCGATGAGCGATGGCGATCAAATGGATGGACCGAGTGTGTGATATAAAAGTCTTATGGAAGAGTGAAAGAAAAGAGAAGCCTCGCGGAAACCCTTAGAAAAAGACGGGTCCGTTCAATTGTCCACAGGATGTGGCCTGATGGCTTAATGAAGACATTCGTCGAATTACCAGTGGATGGCGAAGGGAGGCATGGAATCATTTATATAGGAGAAGTTATTCTCAATTGTTGCCGATATTTTTGGTCACCACTTGGAACTAGTGCATTTAAAATGATTAATTTAAAATCCTTAGACCAAATTGTATTGAGTACGGACGGACTCCATGTTAATGATTGAATAATATTTTTTTATTTTGTATTCAACCGTTGATTGGAGGAAGGCATCGAATTAGTAATGTAGAAGTTGTCAAGGATTTGAAAGAGGAGTACGTATCTGGAATGCAGATACGTATTCCATGATAGGCATTCTGCATTGATATGAAAATCTTAATGCATAGGATATTTGTGTGAAGGATTGCCTCTGACAGATCTCGGTGACGTTGTCTGATCATGATGTAAGTACATGCATTCGTACTTCACTCCAATCTAAGTCACAATTGACATCAATCATCTCGAACAAATTTGTATAAATTATATCATGGCAAACGCTTGGTCAGAAGCGTTGAGAGTTTATTCGGCCGTGTCATGAAATACGATGAAGGCAATCATCGAAGAGCAAGCGGAGTGTAGGAATGACCAATGAAAGCCTCGTATCATAAATGAAGATAAGTTATCAATGGCGTAATTATAACATTTAGCTACCAATTGGTTGAAGCGGATATGTCAGTGGACAGGAAAACAAAATTCTTGATTAAAGGTAGATGGAAAAATATCTCCAACACTGTGAGCCTAGCCCTCGGCGAGTTGTCTCCTGTTCTTCTCATGAGGTGGTGATACCTAAATCAGGGGTCGGCAACCTTTTGAGATGGAAGTTATGCCAAGAAGAGGCCAAAAGTTAGCAACCAGCGGTGCAGCTAAATGTCAACTGTGTTTTAATTTGACTAACGGCAATGTATTTGGTATAGCTTTCTACAGTCATGGTTTTATCCAGTGTGCAATATTTTTTTAGTTTTAAAAATAAAGTAATATAATTATTATTTTTTGCGCACGGAACTGGAAGTCTGCAATTTTACATCGAAATAGTCGCAACTTGACAATGAAAGTGCCACATGCAGCTCACGAGTCATGGGTTGCCGACCCCTAGCAAAACTAAATCGAAAAACAGGTTTCGCAGGTATTTTTCCTACTAACTTTAGTTTAGGAAATCGGTTCTCCTGTCTTATTACGTATTAATGGGCGTAATACCCAAGAAATATTAGCGAAAGGATTATTGATGGGAAGCCACATCAAACCAGTACATGGATCGTTGACCGATGATGTTGATGGTATTTTCATGAAAATTTATTACGAAGAGAAGGATATCTAGCGAAATTTGTCTTTTCTGTTCATGGAGTGGGCAATGGGGGTCAAAATTCGAACGTGGAGAACGGAAAATGATGGGAATGTCACCGTTAGTTCCTCTAATGAGTTGATGATTGCGAAATCGAAAAACCTTTTTTGGAGATACTTTTCCTTCTAAATTTAGTTGGCAATTGGTTTACCTGTCTACTGGCATATTCAAGGGCATTTTAAATAAGAAGATATTAGCGGAAGGAGAATTTAGGGGGAGTCGCGTCAAACCAGTGCAAACAGGAACGTTGACCGATGATGATGATGATATTTTTATGGATTTTTTTTCAAAAGGAGGGTCATCATCACTGGTCAACAATCCTAGGATTGGTTTGACGCAGCTCTCCACTCAGTTCTCCTATCAGCTAATCTTTTCATTCCTACGTATTTCTTCTCTTTCACATCTCTCTTTACTTGTTCCATATATTTTGTTCGAGGTCTTCCTTTTCCATTCTTGCCTTTCACCTGTCCTTCGACGATTGTCTTCATCAAGCCATCATGTCTCAAGATGTGGCCTATAAGGTTGTTCCGTCTTCTTATTAAGGTTTTCATGAGGCTTCTCTTCTCTCCTACCCTTCTTAGGACTTCCTCGTTACTAACTCGGTCGATCCATTTGATTTTCATCATTCTTCTGTAGCACCACATTTCAAAGGCCTCTATCCTTGCTTTCTCCGCTGCAGTCATTGTCCATGCCTCACTTCCGTATAGGAGCATACTCCAGATGTAGGTTCTTATAAATTGTTTCTTGTATCTAGCAAAATTCGTCTTTCCTGTTGATGGAGTGAACAATGGCGGTCAAGTTTCGCGCGTGGAGAACGGAAATGATAGAGAACAACGTCGGTGACGACTCGAGGTAATGAGAAAGAGGCAGATAACCAGGTCGAAACAGGGGTCACGCGCCTCATCGGGAAGGGATTGTCTCCAGGGATCGGGTCCGGTGTAGGGGCAAGGAAGGGTTCGCACGAGTGTTCTTATGGGGTAGGTACGGTCGTCGGAAGGGGTGAACGAACGGATGTGATGAAGATGAGGTTGGCGGGTGGCATTCGTGACAAATGGGGAGCGCGTCGGCTGTTGGGATATACTCGTCAGGGGGTCTGATGCAATTAAGGACGGGGTCGAAAGAACACACGGCCTCATTCTGTTTATTGATATCGTATTGGATTCGTCCACCATCAATTCTCCCTTCGACGGGTCGAGAATGGAGGCTGTCAGAGATCAACCTCTCAGCAATTGAGATGGGGTCTGCTTATCTGGCCTATCACCGTCCACGGCGCGGCGTAACAATATAGGAATAAAGTTGATTTGAGGTTTTACTTTGTCGAATTTGTTCATATTGAATAAAAATTAAACTTTGTTTTTCCGCATAAATCTCTATTCGGTCACGACCGCGGTTTCGACTGCGTCATCCTCAGGCCAGTGTAGGAATAGCTTTAAAAATGGATTGAAATATGGGACACTTTCTGTAGATTTTCAGGTAGGCTTGATTCCTTCAATTATAAATGCTATTAATTCGATGATGTATCCATGCTTCTGGGTTTCACCATGTGGATTTTCTTTGCGACGACAGTTTCTCCGGTATTCCAACCGGCGTCTTCAGGTCGATGTCGGGATTCAATTTTTGGTGACTTATATAGTGACATTCTTGGCGCCAATTTTTCATGCTGGATGCTGATTGGTCCACCTTCTTTTTTCTCGTATGATCCCCTTCCACGAGTTGTGGAGAGGGTAGCCGTCTTCTCTATTCACGTTTTCAGGTGTCTTGAATATTTCGATTGCCTCCTTAAATAGCCTTTTCTTCATTAGCATTTTAGCCATTTCAAAGCATGGAGACCATCTGGACAACGCCGCGGAAAACTACGCATCAACTTCATGCTATTAATTCATTTACACGCCGTGCTATGAACATGAAGGAATAACATTAGTAATCCATTGAGATATGGAAGATATTTTGAAGATTATTTATTTAGGCTCGATTCCTTCTGAATCTGCTTGTATCAATCGCATTTTCCGTTTTTGATACGGTAGGGTATTCAAGTCATTTTCTTTATTAGCGTTAGTTTTACACCCAGAATTCGCTACCTTCTGTCAAATTCCTTGGATTGATGCCTGATGGAAATCTAGTTACCGCTGCTAGTGCAGCATAGCTTTAGATAATCCTACCCTCAAAACATTACCGATGTCTGTAGTCTTCTTTGCTGCGTCTGTCATCACTGATTTTTATCTTTCTTCTGCTATACCATTACTTATAGTTTATCGCCCATAATTTACTGAATTTATTTTTGGATACAAGTTTCATTTGGACATTTATTGGGCTTACGTGGGCCATAAAGCTTTAAGAGACAGAAATAGTTTTCTTATCTTCTTTTATGATTCCTTACAATGAAAAAATTGTTTCATTTTGTTTATTATCCTCTATATTCTCTTCATCAAACCGGCAGTGTTACTGACTCCAGCATGATGAAAATTATTGTATTTAAAAGCTTTGAAACATTATAAAACGTGTTTTTCAAGGCAGCTGTTCTTCAAAAGTCACCATATTGTTTTTATTTTAAGAACAGAATATTAGTATTACCTCACATACATCGACAAAATAACCCTAATACAAGATTAACATCGTAAGCAATTAGCTATTCAGTGGCTATATTTTGGCTGGTATACGGGAAAAAATATTAATGGTTAGTGATAGGTAAGTTGAAAGGGACATTACTTTCAGGAAAGTAATACTAATTGAGAGTTGACAGAAATGGAAAAAAATGGGAGGTAGGTTTGAGAGCTATTTTTTATATTTTTCTTATTGATGGTGACTAATAAGAGTATGATGCTTCTCTGTCATATCCTAGCCCTTCTCTTTTCTTTTTCATAGCCATTTCCCCAACAACCCGCTCAATAAACCCCAGAGATAGCTTTCAGGCCGGTATGTGTTAGTAGATAGCATCGGCTTGTCATGGCATTTCGTCGCCAATGATGGGTAGGTAGTGACATGCGGTCATTTCTCATTTGTGCACGAAGCTCGCAAGTGGTAATGTAACATAAATGTTATGTGCTTCAGGGTCGTTGCGTCTGATAATTTCCTCTATATCCTCTCACGGCTTTATAGTGTGCGTTTTGGGGGCGCAAAAACACTCCGGTATG
Source organism: Ischnura elegans (assembly GCF_921293095.1). Lineage (NCBI taxonomy): Eukaryota > Metazoa > Arthropoda > Insecta > Odonata > Coenagrionidae > Ischnura > Ischnura elegans. Next base: position 31,775,433 of record NC_060250.1, on the reverse strand, counting down.
GTTTCGTTAATGGCTTGGTATGTGGCTCTTGGTAACAGGATAATAGTTGGCCCCTCTTACACTTTCGCGATTAAGCTCCTCCCTCCTCCTCTAAAATTAGTAATTTTGTGAATGGTGCCTTTCCACGAATTGCTCCTTCATAGCAGCTTTCTTTTGATCTCACATCCACTAGTGTTTTCGTTCTTCTTCTTCTTCTAGCCTTTCCCCCCTCCTTTCTCCATGGTAACCTCATCCTCCCTCCATCCCCCTGGTCTTTCTCTTGTCCTCATCCCCTCCCTCCTCTTGTAATCCAATTTTTATTAATCTCCTTGATTCACCTCCACTTCCTTGGCCCTCCAGTTTCCCCCACTTCACTTGCGCCACCAACTGCTCTGTCCACACTCGCGTTCTCTCGTTCTCTCCCCTCCGAGGTTCGCTGAAATCCCCCCCTTTGCAGTCGTCCCCGTTGGTTATATTTTCTAATGACCCTTATCCACCCTCGTTTTTGCCTCAACCATTCGGAGATAACCACCTCTTTTCCTCCTCTTCGCGACCAATCCACCCGTTTACTCCACGTCATCATCCTCCCCCTTATAAGCAGCGGGTATGCCTCATCCTGTTAGTTTCTAAACATGAACTTATATTCCCGCTGAAAGACACTGGTTTTAGCATAAATGAGTAATTAGACTTCGACTCAGATCGATTGACACTTCATGTAAAGAACATCACGTAAGAAGGTATGATTATTAAGTGTACGTAAACAAATCTCAGGGTTCTAATCTCGGGTAAGATTTTCTAAGAGAGCCGACGTTTCCGGCTACCCATTCTCACGGCTACTAAAAAAATCTTAGGAAATCTTAGAAAATCTTACCAGCGCGGAATACTGAGAAAAGTTTAAATTTTCTGTTCACTGTGAAAATGTAAAATCTTACATAACTAAATATGTTTAGTCGCCTACCAACGAGGACAAAACATCAGCGATAAAGAAGTAAACTCTGAAAATTACAATTCACAACGCATCCTCGCTTTACGATGTAGCCAAAATGCGATACTCCGATAAAAAACACTATTATTGCAAGGGTGGAAAGGAAAAAGTGCAACACATTGGTTACCTTAAAACTTAAAAACCTCCGTCAAAGTAAACAATGGATTGTAAAATTAAAAGCAACTTAAATTCCTCATAAATAAGGATAAGTATATTGCTTTCGACGTCATGATTGCTTAAAGCCAACAAAATAAATAGAGGAAACAGAAAATACCTACCCAAAAATGCCAGTGATTTCTCAACGTGATTTCCTATGGTACCACCGTCACAGTAAATGATAAATTGCAGAAATGGAAAGCAACTTTAGTCCATATACATGAATATGAACGAATGAAATATATTGAGAACGTCGTTATGATGGCTTAATACCAAAAAATATCTGCTGAAATTAGAAAATACCGAACAATTCCTATAAATCTCAACGTGGCTTTCTAAGGTAAATGCTTAGTATCCTCCGAGCTCTAGTTCCGAAATCGACCTATAGTTGGCGTTTCACTTGTCTGGGATCTCGATTGGGTCAAAAACGTTTCCCTACAAATGGAGTTCGTCACATATGCTTGCGGACGATATTTATTTCCGTATTTGCTGCGTTGACTCCTAAGCAATGACCACGAATTTAGGAATTTAGGCATGTTTCCGAGTTACCGCATAAGGAAAAGCAATAAAAAATCTTGTTTTAATATAATCCGAAAAAGTGCACTCTAAATGTACTCTATAGGTAGTAATCTAGTAACTCTAGTACCCTATAGGTACTTATTGTGAAATTTTAAGAAATCCACTGTTGCTATTGTACCCTGATCCGTTAGGAATACCTCCAAAACTCATTATTGAATAATCATACGTGAGTTGGAGAGTGAGTTTACCTGCCAAATCATGTCATCCTGCACGACCTTTGGTAAGTCGATAAATAAGCATAATCCTGCCGTTAAACATTCACTCGCGTTCCTGTGTTAAATTATCGTCGTCTTGAACGGAATATGGGAATAGTAATACATGAGAGATGAGGTGGACTTTCAAGCGATTGAGGTTGATTTGTTGATCATTTATGGGGAAGGTTTTTTTGGACTATAGTACCTACAGCTTGGCCTGGATCTGGTCTTGGTATAGCTCTCTTCGACGTCGCAATGAATCGAGTTGCGACTCTCCCTAATCTGTCGCTTCAGCCTGGTTTACATCTTTGTTATAGCAGCTGCTCCTAAGCGATGTATCTCAAGCGATACCTCCAAGTATTGTCTACACAGAAGTGTCATGAGGTGTCTACCGTGATGGTTGAGGTAGAATAGCAAAAGATGTGTCCATTGTGAATGAGAAAAAATTTCATGTATTCTTCTTTATGAAATAATTGTGTATGCAGAATTGTAAAATTGGAGTACTGGAGGTCAGACAATTCAGATTGGGATAAATTCAAGGCACTGCTATCTTTAGCAGCAGAAAACGTTGTCCTTCAAGGCAACGTAATTGGCCCCTTATGCGCTTGAACATTGGAAAACGCTATCCAAGTATAACTGACCTCAGAAAAGAGCATGTTTTGTTTGCCGCGTAATTTACATTTCGGGGGGTGATGTTGAAATTTGTAGACTAGTCCATCGCTAACCATAACAAACCCGCCTCGTGTCGTCATCCGCGCAATTTCCTTACTAGCCGATTATTATTTGCCGTCTCTCATCGCCCGTCCCCAGCTATCCCATTCGCTTCGATAAGGAAACCCTATCCACGCCCCCCCTCTTCCCTTTATCCTCCCGACACACCTCTCTTGATATTCTACCTATTCCTCTCGCTACTCTGCCGTGCCAAGTGTGTGTGTATGCGTGCGGGGGAAGAGCGGGTGGTGAGAGAGAAGGGGTTGTCTCCCTTTCTCTCTCTCCTTATTCCTATCCCGCCGCCGTCTCCACCGTCGGAGGAGTACATAGCAATACACTTCTCAAATTGAATTTGCTCGATGAGGAGATGGAGGCAAGAGGATTGGGAGAAGGTGGGCGTGTCCTTTTCCCCTCGTGTTACCTCTTATCTCTTCCTTCGTCCTTCCTTCGTCGAACCTGTGGTTGTATTTTGGAATGGTGATAGTAAGTACTGGGCAGGTTTTCTCATGGAAAACCAGGATATTTATGCAGAGTTAAATTAACCCGAATAGAATCTAGAGAGTTATATATGAAAATAATTCGCCGAGAAAGGAATAACCCTTTTACAGCGAAGTGCGGACCCCTAAACCGCCTATTGCTGTCGTCTAGTTTCGTCGAATAATTTGTCGTTTTTAGTCGTTATCAGGGTCGTTGAATGTCGCAATTGTCATCAATTTGTTTTGGGAACTATTTCGTAATTTTCAATCGTTGTAAGGGTCGTTGAAAGTGACACAATAGTCGTCGAAACCAGTCGACAGCAAGGAACCATATATGGTACCGTACTTGGTCGTGTTAACTATGAATGTTACTTCGTTTTACCATATAGCTCCTGAATCAGTTGATTAGATTATGATCGTGTTTCGAAATATTTTAGTATGTTAGTGATAGTGAAAATCACAATGAATCTGGAATAATCATATCGTACGATTTCCGTACAAGTCAAATCTCGATTTTTCCTATTCCTAGGAGAGATATGTCTGCGAAAGCTGAACTTTCCTGGAAAAATTTATAAGAAAATTATCTTTTGCCGTCTCGTTCCAAGGTGAATTATGTAAATTTTCGTGATTTCCACGAGAAGTTTGCGGTAGTACACCATACTATGTACCAGCATTACTGTTGGTTCATAGAATAGTGTACAGCAGTAATTTATTTCTAACTGCGGAGATATATGTTTAAGACATTAATAAAAAGCAAAAACCCAATTACGGCGCAATCTAGTTGTTGGGTTGTCCTTAATGTTTTAACATCCCAGTCCCGGGCAATCATTCATATGATGCTCGATATCTTAAAAATCCTAATTTTTATTGCAAATTGTCTTATATTTATAAAAAATACAATCCATGCCATTATTGCCTTCTGTACAGATGAATATACCGTAAAATACTTGTTGTCAAATTTTTAAAATTGTGGAAAACGGCTGAGCATTCTGGAAAAGTCGGTTGGCTTAACTTTTTATTGGTCACCGAGTAAAAAGGAGAAGTAAGGGGAGTTAGAATAGTCAAGGGCGAATAAAGCGAATATATGCTTGATCTTAAAGGGCTAACTTGAATGTCGACCTTCGATGGGATTTCAATTGTATGCATCGTGGTGATAACGGCCGAGATTATTCGGCACCTCGATTTTTTGCCGGGCCATTTGACATCTATTTGACCTCCTGTAATGATTCATACTTGGTTACGTATGTGTTATTAAATGGTATCGAAAATTTTAATGTAAGCTTGATAGGGTTAGTAAATTTTTGTTGGAGAAAGATAAATTAAAATGGTACCGCATATTAAGGAGAATGTTTAAGGGGAAATGTTTGAGAATGGATAGTTGAATACAAAGGGCCTCTAACTTCTTTCACACCCTATCCGGAAATGATAGTTCTGTTTTGGAATGGTGGTGATAAGTGGAGGAATCATGGGAAACTATTACGGTGAAAGGAGCTTCAATTTCCCTATCTCTTCATTCCTTTCTACATGGCCCTCTTTCTCCGCCAGGATGTTATCTCTTGGCCAAGTAATTTACCCGTGAGAAATTTTTCACTTTCATTTATTTATGTTCCTTGTAGTCGCATTTTTTTCGGCACTGATTTAAGTAACGAAGTTTCATTTGAAACTACCCTAAATCATGAGGTCTCTTCTTGTCTTACGAGTCGCGTATAAACATAGAGTAGTCATATGCATAGGCGGATCCAGGGGGGCGGGGAGCACGGGGACACGTGCCCCCCCCCAGACCCTCAAAAATATGCAAGATTTTTAATACGGTCCTAATATCATTGCGTTCGTTTTGTATTACGAGGTATCCTTGTGCCCCACCCAGAACAAAATCCTGGATACGGCCTTGCTTGTGCCCCTCCCAGAAAAAAATCCTGGATCCGCCCCTGGTCATATGTTTTTCGTGACAGGTATTTTCTTTTAGATAACTTTCTTGCGGAACGTAAACGAAACGCATCATCGGAAATGGATATGAGAAGTTAAATGAGGGTGCATTGCAAAGGAGGATAGGCCATCAGCATAAATAATGGAATCGGGAATTATTCAGATTGATTTCATAGCAGGAAAATTTTGAATACCTACTCTTTAGCGATTTCTCTCATTTAGAAACGTTGTGGCCTCAGGAGTTTATTGATGGCGGTAATTTAGGCTTTTGGAGGGAATTCCAGAATGCATACAAAATATAATAATGGGTTATCTAAATACTCGTATTTCTATTATTCAGTCTATTTTATTTTTTTCAGTCGAGAAATAGCATCAATAGAGCGCCTAAGGGAGAGGCGTGAAATTCAAAATCTGGTCAACTAATAATATGATCGTGATAGGATTCTGTACTGAAAAGTAATATTGATTTAACTCATTGACCTGGAACACTCGTGGATTCGACAAAATGCTTATTCTTCAATTTTTTATCATTAACCAATTTTATCTGATCCCAATAATTTCATTATCCCTCCGAATTGTAGTTTTGGAGCTTAAGGCTTTGGATGCCGATTTTTTCTCACAAATCGTGTCCAACTGTTTTAGGACTGCCATCTGGTGGATTTTGCACGCTGTTTCATATTTGCTGCGCTTCTTTTTGTGCATTTCTTGGCTTAGCATTTGCGTTTCGCAGTTTTTATGTCATGATCTGTTCTGCCATATCCATTCCTATCCGGGGAGCACATTCTAGTGATTATGCTTCATATTTGATTTAAACGTCAATGCATCGCTGATACTGTCTACATTTCATAGTTTCGGTTAGCCAGTCGATGAGAGAGTATTCCTATACTTCGATTAATGCGCGGGACTGCAGTTGATTCTAAAAGGACTGCATGGAACAAGTGACTTAGGGCGCAGTCACGCGCCCAACTGTGAAGTTAGACGTGAAAAAATCGCTTTGACTTAGCCGTGATAGTTTTTTTTATTCATAGTATATGAATTATGTGTAACTTCATTTTAGTAGGAAAAGCCTCTTGTCTCATCATGTGGGAGTATAGCTCGTAACAACTCATTGTTCATGTTAAATTTTCTGGTTTGTGGCGTCTGTTGGTGATGCGGATCTTTTTGTCATGGGTTAACGGGAAGAATATATATCATTTGTACTTTTGGCAGATATATAGAGGGAGATCTACCTTGCCTGAGTTTTAAAAAGCCCTCTAAAACCAATAACAATTGTTTGGTCGTGTGCAAATTCCTCTAATTATTTTAATGCTTTCTCCTTTAGTGTAGATTCATGCTCTTGCAAACTTTAAATCAGGCATAATCGCAGAAATTTTATCTGTCGCGGTAGTTTATTACTCATAAAATCCTACTTCCACCAGTTTTTCTTTGATTCTCTCAGTTTTTGCATTTCCGAAACATTGCCACATCAGAACTTGGTTTCAACTTTTTTCCTGCAATGTAAACGGGATGAGGAATGGATATAATCTGGTTTTCGGAGCAATTCTGGTTTTGGAGATGCGTTGGGTGTATGAAATTCACGATGGTCTCTTAATTGTTTATATATTGTCTCGTTTCTGTGAGTTACATTTTTGCTCTCTGCAGTTACATATTTTCGTGCTTCGTGTATTATTTTCATCTCCTCATTCCTCCGCTTTCAATGTTTCATCGTATTGCCTTCCTTACGGTTCTTTCGTGACGGATTTTGATTCTCATCCAATCCCTATTCTACATTTTTTTCTGTAAATTGGTATATTTTCACCGTTTTTATTGCACTCCCCTCCCAATATGTATCTCTCTCTCCCTACCAATCCATTTTGACCAAGGTCTCTATCACGTTGCACTGCGACTGTCGAGGAGGAAAAAAACCCTATTCTTCTTTTGACCCCACTAGCGCTTCTCTCTCCCTACCAAGTTTTTCATATAGCTCTGCGATTTTTAACTGCCTCCCTGAAAGCTTATTGATATTCTCAGTTTTTTTTACTCTCCACTCTTGTCGGGTTTGTGGCGACTATTGGTGGTGAGCGGAGAGAGAATTTGTAGGTTAAGGGGAAAGGGATGGATGAGTAGGGTATGTGTCCTGTCTCCATTTTTGTGTATGTGTTGGTATACTCTCGAGCGAAGGGGAAGGGACGCGAGACAGTGGGGTTGGCATATTTTTTTGCGGTGAAAAAAGAGGGGTAGTGGAAAATGTAGCCGCGAAGGTGGGACGATAGGGCCATGTGGTGAGAGGGGATAGAGGTTTGAGAGAGGGAAGGTGATGGCAAAAGGTTCCTTAGGGCTATGGATTTTCTTCCTCCTGGCTAATTTGTTCTCGTTTTTTTATTTGTGTTTTGTTTTTTTTTTCGACCGCGCCAGTGCAAAGTATCCGTGTGGAAATTATTCTCTCTCTCTCTCTCTCTCTGCAATTCAAGAGTAAACGGAATTGCGGTATGCAATGCGATTTATTGTTTTTTATTTCATCGAAGGGATGGGATTTTTTTATCTATCTCGGTGAAACGGCGTTTTTCACATGGTTGCTAGCGATTTGGTAACCTTACGATTTAAATTTGTCCAGAAAAGCAGAGTAGCGAAGGTATCGGGTTATATTTTTTCTGAATCAGATTTAATTGTAGGTACTACATTAATCTAGTGTGTCATTTATTTTAATGCCCTTTGAAATGACCAACGAGGATTGTAGTTATTGGTGAAGTTATTTATATATTATATAAATTGAACTTCATGGTGGTTACTACCATGAAGTTTACATTCTGATTATCTCCAGTTGTGAAAGTGATCAGATAATGTTTTCTTCATTTGCTTTTTCTTGAAGCAAAGGATGCTGATAATTTAGCAAGAACTTAACCTTTGTAAATGTAAGTGGTTCATTTTGCTAATATTGGGCGATAACGGTTGTTGAAATTGTGAAAATCTTGTCTCGGATATAAAAAAAATTAAATACCCCTTCTATGGTCAAGCACGAGTTCATTGACGAAGATGCTGGAAATAAACTCCTGGAGAATGATGCGAGTATTTTGAAGAAAATCCTATTTAATGATCCGAATAAAAGAATATACGCGGTAAATATTAAAAATTAACTTTCATAGAATAAATCGATGTAAGTTAACAATGAAAAGTCTTTTCATAAAAAAATGGATTGAATTAATAACAGCGAGTTTATGGCCAGTCAAAATGTATCTTTTTTCAATGCTTTCTGTTGTAATAATTTTCAATAAGAAATATTATGCCTTTATTATAAATGTGGAAGGCGAAAAAAACCCTGGTCTCCTTATTGATTAAATAGCTGATTGCATTAGCTAATGTATGATACATTTCTGTCGGAATTCCGAGAATTTTTTATAAATTGCCCACTTTCTATTGTCACTGCGAGCGTACAAAATTGTTTCTTTGTGGCCTTTTGCTTTTTTTTATTATAGGCAAGTATATTAAATATTTCATCATTTACTTGTCACCCCTGAACTTTCAAAATTCATTTCCTATTATACGTTTAATTAAGAGTTAATCCGTAGCAACAAGTTATCACATATTTATCAGTTTTAATGACCTCGATATTATATTAAGTTCATATTATGAAACGGTCTGAGAATCAGTGAGACTAAAAATATGCAATGATGTGCATGAAAGCATAAGAATTTCAGCCTGAAATGTTAGGGGCCACCTTGTGTTATCATTTATGGAGGCATTTTGGGACGTGCGAAGTATTTTTGTGTGTCAGTGGAGTAAAATAATTCCACAAAACAATACCAGAACCCTTGAATTTTATTAGTATTTATCGCACCTGCCATTTTTTCGCCTTTCCATTTTGACTATGCCTCCCCTTCCGTTGCCATCGCGACCCCCCCACTCCTTCATTAATCCCTGCTCCCCCTCCCATCACATTCTCACCCCCCTACCCCCTCTCCCTTTCTCTCTCTCTCTCTTTCTCTCGCGGGACTGGTTCGTCGCAGCACGTGAGTTATTGCCGCTTCCCCGGACTTTGGGAATTGGAAAGTGGTCGAATGAGGTGGGGATGAGAGATTGGGTGGGTGGGAGATTTTGTGTTGGGTATCGGGGGAACTGGAGGGGTTGGGATTGTGTTTGTGTGTGTGTGTGCTCTGCGTGCAGTGTTGGGAAATCGTGTGGAGGGTTGTTGGCGGAGAGGGGAATGTGGTGGAAGCATCAAGAATGAGTTTTAGGGGGGGGGGGGGGCAGGACGGTGGAAAAGTCTTAAAAGTAGGGAAACGAAGGAATCCGGAATTACTGACTGATACTTTGGTAGGATTTGAATATAAATGAATTTAGACTTATTAAACGTCCAGGTATTTCTGCACAATGTGCACAATCATCGTCATCGGTCGAAAATCCTAAAATTGGTTTGGCGCAGCCCTCCGCTCAATTATCCTATCAGCTAATATTTTCACATCACGTATTTCTTCTCTTTCACATCCTTCTTGACTTGATAGACTAAAAAGTAAACTTTGTTATATTTCACACAGTTTTTATTGAAATATTCTACTGGTTTTAACCTTAATAGGTCGTTATCAAGAGGTAAACCTCGCCTCTAAATAATGAACTGAAAAGGTTGAAACCGGTCGAGTTGTTTAATAAAAACTGGGGGAAATTCTACAAAGTAGCCTCGTAAACGATTGATATCTTCTTTAGCTCTTCCATATATTTTGTTCGAGGTCTTCCTTTTCCATTCTTGCCATCTACTTGTCCACCGACGATTGTCTTCATCAGACCATTATGTCTCAAGATATGGTCTATGAGGTTGCACCGTCTTCTTGTCAGGTTTTTATGAGGCGTCTCTTCTCTCCTACTCTTCTTAGGACTTACTCATTACCAATATATTAACTATACTAATGTGCATATTGGTAATTGAAAACGTGTGGGATTCATAGAAAGGTTATCGATGGTAAGTTTATTTACCTTGCCGTTAAATCTCGACGACGTATGTAGAAGTAGATAATGCGGTTACGGATGTGTTACCTTGGAAATTCGCCTTATTATGAAATTCTGATTCTTGTCAATATGTTCTATTCTTCTCCTAACATCTGTACCAAAGTCTCACAGACTCAGCCGGTTAGATTTGAAGTGATTTATTTCGTAGTGGTAGTCCTATGTATCTAATGTGTCCAAGTATGGAAGAGAAATAAGATGTTGAGTTGATGCTGCTCTGTGGTTATGAAATTTTATGCGCATGAAGACCAAATGATATTTACAACTACCGCTTTAAATGAGTTGGGACGAGAAAAAATCGTGGTCTTTAAAAATTGGCTTTGTATCAAGTTTAGGATAACACTTAAGATTTGTTCTTAAACAGTGCAGTAAAAATCAAAAGCCGCGGTGCGGAATGGATGAAGTCTCGCGTGACAATTCTGTTACTGTGGAAATTTTAAGCGTTAATCAGATGAACTCCGAGGAAATCTCCAGTTAGAGCTATCATTTACCTGCTTTCCTCAGAACGACGTGATGCTGAGATTGGTGATTTTCTCGTGTAGGAAAGAATTTCATTATGACACGATCTGTGAATGCATACTTTTGGAGAGAGGTGCATCCAACGTCTACTATCTAGCAGTACATATATCTAAATGATGAGGACAAATGTTTCCTCGTGAACGGTGCGTACTTGTAATAAGCTTACATCAACTATCCAAGATTTTACCCTCTCTCCTTTCTTCTTCTTAGGAAGTAATTATTAGCGGTGCATAGACTACTAAGTCGTGTGAATTTAGTCTCCTCCAAATTTGTTTGGTTCTCTTTAACTTGTTGAATGGAAGTGCGACGGATAATATTACGCATTAGTTGGGGGAAGAATCAAATTATCGAAGATATTCCGAATACAACATATATAGGGATTTGTTATTATTATTATTATAGCTCATTACTTGAGTGTGTTATCAGGAAATTTTCAACAGCTCTACTGAGAAAACATGTTGATGCCGCTTGATGCAGATTTTGACTCGTTTTGATCCCACGGCCTAAGGCCATCATTGCTTTGTCACATTAAGTTCTAGAAAGTATGATTAGAATTTTTCTGTTATAATTCATTCCATTAATAAAAACCTTTGGTTAATGTCATTGTCGGCAAAATTATTGGATGGCAGCCTAACATAATATAATACGAATCCTACTTATGCTCTTTTTAATGAAAATTATTCTCGAAATTCCTTTCGAGATTTTTCTTCTAATCCCAGAGTTTATATAGCTTATTTTTTATACTTTTAGCGCTATCATTTTATCCTTTATATTGATGAAAAAGCTAGCGAAAGTGGAGGAATTGATTTGAGTTAAAAAGCCGATGCTTGTATTTTTTTATTACAATAGGAAGCGAATGTTACTTACGATTTCCTTTTGGGAAATTGAATCAAAACAGTATTTGTCTCTTTCAATCGCATTGGTGTCTCTCGTACGCATCCGGTCCCATATTGGCTTATTCGAGCTTATTGACCGACTCTCGTCGGAAATGCAATTGGTAGAATCCTGTTCGAATCGATGGTTAAGTAGTGTAGGGGATTCGGTGAATTTTCTGTTCGAGCGGTGATGGTTCAGGTCTCTTTCATCTTTTATTTTTTATTCGGTATTGTATCGTGATTTGCCCTCGGTGCCTTTAACGTGCATTCTTGGGCGTCGTCATAATTGCCTCTTCAACATGCAAAGGAAATTCTATGCCGGAAATCGGGAGGCTGGTCTCATTGCAATTAATGATGGCTGCTCCCTTACGTAATCGTAGAATGTGGCTTTGAGTTGCCTCTAATCATCTTTTCTTCGTATCATATGCAGAGAAATTCCTTTCCCTTAATTTTCTCGGAGTTAATATACATTTTTTAAGCTTGAAGACTTCAATCTAAGGATGAATAGTTGACTGTGACGCTATTCAAAATCAAATTACTGCTTATGAATGGTTTTATAGCCTGCCAAAGGCAGGCGTGAATTCAGACACTTGTTTTGGGGCTCTCACTGTGTCTGGTCTTTTTTCCCCTTACTTTCTTTGATAGAAGCAATCTATCAATATTTATCTTGAATAGTGCCTTTTTGAGAACATTGGTAAGCGCTTAATTTGATTTTACCCCGCTTTATCGGGTTACCTTTCCCCTCTTTAGCGCATGCAGGACTTTCTTTCTTTCAAGCTTTCTAATCTAGCTTCGTAAGGGCGTGGCCATGTAGCCTGTTAGCGTCTCCTCCCTTAGTTTCCTATGCTGAATGAAACGTAATTTCCTACTATCTCACGTGTAATTTTATGCCATATTTATATAGAAACGTTGCCTTCAACATGGGAACGACCGATCTATTGAAAGAATTTTCTTCATTGAGCCTCAAACTAGCGATATATGGATGTGCAGTTTAGTACGCTAACCACTGCGCCAATCGTCGAACAATGGCAGGAGGCAATGAATATGTATACGATGATTTTAGGATTTTATAATAATTGCTAGGAAACAATGATGTGCAGGGTCGTACAAATATTAAATTACCATTTGTATTTGCCTTCTGCATCTAAGAAAAATACGTAACCTCCTTTTGTGAGGGAAGTTATTATTATTATTAAAGGTTTAATAGCTCTCCTTGTTTTCATTAATTTCGTGTCGCTGGCATTGGTCTAGAAATGGAAGCCAAGTGCAAATGAAAACTTTAAAAATGCATATGAAAGCCTTGCAAATATTTAACTGAGATAGACTCCCTTCGATTCATCATGCGTATGGACAGGGGGTGCGGGGGGGGGGGGGGGGGTGTAGATAGAGGCAGAATTACACCCCGAAATCCATTAGTCTCTTTGACATTCAAAATTTATAAAGGTTTTTGGGAGAAAACGATTTCCTTTTGGGACATCTTTGCATTCAAGTCGCGTATGGAAGAGTTATAAGTCAAAAGAGAGGGATGGCAGGCGTGGATTTTCGACGCCTTAAAATGAGTATGAGCTCGGGAAAGTGGTGAAAATCTGAGGTGACTTTTAAAAGTGAAATTCCGGTAGCGCTCTCGGAAAAGTACGATAAAATTGAATTACTTTGGCTCTCTTATGCAGTATTAATGGCGTACGTGTTCCTTTATGATATACCCTTCGACAATTGCAGTATTTCTTACCTTAAGGTGAAATATTTGGTTAAGAGGAGTAGCACATCTTGAATAATGGTGTACATTCGTTTCCACATTAATAGCTGTGTATTTTTTTATGAAAGAATGGTGTATAAATCGTCAAATCGGTTCCAATACATGTTTTTATGATCGAGCAACGCATAGCATTCCATTGAGATAAATTCTCGCTAACAGTTGTTGTTCGGCATTTTGTTGGTACCTATTGTGTTTTGTAATTTAATTCCCTCCAATTATTTTCATGCCTCCATAAATGTGATATAAATAGACTGCTAATTTTCCTGATCGCTAAAATTCCGTACGATCCCGGAATGGACAATTTATTTTATATTTTCGATCAGCATGATTAAGAATTTACGAAAAAATTAAGTCAATAAAATGGCGTGAAAATTAAAATATTTATTTAAATCTCCTTTTAAACCTCTTCAGGGCTTGGATTATGCGCTTGGTTTTAAGTTGATAGTTATTAATTCAAGTACATACTTCAAAATGCCTAGTTTTGAGTTGGGACATCGAATTAGAATTTCCAGATTATAGATTTCTTGGTGGTTAGAAAAGAATGGAAAATCGAAAAATAAACCCAAACGTTCCTTCCGTCATTCGAGCCTTTCGGTGCCAGAATAATTAAGCAATATTCTGAATGCATTTGGCTGAGAAAGCTAAACGGGAGTAATTAAAGTTAATACTTAAGCGTTAGCAAAAATTAACTTCCACGGTTCAATTTCAGTGCTAACCTCTAATAGCATATTAGCGTTTTACAACGATGAGTGGGGTCCTATTTTGTTGTGCCGCTTGTATTATGATCTCGCCAGTACGAATGTATCAGTAACGTATTTATTCTGCATTGACTACTTCTTCGTGACAACGGACGTAGACGGTTGCCTGCAAAGATTCTTCATTTAACATTGAAGTACTGAAAATCAAGTTCCGAGTGCGGTCTAGTCGTCATGCCGTAGTAAGGTGGAAGCGGGAATCCGGAATCCACACTGAAATGAAGAGAGTAAAATACAGCCTCATAAGAGGAATTTCCCCTCAAGATTTTCCTATCTAAAAAGGCAGTGATATTTTATTGAAGAAAATTGTTGTAGCTATTGTCGTTTCTTTGATTCGACTTAGTAAATTTTAAATTCACCACCAGTGCCTAACTCCTCCCTCCGGTGCATTTCAAACGTTCATATAAAAAGAAAGGGTGATAAATATAGAGCGAAGGTAAAGTTGGCAAACTTGAATTATCCTTGGCAAACTTGAATGTTTCATGTATCAGTTATCCATCCCATTATAGCTGTAGTTATGAATATCAAAGAATATCTACCAAATATCACCTGTTATCGGTTGGGTCGTCATTCTGCTTGCGGTTATATGACACAATGATACCTGTATTAAATAATTACAGGAAAGATGCGAAATATTCTTTAACGTGAGTCATTCCATTGCGTATTTAGGTAACGATTCAGTTTAAAAGACGAGAAAATTTTATTATTCGTCACAGATATAGTTTGGAGTGTTGTCTGTATAGTATCAGCACATTTACATGGTAAATATGATTTGTAAGTGTTAAGGTGAATGCTATGCCAGAGTTTTCTCTGTGGAAATGGAAGCTGGCGATTACGTATTGAGTTTTTTTAAACCGTCATTTCAAAATTCCCGCTTAACTTCTGTTTTCATTACGGAGCTGGGTTTACCTCGCTACATCTTGTCTTTTGATGCTTATCTTTCATCCCTTCCTCACGAGACCGTAGCTTTCAGGGGGTGGGTTAGTGGAAGGAGGACTGGCATCAAGGGTTTCTGAATCACCCCCCTTGAGATTTTCGGGAGATTTAAGCGAAATCTTACAAATGAACACCCATTCCGAAACATTCCTGTCTTAAGCCTCACATCCTCGTTTTTACTGACATCCGCCTGTTTAAAAAAATAGCAACCTGACACCATCTTTCTCCTGTAAAAACTTCAGCCAAACTCGTAGCCATCTAATGACCCGTATCTGAGAACATGGGTGCAAATACTTAAATGATTGAGGAATGAATCCCATATCCTGAAAAACAACTGAACTTCGATTTTTATCATCTTTGTTCGGAAGAAATAAGACGTGAGAATCGATGAACGGCGAAAAAGATATACTAGCCCTTCTTTAAATTAAACATTTCCAAGGGCTTTTGACCCGAAGGTTAGGTTTTGGTGTGTGGAGACAGAAAAGTGTTTGATATGCGTTTTGGACAACACCACCGTCACCCTCTCATATCCTCCTATAGTTCACTCGATCCTTTTGGGAGCGATATAGAGGGGATGGGGAAAGAAACTTTTGAACACTTACTCATTTTATCAGTAATTCCATCTGTTCTTGCTTGGTAACGATTAAATTATTCTTGTTTTTCTCTAACATGCTGTCATCCAATTTATAACTTATCTTCCTACTTCTGAAGCTTATTCGGGTGGAATATATCGCGAGAATGAACCTCTTTCACTAAGTAGTTCAACCCAAAAGGTTGTTTGAATTGGTGAGGGTAGAGTTTTCCTTCCGAGATAATCCACGGAGATGTGAATTACACACATTCAGGAAGGGTGAATCGGTTCTTTTCCCTGGGTCACCTTGATCTTCGAGAATTTTAGTTTTCCAAGGTATCCCTTTTCCCAGGCTCTGCCCAATGCTTGAGCCTGAGGCATTTCGACCAGCAGCAAAGCGTTTCATTAAAAAAAAAAACGGTCTAAAAGAAATACTGAAAAGCGGAACTGTTCTTTCATAAGAATCGACATTCATAAGAATCGGCATTTGATGTGCGTTCAGGACGTCACCTTCAGCATATTTTCCTCCTGTTGTCGTATATATTCGATCCTTTAAGAGTGATAAACATTGGATTGTTTGAGAAACTCCGTTTTTCACGTATGAATTCCACTGGATGACAAAATTAACGAGTCGACGTTGTTTTCATATTTGATCGAAATAGTGGTGAAAGTGGTGAATTGATTTTGCTCATTGATTTTGTTCTTAGCTACGAAAAAGCTTAGATGACGTAAAGTTTCTTAGAATAGAATTTTTACGAGAATATCTCTAGATTTTAAATGGATGAATGAAGAAAATCATGTGCTTTTATAAGTTAGTGGAATAGCATAT
The DNA here is from genome assembly GCF_921293095.1 of Ischnura elegans. NCBI lineage: Eukaryota > Metazoa > Arthropoda > Insecta > Odonata > Coenagrionidae > Ischnura > Ischnura elegans. The sequence continues at coordinate 31,759,212 of NC_060250.1, read as the reverse complement.
GCAGCAGTCATTTTTTCACATCTTTTCCTACTTTTTCAGATTGAAGGTTGCATTTCTACCTCTTAAGATTATTCTGTAAAAATAAAACGTGAGAAGTAGCCTGTGCTATATAATAACGGCTTGAAAGAAAGTTTCTGTTCCTACTATAAACTCTGGTTTTCCCCAAGGCTGTTGACCTCAATGTTAGGTTATTGGGTGTCAGGGACGTGAGGAGTATTTGATATGCGTTTGGTACACCACCACCGCCTTCATCTCCTCTCCTGCTTCCGTATGTATTCAATCCTTAGGGAGCGATAAAGAAGGGATAACGATATAAAATGTGTTTTCCTCCTATTAATTCATCTAGACTTGAAAATCGATGATTTGGCTTTGTTTTCGTTTATAATTGTATTCATCGTGTGTTGATTGCGAATGATACTTATTTGCTTCAAAGAATCACCTCCAGAATATTATTAGCATAAGATTATTTCTGGCTTTCAATTAGATATATTGAAAAATACATGTGCCTTTATGAATGAATGCCCCGTACCGCCAAAATTTTTTTCATGGTGTTCCCTTCTTTTTTTCTGGTGAAAGCTTGCCTTACCAATTTTGCTGATTATTCGGCTAGTATAAATCACGCGAAATTTACCTATGCTACATCGAGACGTCGAAAAAGTAAATCTAAGTGTTCCTATTGCAATCTTTGGCTGTCTTTGTTTCGAAGGTTCGAAGGTTATTGGGTGCGTGGGGGATGGGAAGTATTTGATATGCGTTTGGGACACCACTACCGCCTCCTTCATCTCGTGCTGTCGTATGTATTCGATCCTTTGGGAGTGATAGGGGAGGGACGGGATGGTGAGAAACTTCGCTTTGGGCGTGTTGGCATTGGCGCCATTCTTTTCCGCTTCCGCGACGGCGAGTCGACTCTCATGGGGCCCGCAAGGGGAGGGAAAAGGGCGGAAGAAAAACAATGAAGTGGGAAAAGTGGGTGGGCTCCCGGCGGCGCGTGCTTTGCTGCCCTCCTACGTGCGTGCGTGTGTGATGAGGAGTCGACTGGGAGGAGCCACCGGGCGATTCCTTCTTTTTTTCTGACTGTTTCGCTTTCACCTCACCAATGTCGCCACTGTCGTCCTTTCCCTATGCCACCACACTCTTCCTTCCCTTCGCACTGTCGTTCTCTCTATCTCTCTCTCTTTATTCGCTCGATTTCTCCGAGTCTCTTTTCCTCAATGGCGGGCGTACTCGCGGGTCACAAAGTCGGCGTAGGTACTAGAGCGATTGAAGCGAAAGAGTGGGACTCAGCTGAGGTGTAGGAATGAAATGAAAAAGGGTGGGACCCAAAATATACTCACAAAAGAGGAGAAGGCTTAAAAAAAAGGCGTAAAAAGCTTATTTTTTATTCTCGTGAACACAGAAGTTAAGAGGGAAAGTGCTAGTATCTTGTAAATAGGCCGGCAGAATGCGTAGGCGTGTTTTTTTGCGTCACTTTGACCGTTCTACCTGAATGGAACAGGTAAAGAAAGATGGGAAAGAGAAAAAATACGTAAGTGTGAAAAGGTTAGCTGACGGGAGGATTAATTATTTCCAATTAAAGATCCTGTTTATATTCTCGGTAGAAGGTCCCTTTCCTGTTAGATACAGAAGTGTGTGTTTAAACATTACCAGGGAAGTGTATGCTCAGCCTTGGTTGGATTGGATGGAATGCTTTCCCTCGTCCCACGATCCCGAACTTGGCATTACTAATTTCTTTGGTATGGATGCGTAAATCATATTCATCCATTAAAGTGTCGATGCGGCTGGAGGTAACATTGTGGAATATTATGGGCTTCGTGTACCCAAGAATCTGAAGACTATCTGGGGTTGATTTACATTTTACATTGGAATAAATGATTAAACCCTTGGATTGTTGGGAAATAAAAGGAAAACGGGTTGGACACAGTATACATAGACACACGATAGGCAAAGGCTAAAAAAGTCTAAAAAACTTTCTTAATTCGTACACACTAAAGATAAGAGGGAAAGAGCGATTTTCGAGTAAAATAGCCTGGAAAGAACAGTATATTTTCCCGTTACAGAAAGGTGTGTTATTAGATAACTGAACGAGTAGAAGCCAGGTTTTTGGTGTGTTAGATGGAATATTTTCCTCCGTTCCACGAGCTCGACATGGGTATTAAGATTCCCACTGTTATTCATGCTTAATGTAAGTGACTCCATTACCTTGTCCATATGGCTGGGTATATCATTATGTAATCTGAAGTGGCTTTCTGAAAGAACAATCTGAATACCATCTGTGATTAATTGATTTCCTCCTTTGTTATTAACTATTATACTTTTCGCAACAAGTGTCGTACGGTATTCAAAGTTCAAGTTCCGGTAGTTCAAAGCCCAACCATGGATTTTGATGAAACTTATACGTAAATACCTAAGAGTTACTTCTCGGTTTAAAAGAATGAAGTTGAGGTTTTATTAAAAGCTAAATTGTTTATTTCATTGCCGATTTGCATCAGCCTATTATAGAGGGAAAATTTTGTAGTATAAAATTTCAGTGTTTCTGGAAGGGAAAGCGATTGTGGTTCTTGAGAAAGACCATGCCTTATACTCATGGTTGAAAGAGATGCTTTTTAATTAAGGTGTTGACGTCTCAAATCCAAACTGTGGCTCAGGAGACGGAGGCCGTGCTTACTTAAGCCACTGTCGGAGAAATAAACCCCACTTAGTCGCTATACCGCGTCGGACGTTTTCTCTAGCACTGCATAGAACAAGTGACTTTGTGCGGAGTCACGCTGGCAGGTGTAAATTTATGTACACTAAGGATGAAATACAACTTGTTCGGTCAACCCTGTCTGAGATTCACCTAAGAAGAAAATGGATTTGTGATGTAACTGGTATCATGCCTAACGGGCAATCGGGAGATCTCGGTTCGAATCCGGCCTGTGCCAAATGAGTTTTCCTGGATATCACACAAGTACTTATACCACTTCTTTTTTACCGAGTGCGACCCGGGTGTCAATGAATTATCATCATCTTCAGGCAATTTATGATACTTTGCGCCTGAAGATGATGATAATTCATTAAAACCCGGGTCGCGCTCTTTAAAAAAGAAGTGGTACAAGTAATTGTGTGATATCCAGGAAAACTTATAATGGAATACCACAAAGTCAATCAACAGTTAGTGAATTTTCTTTGCCAAATGATTTTTCATGGCTAATTTCATCCTTGCACATCCATGCACAGGTGCCAAGTTATATTCACCAAGAACGAGTGGTATTTATTAAGAGCCGCTATTGCTCCCCCTTCCAGAAACGCAGAAATTTTCGATTAAAATTGCCCTTCATAATTGGCTGGTAAAAACCAGCTAGGAAGGGTAAAATTTATCTTTGAAATAAAGCTTCAAAGTCAATCTTTTAAACATCTTTGCACCTGTGAATACGAATAAAGTACCTGACTTGTTCTATGCACGGCTTTGAATCTTGGACATTCCGCAGTGTCTCAGTTTCAAAAGATGTGCCATCCGATTTGCGCCAGGCCTTTTTCGATGGAAGTATAATCATTTCGAGTGGGAATCTGTTGAGAGGAAGGTTTTGGGGAGAGAGATTTCGTGGGTGCAATGGGTAGAGTTGAGGGGCCCTGTGGAGTGGATATAGGGCGTGGGGAAGGAGCGCTAAAGGAAGTGGAAGGCGGCAGTCGTCAGGACACGCATTGGCATGAATGCCAAGTAGTATCGGATGCTGTGGAATTCGACACTGGGTGAGAGGACGAAGGTGGAGGAGTTATTTTCGAAAGGGCGGCTCCTCCCAGGGGTCAAAAAGGGTTAGTAGAAGCGGTATGAGGGCGAGAGTTTTGGCGGAGAGGTGAGAAAAAACGTGGGGATTGAAAATGCAGGGAAAACGATGGATGATTCGATGCGTCCGATGTGAAAATGAGTAGTGAGTCAGGGTATACGAGGGCAATGGTGTTGTTAAATCAGACCAGGAATCGAAATTTCTATAAAGAATTTTTTAATATTGTAGAGACTGCTTTGCTACACACCATTACTGGTCTACAATGCTAACATTAGATTGGTTTGTCGGGATTGGCTTGATTGGATGTATTCATTAGGCCTTCATACCTCAAAATGTGACCTATGAGGTTGTTCCGTCTTTTTATTAAGGTTTTCATGAGGCTTCTTCTATCACCTACATTTCGTAGGACTTCCTCTTTACTAACTCGGTCAATCAAGTTGATCCTCATCATTCTTCTGAAGCATTATATTTTGAAAATGTGGAAGGAAGGAAGCGAGGCTTATTTACAACGAAAGTTTAAAAAATCTTGCCCATGAAGCCGTTTTCTCTTACGTTTTCAAATGTGGCGAAAGTGGCCACCCTCGTTTTCGAAAGTTGGTGACGCCAGTAGATCTGAGATCCATTATTTGATCACGGGAACCCCTTATTGAGGAAAGTAATCGCACATAATGGCGTAAGCAATCACGAACCCCGTTAAGCCGATTTGCGAGACGAAAAAGTGACGGAAAAACGGTGATCCGCTCGTAGCTCGGCCACATCATGTTATTAGCTTTTAGGACATCGAATTTACTCCAATAATTGCTCTCGAAGTCGGTGGCTGATCAAGAAACTGATAATTACGTTTCGTTTTCTTTTGAAATCTTCTCTTATCGCAATCGTCAATTTAGAATAAAAACTTGGTGAACGGACTCCATACTGGAAATCTGTTGTGAAGGCAGTCAGATTAGCCCAGGCACTTTCTATTATTTTGTTTCCGAGCGAGTGTAGGTGTTTTTGAAGGCGGGTTCTGCCTAGCGTAGATTAGAGCAGAATTTCTTTCTGAAGGTTTTTTCGCGAAATTTTATTAGGAGGAAAGTGGTCTTTTGGTGTTCAGATCACGTCAGACCATTTTTTTTATCAATCCCGTCGCATTGAGGAGTGATTGGTATCTCTCACTGCGATACCTTTGAATGCTTTTATCGTGTGGTGAAACGGCGCTTGGAGATCGTAAAGCAAGTTAATTTGCAGAACGATCATTGTGTGCGAAAGGTGTGATTTCTATCTGTACTGGCCTGGCAATCGCGGCGATCGATTTTGGGGAATCCTAATCGCCATACCCCCTGCTGCATTTTGATTCCCTTTGAGCTAGAATACTTTCAATCGCATGTAGACTATGTCCGCATTTCCGACCGCATGTAGACTATCGCATGTCCGACTATGGAGTCCCAATTCTTATTCATTTCTGCTTCGGAGAGACATTTACCAAGGTTCTTTGAGTGCTCTACTACCCTTAAGAATCTTGGACAATGGCTACCCTGGCGGAAATAGTCAAGGTTGGAAAGTATCTATTATGTGGCTGAAATTTATCTCATTTATCATCACATGGAATCAATATACAGCACATTCATGAATATATTGCTGGAGTCTGGAGCTCAAGAATGCATGTTTTGAGCCTTTTCTCTGATGTGTGCGAAGTTGTATTTGAAAAATAACTATGAGCAAGTGATTGTGGTGCATTCTATAACTCTCTGTTCCTAAATGTGTAGTGGTTATTTTTACATTCAAGGACGAGGGACTTATTTTGGAGTTTTTACGTTCATGATAATTTCCTCTCGAGTCAGTATAAGAAAATCTTAAATGTGTGAAAAATGTTAGTGTTAAGTTTGTTTTTCCTCAACGTCAACCCTAAACGTACAAAATCTCGTAATATCAGCAACATGTCATCTTTTCGTGAATATTATACACCCAGAATATATTGAGAACAAAAGTTCCTTAGTGGCAAATTTAAAAAGGGTATTACAACAGGTTTAGGAAAGGTAGTATTATTCCGTAATCATATACTTGGTTGGAGGGAGGATTGTTTTCGTATCATAGAATTATTCCATTCCTAAAGCAGTGGCGTCTTAAATGGATTTACACTTTTTTGTACAAATTTTTTTACCAAGCAGTTTCCTTTTACAAATTACTCTCTCCAAGCGATATCCGAGGTGATTGTGGAAAATTTCATGACTTCTGCTTGGCACTTATGGAAGCGTATTGTTCCCATTTAAAAGCTATAACTACCACAATATTATAAACCAAATTCATACTTTTTGCGCGTTATATCGAAAGAAGTTTGAACTATGAATTGAATGGCTTGGAGATATATTGGCGTTAGTCAAAAATCAAAGTTTTTCAATTATATAATCTTTGCGTTTGTAAGTGTTTTCAGGATTTTAATCCTTATTTTAATCGATTTCATTATGCATTGTCTTTCAGCATGCAATGGGTGTCGTTATTCAATGTTTCAACAATCGGTGTCAGCTGCTTAGATACACAATTGTGTAGGCCAGACTCACTTAACTTTGATTCGCAAAGACGTTGGAACTATGCTGAGGGCTCCCAAGGGCTCCCAGTATTTCCTGCAACCTAGCGTTCCCAATGTCTAACACAATTGCGTTTCTAGGTAGCTAGAATATTTGAGTCGGTTGCCACGGATATCTCAAAATCAACAAAACATGACTTACACCAATATGTATCTCTGCTCATCAATTGCCAATATAAATTCAGCTTTTCGGGTGTGACATTTTACTCCGCATACGCATTGTACTCATTTCTTGTTTTCATTTCTATATTTCTCAAGAGACGCCTTTTTTTTGTGTTTCCGTCGGTAACCATATTCCTCCTCTTTTGGTCTTTCGTCGTCCGCTGCAACATCCAGCAATCCCCTGGCGCGTTTTGTTTCCTTTTATTCCCTGGCACACTCTCGATCCCTATCAATTGCCAATTGCCAAACTTCCACCCCCTACGTGCCATTTCCGTTCTTCGCCCTTTCCCGTCGACCCTCTTGTCTCCGTAATGCACCCTTTCGCAGCGAAGAATTCACCCCCCTTTTGCCTTTTCCAAGCCCTATTTTTATTGCAATGGCATTGCTCCTTCTTCATCCCGTTATACTTTCGATTTTCCTCTTCGTCCCCCTAGCCACACTTCCCCCTCCAACCCCTATATATTCCTGAAAATTTCTTTCCACGCGCTGTTATAACTTCTTCTCAAACTTCTCCCTTTCATATTGTTCCTTTCTTTTCCTCCATTTTCTTTTTCAAGATTTCTTGTTATCCCGTCACACTCACCCACCAAGTCTGTTTCACTCTCAGAGCGAAGAAATTGCTCGGTGAAGTCCATACTCCGTGTACTCTGTAAAGGTTGTGGACATTTAACGCATATAGGGATTTTCGGAATGTAATACCTATGCACTTCATTAATGACTTAGTGGTGGTGGTACGCAGCTGTAATAATCTCATTAGAAATATACCTCATTTATACGGGGGCTTTACGTGCCTCATTCGCGGATGTGGAAATAATTTGAAGGTATCGCTTTTGGGTGGTCGGTAATATTCTTTCAAGAAGAAGCTTTATTCGAAAAAGTATATAAATGCTACTAAATTATGCTAAAAAGTATATAAATGCGATCAATCTCGTCAATCTATCAACGAGCCTACGTTGTACCTAAAGTGGGTGTAAATTAACCTTTATTTTTGCATAAATTCTTTGTTGTGGTAATATTGAAATAAAAAAAATCAGTATTAATTTTACAGTCAGGGTGTAAAAGCAAGGCTTCGAATGCCCTCGAGGATAATGAAATTGAATCTTCTGATACATATTGAATTATTTCAGACGAAATTGGTTTCCGAATATGATTATCCATTACCGATATCAGAGAAATTCTTACTTACTCCATATTTGCGGGATCCAATTAGTCAATTAAGCAATTATCTTGACTGGTGTCATTTCTAATTGTTGGAAATCAAATTGAATGTTCGGCCCGTTGACGCGGTTTTGATTAATGGACTACAGCTGATGTTGACGTCAAGAAAAATTGATTTTCACTGATTTATTTGCTCTCCCTATATCTGCTGTGATGTGCCTGTCGTATCAGCTCTTATCGATTTGATGCTGTTGAACCATCGAGTTCTTAATCAAGTTCATTCCGTGGAATTTTTATCGCGAAAGAATTAAATTGATTTGTGCCTTTTTTTTGGGGATTGTTACTAATTGAAGCTGTTCCTAAAGTGCCACTGATTTTTCAAAGCCATGCGGATACCTCAATCTGTTCACCCCAGTTATTGGCATGTTCTAAAATCTTGGGAGAACACGCAATCACCCGAAATGATCCAAGGAGGGGGGGTTGAAATATTTTTTTCCCATCCTGTTGTCACCTAAACACTCGACTGCCATTAAATTTTATTGGCAGGAACATCGCTCCGCGTCACTGGAACAGAAAACGAAACTCCACACGCTCGAAATATATATATGCATGTATGTACGCGGCGAAAGATTTTGCGCGTGTGTGTACATGTGTGCATGTGTGTGTGTTTTCCGCGACCACCAAAACAAAAAAAAAATCTATATATCCGCAGAAAGTAAAAAAAAAGAAAGAAACGAGAACGCTCGCAGATGGCTCTCTCCCCGCCAATCCATTCGTCCAAAAAGGTCCCGAGGGGAAGGAAGCGTCACAGTTTCCACTACAGAGGGCGCAATTCACCACATTATCCTCTATCTCCCCCCTCCCCCTGCCTCCCTCCGCTGCAACCCCTTCCTCCCCTCTCTCTCTTTCACTTGTCGCTCCGCCGCGGCGCGTCGTCCGACCGACCCTTTAAAACATTCCGTTCCACCGATTCCCTGCAGCCATCTCCAGCCTCGCAGCCGCACGTAGTCCTCACACATTCCTCTTCCCTCTCTCTCTCTCTACATGTCGAAAAACCTCACTCAGTCTTGTTTTCAGCCGCTTGCCGCCCGGAAAAAACAACCTATGGTCATCCGTGCTTTTTCATCCCTTCCCTCACTTCGCTCCTCGTGCAACGATTCGAAAAGCATGCACACAAGCTCATGCAAACACAAAAAACCTTCATTCTTGTCCATGTCCACACGGCCAAATCCCTTTTTCTTCCGTTCAAAACACTCCGTTTCTCCCTTTTCTATACACTGTCTCGATGTATCTCGTGATACTTCTTCGTTCATCTTGTGTCGGTCAGATTTGACCTCTATTTTCGTCGTCCATTCGTCAATATCGTCTTCTTCCTTTTCAGAAACTCCATTTTCAGGGATTTTCCAAATCGCTTAGCCCAGATTCCATACCCCATATTTAATGAGTTGACGGTGTTTCCGTATTTAAAAAAAGCATTATTCAGTAGTCGATAGAGCGTGGTGATGTTAGTGCTTATTAACTCAAAAGCATTGATGGAATTGATACATTTCGAGTCTGGCTTTAAAACGCATTTCATGATAAAATAGTCCGCCTATGATAGTGAGTAAATGTCACCACCAAAATGTAATCCGTTGGCTGAAGCTCTTCCTCTTGCTTTGCTTTCTTCAGTAACACATCTTTCTGGCTGACGTGCATATTTAGAATACCCTTAAACATTGCCCAATTAAATAGAATTAGGTGTATACTTTTGTACGTAATCAAAGTATTAAAAAATATGCTCATGTGTGGAAATGGAAATGCTTTAAAATATTTATTGAAAATATTTCTCTTACTTTTGGTTCATCATCATTAGTCAACAATCCTAAGATTGGTTTGACGCAGCTCTCCATTTCTCTCTCCTATCCGCTAATCTCTTCATAGCTACATATTTATTCTCTTTTACATCCTTTATAACCTGTCCTATATAACTCATTCGGGGCCGTCCCTTGCCCTTTTACCCTTCTACTTGTCTTTCAACGATTGTCTTCATCAGGCCATCGTGCCTCTAAATGTGGCCAACTAAGTTGTCGCTTCTTCTGCTTAATGTTTTTAGGAGGCTTCTCTTTTCTCCTACTCTCCTTAGCACTTCCTGGTTACTCACACGGTCAATCCATTTTATCTTCATCATTCTTCGGTAGCACCACATTTCGAATGCTTCCACTCTTGACTTCTCTGCTGCTGTCAACGTCCATACTTTTGGTTAATTATTATTAATATTATTATAATATTTATTTGCAAGCATATTTGCCCTCGCTTCCGAAAGAATCCATGCTTAAGGTGTATTCCACTATATCTTCCGATGTTTCTACATAGCATATGGGCCAAATTAACCCCATATATCAGTAAATTATTCTAGACTAGTAATTCAGAGTAGCCTTGTCCACTACAAACCTATAAGTCTTTTGGGAACACTCAGGGTATAGCCATTACCCCTTGTAGATCATTAACAATCCACTTTGTCCTTTCCAAACTCTCTAATTGAAGCTGCTAGTTCCATAACTACGACAACCTCGATACATTTCATCATGATCCTATCGTTGTCATCCCGAAACAGTTGTCCAGCGTAGATTTCCAAAATCCTTGTTTGACAACCCCCATGCCCTAAGTTTTAACCACTGCTGCCCGTTTCCCTCGGGGAGTGTCCTTTTAAAATATATTAGCTTAATATTTTGTTCTTCATTATTTGAAAAATAAATACAAATTCGTTCTTTTGATTAATAATTTTGCCGTTGTAGCCTTTCCAAAGCGCAGCGATGCATGCAAGGAAACTTCTAAGAGCGACGCCTTTTATCCGGTTTATTAATTACAATCTTTAGAATGTACTGTATTCTTCGAGGTGGCATCCATACTTCTATACTTATTTTACCCATCCGTATTTACGTTACTGTTACTGCATCACCCTTTCAATGTGTTTCTCAGAATCAAACGCGCGACGCGAACCTTGATCCATGATGTTGCAGTAAGAATATTTTAGATTTCCATCGATGTGAAATAAAACACTGGAGTTATATGTTCCAACCTCCTGTTAATATTAGCTATCGATTTACAATCCAGCAATCTTGGTTAATGGATATACGTGCCGATGGATGGCATGTTATTGCCTTGATACGCCTGTACCATAGGGTTATATTCTTTCCCCTTCGTCCGTCTGATTCAGTGAGTTCTTCTTAACCATGAAGTTGTCTATCAGAGCATGAAGTGTTATCAAAGGTTAATTCCTTTGTCTACCTGATTAAATTGTATTTTGTAGCGCTTATAAATACTGCAGTTTAATGATTCAATGTTAATTGCAATTATCTTTTGGGGGCTTTCTTTGCTGTATAGTTATCGCAAAAATGGTCATTTTATTACCTGATTTGGTTCTGTAAAATATTCTATGTAATTTCAAGGTGTCAGGATAAAAATTTCACGCTTTGAAAGCAACTCAACAAATAACCAATCTCTCAATTGAATGCCGTTTTTTAGCCAAAAAGTGAGTACAAATTGTATCATACTGTTTGGAGTACCTGAGTGTCCTTTAAAATAATAATTATTTACCTTGCTGAGCTTGGGACTATCCATCTTGCCAGTAGAGTAATTAAATGAAAATCAGTCGTCATTAAGAAAAGAAGTTGCTGCTTTACCAGAAATGAGACTGCATATTAGAAGAAGAAAGACCAGTAAGTGTGAGTTGTACTCGTACGCCTTTGTATTAGAGTTAAGGCACAAAAAATGCCAGCGTTGAGTGGTCACGTGAACGCTGACGTCACGTATTTGGCATATGTACCTATAATCACTGGCTTGGCCTTTTGTTTACTTTTTGATGCGGTATTTATGCGGGCCTAAAAGAATTAACTTCTCAATATCGCACATGAACTTGGTACATAGCGATTTTTTATTAGTTTTTTAGCGTCTTATTGTGGTATTTCCACGCTCCCGTGAGCATATAGGTAACATTTTCATCTGATGACCAAATCCCATAATGGGACTTCCCTAACCCGATCGGTAGTAGAGTAATAATTCGTCGCGAAAATCGTTTTAAAATCTTAGCGAGGTTTTTTTTTGATAATATCTTTCAAATACGTACGTATACAGGTACTCAAATAGAATTCTCTCGGGAACTTTCATTTCGCCCCTATTTAATGCCCCACTTATTCGTTGTTCCTCAAATCTCTTCATTCAGTTCTCTGACTCCGACTCCTTGTCAGTTCATTCAGTTTACATGTCGTTGAGGCGAATGAATTTTTGATGCTGCTAGTCGACCGTGAAATATAACTTCCTCATCCGAGTGAAAGTTATCGACGACGCTTAAGAACTTCTTTCTTCTGCTTCTCGCGCTCCGTTGGTTCTTATCAGTTTTTATGAGGACTAGGGAGTCTCGTTGTGCAATCGATTCTTTTCGCCCGACTGCCACGCCATCGGTTATGCGAGGAGGAGGAGGAGTGGAGAATAATAGTCAAGAACGGAAACCATTAGTCAAGAGGGGACTCGCGAAGCCAAACTGCGTTCTGCCGAAATGGAGAGGCCCTTACAAATGCTCCCGCGGATTACATCGAATCTACTCCGCTTAGATGGTGGTCCTTTACGCCTCTGAATCAGCTTCACACGGCAGGTGATATCTATTCAATCTCCACTTCAGGGGAAAGCGATATTGATTCAATTCTGACTTTTCTGTGGCTGCATCCATTTTCAGTTAGGCAATATCGCAATTATAGCACTTTATTTATATTGAGAAAATAATCAATACCATGGAAACCATCTTTTCCGAAATTTAATAGGCAATATTGAATATTTTTGTTTTTGTAATACATGCATCTATTTTGTAGATAACCTCTCCTTATTTTTTTTTGAAATTATTTCTCATATTGCGTCCTCATACTTAAAAAAAATATCTGGCCGCATTCTGAAATATTTTGACATCATTTATATTAATTCAGATTTTTTTTCATCGTAAGTCCTTATAAAGCGTGTGCCTTAATGAAAGGTACACGCTATGCTTGGTTACCTCATCTTTACAAATGTCCTCCATTATGGTAATTTAAGCGCATCGGATGTTGAGGTTTGGGTTTAATTGTCTTCTGCTTTCATAAAAGCTTTTCACTCATCTTCGTAACATGAATTTAACTCCGTGGTTTATTGTGTGTACCAGTGATCTATCGAATTATAAAAGTTGTCAGCCTTTCTTCACGGAGAAGCATCGGCTACTTGAGGCGGCTATATGGAAAATTTTGTCTCCTTACTTCCCTTCAGTATTATCGAATGTGGCTTCCGTCATATTGGTTTTTTAAGTATTATGATACCACGAATACCATGATATATTATAATTTGACTCCTATTGGGTATACATACCTATGGATATTTACTCCCTTTGTGAGTTTAATAACTTTTTAGTTGTATGGACATTAACTTAAGTGTCGATTAGCCGTGATTGAAATAGGAATGTATTCAATGGATCTCAGTAGAGATGTATTTGGTACCGTGTACCAATGCGCGATCCTTTTTTGCAATTGACAATAGTGAAGTATAACCTTGGGGATTCCGAAGAAAATGGAAGTGAAGTCTTATTTTCTACGGTATGAATATCACAAGTGTAGAGACTAGTTTTCTTCAGTGAAAATACTGTAAACATAACAAATATCTCGCTTTGAAAAACCTTTTGAGATTAATCATCACCGTGTCCGTCCATGAAACCTTATTCCAATAGCATTAAGTTAGTTAGATTTAGTAGTATAAATAGAAGCCAGTGCGACAATTACTGGGGAACAAACACCAAGACGCCTCTGTGCAAGCCCATGGCATCTGTACCAATTTGTACTTCTATTTCAATTGATAATTTTGTTGATAAATCGGTTGAGGGAAAGGATAAAGGCGAAGAGAAGCTGAAATGCCTTTTATTTAGCTTCCGGGCTTGTATTAGTAATCATCGTCTAACGAAATTTTATCTGCAATTGGGAAGCCATCAGTGTAAACGGGCGAAGATTGACCTGAAATTTTCTTAAATTGGATGGGAAATTCTCAGAAATTATAATTTGACACATCGCGAAAAGAACTGCAAGCTTCTATTTAAGTGCTCTTAGCTGTTTAACCTATAGTTTTCCCCATTTAAAACCTAGGAATTATAATATGACCCAAGGTGGAAAGAAATATGACCTCTATTTAACTAATCTCCGTTGTTTAGCTAGTCTGCTGTTTAATCCATGGTTTTCCCCGGTAGGAACTTGGGAACAGAACTGAATAACGTGAGAAACCTAATGGGTAGAGATGCGTGAAAATCGCAAATGCGATAAATGCGATGTGCGCAAATAAATGCGACGTAGATGCGATGACTGGACTTTCATGATATTTTTACGCAAATTTGCCTTTTGGACGGCAAAATTCGTACATTTTGTGCCGAGCGCAGTTTAAATGCTCCGCCGACACTCACCGCTTGAAGCATGTGAGCGACTGGCCAGCAGCTAGTTGGCTGGGACTCTACGCGACCGCGAACTACAAGTGGGCGCGGGCAAGCTACACCTCCGCCACTATATGTCTTATTCCTTAATTGATTATTGTTCTACAAAATAATTATTTAAAATATTCTGTTTTTGTCACATAACTGTGTTTCACTACATTTTATCGTCATCTACCTCATTATGGAAATAAAAATAGACGCTAAAGAATGCGATAAAGTAAAAATGAAAGTGCGAATTTCACGTATCTCTACTAATTGGTCATTAACTTCATATCGTTTCGGAAATAACTCATTTCACTCATACATCGATATGTGCCTTGTGGTGTGCATAAGGATTAATTTGTTAGAAATTGCAACCGTTGTGACACCTGGGGACCGAACCCCACGCTGCCAAGTTGCGAGGTCTGCTTCCGAACACATTCCCATCGCACCAGACCAATCCCCTCATACTAATCCAGCCCCCCCTCCCCCTTGCCCCCTTTCCCTCCGGGCCAGTCCACTTCCCCCCCCACCCTCCCCCAACCCTTGCTCGGCATATATCGAAAGGGAGATAACACGTAGTCGACAAGGGCGTTCCTCTTGATGGGCGCATGTTGTGGTGGCGCTGGGGGGGGTGGGTTTGCGCCCTTGGGGGGAGGGTGGTAGAAGAGGAGAGACTCGCCCACCCGGGCCGTATCTGTAGCTGCGCCCCCACAAGGGAGACTTAGGAAACAAGGGGACATGAGGCTGGGCCGTCGTGAAAGGGGAATGGTCAGAATACGGTCAAAGTATGGTTTGGAAGGGAGGGTAGGAGGTTTTAATATGTTTTTTTTGTTCAAGGCGTGATGGTGGGAGTTTATATGAAAAAGAGTGGTGTACATATATATTTTTTGAGCCTGAGATTGGGTTGGAGTTGGCGAACTTAGCGGGTCCTTTCACTACCGTTGCCGAGCTTATTGAACCAAATGGATGATTTCTTTTTTTTTTCTCTCGAGGCATTATGTTCGGGCATGCTTATTTTTTTCTCGAAGTTTTTCGCGAGGGAGGGAGGAATGTTTGGGGAGAAATATCTCGTTTACCGAAGACCGTAGTGGGTCTATTTTTTTATTTTCCATCTTTCACATTCAAACTTGTCGTATTTTTTTAAAAGTGCTATTTCTCCGGGTTATACCTTGATAATCTGTTGGTGGCTGAATTAGAACGTATGTAGATGGGTCCATCTCTTTTTTGTTCTCATGTATGCTAAGAGGGCGAGTATCAATCTTTCTTTCGGTGGAATAAATTATATGAATTTTTATTTCATCTGGTCTGTAAGTCACGTTTAGCCTTACCCTACTTTTTTATAACGGACTCATAACATAGCCATTAAAATAATCAAATAGATGTATCAACTATCTTGGTAAGTTCAGCATAAAAAAACCTCGAGGGACAATGGTTTTTGACTGTGTACCTTAAGGCTGTAAATTTCATCATTATTTTTTCATTGAATATAACATTAAAACCGAAACCGATGTTAGTGACAGCATTTTACCTAAAAGACTAAGGTGAGTGTTTCCAAAATCATTTTTCGATTACACGTAATGAGTTATTAAATTATAATAATTATTGGCTAACAGAATTCAGAAAGTGTTGATGTTTGAGCGTTTACAAACTAGTTGTTGATTTGCAGAAAGTCAATGGTGTTCATTTTACTTATTTATCAGCCATATTTGACTTATTTTCAGCCCTTATTTTTTCCCCTGGCATCACAAAGATACAACCGCGAATATTTATCACTTCTCCTACGCACATATGATTGCTTTGTGATGAGTCATCATCAAGAATAACTGTTTCCATGTAAACCTTGGCATGAATACCCCGAATTAATTTTTTTGGGATCAGTATTGCACAATTTTTCTCGGGCCTCAGGCATGTTTGTTGGAATACACAATTGAAAAAAATCAAAAATCCCTCCTTTGTTTAATATGATAGTACCAAGTGCTAATGTGTCTCATTTTTCTGGTAGAATTTGTGTGGATTTTCTTATCTGTGATATAATCGATGATATGAACGCCGCTTGGCTTTTGATCAAGACGTACGTTGAGCGCAAATTTGGCCTTGAAGGAGAGATAGTGGATATAATCCTGGATTGGGATACTAGAATTAAAGAACGCAGATTTATCCTTTCTGCAACAGATTTATAGGAACTTAAGGTTTCAGTTTATGTATAGGAAAATGAAATGAATCTGAGTATGAAAAATACTCGATGAAATATACTAGTTGATGTGAATTGGCTAAAAAATAAAAATTTGGTGGCGATATTTCACCACTGAAACAAAAGAATATGAAATACCTTAATTTTCATACTTAATTATCTCAAAGATATTTCAAGTTGATGGTTTAATTATTTTATTAAAAAATTTGGAAGATACGATAATTTTCATGGCTTAAATCATGCAATGCATGGGATTTTTAACGTTTATCCCGCCGAAGAACAATGATGAAAATTTGGTTGCGATAGACTTGGTAGTTTTTCCGGAAGAAAAGACTGTTATCCTATTATATATTGGTATTTTCATATAATACCGACATTGGTGAACATTTGGAGCCAATGCATTCATAACATTCAGCGAGACAGTGTGAGTGTGCCTGTGACGTATCGTTCCAACCGGTTTTCGACGGTAAACGAATCCAACCTTCCTTATTAGCTATCGTTTACGGCCAGCTCCGTGGAAGAAAAATTAGGAATGTGCTAACATAGGTAAGTGCCAGATTATGTTTCCGCATGAAAATTATGTATTTAGGGTACGTTTTTTTTTGGTGCTATTTTCCTTTGATGCTAAATGGTATGTTTTAGAGTATGGGAATGTGAGAGAAATGAATCAATCACGTTTTGAACACAACGGCTACACTTTTCAATTCTGGAGAGTCGAATGAAATACATCTCGAAAAATGCATTTGGTGCATCGATGTTTGAAAATATGAGTTATTCTAAACTCTGATTCAGTTCAATTGATTCAGGCGTGAAAGAGCGGAAGTATGACGCATTGAAATTAAAAGTGTAACTACTGCCTTTCATGTCAGTATTCGAAATTTATTTTAATACGAGCAGTCACGATGTGGTCGCTGTTATATTTTTTATCCCTGCGTCATTATAATACAAGCGTGTTGAATATTATTGTTTTCGGTCATTCGGCCACTAGTGGTGATATGTGGTTGTGGCGCATTTAAATGTTTTCTTTTGTTTGTGTTTTATTGATTTGTTTTGCCCTGATGAGGCTCTATAAGCAAATGGAAAATATGGCAAGACAATTTTTGTCGTTTTGACCAAAATATCAGTCAATGGCGTTTATTTTACGTATTTATTAGTCATATTTTACTTATTTTCAACATATCCTAAGCATCACAACGGCACA
This sequence comes from Ischnura elegans, assembly GCF_921293095.1. NCBI lineage: Eukaryota > Metazoa > Arthropoda > Insecta > Odonata > Coenagrionidae > Ischnura > Ischnura elegans. Next base: position 31,741,722 of record NC_060250.1, on the reverse strand, counting down.
AGTTCGTAACTTTATCATTTAACCTTCCTACATATTATTATTTTGTGCTCAGCAAGCATAAAAATAACTTTTATCATGTAAACCTTGATATGAGTAAGCCGAGCGATAACGACGAGAAACTACCACATAAAGGAAGATGTAGCATGCGTGCGAAATTTTGTGAGGAGTGTGCTACGTAGGTATTAGGACAAGACTTAATCGGGTCGGTTGCCTGTGTTAATATCCCACGCCACATGTGCGGAAGTGATTTCTCATCATAGGTAACAACGTTGGCCTCCGATCGACCCCGTCGGACGCAATTCCTCGGACCAGCAGCCATTGCGCGTGTGGGTGGGTGCGACCTGCGACAATCAGTTCCAAATGAGGGAAGGGTGCGCTGGCATTTCACTGACGCCTCCAGCTCCCGATCGGGCACGTGCAGAGGTGTTGAGTGGGTAAGAAAGGGCAGTGGGGAGACACACCGCGTGTGAGGATTGAACGGCGGGCCCCCTCTGCCATCAGCAGCGCGGGCAGTCAGACTAACGCCTGCTCTGATACAACCTTTCGAAACATAAGGGCATGTGGGGTTGCCTGTTAACCTTCCGTTGGGCGCAATGGATCCGACTGGCACTGCGCGGGCTTTTTTTTTCATTTCTTCGCGACACTACGTGTCAAAGACCCTTGAAACTTAGAGTATTTTTTTGTTTTAAAACACATTCTATGCAGCCTTTCATTTTTCGCATTTATGCCGACAGGTCAGTGGCAGATTAATCAGCGTAATTAAGCAAAATAATTTCACAATAAAGCAGAATAAAAGTATTATTAGATAAAAAGGTAGCAAAATAAAAATCACCGATGTTATAGAATTCAAATAGTTGCGTAATCATGCTGTAGAATCACTGTATCGTGCCTCTGCTCGTATTGTGGCCGTTTTTCGCACGGTACTCAGCTCAATCGCATCAATTAGAGTCCATACCGTTCCCCAGTAATGGTTTTGTTTGGTTTCGACAGTTCATTGCAAATAATACCGATGTGGTCCCGCTAAACACACAGCATAACCTTCGCAGCGTGAATATCGGCCGAGGCGACGACATAGAGCTATGACCACGCAGTCCCGAAGACTTTCTTCTCTTTAAGTTTCTCTAATAAATCCACTTTTCATCACTACTCATGATGCGATGAAGAAAAACTTTCTTTTTTTGACGATGGAGCTGTTTTTCATAGGTGACAAACGTCGCTCGACGTCCCTTGGCTTCAAATCATAAGAAACCCAAGTTTCGTACTTTTGAATCATTCCTATCGCATGCAACCGCTTGGAATTGGCTAGGCAAGTAGGTAACTCCTAATGCTGAAGCAAGCTCTTCTTGATTTTGGCATGGATCTTCGTAGAGCAATGCCTTAATTTCAGTGTCTTCGAAGATTTTTGGTCTTCTTTCACGCGGACGGTCATCAACGTTGAAATTACCGTCTTCGAAACGACTAAACCAATAACGGCACGTTGTATAGCACCATCTCCGAATACTTTTTGGAGCCCTCGATGCGCTTCTATCGCCGTTTTATTCGAATTAAAGAAGAAAATCAACTTTTCCCGCAAATGACGGTTACTTGGCAAAAACTCGGACAATTTCACGAAACAATAAGAATTTGACGCCAACACAAACTCACCATTGTCGTGAAGCGGTTTTTTTTACCAAATATCTAAGCTTGGTTCACGTCGTTTCCGATAAGTTTCAAAAACAACTTGCAATCACTGCTGGGGACATCTAATAACAAACAGCGGGAATTTAGTGGCGCACCTAATATAATAATATTTAATAGCCCTAAGAGCACGTTTAATCGCACCTTGCTGGATCGGTCCGGGGCCGTATGACGGCATGTAAAGGGGTCTATGCATAGCACAAAAGACATCGTGTAAGTCTTCGGTCACACTAATAATGGTGCTTTAAACTTCAAAGGTGTACCACTGAGCCATGCTAAGAATAAATAATGTTATTTCGCATCTGTGCCTGTCAGACGCATTGCGCCTGAACTCAGCAATTCCAATATTGCGCCTGACAAAAGGTTAAGGTCAAAAGAGTAAGGACGCGCGGAAAAATATAAGAGATAGACACTATTAACTTTTTGGAGCCTGCGGTATTTTCTTGGGTTGCAAGTAACCGAGGGCTTTTCCTGTTTTTTTTTTGTGAAATCATTTCCTAATCCGAAAAAGTACATTTAATAGCCGCTAATAAAAGAAGATGAGAGCTAAAGAGAGAGGCTAAATAGTTCGGGCACGAGAAAAATGTTCGGAATACTTTTCCACGGAATCAAATACGACGGCTTTCCTTTTGTTTCTCCGCTTCTATTATCACGAACCATTTTAGCCTTGGGACACTTTTGCGTTGATAATAAAGGCGAAACATCGTTTTTGAGCAACTATCATCTGAGTCTGCTTCGGCTGTCAACCCATCTTCTTAGAGTGCCTCGTTGTGCCGCTGTTTTCGTGGAATATATATGGGCACTCAGTGGCATAACTAGGAATATGCTTTGGGGGGGAATGGGGAAGGGCGACCTCCCCTCCCCCGTTTAGGAAAAGTTTGGAAAAATGACATGCTTGCAAATACATTTTACTTAATTTTGGCACTCAAAATTTGGGTTTCATTAAAAGGATATGTTAAAATATACTATTTCTCAAAACTAAACAATAGTTCTAAATATAATTTTTATTTCTCTGGGGCTTTGGGGGGAGGATCTATCCCCCTCTTCTCCCTCATAGTTACGCCACCTTGAACACTTGATTATTGTTGCCAATCCATATCGATTCTATAGATGTGATTTTTTAAATTTCCGTTGCAACCTTTTATCTTCACTCAAAATTTTGCCTCGATGTTTCGACAAATGGTAAACCTTATGGACAGGGACCATATTTTTAAATAGATTTATAGGTTGAATTATTAGGGAAGTGGTGCCATGGTAGACAACGTTTAGCTACTACTAAAAAGATCCAGGGGTCAATGACTCAGTTAAGCCTTCGGTCATCTTTCAGCAATGGTATCTTTGGGTCGTCTTAATTAGGCCAACCCTCGTTACGAAATCGACACCCTTATTCTGAAAACATAACATTCGTACCCTGTGGTGTAGAGAGGGGCGGGCTAAACTGTCAGTCAACAAACTAAACTTCGGGTAGGAAAATGAGTGAGTTATAATTCATGAGGGGGTCTGAAGTTAAAACCTCATTTTGCCACGTATTTATCAGCCCATTTGTCACTGATGAGACGATACGGCGTTTTCCGATATTTCATTTGTAGGTACTAGGTAAATTGCTACTGTAATTCGCCTGTTTCTGGGTTTTTCTGCTCGGGATCTGATTAAGGATTTTGTCGTGGCCAACGCTTGGAACTAATCACAAAACTTTGTCGAGATAGTTTAAAAAGGCGATGAAATTTCCTTATTATGCCAAAGTTGATCCTGATATTTCAAGTAACAAAGTCAAATAAACCTACCTAATGTGGCTTGCTTGAACATTTTGACGTACTTTTTCTAATGCTGGCTGATAAAAATAATGATGGAAGATTTAAACGGATCCAGAAAAAATCATATCTTAAATATTGATGCGCGAATGAACTTTTACGAGGTATTAAAATGTGTAGCTATAAATGAGACGGAATGAGGCTTCCTAGTGGGCACCTGTGACTTTTTTTTCAGTTAATCGCTAATAACTCTCTCATCGGTCTATTGGGTCTCCTCTTAAATAGTTCTCTGTACGTATAGCGGGATTCGAAACGCTTACAGACTCAAGTTTGGTGTATAATAGGCGAGTATAGCCTGAAGAGAACTATTCAAGGATGAAATTAAATAAGAAATGCTATCGCCATGAAAATCTGTGTTAATATTTTTTCATCCCACAGAATTCCGTTATTGGTTTTATTTTCGTCGATTGGATTCTTTTCTTCACTCGCTGAATTTAATTTGCCTCTTGTACCGAAATGTATTCTTTTTCAATATACTTATTTATTCACTATTTCCTTGACGCACTATTCATTTTTTCTTGGTTTAGATTCTTCATCCGCTATAATTCTAATTCTACTCGTTGCAGGTTATGCCGCATTCACTAGGGGATACATATGAGCACGTTGTTTCCCAAGATACTCTGCTCTGTTCAACAACTAGGCTAATTTAATCCATCATCAGGATCATGTACAGCCGCCTCTATCACCGTTGTTTGAAGGTTTGTCTTTCTTATTTTATTTTCCGGGAATTTTTTGCGCAGACGCTGAAAATCACTTTTGTATATGTTTAGTCTGTTGCCAAAACAATAAAGGAGTTGTGGTAGTCTACATTCTGGTCACCGCAAATCTCTGTTGTTGCCACGGCTACTTTATGTTGTAGATGCAAAAGAACTGAGAAGGGAGAAGCAGTCAGCATAGGGTGATACGAAGGAGCGGGTATGCCTTTTAGCCCATCCAACATGCGGAATGGGAGGTAAATGTCGAGGCCGGAGGTATGGGATGGGAACTATTGAAAAAAATGAGGAGAGGTAGTTTGGGGAAGGAGGCACCCATGTACGCCCTCCCCCTCTCGTACCCGGGGTGGCGGAAGGATGAGGAAGAGGCTGGAGGGAAAGTGAGGAAAAAATAAACAAAGAATCCAATTCCGGAGGAGAGAGAGAGAGCGGCTGTGTATAAAGTTTCCTTTTCGCATGGGAATAATAAAGAGGATTATGAAATATCTTCTTATGCACGCTTGGCGCGTTCGGGAACCTCATCCTCCGAACCCTCCTTAACGGTGAGACACCCACCCTTTTATTCTTCCTCCTCCCATACCTTTTCCTTCTCTTCCCCGAGCTTGCTTCTTCCTTATTTCCCCACTCCACAGCTTCCCCACGCACGGGAGTGAGGAAAAAAATGTGCGGGAGGAAGAAGGAAAAAAAAAACTTCTTCGCGCTTTATTCACATCCTCTTGCCCGCACAAGCTCACTCATAACCGTCACCCATCCCATCCCATATCCCATTCAAGGCTCCCCCACCTCCAAACACCCCAACCTCCCTCCTTCAACCCTCATCCCACAACCTCGGCCAGCTCATCAATCAGGCGACAGGGAATGAGGAGGGGTAAGGAGGGAGTGGTTGGTGGTTGTACTACCCCCCCTACTCTTCTCTATTCTCTCCATCGCCGGCCTCCCTTCTCATCTTTCCTTCTTATTCTCACCGTTTTCTCAGCCTTAACAATCTATAGCTCGCACTCAACCCTTCGAAGCAAGCGGATCTCTCCTTCCGAACTCTTCCTTACCTATGAAATCGTTTCAGGCTTGACGAGGTGTAAATGCGATATATCTATGGTAAAATATAAACTACAAATGGTTATTTCTACACTTTAATGTAAAACTCCACTACCGGCCATTGCTTCGACATTCTATGAAACACAATTAAGTGTGGAAAGTTCTATTTGTAGTTTATATTTTATCGCGAATCTTCCTTACCTATTGCGGGAGCGTTCAAGTATTACGTAAAGCCTGAATCACTCGTTCATTTTTTTAAATGCACATGTTTAAGGAAAGCGGAACGGATAGCTGAAATGTACACTCCCGTACGTCATCGTATTCTGGGATGGAATGATGGGGATCACCTCTCCTGCGTACATCATTTGTTGCCGTCGCTATTTCCATAACTGAACACGCGTGAAATACAGCAGCAGCCAATCAGAGAATTAGACGTACGCATATTGGGGCGACGCCATTATGACGTTCATAGTACTCACAAGCATAAAATCAAAAGTTAATAAGTAATAAAGAACGCTTCAAATGACCGGGTGATAAAGAAAATGACGGTGTATGGTTTCATTTTCCCTGTCATTGAGAAGCATTGCCCGGTGACCACTGGATTGTGCGTGAAAAATGATTGAGTAATTCTGGTTTAAGCATATTTTCGGTCATTTTTTCACCCTTTTGGCCTCCATGAGAGCCAATGTATGCATTTTCCGAACCTCTTCCCCATTCTCACTTTCTTGCTTAACCTTTTCCGATTTTATCGCTTCATACAAAGATCGATATGCGCTTCATACAAAGAGTGATAAATATTTGATTCTATGTTTGAAGTTTTCCTTTAGCAATATCTCATGAGTACTTAAAAAAAAAGCGTGTTATATAGGTACGTAGGTGGTGTTTACTGATAAATTATTATTAGCTCTAGAAATGCTGTACATTATCTTGGCATTCTTTTTAATGTACAAAACGTTCTACTCTATATATATATCTTCCTTTCTATGCTAAAGGGATATCCCTTCCAACCTCATGCAAGAAATGCTATCACCCACTTGTCAGCTAGGGTAAGCAAACTCGTATCCCACTCCCTTATGGCTGCGTACGTGATACTTAAATTTCCCCTTACTCCCGATCGAAGGTTTGAAAGAGCATGAAAAAGAATTAGATATTTACCCAATGTACGCTTATTCAGTTATCGGGCAGTTGAACGGTAATTTTTTCCCTTGGGTAGTTTAACTCGCTTTCCCTCCCGTCTTTGATACTCTAGTAACTCGTGTTCAAAAGATGAAAATAAGAACTTGCATTGGCGCTAATCAGGAGTGATCCACATTTTGGTACCATAGAACAAGTATTGGAGTATTTAGCTGATAATCGAGGTTTCCTGGAATTCGTGTGAGTACTCTTGTATTCTGGTACTAGAGTACGCGGGCGTATTCATGGATACCCTGATGAGATGGCATATGTCTCCCGACCTGACGCGGATACATCAATGTTTGGAAGACTACTCTGTTATCTCGATGCATGCATCATGGTTGTCTATGCAAATTCCTCCGCTCACCTCACATGTATTCTTCTGGATAAGAACGTTTTGAGTATGAGTCGGCCCGGGGTTGTACGTCCCACCTTTTTCCTCAATATCGCCAGCATAGAATTCCGTCTTTTCTTGGTTTCGCCTTCACACTTACGACCATCATCCCAGAAAAACTGAAATTGTTCTTCTGATTTCTTTCGCCTCTATCTCTCTTGCTCGTGGATGAAAACGCTCGTGTGTAATTTAATGGACAAGAATTATGGCAGTGGCGGATCCAGAGAGGGGCTTGGGGAGCTCTAGCCCCCCCTGGGGTATCCAATTTACGCTAGATAAAATGGTAATTTTGTTCGGATCTCCAATGCTGCTGAGAGGTTACCCGATAGCCCTCCTGTTCTATATCCTGAATCCGCCACTGAATTATGAGTGTGCCAAATAAATAGGGTATTCAGGTGTTGATTTAGTATTCCAATTGGAGTTACTAATTTTCTACGAGAAAAAAGTATCCGAAAAAACTTTGAGAATGTCTGTTTTCTTTCCAATAGGCTCCTGTTCTAGGGTCTACCTGTCAGTGTGGGAAATTCAAATTCGTTGCTTTGTCTTAGTTCTTGTAGTGTACAGGTCGGAGATGGAATTTCAGTGGCTTGCACAACCCGAGTAGAATTTGCGCTGGTCGGCAAAACAGGGGTGCAATACATAAAATTCTATTACTTTGACACTTTTATTTAACACTCTTGCGCAAAAAAACTCGAATTATTATTTTTCTTCCTTTTTTCTTCTGACCTGAAGTACCTTCTGTTGCTCTCCGGAAAGATCAAACAATTCAGCTAATACTCATGTAATGTCTTTCAGATCGTCCAAAAGTTATTTTTTTATTAGTATGTCCTGTGAACATTTTTAAATATGCTATATATATAACTTTTGGCCTCTCTGAGCGTTCGCTACTATTTTAGGCGGACCTCTTTCTTCTATTTAAGAATTCCTTTACTGTCGGTATTTCTAGCGGAACATAGCGGCATCTCGCGCTCTAGATACTTAGGCTTCATACCATTTACAAGCTACCCTTGCTTTGCAAATTAGTAAAATCTGGCCTAGTAAGGATTAAGCTCCCGGAAAAGTGACTAAAATTTATTTGCAATCTTCTTATATGCCAAGTCAACCACTACTCCAACGTCGAGAAAGTGAAACAGGCCTGTTGAAGAACCTTTTTCGCCTAGGGTTGCCATGCAATGAAACCGTCGCGTTGGTTCTCAGTTTTGTGGATTTGTCATATTCTTCCTTGACCCTTAATATTTTATCCAGCACTTCCTTGTTTTTATCATTTGCATGTAGCATTATATTTCAAGAAACGTTTGTAAAAAGGTAGTACCCTTCGACACATGCGCAGCATCGCTGCTTTCTTTGCAAGTTTTTTTTAGTTGGTTTCTTTAAAGTCCAAGTGTATGATAATGAAAAATAATCAGGAAAATTAAATTTATTTAGGCTGAAAATACTATTCATGAAATAATAAACAGATTGAAATTTTTTAACGTTTATTCATCGCTGATTTAGTTGAAAGTGACCTAATTAAACTTGCTGCTGTGAACTTTTACTAAATACTATTTAGTAATGTATAGTAATTAATATAAATTATATAAATTTATAATCTGAAAATAAAGAAAATGCTTACTTAGGGCTTAAAAATGTTTTGAAGGAGAAAGGTGAGCTCATTTAATATTATTGCTATTTTTCTCAGTAACTTGAAGTTCAAATAAGAGGAAGTTGCATTAAGGACGTATACAATTCCCGAAAAGCTTTGGCGAAAAAAGTTTTACGCTGTGTAAGAAGCTTATTTGAGAAGACTTATCCTTGAAGTTTTTGGCAAGTGTCCCAGTCATCAACAGAGATAAAATAAAGATTTGATTAGCCGTAGAAGTTGTTAACAGCTTAAAAATGATTCAGACTTCATATTATTGAAGTTTATAAAAAAATGTCGTGCTTCATTGAAAAGTTAGACCGCTTGATATTCGAGTATTTTTTCTTGGGATCAAACTCCTCTTGCATGAGAATTTAACGAACAATGAAATGCCTGGAGATGTATTATCATCTATAAATAATGTTAGGCTAGGTTGAATAATGTTTGCATCGTATATTTAGTTGGTGATGTAAGATTTTTCTATTGATTGGGCGTGAGATTCGTTCTGAAATGCGTTGGTGACGAGTTTTATCTACTTGCGGATGCTGCCATTAATTTTTTTCCGGTATTAGTTCGGATTAAGTAAACGTATGCAATAGAAACATAGGATAGCGCTGGCATTAAGTAATCGGTCGCGTTTAAACATTAATATTCAATTAGTAATCATTTGTTTCAAGCCTTTTGCATCTATGTATTTCTTGCTCCAAATGGCCTTATAAAAGGATCAGTGGGTCAATCGGAGGTTTCTGAAATTTACACAGGTTCCCACGACGAAATAACCTCATTGATCAATGCAAATAAGCGATTTGGGTTAGAGATAGCGCAGGCGGAGTTCTATGGGTTGAAGGGCCTAATTCGATAATTCATATGGGCTGCAAATCCTAGCGTTTAGAGGAGCCGAATTCGCGTATCTCATGGTTGAGATTTGGAATAATTTAATCCTCTGAAATCGATCATGAGGGAACAGGAGCATTCAATGCAGCCATACTAAATTAATGAAAATCAATATTACCGATAGTGAGGGAAATATTTTAACCTGCTACTTTTACCCTTTATTTAAAAAGACGTGGACCTATTGATGTAAGGAGTTAAAAAAATCATATCGAAGGTTGTTCCTTTACCCACTCGTTATTATTCAACTCTCATAATTTTTTATCGTTATCGTGACTGATATATAGGTATATCTCCGAACGGAAAATAATGGTTGGATATAAAAGATTGATTTTAAGGAAGGAGAGAAAATTTGCAAGCCTCGAGAAGAGTAAGTTAGTAGCCGACTTGAATTAACAAAAAGTCGCAGTCCAAAATGTTTACTCAAGTAAAATCAGGGAGCTCAATTATCTATGCAAAGCCATGGAACGCCAAGGAAAGAGACGAAAATCAAGAAAAAATCATTGAAGAACACTCGGTCAGTTATGACTTGAAGTTTGTTAAGAGCAATCACCTAACTTTAACTTGGGGGGTGAAGTTGTAGCTTAGCGATGAAAGGAATTGGAATTCGTGGAAAATGCATTAGGTGGGAAAATTGTGGTGATATAGTATGTCCTCTCATTATCATTTTTATGAAATCATTTTAATTTGACGGGCATGGAATTTTAACAAATTTGCCTTTTGGAATCCCGAGAAATTTTTCATCAAATTTGCCTTTTGCTAAGTTTATCATTTTCGGTTGTCTCTGATCTACATTAATTCGGTATGGATTGGATACATCTAATAATCTGTGAGATAAATGAGCTATTATAAATCAGAGCAGTTTTTCACATCGGACCTTTGTGGTAAAAGTTTCGGATATTTCGTGTCCGTACCATTTCTCCTACTACCCATGTGGGGGTGAAGAGGGCGTATCTCAGTAAGTAGATACTCTGTGGGTTTATATTGCCCCGTGCCAGAGCAAGCGAGGGAAGTGGAGATTTGAAGTGCTTTATGTAGAAAGCCACGGGAAATAGAATAGACTTGCGAGAACTCACTCCATTGTGGAGTGAGGTGACGAGGGGTGTGGAACGAGGCCAAAGCGAGGTTCTGGTGCAAATATTTAGGGAGAAAAAGAGAGATTGTGGGGAGCCATCCGCGCCGGCAGATATTTGGAGTTAGGAGTTTTCCCTGAGAATAAATAGCCTATGTGAGACTTGAGGCCGGATAAAGAAAGGGGACTGAAGGGGAGGGTAACTGGGCTATGCTTTCGTTAGGCAGAATGACGGCAGAGAAGCTTACGGATAGGAAAACCACAGCAATGTCCCCATATGTTTTTAGTATTTGTTTTATTCGACACCCAGTCTCTGCATCAATGTGATATTTTTCCATCTCCATCCTTCGTCAACCTATCTTATCCTCAAAATTGCCGAAAACCGGGGTTGGAATCTGGAAAAGGAAATATTTTTAAAACGAAAAATGACGCATCGCATTTCCAAGCGGCACGCCTTTAAAAATTCACGGTTTGCATTTGGAGCGGATAATAAGAAATAAAAGTCTGGAGGACGAATATGCTAATTTGGAGAGGAGTCATTTTTCAGTTTGGGGAAAAAATACCTACTATTTTTTTCGTGGCTGCCTCCTTCTCGTCGGTGACTGTGTCCGCATCTAATTCGATTTATGCGGTTTTTTCCTCCATTTCTGGATAATCTTTTCCTCGAGAATTGTTCGCAAATGCTGAAGCAAAGGATGAGAGGGACGACGTACCATTAGTTCGCACGTGAGTTTTAGCGTCTCGTGGTTTTTGTCTTTAAACAAACGGTATTTGAAAGAGGTTGAAGCCTCTTTGGAAACAGTTCGTTTTAAAAATAATCGCTCACCTTTACGTTAAGCAAACCTGCATGCACTCAAAATCTGTTGGTCCGTCCACGTGTGTAGGCTGGCATTTTCTTGGAAACTATTAGAAAAAGAATTGTGTCTGGAAAGTGGTGGAAAGCTTGGGAATATTAAAAAGAAGACTTTGAAACTCTTTTATTTTATTAAAAATGAGATTTTCCTCATTATCTTACGCTTGGTTTATATTTTTAATATTAAAAAATTTTTATTTTGCTAATATCCAAGTTGCATACAATGAGTGAGTTCACATTGAGATATTTCATTTTCAAGTCTACCTTACAGCGGCTTTTGCTTCCCGTGGTTTTCTTCAAATTCTTCATAGATTTGCTGCATAAGTGTGTGAATGTATGCGATGGTAGAATTAGTATAACTTATCATAAAGGTAAATCTTTAAAACTCTTTATAAAAATTAAACTGAGGCAAAATATTGGAGACATCAGTATTCTGTTAAAAAAGTCATGAGAAAAAGAGAAAAAAAAACTGTCAAATAAGTCTGGAAAGTTAGGTAATTTCCGATAGTTGTATCAGTAGACACACCCGCGTCACGCATTCGTATATGAATGCTCACTTTTGTTTGCTTACGTTTCAGTCTCAAGTCTACCTTAAGAGGAAATTGCTATCGCTTGCCGTGGTAATATAGGCTGCCCCGAAGGTAACCATGCATTTACTCTAACCCTTTCAGTAACACAGTTTTTCTCCATGTTGGTAGATATTGTTTATTTTTTGCAACTCAACATTATACAATCTTTTGAAAACTTTTTACGAAGAATTTTATAATATTTCACGCAGTAAATTTTGTAGTCTATGTCCATAGTTATGGACAGATGTACTGATAAGGAAGTATGAGTCCTCCAAAGGTTATGTCCATTTTAATGAACGAAGTGACTGAGAGAGCAAGAAGACTATCCTCTCATTGTTAGCAATAATTTTATCGTGTCTCTTTATTATCTTATATCATCGTTAATGAATATTCCGTTAAAAACATACTCTAAAGCAGAGAGAAATGTTTCAAATAAGTCTGGGAAAGACAGATGATTTTAGGTTAATTTATCAGTAGTCACACCTGCGCCAGGCATTCAAATATTTACACACACTTATGTGTGTCCATGTCTACGTTTAAGGTGTCCAAAATCGGGAGGAATAAAGCATTTCTCTCGTCGACTCCGGGATTATGCGAGGAGGAGTCCGCCAAGGAGAAATGGAGATTACTCGCGGAATAATCTTGGAAATCTCTCTCCCTCGGAGTGGAGCGCCTGCGGAGATAACCGCGTCGAATTCAATTAAATTGCATAAACACGGAGGCAGTGAATGAAGGAATAATATTTATCTCTTGAGATATGGGGAAGCGATGGGGGAATGGGGATACTCCTCTTCTTCGGCACAAGCGCTTCTGCCGTCGCGGAGAGCTGATGAGATGACTACCTCATCGGATTGCGCTTAAGTGGCGCGTGTGGGCGGGTGGGCGTGTATATAAGAGTCGGTTGGGGATGGGCACAAGCTGTGTTTGAGTAGATTTTGGAATGAGGGGGAAGGTAGTTGCAGGAGAAGGATCGGTTGTAAGGGGAAATGTGTAGCTGGCGATGGTGGAGCAGATTACGCGGTATTCTTATCACGTTATTCCCTTCTTTTTTCTTTTCGAGGAGAAAGGAATATGGGGAAGGAAATTCAGAAAGGTGGAAGTGAAGGGAGCGAGTAGTGCTTTCTAACCACAAATCCTATATTGGCTATCAAAATCTGACATGACCACCACTCGGAAGGCAGGTAACCAGAGCATGCCATGTGTGTAATACAATTTCTCGGGTTTGGCTTTTTGATAGCAGATAGCGTTGCTGAATTGATATGGCGTGTGGAAATAGGTTTCTTTTCGTGAATTTTCTCATTTTAGGCAAGTTAATAACATAAACTTAGAATGGAATATTAATTGGAAATGAGCGGAAAGTATCATTTGTGTATAGTTGGCGAAGATGAGGCATTTTCATGCTTGATGCAAGTTTTATCTTTCGATTCTTCATCCGCTTTGTTAGTAGAATTATGACATATACGGGGGAAAATATCAGGATAGTAGTTTTTCCCTTGTCTCTCATTGATAGGTTCCTTCAAACTTGACACGACCCCAACTGTAGCGTATTTAATCATTCCCACAAGTAAAATTCTGCATATTTTGTGAGTGCTGCGATTACTTTTTCTTTAGTGAGATTATTTTGGCAATCTACCGCCTGGAGTAATTTTAACTTTAATAAAGAACAGGCAATTTTCACGTTCTCTTCCGAAGGCCTCAATTATGCCGCTGTATTTTCCTCTTCAGCTTCGTTTATATGTAGTTAGCCCTATCCCACAGCCCTACCTCCTCGTTCTAAAACGCTCCGTTTATTATTCGAGCAGAACATTAGAGGAAAAAGGATACAGCAGTAAGGACATTGGGAGGAGAAATGCGTTAGCAAAGGAGGCGTTCATTAACAGGAAGAAGCTTATGAGAGGAACGTCATGCAAGAGTTTAAAGAAAAGGTTAGTGAAGAGTCTGATCTGAAGTGTAGCGCATTACAGTGCGGAAACGTTGACACTTAGGAAGGAGGACAAGTGAATACTTGAGACGTTCCAGATGTGGAGAAGAATGGAAAAGGTGAAGTGAACGGAGTGGAGGAGGAACGGCGAAGTGCTGGACATGGCGGGGGAGGAGAGGCAGATTTTAGACGAGATAAGGAGGAGAGATAAGGTATGGATGGAGATAGTACTTAGCGGGGAGGGGATGTTGAAAACAGAGTTAGAGGGTAGAATGTTGGGCAAACGAGGGATAGGAAGAACAGGATATTTAGATACATCGAAAGAGGGAAGGCTTTATTGTGAATTGAAGAGGGAAGTACATGTATCATGGGGAGGCTGTCAGAATGCATCTTAAGTACTCTATGGATTTCCTATCTTAATCGGTAGAATAGTATTAATATCTCTGCCTTCCGTTTCCGTCACCCTTAAACACGCGTTCCCCCCTCGCTTATCCCCCTTTCTATCTCTTTTATCAGTTTGTTCTTCTAATAAGTCAAGGGTTTCCTAGTCCCTTTTTCTCTCTTCAGCTTACTTTCCCTATTCTCCTCAGTATATCTCGAACGCCCAGAGTCTGCTATCAGCCTCCTTCTTAGGTTTCACGTTTGACTTTCAAGACAAGGATATGGTATTGAAACTTGATCCTCCTTACGTAAAATGCTCGCTATAGGGCGGAAAATAAAAATAATTCTTCAAACAGTTATATTTCAGCGATTGGTTTTCCTCTTTGGATGCTATGGATGGTGTGTAAATACTATAACGCATGATGGATTCCAGTTTAATGAGCTTATCTTTCCTTGGCTTAACAGCTCCCTGTTTTAAAACCAAGTGGGATTAGTCTCAAGAAAATTTTTGTGAATTTTTTGGCTTGAATCGATCAATTTTGTAATTGCTGATTTTAAGTTAATTGGGTCAATGCGTATTTGTTTCGTAATTTAATTTCTGTAAACATTATCTGATCTACGAATGTGGCTGTTACAGTCTAGGAATTCATTGGTTACTTATCTTACTCATTTTTTTGTGCAGTCTTGCTCATTTAAGTTTGATCCTTCTTGTTCATAATAATTTTCAAACTATCATTTATGACTTATTGTAGGAAGTGGAAGAGGGCAAATTATAGTTGGGTACAAATTGTGGACAGTTAGAATATTCAATTGGTGAAAGCTATGAGTATTTGGTAATGCGGAATGGGAGGAACATTTTGAGGATGAATGGAGAAGACAGAATGTAGATATTTAGAGGAGGAATACTCTATGGTTGAGAGAAATGCACAAGTCTGTAGAAATGGGGAATTAACCTCATGCGTCTGATAAATGTTTAAAGTGGGTTCCGTCTACAGCTCTATTTGATGGAAGCAAGATTGTGTGCTTACGAGAAATGGATACAAGTAACGAATAACATTCAGATAAGGTTGAACAGTGTTTTCCTTCAATTCATCGAAAAAAATGAGTAAATAAGTGGCAATGCCATTTTAAATAGCTCTATCCATCGGATTCTTGCAGGTATAGACCACATTTAGGTCTCATAGTAACTATAATGCAGTCGGCAATTTTCAATTTTTGATCCGTTTCCCCGAGTGAGAAGACTCTGATTATAATGACATGCTTTTAGGGATCTGGAAGGACCAAGTTGGTGTGGAGATGGAGTGCTGACCAGCTATTGCGAAGGCCCGGGTACAATAGGGTGGTTTCTTATTATTTTTTTATTGCTCCTGGAGTACGTATTCTACGCTTTTAGATTTTTAAACGACGATATCTATTTTTCGCGATTAAATGAAAAGTGAAAAATTTCAAGCGCGTGATAACGCGACGGCTAAGTATGAATGCTGGGAAAACTCCGTGTGACTTCGTCCTGGTTCCCGCTGCCGCAAGTGAGGTGACCTTGGGGAGAGGCTTTGAGCGCTGATACGACGCAGCATGCTAGCAGGTAGCAGAGTACCCTGCTAGCTGGTAGCGCTTGGCTTAAATAAGGATTATTAATACCTAATCAAACGAAGAAAACTTTCTGACCTTAGCCAATTTGAATAGGTGATTATTAAGACATGTTTCCCTGAGCTCTGTGCCTCATGCATGCATTGGTAATATTAGACGATGTAAAACTCCTATCTACTCGTATAGAAACTAGGTCCCTGTGACGTCCCGTGGAGTGGCATAGCATGGGCACCAATCTGGTATTTTTTCAAGTGAGGATAAAATTGACCATTGCCATTCGTCTGAACTCGAATTTCTAAAACCACATAATTTGTGTATTATGAATACACTAATGGTGGGTAAGGAATCGCAATCAATGCCTTTTTTTATTTGATGAAAGAAAATACCCTATTCTCAACGTTGGCGAAATTTTTTTCGAGCAGTTCAGATCTCTTTTTGAATCCTGTATTGAGGTTATTACCAAAAATACTGGCATCCGTGCGACTGGAAACATGTCTCTTGCTTCCCGTGCTGAATTGTGTTAAATGCCAGAATTTCCTTTGGTCTTTTCTTCATTTCCTCACTTTGGCGCCGATGATTAGTATCAAAGATACAGAAAAAACTGATCTACTGTCAGCGTCAAAATGATGTGCTGCTCTACTTTGCGAATTTATATCTGCGCTTCAGTGCATGCTGTAATAGTGAATAATATGTCATTTTTACGAAAAATTTATTCTTAATTTCGATGTATTTTTTGTTTAATGAAAAAATAAAAAAATATAGACACACAAGTGTAATAAGTGACTCCTCGCACCGTAAAATTAGCCGTTTTGTCAACTTCATGATATTTGTAACTCAACCTAGGGAAAATTACTACGTCTACAGAATTCATCTTTCTTAATTAGTTGCAAAAAATTATATAAATCAAGAAAGTGGCTATTGCGTATTTTTTAGCGCACATTTTGTCGCTAATTAACGAAAATGTTTAAACATTAATCAGTCCTACAGTTTACCCCGAAATAAGAAATAAAACTGATAGAAACACTTTTTAATTTATTTGTAATTTTTCTATGATCCGATAATACTTGATTTATGTGTAGCATAAATTGTATATCGATGGCTAAGTTCTAACAACACGTATCCCAAATACGGCCGGTTTAAGAGATGTATCTTAAACAAAGTGTAATAAAATTAAAACATAAAATACAAGCATAGAACAACTCTTCATTTGCAAGTGAATGCTTCTTTTTTCAGTTTTATGAACTTTTGGTTTTTAACTTCAGTGTGCAAGTGAAAGAAATTAATCGTATTTTTGCTTTCCTGGAAAGTTGCTATTTTTTGAGGTACGTGTTTTTAGAACTTAGACATCGATATGGACATTAAGAAATACGCCGGAGTGAACGAATGCTGCGTTGCCAAGTCTGCGCGCAGAACTCAAAAATAACAGTGGAGGCGACTGCGACTGAAACAATTTTCTTCGAGCTTGGTAATTTGTAGGTATTTTTGACAAATCGCGTCGCTTTATTTTTTTATTTCATGTAGTTGACGGCTCGAATCTATCTGCACATGATCCCATTGCTTGCCGCGTAAAAGAGATGCGCCACGAAGATTGCGACGGAGAACCTCTATTTCACATTTCACTCTACCGAAAACCTTCCCCCCACACACGCGCTGGACGAATTCTTGCTTCTTTAGAACTCTGGCACATATTTATCAAGTGCCATTCCCACGATAACTTTGCAGTTTCTGTATCTTGCAGGTATTCAACTTCATCTGACGTCTTTATGTCATTAGATACATTTATGTTCACGAAATATTTACATGGGGATTGATCAAAGTCCTATCTGGTGTGGTAACGGAGTGCTACAGTGAGGCATTAGAATAACGACGTGTTTCGATATTGTTTCCTATCTTCAAGTTGAGAAAGGTAATGTCATTGTTTTCGTTAAGCTTCGTAAAATACATTCATCTATTTTTTCCAATAAGAGGATATTATTAAGGACTTCATAGTGCTAGTGCTGATTTGTCTGTCAGTCATGGATCAGCATTCAGTTATTAGGTTTTTCTATCGTCCATGTCTGAATTTTCTAATGCGATTGTTTGATATGGTAATTTCATTTTAGAATTTTTCTCGTTCACAAAAAAAAACACATTTGTTTAGAATTGAAATATTCTTGCTGCTTTGGAACTAAAATGCTTGCAGTGGCAGAGTTGCGATTTTTTAAATGAGGCTTGAAGTTTTGGTTAGATGTAGGCCGACGGGAGGCCCATCCAACAATTAGTGCGGTAGGGGATCATTAAGAGCCATTGTCTATGGCAAACAAAACGAGCCGGAAAAGAACGGCCCTTTTTAATTCAATCGACAGCTGGAATATTTTCCATTTTGATTCGACCCGAGCAGGCATAAAAAATGCAATTTCAATTATTAAAACGGTCGGTCGTTCTTTCCAGATAGAGGAGAAAAAACTTTTCGATCAATTATCACTGCGAAGGGAGATAATGAAACACCTATTCCCTCTGAATGAGTTTTCGTTTTGAATGGAATCTTTTTTTTTCAGAATTCTTTTCCAAATGGCTTCCGCGCGATGTAATGTTTGAACGCTATAACAAAGCAAGCCCGCGAGAACGGTGGATTTACTCAGTTTTAGTTCTGCCACCGTTTCGAATTCGGCGATTCCAAATGCATAATAAAAGCGAGAGGAAATTGATTGGAACTCGATTTATTTATTTTTGTAAATGCGTTCGAGTGACGTTGCTGTGTTCGATTTAATATAATTTGTGTGTATTATTAGAAATAAATGGCCATTGAGGTCAATGCGTTCTGGGAGTGGGGCTTCTACCGTACTGAGTTGAGAGTTTCCTTCGCAGCCTAAGGGAGTTTGATAATTTCATTTCTGCAGTCAAGCCGATCATGCTCATTAAATAAACTTTCTCTTTGACTCATGGTGTTGTTTTCGAGAGGCATCCAGTGTATATGCAGAGCCTCATAAAATGCATAAATGAGTCAATATTTTTTCAGTCAATATTTTTTCCAAATTGCAAACTCGGACTAATAGTTGATTCGATTTTAAAAAAAGAGCTCATCATTTGGTTTAATGAAGCATCATCCCGTTATGGAAATTATGGATCTTTTTTATTCCCATAATAAAGAAATTTTACTTTTCAGAACGTTTTTTTTTTTCAAATTTAGTTACTTATAATGACCGAATCGAGCCATGCAAGAATCGGCTAGCGGCTGTTGAAATAGACATTTTTTATGAGCCGAATGAGATACCAACATTTGGCTTTCGTTTATTGGCTTTTTAATCTTTCAAAGAATCGTATGAGTAATGATAATAAAAATTGCTGTACGATTAAAACCTTCAATGTATTGGAGTATAGTTAGCTGCTTAAAAAATAAAGTCGTCTATTTCACACGGTTTTCTTTTGACGGTTTGACTTCTTGGAGTGCGTCTGATAAGAAATATCTCTTTCCACAGATGGAGAAATATCTTTCCTGGAGTTAGATAAAATGAAGCATATTTGAACAGATACGACGTCACTTGATTTTGAGTGAGATGGCTTTTAGTAATAGAAATTTTTTATATTATTTTCGGTAACTATTAGCTTGTTGATAATGATTTATTTAAAACTTAGCTCATTCTGGAATTTTATTTCAGATTCTCTGAGCTCTTTGGAATTTGAATTTATCATTGAACTTTATTCATCCATATTTTAATGAGTTGTGGATAACTGGTCAATCCTTCTTTGGTTGCATGCATAACCACTGCACCTGATGTAACTACCGCCTCGTAAAATCGATTTATTTTCTTTTTTAACGGCCTCTCTATCACGGTAGCCGTTTAATTACCCTGGTAGTTTCATTGCATCATCATGAATTGCACCACTAAATGGATTTAATTGACTGAGGAATGTCTCACGCATTATCTGCTCAGCCTTTAACGTACCAAAACGTTTGCGACGTAGACCCCGACCATCTCTTTAATTGATCTAAAGGTCGAAAAGATTAGATGAGGGCTAGGGGATGAACTTGAATTGCTACTCTATTAAGCGGTATTTCCTTCTCCTGTGTCTCTATAGCCTCAAATACCCTACCATATTCTCCGTATATTTCGAGATATGGTCTCAATTATAGCAACGGTGATGGCCATAATCACTTTACGCGATTATTTGCAGGTAGGTTGCCTGTTATGGAGCTAAAAATACTGTCAGGGAATTTGAAAATAATCTCAAACAGTCATCTAGCTTTCAGGGAAAATTTGAATCGGGAAGAACGTCGATGAAATGGTTTGCGGCTGACGAATCTCATAAAATATATGATTCTCTTCATGTTGGTCCCATTGCATAAATTTGACGACAAATTAAATGAAGTCAAACTGCTTTGATCCGTTATTGACAGACATTTGGATTGAAATTTTCACCGCTCCCCGAACATCGTGTTGATCATGTTTTTGATGGAAAATGTAAATAAAACTGAAACCTCTGTTACAGATATACTATGGAATTTTGTTTCCACAATCTTGTTGTAACGATTATATCGTGAATCAGTCTATCATTAAGGATTTTTACCGCTACGCTTTTCAGTCCTTGACGGCGTCATTTTTTTCCCTTAAAACGTCATTAAACCTATCAAAATTATGCGCCTGTAATGAGGATTTCTAACGCTACGTTTTGCTTTGTATGAAATGAGGCATTGAGGATCAACAAGTAATATTTAAAAAGCGACTCTAAACACTATATTTCAGCTAATAACGTAAGATTTTTAAGTTCAGCTCATTATTTTAAAGTCAAAACCTTCAACTTTCAAAAAACTTTTTTGTTATTATCAAGGGAAAATACATGAGCATAAGTACTACTAGTACCGCCCCTTTTACATGGAACAGAAGTGTTGCAACTGGACGGGGTTGTTAACTTTAATATACTATGTTGAGCATAGCATCTGTTATGTAATTTTTCTTCATTGCGAGTCAATTGCATTTTCTTCATTCCAGTCAACTCTCTGGCTATTTTATTTTAAGGGATACCAAAATTTACCTTTTCAATAGACATTGAATGATGATCTATGTATCATTTTATAGGTACTTGAAATGATATCGCTCCGGCTATCTTTATTTACATTTTTTAGCCTAAACATGTTTGGGCTAATAAAGTAATAAACCATGACTTAATCTGAAACAGTCACAATTAAAGAAAGCAAACCGCCCCATTTGTAGTTTGAAAAATTGTTACTGTTGCTTGTTTTTGTTTTTATCTTTTAGCCTTGGTAATGTTTTGTGTACCACCCAGATGACAGTTTGTGCCATTGCCACTGATAATCATATTAACTGCCGTGTAATATTTCGAAGTCTGGCGCAAAAGTGGCAGTGAATTGTAAATGTTATGCCATGAAAAAAATATTTTCTTGGACCGGGAATCGAAGGGGATACAATAGCGTAGTGGTCTGCGCAATGGCCCTGAAAACCTAAGGACCGTGGCTCTACTCCCGATCCAGGGTAAATTTTCCTCGTGGCAATTAATGTATATTAACCGTGGTTTATGTTCTGTTATTTGTAATTGGTCTTGAAGAAGACGGATGAATTAGCTGAAGCGTCGGTGTTACTCTGAGTTAAGAATTCGATACCTCCATTGCACAAACTCTCAACAATATCCCACGGAATTAAATCCGCTCATGTAGTACTACTAGGGCTACTAGATGAGCGGATTTGATTCGGTGGGCGATTGTTGAGCGTTTGTGCAATGTAGGTATCGAATTATCACTTTGACCAAGACTCTAGATAAGACAGCAAAGTTGAGAAATGATTTTTTGACTCAGGATATACCTCTAAAATCTTACTCCCTTTCTGATGTCCCGAGTGCATCATCCTTCTCAATCACTCCAACTTCCCTGTCAAATATATATATACATACATGCTGGTATCTCCCTCTCTCTCTTTTTGCATGTCCATTCTCTCCCTTGACCCTCACCCCAAATTCCTCCCCCTCTCCTGGACGTCCCAGGTCTCCTGTCGTCGTCATTAGAGGCGGCATTGTCCAGTCGGACCGTACACACACACATGCATCCAGGATGGGCGAAGCGGGTGGTGGGCATGGGGGGGGCAACTGTGTGAGGGGTGGGTGGAAGGGACGATTATGTGGGGGGGGGGGAAGGGGTGTGGATGTGCGCCCCAGACTTTCAGAACCCCTTCCCACCTCTGCCAGTTGAGTCCACCATGGGAGATACTCGTCGAGGGAGGAAGGGTGGGAGGCAGGTAGGTTTCTTAGGTTGGAGATCCTGGTAAGCCACAGTCTCTCATCTCCCGCACATTTGCTGGACGTGTGAAGTAATTTTTCTCAGATAAACGGGGTTACTCTGTATTTCCATAAATCAGCCCAAATTCGAGTGACGTCATTGGTTTCTTAGGGTGCGAGAGTAGCTACTCACTTCAAGGGGTCACTTTCAAGGGAAAGGTTCATCTCCGCCATGTTATTATTGTTTCTTCGAATTGTAATCGACTTAATTAACTATTTAATTTGAAGTTCCAGCAGCACTGCAAATGTGATATTTTTCATTCAGATATTCAGAATAACCCCCTAGATGAAAATTGGTAGGGATAGGTTACCTAATATGATTCCGAAGTAATTGAATGTATTGTATGGTAATTGGAGGTAGAGACCGACAGCTGAGGTCATTTGCGCAATGAGGGAAGGTAAGGAAGGAAGGATGGAGAGAAACCCGGCGTCGGCATTAGCCTGCTCTTAACGAAAGGCTCCAAGGGGACCATTGCTTAACGTCCCATCCGACGGAGTGTTGTCCTTGAAATGTCCTCCACTCCTCCTCCTCCACAACACTCAAGCAGAGATCGGGCAGTCTCTGAAAATTCTCTGTCACCCCCGGGATTTGAACCCGAGCCCACTGGGTGGGAAGCTAACACTCTAGCCACCACACCAAACCGATACCCGTAATTGAAATTTCTCAACATTAAATTCCAAGGGGCCACTGGGCCCATACTGGCGTGTTCCCATGTATTCCTGGGACGTATGAAGAAAATGTTCCCAGATAAGGATGAAATTTGGATACACATAGGTTTTCGAGTCACTATGTACGAATATGATGTCATGATGATTTATTATTTCCCCCATAACATACCAATAGGCTACAGGGACCACGTTAGTCCTGGACATGTGACCACGTATGAAGGCGTATGAAGATATTTTTCTCAGATGCGGATGAAATTTTGTTACACGAAGGCTTAGAGGTACTGTGAGCACGAATGTGATATCAAAGTGATTTAATGCTGCCACCATAACATACCGAGAGACTATTGGGATCCCATGGGCTCTGGAACAACACGTAAATTTGACTAGTTTGTACGAATATGTTTTTGTTTTCTTGACCTCTTGTTTGGATTTTTATAACTATGAAATTTTCAGGTTTAGCTGAATTTATTTAAAATCCTAAAATAATAACCCCCTAATATGATTTTCTGTAATCCACACACCCGTTAGGTTAGTGCAAGGTAAGTTGAACCCTTAAATCTCCAAATCAAATTTTGGGGTGTATCACTGAGTGAGTGAGCAGAAGGAAAGATTTAACACTGTAAGCTTTTCATCCCAATTTTGAAGGAAAATGGATTTAAATGAGCTGTTAGCTCATTAGAGGAAATAATATGATTCACCTTTTGCCGAATGTGAGTAATATGATAAACCTGTGTAATAAACGTTGACTGTAATATAGTGTGTGACCTTGGCGCGTGTGTTGGGTTACTAGTGGTAAATTCCTTGCGGGTGACGGATGTAACTGTTGATATGTTTTTTTTTATTACGAACGGCTCGCAGGTGGCAAACGGGCGGTCACTGAAGGGGAAGTAGGTTGGGTGCTAACATGTGTGTTTGCGTGTGATTTAAGCAGCTAGCTCGTGCATGTGCTGAGGAATGGATGTGTTAGGGCTTGCGGCGATTCCGCGGGGTTGTGTCCAGGGTGACGAAGGGCGTTGCGGGAGGGAAGGAAGGTCTGTGGGGTGCCGATGCTTTTCTGTCCGTCAGCTGTGAGCGTGTATATGTGGACGTTGGATGAGGGGGATGAAGGGCTTTGGGAAATGGGGAACTGAGGGGTAAGCGGGTGGTGGTGGCGGCGGGCTTTCCGCGCGGTAGCACCGCTAAATCACCACGAACCGCTTGTGGCGGCAGGTGACTAGATGGAGGAGAGAGGGGATGATGCGAGAGGGAGATGTGCCTGGGTAACTGGCGTCCGGAGGCATTGGGATGCACGCGGTTCAAAATTTCAATGTCGAGTTTGGATGCTGAATTTCGTAATTCAGCCATGCATTTAATGTAAATGTTGAAAATACATGTGTTACCACATAACCGTCTATCCATATGATTCGTTGTTTCGGGCGGGACCTCATAGAATCGACTAAACGTAATGAAATGCAAAAATCTTTATAATTCCACATGAATTCAATACTGCGCGACCTAAGTTTCGACGTGGCACGTCACACATTACCAGATGATGACGTTCCACTTCGAAATCCCGGTGTCACAGCAATAAATTTATGTGGATTTACAATTTCTTTTTCATTTCATTACATCTATCCGTGTAAAATATATTGGTAAACATGTTTTGAAAATCCATATGGCTGGGAATTATCTTGTCCAACCTTCGACAGGCCATAAATGCCAAAAGGACAAAGTATGTGATAAATTTTTTTTTCATAGTTAATAAATTTGACACACTTGTTGATACTTTTCGTTTTCGACGTAATCGCCTGAACGATCGACACATTGGTCGTACCTGTTGGTAAACCTAACAGTGCCCTCTTCATAGAATATTGCCTCCAATGACAATGATAATTTTTACCGATGTAGTGTCTGCATGCAGAATTTCTTAATTCAGCCATGCATGTAATATTGTAATATATATGGAAAATACATGTGTAACCACATAACCATCTATAAATGGAGATTATATTGGTTAGCATCTTTGGTAAACCTAGATAGTTGGGAAGCTTTTTTCCACCTCCGATAGGACATTAATACCCATGCAACAAAGTGTAAGATTGAAATTATTTCATACTTGAAAATTAGGCACACTTGTGGCTACTTTTCGACATAATCTCCTAGAAGACTGAGGCATCGGTCTTATCTGTTGGCAAGCTATTCAATGTTGCCGCCAATGACTTTCAATTAGTTTTACCGTTGTTCTGAAAAATCATCGACGTTTGAAAACGCTGCGTTCCTTGCCACATATTTCATTTGACACGTATGGATAATCCATAAAAATTATGTCTTCAATGATTGACGAGTTTACTAAGCAGAACATCGAATTAATAGCTAATTATATATATTGAAAATTTTTCATTTCTACACAGTTGGAATAATACATCCATATAGGTGGCGGCTGAAAACTCTTCTCCTTCTACTCGCTAGGGAAATTTAACCCGAAAAAATAAAAATTGAAAATCCATACAGTTAGCGAGAAAAAATGAAAAATGCGAAATAATCTATTTGTTTTCAGTATCTGGAGAAAACCTTACGCTTTTATATAGAACAAAGGTTTCTAATTTTCTGCTAGATTTTGCCGCACATTTTCTCCTTCGACTTTTTCCTCTACGTCTCTGAATGATGTCAGAGACTCCCGGAAACTCATCATCATCACATCATACTTCACAATCAACAATACAAAGAGTATTTTGACGCAACTCTCCATTTAATTCTTTTGTCAATTAATCTTTTGAGGCCTGCGTATTTTTTTCTCATTCACATCCTTCTTTACCTTTTCCATATATTTTATTCGCGGTGTTTATTATCCATTCTTGTAATCTACTTGTCCATCGATGATTGTCTTCATCAGATCATCATACCTTAAGGTATAGCCGATTAGGTTGTTTCGTATCATTTTCAAGGTGTTCACGAGGGTTCTCTTGGGTCCTACTCTTCTTCGGATTTCGTTATTACTTTCTTAGTCGATCCATAAACCTCTTCATTTTTCCTTTGCACTGCAATTCGAAAGTTTCCACCATTAATATTTCCGTTGCTGTCATTGTCCATACCTCACTCCCATGGAGAAGAGTGCTCCAAATGTAAGTTCTGATAAATTGTTTCTGTACTTCTATACTAAAATTTCCCGCTGTTCGTAGATCTTCCTTTTGGTCGAATGCTCTCTTCACCTGGGATTGGTTCTCCCATCGCTAGTTTTTCTGCTTCCCAAGGAACAGAATTCATCCACCTCTACCAGTTTTTGTTTCCTTATTTCAATGATAGTCTTAACTTCATCCCTTTCTACTTCATACTAATACATTAGGTTTCTTTGTGTTTTTCTGCTTATATCTACCCATGATCCTACTCATATTTACCAGAACCCACTTCAAATCCCTTTATAACAACTATGTCATCGGCATATAGTACTAAGGTAATTTTTTATCTGTGTATATTCACTAGTGACGTCTTTATTTGATTTCATTGATGTATTTCTCGGTGTAAACGTTGAAAATTAAGGGAGACAAAGCACAGCGTTGCCTCAGAAGTTACGTAATTTTTTCTTCTTTACAGCTATGTCCTGATTTTATCGCCGCTGCTTAGTTTTGTATAAACCGGGCGATTCTCCTGTCGTTTTAAAGAATTCCAATTTCTTTCAGGATCCCCGTGGTCTGATTCTCCTATATGTCCACAAACGCAACGAACGTGGGATTATTCTTTTCCATAATCTTCTCTATGAGCAGACGGCCACTCAGGTTTGCATTGTGCGCGCCAAGACGTCATTCAACATTAATGTGGAACGACTCTCTTATGTGAGCAATTCATAGTGTGGCTATGAATCTGATGAAGCCATAGCTGGCAAAAAAATAGTGCTCTCAATATTTAAGATACTGCGGAAGAAAGTGAAAAATTATTGATTGTTGCAATCAAGCATATCTTACACCAATATACGCCAAAAACCATAGCTTTCATATAGGGATTGATGTATTACTCTGCCTGCTTTTCTTCAAAAGCTCTTGGGTAGCCAGCAAATTCAGCGATTTCCGTGTGTAGCTAAAAATAGAAGTCACGTATTGTATGGAATCGTTTCAGGCTTGACTTTTGGAAATACGATATGTATAATGTGATGAATTATAAACTACAAATGGTAATTTCCACACTTGAATACAAAAAACATTTCTTGGACAATGTCCTTAAAAATGATGTAGAATGTCCAAAAATTGGTCGGTAATGGAGTTATATACTAAAGTGTGGAATTTGCCATTTGTAGTTTATATTTTATCATAGATATTACGTGTAGTGTTCGTTGTACCATAATATGGCAGATCACGAAATAGAGCAACAGACACTGGAGGATGGAGGCCTTGCCAGGGTGGATGGAGGGGAGGACATGCAGGAGGACTGCGGAGGTGCGACGTCTAAATCCACCGTCATTAGTGTTTTGAGGCTGCAATCGGAGCGTTCCAATTTGCTCGGCATTTTGGGATGGGAAAGTGGGTGGGGGTAGGTGGGATGAAATTCCACAGGGTTGGAGAGTGGGGGAGAAAGTGGAGCTGACCACCGCGGAGGGACAGCCTGTGAACGCCCTACCCCTGGAAACCATGCCTCTCACACTTGTGAGCGATAAATAATGAGAACGAAATGGGGTAGCGGTAGAGGAAAAGTGTTTTCAAATTTAATATTGAGTGATTTGGCTGTAAAGCATTTTACATTAATACTTTGCGTTAACCGAAAAGTTCGATTAATTTTATCAGAATTTGATATTTCTAACTAAACTTTTTTTCAGTGTAGGTACTTACCCTTCAATTTTCCCTACATTATTCTTTCCACTTAATTATTATGTCAATCCACGCTGATCTTCTTTGGCGTATGGTACTCCATACTGCCCTCTCTTTTCCTTACGAACTCATTTCTCACCCTGTCTATCCATATAATATTCAGAATCGATAGTACTTTCATCGTATCGAATTCGAATTTTAAAGACATACGTGTATATGGTGTCCTTATGTACGCAACACATTCCCGTTTTCATGTTATGTTTAATTTCTCCAATCGTATGCTCTTCGTGAAAGGTAAAGGCCCGTTTTACATGCATACCATATGTTTTTGGCCTATTCAACGAATTTTCTTCCTGCCTTTGGTGCATAATAACTTGTTTTGTGGAATTGAAAAAAATTATCGAATTCATTATAAGATGAGCAAACATATTTCGCTATTTTCAAGTCGCGTCTCATCCTGAGAGTGAGGAAAGTATAAAGGATAGGGGCCTATGGCATCCGACATAATAACTTTTACAATTTAATACAAGGTAACTTTGTAGCAATAGATTCGCTTTCACGTCAGTTGGCAAGCAGTGCGATGATATTGAGCGCTTGGAAAATGTATCTGATCTATAGAAACTTAGGGTTATTTCATGGAATTTGTTGAGAATAAAATACAATTATGATTTTTAACGAATGGCTTTAATAATGTTATAATTAGTGGTACAAAATGGAAATGAAAGGAGGAAGAAAATTATGTATTTTATTTTGTGCTGTCGACGTTGACAGTGATTATCCTTACACAAAGGATGAATACTTATTTAACTCTTTGAATTAATATGTGTCTTGAACATTAGAGATAGGTCTCATAAATGTGTTTTTAAAATTAACCGATTCTCTTACCAACGTTAGCTATTGTATTCATGAATCATCAGAGTTTGAGGATTTTTATGAACTAACACATAGCCGATAAAGTTCTAATCCTTCCCATAACCTTGAACCTCTAATCATTGACAAATGATTAATTGAAGTATTGTAGACTTCCGTATTAATAGTGTTTTTCAAGAAAGTCAATGGAGATGAATTTTTGCATTATCAGTTGCTTTTAAGAATATATTATTTGTGTATATGCAGACTCTAGTAACCAATACGTGGGTATTTTTAAGGACATTGGCCGCGAAGTATACCCAGATGAGGCAGGATCGTCATTTCCCCAGGGTATAGCTGCAGTGGGTAGGTACTGGTTTGTATGGAGGATAAGGATTTTTTTGGCTGCGTATTTGCATATATTCCACTCAGCTGTTCATTAAAATAGACAATCCATGATGATGCAAAAACGCAATGCCGAAAGATAAATGATTAATAGAGAATGATGATAACACCTTTATCTCTAATAAATTCGAGACACATGTTTACTGTATCAATTCAATCATTAAAGTCGTAATTTTTCTGGAATGAAGTGAATCACTCGTCCCCAATGTACACAAGGCGATGATGGGAGAGTAGGTGGAGAGAGGATTGTAGCTGCGGGTAAGAGATGTACGGCGAGGGAATTCGAATTAGGGACGACGACGTTGGTGGAGCGAGGGTACGGGTCCTCCCTCCCGCAAGCCGCCGCGTCCCGGCTGAATCGCGGCTCTGGCCAGTGGCGGTGGCCTTTCTCTCTCCCTCCCCTAAACTCCTTTCCTACTGTGCTCCTCAAAACGTCTCAAACACCTCCTCACCGAATTTCTCCACCTTCACTTGCGTTACACGGTGCAGCATTACGCAGGAGCGCCCAATGTGGCTGCGCAGTTCGTAAATGTGAGACCGGAATTGTAAAACCCAACTCCAAACTGTTGCACGGCGATTTGGCAAATGGTGTTGTTTGAAAACACAAAAGAAAGAAAAATTTCTCATATCCCACTCAGCTTTCACACAACCTGTATATTATCCAATCATTTTATTGAAGATTATTCTATTTCCTTTTCAGAGCGAATATACTTTGTCAAGTTAAATCTTAATGGCTATAAAAAAAATATATCTACTGAATACATAGTCTGCGCTGTGACTAAAGCTGTGGCTAACATTGAAATATTCATCTCCAATATTGCTCTGTAAAGTACTCGCTAAGTTTTTCGTTCTGTTCTTAATCTAGAATTATTGATGATTGAAAGTCTCCTTGACGGTCCAGCGTAGCTTGTGTAATTTCAGTGGCTTTGGGTGATTGAGAGTGGCAGCAGTGCCATTAACAGTTGCTCAGGATCCCCAAGATGTTTCAAATTCTTAATTTAATTAGTTATTTTAAGTGTTAAATGTAAACGTATGTTCGATAGCAATGGTATTTTACATTTTACGCTTTGGTTTGAGATTCGGATCATAGCCGTATGCGCTTGGGCTTTGACTTCTAGTTAGGCACACAAGGGTTCCTGCTGTGGTTCACTATTTTTGTTAATGGCAATAAGAGTGTAAAATTAAAACTTACGGTCAAAAATATTGGAATTTCATGGCTCACGCTGGAATGAGGACCATTGCCAGATTCGTTTGGCTTGGGTTTTGTTTGGACTTTGCATACGTTCAAAAAGGCTTCAATCGTGGCTTACCGTTGATTTTATCAGGGAATGCGAAAGTATTATATGTTATCACATTTTCTTAAACGCTGGAGTCTTACGGATTTGGTTACATTTTGAATTGTGGAGCATAACGGAACGCACAAGGGCAAGGACTTCGATTTCGGGAACTCCCCCTGTGGCTTGTATCGTGCGCCATTTCGTCACTCCTCCATTCCCTAATCCATTTCGGAGAGTCCGCTAGCATCGGAACTGCTCCGTCCTCAGACAAGAGGTCAGAGAGACCTTGGCTCTTGACCGCTTGAAGCAAATCTTGCTTGACATACACCACTACAATCCATCAATCTAATCCTGAGATAGGGCCAGCAATGCCAGCAATGTTTTCACTCCACTCCTCAAATCACCTTCGCCTTCCATCCCTTAGTGGTGACACTTCAGTTCTATAGTTCATGCCATTACTGAATGGAAGGATACGAGTTACTAGTTATGCATGTTTCTTTTTGTAAAATTGTCGATAAAACTAATATTAGAATTCATTGGATCCAAAACAAATAGGTGAAGTTAGGTGCCATGTAATCGGTTAATAAGTCAAGTTGAAACACGAAAGTTATACTTGACGGTTTTATCGTTAGCAACCCAACTCTTTATGAAAGAAATTGATTGATTATAATAATATGTAACTTTTCATCTGAAATTCCACCGTGAGCTATAGTTATTTCATTCCTTTTTCAATCCTGGCACCTGAAGTTTTACCTTTTTCCTGAGATAATTTTTAATGTATTTCCTCTGATATCCTGTCTACATTGCCATTCTTGTTTCCCAATGTTCTCTGTGTGTTTTGAACAAATGGCGTGAATTTAGCATCAATAATTGTAATAATAATTGTAAAATTTCAAAATCTAGTTGTGATCCGCTAGTGATACAAGCATTCAAGTTACTGAATTGCTTTGATTTTGTGAATTAATAGAATATTCCTCTCTGTTTTTGTTTTTTATTGCCAATATTTGGGTAGCGTTGAGTATTGCGAAATGCCGGGGGGACGTATTCGGGAAATATTGAATCCATGAATATTGTAAATAGCTTTAATGTGCATTGTTAATTTAACAACTTCATCTACCTCTCATTCAAAATTTGATACTAATCTTTACTCTGAGATATCTTACGGACACCGTGCGAAAAGGAATGAATTCCAGTGATTCGAAAACTATACCTGTGTTTACCTGTGGTACAAGTGATTTCTCTTTTCTATACAGAGTTAGGTACAGAAATAAGGTATAGAAAACAAACGAGATCAATTAGATACTTTGTAGTGCATTTGATTTCCCACTCGATGTCAGAACAGAACAGAGACTCACTCGTTTCCCTTGGCAACCAGGTTTTTGTGTATTTATTCTAACAATTAGCTTTACCTAAATCTGTTGAGAATTAAATCACTTGTACCCCTTGGCTTCCAACCCACTCATATCCTTACGTTTTATTTTAGGGTCTCTTTGTGCTTGTATTTCGAATTCAGAATTCATGTTATATTGAATCATGGTAGATTTGTAATTTTTTCGTATTTGTTCGATTCGTTTCCTTTTTCTCTCCACTAATCTCGCTTTTGATTCTACTTTTTATAGGCCATGGCTCCAGTCTGTTGGGGAATTCTTTCAGTGCCATCATCATCTTTTCTCATCAAGTGTTACCTTTCTTCTCTGAAATATTGAAGAAACACTATGAGTGACGAATCCTGGAGCCTTTAAGGTTTTCATCTTAGTGCAAATGTCGACGTGATGTGTCCTGGAAAATTGGCATTCTCATGCTTATTAAAGGAGTGCTTACCTATTGGCAATCAGCGGGTCCATGTGAGCACTTCAGATTTTTGATCTTCCTTGGACCTCCGAGAAACGTCGAGGAGTAGGCTTCAATGGTAAGCGTCGTGCATTTATTGATGTTTCTTTGACCTGACCTTTGTTTTTGCCGTGAGAAAGCTTTCGCATTGTATCATGGCCTGTAGACCGTCTTAGTTCTGCTAGGTGACCGATATTTCATAAGAAAGCTCGATTAGAGAGCATGAGGCCATTGAAGTATGCATCCCTTAATTGCTGTATTTTTTAAAAAGTTTTTTATTTAATTATCAATTAATCAAGGATGGATTAGAAAGACGAAAGAACGATTTTATAGGTTCTTGACGCGTATGTATATCTTTGCAATTAGGTTGCATTCCTGAAAGATGTAAGTGTACGTACGTGGATGGCAATGCCTTTATGATTTAGAAGAAATTAATGTCATAGAACGGTTATTGATTTTCATATTATGTATCAAAGAAGCTCGCCTGTTATTTCTGATAGAGGGTAAAATGTTGACAAAGCTTATCATCGACGAAGATTGATCACGTAACTAATACCAACTAAAACTGTGATCAAGTATCAACCATATTTTCTCATGCCCCTCATTTTATATCCTGGCATTATATTCAAGCCAGAGCCGTCAGATGAAACGGTAAACCGCTTTCACTCTCCTCGTCACTCGTATTTCTCTATGCTAAATAATAGTCCTACCATAATGATCAGCTTTGAAGGCTTAATGTCCAGCAACTAACAGCTTTCGAACTAATTAGATTCGAGATTCCGAACCCGCTTGTGCACCTCGTGCGTCCTTAATGCCCGGCCATTGATCTCCGTTTATATTTTATCCCGATAACATTATCTGAGGACCAGGATTATGGCATTATAATGAGTCCTAAGCGCTGCCAGCAAAGTTAAAGTATTCAATCTATTTTCTGTTGGTGATCCTGCGAGTGAGGGTGACTTCCTTTTTTTTTAATTGCGACACATTAGTGGGAAGGTGAAATTTTGAAGCCCAAAGGGATGTGCAACTCATTACGTATATCAAAGCCTCTATCCTCCTTTCTCTTTTTCACTCCCTCACGCTCCCATGAGGACTTCACAGGAGGGTCATATATACATGTAAAACCAACGAATATGTTTCGGGGCCTCGGGAAGCTATTAATTGGAACCAGAAGTTTATTGTTTATCTTCATGGTCGCATTTAAAGGGCTGAAAAAATAAAACAAGGTAAGACCCCCCTCCCGAAATCGCCGTCTTTCTTTCATCGAATAATCACATTCCGGACCACCCTCGCTCATTTTCCTGCCCTCCACCCCTATTCTCAAACCCACCAACCTTTCGAGCACTTTCCATCTTTTTTTCCTTTTTTCATTTATTTTTCGTTGCTCTCTCATATTTGCGACCGACCGTGCCCCACTATATTATAAATGCGTGAGCGGCAGGCGCCCCGGCGTTGCGGCATTGTCCGCGTGAAAAAAGCCACTCTTTTAATGAGCAGACTCGTCCCCGGTCGTATTCCTGCCGGAAACGAGAGTTGGCGCCTATATGTGCCTACGATGACGAGAGAGGAGGCATTAGCCGGTAGACGACGACGGAGACGGACTTAAAGGGGTCACCGGAGGCAGGTCGCGGTGGAAGGAGGAGGAGGAGGAACGTCGTTTTCCCTCGCTATACATACACTCTACTTTTCCCTCCCATTTGAAACCTACGCGATGCCGGTTTTTTAAATTATTTTTTCAACCAAGTTTCGGTGGGAGACCGTTTTAAAGGGGCGAAATATTAATAATAAATGAAAAATATGCTCGTAATTATTTATGCGAGATCCCTCCCATTTTAAACATGCTTTTTATTATTTCAAAAAATTAAGTTTCAGTGGAAGACCCTTTTTTGAAGGGGTAAAATAGTAATAATGATAGTAATAAATGAGCAAAATACTTGTAATTGTTTATGTGAGATCCCTAATATTTGAAATATACACATTACTACCTTATTATAATCATTATTTTCTACCCAGTTTCGTTGGGAGACGGTTTTTTTGAAGAGGTAAATAATTATCATTATAAATGAAAAAAATACCTGTGATTATTTATGTGAGATATATTTATGTCAAAATATCTTTATATACCTCTTCCTCCCGTTTGAACCAAGTTTCGGTGGGAGACCGCTTTACAGGGTTAAAATAATTATGATAAACGAAAATAAAATACTCGTAATTATTTATGTGAGATACCTTTTTTGGCATGCTTCGATGCAGACTGCGCTGCGGATGATGGCACCGTTTAGGGTTTGGGAAAGGGAGACGCTCCCTTTTCCTCGGAGGGGGGAAAAAAGGCGCCGCCTGGCCGCGCCTTCTGCGGACGCGGCGGGCGGCATCCGAGAGACGCACCTTAAACCTATTGGTGGGGAGAGATGGGAGTCATTAAATTGTCGACGGACGGACGGTCGCACGGCGGCCGTTTGGGGATCGCGTTGGGGTAAATGAGAGGGACGCGGTCACCGAAGCAAAAGTAACAGCGAACGTCGTCGTCTGCCGCTGGAATGATTCACTAGTGGGAGGTCAGAGGCAGGACCCGTGATGGGTACACAAAAAAAAGTGTAGCCTCGTCATTTTTCCGATTTTTCTTCAAATTCAGGCCTCTCTTTTTATTGTTATTACTATTTTTTTATTCAAATCGGGGCGAGTAATCACGGCTATTCTACACCCTCTGCCCTCTTTCTCATTTTCCTCGTCCGCTGCCAGTTTCCTGTCTCGCTCTCTTCCCAACTATTCATCACTCCTCGCCACGACTTTTGGTCCTACGTTTGGATTGATATGGAGAAGTTTGCGTGAATGTATTTTTGAAGGATGAAGTTTGGATTTAACTCATATGCTATGTTAACTAGTATTATACCTAAAACAACTACAAAATTTTCATCGACTTTGTAGTCAGTGAAGAAATATAACCTTAATGTACAGGCTTACGTTTTTGGATCACGGAATAGGAAGATAGTAACAAAAATTCCGGGTTAAAATGAATCTGTTATGAATATGATGCTGAAATGGATTTTGTCATCAAGAAAATTCCACGTGTTTTTATTTCGCTTTAAATATGACTTTATTCCGTTATGTTGCTCATGTCAGTTGCTTTTGCTGTCGTCATGTTAACTATCTTTACCAGGAAATATGAACTATTGTTTGAAACCCTTTTGATTACGATTAGGATGCACAATTTGAATTTCCACCGATCCCTCAGTCCATAAATTTAGGTGTCGAACCCTGGGGGTTCAGGCAAAATTAATTGTCCAGGTGGGTGCAGTGGTCAGGAGGGCTGTCAGGGCAAAAATTGAAGGATTTTTAGGAAGACACCAACAGCAGGGTTGGTACCTGTTGATTTAAAATTTTCTGTGCTCTTGAGCTGAAATCTTCGTTGCCCTCATCCTCCTCTGTCTCGTGACTATTTTTCCTGAGTGTACCTGGTTGCCTTATTTTTGTATTTACCTTGCAACAATGTTGGTGTATTAGTCTTTTTAGTAAATATTTTGGCAATGTCTGAAGGAAAACCACGTAATAGGCTCTATTTTAGTATAATTCAGAAAATAATCGTTGTTGTTAATTAAAATTTTAGAATGAATCGCCAAATGAGTTAGTTCCGCAAATTTTGTCATTGTTGTCCCGTAAAAGCATTGATTTGTTTCGTGTAGTTTACAGTGGTTCTAAATAAGATCGTAATACTGCTAAAGAATGGAAATACATATTGCTTTTTAGATGGTATCATATATTTAGCATCCAAAATTAAAATAAGAATTTTTAAAAATATGAGTAAATGAAACATTCAGGCTTTTTTAAATTAAGTTATTTGAAGTTATGTACCAAGTTACCGCAGATTGTGTAAGCATAATTAATATCGTGCATACTTTTGTTATTTCTTCTTAAAATTGTGCAAAAGAATGTAATCCAAGTTAAAAGATGTCACAATTCTCTTACAGAGAGACTGTATCAGAGCCAAGTATTAATCTGCTATGACTTTTGCCTAGACTAGCGGAAGTTAGCCGTTAAAAGTGCTACGTGGGGATTTAACACATCGAAAAAACAACAGCTTCAGTTTTAGTGATCTATCGTTGAATTTACAGGATGGTATTTGCCTATTTAGTAGTCATAAAAGCCAATTCTCACGGTTAAGCTTAAAGCCACCGAGTGCGTCCACTTGGTTGCGAATGGTGGGTCGACCTCTAGATGTATGGGTTATATGCGAGGTAAGCGAGTTTACTCGTCGAAGAAACAGTCGTCGGCAAAATCCGACTGTGTTCTGAGGTGATACTGGTCTATCCTTGGTTAAGGTCAGCCTTTTAATACTATCGGAAACTTCTGGGAGGTGTGTAAGATGAAATGGTAGCGCCAATCATACGCTTTGAATTCGACGCAGCGTTAAAGAAGATACCGACAAGGATTATTTACAGAAGAATAGAACGAAGAGCTTTAAGCGTACCTGGAGAAGGACCAATTGAATTCTGAAAAATCAAGAACAACTGAGAGGCAATAGTGCAATAATAGGCAAGCAAGTGGCCCTTAGGCTGCTGTTAGAGAAGGGAAAGGAAAGCAACTAGTTCACGTTCATTACCGTAGTGGATTTAGAGAAGGCGTTTGACCACGTTGATGATAATTACATGCTTGGAATTTGGAAAGAAAAACGAGTGCTATCCATTATTCATTGATTGACAATGGCTTCCTTTGTGCAGCGCCTTTGTCTCTCCAAATATTATATCAAGTGACCGTTTACTACTTATCGTTTGTTAAACAAGAGCTCTGTCAAATGTGGAGTAATATTTATAAGATATCACAATTTAAGAATGCATTGACATATTTCTCTCTGTTCTCATTTTTCCCCATAGAATTTTCTTTTAAAGCATCTCTTATGCATTTTCCCTGTAGTTTATATTTTTATAGCTTTGCTTGTACTTTTAATTGTACACTATTTTATTGGTTGAGAAGTTATATTTTTTTAAATCCTCATTTTGCATTAAAATGTTTTTGATACGGCTTAAAATGTCACAGATAAATGATCCAATATTAATACTATTTTTCTTTGCCTAGTTTTCATTTCGACACGAATAATCTTGAACTCCGTGACGAGTAACAAAATTTGTATTTGGTGGAGTTGACGCTTTTTGCGTTTGTACATTCTCTTGTTTGTCAAACAGACGCCACTCATATGTTTTATGACCCTTTAAATGCCGGAGAGTTAAGCTGTCTTCATTCCGACCTAATTTCTGGTACGAAGAGCCCGAGCGTTTTAAATCGGTAGTCTTCATCATTCTTCCACTCTAAAGTGCAGTGCTCTGAAAATATACGAACCCAATCTTAAAAACGCCCGAGCGTGAATTTGCGGTTTTGTTTTCGTATGAGCGAACGGAGTGAATCATTTGACAAAAAGTTGTATGTTGTGGGCATGCAGTCAGAATTATGTGGCTTCTGTTGCAGGTCGGCCTCTTGTTTCTATTGTTGAGTTATAAGATTTACGTATAAATCCATTTCATGTACAATCTCGAGAAATTAGTTATGGGGTACATAGGATAGACTTTCTATTTTTTTTATAATTTATAAATGCTTCTAATTCGGGGTTATTTTGTAGCTCATAAAGATGATTGTATTCGAAAATATCCAGCATCTCTTGTTTGACTTCATTTGTTCATTCATTTTGGCCTCGCTATTGTGACGGTTAAAATTTGTCCATAGTCAAAATTTTACTCGCCGCATGCCGATATGGCGAAAAAAGAACTCCAAATAGTTTTTATACGAGTTTCAACCTCATGTTTGTATTGTAGAGTAATTAGATTGACGTATTAATCCATTTTATGTTCAATCTAAAGAAAATAGTGGCTGAGTACATAGGAGCGGAGTGAATTATTTGGCAAAACGTTGTCTGTTGTGGGTATACAATCAGAATTATGCGGTACATGTTCCATGTAGGCCTCTTGTTTCTATTGTAGAGTAATTATATTGACGTATAAATCCATTTTATGCTCAATCTAGAGAAAATAGTTGGGTACATGGGATAATCTTTCGATTTTTTTGTTGCTTGTAAATGCTTCCTACTCGGGGTTGTTATGAAGCTCATGAAGGTGATTGAATTCGAAAATATCCAGCCTCTCTTGTTTGAGGTCATTTGTTAATGCAATTTGGTCACGTTACTGTGACGGTTGAAAATTTTCCGTAGTCAAACTTTTTCGCACCGCCTGCCAATATGCCGAAAATAAGAACTTGTAGTTTCTATAAGAGTCCAAATGGCCATCGCGTGTAATCCATGCCTTGCGATAGAGAGTAAAAAATACTTAATAACTTCAGCCTATGAATCATGAAATAAGATGAAAAATAAGTAGCAAAATGCCAAGGTTTGCAATTTAATTAGACTTGTTTATCATTCAAGTTGCTTTTTCAAACTCAATTTAAAAAATTATTCCTGTCCTACATTTTTTTTTGAGATAGCCAAATTAGAAGGTTTAGTAATCATCCTAACGATTGCTTCAAAATATCCAAAACTTAATTTATAAACGCTCTTTTTTGTGGTTTTATGAGAAATTCAAGATACTTCTAAGGCATTTTTAGTTCCAACGCGTAAGAATATTTATCATTAAAATTGTGGTTTTATTTCATTTTCGTTATGAGTAAAATCAACTCATTTTCCAAGTTTTTTATTTACCTTATTTAATTTGAAAACATCCAGCATTATTTTCTCAACGAATATTTAAGAGTGTTTAAGTTATCCAGTGTCATCTTAGGTTGGGACATCCTCATAGCAGACGAGGTGTAATCTGGGGACCTAGTTATCTGCCTAGTTATCATCTAAAAAGGTGAAATTTTAAAGGCGTACTCATGCATTAAATCAATTTTAATAAAAGAATTGCCCCAAGGTGATTTTTGTATCTTTCTGAAGTTTCTGCGTCCTTCACAATCTCTGCTAGTTCATTTAATGCACGAATACAATATATATACTGCAATGGTTTGTAATAGAGTTGAACTGCTAGGGATCAAAGCGAATTTTATCGAATATCGTGCCTCTGCGAACCTTAGTGGAATAAATTAATTGCCTTCTCTCCCTAGCTGCTTTCTGGTGTGCATCATTCCCACTGCACTTTAATGTGATTCACTTGAAGGCACTAGTATTAGTTCATCAGCGATATAAATCGATCAAGCTGAGCTCATCATTTTCCTCTCTGGCATTGCCTGCAAGGCATTCGAGTACCGTCCTACCCATAGTTTAAACTCACGATGTTACCAAATGAATGCTGGAAAATAAATGTCAATCAGGAAGTTTCTGTGTTGTATATCGTAAGTTATCGATTTTATGTGATATTTTGCATCTAACTAATGCAGATACATTTACGTATTCACGTTTGCTCTAAGTGCTATCCTACTAGGCTCACTAACCTGAGGAAAGTGATTTTTCTCTGCTTCCTTGTAATATTTATCTCTGCATATTTTTTGTGAGCATTGAACTACGGAAGAATTGAGAATACTAATTTAATAATCGTTGAGATTGTAACTTATAGAAAATACAGTTTCTTACACAAGAAGGTGGGACGCCAATTTAATCTTATGTTACTGGATATGTAAGAGCTGACGGATTGTGTTTTATTTTGTTTTCTTAGAAGGTATTTGGTGGTATTCTCGGCTAATAAAGAAAAATGAAATAGGAACGACGGAAGCCATCGGAATATTACCTATCATTCGATAAATTTTAAGAAGTAGCTTTCAAATTTTTATTGTAATATTCCCATGATTGATAGTATTTTGGCTTTGAATTTAATATTTATGACGATTTTTGGCAGGACTCGTAGATTGCGATAAGCATGCTTAATGTTACTGGAATGTATGCGGTGGTACTTTTTTCTGAAACTATGCTTATCATCTGAGGCAGTGGTGGATCTATGAAAGGTTATAGCGCCTTGCATATCCAATTTACACTTGATAGAATGGTAATTTTTGTTCGAACCCCCTTCACACTGGAACTTCAACCTTCACTTAGCCCCCCTCTTGTCTCTATCCTCGATCCGCCACTGGTCTGAGGCTCA
This sequence comes from Ischnura elegans, assembly GCF_921293095.1. Lineage (NCBI taxonomy): Eukaryota > Metazoa > Arthropoda > Insecta > Odonata > Coenagrionidae > Ischnura > Ischnura elegans. The sequence goes on along the minus strand of NC_060250.1, from coordinate 31,701,907 downwards.
TCGTGAAAAGGTGATGAAACTTTTTTTTTTAACGTATTATCGCTAATCTGTCTCCCACGCACACCATGAAAGTAGCGTATTGAGAAAGTGCTATAAAGATTGTCAACCATCATCGCTGGTCAACAATCCTAAGATTGCTTTTCGCAGTTCTCAATCATATGATCCAATTTTTTCCCACTTCATCAGTTATTCTTCTTCTCATCTTTCATTGCCTGTTCGAGTATTTATCCGACGCCTTCCTCTGCTGTTCATGTCTCTATCAGACCATGTGGATCTCATGATGTGGCCGATTAAATTATTCCGTCTTCTTCATAAGGTTTTCCGCAGACATCCATTTTATTTTATATCTTCCTTTTTATTGCTCATGAGTCATTCGATCGATCCAATTGATTATCATACTTATTTTTTGTATCTGCGTTTAAAAAAAATGTAATTGCTGTTTAAGCATTTTTTTCCTCTTTAAGCTGCGATTTTTTAAGGTGCGATCTTTTTACAAGGATTTTTTATAGCATTTTTTTTACTCAAGTGTATAAAGTGTTCAACTCTTTAAGTAAAACCTTATTAAAGATGTCATAATTGAGGCTTAGTAAATAGGAAAGACTGTTAGTATAAATAAATAGCATGTATATTCATCAGTGAGACCTAATCCATAAGCATATATCTCACCTGTGGATATTAATTCATCTCCGTCACCAATTCTTGTTATATGAGGTCAGCTTTTTCTATGAAATTAAAAGTTCATATATTTAAAGAATGTTTAGGTGACTCATATTCACTTTATACCGTAACCATTGAAAAATCAATTTAAAAAAATATCATTCATATCTTTGCTATGTATTAATACAGTACTAAAATATTAATACAATACTATACAATACTAATACAATACATGATGAGCGCAACCACCATGTAGGCACTATTCGCGTAAAACTAAACTACTATTTCCGGAGTAACTTAGGGGGCAGGAATAAAAGTAATATAATTTTTTTAGTATTCAGTATTATTTCCATCAGCCCGGATGACTGCTGAGTCTTTTTGGCATTGCTTTTGTCAACCTTTCAAATAAGAGAGGTCTGAGGGATAAGGACTGCCACACCTCCCGAACATGCTCCTCTAAAGCGTCTATGGTCCTTTCCCTTCTCGACTCCCACTCCTTAAATTCTATTCGGGACATAGTATTGCTTAAAAAATATATTTCGTCTAAATCCTCTTTTCGTGGCTCTGCTAAGGAAATCGTTGGAGAGTTGGAAAAGAATTCTGCGTACCAGTATCCACTTTAAAAAGTCACGTACGGGTTGTTACCATGTAGAAACGTTGTAGTTTAATATTATTCAAACGCACCTGCTGTGAAGAACTATACCTAGGTTGGCCCGCTGCCTCAACGTCTGTTCCTGATGTAGATAAATGTTTAAGGACACAGTCGTAAAGCTAATTCTTGTGATATTTTATTTTCTCCTAGATTTTTTTCAATTAAAATATCTTTTACTGAGGAAACACCCAGGAGTGATCAAATAACACATTTCATTTACTGAGAATTTCTTAAATTTTCTTCTCCGTCAACCTGTGACATCGACTGCATTGCATTAATTTGCATTTTAATTTATTTTGACTATGGCGAAATGAGTTAATTATAAAATGGAACACACAAAAATAAATATGATAGATTATCAAAGAAGGGTCAGTACCATTCACTTTGGTATTTGGCAAGTTATATTTTTACCAATTTTCCAATGAAAATCAATCAAATTAAGTGGTGCAGTCCGCGGAAATTATGCATTTCGAGAGCTGATAAAAATTGTTTTTTTTTTTTAGCAAAAGGGAGAGTTTCTGTGGTCAATGCTTCATTAAGGTGTTAAAGATGTGTATGGAATATAAATTGGTTGCATTAACTGGACTCTTTGGACGGTTGTATGTGTGCGCGGAATTTAATAAGAGACATTTATTTTGGGGTATATTTTAGGCTGCAGCTACTATGCGTGATCTAATCCAAAAATTGTACGATTGATGCCGCTAATGACACAGTTTCCTACTCGTACGGTATGTATAAATTTTTCTAGTTTTACTTCATATGACACAAGACGATAATGATGACACCACATGATGAACTGAAACCCTCCTAATATTATAAATACTTGCTAAATGACATTTTTATTTCTTCTTAGAGATTTTGAGATAGATATCCATTTATGAAATATATTTGGACGTGGATAAGTAAGGCTTGTTTATTTAGAGCCTGTGCATTGGTTTTGTATATTTTGAGAGCAACCTTTGTAAGTACTTACTTTGATGCCACGTGAAACTCTCTAATTGTTTCAGGTTAGCGTTCTGTCGTGAATTGATACCTGTTATACTTATATATTTGTAATTCGTATGATCGTTCTTTAGGGGATCGTTCTTTATGTATTGTCTTCCCGAGGTTACTTCCTATTCTGCCGTTGACATAATTGTGATGGGTTTATCACTAGCAGTAAAAGTGCAATGAAGGCTATTCGGTTTTGAATTATAAGCATTATTCACGCATATGGTAGTCGAGAAACCCGCTTAGCCCTCCCCAAGGTCCTGGTTAAGGTAAGAAAGGTCGAATTTCCATTGAATTGCATTCCAAAAAATAGCAATTTCCCTCCGTTTGCGCTGCGCTCTCCGGCGGGGACATGCAGAATGAGTCAAGCGTGTAATCTTTCTTAGAAAGTCGCACACTAACCTATTCTACGGCGAGTATTCGTAAACGAGAGTCGGGGCACATCGTCGTGAATTGTTCCTCTCTCACAATACCATTTCTAGGGCAAAAATTATCAACTGCACGATAAAGTTTCAACTACGGACTCTGTGAATGGGTATGGACTAGAGAACCAATGGGGAGCATTGCAATTTGAAGGATAGGTAAAATTCGTGTAACTTTACAACCCCGTTTTGAAGACAATGTGTAGTAAAAATTCCATTTCGGTGATGTATTTCGTGATCTATTTTTACTTTTCGTGAAAAATCACCATTATTATGCTTGGCATTCGCAATGTAAAGAATAAGAATGATGGAGTATATTTTGCAACAATAGGCAAATGAAGTTATTACAATTTAATTTCTGAAAATTTCGATAGTAATTATGCATTTATAAATTACTCTGCAGTATCTAGTCTTCTATACCATATTTCAGCTTTTCTTATATCCCGTAGTTTCAATTTCGGCATTGATACATTTAAGCCGCTGAGTTCAAAGTCCATGAAGAGAATTAGTGCACGAACTATTCTAGGTAGTTTTTCTTGATTGAAGCTTTCGCGGCTCATGATGATTAAAAATAACTCACATTCGGGTGTATGCCGCGTGCCGCAGTGGAGATTGCCCCGACGTTTCGCGACCGACTGCTGGTCACTTTTTCAAGGGAATAATGTTGGGATTGGTTTTTGCTGCCTTTTTATATATTATAGGTGGGAGGGGTGGGCGGAGGGGGGGGGGGTACCCTCCGCCCACCCCTCCCACCTGAAATATATAAAAAGGCAGCAAAAACCAATCCCAACATTATTCCCTTGAAAAAGTGACCAGCAGTCGGTCGCGAAACGTCGGGGCAATCTCCACTACGACACGCGGCATACACTCGAATGTGAGTTATTTTTATTCTAGGTAGTGACTATAGGGTAACTAATAGTGACTGGAAGTGATTAGTAGACTAATGCCAATGATTTTTTTGGGACAGACTATCTAATTTAATCATTTATTTAATGTGGGATATCTCAATGAAAGTTTGCATATCATTGGTAGGTATCTATTTGGGTTTAGTGTCAACAATCCACTTAAAATAGATTTAAGACTTTTATATGGAATCCATATGGATTTGTGGTTTGGAAAAGTTGTGAATTCAATATTTTTTGGGTATAAGGTATGCTCTGGCCAATAAGTGATCTCAGAGGGCAGCCAGTTTTGATCGTGGTGAGATCGAAAGTAGTATGGGATACTCCACGCTAAGTCATTTCAATACTTGAAGATTAAAAAATACCCTGATGTGACATCAGATTTGAAGTTATATGATGCTTCATTTTTTCCAGATATTTTATTATTCATGTTACATAATTTCTTAAAATTACTCCAATGCTATTTTTCATAAAAAAATGATGATGATTGAATGCCTTTTGTCCTCTTTCATTTTCTTTCTTGTCTCATTATATTTTAGTGTGTTAGCATGATATCCTTGGAAGTAGATAATCAAGAGTTGAAATTTGTATTAGTGGGTCAAGCCAGTATATGATCCCTAGATCCTAATTATCTCCGAGAAATGGTTTGTCATTTTATTGCTTCAAAACATCGCTTTATTTATTTTATCTTAAATTTCCGAATTCCTCCTCGCTCGAGTGTTTCCATTAGCTATTTCTTAAACGTTTATAGTGCCGAGGTCTTGTTTTTTTGGTCCCATTTCTCCTTAGTTTAGGGTCGGATCTCTCCTCGCGTCGGCGGAATTCCTTCGCCTCCAAAGGCACGTCCTTTGTTGTAGGGCCTCTCTTCTCCCATGACGTTTATCAGTCCGCACACATCGGCCTCCCACGCATCGGAATGCAAAAGCAAGGCCTAGTCTAATCTCTGGAGGACGCCATTTTTCGGCTGTACAAGGAAGGCTGTTAAGACGATGGTCTTCGTTGATGGCCGATCTTCCTTTCGTCTTTTGTTTTCGTGCAGACCTTCCCCTTCGAACGTTCAACTCTTTTGGAAACCGTTCGAAAATTTTCCATTTTTATTTTTTCCGCGTTGTTATTTATTTTTTCCTGTATCACCGAAAACAGTACCACTGGCCTTTTACACAGGGGTTATTCACTTAAAACTTAAACGTACACGAACATCCGTGCTCTCAATTGAGACAACTCCGACAACTACCAGGCGTGACTCGAACCGGCGACCTCTTGTGTGGCAGGCAAGGTATTATCCCCTAGCCATCGAGGCCGGCATTTCTAGTACTTAGGTGCCTAACGCCCAATATATTTTGGTGAACTACATCTTACATTTGTGCAATATTGATGATATTTTGTGGGCTTGAAAGCTCCTCCAGTTGTGCTTCATGCATCCTCTCTATGTTACAGAAATTTTTGTTTTTCCTTATTCCTGGAAAACGTGGATTTAGGACGGATATGTGACACCTAGACGCCGTTGCATTTATTTCAATGATGTCGTGTTTGTTTACACCCAATTTCTCTCTCCGTTCACTGCGTTACCCACGCGCTGCGTACAGAGATACGATGAGTTAATTAGAACGACATGAATACGTTAAATTCGAGAGGAGATATAGGAAACCGTGATGCATTGGGTAGATTGTCGAAAAATTGAATGATTTGCTAAAATCCGTTAATGGAAGTCTTTGCGTTAAGATAAATTTGGCCGCCTGAAGTGGACCGCTGTGAAAGATCGGGGGGCATTCCTATTGGAGTGGCTACTAGAAACGAAAATTACGAAATCTATGTGAGCTAAAGTTTTCGAGCCATTTTTGGCCATTTTAAGTTGAAGAATAGTTAGTTAATATGTCTATTTTAAAAAAATCGTCTGCTGATGCAATTTACTCTTTCTCTTAGAGTATTCAGTGTTAATAATTTCAGGCATTCTACCATCTATTCATGGTAGTTTTATAAAGAACATCTTCAATCATGAATGACAACTATCTCTGCCTTTTTTCCACTGGAGCTCATAATTCTGGTTATATCCGTGCCAACAACCCATCAACTAACCCATATTTTTTCTACAATTTTCTATGTACCCAAAATTGTTCCCTCTATCATACTCAAGTCAAATACATATCATCTGCCGCCTTTTGTTTCCATCTGGCTCTATCGTCACCCACCATGTCGACCACTTTTTCTCTCCGCCCGTCATCTTTTCCCTAATTCCAAAAGGATGCCACAAGCAACTTCCTAGGATGCTAGTTTAAGTTAACGTATCTTGAATGAATTATCAATACATATCAATAGTTTGGATTTTCTTACACTGGATTTCTCTCATCAATATTACAATCAAGCTTTTGCATTGCCGAAACTAATTAATGCTAATAAATTTTCACTGGTTCCTCTTGGATCTTGCGTAAACCGTTTGTTTTAGAAATTTTGTTGATTAATTGGCTATTAATTAATTCCATTCAAATTCTTTTACAAACTTGTGAGTCTTATTTGTCATTCAGATTTGCTCGTGAAGTTTTCATTTATTTCCTCCACAATGCTTAGGGATACAACTTTTAATTGTGGTACCTCTTCGTGCATAATGTTTTTCCTGCCTCTTCCTAAAAGAAATGTCGAATTTCCTCCGTCTATTACGCATCTGCTTCTCCTGGTCCATCAAACTTTCCTCGTAGTTCTTCTCAACCCACACCTTTTATGTTCTTACTTCTCTCTTGTGTTCCTTAAATCTTCCTCGGATCCACCCACGTGCCCAGTTTCCGCACCTTCTCCTTGCGCCGTAAAGGAGCCGGCCTGGACCGTCAGACCTGGACTCGCCCTTATTACACACCTTCCAACGCGAAGATTCACGCATTCTCCCTTCCTTTTATCCTTCTATCTTCCTCCTCCCCCGCCTCGACGACGCAATTAGGGGAATTGGGGCGTGGTTTTGTGGTTGGCGAGTGCGGGAAAGACGAAAGGGAGACTGGGGTGGGATAGATGAGCGAGTTTTTAGGATTTTGGAGAAGCGTTGGGAGGGCGACTTCTGAGGAGAATAAAAATAGAGCGTGAGTCTTGGAAACGGCAGTGCCATTGTGAGGGAAGCGACAGCCTTCACAGCACCATCTTCAAATAGGATGGGTTTTTTCCTCTTTTTTTCATTTTGGAGGACATGTTGGTTGAAAGATCTGGAGAAGTTGACACCTTTGTCTCAAATAGCGTTCACGTGTGGTGGAGAGAGAGAAAAAATAAACACAGTGACCCCTCCGAATTTTTACATATCAGTAACACCAAGGTACGATATGGACAGAGGAGCATTTTATTCCTTTAGTAGAGAGTATCAAGCGAAAGTACTTGACCTTAAAACCATCAAGAGTCTATACAGGCATGTTAAAAGTCGGGGAGGTCGGAGAAAGCTAAGAAATTTTAGATTTCTGCGTTATGCAAGGAAAAAATGAGTATGAGGGTTGATGACTTATTTTGGGACCTACTCATCCCAAGATTACGAAGCATATTATAAGCTGTTTACATGAGTTCATTTTGTCTTTTTTTGGTACAATTGGTCAGTGAACCTATTTTTTAGATTCAATATATGTGTTGGTTCGTAACTTTCATTTGTAATTCAAATTTTCACTGGACTCTTAAATTCACACCCACTGTTATGGAAGTGCCATTGAAACTCAATTTACGTCCAGGAACTGTGCGGAATTTTCTTGCTAGAATCTAATAAAAACAAACGCCTATCTCAAGGTCCTCGGATGGGTTTGGTATGAATTCCTCATCTGGTCCGCGTCCCATCCGCTGAGTGGGTTGCTATGTTTCGGATTGCATTGTGCTTGAGAGTTATAAGACCTCCAAGAAACCTGTTTTCACCCAATAGAACGAGGTCATTCTGCGAGATAGAGTTCTGTCTTCACACATTTCCAAATTCAGGTCCCTATCCAGAAGTGCTGCTGGGAGACTTGTTGGAAGTACTCCGGGGCCAAGTTGGTTGCTATGTGGATGGGATGGATTTCCAGTACCCTCTTCGTCAGATGGGATTGCCTCTTCGACGAATATGCAAATTTCATGGTACTATTCACGTTAATAACCTTAAATAAACTTAAATTTTGTTTTTTGTTGATTTCTGTATCCCCTCTTAGAATATTTCATAAAGTGAACGAAATATTTCAATTCTTTGTCAATGTTTCCGTATTTTTATCAACGGATAGGAATAGTCGCTAAAAAATAAGCGTAATGTTTTCTTTAGCTGTAAGTAAAGTTATGGGGAAGTCGAGTCGATCACGTGATACTTTAAATAAGTGTAAATTTTATGTTTCTTAGCTCGTGTTTAATATTTATATTTTTTGTAATCTTCTGATTTTTATATTTCTAGCACTAGTTCTAAGTTTCATCCTTCACCTGAAGTTGAATTTTTTAAATCTCAGTTTGTTTAAAGGACCACGCGAAGAAATTTATGACTGAAAGTATGTTAATGATCTCCTGTCGTGTTCCCTTGCGGAGGTGTCGGCAATCAGTCCTTTCCTATCAGCGGGCCGCATCTTCAAATTTGCCGGACTGCGTTGGCCACATATACAAGTATTTTCTGGAATAATTTTTATAATATTTTAGTGAGTAGACTGATTGTACACCCACTATCCATGTGTCATTTCACTTTGTGTAGCTATATATAAATATTAGTGTTGGTGGTATGAAATAGCTTGAGGGGATGCACACGGTCCATAGATTTTCGACCAATGCGTATGCATTCGAGTAGAAAAAACGCCTCGTCGTGGATGTTTCAAGAGGAGTTCCTTGATGTATTTGAATAGGGAGGTCAGTAGGTAAAATACTTTGTGCGACTTCATGTTCATATTCCATTGCGTGCAATAGTTCATCGTAGAAAGTCTATTCTACTATTTTCTATGTAAACTCCTTTTTGATGCCGGAAATGGGGGACATTCAATTTCTAGCGGTAACGCCCTCAGTGGCTTCTCTGTAAAGGCAAGGCTGTGGACCTTTCTTCGCAGAAGGAGGAGAACGTAGTGGGTGGGCTACGAGGGGTTGTTTTTTTTGCTCGAGGATAGGGGACGTGAATTTAAAAGAATGAGATGATGACTCCGTGTAAGTGTACGCTTGGTTGTCAAGGGGGAGTGGAAGGAACGCGTGACGGTTGCCGTTGGATGCGTCTTTCTTTTGTGGGAGGGAGGAGTGGAGAAAAAGGACGGAAGAATCTCTGAGAAAAACCAGCGGTTCGCGGGGTGTGTCGCCTTCTGCGCCGAGGATCGCGCGGCAATTGCCATTGGAGGGGTTATTAGGGCCCTGGGGTTTGTGGAATGTGTTTTCAGAGAGGGAGTTGGGTCATATAGCCGTAGTAGGAGTGGTGGAAAAAGGAATAGGCGTTGCGGAGGAAACGAAAAAGGCGACTGAAGTAGAGATCTGAATAGAAATAAGTGAGAAGGACGGAAGTCTTGCCTGCAAATGCGAAATGTCGCGATCTAAGTTTGGGAAACTTGATATAAATGCTGTTTTCGGCGCAGGCACGCAAGAATGCATTGATCGTAATTTTTAATATTTTGTTATATTATGTTTTCAATTTGATTCTATGAAAATCAGGTCTATTGGACTACCGAAAGCGTCTTCATAAAAATGTGGAAAATAGCGAACCCTAAAACGATGACAGATGCGCGAAGTAACTTGTGCAAAACATTGAAAAATAAAATTAAAAGTGACCAAGATGCCAGAATCTCAAATAATCTTCTAATCGGTATGCAATGCATTCATTTTGATACTAGCAGTTTTATACAGTCGGGAGTAGGTACTTAAATACTATTTTCAGGAAGTCTAATGTATTACAGTAGTGATTTGAATTGATAAAAATTATTTCGTTAGATGTAACAATTTAGTCAATATTGTGTCTGTCTGGAAATAGCTCATAATCCTTTTTTTCTTTTCGACTGTCGTAATTTTCTGATAATGCCCGCGATATCTTCAGACTTTACGGATAGCTCTAGATTGATAACTATTTTTAACACTGGCATTCATTTTTGATTAATATTGATTCATAATATATACTTCGCTCATAACATTACTATTTCATGGCATTACCTAAGTAAATTCTTGATGGATAATAAAAAATAAACCTTAGCCAAGTTCTATTGTATATTTAAATAGGTATAACTCAGGTTGCATACGAGCTCGTAACATAGTTATATCTTCAGACCGGGTAGCTCAGGTCGTGCCTATAAAAATATACAATTGAAACTTACAAGCTTTTATTCTTTTTTCATTGATGGAAAGGTTTCACATAGGGAAGCTTGAAGTTTTCAGTATAATCAGTGAATTCTTGACATTTATAAATGTCAAGTATTCCTTTAGTAACTCATTACCATCATTAGTTCGCGGTATTTTTAGGAAACAGCGTACAAATGTGTTCAATTCTTTTACTCGTACTATTCCAAGAGGCGTGAGATGATGGGTTTTCATTATAAAAGTTTTCTTTATACTTTTCTGTTAAGAACGAAAGAATTTGTTATGAGAAATAATGACTGTTAAGTAATAGTAAAATGGCTAAAAGCTTCTCCGTCCTCCATAGCTAAAAGAAATGAACGTTGATGAGAAATTACTGCGTCCTAGGAATTAAATAAACCGGGAGTACCTATTCAGTTCGAAAGGCTGAGTTCACTTTATAAATGGTAAGTTTTATGCACGCATATAATGAGAATGGTGGGGATACTTGGAGATCAAGACTTAATACTACTGCATCACATCATTTGATCCATAATATTTAATATAGCTCGCGGATCTAAGTTCTCCCCTCGATCCTTTTAGGGTAGTAACGGAATAAATTATAATTTGAAATGATGATGTTTGAGCTGTTACTCTTTTCGTAAAATTAGGGCGAATTTTATTGGGGCGTTGCGGTGTTATGGGAGTAGTTTACACTTAACACATTCCTGCTCGGGCAGCTTTTATATTTCAGTCTTTATATTTCAGCCTTGTATCATAAAAAACAGCGTAAGTAGTCATTTTTGGAGGAATTAGAACTTTTGAGGAAAATAGTGTTAACGCTATAGGCTTATCACTTGCTTTTTTCTTTTCAATTTTATTACCATTCGACGAACAGTTAGGAGAATGTTTTGAGCCTTCAGGCTCGAATAGCATGTCGATATTTGAATTTATTTAGTCACTGTGAAGGACAAAAACTTGAATTTCGTTCTAGATACTTCCTTTTTAATAGTTTTCCTTGACTTTGGAGTATCTGCCTTTAATCTATGATTTGAGTTATAATTTTTGGGATCCTGTAATATTTCATTTAAATTTATTTAATCGTGTGTAAGTTATACCATTCAATAAATCACTCTAAATTTTGAACTGAAAAAATTTTCATGGAATGTGTTGGAAACTGATCTAAACCTAAGCCGTTAATCTCTGTGACTAGATGCAGATATCGTTCTAAATATCGTTTTTTCCACAAAATAGCTTGTTTTAGATGTTTGACAACTGTATGGACGATTATAATAATATAATTACGGTGCTATTTGTGGGTACATAAATACTTCCCTTATTTTTTAACTAAATATTTATGAAGATACTCTCTTTCCTGTTCGTTTGTTTGTTTGTCCGGGAAAAATCTTGCTACTCAAATTTAACCCAATTCCCGATTATCGAGCGACTTGAAATGTTCGGTATTGATCTGAAACAAGAGGCAATGCATTCTCTCACCATTCCTAGGTCTTCAGATGGAATATGTGACATAAGGTTCGACAATTAACGCTTGAGGTGTTCTCTCAATTGCAACGTAAATTTTAAGGATTTCATTAATCGCAATTCTATGAAGTGTATTATGGCGCCACGGATGTGTCTGAATACAAATTAAAAGACTTCATGCTTGGATCTTTGCACCTTAGAGACTTTTGATTTTTTAAAATTCTTTTTACAAGTTAACTGTGCGCGTTTGCAATCATTTCAGGCTTTGCTGTTTCGAATTTTTTTATGAAAAAGGTTTTGGTATCCTGGTTGACCTGATTTTTATAAAATTAAATTGAGAACATATAATTACAAAATATTAAAAAAATAGTTTAAATGCCACGTTTTTACTCGAACTGAAAAGAAGAAAATAAACTGACCTGCCTTGGCCTAAGGTCCCACGCTTAAAGTTTGCAGAAAAAACTCCAATTCTCCAACACCGACAATGTGCTGAGCATCAATTTCAATCACTCAAATTAAATTATTTCTCTGCGAATATTCATTACTAATTGATAGAAATATTGAAACGAAACTAATTTAATGACTGATTTTGCTCTTTCTTCGTTTTTTTACCAGATGTCTTTGATTTTTCTCTTTTACTCCTTACACACTTCGTAGAATGTGTCTGTGTCGTTTCCTTTTTTGAGTGAGCCTTATCCACTTCCTATGAATCAATGTTTCACTCCGATACATGATACCTTTCTTAGTTGATTCGTCATATAATTTGAGCATTACCCAAAAGTTTCGGTGGCAACGGTTAAATGATAACAAAGGGTAAGGGATAATAAAGGTATTATACAATTTTTTTTCAGCATAGTGATGGCATTGTGAATAACAGATGTTTTTTCTCTGCGTAACTGAGTAATGAGTAATAAATGAAATTACTGAAATTACAGAATGAATGTTCGTTCGTATTAAGAAATCCCACGTTCTTGTTTTTTCTCTTCTACTCTTTCAGTTCTCGCGTTATGGCTACTATGTTGAATTAAATTATTGGAGGTCTAGAGAATGAAAAGACGGCCATTATGGGGCCAATAGGCGCGAAGAACAGAAGTTGAGGTCGCGAACTGTGTAGGATAAAGTTGGAAGCTTGAAGCCTTGTTGAGACATGGAGGTCGACTCTCATTTGAATGAGGTACTTGCGATTGAGTCTGTCCTCTATCAGTTGCAGACGACCGGTCGTGATCCCACGCTATCCTCACGCAAACATAGTTATCACTCTACTTCCTATTCTCCTTGTTAACTTCGTGTCCTCATTCCTTTCACCAGACACACTGCAGACCCACAATGGTAGGTTCCCCAGAGCCAGCAGTTCTAGTGGCCTGTGATATTTACTGCCGTGGTCCGAAGTAATGCTGAATAATGTTTACAATGAATGGGGTTATTCAAACTTTGAATTTGGCGCGGCACTGGGTGGGTTGCGGATGATATGGAGTATGGCTGGCTTGTGGTTCCTCCGTGCTTGATTTCATTTCATAACGACGATATGTGGTCCGCTAGCTTTTACGTATTGGGAGTTGCTGACGTTAATGCTTGCCAGCCGTCGTTTCAGACCCAGCGACAACTCACAAGTGTACAATTCCTCCATCTTCAAAGGCTTAATTGCCTTTCTGCATGCTTTTTTCCTACTTATTTTCTCAATGTTTTTGCCTTGACTTGGTCTTGCATTCTTCACCTCATTATTCAGATAATATTTTCAGAACGTGTCTCATAAAATCTCTCTTCTCACTGCTGGTGCTACTTCCGTGAACGCATCCTCTCATCTTCTTCTATTTTTTAAACCGACTACCGCGTTAGATTAAGCATAAAATTTCATTATTCGCTCGGTCTCCCTAAAAATGGATTACCTTTACTTCTATGAAAGCGCTGTGAGAGGGTGATGGGATTTAGGGTGTAAAGGCGATGCGGTGTGGATAAAAAAGAGATATCTAGAGTGCTCTTAAGAGAGCCAGAGGTCACTCTGAGAAGTGTTATTGAGAAGATACCATTTCCCCTTCTTCATTCCAAATTTCCTCCTTTCCCTTCTGTCTTTTATCTTATAATTTTCCGCACTTTTCTCTGGCTATTTTTGAAGCACAATTAGGTTAATTATTTTTTTCCTTAGTTTTTCATTGCCTCTCACGATATTTAATTTGCTTTTGTTGCGAGCTCAGGGAAAGGGGCGATGCTGAAGTGCGGCTGGCGATTGCGGAGGAGAAGAGAGGAAGGAAATAGATTCCCCTTCTTTTTGCTTCCTGTGAGGGATGGATATGTTAGTGTAATTAAAATTGTATCGATTTATCGGCGAGAATTAATCAACCTATTTGCACTTAATTTGGTGTGTTTTCTCTTCCGAATACGAGGAATTCCGGGAAAGATGTATACCCGAATGAATAAGTGAATACGTTAATAAATCCATATTACGGTGAATGCGGTCGTTTGCGTTATTTTTTAGAGCTACAAAGGGTCATGATTCAATTTAAAAACATTCTGATTTTTTTAAGCGCCTGATATCGTTTCCAGCCAAAGACAAACTTCCGTTTGTATCCATAACTCAATCAAATGAAAGAAAGTTTTAAAATACGAATTTACCCATTCGTTGGCTAAAGAAGGAAAAGTAATATATTTATTCATTGCTAGAATAATTCCAGTTGTGTTATGAGCCAATAAAAGCTTAATTCAGGCTGATTCAAGTTCTTCTACCTGAGCATATTACCTTGATAGCAGTGGCGGATCTATGGGAGAGGGGGGGGAGAATCTAATTTTTCCCGAAGGGGGTAATGGCTTTAAACCGAATGGTAATTAAACCGAAGGGGGTATCTAATTTTTCACCCGATAGAATGGACATTTTCTTCGTTCCCCCATTACTGCTGGGAGAATACTCCCACTTAGTCCTCCCCCCCCCTTTGTCCCTATCTTGGATCCGCCACTGCTTGAAAGTAAATACTAACTCGAGCTTAAGATCACTATGTTATTCTGATTGTTGTTATATGTAAGACGCTGCGTTTACATTAAAAATAATACTATCCCTAATGTTAGGGATAAACATTTTTATTGATGTTTTGTGCTATCAATTTCTCTTCGTCTTGAAAATAATTTTACCCGATTTCATTTCTTTCCGGTGTAAAAAAAAACAAATTTTCTACCACGAAGGCGAAACCATTTTGTTTTTTCCACGCTTGACGGGCTCGTGTATTACATTAGGCCCCTGCAACGTTAATTCCAGAATGTTGACGGCTTAAATTAAGGCCTTAAGCAGTGAGAGTGGAGGGTTTATTTTTTTTGGTGACGAGTGACGGTGGTAGCAAAAAACAAATTTCGAGAGCGATCCAAAGCTGGGTGAATGATTTATGGAAAATGGGTTAAAACGAGGGGAAAGATGGAAGTGGATAGGGAAATGAAAGTGACGACAGAAAAAAAAACAAGCGGTAAGCGGTTGGGGGAGTAGATAATTTCACAAAAAGTGTATTATAATTTTTTATCAGTCAACAGTTATGCTAAATTCGTCTTGAAAATATGGCTTAATGCTCTATATATATATCAAAATGCGCAGCTGTTCAATGCGTTACTTTTTTAACAGCATTCGTGTAATAAGATACGAAAATAGTCGTGCTGAAGCATCTCAATTCACATCTGTCCAAATGTTAGCGTCAAGATTATATATGACACGGAGTTGGAGTGGGAGTAGAAACAAATGCGGGTAGGAAACTGAATTTAATGATTCAGAGGAAGATTTTAATGCTTTGATTCACTCTATAAATGAAAAAGCAAATGTATGAGTGGAAAAAATCGTGCAATATTACACAGCTTTAATTACGGGTGTATTCGAATAAATTAGTGTATCAGTGATTTAGTAATTTTATGCGTGGGGTTTAAATGAAAATGCTCATTCTGTTTATATGTACATTTTAAAGGAGATAATGATTTTTACTCATCCATACGAATTATCTCTACCCTAGTATTATTTTATAATATTTTATTCGAATATTATGCGTAATTAATCAAATAAAATATATTAGCTAACGTTCAGTATAACTGAAAGGCTGCAGCAATCAATTGTCGTTGTTTGAGTTGTCAGGTGGAATTCAATTGATGTGGGCATTAAACAATCCGAAACAAGTAAGCCATTACGCCAGCGTTAGATCTGATTCAGGGTGGAGACAAGGGCGTACCCAGGATCAAAACTAGAGGAGGGTAAGCCGTAGCCATTTAAGTCGTAACACAGAAAAGATTATGATACCAAAATTTCAAGAACAATACAACAGCGCTTTAATAGTTTTTAAATTTATTTGGTCGGAAAACATATATTTATTTTGATTACATGTTTAATAGTAACATCAATTTTGTTGGAATTTAAAGAAAATTTGTTCAAAAAATTGTTTTGAAATAAATTTACTTTTGCTTCTGGGGGAGGGGGGCAGCTGCCCCCTCCTGCCCCCCTGGGTACGACCATGGGTAGAGAAAAATTGTCACGAAATTTATTATCCTGGATAGCTGATGCCAACAGGAACCTAAGATACCAATGATGTTTAAGTCGAAAACGTACCATTCTTAAATTAAAGAAACTTTGAGCCAAGCGATCCGATTGGCCGAGAGTTTGCTCCATTGCAGAACACTTTGTATACATCGCGATCTCCGGCAAACAAAGCATTAGAATTCATGAGTTGTTCAGAGCATCCGGAAACATAGCAACCTCTCGGCAAATCGGAGCCCTTGGTTCAAAGTTTCATTAATTTAAAGATGGCGCGTTATTTACCTAAACATCAGTGGTAATTTTGGTTTCTGCTTGCATCAGCTATGTAGGGTTAAAATTTCGGAGATAATTTTTTCTCCAATCTGTATATCATTTAGAACTTAAATTAAGTTATTAAAAGTTTCAACCTTAAAAATTATTTTCAAGGGTGCAATCTCTGTATTTTTTATCTGTATTTTGACGTCTGTTATACAGTTTTACAGCGAGGCATATAATGCGTGAATTCAAAAGGAAAATAAGAACTTGGGATGATTGTGAATCCAGATTTGTGTATGGTTCGGTAATCCGTTGGCGTGAAGACAATGATTATCACCCTCCTGAACGAGCAGCCACTACCCCATCCCACCCCGCCGTGTTTTTTCGCCGGAACTGTGCATTACACTCGGGAGTGAGGGGGTGTGTCGCAGACTTTGGACGGGGATGAAGGAGAGGCAGCGAAAGTGCGGGAAGGACTGTGTTACGCTCTCCAGATGAAAGGGAGGATTAGACCGTGCAGGGGGCCACGGAGGCCATCGCATGCGCGCAGGGCGGATCCCATTTTCGAGCCGCAGCGAAAAATATCTCTCTATTCTCTCCTCGCACACTCTCCTCCCGTGAAATTTTAGCCCATTCCTGCCCTCCACCCTATTTTCTTTATTTCCTCGTCACGCCCTAGGTTCAACACTGATTTATTAATTATTTTTTATTGAATTTTATTTTATGGGCATGGGTCACTTAGGCAAAATATAAAAATCATATAAATGTATAATTAAACGTATAAAACACGTACATCAAAGAGAAAAAAAGAAAAAATATTCATCTACACAATTTTACAAGCAATGAAACGTAGCAGAAAAATATTGCATGACAAATTTAAAATGTAGTTGCACATCCTTGCTCACTAAATTTTCATGAGAATTAAAAGATGAAATGAAGGAAATATATAAAACTTGTCACGATACTGATGTCAATTTCGCATAACATGAATTACTGTTAAAATTCAACTGAAGTTAAAGTTGCATTTCTTAAAGGTGGTTTCATTGAGGATCCAAGGTTAATCGTGAATATCATTTTTGTGAAGCTTTCAAAATACTGTCGAGCTCTAATAAAAGATTCGCCCTTTATCATCCATTCCGAGAGCTGATCGTGAAATGAAATCCATTGAATCTAGAATCGGAACTATTTGCGGACGAGGAGTCGGTGTGAAGAGCACCACAGCTAGTCCAGGGAACATGACGGAGCCAGTGCATGGTGAAGCATTGTGAATTTTAGTTATTGACAGTATTATTGCTTATGCATACGCACCCAAAATAAGCGAAATCTGAAATTTTAATTTCGAACATTTCCAAAGGCTGATATGGATATCCTTTTCTCTGTGGTAAAAATAATATAATCACTAAAATACGAATGTAACTTTCTCAAGCTTACTAACATAAGTTACGTTGTAGCGCAAGGGTTATGTTAAACGTGAAACTTAGGCTCCCCTCATTATAGCTATATTGACTATTTTGATTTTACATATCAAAGACTGGCGCGAAAAGAAAGCAGGCTTTTTTAAAATTTAATTTTGATGAGTTTATTTTACATGTACGAATTTTTTTTTTAATTTTGCAATCACGATGTAGAAATCCCATCTCTGCATTTCTTTCCTTTCTTCCGCTTCTCCCCCTCCCTTTCATCTGGCTTCATCCCTCACTCTTTACTTCCCCAGAGACGACGCGCGTAATTACTGGAGCCAGTGGCAGCTGCGGGACGTGACTCGTGGCGTGATAACTGACAGAGTAAACTGAGCCGGTGAGAATATCACGCAAAAAAAGAGCTAGAGATGATGGAACTACTTAAAACCTCCTTAAAAGCTTTTTTGCATCTCTTTTTCTTCTGTGCTTCTAATTATTGTTTTCCATGCATCCATATATGTAAAAGAGGATGTCTGTTTGTCTGTCCGCTATGTATTTTCATACGGCGGAACGGATTGAAATAAAAGTTAATACGTAGATGCATCTCATGCTCCCAAAGCGTATAGTGCTACTTCTGGTGGTTTCCGACGCATTATTTGCGTCGTTTTCTCTTTACCGTATCTTACGTCACGTCATACAGCTTCTGCGGTTGTACATCCTGCCGGTTAGGCACACATCTTGACACGCTCATAGGGAAAACATAGTCAAAGGATTCTACACTTCATTATTTATTCTTTTTGCTGGGGTATGCGCTAACGCGACGTTTTTGGTATACGCACGTTCGGACACACATCCAATCAATGTTGTGGAGAGGGGTTTAAGCAGATCCAGTGCTCAGGGCACGGAAATCGTTTTTTCATTCGACACCTTCACTACGCAAACGCTCAACAATCGCCTACCGAATCAAATCCGTTCACTTAGTACTACTAGGGCTGTAGATGAGAGGATTTGATTCGATGGGCGATTGTTGAAAGTTTGTGCAGTGGAGGTATCGCATTGTTTTCTGTTATATATGTGTACCATCATCATACCTGCTTTTTCCATGTACCTAAAAATCCTGCCATGTGACCATGATTTTACCAAATTTCTCAATTCTCTGGAGCAATGCCGGGTGGCCTGTTAGGTACTAAATAAAAGGGAGAAGAAATCAAAGACACCGATAGGCATTTGACGATTTGCTAATGTTACCATGCAGTATGTTGCCCTATTCAAAGCGTTAAAAACTTAAAAGCGTGCTGGTATAGCGGTTATTTGTGAACATTGGAAAACATGCTTGGTTGTAATGATGAAAACTAGAGGTTTGAAGCAACGGCTAGATGATCATGCTTTCAGAAAACTCTGTATGAGTTATTATTTTGTTGCCTATTGATACCTCGTTAAATCATCAGCCGATGCACAGGATTTAACAGAGTTGGTACTCGGCTTAAACTCGGGAATAGCTTGAAAGATGACGTATTGGCCTAGAGTCCGGGAATCTGCATTGATAGTCGGGGAAAAAGTTAACCCCGCGCAATCCCAATTGGGTAACTGCTGATTAGGCCGGCCCTTATTTTTCAGAATTGCGAAAAGTTATGTTTTCCTGGTCTCAAAATGATCCAAATGAGGTCTATATTCAAGTGTTAAAATTTGGTTACTTTAAAATAACGGCAACCCGTGCTCCAAGGGCCCTAAGTTTTAAGGACCCTCAATTGAGTTTTTTGGGGTCGAAAAAGTGCTATTCCTATGTAAAACGTAAAAGTAAAGCCTTTAAGGTCCAATTTTCTGTTTGTTTTGACCTATCTCTAAGCGTTTAGGAGATATCGTCCGTCGTAATGTAATCCCCCCAGGGCGCTTCCCCGCACCGCGGCACCGCGCAGCAGTGCTGATAGACTGAAATACGGTTCACATTAGTATCGTTACGTGTTGAGCCGTTAACCTCGCCTTTGTACCATATTTCATTTTAATGTACCAAAACGTAAACGCTGAGGACGGAGGATTGGAATAGTCTCAATGGCCTCGAGGTATGAATGTGGAGGAGGATGATGATATGAATGAAGAAGTACCGGTACGACGAAGTCGTGGGTATGGCGAGTGGGGAGGGATATCTTTTCGAAGAGATGATAATGTGATAAGAGGTTTGGGCATGTGGAAGGGGGCTTTCATTATTCGCGTGAGGTGATTTTAGCCAGTTTTGGAAACCCCCCCACCCCCTCAGTGAGATATTGTGAGACTTACCTCGACCCCCTTCCCCTCCCTATAATCTCACTTGAGTTGGTTCAAAATGCGTATTTTCAGTGTAATTACGTTAACAAATGCTTCATTGAGTGTGTTTCAGTAGCAAAAACAATTTTTCCATTATTTTCTCGTAAAATTAGTCAAGAAAAGTATTTCAGATTCCAATAATGGCAATTTTACACTGTTTCTTGCGGAAAAAATTACGTGATACTTGCCTAGATCCCCCCTCTCTCCAACGTGAGATTGGGTGAAAATCGGTTTGACCGTCCCCCCCTGTATGCCTCACGTAATTAATGGATGCCTCCTAACGTGTACCGATGGGGAAAGTGATGAAAATGGAAAGATTGTAGGGTAGGCGGGAACGTTGAGGAATAGAAACGTATTCCTGGATAGTGCGAAGAAGATTACACCTCAAGGCGAGATATGAAAAGGAAATTTTGTGTGGAAGTGGGTACAGGCGGTTGTGATTTGTAAAATTGCTAATTCCTTACCAGTCTGGTCTCATTCTGTAGCTTGTCTGTAGCAGTAGCAACATGGAGGCGTAAGCAATTTCGTGGGACGAACCCGCTCAATGTTGCGTTGCCTTATATTGTGATGAATAGATGGACCCTTTTACCTAACGCAGCACTTTTCACTTAACACCAATCAGGGATATAGTGCAATTTGTTTCATATTATTCAGGCGTTCGGGCTGAGGCGTTAATTATAATTATACATATCCTTAGTTGGCACGTTTAAGTATTCGTTCCCTCGATCTCATTTCGTATGTAACGTCTCACTGATGAATTAACTTCCCTCATTTCTTACATCTTAGCCAAATTATATCCCTTTATTCGTTTTCGTAGAATCTCCTTTCTACTTTTTATCGTTTTTTGTTCCATCTTACCTTTCTTTATACCTACCGACCCGTGAAATTAATCTTAAACAAAGCACACACACATTTCGCTCTGTGAATGCACCTGAAGAAGATGTATAATTTTCGGCTACGCTGAAACCTGGAAGTGGCACTAAGTTGCCCTTAAAGACCGGTGCTCGACAATGTCAACCATGTTTTGTCATAAACTTGGACATTAATTCCATGTATAAAGTCTTTTATGGTAACATTTTTGACGTCTGAAATCTAATTTTTCCAAGCACGATATAAATGTTTTCATCAAATGTTTATTCGCCTTATTGTTAGCAGTAATTTGATACCTATTGGTATTATTAAGGTTCGCGTAAAAATTAAACGTTGTCCTAAATATGGATGTGGAATTGCCTACGCTGCCATCGTCGGCGATTTTTTTACCCCGAACCCCATCCATTGATTAAAGTTGTATTTTACTTTTGGTGATGCAGTGTTGAAGGTTATGAAACTGAAACAGGTGTATTGTAGAAATTACGTTACTTTGAGATACTTACCCTCTTGTTAAAAACGAAAGATTTTTAGGGCCGTGAAGTTATGAACTTACTGCATTACTGAACGTTAACAATTTTTATAAGCAAAGGTTCATAGACTTTCCCGGCGAATATTATTGATGAAATATTCTTAGGTTTGGCACCGGGTGAGGCTGTTTAAGGTCTACGTTTCGATAAGAAACTCCTTTTTCGTAAACAGGGCTAATTCTAACTGCCCAGTTTGTTCCACGCCTGGTTTTTAAACTAAGGTAGCCAAAGGACGATTGAGACCAGTGGTTGACCAGCCGATTCAAATTAGGCTCAGGGCGGTTGGAATTCAAATCTCTACTTACTTTTAGGGTATTTAATTCATTTCTTTACCTAGTTGGAAAATCAATTTCGATAGGTAAATCCAGGAAGTGCAAGTATCACCACTTACTTGTTCATATACGTAATGCTGAATCTGTTTTTTGAGTGAAGACTATTACAGCAGCTTGAGAAGCTCCTTCTTTTATCCTCTTTTCTTACCTCTTTTTCTTTGGCTCTTTTGAGATTGCGATGTGGAGTTCGCTAATTAATTTTCTTTAGTCGTTCTCTTTTGATTTTCGCCTTTTACCCTTCTGTTTCGTCTCTCACCTGCTAATTGTTCAATTCCTTCAATATTTCCTCCACCGTCTCTCACTATCCCTTTGAAGCCCTCAGTTCTCTCGCCATGCCTATCTACTTGCTCACCTTGTGTCTCATTATGCCCCGTTGAAATGCCTTGAAGTGCTGCCTTCCTTGTCGTTGGCGTACTCTACCGCGGACTCAAGAGAAAGCGACAAAATCTTCTCTTGTTGGGCCATGAAAAAGTTCCCCCATCCCAATGGTAGCGACCCACTGTTTGATCTGTCTCTATGTAATCTCCCTCACCAACTCCGAAACACCACGCAGATGATAAGAGGAAACACTCTCGGAGATGTTAAAAGTATGGGAAATAAAACAATATCAAGAAATATGAAACATATCAGGAAAATGTAAGGTGACATCTCTCGGCATTTAGTGAAATACAGGATAAGGGCGATGAATTTGTTTTCGGCTGACACATTCCAACTATTCAATGTGATATTTTTTTGTTCGCTCTATATTTGTTTGATAAATTTGATTAGTAATTGTAGCATTGATGAGTCTTCTTAAATCTGATTTACATAAAAATTTTCATGGTCTCTGAAGGATACTGCAGGGAGGTGTAAGAGAAAATGACTTTTTTAAGGGAAGCGACAGTG
Source organism: Ischnura elegans (assembly GCF_921293095.1). NCBI lineage: Eukaryota > Metazoa > Arthropoda > Insecta > Odonata > Coenagrionidae > Ischnura > Ischnura elegans. The sequence continues at coordinate 31,679,536 of NC_060250.1, read as the reverse complement.
AAATATCGGGGGATTTCTTTTCCATCATATTCTAATTATGGTTATCATCTCCTCCATATCATCTAACCCCTCCCATCCTCCTTTCCCTCACTGTCTCTTACACAAAGAAGATTATTTCCTCAGTTTCCTTTCCTCTGCTGTCCATCTTTCCGATTTTTTACTTGTTTCAACTGTTACTAAGAGATTATTCAAACTACCGTCCTGCGATGTGTTACTTTTCACTCTTTGCATATACGTTAAAAGACGTGGCAAAACACTTGTAAGTTTTTGGTTTATTTTATGTTAGGCGAATGGAAAAGCTGTGAGGTGTTCTCGTTAAGAGATCATGGTCTTCCTTTCTTCAATACTCCATCGTATGTTTTCCCGACCCCGCAAAGGACCTTCGAAGCGATATCCTGACGGAAATATCTTAAGTGCGTAGTTCACCTTTTTTCTCTCATGGAGGATATTACCTTGGAAGATATGGGTACAGCTTCAAACAAAACTTTGTGGAAGTAAATAATATTCATTATAAAGCAATCTATTCGCATAACGCAGTATTGTTTTATGAAATCGACATGGGTTTCGGCAACTCATTGCCAATTTATTTACACAGAATAAAATATGGAAAGATTAGTTATGAAAAGAGATTAGTTAAACAGTGATCCTACTCTCACACCATGACATTGTCGCATTCCCTCGTGCTAATCATGAAGTGGTCTGGAATTAATACGTTGAATGGGTAAAGGCGAAAGTATGAGGAGTAAAGAAGTGTGTTTTAATGGTGGCATAGAGCGTGAGAGTTGTTGACGGAGAGAAAGATAGAGATAGGTTTTTACGTGAACGTTCCTGTTTCTATTTCACTGCTTCATCCCAACCGTGGTTGTGATATTGACGTATCATTCGATGAATATTCTTTTGAGTAGATTGGGGCTATGGTTGGAGGAACGATTAAAGACAACTTGTAATGAATTCTCATTTGTTAACTCAAGTTGCGTGGTTCGATTCTCTGAATGGGAGATTATTTCTTTGGCATATATTTCTATGCTATCCTCTTCTCAGGTTTAAAACGTCATGAATCTTAATCTATTCAAAGTTTAAATTTTAACAAAAGTGTAACTAGGTACTAATTTGAGGCATTCTTTTTCAACGAAAAAGTATTTTATTAATCTTATGGAAATTGTAATTAATATGTCATTTACGTATTATTAACTGCAGTCATGGCCATCGCAAGTATCTGCTGGGCTCTCGGGAAAATCAGCGGCGATAGCGTTTTGCGGGCATCATAGAAATTTCTGGGGCATGACCTTGCTTTAGCTTTAGCCTTTCTCGGCGGGCATGGCTGATTTGTCTCATAATCATGGGCTCAGTCATTAGTTGGTTGAGGCCAAAAATGTGACTAACGCCGGCTCAGAGTAGTCGCCTGCACTACGTAACTTGACGTACATTGGTTAAAAATATATCTGCTATATATTATAATATGGATTCGGGAAGATGAACATGCCATTATTTTTACATCACTTGAAATCGTGTTTGCTGGTGCTTTTCAAGCGTGATTGGATATTCATTGCTATAACTTTTCATCAAATTTAAATCGCTTGTGAAATAGAATTGGAAAAGACTCTTTAATGAAGTTTCTCGTTTTATTTTAAATCATTTCCTTATCAGAGAATGAAAGGAAAAGTGTTTTCCCTCATTTTAAACAATTAGTAATGTGCAGATATGGATATTAATAACAGGGAGCATTGCATTAGGAAATGAATAATTCATGGCTGAGCAATTACTATTTTATGGCTGCGTATTATGGTCTTCTCTTGGACTAGGTTTGACTACACCCATTGGTACTGAATAATAGCTGAATAATTACTCGTGAATCCAAAACCTAACCTATAATTTGGCAATTTACCATCCAGAAGGGGTTAAAGCTTCGAATAAAATTTTAACCACGAGTAAAATAATCGTATCTGTCGTGAATTGGATAGCTTCAAGTTGGTCTTAAAGCGTAAGTTTATTTTTCCTCTCAAAAATACAAAAAATGATTTTTTGTTTGTGCCCCGCTGGAACACCGTATGAATGAAATTTTGCGTTTCTCTCGTAAAATTTCTTGCGGCCAAATGGTACGAGAAGTGATAATGACGATTGTGAAAAGAGAAAACCTGGGAGACGAGGTGAATCGGGGTGAAAAGCTTTGAACATACAACTGTCCACCTTTCTCTTTGTATTTGAAGATTTTAAGATTTAGTATTTAAGTATTTTTATGCGTGGTGTCTCAGGAGGACGCGTCACCCCTGCTCGGCTGGTCGCAATCATTTTGTGACTGAATTTAATGCAAAGAAAAACTTTTTGTAAATATTTAAAACTTTAGTACAACTTATAAACATTTCACCCCTTGAACGATGCTTGAAAATCTTTTCAGCCGTGACATGGTGTCCTATCTTGAAAAAGGTATACTCTATATGCCCCTAATTTTTCAAGTATTTAGCGTAAGCTTAAAATTACCTTTCGAAAGAGAGTGAAATCCTGTTGAGGAAAAACAAATCATTTTTTTTCTATCCCAATTTTCCTTCAGTTCCAATGTATAAAAAGTAGGAGGCCATAAAAAGCTGAATGTATGTATGAATAGTTGATGGTATCAATCGATATTAGATTGATCAGTCAGTGTCTAGGCATTCCTTATATATTGGGGTAACCAGGAAATTTGAAGCGTAGCTTTGTAATTGTCGTTATGGAGGTTACCCGGAGGGGTAATATTCTGGCAAGGGATTATGGTGGGTAAAATTCGTGAGGAGCATCTTGTTGAATTTTATTCGTGACCACAGGAATTCACGAGCAAGATTATTGAATAAGCCATCATAATTACAATTGATGTATTAAATGAGAATTAAAAAGCTTTTTTTGTGTTGGACACTTATCATCAAAAATTGTATGATAGTTATTTTTGCACAGTAGATATTTTAGTAAAGATGATCACGAGATGATCTTAGTGCAATCACGTTTATGAATATTTCTCCAAAATTTTGCTTTATTATGTGTTATTTATTTTCCTTCGTTTCTGCTCTGACAGTTTTACTTCTAATGTGCTTCTTGAATGTTCTCTCCCGCTGAATTCGATTGTTTTCGGGTCTTCATCCTTCTCACCTCAGTGTTGTCTCCATTTTCATCATTCTGAATCTTTTTTCTTCATTTTTGTTATGTTTCTGCATGCTTTCGAGTTGTATCGTTATATATTTCTCCTTCTCTTTCCTTCAGCGTATTTTCCTTATATTATAAGCGCATCGTCACCAGATGCTTTCTCATTTGGAAGCGTTTATTATCCGATGTACTCCATGTCTTCCCTCGCCTCATGCATCTCAGCATGTCCTTTTTATCATTTCTTTCTTTATAAATATGTGTTACAATACTTAGCATGATCTTAATGTTAATGCTGAAGATTACATTTTATTCTTAATTGCTGATGATGACATTGGTGTCCGGTTGAATCCTTGTTTAGGGAAATTGTTGGATATTTTTATTTTTTTATATTTATTATCTACTTCCCCGTAAACAGCACATATAGGCCTTTTATAACGAGGGTTTCCAACATTAACAAAGTATAAAACAAAAATCCATGCCCTGGATAGGGATCACCTACCCAGGCGGGATTCGAACCCACGACCTTCGGTATTTACAAAAACTTACGTAATTACGTCGCTTTTATTCAAAGTTAATGCGCTCTATAATATTAAGGTTGATTAGTGTAGAGGATTTCTTCATTTTTTATCAAAGTGTAGCATTTTAATCCAGTCTATCTTGAAAAATCTGAGAAGGTTTTCACATCTTCATTATTGATCTTTCAGTCCTCCTCGAAGATGTCTACTAATTTCGCATGCGGAAAAAATTTCCGCCTCCCTTGAGGTTTTTGGGTTTAATTTGGGTTAAATGTATATTATGGGTTTAAATTGAATTAAATGGGAAAGCAAAGATTAACGTAAACACTTTCGTCTCGCATTTTTTATGTAAAATGAGGATTCTAAGAAGTATGATTAAGCTTCAGGAGTGTAGAGTTTTTTTATTTATAGATTGACGCCTGTCATCCTCATTTTGAAATTAAAAAGGAAAAAACGATATAAAAAGGGATGACTTAATTTTAGATTATTTTCTGCATTGCTTGCGTTAAATATAATGCCGGGGATAAATAAATAAATGCCGTTTTATATCGCCTGCGAAATGAGCTGAATTCGGGGATTATTTCTCTGTAGTAATTAATAAAAAAAAGTAGTAGTAGTAGACGATGTTTCAGTTTTTTCACGACGTTGAGATGGTATTCCTTTCTCCAATTGTTCTTTACATAAATTTGGTATACTTTCAAGACCGAATGTAATTTTATAATTCTTAAGCCCTTACAAATTTATTTTAAAATATCTGAAATGTGTTATCCAGCCACGCTTTTTTTATTTGTTACTTTTTCAATAGATATTATGAAACAAGTTCTTTTGCTATCTAATCATGTACTATAAGAAATTACGTGTCGGTGATTATTTTGAATTAGTTTGTGGAATTGATACTTATGTGATTTGCCTAAATGCCTTTTGATTATCCATTAAACTGGCGTAGCCCACGATCAACCTTGCAGTTCAGAAATTAAGGTCTAATTTTCTGGACATTCTGTGTGAGTTGATTCCGTGCTTTCCTATAGTTCGTTTCCTGTGTTCACGTCTGTTTCTCATTTGCTTCGATCTGACTCCCAATTGGTAAACGAAAAAAAAACCAGGAAGAAAGCAATCCCGTTCCAGATGCATGCAGGATTTTTGTTTTTCTTTTCTCTTCTCTGAAGGCTGAACCGGAGATGAAAGTCGCTTTTCTCATTCTCGCTCACGTTGACGCTATTCCAATATCGACGGCCGACCGGAAAGCACTTGACTCAAATAGCACTCCTCCCAGTGTGTTTTCGGGACTGTAGCCGGTGTTATGACCGTTGGCGAATTTCTTGTCTACATTCTTTCCTCCAGTATTCTGTCAGCCTGCTGTGAAGTTTGAGAGACAAATCTCATCGTTGGGTTGCAGCGAAATCACTTTTTCCATCAGCAAGTTCATAAAATTTCACGTAATTCCTCCTACTACGCTAAAACAAGTTCTCTCTAGAATTTATTTTGAAAACTACGATTATTTGAAATTTAAAGTTATGTCGTTACTATTTACTCGTGAAATGCATTTTGCTGAAGAAATCCCTGAGGAGTACCTCTATGTTGCGATATATTATATAAAAAAATTATATTGTTCGTCATATTAAGGCAAAATGACCGGTTGCTTGAGAGTGATTATTTGAATTAAAGGTATCTTTTTGGCAGTTTCTCGAATTGCAATTCTTGGTAATGAATCTCTCAGCTTCCAGAATTTCACAACGATGTATGCATATACGAATGAAGAAAGGCCTCTATGCATTTTTTGCATGCAATCGTAAACATTCGTCTTTATTTTGTAAAAATTTTGTTTGAACGAAAAATGTTGTTTAAGAAAATGCAAATTACGTGTGAAATATAAACTTAGTACTTAAGCGATGGATGTAAAAAAATATAAGATAGGCTCGGGGTTGATGATCTTGATGGTTGCAAATTCGTGAATAATTTCCCCAAAGTGATTGATAGTTCTATTATAACCGGTGCTCTGTTATGGGAAAAGAGTTTTGCTCAATGAGGGGGAGAGGAAGAAGGGAAGTGTCGTGGGCACACTCTCGGGGAATTTGTGGAAGTTGGGAGGTTCGGGCGATTGTTGAGGAAAGATCGTCGCGGTATGGTGGAGTGACTGACCTCCGGATGTTGAGTATATCACATTCACTGTATGCGAATAGCATGCTCTATTTCATTCTGTCCAATGGGAATTGCCATGTTTTGGGAGTTCTATGGGCTCCATAATTAAAGAGGAAGAGAAGCAGTTTGTTGAAAGAGAGTTGCTGCGAACTGGGAAATTACTGAGAACGAGAACTTGGGTAGTATGAAAACGATCGAACTTAGGGAGGCATGGGACTCTTCTATACGGCGTTCGGTGGATAGCGATGTGCTAGTGCATGTATCAGAAAAAGAGGATCGTTTGATGGTCCTCGATCGATGTTTAACTGAATGTAATCCGCTTCTTGTCATGAAAATGTGGATAATCGGATAATTAATAGCGTACCGGACAAAACAAACGCCTGCCTCATTTGAAGACGGAGGTGGTACTACTACACTAGGCCAGTCATGGCGGAGTTTGTTTTCAGTTTTGAATCATTTTTAAGTCCAAAGATTTGGGATATAAGAGGCGTGACGTATAAAATCATTTATTTCACCTTTCAAGTCCAAATGGAAATTATTTTAACTTTCGTAACTGTAGGTAATAGGCTTATCAAAAATGTGCTCTTTGGAAATTAATAATGTTAAGCAGAGAAAAAGAAGTGAACCGCTAGTAATATCTATTTCCATGATTATTTTGGGCTATTTACTTACGAACATTTCCTATGGTTGAAATGATTCGTTTTCAAAATACATGAAAAATAAATGTAATGTTAATAAAAAAAATACCCCCTGGAAAAAGAAAAAAATACTGTAGAGTTACTCCATCTAACAACAGATACGAGAACTTTCGGCATAGTAGACTATAAAGGCCTTCAAACGAAGCGAAAAAAAACATACTGTTTGCAGCGGCGACAGTTATGGCACGGGTCTCCCGGGAATCCCTAGCACAAAGGAGGAAAATCAAACCTCCCTATTGTCCCCGTCGCCCACCCTCACTGCACTGTCCAAACTTTTAAACAATTAACTTCCTTCTCAAAATTCGTTCCGACACATTTTTACGTCCACCAAACGGGTCAAAAGAGAGAAGGCCTTAGAGTTGCGCGTCTTTGAATGGCATTTTGGAGTGGCCAACCCGCACCCGACACACAGAGCGCGTTCCTATCGGAACGCTCGCTCTTTTTTCCTCCCCATTGTTGACCCTTCCGATCCTTTGGAAAGAAGAGGAGGAAGAGAGAAAAAATGCATTTCCCCGAGGATTTCCCTTTTGAAGGACCTCATCGAAACTTCGTGCCTCGACAAGTAGCTTCGAACTCCGCAGTGGACCATCTCCGTCCCCCCCAATCCTCCTCTCCTCCCCACCCATTTTCATTCATTTTCCTTCACACATAGTCCCCTATTACACGAACCACCCCCCTCCGAACTGACTCATCTTACTCCATGCAAAATTCCCTCCCACCCTAGGGGGCGAGGAAATTGGCAATTGATGAATACAGCGTGAAATGGGAAAATGAATAGAAAGGAGAGGACGCCCGGAAAAGGCTGAGAATTCAAGGATAGTGGAACATCGTGCAAAATACAGTACGGCAAGATGGTGGGGAATGAAGCGGACTGTGGAATAGGAAACTAAAAAAGAATTATGAATGTATGAGGTTGGCGCATTTTGTGATGGCATTCATTTTCTAGTGATCGCGACACATCCAGTTGGTTGCTGTCTTTCCCCTCAGAATCTGCTGAGAGATCTTTGTTTTATTGACAAAAACAAATTTTCAACGAACGGATTTACTACAGTTGTCACAAGAGGAGAGATACAGTTATTTTGATGAGTTGATTGTTGGATACCCATCAACCTCAATTCAAGATTTGACTTCGTAGGCTATTTTGTTATTTTACTATAAGTACTTAATTCTATCATGTTAAAATGTGGAACGGAACGATCTGAGCACCAGAGAAAGTAATAGTTCGATGACAATATTTCTGTGCCTTTTTTTTATAGATAATAGAGCGCTCCTAATTCAATAGCCATGAATTAGAGACATTATTTCTATAGCCAATTTGAGAGATTATTTCTATAGCCAATTTGAGAGATTATTTCTATAGCCAAGTTTTTGTTATGAGGTTATTTAGTTCGGGGAGGTTAATTCACTCTCTGCCCCTGCTGGTGTCCTTGTTTGATGGTAGTGCCGCTTTGGTGTGAATTTCCTCTTTCATCTAATTATGCTGAAATGAAATACGTATTACTTCTGCTCGAAAATAACAAAATCTGGAGGTGGTACAAGAAGCTCCCATTTGCGACGGCTAGGGATGGAAGCTGGAAAGATTGCATTGAATGGTTGAAGAGGATGAAAGATTTTTTTGGGAGAGAGGAGGGAAAAATTGAGAAGCACTGTCCGAATGAAAATTTAATAAATGATGAAGACAAGGGGGAGCAGATGAGAAAAAGGGCTTTTGCTGCGGGAGAGACGGAAACCGTTGTCAAAGTGGGCTCGACTGAAGTTCGTTGTGCGAATGGACAAACGTCAAAACATTGGATGATGCGTACCTTGGGAAAGAATGAAGGTATTTCTTACGTGTTACTTGGCTTTTAGGCTGGAAATTTGTTTTCTCACAATGACATCCTGCAGCCTAAGAGTGAAATGGAATTCTGGTCATCCTAATAAAATCGCTATTCATTTCAAATGTCACTTCCAACTTCAAATGTATGAAAGGGCATTCATTTCAAACACTGCGTGCTCCTTCAAAAACCTTGAAATCTGTAGGCCCCTTTTAGTAATCGAATTTTATTAGAATATGAGAGTAGCCCTTGGGAAGACCCAAGTAGGTATATGTTTTCTGAACCTATGCATCCGTGGCCATGCGAAATCATGTGCTAGTATGGATCGTTTGCACCGTATTTTTCCACGGAGGTGAGATACCACAGTGTTCTTGGAATTAAAATTTTCACGGCTAATGTATCCTATTTTATTCCATTTGTTACTACTCTACCGAATGCTTCATCAATTACTGGTTTTGCTGTTGAAGCTGGTGTTGTATCTATTATCATTTCCCTTGCATCTTTGTGCTATTTTTACGGGAAACATATTAATGAATATATGATTTCCTGATAATTTATTAATTGCCCCTCTGAAATTCATTGGAGAATGTTTTATTCAATATATTACTAGGATTCAACTTCTTGGATGTTTATTAATCGGAATTACTTTACCCTAAAATTTATCTTTTCGATGCTATTCTCCATTTTTAATTGGATTATAGTCGGGTTGTAAATGACGCCAATTACAAAGCGCGTGATTTATATCCGTCTCAGTGCATTTATCTATTTCCCGTAAAGATACACCAGCAAAAGTAGGTAGGTAGGCAGTAGTAAATGCACATTAAGAAGGTTTCAGATTTCGGCTTTTTTATCCAAGATGAAATAGATATCGCCTTTTGATATCTATTCTTAGGCGTGCACCACTGAGATGTGTGGTTGTCTACTATATTGTTACTTTTCTGTTCTATTTATGTTTTACCTACTCCACTTTTAATGACATCAAGATAGGATGATCGCTGCTCGAAAATCATTTCTGCATATTGAGGCCTAGGAGTACTTTAATTAGCCCTTCGATATTTGTTTTTTTAACACTCTGAGAATCTGTTTTAGCCACCTCCCAGGGAGGAAAATTATTTTTATACGTATATTTGATTACTTCGTTATCAAAATCGTTTCATAAGATAAATTTTAAGGAATGATGAATGTCGCGTTAAGGAAAGCGGCATGCACGCGCGCGATTAAAAAACATCCGAAATTACCATTTGCAGTCCCGTTCCCAAGCCCTTAATTACATCATCATCCCAAAAAAATTATGGAAACGAAACATACCTATATGAAAACACCCACCTAAAACGTGATGGAAAAAGTTTTCCGAATAACCGAGCCAAAAAACCTAATTTGGGGCGAAGGGGAGAACGCACGTAAATTAATTTCATCGACTTTCCTTCCTTCACCCCCTTCAAGTTCCCTTTCACCCCTTGCCGCTCACCGTGAATTTTTACGGCTGAAAGTAACGGGCGGCTTTTTTTTTTCATCCAGTCTGATTTTTATCTCGTGAAATCTGACTGGCTGCGAAGCATTTGATGAAACCTCGGAAGGAGAGGGAGGATTTTCTCTAGCCTTCCGTCAAAAATCCTCTCACCACAGACACACAAACACCTGCCTGAGGTGAAACCGTGGTTTTCGTTTGGAAGCAAGCACCCAAAGCTACTGCATGGAGGCGGCTAAAGAGAAGGGATGCGGTCTGAATTGATGGGGTACTTGGGGGAGGAAGGGTAGAGGGGTGTGTTTGGGGGTGGGGGGCTATAAGGGGCCCTGGAAACGTGCTTGTGTGTGTAGGCAGCGAGCGAAAAAAAAGGAGGAGGTGCAACCAACCTCAGACCTTCTCTCTACCTCAGTTCAACCGAAATGCCGCTCGGCGGATCCGACTAATTACTGGTACCCTTATATTCGCCGCCTGCTCTTCTTTTCTTTCCTCAACTTATATACCCCGCTCACCCCTTAAGCATCCTCTCGCTACCTCTCTCTCTCTCTCTCAACGCGGGCGCTCAACTTTCCGTAAAACGCTGCTGCGACTTCCCCCCTCTTTCTTTTTTTTTTAACCCTACGCCGCCTATTTCAGATACATACATTCACGCCGAGGTTTCCCATCTCGTGCAGGTCGCATGCATCCTCGAACTTCACTCTCCGGTACCGCCACTGCTCTCTTTCCTTTTCCGCCAACTGCCTACCTACCTATCTACCTTCCGACGCCGCTCAAAATAAAACCTGGATAGCTCGAAAGAACAAAGACGCGAACATCCCAAGCTGTGCCACGCGAGCGAGCCGGGGATCGCGCCGTTATCGTTAAGAATCTTCCTTTATTCAAACTCTGGGCACTTCCACCTGCCTAACGTCCCACTTTTGAATGCTTTTTTTTGAAATTTTATTTGTAGCTCTCCGCCGCCTTAGAATAAAATAACGAGCGGAAAGACGAGGAATGTCGCACTGCATCATTCGATCTCACAATCTCTTTTCCCGGATAGTTCGTTCTCCCCCGCCTGCCTGTCTCTTTTTACTTCTTCAAAAAAAGTCAAAATAAGTGTAGACTCAATTATTCCTTGCTGTATTCAAATCAGTCCGTAAAATGCTCACCGACGATGTTCCGCACGATGACGATAAAAATCGATGACCCCCTCCAATCCTACTCTTGGTAATTAAAAATTGTACCATCGCGTACAAAAATGACATATTTGGTCATTAGTTTTCTACTTCGAATTTTATGTCACCGATATTACGTTAATAATTTTGTGTGTATTTATTACTGAGGACTTCAACCCTTATTTTATGCCTCTGTTTTGGGGTGAATTTTTACGATATGCCAGTCATCAATGTTGCAAGTTTCAAGGGTTTAAATACTATGCTCACTATACCACGTATCTTAATTAGCACTCTTAATATCAAAGGAATTACCGTGTAATAAGCCGTAGACTAATAGGAACCTTTTTTTTTATAAGTAAGGTATTGTATTTATTTTTCTTATGCAACCTTGAAAATAGGCGACGAGTCGGAGACCGGAATTGTCGTCGGTTTTTAATTTTCTTAACCAGTTGCGAGCCCGAGAAATATTCATGCTCATTATTCGACGAGGTAGTGATACATCACCACAGACTTGTTTACCCCGTAGATTAATGTGCGTTTGAACGGCTGATGAACCTTTCATTTGCCTAATATTGAGCATGTGTCTAAAAGAGCTAGACATTCGTGACACAAGTTAATAGTGAAAAGGCATGAGGGCCCTCCGGTTACCCAAAATTGGTCTTCTGTAATCCATGCAGTTCACAAGACAAACGTTTAATTTCTTTATAAAGTTGACGGTGATTGAGCGGAGCTATAGGTTTCGTACACCTTCGCTTCTTTTGCTCAGATAACGTGTGCTGCGGTTAAAATTTTTGCTCCGCTGATTCGACCCTGTAGCTGTCTAATGATAGTATTGAAAGCATCTTGAAGCCCTTGGACAGATAAAGGGCTTAACCGTTTCTGCTGGGATTTTGGATGGCAGTATTTGGCGAATGTGGAAGAACTTGTTTTCATCTCATTATTCACCGTTATCATGCTGTGCTATTTTGACGTGCAAGAAATTTGGAATTGCACATCATGTTATTTTTCAGCTTAAGTGTTGATTTACTTCTTTTGATTCAGTATTGAGCATGTCGTTACTCAATTCAGTTAATCATTTTGATTTTCGATAAGGTGCAGTCTTCTTTATCTGATTTTTTTCAGTTAGTTTTAATCGTTTACGTAAATGTTTACTTAAATGTTGTGTGATCTAATTGTTATTTTGACGAGTGATTTATTAGGTGATGGAAACATTTCTTGCCAAATTTAGAACACGATGACTATTGTAAAGAGCTTTTGAGAATGCATGACCTCCGTTAATGGTATTCGCAGTGCCCCAATGGGGCTCGTGGTTTGATTCCCGGTCCTGGAGAATTTTTTACCGCGGCATTTAATGTGAATTTCACCGCCATTCACGCGGCAGTAGTGAAATATTCCACATTTACCGTCTAGTGGGACGTTAGTGCTGGAATGGGATTCACCAATGGCTAGTGTCTTCTTGGAAGACCATATTCCCTTATATCCTTGATGATGCGCAAGAGCCTAAAACTTAGCATCGTAAAGTTATGTAAAATTGTCGTGGGAGTGAAGGAACTTGGATTGCGTAATAGTCTGCTCTGTGGCCCGTAAAACCGTAGGTCTGTGGTTTGATTCCCGATTCATGGTAATTTCCCGTGGTAATTAATATGAGTGTCCGTTTGTTGAATTTAATTTTTCTTGTAATTGATGGTTATTAGATCCTAGGAAAATTTTTCAATTAACTTCTAAAAGAAAGGAAAGCACCTGTTATTGGTCAACACGGAAATGCCGTGGTCTAAATGAGAAGACAGAGTTTTAAGGCAGCCCTTAGAGGTAGTATAATACGTAAGGTTGTTTTGGTATAGCTTCAATATAGCTAGTGTTATATATGGTGTGAGAATAGAAGAAATATGGAAAGTCGTCGAGGGTAGGGAAAACGGTATTGCAAGATATAAGAGAGCAAATGAAAGTGTTGGTTATTTACGCAAAGGAAGAATAACGCGGACTATTACTTATTTTGTGAGAGTAATATTATTTTATAAAATATTTCAGATGAGTATGGTATTTTATTGCGGAATATGGATTACTTTTAATAAACTAGATAAAGGTGTCTTAAGTTTTGATACCTACTTTCCGTAGGTAGCTGTTTGATGAACCATTTTTTTTTCTTCTTACCTTGACCTCGTCGTTGGTGAAAAATCGGTAATTGCTTTTTCGTTACCCTCCACTCAACTATCCTATCGACTCATTTCGTTACTTTTACTTTCAATTAAATATGTCGTTTGCTACTCTCAAGCTGCGGTAAAAACGTCATGACTTTGCTGGAGCTCCTCTTACTTTTTTTAACAACCCAATTTTTATATTTCCGGCTAGCCTGATTTCTCATTTGAAATTGGAGTTTTATTTGCTTGGGCTTAGGCAGAACAAAGACTGAATAGAGTGCTGTCGAGGAGTCATTTATTGTTGGATTGTGATGCTGTTTGATCACCTTTTGAGCTCCAATTCCACCCGCCTCTGTCCAAAGGGTAAAATCCGTCTTCCAAATATCCGGTGGAATTCGTTTTACTTTTCTCGGATGCGCTCAATGAAGAGGCCTGGGGCTATAGTCGGATTTAATTGAAAATTAGTCCCTTAATTGAGCGAGGGAATTCGCACTGTCACATTATTCCCTTCTTACCTCTAGATTGAGAAAATCGGTTGAGCTGATTAAAGATCTTATATCCTTTTCGGAAAACACCTCTTCTCAAAAGGAACTTAATTACAGCCTCGAGAACATCGATGTATCCGTTATTAAAACCAAGCTCAGACGGTTTCTGTCGAATAGGAACGGTAAGCTTAGTTATTAGTAATCTCATTCCCAGAAAATATCAATATTCAACGTATTTAAAAAAATAATTTTCTATTTTATTTTAGTACATAATATTATCACTGCCATGAATTATGGTTTTATATTTATTCGATCGGAATCTCCAAATCCAGTTTTGTTAATTCTTAGTTCCCAAATTTTGAATTATTTGTGCAAGACAGTCTTGGTGAATTCGTGGCGGTTTTTCCTCTTACTTATCGATCTACAATGCGAAAATTGTTCTTTCATATGATGCAATACCAATTAACGCTACTGTTTTGTCTTTGCTCTGCACATTAAAAAGAGAGGAATACCTTGCTGTCAAATGAAAGGGAATTTATTTTTAGCAATGAATTTTTACTTTGAAGAACGTTGAATGTTGACTGGTAATTAGAGTCTAGTTTTCAAATGTTCCATAACTATATTGTTTATCTAAGCATTTTATGACATAGTATATGAAGCTGATTAGTCTCTTCCCTCGAGAGTCATTGAAATATCTATGGTATTTGAAGGTTAAGCCTCCAAAAGCTCAATGTTCGTCAGTTACTTCAGGGTTACTTTTGTTTCTGCAATTTCCTCGAACTTGGGATTTTGTTTTTGCTATGTTGCTGTATGCAGTGGAAAATTACATTTGTAATTTTTGTATGAAGATTTTCATAGCTTCTTTTATCTGTAAGAAAACGTTACCTACGTAGAAATTTCAACAATCGCTTATTTCAATCAATTGATCTCTTTCGTTTTGCAGTGGTACTAAGAAATTTTTTTCGCTAGGGGAATACAGAAAAATCGGAAACGAGAGTTTCATTGAAAAAATCTAATTAAGGGGAAAGAATATTTAGTTCCAACTAAACTGTTCCGTAGTTGCAATCCCTGCGAGTAAAATTGTGATTCCAAGAAGGAACTGAGTTTCAAGTACTTGTCAGCATTTCATTCGATGCTTTGAATTCACCCGAAAGGGCAAATGAATAACGTCAACAGATTCGGGCGTATTACTATGGAAATATTGTTCCTCTGTTCCAGAAATTCAATACCGCGCTACGCGGTTTAGCGTACAGAACCATCATCAGAGCACCTAATAATAAATCAACATTAGTAAATAAATGTTGTGGTGAAGTTATGCAGTATTTTTTTTTGGTAAATTTGAATTATATTTTTTCAGCAAAAATTGTAACACACTGCATATTGTATGAAAAATGATACATCAACTTTTCTTATTGTTCCATGGCGAAGCAATTGCGTAGTTATTGCGATTTACCTTACGTATTCTGAAATCGTTTTTGTCCTTAGCAGCTATGGTACATTACTAGCAACGTCGGTACATACAATATTGTAGGTAATTTTTGGTGTTTAGAATAAAGAATTAGATTTACCGTTAAAGATTAATTGTCATAGGACAAAAAACATAAAATTGGCTCGACTCACTCTCAGCTGTGCTATCAGCCAACCCACTGGTATGCCTATTCTTTTGCATCCCAGGTATCGTGCTCTACGTAGCTAACTCGAGGCTTGTTTTAGCTAATTTACCTATTCCTTCACCGCTCGAATATGTCTTCATTAGGCCAAAATACTCCATAATATGGCTGATTCTTTTTTTTCATCTTCGTCTCACAGTTTTCAGATTGACGAAGCTCCTCAAAAGTTTAAAATCTCAGAAAATATAAATCTACTGATAATGAAGCTACGACACTTGTACACTATTTCCAAACTTTTCTGTATCGTATGCTATTTCTTGCTTCAAACAAATGGAGCATACTTTTTCTTTCCTTGCATGTCAATGGAACAGTAGTATTTGAGAAAGTATTTTAGTAATGTATGGAAATATACTAGTGAGATTACAAGGTTATTGTTATGACTTTACTTTATCTGTATATCGTCACTGCCTCAGAATTACTTGAAATATCTGTTTGTGTGAGAATTTCTCTCTATAAAAAATCTCAGCTAAATCGTTGTCTTCAATCGAGCCACGTTGATACATGAGAGTGGAGACTAGACCTGTGCGCCTTCTGTAGTATTTACGGCGTGCTGGGGCACGCCCACTTCTACGCTGATGGTTTCTATGGCACAAATGATTCACAACTGAAAATTGAGTCACAATCGCTATGAATTGCAACTTAATGGCAAAAAATAAAAAAGCATCCTTGAATGAGTAAAATGTGTGGGATATTCACGATATTATTTTAAGTAAACTTGACTTTGGCGTCGCTGCTTGGACCAGTTGACCGTATGGCGCCGCACACGTCTGTCCATGCTAAAGCGATAATATAGAAAGAATATTGATCCGTTGCTGTGTCGGCGAATCTAATGGATATTGTACTCTCGAGTTTCCTCCCGGGTGAGAAAGTTTATTGTGTCCGATTTTAAAAGGTGCGTCACGTTGTACGTCTTCGGGGAATGATGATGATGAGGAGCGTGACTTACATCAAAACGTAATGGACTACCCCTCTCTCTCAACCAGTTGGAAGCTCGAGAGCGCTTTATCGAGTTTGCATAGAAATGTTGAAAAGTATGCCGGTAACGGTTATGGTTACGGTACAGTTAAAAATTGCCTACAATGCAATATTTACAAGGGTAAATCAATCAATATTACCCTGAATTTTGAGTATCTGGAAGTGAAGATTACTCGGGATTCATACCGGGTAAGATCCTCAATGTCTTCTTCCAAATTTTCGATTTTCAACTCAGCCATCGATGCAGGGATCAAAATCCTGAATTCATTTGATTCCTTAAACCCTGAAGACGATGAGCGAGTTGCACATCGAAACTTTGGAAGGAAATGTGGAGGATCTTAACCCGGCGTGAAACCCGAGAAAATTTTTCTGCCATTTTTTGCTGGGAAAAATCATCGCATTTTGCGTAGTAATGAATTTTATAGGGGATGATGCGAGGTTCGATTGACTACTTTTTGGAGAACAGCGAACATCCTTGCTGCGAAATGAGCCTGACTTTGTCTAAATACCTTCATCATAATCAAGACATCACATCATTTTGAGTCTCCATTATACTTTTTTCTAAATTTGAAGAAATCTCAAGCTAAAACGTTCCACATTATTTTTGCGGGATTGGTATTTAGTCAACTCGAAAGGAAATATTGCATAATTAGATCAGGAAGACCTTACATATCAAGGATGCATTACATCATTTATAATACCCTTTATGCTTTTTCCAAAGTTCATGGAATTTCTAGGCTAAACGGTCCCACATTCTTTATGCGTGAATGGTATTTATTCGACTTGAGAGAAAATATTACATCAGGAAGACATTAAGTACCAAGAAAACCTTAATTCATTTTGAGTTACCTTTATTCTTTTTTCTAAATTTAAATTAATCCGAGGCTAAATCGTTCCACATCATTGTTTCGGGATTGGTCTTTAGTTGACTTGAATGAAAATAAAAGGGTATTTGAGGGAGCAAGAGGGAGAAAAGCACGGGTTACGCCGAGCGGGGTGGTGACGTCTGAGTCGATATTATGTGCCGCGTGCAATGAGGATGGGAATCGAAGGTAGTGGCGGAGGGGTGATGATGATGACGATGGGGAGGAGAGAGTGGAGGAAAGGTGTATGCCGTCATGCGACACTGACTGTCGGGGACCGAGGAAAGTCACACCACGAATCGGGAGGGAACTGGAGGGGAAGCCATTCAGGGTAGCGTTACGATGGGGGAGGCAAGCAAAGAAGCAAGGGGAGGCAGGGAAGTAGGTAGTGTATTTCATTATTTTCGTTTGCTTCCATTTTCTACGGTGTTCCTATGCTAGAAGTCTTGAATGCTACGAAAAAGGATCGTCAAGTTGTCCTCTGAATGTGTTGTCACCTACCGCGCATTTAAATCGATTTACAAAAGTCGCTACTCGCATCGCTGACGGACAAAATGATCCGAGTGTCACGGGGAAATAAGATTTAATTAGGGGTGTTGACCGAAACTTATATACACGACGATGTGTATATAAATAAAAAATGGTGGCTCTGAAATATTTCAGTGCCTGAAATATTTCAAAAGTATAGCCTTGCCAAAACCTAATTTGACATTGTTTATAAGATATTCCTTTTGCATGTAGGACCAATTGCATACAATATGTTATACCCCAGTCATGTACTATTTTAAAGTCTGTGAAAAAAGTTTTGGAGAATGCATGCTCTTGGCTTCTCACCAAAGAAAGTGTAGAGCCAATATTGTGTTTAATAATTGATGTAAATGAGTTATAAATGAACTGTTAGTAATTAGCTGTAAGGTACGCACTTACACAGTTAAGAGTCATGTATCACTACACGAGCTCCATGTATCTTTAAGGAAAAGTATAGTTCATTATTATTTCGTGGTAGCCTTCATCAGTCATCACGTTCTTCTGCAAGGCTAAAATTACTATACATTTTTAATAAAGAAGTATAATTTTTTTAATGGAATAATAGAACATATTGCAATTATTATTATTATATTTATATACCGTTTTTGCTGGTTTAGCCAAGGTGCAGGTTACTCCAAACCCTCTCGTCTTTTTAGTCTGAGTTAAAAATTTTTCTGTCATTTCGATATGCATTTAAAATTTCGATTTTTTGTATGGTTAGGAACGGGTGTTTTGGGTAGCCCGATATTTTTGAGACCTTGATGCATTGAGTGAAGCATTATACCTGTGGCAGAGGTAATTTTATTTAATAATTTGCTATTATAATTATATGCCTACTATTATTATTACTATGTGGCTGGAAGGTGGAGGGACGCGTTTGCGGTTATCTCACCCTACCTCCAGTCCCCACCGCTTCCAAACTGTGAGCACCCTCCTTTTTATTCCCTCTCCCCCTCTTCACCCCGATTTATATCCTCCGTGCCACTGTGAATAGGCTCCACCTTGACGCTTGATTTCCTTGAATGCGTCTCCCTCACCCTTTCATCTCCCGTTAACGTTTTACACGCTCCTTCTCTCTCTCTCTCAGCAGAGAAGACGCCCCTCGCTCTCCTTCACCGCAGAAACGACTGTTTTCTTTCTTTTTCCCTTTCTTTTTCAACTCTCTCCCGCGCGCACAGATTGTATGACTTGCCTTGTCTCAATCCCAGGACAAATGCTGATATATCACCAAAATTAATTTGCAGACCGATTGTTATTGCTGGAATTAGAACTCATCTAAATTTATTTTTTCATATTGCAATCTTTTTTCCCCCTAACCAACGCAAGATTTACTGTCTCAATCATAGTATCAGACGTTTAATCGTTAAAATTAATTTGATATTGTTAGATTTCGCCTGGAAGATTTTTCCATATCGCTAGTGCTCTTTGCTAATACTCCCCCTATTTTCCCGAGACTACAGTTTTTATTGATATATAGTATATATATATATAGTATTTATTAGTGGTTTATTCGTCATAATTTAATTGCAGACCAGGTGTCATTACTGCTGTTGGGGGTCATATTGTCGCTCTTTTTTTCATACAGCAATGTTCAGATGGTGAAGTTCTATTGATTTTATTATTGAAGACAATATTATACTTTTGTTTTTCTTCAACTGCTGTGTGTCCTTGCGGCTTCCCTTATTTTTTTCCAAAGCATACTATTAGAAGAATATTATGCTATAAGAATAAGTGATCTTCATATGCCTCCCTTTCGTCATGCCTTCCGTTAATGATAAGGAAACTTCTAAAGCTCTGACTTTATCCTGCTTGGAGATCGTAAGATCACAGAAATACTCATTGTATATTGATTTGAATTTTTCCTAATTAGATATCAATTCACATTGAATTTAGTGGTTATATTTTAGCATGGCTAGCATTTCTCCCAGATGCATCGATTATAATTGATAAGATCATCCTTAAAAATGTCATCTATTTGATGGCATACAATCTTTGAATCTGAACCCATACCTTTCCCATGTAAGCTCCTATGATTATGTCCTACACACCTTCGGTACAGTTAATGACATAAAAAGTGTTGAATGTAGGTTGTTCGTATACTGGGGGAAATAGGTACCCATAATCATTCTACCCTCGATGACAATCGAAGCAATTGGCTTTACTGGAATCTGTCTTTATTCGTTTCTCCACGCTCAACAAAATATCCTCTTACCTTCTGAAAATTGCCCCAATTGACTTCCGCTTCTCCTTGCAAACAACCAATCAAGACTGTACTGCACCTATCAATTCCATGTGAATGCCTTGAAGGTCCGTATTGAATTTTCACTTCAATTGCGCAGTCCTTTCGCTCTCAAAAATTGTCAACCTTGAATCACTCCATCCCATGTTCTTCCCTCGCTCCCTTTCCCCGTCTCCTAGTTACCTACCCGTACCGCTCGGAGCGGCTTCGGCTCCGCTCCAGGTGGAGATGTTGTTTCAGGGCGGGGGAGGAGGGTGCTTCGCGGCACCTCTGCTTGCGTATATTTTCTCAATCTTTTTCTTTTTTCATCCCTCCGTCCCCCGCTCCCTCCTATTTCGAAAAGGAGGGTGGGTTGTATTACCGGGGGGGGGGGGAGGGGAGGCGCCAAGAGAGAGAGAGGAGAGATCGTTAACTCTGGGAATCCCTCAGAAATCCCTTACAGCGCACACGGTGACACAGAACACGATTAAAAAAGAGGGTTTTTGGCGGGGACGGAGTTTGACGCATGAGGGGGAGGAAATGGGAAGGGGTGGTGTGATGCGCACGCGGCGGCAGTGTCATTAGAAGTGCCGTTGTAACGCGTTAGACGAAAGAGGTCGGGCTCAGATCGGTGCACAGGGGTCGGAGGAGAGGGGAGGACTCTGGGGTGCATGGGAATAGGAGTAACCCAAATAAACTTGAGTGCAGGTATTCAAATATCCTGTTGGTACCCGAGTGCCCATTCAGGTACTCGAGTATTCGAATGCATGAGTAAGCCCCGTTTACCGATTGATTTTTGATGTTGATTGTGATAGAATTTGAAAAATAAAGGGACCCGCATTTTTCTCTTTTTGTTTCGCCGCCTATTTATCGAGCGACAACTTAGCATAACGATAATTACCCTTTGCCTCCATCCATCTTTTCATCTGATTGCATGTGCACTCTATAGCTCATGCGGGTACTGTATTTCATATAGTGAAGGGTTCTCCTAAGCGAAAGAAGTTCACACCTGTCATCAATAACCGCCCAAAACCCTCAGTGGTATGTTAGTTTCCAGTTCTACATCTACCGTATGGAATAAAGAGAAATTGTTTGTCACTCTTATGGACAGCAATTACCTTATGGATGAGGAAATGGGGAACGAGCCCATTGATCTGATTCACGCTGTACCTGGAGTCATGGAGGATTGAGAGGTTGACTTGTGAGCTGGTGGTGAATACCTGTACATGCAGGAATGTACTTGTCTAAGGACCGCCTTCTACCGAGCGCTTTCTGCCTTCTACCGAGGCAGATGAAGAGGCTGAAGAGGGTTGAACTAATCGCCAATCTACTGCAATCCACCAGCAATGCTATATAAAAAATAGACGAATTGATCTTTTCAATCTGTATGAAATCTCACACAAAAAACGTTGTATCTTAAGAGTTGGGATACATGGTGGTTGAAATGTTACCAAAGGATAGTTGGGAGACCAATTGGACATGAAGGATACCTACCCGATTCTCTATGTGAAGGAACACTTATACACTGAAGGGCACACCTGTCATCAAGAATTGAACTAATCCTTAATGAAATACTTCCAGCTTCTATTTTTCCATTGACTCTACGGAAAAATATTGTTGTTTTTCGGTGTGTGTGGGTACTGCATTTCCAATATGTGTTCAGTCGGATGCCATCTGGATACTCAGGTATCTGTGCTAGAGTGCGTTTGGCGTATTCCTAGTTGGATGCAGTGGCGGATCCAGTGAGGGCCTGGGGGGGTGAGCCTCCGTGAGTATCCAATTTACACCAGATAAAATGGTAATTTTGTTAATTTGTCGAAAATATACATGAAAGGGCAGCCCCTAGTCATTATCCCTATTCCCTTATCCTTTACCTACTGCTGGTTGGAAGCTTGAGGTAGCACGAAAAAAGTGAGTATATTTGTGTGTGAAGGCTTGGATGAGGATAGGATGGGAAGGATGAGGAGCAATATTTTTTGATCGCGCCATCGAGGGAAAATGTAAATGTTCTTTTGACCCGAGAGATCGTGTATAGAGGGGAATGAAATGGGAGAGGCGGTGGAGTGAAGGGAGAGAGAGAGAGAGAAAGGAAGATAGGGGTTTGCCGTCGGAGTTTGAGGTATGATTTGTCCACAAACGCCCTCGTGTCCTCGAATTTGGCTTTTGAGGGGGTAAAAAAAAATGTTTAATATGCGTAATTGGCAAAGTTTGACTAACTACCGAGGATGCTTCGAGAAGTAGTTAGTGTCAGAAATTTAATGAATGTGTCGCTTCCCTTTGTACTCGTCACGGCATATAATGAGAGATTCCTTTAATTCTCGTTCTATTTTCACTCCACGGATACGGTCTTGTTATCTGTTTGCTCGCGGTTCACGTAAATATGCAGGAAGTCAATTCTTGGGGTGTCCAAAGTTTATTCTTACCGCAGTATTCTCTGAAGTATGTCCTTTCTCATCTAGTAATTATGAGCGTATCCTCTCAAGAATTCAATGCGTATTTATAATGGAATATGAGAAAGTATGTCAGGACACGTGTATTTACCGAATGTATATGGTTTAAGATCAAGGAGCTGGTCGTTTTATATGGTTATTTTTAGCGTTCATTTATCCAATATATTAGCGAGTATCGCCTTGTTACATTTATTATCTGCTAAGCACTGGCTAATTTTAGTTATTCATACTCATAACGACAAAAGAACCGGAAAAAACGCTCAGGATCACAGTGTAGTTATCAAAGTGATTTTCTGTAGCTATTACGGAGGCTAGTTATCAAGGTAATTTTCTGTAGCTATTACGGAGGCTATATTTTCGCTAGATAGGTAATTGAGAATTTAATTGAATTTGGTTAAAATGTAATAATTATATCGACTTGAGCACATTGGCTTTCCAATTTTCATATTTCTATTGTTCTTGGAAATGTTTATTAAGTAGTATAATCAGTTAACTTATGAATGGAGTTGCGTTTGCCTAAGTCATCGTTTACTGTGTTATTTTTCATTTTCATTTGTTCATCTGGTAATATCCTGGAAGCACTTGAGCGACTGAGTGAGCTCAAATTGATCGACTCTGCTTTGGCCGTAGTTTTTAACCTCGTGGTTGGTAAAGGTTAAAATAGGTGTAGAATGAAATGGATATTCAGGTGCATTTTCGTTGGACTTTAATTGTATTGGGTAATTCTGGCAAGAATGAGTCATTCTAAAAGGTAGAGAATACAATGATATCATTGATTCACCGAGTTAATTTTTTCTATAAAATCGCAAAAGCTGTCTGTAAAGAACGGATTAGTAAACCAGGTTAAGTATTTTATATGCGATAATGATTTCATTACTTCCCTGGTATTTTTATTTCAATATTTTATACCTTTAATTGCATGGATTCATTTTTGAACGGCGTTTTTCAATTTGTAGTCACCTTTTTCGGCTACGAATGTAAGTCATTTCGCATTCTTGCCCTCTAAATCACTTGTGCTTATGCCCTCGGTGGTTTTCATTGTAATATCGTATCTTCGTGGAGAAGGAGCCACGACAATGCAGGTGTAAGAAGGGTAGCATTTGTTCACCTCGCTTCTTAGATACCGAAAGTTATTCCATTCTATATTTAACCCGGTGGATAGTACGCAATTAAAAATTTCCAGTAGGTTTCTTTGTTCGAGAACAAGACGAAAGTGCATTTCTCACAGACTTCATTATAACCCAGTAGCCACAATGAAATCGGGTCGCGTCTGTCTCTGGAACAGAGCAAGGAATGGGATTAGGGCTAAATAATAAGCGAACAAACTTGCGAGTCAAAATAATGAACTGTAAGGTGGCAACATCATGGATGAATGGCAATTGCGGGTGACTACCTCTAAAAAAATCCCTTCCTCTCGGATAGTTGTATATTGTTCTCAGCACCATCTGATAAACACCTGGTGTTACTCTCTCCATCACCACACTGGCTGCTTAAAATCTATTGACGTTACCTTTTGGCCATCCACAAGATCGTCTCGCAAAAGCTGGAAGTTAATGGATGCTGAACTTTCATTGTTTTCTTATGAGCGTAACATTTGTATCACAACAATTTTTTCGTTTTGTTGCTTATTTGTTGGAAATACCGTTATTTTTCCTCTGTGGAAGTATTATTTATCCCCCCAAAACACTATCAATATCGGACGACCTTGAAAGGGTGAAGGTAGTGAATGAATTATTGATGTGGAATAATGTGATCCTTAGCAAATTTTCAATGGGTCTCCATTTTCTATTACCACCTTCTTACTGTCTAGACTTTGTCTGCGTGACAACGGAAAATACTGGCCAGGTATTAAAATGATGAATTAACATTCAGTTTGCCATCCCCCGAAAATACTATGTGACTTTACTGTGGAGAGATTGGACTCAAAGTTTCTGTAACTTATTTTAAGGCAGGTGGAATATGGTGGTATCCTTCCCATTTTCATCTAGAAATGAAGACTTGCGAAAGCGATTTTATGCCCTCGGCTATTTCGAGATTCTCTTTTGAGAGTGGGAGTATAGAGTTATGCACTAGGAAAACCACCGTCCTGGTCATCTCGTTTGCCAATAATATGAATAAATCAGATGTAATATTTGAATGATGTATTGGGAATTGTTCGTTTTTACTTCACTAATGTGAGCGCAGGGTAATTTGTCGAAAGTGATGAGATTTCTGGAGTAGCATTTGCTTGAATGGAAATAATTTCGATCAATGAATACTTACTTGGTAAGCCTATTATTGTGCTCATGGTTCATTCTTATTGGGAATACAATTAGTATTAAGCCTTATGCAAGTGTGACTTACAATTAGTAATTATTTCAAGTTGTGTACAGTTGCGAAATTACGCTCCTCGTTAATTTATTAGTGATTTTCGTTAAATTGTTCTCAAGAAAAGTCAGATATTGAAGTGATGCAAAATTAAGAGGACTTATGAGTCACGTTGGGCCGTAGATGAATGGCATTGCGCTCTATCTTTAAATCATTCTTTTTCGCTGAATGATCTTATTTTTCAGTAACCTGCGGATAGTTCACTAAGCTGAAATGCGTACCTACTATTAAGACTATTTTTTACTGAAAGGGGGTGAAATATGTAAATAAGTATGTTGCTACGAAATTATGAAAAAACATTGTTGTCGTTTGCTGTCGTTTGAAAGAAGTTTAATCCTCTTTCAGTTGCACCAATCAAATTGAGAATATTTCATCTGATGAGATGAGAAGTAGCATGTTTTAAAATATAAATATTTTAGGAAAGTGTTTATTGCATTAAAGATGCGCAAAGTATTGCAAGTGAAATATTTCAGAATGTAATCTTACGAGATATATAAGATATTCTTTTGTCAAAAATGATTCATTGAAGTGAACACTTTATGCAATGTTAGATTTATCTTGAAATAAACCCCTCCATATACCTATATGACCTATATGCCTCCATCTCTCACTCGTTTATAAGGAAAACCAGGCTTTTCTCAATACACAAAATTTGTCTCAAAACTCTAAATGGATAACCTATAAAAATCAGCAGTGTCATTTAGAGCATACTTTTTCTTGTAAATATTCATAATAATGAAAAAATCCTAGATTAGTTTTGACAGTTACTGAAAAACGTTGCAGTGGATGACATTTCAATTTGCCGAAGATGTCTCTTGCTGAGTCTTACTTCCGTGGTCACTTTTGTTGGGCGAAGAAAATCAATAATGATGGTGAAATGGCGTAGAGAAAACATTGACTAATTTTCGTCATAATCTTGTAATTAGCTTTCTTTTCAAATTACTTTCAAGATTTCCTCCAAATCGGAACGTATACTTCAGTTATTTCATTCAGAAGTCCATTTTTCATGGAGATTGGCAAAAAATATCTTCGTTATTCCGCAGAGGCATGTGGCCGGAGTCTGTGTTTCTTTCATTGAAGAAAAATGCCTGAGACCTTATTTCCCTAATGGCTTTGAGAGTGCTCGAGCGAATAAGATCTTCATCGTCATTTTCCTCTTTTCATCTTTGCTTGAAAGACAAGTTCATTGAAAGAAATGGAAGTTTTTTTCCCTTAACATCAAGCTGCATTCTTGCGCTAAATCTGGGGCAGAAACAAAATGTGTTTGTCAAAGCAAATAATTATATTGTTTAGGCATGAATAACGTTGTGCAAATCACCTTAGAATTTCCTTGCTACCATTTTGGTGCTTAATGGTAACGCCTTAATTGTCTTAGTTGTTGATTTGCAATATTAGTTTGGGGATTTCGAGGAAAAATTGAAGGGTCGCAGGTTTCATATCCATAGGCTAATTTCCCTAGTGTTTATTAAATTTACCAATTGTAAGTGAATTTGATGCCGATTTTGGTTTATTTTCTTGAGAAATGCATGGCTAAAGAATTACTTTTGTCGTGATCATCATGAGTCTACGATCCTACGATTGCTTTTACGCAAGGCTCTAAGAGTGTAAGACGAAGCTTTCCATTCTACTCTCCCTTCTGCTAGCTTTTTCATAATGACATGCAGGAAATTAATCCCTCCTGGAAAATCTCTCTTCATAATTCAATTGATTGAATTAGCGTTTCCAAAAAATTGAAGCTAATTTGAAATACCTTTGATCGTGGCCGTTTGGGAGCCATACCTTAAGGGGGCTCATCGCAACCGCTTGTCCGTTCTTTTTTCTTGACGCAGTAATTTTATTTCTCAGCATTGTCGGGAAGAGACTCTCGGCGCGGCGGGAGTCTCGCCTGGATCGAGAGTCTTGACGAGGGTCGAGAAGTCTCGCCCCTTCGAGATTTCTCAACACTCGTCGAGACTCCCGGCTCCTCGAAAAAAATAAAACTATTTCTGTTTTAGACATTGAAAATAATTTAACAAAAAGATTATTTTAAAACATGTTATATATTTTCAAAAATATAAATAGTTGTAATATAAGATAGACATTGACAACTTAAGCATATTTTATTATTTATTTATCCAAAATTGACAGGTAACCATGAACCTTAGTTACCATAAATAAACATTGAAAAGCGATATATTAAATTCTATAGAATTTTATATATCGTTTTGCAAATGTATATTTAGACTATGATCTCTTCTTTTTTGTTAATTTACACGTGAATGATTCTTTTTTTTTACTATATTACAATAATTACAAACATTGCAGTAGCCCTTTAACATGCCTATGTATCAAAATTATATGCTCAATTTCATTTTAAGCCCTGATAATGGTTTGGAAATAAACGTAAACGTCGGCAAAATTTACATTTAAATTTAAATACCTACACTCCAAGATTCAAATTCTATATTAAATATTGAGGTCAGGAAAAGGAAATAATCTCTTTTCCCAAACCCCTCGTTGGGACTCTATTAGCATCGTGCACACTCTCTAAAAAATTGGATGCAGAGGGTAAATCATTAAATAAAATATTTTTATAATGTGAATAAATCCATAAAAGTCGTAAGGGATACCCCAGTAAACTCTATCATCGACCGATTGCGGTATTCATCGGAAATTCTCGCCATGCCCGGGAGTCTCGACCGGTATCGTCAAGACTCGTCAAGACTCTCGACCCAGGCGAGACTCTCGCCGCGCCGAGAGTCTCGTCCCGACAATGCCGAGAAACGAAATTCTTGTCTCAACCCCCGAGACGAGACTCTCGCATAGCACTACGCATTACTCGTTAAAAAATTATGATATCATATTGTACTTTTCGGAGCATATGCCGAGTAAATTATTTTCAACGTCCGGCTGAACCATCATTTGAAAATCTAACTTCAGTGTTCTTTCAGCTGTCAAATTGAAATATTTTTCATAAAAAGGCAAATATCGACTCTGATTGATAATTGAAGCTTTCAACGAGTATGTATTTTTGAAAAAGACGACGTACGACCGGTTGAGAGGAAGTGTTGCATCCAATTACATGCCGATTCATAATGCAATTGTTAGTGCATTTATTAAATAGGTCTCGGATGAACCGTTACTACCGTATAAGTTTTTCCGTGAAGATTTTTCAGTTGAGAAAATCTTCCCATATTTATTGCTATTGGTTGAATTGAAAATTTTCTGACTTCACTTTCTGTCCGAAGTGTCAGCCTGAGAGTCAGTTATTCATCGGGGTAAGAATATCACTAGTTTGTCTACAAAGGTGACTTTTTTTGCTATTCAGCTACCTTATTTAGCTTTAGGTTGTTACAATCCAATGTTAATAAAATGCGTTATTTGTTCTCGAGATAGGAAATATCTTTTTTGGTAACAAGGGCGAGGCTGTAAACCTGTTCACAGCAGCTCTGCATGACGTATGATGATACAGTAAGTAATGATAATATTATGAGAGAAGAGAAATCCTTTGAAAACCTAGAGTTTAAGAAGGGACCATTTAATTGCCCATATCATGAGACGAGGTGATATGAAGAGAGTTATCGTTGAAGAGCAGGTGGAAGGAAGAACGGCAGTGATTGGCCACGAATGAGATTCATGGGGAGGTGATAAAGGACGTGAAACGGAAGCATTATGTAGGTGTTTCAACATTTTTCGAAAGGGGAAATGAGTGGAGAGCTGCGTACCACCAATCTTAGAATTGATGACTGTTGATAGTGATCATATGAGAATCCGATCAAACACAGCTTAGACTGCGAATCCATCCTAAAATAGATCATAGAAGACTTACGATAGTTCGTACGGCTATCGATAGACAACGCTATCTTCAATGATGCAGGCTAAAACCATGAAAAACTCGAAATTTTAACTAATGATCTTCCACTTATCTGAGTCTTGTCACATAAAATTTGTATGAACTAGCTCATTCTCTTCCCGAATTCTCAACTCCAAAGTCTTGCTTAGTTAATGCAGGTTAAGTTGCTTTGAAAGAGGCTTCATGCTCGCATGACATGGAGTTCTGCCAGGGTTATTGGGGCCACTTGAGGACCCCTAGGAATTGTAATAGCAAAATATTGGAGGATAGCCGAAGATTTGGATGGGAGAGCTTCGATGTTCGCAGTAGGAAGAAGAGCAGTACTCCGTGGAGTATGGGCTTACTTCACTCTCGGGAGACGAGGCGAGGTGGGGCGTGGGAAGATTTGTCGGTGAAGAGTGGGGCAAATGAGAGGCAAGGGTGGAAGGTATAGGGAGTCGTCGAGGCGTATGATGGCACAGTCTCCGCCTGTTGGTAAGGGGATCACGAGGAAAGGCCCCGGCGGTACACTTTAATCCCTTGCGTCGAAAGTTTAATTGAAGATTCGAACGTCTGTGGAAACGCTTCTTTGGGGTGGGCTACGCCCTTTCCTCCCCCCCCCCCCCAAAGACCAGGACTTTGAGGTTCTCCCCTCCCCAAAATACCCTTCCATCTTCCAGTTCCCCTTACTATCAACATTTTCCCTCCTCCTAAACCTCCACAACACGACACTTTTGTTTTCACGGCATACTTAGTGTTTCCATTCCTGGAGGGTAGGAGTGTGGAAGAAATTAATTGAAAATTAGAGAATAAATTGCCAAAATAATGATAATTATTACTTTGAGCATTGCAGTATGTTTCAATCTGGTGGGAACGTACAATGAAAAATAAAATGTGTCCGTAACATAAACGTTTAGCATTCACATAAAATCGCGAAGTCTATATTTACGTGCATTAATGATGTTGGGAAGAGGCTTTTCGAATTTTCAGATAGGGCTCTGCGTTCTTCACTTGCCGAGTTTACTTATAAGTAATTACTCGTAAAAATTATTTGTACCTTTTTTTAATTTTAAATTTATGGTTTTTCTATAATTGATTTTTTTCTTATCCTGGTACGAGGATTTATGCTTTGTACGGATTTAAACTTTATTTCTTCTCCTTTGCCCTTTTAAGGATTCCCTCCCCCCCCAATCCATTTAAAATAGCTATCACACTTACAAATCTTTTCTTCTTGCTAAGAAGAAACCGAGCTACCTTTCTCTGTTATTTTTTCTAATGCCTTAACTTGCCCTTCTTCGAGTGGATTCTATGCTCTTTGGAAATCCTGAAAGTAGCCTTACTTGGTTTGTACGCTTTTTCTATGGTGTCCTTATTACTTTTTCAAATCACGCATAGTATAATTTAAGACTTAATATGTTTTTGCGGTATGTTTTAAAAAGTTTCCCCGTCTTGAGTTCTTAGTAAGCGGTATGACCTTTGTCTCATAAATTATACATCCTTACGAAGTGTTGTATTTGTACCCGTTTTATTCAAATTAATCAGTCAATTAATTTGTCCAAATCACTTTGAAGAAGAATTTGACCCTACTTGCCCTTAATATCCCTGCGAATTGTTCAGTATTCTGTGAATAATATGATAATAGAATGAATGGAACTTGGAAGATCATTTATTTAAATATATGTAGCTCCACGTGCAGAAATATTTTTATAAAAACTTATATAATTTAGAGGTCGATGTTCGTGCTTTTGTGGTCCGGGCCTTATTTTTTCGTTTATTTTCGTTGTCCTCATTGTGAACTATACATAATATTTATCATTGCCGTAGTGGATGCATTTATGCATCATTCCCTTAGTACTCTTGCCAACTTGCCCCTAAATTTTCATGCCCCGTATCCTCGTATGAAAAGATGTTTTTATGTAAGGCGTATTTTCCCCTATAATAATCATTGTTTGGTGATATTATCATGGTTTTGAGGTTGGAATTGAATCTTTTATTGCCGTGGGTTTGAATATGTTTCATTTTAGGAAGGTGGTAAGAATTATCACTACACCTTACTGGCGATTTGTGTATAATTTTTGAAAATTTTGTATTTTATGTTCTTATAAATTAGTATTTGAAATGTCCTATCACAAATTCCTTAAAAAAATGAGTTGCGGCAACTTCAGTGCGCCGGTAATATTTTAGCAACCTTTGATTTGCCGAGTACCTGCACGAAGTTTTAGTGTAAGCGAGGAAAGCTTAAGTAATTGGATTCCATGGACTCTCTCTCATTTTCCCTCATGAGTTCATGAAGAGCTTTCGTGGCAAAAGAAACTTAGGCGTTCTCTCTGAGTAATGAGCTCATTCACATAGAAGACATATTTCAAGTCATTTTATTTGCCCTCGGAATCGCCCGAAGTCGCTACTAGTGCATGATCTAGACTCCTATTTTTTTTCTAATTGTAATATATTGTGAGTTAAGGAGTTACGATATGAAAGAATTTGTTTTTAAGATTATTTTATTGTGTGTTAAGAAGAGATGATGACTCCAGATAACTCGTTGTAACATTTATTGCGTTAATTGAACTAGTGTAGTTCGACGTATTTGTTTTAATTTCATGGCAGACAGGTGACGTGCCATTTTAGTGCACTCCGAATCCGTCCGTCACCTGTCTCTGGTTTACTCGCTTGCTTTTCTTTTCGAAATCGCTTTTCTCCGAGTTATCGCTATCACTAACGTTTCCAGGAGGTGAAATGCTTTCACGCCGATGAGGATCAATTATAACCGTCATGATGAGAGGAGCTACCTCGGTTGGAGAAAGAGCTTCGATGGGAGTGCGCGGGGTATTGTGAAAAGCTGGAAGGAAAAGGGCACGCCTTCATGATCAACTGAAAGAAACGACTCTGCAGGGTGGGTAAAAGTTTCAAGATTACGTCATCCTGCGACGCATTCTGGGCAATTCGTGTGCCAAGGCGGCTGGAAACTTCTGGTAACTTCGAAGTTCATGCTGTTTCCTCCTGTAAAGTCGAGGAAAATATATTTAGTTTTTGCCACCATTCTATTTACGGGTCTTGGAGCATGACTTTCAGTTTCTGGCCTTACGTGCACTATCGTTCCTTTATGTCAACCGCAATACCTTTTATAAAGTAGGTATTATTCTCATGCAAATGACAAGCCTGGTGTATAAGTAAATATGAATGAAAAGGTAGAAGCAAGTCCACGAAATAGATATTGTTTTATTTTCAGTGAACAAATTTTTTTTTCTATTTTCAAAATGGAATGGCTGGTATCGGTTAAATATCCTTAATCCTCTTTATGCTTGCGTCTTCTTTAACAGTCGTAACAATGAAAAGTTTGTTGTGATGATTTATCCTCTGGTAGGCGTTCACTCATTCCATGATTTCAGTTGCCATCCGTGATGAAAGATTTTTTTTTCGTTTTCCCACTTTTTAGGAGCGAATCGTTATACCCGGCAAAAGTTGCGTACCCGGGTGGATATTACAGATATGATTTTTCTTCAAAATCGGTTAATATCTTCTGTTCGCCATTTTGTCTTGAAATTTCGAAATTTTAAACGAAAAACGTTACAAATGTAAATAATTTAAATTTAGTTTTAGCAAGCACTCATTTTTTCCAATAGAGTACAGCATTGGTCTTTCCTTGATATTTTAGATCAAAAACGTCAGCTGTATTGCTTTTAGTAATCGAGAATGTGACCTTTTATCGTGTCCCCGAAAGCAGTTTCGTGGGGTAAGCAACCCGCAACACGCCGCCTCATTTTACGTTATGCATGCGATAAATCACGCGAAATAGAGATGTTTTTCTGTCAAAACGTGGAAATCATGTCTGAAGTGGTCAAGGGTAGTCACTAGGATGATGTTATGCTCTTTATTATTAAATTTAATAAAATTATTTACATTTTTAATGTTTTTCGTTAAAAATTTCGAAATTTCAAGACATGATTTCCACGTTTTGACTGAAAAACATCTCTATTTCGCGTCATTTATCGCAATATGGTGCGCACGCGATATTAACCGTTTTTGAAAAAAAATCTTATCTGTAATACCCACCCGGGTACGCAACTTTTGCCGGGTATTACGATTCGCTCCTAAAGAAAAAGTGGCAAAATGAGGCACCCTAGTACACACCTAATGAAATTTATATCCTGGTCTACCTTGTATAACAAGAACTAATGTTTGTGTGTTTAAGATTCGCATTTATCCAGTGATAAAAATTATCTTTAAACTTCGTAATTTATTATTTTTCTGTCATAAACAAGAACTGATTTATCCTTGGCATCGAGGCTGCGTTATGCATTCTAAGTGTATGTGAGTTTTAAGTGAATATTTTCCTATTCTTCACTTTTGCACATTCATAACTTGCATACATGTCGATTCCTAATTCTTTATTGCCATTTGAACTACCATTAATTTTTTTTCGAATGACATACTAAAATGAAATAAACGTCGACCTATCTTTCAAGTTTCCGTTCATCCGGCCTGTCCCATGACAGTTACTGTTTCTACATAAGACTCTCTCTCTCGGCCAGTTTTTCCCATGAATACTCCTTTTTCTCCTACTCCTTTCCTTCCCCCCTTTTACTACGGCTCTGAACATTGGCCTAGTAAGAAATTTTCTTGCCCCTCGGCAGAGAAATCTGGGTGACAAGGCCGTCCCAAGGTTTTTTACGTAAAAGTAATAGCCATGTTTGTGATGGAAGGTGTGTTACCCTTATGTTGCTTATTTTTTTACAATGTAGGGCTGAGTTGTACGTATTTTAATTGAAGTAGAGAGTCAGCAGTAGATATAATCAATCGATCGGTATGTAATCAATTCCGGTTGCTTATTGATAGTAAATTTTACGCACATCAATAACGGAAGGATTTTTAATTGGCCTACAGAATGATGTAATTGAAGTCATAATAAGGGGATGCGATTTATTTGATTATCTTATCAATAGGTACAGTTACCCATTTTATTCACATGAACTCCGAAAAAATAAGAAATTCTCACATGGACTTCATCGGCCCATGTTTTTAAAACCATTGGTCTACCGGGTACTCTTTTTAGGTATTGATGAACTACTTAATCTGAGAATATTTCATCATTACCCACCTGATCTGTGAGCATTTTTCTTTGATATGTTCCAACTATCTTAGGGAGTTGGGTCTTCCAAATCCATGAGTCTTCGAATTCCGCGAACCGCGCCATATTACTCGTGAATGGCTTCTATCTGACGAAGTCTTACGAGGTCTTAAGCTTATGAAAGACTTATTAACGCCATCAAGTCTCTTCGTTGTGTCATCTCTGTTACATCATCATCTCATTTTTCCTTAGGTATTCCCCCCTTCTCACTCCATTTTTTTACGTGATAGGGATCTTATGTTGAACACATTCTGGCAGTAGTTTTCTTGTCAAAATAAATCATATTAATATTAGATAATGTCAGATGTCGGTGTCAACCCTTTTATTACAAAATGTATTTTGCATGAAAAGGTAGGTTTACGTAGAGCATTTTGCGAACTACCAGCCTATTCCTACACCAAAATTCAACTTCCCTTTTCAAGTCGCAGTGTGCCATAATCCTTGTCATTTTACGCATAAATCCTATTTTATTCCTCCCTTTAACTCAGTCACTTAAAATTATTCCGTATTACGCGGTGTTTTGCATATTCTTCCCGCTTTGCACTCGCTTTATTCAAATTCTGTAACTTCCCTACATCTCATCTAGACGTTTCCCCTCCTCGCCCATCTTTTTTAGCGTTTTTTTCGTTCCTCTTCCTCTTCGTTGACTTTCCATTCTTTCTTACTCCCATATTTCGAACTGCTTCTTTTAATAATTCTCTTTTCTCAACGTATTTCTATTTTTGCACTGCAAAACGTTACATTTTATAGCAGCCTCTTCATTATCCTTGTTGTCACACTCATACACAGCAATCCTCACATTCGCTTTTGAGTATTCTTAAACGCTTTCCTCTTTACGCTATTCTCTTTCTTGTGTCCTTACTGCTTTGTCCGTTTTCCTGTTATATGCTGGTCAAATGGTCTAACTGTTTCAACTACTCTCGTTAGTGAACATCGCGTTTTATTTTAAGCCTTCAATTATGCGTCTGCCATAATTAACAAAACTGCGTTACTTTCGTATTCTTGTGATCAAATTTATTGCTATATCCCTCGCACCGCTAATCTAACGCATACTGACTTCAATCCTTTCATCGATTGGCCAATAAACGTGAACGCGAGCGCCCTGGATATTGGGCTACGCAAAGTTATACTTCAGATATGTAGGAGTTGAAAATATATTGTACCATAAAATGGCTTTGACTGCTTATTGAGCAATGCTTTGACATTTGTATCCTTATTTTATTTGGGTATGTGAGACTGTTGAACATTCATAATCCATGTATAACATCGCAACTACGTCAGCGTTCTTGTGTTTATGACGCATGTGCCGTAGGTTTGCTTCATTGACCACCGTCGTATACCTCGGCATGGAAAAAACCTATAAGAGGTCATATGAAGCCTTGTATATCAAAACTGCGCTAATCCATTCATCAACGTTTTCGGACGAACCACTTCTTCTGCGTATCTTCAAAACTACCAAAGCCATCACTTGGACTTTTCCTATAGAACAAATATCTTACTGTAAGCAATATCTATTCACATTTAAAAAAAATCGAAGCCACAGCTCTTGCAGAGCCAAAGGCGAGAATATAAAATTTAGATCCCAAATTCCTGCACTAAGGACTTAAGTTGTTTTAACGGTACTTATACGGTGTAATAATACGTTGTAATATTTTAAATTACTATATTATACATTATATTAGTTTAATGTATAATTCACGGTTTGTGTTGATCTAATCTAATAGTGTTATTAACTGGCTTGAAATCACCAGTTTTGGGATAATAATTTATTTATAACGTTCTCTATAGGTAGTAGCAGTACCAGGTATTATTATTATATCAAAAATTGTTACAAGTCGACCATAAATTCGGGTGGTAACATAAAATCAGAAAATATTTAAAGACAAAAATATAAAATACGAAGTACCAGTTTGGTCGATAGGTTTCATCATACACAAAAATATACAAAAACCAAAATACAAAACATAAAATACTAAGTACAAAAACGTTTTTGAAAAAGCCCTAAAAATCCATATTTACGTAAAACATAACACAAGAATAAATGAGGACCAAAGCAAAAAACATGAAACACCAAATAATAAAAATAAACGTTTGGAAAAGCCCTCAGAATTCAATTTTATTTAACCTAATCATAAATATCTTGGCGTTAGTTGGGAAGGACTAAAAAAAATTCCTCCGGTAAACAATAAGATGTCGGTATAGGTCACTTGTAATAAGTTGAAAGGTGTAATTACCTTTCCTAATCTTTACTACCCAGACTACTTCTGCATTACCTTACACCAAACATTTGGCTCAGAAGTATAGAATATAGGTGGATGCAGTTTATATCAACGGTTTGCATTTGTGATCCTCATGAATCTTTAAGCGGTGAATGACTATGTCTTAGGATAAGCATCATGCCATAAAGCATGACAATAGTAAACGCTGGAGATCATGTTATATCGAAAAAATGTCTGCTATAATATTTGTTTTGTTCTCATTTAAAAATAAGATATTATTATTTGGCGTCCTGTTGACCCGGGTTATTAAAATATTTGAACTGAGAGTAGAAATGGTTATCACATTTTACACATTTTCTTCCATTTCTCTGGTAGGTACTGAATATTTTTTTCCCTTTACCAATTAAACTTTGGAATTTATATGAAAATTAAAATGGTTTTGTTGTTTTTTAATCGCTATAGAAAATGATATTTTGATAGCAAAGGAAATGGAAACAGTAAAAATCAACATTGTTTGTAGTGTAGGAGTATATATGTATTCGTTACTTTATTGCAAACTTTTCCAATGAGAATAGCGCATGCTTGACTGTAAGAACGTATTAGGAATGTCAAATCTAATAGTTCTACTCATGGGTTCAAGCTATTTTCAAAGCCTTTTGTATTTTACAATGTTTTGAGATGTGTTTGCTATCTGATGGGTATTTTTGGCGTAATTCGGGGAGATTTTCATTGTTTTTCTTAATTTTAATGCATTTAGGGTGCATTACCTATATTACCTGTGAGGAATTTAATTTACGCATGGAATATCGCTGAATACAAATTTCGTGTTTAAGATCGCTGCCGTTAGTGCTTATCCTGTACCTTTGCATTCTCATTAGTGCTGTTAAAAATTATTCATATCTATTTTTGTTATCGTAAATGAAAAGTACTTTTACTGTTAACTTTTCAAAATTAGATAGGATAACTAGGATTTCCTACATTGGAGATTATTTTTTATTTATTTCAGTACTTCGTCACTGATTTTTAAGCGCAAACAATGATCAAGGTCGTGAAAGGTGTCTATTTAGCGAAAAAGGTGTGAGAATAAGTTCTTTTTTTCTTACAGTACCTGTTGTTTTATGAACTGATCATTAAATTCTGACAGAAATTCTCTTCTTGGAAATGCTCATGATTAAGTAATTTTCGGCCTTTGAAAAAAAACGACGCATTTATCCCTTGAAGACATTTTATTTTCTTTGTGTCTGAAATGACGCTTGAACCTTTTTTTTTTTAGGAATGAGACGTCCTCCATTGTTTATTTGAGCAACAAACTTTTTTTTTATAATGAGCATTGATATTTTAATGTATTTCATATTGTTAAATTTATTAAATGTCTAGAATAATAGCTAAAAGGTTTTTCCTTGCTGTTGGCAAATCTTATCAGTTTGTCTATGTCTTAGTCGTTGTTAGGGAATGAAATAGTGGCTTGCACAAGATCCGTTAGATGCACCTCATTTGTTGTACTCCACTAAACGAGACAACTTGGCTCCTTAACTGCATGGAAGACGTATATCCTCGTATATCACCACCTCAGCCGCAAACTGTGCTCCTTTAATTGCAGGTCTTGAACGACTAATGGTTAACGGAAGCTCCTGCTTTTATAGTGCTAGCCCAGACGCTTTGTGTGCTAGTGTCGGAAAATCGAATTTAATACAGCTCCACTATTTTATGAGCTCTAAAATATGCTTGTAACTCAATTTTCTCCATGTGAATCCCTCTTTGGTTTTGATTTGAACTAAGCGCCCTTCATCATTTTTTCTCTAGTCCAATCTGTAGCTTCTTTGCAATTTCGTTGTCTTGAAAGGTTGTTGAATTCTTTGTTTCCTTCTTCATCGTTTTGTTACGTATTATAAATCGATATCCCTTTCTAATAAAAAAAAGAGATGGATGATTATATGCAAGAAGAAAAAAACTTTATGGAAGAGTGTCGTCGAAATTGACAAATTTCTGTGAAACAATGTTTTCAGTTAAAATTACTGCGACCAGTTACACTAACCTTTTCACTCATGCCTGCTTTTTAGGCGTTATTTGGGCATTTGTGTCTTCGATTAATGGTCATGTATAATTTCCCAATATTGAGCTTCATGTTAATATTCCCGCCTAGGCTGATGTGATTTGTCATTGTCATCTGGAAACCGTGATTCATTTTAAGCAAGCCTGGAAATCTTTGTTATGTAGGTCATTAAAATATCATGAAATTATCTTTTAGAACTATTTTTATCTCTTTTTCTCCTGTTTTAAAGTTTTTGTTCTATACCAGTACGTGATCAACTTTTACCATTTGAGAATGAAGGCCATATATATTTGAAGGATATATATGCCGCTATGAATGACATATATGCCGCTGGGTTCGTCGTTACATTGGCTCTTGTTGTTTATAAGTCAATTCTCTCCATTTATGTGTGCTTTTCGCAAACTACGAGTTGGTTATTCGGGAAAAATGTGTGATCATATAAGTCAAACCGTTGCTGGAATGATTTTGAACAAATCTAAATTGCTTCGATTTTTCTTACGGCAGCGGTATTAAAATTCAATCTCATACTCGTAGCATGGTGCCACTCTTAACATTGCTTGTGGATTGACGTGGGATTGCCGAAAATCATGCCAAATACTTAAGGCTATTAACTAAATCCCACAGTATACTTTGAAGTGTTGAATATTTTACATGTATTATACCAACTTGTGTTCTCCCTTGGGTGGTTATTAATTCATGAAGTTTTAGATACATACATATATAATACTATTTTTCATTTATTCGTTATGGAATTGGCTTGTATAGTAGGAATTCGGACCCATTGTGGTTCGGTTCATACCAAATTAAGAGCCTTGTTGCCCCTAAAATAGTGTAAGGAATATATTTTTCATTATAAAAAAGAGGTAGTTAATTTTGTGATAATTAAATGCAACCAAATGTTATACATGTTTGACTAAAGGCTCATATTACCTCACGCTAATGAAACGACACTCTTTTGAGTTCTTATTGTTATCTGATAATAATTACGCATTTAGGGAAGCGTGGGAACGGCAATTGATTACTCAACGTAGGGTCCCCAATAAAGCTCTCTCCCTACGTAAACCCAAAAGGTGCGAGATAACCGTAGGAGAAACACCTTCTCCTTTCTTTTGTGAATCGTGAATACCTGAAATTTTAAGATTATATCGATTCATCCTGCTACGTCTTTACCCATCTACAGCAAAATTTTGGTTGAACTGTTGAGTTAATAGCTGCAGAATATTTCGAAGTGAACTCTTTCAGCCAGTTCATGTCTTTGAGTGTAAAGGGTCCTGACTCGTGATGTATATATGCCAGATTCAGGAGACTATATGTGAGGATGGTGGATAGAGGTTAAGGAAGGATATGGAAGTGTTATTGCGCGTAAAGGCCCACTTCTTTCTCTTCTCCCTTGTGCGTTCACCTCAGAGACTTTCCGAGAGATGGCGAGTGTCGGAAGACTTGGGGAATGTGGTGACCCTCCACGACAGACCTTTTTTTCTGTCGGAGGGAAGATAATTTAAGGAAATCCGGCGGGTTAATTTTCCATGCAAACGATATCGCAGTCATCTCCCTACGAACAAGAAAGGCCGGAGGAGGATGAGCACGAACAGCACAGGCGAATGCCATGGGGGGAGTGGGAAGTTGGAATCCTGTGGTAGAAACATTCCTTCAAGCCCCCTGCAACCTCACCCCTCCACCCCAGTCACGTGAGTGGGGGACGGGGGGAGAGGGAGCTCTGTGCAGTGGAGAGGAGTGGTGGAGAAAACGTGAGTAAAGGACAAATATGGGAGCTCCAAGGGATGGGGACGAAAGACTGGCGTTGAAGGGGGAAAGAGCGACTGGACTCCGCACTTGCAAAAATGTCTCTATCCTTTATCCCTTATGGGGTTCAAATTTAGAATTCCGGGTGGTTGGATGGAGTGGGAAGATAGGCTGTGGGCATGTGAAAAAACGACTGAGAAACTGTCGAGGGTGAGCTTTTTTTCCTTTTTTTTAAAAAAAGAGGTGGGGTTTTGGTAAAGCCTATGGTCGTCTCCTTTTTATTATCATCACATTTGTATTCACGCCGCCCGCGCTCTCGGAATATCACGTGTTAATTTCGCGGTAAATTTTCCCTCGCTCACCCAGTCGCCGTTACAAATTGGCGCTCAATGAATCTCAAATGATTCTTCTTTTTAGAGTCGGCCAATGATCCAAAGGCTAGGAAAAAATGAAATGTTGAATCATATTTGCTGTACAAGCATTGGTGATTTACCGCTTTTGTCAAATAGTGAAAATGAAATATCACATAAACGGCTGAATTAGAAAATTTCGTTACATTTGTCAATTTGATACAGTTATAGGTGGTATTGAGACTCTTAATTTGGATAGGTTTATTTTTTAACTGAATTAAGGTGATAGTTTTCTGCACCGTAGAATGGGGTGAATAGGCTCACTTTTCAACTAACTTGTGCTATAACATTTGGATTATGTAAGCCGCTCAGTTAATTCAATACCATTTTATGTGTGTTGGCCTGTATTTCTGATTCATTACCTGAGACATCCAAATATTTTTATTGGGGAGATGTGGTGATGTCCTATTGGTCCACGCAATGAGGTGAATAGACTCTACCACGATTTCCACTTGCAGATTCTATCATCCTTTAACCTTGAAGAGTTAAATAAAAACATTGATTTGAATTTATAGATGCATTATTCTTATTTTAATTCAAATGGTACACGGTTTTTATGGTCAATTGCTATTATTTTTGTATTATTTTAGGCCCACTTTTGTTTTCAATTTTGATATTTATTCGCAAAAGAGCATTACGGATTCCAAAATACAGCATAGAAAACTGATGGAACTTGCTGTCATCACTGCAAATGGGTTGGGTACTTGAGAAGTAAAGTTGTCCTCGTAATAGTTTTTTCAGTTTCAGAATTCGTCTAGTAAGTACCACTAAACAAAGTAACAGAGAGAGGTACGATCAAATGGGTATCCCCATTCCGAACAAATTATAATTCTGTCCTTAGTAAGTTTTTCCACACCTGGAGATAAAACTGTTGGAAAAATTCGATCACGAAACCTCAGGGTGGTCAAATGTCGTCTGATTACCGAGTTCGGAATATTGTATTCAAGGGCAGCATTACGAATAATTGACAATGATTTCACAGCTTCCAGAGCCTCATTGATCTCATTGGGAGTCCTTTTGATGTACCGTTTTCCTCTTGGGTCAGGATTATAATTTCGCGGCATAGTGATGGGTGAGCCTATTCACCCCCTTCAGGCCAGATTAGCCACTATCTTGAGGAAGAAATTGGCTGCTGCTTTTCACCTAATAAGTTTATAATTATCAGACTTTAGCAGATGAGGATAAAAATAACGATTTATATGGGAATGGAAATAGCAAAAACGTTACCTCAGCAGTTTTCGAACGGTACTAAACAAAGTTGTTCGGCAGCTTGGAAAAGCTGTTCGCGTAGACGAGTGCTGTGATCGATCTCACTGGAAACAATCGATGAATTTAACCACGAAATAAACCTTCATCGAAACCCGTTGATATTTTCGATCCATCTGCATTCGTTGGAGATTTTTTTTTTATTTAAAGAATTTTCTTGAAAAGCAAGTCGATTCACCCCGTTAAGCCTATACAGCCCGTTTTACGGTCAAATTCGGGCAGTTTTCCTCTCAACCGGATAATTTAAGCTAGCAAGGGAGTCCGTTTTCTGGGAAGAACTTAAATTGTCAGAGTCCTAGCATCGTAAGATAGTCTACGGCAATAAACCTCAGCAAGGAGTCTTGCGATTAGAAATTTTTTATATCAAAAAGCTTGGATGTCTGTGATTACTCACCTCCATGTGGAGTATTTTTCTTGGAGAGAAGTGCAATAAAGCGGAAATATTTGTCCATAATTTTGTGACGCTATAGAAGGCTTGTAAAATGAATTAAAATAGGTCGGTAGAATATATTTTCCGTTAAACTGCCTCGGGAAATTTTTTTCCGTGCCGTTTATTGCTACTGTATAGGACTTTATAAAATTCCGAAACTCTATTCAAGAACACTGTGAGCTGAGAAATTAAAACGTGAATACGGCAAATTCGATAAAAGGTTCCCTGCATTCCCTCCTCCCAGTTTAGAGTGTGTTAGGTCCGTATATCATTGCTTATTTCTATCACCTTGCGTAGTTCTTTCTTTCGCGCCCCCTTGAAGTCTAAGGTCAAGTGTCCGTAATACCCTCACGCAACTCTTGACCCCCCTCGAGTCCACGATTTCTTGTTTTTTCCTCCTCTTATTGATCTCACTCGCTCAGAAGTGCTTGCTCGGATTATCCTACACCCTTTTCTCGGCACGCTTTCCTTCCCTGCAATCCCAAAATTACTCCCATTCCCAAGTTTGTCTTCCTTCCTTATTCCTTCGCTTTACCTTTTTATCACATCTCCTGTCAGTAGTTCACATTTCCTCTTTACGTCTTCTTACATTTCATCTAATAATCGCTCATTCTCATTTGAAAAACGAGATTTTTCGTATTCAGAAGATCCGTTTCCTGATGCACGTTTTCTGCTTGGGAATGAGTCTTTTTGCTTTTAATGGCTTTCATACTGTAATCGAGTACTTAGGGGGGTTAGGATACTAATAATCGTGTTAAAGAGAACAAATCGAGCTAGAAGTAAGCGGGGATAGAAGATGAATGTGAGTTTCAGAGAATTGAAGTAAATAGCATTTATTGTGAATTCGAAAGGAAAGTCCAGGTGGAAGTAAGACGGAGTGATTCGAAATACGCTACATGTAAAACGAGTTTAACCGGTGTAGTACTGGAAGAAAAATTAAATAACTCTATCTCATGCACAAGAAGGCACAAACGCTTTACCACTCAATCATCACCGTACTTTCTTTGCATTATTGTTCCAAACATTCACTTGTAAGGTACTTGATTGGAATTGTTTCGTTATCTGATTTCCTCCACCACTAATTTTAAAATGAAGCGCACATCGTCGGCAGCCTGTGCAGAATTAAAGTATTGGTTGGACAACTATTACTTATACCACTGCCAAAAGAAGACTTCAGGAAAGATATCATCACAATCAAACAAATTGCAACAGCCAAGGGTTATTATTATAATTTAATTGAGAAAGTAATTTAAAATGTAAGAGAAGATCGCCTGTCGACCAAATGTTTACGGCGGACGAGATTAAAAAGAAGCAGTGGTGCCCAGTAGCGTCAGGTAGCAGTTTCCCTGAAAATGCCTTATCATTTACCAAGAAACAAAAAAATAAAAAGGATTAGTTGTAGTTATCCAACCAAGAGGACTTAAAATGGAATGCCACACAGTTAAAAATGAGCACATCAAGTTGTCAGGCTTCCCTTGGTGGAACCACAAATGTATGGTGCGAAATTACTTGCTTTGTAATATTCCGCAAAGCCTAATTATTGCGACCCTGGGTTTCAACTACTAAATTGTCATTGTCAAGGTGTGACCCTTGATAATGACTATCTAATAGTTAAAACCCAGGGTCAGAATAATAAAGTGGAAAATTATAAAGTGAGTTATTTCCCACTATGCATAGATATGTGGCTCTACCAAGTGAAGCAAGCAGAATTATCTGTGCCCCTCTATG
This sequence comes from Ischnura elegans, assembly GCF_921293095.1. Taxonomy (NCBI): domain Eukaryota; kingdom Metazoa; phylum Arthropoda; class Insecta; order Odonata; family Coenagrionidae; genus Ischnura; species Ischnura elegans. The sequence continues at coordinate 31,636,161 of NC_060250.1, read as the reverse complement.
AAGTCTTCTTGCGTCTATTGAAATGTCCATATCGGACCTTCTTCTAGTGAAAAATCAATCTCACGCCTACTTACAGTAATTCTATCCTCATCCTCCTCCGTCTTCTTCTTTGTCTGATCGACCCTCACCTTCTACCCTCTCCCGGTCTGCTTGTATATCCTCTTACCGTCCTTTAACCACCCCTACCTACACTTGGAGCAGAAAATGCTTACCCATACCCTTTCCTCTGCATTCGATTCTCATCACGCCTCGACACCAAATTTCTCCCTCTCTCCTCTCCGTCTCTCTTCGTATTTCTCTTCTACCCCTGCCCTCCCTCCAGACTCGGCGGCAAGGGGCTGATACATACACGCACTTCATTCCTCCACCACCCCTTCTCCCAACTCGCCTTCTCCAAATCGCCTCATATAAGGGGCCTTCGACGTTTCCTCCATTCATGCGGATTTGGAGGGAATATCGGGTCGCACTTTAAATTACGGTTTCTTCAGGATAACCAACCCTATCTGCGGTCCGCTCTTTATTTTTTTTTTAGAGGCCATTGGTGCGAAGATTTTGAAGGAGGTTTCGGCCGGTGCATTGTGGTCTAGCGGAGACGTAGAAGGGATGGGAAAAAATGGAATGCATCAAAATTGCGAATATACCGTAATGTATAGAGTGGCTGTAATGAGTCGTTAATAATTAATATTTTACATTCGTAAAAAATAGTATCTAATAGTCATTGCAATATGAATGGATTGAGACTTATGGCATCCTTTTCTATTTAAGTAAATGAAAGGTCTTAGCACTTTTCCACAAGAATTTTTACTGCGTACAACGCGTTTCGGCTCACTGAGCCATCATCTGGTACAAGACACTTCAAAACATTTGAAAATCCCTTTTATACCCTTGAGAGAGGAGAGTATTGGAGAAGGAGAGGATTTGACATCTTTGAGGATGGGGGGGGGGGGGGGTGGGAACGGGTGTACAGAGTATAGACAATGGGGAAAGATACAACTACGGGATGTGGAGAACCCACGTTGGAGGGAGGGTTCTGGTCATAACTGTAAAATGACGACACGTGCGGAAGACCATAGCAAAACAGGAGGAGGGGGTGTTGAGAAGAGTGAAAAAAGGGGGCTTAGGGTAAAAAGAGGCCGCGTGTCGGCTCAGTGAGCCGAAACGCGTTGTACGCATTAAAAATTCTTGTGGAAAAGTGCTACGACCTTTCATTAACTTAAATATGTCTAACTTCCACCAATTGAAGCCTGAATCTGTTGAACTTATCCTTTTCTATGTTTAAGAATCACAGAATCAAAGATTTTTGGAAGAAACTGAGTGACTAAAATACTATGATTAAGTTGCTTTCTACCAATATATGATGTTCGCTATTAGCTGTCATTTCAATCGGGAAAGATCGAACATCTAGTTGATCTTTTCTCATTTAAAGTTCAATAATGTGATCTAGGGTACCTTTATGCATCTAATTTTTTTATCTCTTCTGTTCCTATCACATATGGTCGTAATATTCGCTCAAATTTTAATTATGCTTCGCTATAATCTCGAAAATACTTAAATTGGTTTAAAAAGCGAATAAAATTGACTTTTATGCATTTTCCCCTCAACTGCCATGTATTTTATAAATGAAATGGACATTTGTTGTGTATAAAAATATTGGCAAATTATCTCTCCCTTATAAAGAACGCAATGGGTGTAAAACTGAGTTTGAATAATGACGGATCAGTGGTCGGTCTGTTGAAATGGGTGTGGAAAGATGTTCACGTGGCATTTTCATTGTAATTGGAAAATAACTTAATAATTACTTGTTTCTCAAATGCATTCTAGTAATGAGCGAATAAGTTTTGATAAATCATTCAGCTATATCGTTATCGAATACGCAAGTAATTTCAGTCACATCCTCACAATGACCGGCTGGCGAATAAATTAGGAGTGGGGCTTGTTGAAATTCGAAGACGCGCGAAGGGAGGCACGATAGGAGGCAGGATAACGGGGGGGGGGGGGGGGGAGAGGGGGGATGTCTGCGAAGATGCAAGCGCCGCAGTTCACGTCTCACTCAGCAGATGGCTCCAGAGTCGCGCCAAGAAAGCTTCGGAATGCGGTATTCGAGTTTTTGAGCATGGCGGGAGCATTTTGTGGGGGTATGGGGTTAGCCACTCTTTAGAAGGGAGTATGAGAGGGACACAGGGGTCGAGCGGAAAGCCAGCGCTGCTCTTGCATTCCACCGCAAGAAGGCATTTCCATTTTCGTGTCGGTCTAATGTGAATATCCTTTTCCACCTCATCTCCGAAGGAATTTCTCCTCTTTCTCCCTTCTCCCCTCTGGTGGAGTGGCTCTCCTCCTCGAGGCCAAGTTGTGACGGGCACAGGGAGAGAGAGAAATAACCGTTGGGGTTGGGGAATGCAGCCAACACATGCACTCGTATGCGATGTCCCCCTGTCTTTCTCCCAGGTGAGAAGGGGAAAGAAGAGTCTCATATCTCAATTGAATATTGGTGGGAGATAGGAGAGGGCTGTATTCTTTGGTCGTCAAGTTGTTGGTGAGTTGTCGTCTTGGCGAGCAGGGATGGTTCTCGGCGCGATGATTGGCATAGGCTTGGAGAAAAAAAAAGACATCGTAGTCACTATTTTGGAGAACCTGGACGTGAGTTGGTGGAAATTATTTATCTTAGGAGTTGAAGGAATAAAAAACTTTCCTTTTTTCACATGATGATTTATTTTGTCCGACCATGGTTTTGTAACAGCGTAACATTCGCAAGGTACCTGAAAATGAAAAATGAAAATGTTACGCTGTAACGAAACCATGGTGATTTATTTTGTCCGACCATGGTTTCGTTACAGCGTAACATTTTCATTTTTCATTTTCAGGTACCTTGCGAATGTTACGCTGTTACAAAACCATGGTCGGACAAAATAAATCATCATGCGTAGAAAGCAGTTTTTATTTCATCAACTCCTGCGAAGTCATGGAGTTTCATTGCGTCGGAAAGTCATGTAATGTCCGGAAAGATGAAAAGGCGATGAAAAGATTGAAATCGAGAAAAATATAAAAATTTGTTGTAGCATCCAAGAATTGATTGTTTGTAAATCTCTTACTCATAATTACAGTACTTGTTCAATATTAGAGGATCCCATTTGCCACATATCATTCAGGTCCACTCCACATCTGCAAGATTAGTTTAAAGTGGTATTTTTAGTTTGTTTTTGAGCTAATATTTAACCTCCCAAAATTAAAATTTTTAACTACTGAACAAAGACATAAGGTGCCATTAAAGCAATTTGAGTCGAGGGATAATTTAGCGTATAGAACAGAAACGTATAGAACAGTAAATATGATTTTCAGAAGTAGCACTGAAATTTTATTGTTACCTTCAAAGTGCTGGTGACTCGTATGCATTTTGTTTCCTGAAGTCGAGGCTTATGAAGAATAGCTTTTATTAAATGGTGACAATGGCGACAATAACTGTCGATTATTTGTTTGCTTTATAATAATATAATTGTAATACATATGTTTATATTAATGTAATTGTTGATCGTGATGTTGAAGTTGATCGTGCTAAATCTCTGTCTTGAAATCATTGAAACCTCACGGCACTCAAGGAGGAATTGAAGACATAAAGAATCCCAAGTTGATATGCTAACGTCGGTGTTATCTGGTGTCAGTAATCTAAATATTTCCTAAGTTAGATTACTCTTGCTGCACGGCATTAGTTACCTTGAACTTAAACTATGAGTTAAATTCTTTCCCATTTTCGCCTCCTGTTAATTCATGATCATGGCCATGTTCCCTTAACCACGGTGTTACTGTTCCAAGATGGCTAATTACATTTAACGGTAGTGATCATGTAAGGTGAGACATAAATGCTGTATTTTTTAAAATTGAAAGTAATTTTTTCACTTCATTTATCTTCGACTTAGCTTTGCCAACAAATTTTAGTGACTAAAGACTTTTTCTCAAGTTCCAATGGGCAGGTTTCCGCGGTTAAACTTTGTAAACGCGTCGAGTTGACACTTCTCATACCTGGCCGACGTTTAGTGTGCTCAGAAAAACAAGTGCTGCATCGCCTCCGACGAATAAAACTCGACGAAGTTTCACTCCGAAGACCGAGATATTGTAGTGACTTTTTTTTACAATACGTAGGTTAGTCCGGAAATTTATAAAAACATTATTGAATGGTTAATGTTGGATTTAAAAAAAAACTGTAAAGTTCGTTAACAATGGCCTTGAATATACCGAATGTGCTGGTAATGTAAGTCAATAGATAATATTCGCTGCAATACAAAGGTATAATGAGTCGAGGAATCAAATGCCATTGAGAAAACTTGCAGTTGGGAGGTAGGATTAGCATATTTACCTTCAAATGTGTTTCATCCTACGAAAGTTTTTTAAATTGGAGAATTTATACAATTTAATGCGTCGTTTACTTCCCTCTTCCACATTATCCGACGGAATGACGAGCCATGAATGACAATTTCGCGCTCTTGTGTAGAAGATGCGAAGCATCTTTCCTCTTATAATCGTCGCGCAGCCAGTAAAGTAGGCGCTTTACGTTGTAGCATCGCGGAATTCTCACGTTGACGTGGGCTACCGCGAGTCGGTGTGTTGCAGCCGCCGAGTAGGGTAGAGAGTACATTAAAATGGCAGACATTAAATCTATTCTTGGGCTACAAAGCCTCTTTCTGCTCGTTTCATGGTCCTTTACATCATAAAGATCCACGTCGTTTAGCGGAGGGAATAAATTTCACGGAGCAAACGTAAAGTTGGCAGCTTGACAAAGTATACTTTATTGGTACGAGGCTGAATGTAGTGGAGGGGTTCAAGAGGTGCAAGCATAAACTAGATAGGTTTTTAGAGTCACGTGGTCGGGCGTTTTAATGAAACATTTATGGCGTCGAGCAGCTGCCCAGCGATAAAAGGAAAGTTTGGTTGAGCACTGTGGGTAGGTGGATTTCGGGAGCATAAATTAATGCAAGGTGACTAAGATTCCAAAAATCTCGCTCTCGCTCTCTCTCGCTCTGGTCTCTTCTCTTAAGCGGTTACTGATTCCTTGGCGTGTCTTCAAATGCTTGCCCTTGAATATTACAATTTTCACAATGAATTTTGGGTATTCATCTGCTTGTGCCCAGAAGTATAAGATAAGCAGTGAGAATGACTCTTTTTCCAAACATCCTTATGTAAACGTTAACATTTCATTGAGGCAGTCATCCACTTGAGGCATGTAGGAGCATTTGGAATCTATAAAAGATGCTGGGTTTGTTTTGCTAAGTAAGGTACTCCAATTTAAAATTGGTGAGTTGGTAACGGACTTTAACTTTACCATAGGGAACTAAATTGCTGTTGAAGAGTTCTTGGTCCGTGACCAATTAGTGTCATCTCTGTTATGCCTCTATAATATGTTATGTTAACAATAATATTAAGAAATAATTTTATAAATCATGTACACTTTCTATTTTTATAATTATCATTCATAGGAAATGATCAAAGTTCTGCCATGAAATCTAGATTTGGATTTTTTCCGTCTTTCCTTGAAAACGGAATTGATACTTCGGACTTCTTTACTTGAGTAGCGTGCATGCATTATTTACATTATTTTTGAAACTACTATAATACACACCAGTGTATGGTGTTAGCCGGTGTGAGGATTCGTAACATATTCAAAGTTTGTTGGAGAGATCTATTAAAGGCAGCTTGGTAGATTTCGAATTCTATCTAAGCTTGGGACATTCGATTCTTGGTATTTGTTGAGCCTATTATATATTAGTTAGCTATGATCCCAGGTTAGGTGAACATTTTCACTTAAACCAATCTCTCTCTTATGAGGTGGACATAAGTTTTGCTTTCTATTTTCTCCGGACTCGTATTTTTTAGTGCTAAATATATCGTATTCCTTCAATACTATTTTCCAGTACCTTCTCTTGGATGATTTTTATAGGCTTTCTTCACTTCCTGCTACAAAAGATGTATCATTACCCAATAGAAGTGTTCTGATTTTTCTCCTTTGAATTTGAATCATTTCATATGCCTAAATCTTCGATAATGTACATTTTTCCCCGATATTTAACGGTGCTGAGGGCATGTCACACACTTTTTCAGATATCTTGGTTAACTTTTGCCTCTACAAAGTTCCCATTACATTTGCGTATTTTTCCACCATATTTCCTGGTAAATTCCTTGGTGAATTTAGTCACAATAAATTTTTCACTGTTAGTATCCTCAGGCTTAGCCAATTAGATATTTTAAATGATATTGGGGACTCGGCTTCTTAAATTTCTGCGGAATGTTTGCTTATACGACGATTGATTTCGCCGACGAGTGGACATAATCATGGCATGATAAAGTCGACTCTGACGAAACCGATGATTGTTATCTTACACCTCTGCGGAATTTTACGATCTTGTACCTCTTACTGTAGTTTCCATTGTGTCATCAAACGTTACTTTAATCAAACCTCAATGAAATCGGCATCCGGTTTTTATGACGTTGTCATTACGTTTCATGTCAGTGGTCCATTACGTGGTATACTTTACAATTTTAATTGGAGCATTCCTATTTTGCACTCGGTGAGCTTCGAGTCTATCCATCAATTGGAGGTTGAATGGGTCTGATAATGTATAATATAAGAATATTGAACCAGTATCAGTATGGTATTAGTTTGAATGGGACTATTTGTAAGTGGTCCTCCTTAAAATTTCGGCTAATCGTTGATGCATTTAGTCATTATTCCCTGTTGGTTCTCAGGCCGTCTCTCCAGCTAGAGAGGAAAGCTTTTGTTAAAATATGCAAAATACGCGGGTATTCGCCTAAAAACCCAAATTAATCGCATGTTATTACTTTAGTTTGCCTCTAACGTTCAAAGAAGGTAGCTTATTTCTTCACTTATTTGAATTGATATTAATGAACTTTTTTTCAGTAGCTCCCTGTGTTTGTGTAGGCACTAATCAGTGTTTTTTAAAAACCATTTTTGCCCATTAAGTATCTTTACAATATTGTTATCCACGTTGTTGACAAAAAACCGAGGAAAAACCGGAAAAAGCAAATATCCTATTCGGTATTTATCGAGATAGGCAACTAGATAGATAGGTAGAAGGCAACACACTATTACCCGGAGGTGATTGACTTCACGAAATGATCTTAAAGCTCAAATGCAGTTTCTTCTTCAAGAGTTGATATTTTGGAGAGAATTGGAAAATGCATATCCCGAGGGGAGAAACTTAGGCGCAGTCTTTAAACGAGATCGCTGGAAAAAAGCAAACATGAGAAAAAGAATATAATTGAGAGTGGTTGAAGGGTTATGTGACTTCGTACGGGTCGCAAGAGGACGCTGAGTAAATTTTATTTGTTTTATTTTCTTTCCGCTTTCCGTTCACTCGCCATTCCTGAATGTCTCCATTTAGTGCCTTAGGAGGCCCGGAGCAAGAGTTTGGTGCTATGGTCCGCGAAATTGGATGTTATTTGGAATCCCTTCGTGGTATTTCGTAGCCGTAGAAATGTCATCTCTATGATTTTCAGATTATTAAGAACGGAATTATTTTTTAAATATGAGACTCAGTAAGCAACGGCAGGTCAATAAACCTCAAGCAAATATAGTTTTTAGTTTTAAAATATAACTATTAATACGTTTAGTAAAGGAAATTCGATGATGAATTATACTTTGTCGCTCATATGAAAGTAGGGGTTTGTAATCGACTTAAAAATGAAAAAGAAATTTAGAAAAAGTTAGCTCATTGTGTCTTTGCATACTTTTTCTTACTACCGTTCGAAAAAGTTTCCATAATGAACATACATTCTATAACAATCACATCCTTTCATTTTACTGCCGGATGCCTTTCACTCGCATTCTGGCGCGTTTTCTGAGTATTATTCCAACCTCAGCATTACCGTTTAGAGCTCCTGTGTGTATAATACTATAGCTTACTCTCCAAAAGTTTCACTTTTCAGAATATTTCATTTTGCTGACATTTACTTAATTCAGGGTAGCACGTCGAGGTTCAATCTTTACAATCAAGGTTCAATCTCCCACCTTAAGCTTTTCTAGCCAACCGTAGGTCGTAATGGATCTCACGTTCCTTGTTCCTATCCCCCACATTATCGCCGTTGACTGATGTACCTTCTCGGGTAGTCTCCACCTGGAGTTCGGAGTTAGGGACTAGTTTACTTCTAGTGTATTTTACAAGAGAGAATTCATATATGATTTTTACAAAATTGGAGTAGCTGCAACCCCTCCAGATATTAATAGAGCGGTTTCCGCTTGACTTCCTCATCGCAGTACTACAACCGTTAAAGTAAATGCTACCACACCTACGGAGAAATTAGTGTCCTTGTACTGATTACTGTGGTCTCCTCCTTCACTCATGTGAAGAAGAGCTGCTGCCCTCACCCCTGGGTGATAGGAGACGTAATTGTTGGTGGCCTCCTATTGCCCAGTCAAGGCATCTTCACAAGATTTATGCATGATTTAGAAGGCCTATCTTTCTTTAGGATATACCCATGCCACCTTGTAATGATGTCGGCTGCCTATGAGAAAATTAATATCGCTTATATTGCACCTAACTTGTACATATATCTAGAGGTCGACCAACCATCCGCAATTCGGTTGACGCACTCGGTGGCTTAAAGCTCAACCGCGAAGTAAATCGAGTACGAGGTGTATTTTCATCTCATCGACGACCACTACGGAACAAGGCGGCACGTTTTGCAAGCGATTGATGACCCTTTTGATATTTTCGTTACATGAGTGATTGAGAGCTTGGGCGATGATGACAGAGGCCGCGGCACGGGTTTGCGTTAAATGGAAATCTCTTCTTCTCCCTCTCTCTGCCACTACTCCGTATAACCCTCGTCCCTATCCCAAATCCTTCATCCATTCTTTCCATTGCCTTCCTACCTGGCTGTGACCCCGTATCTCCGAACTCCAACCTCGTCCCCCTCCACTGCACGCGCTAATCCTGTATCCATTTTCAGCGATAATTCTCCGCTAACCAGGCGGCTCTCCCGCCCTCTCAAATGGACCGCTTATAACGCCACCGCGCTTTTCAACGAGCCCGTCAAAACCCACGTTGCATCGGCTCGAAAAGGGAGACGTTGACACATAAGGGGTGGCGGAGGAGTTTTGCCAAGAGGGGTGGGTATCGGAGTGAGTTCGACGGGAAACCTGCAGCGGGAGCAAAAAGGAAAACGGTCGGCTGAAAGGGTGCGGAAAAAAACGGGGAAGGGAAAGTTATCAGGGCCTGTAGTCAATGGTACTGAAAAAAAGAGAATATGGGAAGGATGTCTGAGGATATGCCGCGGCATGGCTGGAGAGTCTGCGGCGGTAGACGTGAGTCTGCTCTCTGATCGACTTTCAACGTTTCTATTACTTATTTTGTAGGTTTTTAAGGTGATTTAAGGCTTAGACCATTCAGCGCCTTCAATTTATAATTATTCTTGAAAATCTATATTTATAGACTGAAATAACTAAGTACGTAACATACGTATTCAAGCCAACATTTGTTTAAGCGAAAATGGCTGCTTCATTCGATTAAGTTTCTCACACCTCTGTCTTGAATTTCTTTGCTTGATTGAGAGTTTTATTTACCATACTCATGATAAAATAAGCTCTATCTATTATTTATAGCTTATAAGCGCTAAGCGAGAAACGAAATGTATACCACTTGCAGGAAAAATTCTGAATTTGCTCTTGAAATCGTACTTCATGGACTTATTATGGCAACGCGAAATAGGCATTTCATGATAAAATATGTAGAAATTCCTTTTCAAAAATCCGAATTTTTATTGAGACTCTGGCTGTACCAGTCTTAGCTTAAGGAAAATATTAATTACTGAAGTCATTTTTACAAAAACCTGATACTCTGATCACTATAGCTTAAGAATGAGGATTAAAAATGAAATTTATTAAGCTTGTCCCTGAACATATTTTTGAATTATTAGCAAATGGATGCTGTAATTTAATTCAAATCAAGGAAGTTACTTGAAGGTCATCTTTTGGCCGGAATCGCGGGTAAACGTATTAACTTTATAGCATAAGCGTAAATTAATCATGTTTAATAATAACCATGTTTAATAATTATGACTTTTAACGTTGGAGGTAGTTGTGCTTTCAGTGATAAAAAAGGATTTTGCCGTAGTATACGGTATAACATTAACGCGTAGTCACTATCCAAACTTTGAAAAATTGAATCTCATCGGACGCATGTTTGTTGGTTAGAAGATATTTCTGAATCTGAAATTACACGTCTCTCATGCCCGATATTTTCCTTCCTCTCACTGTCATTACGTTAAGTCTACCTCTCGTAGCGCTTAATACACACCCCTAACCTTTTGTTGCCATTTCTCTTGGACCCCTCTCATAACCCCACACCCCTACTTTGTCCAGTGATATGATAAACATATGCTTCCAATATGTTATCAGAAGAGGATGAAGAGACATAAAAAATGATCGTGGAGTCAAAGTGTGTACCTATCAGTGTAAATTACGAGTGTATTTACTAAAAAATGGAAAATATTCCCCATGTCTCGATAACTACGATTAATTCGTGAAAAACTTCCGCGAGCAAAGATAGAAATTTACTCAGCTATTAAATGAATTAGGTTCGGAGCTGATAGATATTCGGAGGCTCTGTGCTAGGCTTTGATTGATTAATAAATAGAGAACACATTTCTTTCAGAGTGAATCAGAGAAGATTGCGGATTGTTTTACAGGTCCGACAGAAACGATAAATTAATTAACCGGGTATTATAGGAGGAACGGATAGGTATGCCTAATAGGCACATGGTGTTTCCCTAGTGGCTGAAGTGGTCACTGTCTTAAATTTGCTTGAAAAAATAAGACGAAATAATAATTCTTCTTCAATTCAACGGCAAAAAAAAAAACACTACGACTGGTCAAAACCGTAAAATGACTTATTTTCGACTTCAAATTTTCCGTCTGCGGAATAGTTCTGGTATTGTATCAGTCTCAAATTCGAATTATTTTTCAAAATCGGAACTATTCCGAAGACGGAAAATTTGAAGTCGAAAATAAGTCATTTTACGGTTTTGACCAGTCGTAGTGTTTTTTTTGCCGTTGAATTGAAGAAGAATTATTATTTCGTCTTATTTTTTCAAGCAAATTTAGGACATTGTTGTCCTCTCTTCCAAATAACTTGATGGACAATCACAAACATCCATGCCCAGATTGGATGGTGATCAATCCACCCAGGCGGGATTCGAACCCGCGACCTCTAGCAGCCGGGGACTTTACCCCGAGGCCACCGAGGCCGGCGAAGAATGGGCACATAGATGGTGTTTTGAGACTTTCTCGTAATTATTTTCGGTAATAGATTTGTCTCCTTCGTAGAAATACATGGAAACTGCTCCCGGAGCAATACCTGATTGTTTTCGCTTTTTTTTTTTCGAAATTTCGACTCCTAACTCGCGAAAATTTTATCAGTAAATATTGATCGATTTGTAAAATTTATTAACATTAAACTATGATATCGAAGTAGGATTGTATGTTTTTTTTGTTTTCAATTTGCTAAGAGAAAAAAATAGCAGTGGGATGAGGCTGCCTAACCACCACCAACTTCTCCTTTTTGTCTTGCGTCTCTGCCTCCAGGACGCTGTCCAGTGAGAGCCTTCCTTTTGATGCCCTCCCGCTGTGTTCGCTCCCGTCGTGCCGAAGGGAGTGCGAGGAAACAGTGGGAAGCGTACGCACACTCACTCTTCCAACATACGCACACACTCGCCCGTGGCCTCGCGTGGGCGCGCGACTGCAAGGCGAGCGAGGGTGGGGCGATGTCGGTAGTGGATGGACCGCCAGCGCTGATTAAGCTCCTGCGCTCTCCCCCTTCATTGTCTCCTTCTTTTTGCGTCTAGTTATCTCCTCCCGCTCATCCTCTCTCCCGCCTCTCGTACACTGCACTTCGCACAGAGGGCTGAAATCGGAAAAAAAGGTGGACGAAATTAGAAAATGACGCTTTTCTAAGTAGTTAGGATTCCGAAAATTTTCGGCAATTACAAATAATGGTCGAATATCGATTAAATTTTTTGTTATGCTTTGCTCCCTGGAAATTTATGCCACAATCTTCAAATCGCCTGGATCTATGATTTAAATCCTGGTTAGCATTGGCATATTTTTTGAAATTTGGTAAATTAGCCCTAGTATTTAATCAATTTCCGTTTAAAAATTCGCCGTTTTATAGATAAAAATATTTTTAAAAATTAATTCTTTCTTAGTAGCGGCTCTTTTCAGTTCTCTAGGAAAAAAACTGTATGACTGTGAACCTTTCGAGTCCATAGCAATTATTGCACGCGATTGAAAGTGTTATTATTTTTTAATATGATTCTTTTTCATTACTTAAACATAGTTTTCTGGATTTTGAGTTTGGGTTGCCCTGGCGTCGAAAATTTGACAAACCTTGATATACGCGACTTTTTTGTGCATAATTCGAATAAAACTACGTTTAAAAATGTTGTATGTCGGGAAATACATTTTAGGAATTTTTTGAAGTATTTAAGTGACGGTAATAACACACATTTACTGTTATTACATACATTTCTGACCGTTGTCGGCCTCGGTGGCGACGGGGCAAAGCCCTTGCCTGCTACATAAGAGGTAACGCGTTTAAGTCCCACCTGGGTAGGTTGCCCCCTTCCAGAGATATAAATACTACCTAAATTTTGAAAAAAATATAAATTAAAAAAGAACTAAAACCAACTAATCTTTCGCCTCAATCGTAAAACCGCGAATGCTGGCACGAATTTAACCGAAACCATATAACTAATTATCTATATCCAAGTTAACCTGAAAAACAATATTTAATATTATAAAATTTACCTTTTAGGCGTAACAAATAGTGAATAAAACTAAATTAAAAAGATTATTTAGCAAGAATAAATCTCACAATATTGAGAGTTTTATGAAAATATCATTACAAACAACAGTACTTACGTGCGAGAATTATAAAAAAAAAACAAAAACTAGTATTTTCGATATGGATATTGGCTACCTGGATATATGGTAAAAAAAACTCTGATATAAAAGGCCCATTGTGCTGTTTTAGGAAGTACAGGTGTAAGTATGGGGCGGGGCAGTAGATGAACAGCCAGCCTTGATGGAGCGCCCGCGGTCTCCCCTTCTGTGTCTCCATTTTTTGCTTCCAGTCATCTCCTCTCTCTCTGATCTCACACACACTTCGACTACTACTGCCACCACCTACGTCCTGCTCATCTCTCTTGTTCTCCGCGGCCATGCTCCCGCCCCTGGGCTCCTCTTCATTTCCGCGCGAAAAGAGGGGTTGAACGGAGACGGGCAGGAGCCTAATTGAGCCTTAAATTAGTTTGCATAAACTGCAGTGCCAGCTTGTGTAGTCTAGTCACAACCGATGAGTATTTTGTCCTCTAAAGGGGTTTGATTCTTCATGGTTTTTTTGAATATTGAATAAATAATCACGGGTGGAAATATATTTTTTCGAAGAATTAAGCGTGATGGAGTAGAATTTTTCCGTACCGAAAAAAATACTTACAATTTCCCACGTTTATAAAATTTATTTCGGCCTAGGTTTCAATGTCACTTCACCTTAGTAATATTACAGCCTAGGTCGTAATGAATTTTATAATCTTGGAAAATTGCAATTATTTCTTGTTTATATCTTTCCACATCCAGGAAAATAGAGGCTCTAATCCAAATTTCTTGGGGATGTTATTCATCCTTAAATTAGCTTTTATAAATTGCGTGGGGACAACTGACTAAGTTGAATTTTTAATTCGAAACTGGCGAGAGGGCATTTCAGATAAAGTTTGGGTTTTTTAGTATCCATTGCATATCCATTTAATATCCATATTGCATGACATCGGAATTATAAAAAAAATATTCACGTGTTATTAGAAAATTTTCTCCATCCAGAAAGCAGAAGAGTGACAATCAGTGACGTTGGGGTGTATCTTGAAGAGGGGAGCCTTCTATTAACTTTTATGAAGTGCAGTGGTAGCTGTTAATCTCTATTAATAACCAATGGAAAATATTATCAAGGGGTTTATTCCAAATGATGCCGATATTATAAAAAATGGTGCTTAAGTGGTTAGATATCTATTACTTCACTCTCTGTAAAGGGAAAGTGTAATCATAGTGTAAGTCCCTGCTGATGTGATCTGACTTTTGATAATAGTGAAAATAATGATCACAAATGACAATCTCCCAATCTCTCCTTAATTTTCCAGTTTTTGCATTAAGACCGACGATATGTTTCGATGCATTCAAATATTCATCATCGGATTTAATTACTTAAGTTGCTCAAAATGCTCCGAAGTACAAATGTGAGAGCCTCTCATAGTCTTGGAAGACCCAACAAAGTTTCGAAAATTGTGAAAGCCCCTAGAGCCTAGCCCTCACCATTTACATAGAGTTGTGCTACATGCAAAGAGCATTCTTCATGTTATTATTATTTGGTGAAATGTTGGAAATGTTTCATACCACGAATGGATACTAAAATGTGATACAACGTTGAACAGCCAATAAGATAGGACATGCATTTCTAGGTCCATTTCGGACTTACACAAAAGGAGGAAATTCGTTGCTAATAAATTATTTGGCTTGCCTGGAATTCGATCCCAGCCTATATCTTTGCTCCTGTGCTCTCTGTTTCCGTAATGTCGATGAATAGATTTTCATCCATGTTTCGGAAAAGACTAATTCTCTCACCTGAGATTTGATACCACCAGTGCCCCATTTTGTGGAAAAATAGGAGCAAAGACCCAGTCTTTTTGTATGCAAGTGCAGGATAGGCACCATGCCTCTCTTCCGTGGTGTATCAATATATTTCGCACTCTCCCTTAATTGCTCCACACTGTCTCATGTGAGTGCCCGCACCGCCGTTTCCGGCGATGCGTTGATACTTTCCTGGCTTACGTCCATCGCTCCAACGCCTATTTGAGGCATCTCTTATTTTTATCATAATTATCATAAATATCCTTCAATATTTACAGTTCGACAGAGTTGAAAGATTGAGTTGAGTTGAGATTCCTAAAATTGAAATAAAAAATCACACATAGATATAATATAAAATTTACCCGAGCCAAAGACACTTAGATAAGTACATGAAACAATATGCTTACGATTCAATTGTTCTCCATATTCATGAAATTGAAAATGAAAGTCATGCATGCATTGAAATAAAAAGAAAGTTTACCCAAGAAAAATAAACGCTGATACAGGAAATAATATCTTAAATATTATTACAACGAATCGATTCTTCTCCTGGACGTATTCAAGTTTTTCGGGAAGGACTTCATAATTGTCCAAAAAAAAGACAATTTTATTAGTTTTGACAGCTGTTTCGGAGGGTCTATTTGCGGATATGATCTTTTCTTGCTAGGTGATGTGGTTTTTCAGATCCACGTAAAATATCCGATCTAACATCTTCTCCTCTTACCCTTCAACTCTTTCGCGGTCTATCTAGCCCAAGGTCCTCTGTTTCCGCATTCCCAGATTGTCGGTCGGTAAAAGCCCTCGCTCGTTCCCTACCAGTTGCGTTCTGTCTCCTCTTGGCCTCAGGTAATATCATCTTCCCGCCTCCGGGGGCTCTCATGTGTCACCGACAGTACAAGGAGGACTCGCATATGGTGCATATGCCATTGTCATCATCGCGTCGCTGCGGTTCTCGTTAATGTCTTTGCAAATGATTATATCATTCATGGTTTGATGCTGGAGTAGCTCCGTCTAATTCCTGAGGTTATCGAGGAACTGGCTTTACTATTTATAATTAGCACTTTTACTTATTCTTCCCGTCAAGTCTCCAGGGTGGCAACTATTCTACCATAAATTTCATTGTTTTTAGGAATAATGGAATGTCATGGAAAATTGACGGAAAGTCTGAGAAATCATTTTCGCTGTTAAATTCAAGGGTCAATTATCCTCGTTCAGCGTCCACTAGGTAAATTTTCCATTGCAGAAAACCCTATTCTCAAGATTTCATTTAGCTAGCGGTACATAGTTGTTACATTTCTTGTTTATATTTTATTAAATTTACTAATTTTGTTTTTAGATTGTTATGTAACTGCACACAATCACATGTCATGCTGCCGTGAGTATGAATGTTGTGTAAAGTACAATATAATACGCATAGCCTGGAAAACTACAAAAATAGTTTACAAATTCGTGGAAAAATCAAAGAATTCCGATGTTGGGCTCGATTGGCTAACCCGTTAAAAAAAAAAACTTATATTGTTTTTCACTTAAAAATGGTCGACATGTTTCTCCATGTAGGCCTTTTTCTAAATCCAACTTTTCAAACAGAGATATTAGTTTGTATGGAAAATGGAGTGTTGGTGATCTGACAGCTATCAAGAAGTTAATATGATTGGCAAATGACTGATAATTTTTTATGAAGTTTTTCACAGCTTCTTTTATCAATGTTTGTGGTTGCTTTCGGGAAATGCTACTAATGTAGATAACATTATCTGCTCGACGTTTAACCCCTCCTACTGGGAGCGCTTTCAAGAGAATGAAAAAAACACTCTGGAAAACTACAAAAATAGTCTACAAATTCGTTGGAAAATAAAAGAATTCCAATATTGGGCTCGATTTTCATTATCTTGAAAACTATCCCAGTAGGAGTAAAACGTCGAGCAGATAATAAAACCTACGCAGCATTTCTCGAAAGCAACCACCAATATTGCAAGGCTTTAATTTGCATGATATTTTAGGTTGGATAAAATTCCCCTGCCAAGAATTAAAAACGAAGTCACAGTCTGAGATAATTTTTCTACTCGAATTGATAATTTGTTTTTCAGCAATGATTCATGCCAGCTTCAAGAGCTGGTGTCAAATGCTGAATATTGGCGGGGTAAAAAAAATTTTCTCCACAATTTGTAAGTGCACTCTCTTCAAATGCTACTGCTCATGAAAGAATGATGCACTCAGATATAAATTCGACGTACAATGTGACGTAGTCTTCGCCAAGGGAGGGAGACAGTAAATAGGGTATGGTGCATTCGGATCCCCTCTGAAAGGTGATTTTGCTTCAACTTTTTATTTGGAAATTAACGGACGGCTAGATAGAAACTCCGTGGCTGCAGTCGTCATTTCCAAAAGCTTGGCCTGCTCATTGTACTCTTAGTTTATTTCTTTAACGTTATAATTTAAAAAAATCATTTTTTATGATTAGCTTTCTGTGCAACGCATTGATATTCGAGGAATTTCTCTGATGTTATGAAATTTGAATGTATTAATGAATTATTCTGGCTGCAGAAATTCCGACAATTTAATCATTTTTCAACTTTCAAGAACTGACTGTTAACTTGTTATGTAGTATAATTCGAGATCTGAAGTCAGTTTATCTCCATAACGTCAGATTCTTGTGCAAAATTACAATAAATTTTCTTTTAATTTTTACGCAAATTAATGGTTAATGAGATGGGCTTAATCCAATACTGTTGAAGTTTAATTGACAGTATTCCATATGTTTCTTACCACAAAGTAATGACTAATGAGTCGATATGTTTCACTACACTATAACCTTTTTGTTGGTCTCGTTCACTTTGTTCTTATTAATTTATTCTTTATTCGTCATTTTTCCTTTCCTTTCAAGTAGATATTTGGAGCCTAAAATCACTGCAAACGATAAACGGCATCAGCCGATGAAATATTTATCTGAATGCTCTTAGGTTTTTTTTTAGTGTTTGCTTTGCACTTATTTTGTACGCAAACATTCTCACGTGTCTCCTCATTTATAGCTTACCTTGAGACTTTTTATTCTGAACCAAAATATATATTCATTTTTGCGTCTACTATATAAGATGGATTAATGATGAATAACATATCGGAGTATAGGTCTAAATAGTTTAATAAATTAGACCTATACTTCGAGACGATAATCTTCAAGTAATAGATACGAAGAAAAGAAATGGATAGTCGTTAAATTAAAATTCCTTATTTTTACTACCTTGCAATGAAAATAAGAGAATTACTTTTTGAAGGGAAAGAGGACTTCTCTATTCGAGCCAGGGAAGAAATCTATTGTTATCCTATTAAGTTATTTTACCATTTGGTCTAAAACAGTGATTGACTATGTGTTGATATCATTAGATATGTTTACTCCATACGGTAAGCAAATAATGAAAGCTATTATGCGATGAGATTGGAACCTTTTCCAGCTTTGGGAACTAGAGATGTCGCGACTATTGCGTTTGAAGGCATGCGAAGTGTTTTTTTTAATTTTCAAGTGCTCGTAAAAGCCATTGTGTCTCGAAAGTGAGTAAAATGAGTAGGCAATTAGCAAAGAAGTTAATTGAGGTCCACTAATTAGTCAGTACTGGAGTGAAAAGACATTTAGCACTTGACGAATGGGACAGGTCGGATCTCGTGCGACATGAGACTTTTAATAAAGTGAGAAGTAGACGGTTTTGTGTGACTTTCGGAGGTGAAGGGGATGTGAAAAGGGAACGCGAAGGCGCTTGAAAGGGAAATTAGCCTGAGAGAAAAAGAAGGCGGCTGAGGAAGCTTGAAACTCTCAAATGGAGAAATACGTGAAATAATTTGAGCTTTTCGAATGTCAATTAACAGTCTTGTTGTGAAGATGCCGTGAGAATATTAAATAAAGGTAGACGTAAAACTCAACATTGAACTGGACGTAGTTTCAATTACCGTCATGCTGGAGACTATATATTCAAGTGTTTTAATTGATGAGTAATGTACTATTTCAAGTATGTTGACTTCGTGTAGACATCTGAGCTGTTTGATATGGCTAAACTTTTAGGGATTAAATGAGTAATATAACAATGGGAATTCATTTGTAATTTCATTCATTCGCTCATTATCGCAGCCATAGTAAGCTCTAGTTTATTTTCACATGATGGTAAAATGGGGAATATGCACAATTTTTTTAAAGTCGCAGGATAAGATCATCCCTACCTCAAAATGTTCCCATCGAAAATTTCGCGAATGAATAATGCTTTTTAGCTGAGTTATGAGTCTTTAAAAATTAATCTTCATCGGCTGCTTGAAAACACGACGTCAGAGCGTGACGTCACGGCACGGTATCCAATGATGTCAGACCGAGAAAGTGGATAGAAAGTTGATCTACTCAGGGGTTCAAACGAAAATTTGGCGAAAATAATTGCTGTTTTATTGTAATCACTTGCGGTTGCCAAGACGTTGTTGGAACAAATAAAGGGAATTTTTTGGGGGGATTTGGAAAGATTTAATGAAAACAAGTTGGTTGCAGATTGTGATCTAAGTTACGCACCTACATCATTTGCTTCGTATCATCATAAGTGTATTGCAGCTTGGATATTCAATAGAAAGACGTGTGAAAACCATATAAATCGTGTATAGCGCCCCGCCGCTCAAGTACCTCTATTTTCTCGCCGGAGAAGATTTTTGCTTGCGTCCCCAAGGATAAAAGAAGGTGGCTATTCATGAGATTAAATACTGATTACGACTAAACCACGGGGAAATATAAGGAATATGCGAGAAATATGATGCTTTTGGTAAAGTAAACTAAGTATTTGATAGTATGATGCCCATAAAGTTCGCTATATGCCATCGCAAAATCTAAAACTTCGACTCGTTTCTGCAGTGGGTTTCGGTTCAAAAACAGGAACTTGGTTAAATACAGCGTAAATGGCATTTGAAACTTATTTCTGTGTCTTTCAAATACTTTTTTTTAACAATTACCTTTTAACGATCATTTGGATCTCAACTCCGGCCTATCAGGGAAAACTATCTAAGTTCCGCATGGCAGGTAACAAAGTAAATACATAAGATAGATTTTCAGCTAGCAATGGATCTATTAAATCTTAATGAACAATAAATATTTATTTAAAATCGTTCGTTTTCTAATTTTCATTTATCGCATAATTATTTACCTGCCTTCTTTTACTTCACGTATCGCGCTAGTGACGAAGCAATATCTGTTTTTCAGAAAATCAGCTTCCATAAGGGCGTATACCAGAAATAAACTGTTGAATTGTGCTCTCTTAAATCCCAATTAAGTGAATTTGTCCTTTCACGAACTGCTACAAAGCTCGACAAAGATTTTTACTTCGATATCTTCCATTCAAGGCTATACCGCTCTACTCTCTTAGCGAAGTGAATGGTGTACCGTTCGATTTCGTCAGAAGGCGTTTCAGGTCACGTGACTTCAAGCGATATTTTAGCATTACCTGAATTACTACCCTGTTACCAAAGTGTAAACACTCTCATTGCGCGGTCGTCAGTATCTGGAACAATTTTTCCATCGATTTGATTGGGAGGGCAAGAAAATAATTTTGGTAAATCTGGACTGAGTACCAAGAAATTAATTTAGAAAATATTTTCGAAGAAAAAGAAATAAGGAGTGTATTCCTGGAAGTCGTCTCACGGTAAACGGGTTTACTAAACATGGAAAATAAAAGTGTTCAGCGGTGATAATGATGCAAATTACGTGCTGATTCAATCCAGAAACAGGTGTCTTTTAGTTAGTCGATCTTTTTATTCACGGTTGGGGAGCGGTTCCATCGAAAAGCTTGCTAGCAAATGTTTCGACCCACTTAGAAAAAAATAACCCATACATGTACTTAGCAAGAGGCTTTTAATTTTTAATTTTTTTTAGCCGGCCTCGGTGGCGGCGGGGTAAAGTCCTCGCCTGCCAAACCGTAGGTCGCGGGTTCGAATCCCGCCTGGGTAGGTGATCCCTCTCCAGGGCATGGATGTTTGTGTTGTACTCTGTTAATATTGAAATCCCTCGTTGTAAAAGGCCGTTATGTGCTGTTTACGGGGGTTGTGATAAATAAATAAATAAATAATTAAGAGGACGTTTCTCTTCCTGTCAACCATTCAATTTTGTTGCCGAATCAATCGTTTCCCCTCTCATGCTTTCAGTTTGAATTTAATAGGATATATAGAATAAACCTTTGTCACCATTTTCAATTGTCTCAATTTTGAAAAAATTTCCTTGGTATTTTCTCCGAGGTAAGTTTTTCGTACTTGAGATGAGGGCAAATATTACCCTTAAAATTGACAATTTCAAGGTGATGACGTAGGCTTGAAATTGATGGTAGTAGCTACGTCACCAAAAAAGACTACTACTACTAGTTGGTGAGCTGTAGAAATGTTGCCTTCAATAAATGAATTTATTACCTTATGTTTCCAATTAGTTTGTTCCCTCTTCCCATGAGTGTTGAATTTTTACTATTTGCAGATGTAATAATTTCCTTTAAGTTTCCTAATCGACTGCATTTGGTTTATCTTTTGGTCGGAATAATTGGGAAACCTCGGGAGTTATTTTTCTCGCGCAAAATGAGAGAGAAATGATTTCGGGGAAGCCTCCTCTATTTCTTCGTTTTTCTCCCTCCCCGGCTCCGCGTAACTGCCGACGTTAACATCAAAATCCACCTCGAATGTCCCTGTCGTACCCCCTGCTGGTCAATATGCGTTCTCCCCATCTAATCCTCACCCATCCAGCCTGCCATAACCTCCCCTATCCCCCTCCAACCCCTCTCCGCAACCTTTCCAACATGCATACACTGTCTGCCTCTCTCTCTCTCTCCCCATGCACGTCGTCCACAACACCAGCCCTCTCTCCCCGTGGATCTAGGTAGGTTGGTTCCCGGTGGGCGCCGCACACGCGGGTTAGAGAGATGAGGTACCCGAACGCAGCGTAGCGTTCGATCCGCGGGAGCGGCGGGGCGTTTTGAGAAATAGGGATGATGAACCCGTGACAATGACTGATTATCGGGGTGGGTTGGGGGTGGGTAAAGAGGAGGCGGAGACGGCCGTTGCGGGTCCATTAGCGCGACGGGACGCGTATTCCTGGGAAATGGTAGTGGTGGAGAGAGAGAGAGAGAGAGAAAGGGAGGGAGAGGCTTAGATGGAAAGGGATCAGACGTGTAGGGGTGTGATGATGGGAATGAGGGTAGGGGAGGAGGCAAATCGGTTAGTAGCGCGGGAGGGTCAGCGAAGGTTTCGGGTGAAGGGAGTGAAACGACCGACCGCTGCAGGTAGGGAGGCATTAGAGGTACTTCGTCCTCTCGTCAAAATCTACCCGGATACATTTTTATTCAATCACGCTCTGTCAATCACCTCCTATGTGCGGCTCCCACGTGCCACGCGGGCTGCGTGTATGCCTATCTTCAATGATATTGTGTTCTCGACGGTCGATTGGCGCTCCGAATGTCTAATAAAAAAGAGTTGGGGTGCATCCCTTTTTGTGGTCGTTTTGGGTTTCTTCATTGCATCTACCCCTCCCAAACCTGTGTCTGCGCATACGATTTCTATATTAATTCACGGGTCATTTTATCTTCATTAATCATCACGTTTTTTCTGCTTCGATATCTTACCTAAAGCTTCTTTTTCGCAGTTTCGATATCTTTCGATATCAGTTTTGCCCACTATTTCGACCTTGAAAGTCCTTTATCCAGGCAATTAATGTATATTTCATATTCTTCATAAAAATATGGATCATTGGCTTCGTAATGATTGATTATTATGGATATGGGGATTGCTAAGCGTCCTGAAAGGGATTATTAGCTCATCCATTTTTATAATCCTTTAGCATAGATTTAGTTAATTTGTATTTCGCCCATATCAGTTAGTTTAATGCAAATTGCAGTGTATCCTTATCCAGTAATAAAAACCAACCAAATTAATTAATACACACGATTAATAGGCACGATGTATTTGAAAAATTTCATCAATATACATGAACGGTATTGAATATGAATTACGGATATTCGTATTTTATACGAAATTTAACAGTCGCATATCATATTTTTCCTAAGCATAAGAATATTATTTTCCGATTGGAAATTATTTCATTCCTTTTTTGAGGAAATAGAGTCGTGAAAATCATTGCATAAAATTAAATCTTCTCTTAACGTGGATACGTCGTGGCATTCGTGTAGTAGGAAATTTGTTAGAGCTTTACTTGCAGCCTTATAGATCATTGCATCTGAAGGAATTCTCGAAGGGCGTTGTGCTGATGATGTATTATTTTACGGGATGAATATATTAAATCAGCTAATGATTTCTTTGATCAGTAGTATCACGTAACTGGTATACTATCCCGCGTTTATGGTAGGTTATAAACGTTGCTAAATCTAGACGTTCTTGAGTTCTTTACCATTCAGTGGGTGTAGCTTTCTGAGGGTGAATAAACCGGTACAAAAAAGTTATCTTAGATATGCATAATGCATAATTGTAACTAAGATCAATGTTCACATTAGAACTTTGTTTCACGTTTTCGAGTGATTACTATTTTAATGTTGATCTATCACTTTACTTTGTTCACTGCTACGAAATTATTTTTTGGGAATCGAAATTATTAACGATAGATTTTACAGTAACAAGCTTTAATATGCTTTTCGTTTTTATTACTTAATTTCTTGAGTCTGGCCTTAAACGTTTAGGTTATCACTGCCAACTAGAGTAATGAAATTTATTGCTGCGCTGACTAACAATATCACGTTCCTTCTCCTTGTTACAACATACTTGAGGTACAAAAAAAGAATGATAACGTGCTGGAATGTGATTCTGCTCCAGCCTGGTTTCAGTATTTTGCAGGTATCTTAAAATACTTTAGCTACTTTGGTGCGTCTCCTACCTACGCATTATTGCCGTACAAACATAAATTGCTTCATATAATGGTGAATTTTATATTTAAGGTGGCTCATTTTTATGCATTAATTTAATTGAATGTTCAGAAAACGAATTTTATGTCATTTTCTCATGCTTGTAAATCACGGATATAAAAAAATATAACAAGTACCAACTGAGAACTGCCTGAGTTCCGTCGTCGATTCCCTGGTGTATGCCCGACTGAATGCGCTGTAGCGAGGTCGTAATGGATCTGTATATCGTAAACAAGTTAAAATCATCCATAGTATGTTGGCATCCTGAGATGAAATGCAATCCGATTCGTAGTCCTATATGGTTTATTCTTGGGGATAAAATCTAAATCTAACATGAAATTACAAATCTAAATACTTACCTCTTTTAGTCAACAGGCGTATTACGAGAGATGTGTGAACACTAGCCGTTAATGTGCATATTAATTGATTAAAACTTTAAGATTTGTGTTAAGAAGGTGATTCACTACGGTTCAGCATTTATTAGATTTTTTAAAGAAAAAACGAACTCTTAGACGTATCCGTTCATCTAATATAATTTGACATTTATTTTTCAGGTGTTTAATTCTGCCTTATAATAATGCGCCGCTCTAAAATGGTATTTTCGTAATCTGACTTCATTGCGAGGCTCAGTCTCCCTCTGAAAAATATGCCTGTTTATTTTTTTAAGTTTAGCAGGACTAGTCGTGTAAAAAATGTGTAACGCTTCTGTTACCTCATAGTAGTTTTTCACTAATCGCCCCGAGTTTATTTTTATTAAAAGGAATTGGTCCACGGATTTAATCTTTCTCTTAAGCAACTGCTGGCTCTGTGCAAAAATTGCGTCTTGTACTTGTACAGAAGAAAATTTCTTTCCTAAGTTCATATTTTAGCGAGAGGATTTATTTATTTTATTTATTTGTTCCCGTTCCACGGAAAACAGCCCCATCTGCCGTTTACATCGGGGTTTTAACTTAACAAGCAAACGCACACGAACCTTCATGCCCTGGATAGATGTTCAACCGAGGCGGGACTCGAACCCGTGACCTTTTTTTTGTGGCAGGCTAGGACTTTTATAGTTAAGGCCGTGGACTTACCTGTATTGCAAGGGTTTGCAACCGCCATCGAGGCCGGCGATTGAAACGATATTGCATTTTGAGTTGTTAATTGCACGAATTTTGATATGATGGACACCGAAAAATTCTTAAATCCCTCTTCCCATTTTTAAGCACCTCGCCTTACAGAGACAGGCGTGAAGTTTGTTGGCGAACCAACTAAATGACGGTCGGACAAGAATCGGCCGTGTCCCTTCCAGCACCTTGCGCATCGGCTTTGCATAAATCCATGCTTTGTCCGCTTCCCCCTTTGCATTTTCCGTTCATATTGTAGTATCTGCTTGGGAGGGCGTACCTACCCTGTCTATCCCTGATAGAACTTGGTGGGTGCCCACTTCAGTCCCTCCTCCTACGACACCTGTCCCGTCACACCTCAATTCTAAGCCCGTCCGCTCCTCATAGGTCCAGAGAAACGGTGGGAAGCCTTCGGCGGGCGGTCTGATAACCGTTTTCGAGTGCGTTAGCGTGTGAGTTGGGTATCGCGGGTCGTGCAACCGCCTCCTACCTCCTTTGATGTTGCAAACTCTTTTGTTCGCGGGGGGCGATTGATGAGAGAGGGGTGCGATAAAGGGACTGCAGGTGGCGGCGCGGGGAAGCTTCGGGAAAACGGTTTGGATGCGTTGATGATCTGCTTGGGGTGGGAGGAGACGTGAAAAAAAAGCTGGGGAGTGGAATGGCGAGGAGTAATTAGTTACCGTGGACGAGGGATAAAGGAGTGGATATTGGTGGGTTGATGATCAATAGCCTAACCCATCTATCGTAGCCTAGTTGGAACTCCATTTCCCGAAATCGTCTTTTTTTCGTAATGAAAGTGATTTTCGGAAATCTCTCGTAGTCCTTTGTCTAAGCTCTCTCGGCACAGTTGTTTGATAAATTATTTTTTCAATACAGCGTAACCATAGAGATGATAAATTGGGACATAGTAGTGCAAAAACTAAAATGCCATTCCTTGACATTATTTGGTATCATTGAGCCGATACTGTCCCTTGCCATCATCATAATTACTATCACGTTTCATGGTCATGCTGATGTACCCAGTCATGCAATTCCATACAATTAGCCTTTCCATAAATGTGAGGTTTTACATTTTTACTCGTGCTTGCTGCATCTTTTGCTGCAGTACTTACTATCAATTTTTTGAAAGCTTCTGGTGTTTTCTTCTGGTGTTTTGTGTCTTATCATCGGTAAAACGAGAAAAGTTTAGTTTATTCTTGCCTCTCCTTTACCTTGTGAACAAATGGGGAATTACGGATGGAATACTTCTATGATCTTAATATTATTAGTTATTTACCTAATTGTTTCATGATGGTGGACATTTTATATCTGGATGATCTAATGTAATCCAAAATTCCTACAATCATTCTATTTCTACTTCATTAATGGGTAATACATACATCGCAATCATTAAAAGGGGAAGGAGTTGCGGAAAATAACTTATTACGGTGTATTGAAAAAGCAAATGTTCAACCTAAACTTTGACTCTTATATCAGATAAAACCACACGTGTATTTTTAGGTGAGATCTGGTGATTAGTAGCTCCCTGTTTCTTTTCCTATATCTTTTTTAAATGTTATTTTGTTTCATCTTATAACAGCTCTTGCGTTGCATAATTTTTTGCTTTTTTATGTATTAAGCCTTCTTGACCTAAAATCGTATAATTATTAGGTACTCTTTTCACTTACATATCTGTAGTATGGTGAAACAATGTCATTCAATGCTATTGTTTCCTTCGAAAAGAATGTAGTTAATATACTCCTGTAAATAAAGCATGAAATTTCAACTTATCTGAGGAATGCCACAGAGAAATTAGAGATGTTATTATTATGCGTCAGACTTTTTGCTCATTCATTCAATGAGCATTTAATTTCAAAATTAAAATAATGTATGTGTAAATAAGTTATATTTTACACAGTCATCTTCATGGAGCACCATGAATAAAGTGTCTTTTTTCATAAGATTCTTCAAAATGGGTTAGGTTGTTTGTCCCTGAAGTGTGTTACTATTTGAAGGACGGGATTAGTCATTTTGACGCACAAATATTGATTAATGCTAAATTCAGCATCTGAGTGTATACCTATTCACTTCTTTTAAATTTAGAATTTGATAATTTCGGACCTTTAACAATTTAATCTGATTCAATTTCGTGGTGCGTTGGCTATGAAATTATAAATATGGATGGAAAAGTACCATATTTTTAAAATGTCAGGCCGTCACTAATATTTCCCCATTTTATATATTATCTTTCTTCTTCATTGTACTGATGCATATTTAATAATACGTTTGACGTAATTAAGGAGGATTTTATGCATTAAGTAATTACGTGATTTGAATTGCTCTCATTTCTATTTAATGTTTTGTATTTTCGTAAACGCCCCTTGGTGTCAGGGAATGGGAATGAAAACCCACGGAACGATATTAAATGGTCATTGAATCTGCACACCCATTTTACACTATGCTAGAGCAGGAAGCAATTAATATAGACGTTAAGGAAATGCACATTTTTTGAGTGAAAATACATGTTGGACTGCAGTACTTACGGATTTCGCACCATTTAAAAGTAACGTTCACCCAATAGCCCTGTTGAGGGTAATACTCTTCCCCAGTTAAATATTGAGGTGTTGCTTTGCAATAACGGATATGTTCAGTATCTCGGGTCATGAATCAAATGTTGGTACGTATTCAAATGAACCGGTATGTGAAGGTTCTCTATCAAATAGCGGGTGTAAGTTAACGTAAGTTGTTGGATCTTCTTGAAACTTGTCGATTTTTTATCTTTTTCATAAGTATTGGTTTACTAAGTTCTTTGAACCTGTTATACACAAATACTCTTGATCCGGCATTCGTTGTGGTCAATGTGACTAGATTTCAGCAGTGAAATCTTGTGATTAGCCACAATAGTAACTTCACCATGGCCATAACACGAATTTTAACTGACATTATTAACAGTGGTTGGAAGTTTCTATCGGTATTGAGCTGACTAGCTATGTGGTTTTCCCAATTTTAGGATAAAATTTCATTCGTTACGCAAAGGAAGATTCAAAAGGTATCGCTTTGATTCGAAATCAGCACTTCAACCCATCGCATCGATCGCAGCCTTCAGTCTGGGAAATTAAATCCTATGGGTCAACTCTATCCATGTGAGATTGTGGGCAATGCGAGGGAATCAGGGTTACCTTGCTTTCATTTTTACCATTCTCAGGCTTCTTTGATTCATAATGGATCTTAAACGATTTTTGTAATGTGGATGCATTTATACGCCTTTATATTTTTTTCTGAGAACGAGTACGTACGTTAACGCCCGCCGCCAAAGTTGGATTCCAGACCGTACTGCCGTGATAACTTTTTTGAAAACATTTCGAGCGCGAACTTCGCATAA
This sequence comes from Ischnura elegans, assembly GCF_921293095.1. Taxonomy (NCBI): domain Eukaryota; kingdom Metazoa; phylum Arthropoda; class Insecta; order Odonata; family Coenagrionidae; genus Ischnura; species Ischnura elegans. The sequence continues at coordinate 31,608,117 of NC_060250.1, read as the reverse complement.
AAGCCTTAAAATAAAATTGAGCGTCAAAACGCGGCATATTCCATCGACTATCAACTCCCATTTCCTTCGATTAACCCAGATTTGAAAGCGCCGAAACAAGCACCAACCCTTGCGTGAAAAGAATCAAGGTGACCTCCATTACAACGACAATAGGCTTTGGAGGCGCTTAGAGCTACATTTGCGCTCGCCCTTTCGCAGTGACTGGACAGGTGGCATGCGAAGAACGGGGGGTGGAGAGGGCGAGGGGTGGGTTTGGTTGACTGTACTGCACTGCTGCTGCGTTGCTCCCTCAACCCTTTCCTCCCCTCGTCGCTGCCATCGCCACCTTTGCTCTCCGATGCGTCGTTTTCCATTTGCTGGGCCCGTGAGGCGACGACTCCGCTCGCTCTTTTCACCATGCACACTTACTTTTGGCCGCTGCGCTGCGGATGGGATGCGTTCATAACTATTCTCGCATTACCATCTTTTATTCCCTCTCTTGTTGACCGTTGTGCGCAATACCATCTTTTCTCTCCCTATTGCACAAAATTTAATGTTGCCCTGTGTTGTACGACTGACGAGATTTTCTGACCAAGAAGTTTTACTTTTATCTATATTGTTTCAGACGCGACCTCTAATGCACGTATATTCAATTGATAACCTTTATTTAATGTGGCCAATTTTTCACCATATTTATTTGATTAATAATTTTTACTGATGTGGGTTACTTCTTTCGCTTTAATGAGGGAAGATAAAGTTTATTTGGAGAAGTTAATCTTCAATTTTTCCGTGGGAAATATGAGTAGAAAAAAAGTAAATTATCTTTAAGAGAAATATATCATTGTACTAGAATAAATGGTTTAATTTTACCACTGCCCCGAAATATTATAAATTGAGATTTTTTAATTTTCGTTACTTGATCCCTCGACTTATGTCCTAAGGGGTTTCATATTGTCAACCAGAAGGTAATAAATAAATCAAATTTTATTATTCAGAGGCAATAAATTGTATTTTATGATAATTTTGATATTCTCGTTTTTTTGCAAATCTGATCAAGTTGCTCTGTAACTCAGTTGATATTTTTCCCGTCTTAATTTTAAGAGTTGTATAATGTGATAAAAATGCCCTCTTACTTTGGGGTAACATGTAATAGATATTTTTGTTGACGGGCTTCTGTTTTCGAACTTAAAGTTAACGTTTGGGCATCTATGGAGTTACAAAGTCATGAAAATGATAGCAACATACTCTGTGGTCTTCAGATCTTTTTTCCTGTAGTTATTTTGACGACAATGTGATGACGTGGTGAACTGCATCATTGTGTTTTCATCAAAGTTCATGCCATACATTTTCCATTTCTTCATCTACTCTCACACACTGTGACGTTCTCTTTAAAGAGTCGAGCTTTATTTAGTCCTATTTTCCAAGATGTGGACAAAACACTGAGCCTATTTATTTACCTCAATATAATTTTCATGCGGAATCTGAATAGATCTGGGTTTGAATCACTGTTGATTCATTAGAAAATTCCACGAATTCATTACTCATGGGAAATTTTCAAATTTCCCATGGCTGTGCATAATTTATTTAATGGCTCCTATCAATGGTTTCATGCGCAAATCGTTGTTCGAGTGAAACTGTGAAATTAGCATTTTTTCATACACATGTTCTACGTTTTTACCAAGCCTCCCACGGTTTTTTTTATAAGAGCTCCCCATTTTTTCCAATATTATGGTCTATTTAAGAGCCTCATGCATTCTTTATAAATAGATCCTGAGGTGACTGACTCCGACCTGTCTAGAAATTTAGTAAAAACACTTCCAATCTCTTCTCTTCCATTTGTAAATTTGATGGCTCGTGTTGCCGCATTTTCGTTCGTTAGAATTTCGGTAAGAAGGACCACATGCATCATTATTATTTTTAACGCATGTATGCTGACCACCTTCGATAGCAGCTATTGTATCTCGTGTTTTGCTTTAGCTAAGGCGAGAATTGGAAGGGCGCAATAGGACTTGAGTTTGTGTATCTTTAGAAGTCCGAGGAGATGGAACGATGTGGGTCGATAATAATTCAACTGATAATATGAGTTTACAGACTTTATTTAATAGACGGCGTTTATTTAATCATTACTATTTTGGATTTTACCTTCAAACTCAGTGAGCGAAATCAAAATCGCGCTTGTAAGTAATCATAAGCGTCTAATTAATAGAAACAATTCATTACTCATTTATTTTAATAGCAGACGCAACATAGTTGAATGAAATGAATGTTTTTTATTCCTTGAAAATTAGGAGGAAATGTCGATATTTTTGGCTCATTTAATATGGAAAAATAAATATATCTAACAGGAGGAGGAATATAATGCATTTTAGCCATGAAAAGAATTAGTTAATATCCATTGTTTCTTGGATCGAAATAGACCCGTGCCGAAAAATCGTAATTTAATGACTTATGTCCGTAACTCATCCTTCTTCCAGGATTTTATAGTCCTCTCTTTCAATTAATAGCTCATGAAATGCTTGTGATATTACGCTAGGTTTCTCAAAAAATGCGTATTTATAGTTTTTCATGATCTTTATGCATTCCGACTTCGTTGAGTGAGGGTGTTCGTTGAGATTATTCTCTCGCAGTATTTCTCAGAATTTCCTTTGAACGAGTTGATCTTCAAATGTGAGTTGATAGTGATATTTCACTAGACTCCCAGTTTCCTTTATCTTTAACTGATAAGCTATTGTACTTTTTTGCTCTGTGCATTTCATTTTCCATTTATTAACGTTTGTTATCCGTCGGCCATAGTGTGTGCATCTCGCCGTCTTTGTGTGTCGTTGTGTGTACCTTTAATCGCCTTTTCATGTCTGGTGAGACTGACTCGGTTGCTAACTCAACTGTTCAATTTGCAAATGCACTTTATGCCCCCATGCTGAGTCTCCGTCAGCGCTCAAGAGGAACCAGCATGTGTCAAAATTGCCTTTGAGGGAAAAAATTGCAAGATATTTTACTAAGATATCACGAGTCAGCCAGAGACAAGCTTCATAAAATGCTTTGTCTAGGTGTCGTTGCTAAACGGTTTTACTACTTAAAGTTCAGCTTTTGCTATTTTGAGTTGTCTGGGAAGATTAATCTATGCATAGTGTGAAGTATAAAGTATTTTTCAATATAAGTTATATTTGCTAAAATGGGCACTTTTCCCCCGATCTATAGTTTTGATCAACTCTTGTGATTTTGTGTCTTACAATTAGTGTATATGCATCAGTGCCAAACAAATATGATGATAAATATTTACAATCATTAGGCCTAGTAAGTACAAATTTCTCTTTTGCGGTACTTCTTCCGGCCTACTTTTTGTTTTCATAATTTTAACATGACATTTTGTGGTTTCTTTGAAGAAATCATTTTTATTTATTTAAAAGATCTTTTTTTTGCAAATTAGCTAAGCATAAATATAAATTTTGCGCAGAATACTTTTTTTTCCAAGAGAATACACGAAAAAGGATTAATTTATAATCTTTAATTCCGGACTATCCTGATGTAATCAAATGTTAAATATGTTGGCTGAGGATACCAAATTTTTGGTATCTGCACGAATGGGAAAGTTTCGCATGCGGAGATGATTCTGCGAATTACTTGTGAGCACCAGAGTAGTTTCCTCAACGGGAATCAATATTCTTTTTTATTTAAATTGCCTTTGCATACTTGGTACTGCATTTAAAAAACAAATTTGAAGCCAACTAGTTGGAGGTGATTTTATTTTGATAGTAATCTGAAGTGTTAACGCGCAAAAAAAAACGGATTTTATTGTTCTACAATGGCTCTCACCTAGCCGTTGGACACAAGTGAATTGCTGCCCTTCTCTCAAACGCTACATCTGAGTGGAGGTCCGCCACATGAGAGAACATACTTTAGAAACGAGGTTCTCGCGGAATGAATGGGGAATACCACTGTTTATCTCCAACCCTGGCTGATATATAAGGCTTCCTTTCTAACTAGTAGGGTTTCTTGGACTGCTTTCTTTATCTTCAGAATTTTCTTTCGCTCATCGCCGTCATGTAAGAGGTCACCATGGCACGGATTAAGGGTGAAGTTGTTTAAGGCTTTCCCTCCCCTACACCCTTATCATGTTAGTCTGATTGTCTGGAACTTACACTCTCGATTACACTCTTCAGAGTTCTTAAAAGGCCTCTATCTTTTTCCAGCAAAAGGGAGGCGTTTATTTCATTTATCACACTGCGGTTGTTGTGTTCTTTTATATCTCAATCCTTTCCCTGTGGCTAGTTGAGATGGTTTAAGACGCATAAATTTAGAAAATTTTCAGTGTTTTAGTGTTAATGTAATTGTGATTGTTTTTAATCTTTAAATCGAATGATAGTGTAATATATGCTGGGATTAAGTTTGATCAGAAAACTCTAAAGACCTTGATGAAGTATTACGCCCTGCAATCAGTAGAGCCTGAACCGTGTTTATTTACATATGCATTGAGATAGAATAGTGCTCATGCATTCTGTAAAAGCACTTCAAGATTGAGTGATGTTAAAATATAATAGAAACTTAAAGTACACGGGGTATCATTCAAATTTGGTCTATTTTAATGTAGTATAGAGTGTTAAAAACGGCAGTATGTAAACGATATGGGGATTAAAAATTTAAGGTGTTTTTTTATTCGAGATTAAATGTAAGGGGATGTGAATGTATTTGAAATGGTTCTATGTTTTTTGCATGCTGTGAACTTTCATTCATTAGAATCATTATAATATAAAATATTCATTGACTTCAGTTTATTTCTAATCTTCGAGCGTATCATTGGAATTTTATTGCCATTATGCAAACGATAAGGGAGCTGTTTCAATCCATTTACCCCTTACATCCTACTCCTCTAGCTGCACCAGCTGCATTGACGATACCACTCTTCAAATATTAATAGGTGTTCAACATACCTCATGAGAGCGCTGATTCAGCGTGGTAGATGAGGAGCAACTTATGATTAATGCAATCGCTGACATTCATTACGATGAAAGTCATTATAATCCAAAAACTGTCAAATTTTTTGATCATAACTCCATCGTGATTTCAGGGAACATTTTTTATCCTCTGCTTTTATCATTCCTTATCTCACTTTCTCAATGCCAATAATTTGCAATTATTTCATTACTCAGCCTCCTCCTATTAGCATCATTTCATTTGAATACTTTAATAAGATAGAGGTTACCAAGAATTTATGGCAGTTAGTAATTACTTTTTTTATCTGAATGAATAATGCAGATTTGTTGAGAACTATTTTAGAGAGTTTTTTTTGACCCATATTTAGATTTTTGATATTGTATCTAAGCGCGGAAATGGATTTTTGTGTGCACAATTCGCACATATGACCCTCTCGTGAACTTTGTGGATTTGGCGAGGTGTAGTTGTTGCGAGGTCAGTGAGTTACAGAGAAATAGAGGTTAATAACGTGGTGTGGAGAGAACGAGGAAAATGGCATTGTGAGTATTTCGGAGAATAACCGAGAGGGGATGCTACCAGCTGAAAAGTGAAGTACACGCACGCGTACTTAAAAGAACTGGTACAACGCATGGTACAGTAGGAGAATCACCACTCTCCACCCCCCCTTGCTCAGTCCCACATTCAGATGTGAGGAGGCGGAGAGAGGCAAGAGTAAGTGGCGTGGAACGGGTTCCTCCCTTTGCCACCACCCACACTGCTTGGCTGTCCTCCCCCGACCCCAACCCCTATTATGTACGGCTTCGTCCATTGTGCCCCACGCTCTCTCACTTTGAAATCCCTAAATCCCACACACCCCCACCAACAGTTGTGAGTGCACTCACCTTCTCCACTCACCTCCGCCACTTCCTTTTTGTGAAGACCTTCCCGTATGCGGGAAGAATCCTCGCTCGGTTATGAAAATAGAATAGGTTACAATTTATTCCACCACCATCATCATCTGAAGTCAACAATACTGAGATTGTTGACTCATGATAACCCTTTGATGATACTCTAATGGTCTTTGTTCTTCTGGTGTATTTTGCTTACATAACAATTGTTATGAACGTGTTGGTAGTCGTAGTCTATTTTTAAATAAGGGTTTAAGAAAATTAATGCCTAGAATAACTTAATGATGACTTTTGCTAAGTTCTTCTAATTTAGCTGCTCCTCCTACATTAAATCTTCTTGGTGAAGTTACTTTATTTAATAGGTTTGTCAGTTGAATTTGGGAACGAAAATTGATTGACATCATGTTCATGATAATTATGGCCGATTTGGCGCAGTCTCCGCTTTCCTCTCTCATCCGCTAAGCTTTTCATGTTTACGTATTTATTCTCTTGAAGGTCCTAAGTAGCTCAGTCTACATAAATACTCCGGAGCCTTCCTTTGCCTTTTTTCCGTATACTTGTCCTTCGAATTTTATTCCATAGAAAAGAAATACATGCCTTAACTAATCAAAAGTGGGGTAAAACCACTCTCTGCCACTTCCTTTATGTGAATACCTTCTCGTATTCGCGAAGAATTCTCGCTCGGTTATGAAAATAGAGTACAATACAATTTTATTTCATCATCATAAGTCAACAATACAAAGATTGGTTTGACGGAGTCTCCTTTCCACTCACCTATCCGCTAAGCTTTTCATATTAATGTAAGTATTAATTCTCTTTTAGCTCTTTAATAACTCATCTTACATGAATTCTCAGGATAATTAATCGTAGCGGGCGTAACTTGGTGGAAATCCATAATCGAATTGCTATTTCTACATAGTAAATAGTTACTATGTGGAAATAGCAAAGTTGTTGATCCTTCTATTCCTGGAATTCTCGGGAGCCTTTCTTTGCTTTTCTGTCCGCATACTTGTCTTTTGTGTACTTGTATTTAATGGAAAAGAAATGTTAGCCTTAGCAAATAGAGAAGGGGGTAAAATCAGGTACTCCTGAGGAAACCTTGAATTGGAATAACCTCATCTAATTTATTCCAAGATAAATTGCATACGTAATAATCAGCAGAAAACGGCATTTTTCTGTGCAGCAAGCAGTCCTACTCTTCTATTATGAATACCAATATTCCTTTTTTCTCACCCTTGCTATATCGCCCATTTTCCTTATTCCTTGCGTAGAGAAAAAACAAATGCCACCTTGACCTGCCATTGCTTTCCTGGATGCGTAATGAGTTGAGGGTGATTTCATATTTTGTTCTTTGTTCTATGTTTTACGTTAAACCCTTACTCCTCAAAATTAGAAGTCATGTAAATAATCGATGTACTTCATCGCTTCCCTTCCTAAATACCTCTCTACTTGCGGAGAGTTTGCCTTCGGTTATTGAAATAACTTTCCCTTATTCTACACACACCTTATATTAATTTCTAATTTTAGCGTATCGAGTACACTTAGAGTACACCTTTTCTCCTGCACCCTATGAAAAAGTTTTCGCGAACAACAATCTAGGCCAGGGGTCTCCAAAATACGGCCCGCGCACTCGTTTCAAGTAGCGCGCTATTCTCGCTCGTTTAACTCTGTGAGACGCCGCTAGGAGCATTGCAGTTCTGTACTACACGTCAAAGTCGCCTTCAACTGTTCGTAAATAAGAAATACGCCACCGGATTCTTCAGTACACGTTGGTATCGAATACTTCAGTCATCGGCAAATTTGCTATCCGGCCCGCGGGGGCGATTCGGAACTTGGAATGTGGCCCTCGTGGCCTAGTAAATTGGAGACCCCTGATCTAGGCGGTTTCTCTCTGCCGATGTTTTCGGTGACGAACTACTTTCTATTATCATTCAAGAATACCTGGTCCTGTTGGAGGCGGAGCTGGTAGAAATCGTTGAAATACCCTCCTTATGCTGGCTGGTTTCTGGTTATTAGACGATCAATTCGTGAAAATTCTAATCACGGTGTCAATATTTTATGCACATATACCTAAAAAACAAGTAGTTTTTTAAATCTTCCGCCTTTTTTTACTCGATACCAGACACCCTATAAATATTTACTGGATCGCATATAAGGCACCAATGCGGCTCCTATAGAGCGATGTAAGGGCTATTTTGGGTAGGAAAAGAATGTTGCCTATGTCCTCGAGGAAGAAAACGTTTGAGCCATGAAGATGAGAAGGGGCTCGGTGGAACGTGTAAGTACGTTTTCCCCAGTGATTCATTAGCATATATTTATTCTTCCATCATGTCAGATAATTTAAAGTTGGAGTAGCTGCGACTCCTCGGGATAATAATGTGATGGTTTCCCCTTGCCTTCCACATCGCAGTACCACGCCTGTTACCACGCCTGAAGTGAAATGAGTGTCGCTGTACTGACCACCATGGTCTCCACCTTCACTCATATGAAGAAGAGCTGCTGCCCTCTCCCCCGGGTAATGTGAGGCATAATTTTTGGCGGCCTCTCATAGCCAAGTCACGGCATCTTCACAGGTTTAATGCATCATTTAAATGGCCTATCTTACCCAGGGATAGGCCCACACCACCTCGGAATGCCGCCATTTTTTGTCCACGACTGCTTATTCGACAAGTAAACTCGCTTATATCGCAGCTAACCTCTATATCTAGAAGTTGACCCAACATCCGCAATCCGGGGGACGCACTCTGTGGCTTAAAGCTCAGCCGCGAGGTTATAAAGGATGTAAAAGAGAAGAAATATGTAGATATGAAAAGGTTAGCGGATAGAAGAGAGAAATGGAGAGCTGCGTCAAACCAATCTTAGGATTGTTAACTAATGATGATGTGATATTTATTCTTAGCAGCTGAAAAGTTAATCAAAATACATTAATTTGCGCCTGAATTTCCGTGATATGCGAGCATCCGTTCATCTCCATCCGGCCGGAATTTATGGCGTTTCGTTAGCCTTCGAATGACACCAAAGATTTCATTATTCATTCCCTTGCCTTTCACGGTCTACGAGCTTGAAAATCAGGGAGAGAGGTTTTTTTTATTAGCGGCCGTCAAAAATAAATAACTGTAGAAGAATATGGCTCCACCATCCCGTTTTACGATATTGCAAAAAATGAAACACATTACTCCCATATGACTGGCCAGAGGAGATAATACAAAGATAGGGTCTGCATCAACTCTTTGCTGGGCTTCCCACTTCGCTGGCGTAATTTTGCCGAGTCGAATGCGAGAGTTTTTCTGATGCGCAGAGGGGAATGGAAGAGCCGGTGAACTGTGGAGAGGAGGTTCCTATTTTGAATTGAGGCCTCGATATTCTGCGCTGAGACTGAAGTGGCGGGGAATGCTAATCTTACTCCAAGTTGCAAATTGAGGAATTTTACGACATTAAAATTTGATTTGTTAATGAGGGAGCGAGGTAGTCTCAAACTGAAGAGTCCTGGGTTCAAATCCCGGCAGAAACCTTTGGGAATCTCAAATCTAAAATCGCTCGTAGTGCGGGTCAGGGAAAGGAACCGTTCCCCAACCTTGGCAACGTGAAATGTCACTAGCCTGTGACATTTCACGTTCTGTTATTCTGAGGTGAAGTTTACCCTCGCCCACTGTAACCAAACTTTATTGGCTAAAATTACTTTTCACCGGCTCATAATAGCAGCTTTATATCTTTTAGAGCTTCATTCATTTTTAATTTGAGGGAGCTACAATTCTGGTTATTTGATTTGCAGTAGTTTTTACAGCAATTAATAATGAATTAGGATACATATAAAAATTATGGATAAAGATGTTTATCTAGGAACTAAATGAAAGGTTTTGGTATTTCTCTGAGTGGAAAGCCCATGTGACAATTTATTTGGAATCCTGAATACTTTATCAGTGAGATAGCTGTGTGTAGGAAGAATATTGATGGAGGCGCATCTTATATTAGCATTCAATTTCTTCCCAACTTGAGAGTGAATATCGATTTATTGTTTCATGAGTTCGCGGCGTACAATGGAATTTTATAATGTTTAAGCTCTGTGTTAATGATTTTGGTAATTTATACACATCTTTCTGAGCATTTACATACTACGCCAAATTTCAATTGCACGATATATGTTGTGTTACGATACACGGAAAGTAAATTACTATTGGAAGTTCGGTCTAAAGAAATTAGATTAAAAAGTTTTTATAAACTGGCTTTGCTGTTTGTCGCATTCTATGGTTCAAATTTTATAACTCAATTATAACCCACTCCGATTAGCTCTCAGGCTGAAATTTTAAAGATACATTGGAATCAGATTAAAATGCAATTTTCTAAAAATTTTATTTTAATTCGAACTGTATCTCGATTTTTATTCGGAATTAAAAAGTAAATATTGATATTAGTTCACAAATTCGCCACCAAAATCCGATGACGGCGTCATGATCATTAAAAAGTAAGGAAAATGACAGAAAATAACTTCAACAAATTTGTTTACACGAAAGTCAATTAAAAAATAGTCGCTATAAAAAAGTTGTTTTTATAAAAATACTCATATTTTTAAATACTTTCTCCTGTTTGAGTTAATGTTTAAATGGTAACATCAATTAAATAAAATGTTTTTAAACCATAACCTTTTTCGTTCTAGGTTTATTTTTATCGATATTTTTAGTTCTAAAACAGGATGTGATTGATCTTTGTACCCCCACATGTGTCGTACGCGGCTTCTTGAGCCTTATTTTTATGCCGAAACGATTTTTTCGATTACAAAAACCACTGCGGTTACGGGAAATCGGGACTGCAGCTTCTTCAAATGCGCTTTAGAAGTGCCATTTTCCATTTATTTTATTGATGATCATTCTGTCTTTTGACCCTCAAGTTTACGTACAAAATGATTCAGAGCTATTAGTTTTGGAGAGTTATGATTATCATTCGTTAGAATTCTTCAGGGAGCTAAGCAAATGGAATAGAAAAAATCGTTTCGTTACATTTGTTTATTAATAAAAAAAAACTTGCGTGCCTCTTTTCATTTCCGATTCGTCGGAAGAACTATTCAAAACTTTTACAATGGCCAACCCCTTCCGTTTTGGCATTAACTCATTTAACTATACCGTTCGTCAGGAATCGAGGAGTTGAAAAGCTCACTGATTGACTTTCAACTGCACAAAGGGGCTACCCAGCTGCGTAATCCAGTATATCCAGTGGCAAAAAAATTCCATTGCTCAATTATCACCAATATCGCCGATATCGGCTGAGTTAGACGGATTGGGAAAGCCGTCGGTAGGGGACGCGAAAAGGCTGAGGGTGGAAGGGGAGATAGGAGGTGGGGGAAGGAGGCTGTTAGAGAGGGATGTGGTTTGGGAATGGAAAGGAGACGAAAGGGCATACAAAATGGTTGGCTCTTTCGGTAAAGGGGAGAAAAATATCGAAAATAAGGTCTTATGCTTAGGGAACTGGAGGAAGGCGTTGAGAGTCAGGCATTTGATTGAGGAACTGCTTTCTAAATCAAGAGACTAAGAACGTAGGAATGAATGAGGAACGAATAGAAAGGGGTTGAGACTGGTTCCTCGACTTTTTAGGATCACGCATTTTATATATATGAAAAAAAACTTGTTCGTATCTGCTGACGTCATGTTAGAACCAAAAAGGAATAGGAAGGTCAACTTAAGTTAATTTTCCCCTGGTCCAGTGACTTTTGGTTGTATTTATAACTTTTTTTACGATCGTAAGTTTCTGATTTGATTACACTCACCGCAGACCTCTAGTATTGAATAAAACGAACAATTAGTGCGGAGATCGCTCATTTGCGTTCACGAAGACTTTACGTCTCATTGGTTCTCCCGACTATTTCCACTACAACATTGGCCGTCTATAGAATTATAATGTAATGAAATAAAAACGAAATGAGATAGTTAGATTCGGTTGTCCAATGGAAAATAAACACCTGGAAATTAGATTACAGTTAAAAAAGGCTAAATATAAGAGTTTTATTTTCAAATTGCACTGGAATGAGTTACTCTCAGAGGTTTTGCTTAAGTTTTGTCTCGTTACTTTAGTAATTGTAAACACCTTACAATCGTATTTCTTTTTCTCGTGACTTTAACTGTATCTATTTTACCACCAAATGATGATATGCCACGGTATGATATAGAATAATATTGTAGAATAAAAGTAACATTTTTATAAAAACCACGGTTTGTGAAAGAGAGGAAAATAATTGCCTACGGACCCTTAAATTATTGAAAATTTCAAATGTGATTGATGAGAAAGTAAAATAAGTTTTAGAAGAATATTTCAGATATCAAAAACGAAAAACGTGGTGCGCATGTGTGATCATAAAATTAATAATTGCTGGTGAATATGCATCAGATTTGTCTCCCATCGAAAGCGAAGTGATCTTAAATGCGCACCACGTTTTTCGTTTTTGGTATCTCCAATATTCTTCTTAAACTTATTTTACTTTCTCATCAATCACACTTGAAATTTTCAATAATTTATGGGGCCGTCGGCAGGTATTTTCTTCTATTTCACAAAACGTGTTTTTTTAAAATGTTATTTTCACTCATTAATATTATTTTAAACATTTTAGAGAGGAATTTTTGCAGTCGATTTAAATTTTAAGTACAACCACCAAGTGGTTGTCTCAAATATGTTCTTTTATACCCGTCAACGAAAACAATTATAATTATTAGCAGCAAGAAAAGTTTTCTAATCTATTTAAAACAATATGTCATATCCAACTTGGTTGGCAAGAAATTGTGATCTTTAAATGATACGAACACATGAAATCTAGTGGAATAATTATTATTGACATAATTTCTACGTTGTCACCCCTGGCTGTACTGTATGTGCGAAAATTCCGTGCGAATAAAATAATCGTTCCCATTAAGGAATTTCCATTTTACTTCTGAAATTTTCGCGCTCTGTTTGCAATTGGGGGTGAACCCGAACAGGAACGCCGCGCAGATGACCAGTCCGTTGTTATACTTCAACGATGGCCATCTTGTTGACCAGGGGATTGTAGATGCGAAGTGAAACGTACAATCTCAGGTTGGTGTAAGAGGAGAGTGATGTTTCTGTATTACTTTGCGACCCACCTTGACCGTAGCTGTTTGTGTGAGAGTGGCTATTATGAAGTGTGTAGTCACGGCTATGGATGTGCTATCTCATCCACAGTCCTCCTTAATCTTGACCATTCATCGTCACAAGGCTCAAAGAAGCCCTTCATTCTCTCTCGTCTTTTTATTTTATTTTTGCACGCTGATCATTTTTGCCTCGCTGTCGTAGTCCTCCCCAGGTGAGACACTAGCGGCTATTGGCTTAGTCTTAGTTCAAACTATTGAGAGAAGGGTACCCATAAAAGAACATGCGGCGTCATTGTTTTTTTATGTGCCTTCCCCTGTAGTTTCGTGTTTCCTTTTCTCTTTTCCTCTATTGGCTGGTTCGTAAGCAACGGACCGCATTGCAACAATGCCTTTTTGCGTAAAAATGGCTATCTTTGTGTTTAGGAAACTTTTTCTGGACTCGCAAGATCACTTCATGATATTGTAAAACACGGGTCCTTGTTTTCCGTGTTAGAATTTGGAATTCAAATAATTGAGGTCAACTAGGTTGATAAATATATATACGCATTTGTGAACATACTATTTACACATGTGTTGATGTACACTATCCTATGTGTATATGAGAAGGCAATGGCTATAATGTTTTAAACTTCAATATTTTGAAATCTGATTACATATTTTTATTCTTACTTTTTGACATTTTTATTTTGTAAGTTTTGGAATTTTGAGCATGGAGGACGAGGCATTTTCCTCGTTTAGAGAATCATTTTTGGATGTGACAAAATCGAGCTTCCAGAGAACTCTATTTTCTAAATATCTTTCTCACCACTTTAAAGGAATGCAGAACGTTTTGATTCTGTAAGGGGGTTGCGAACTTGGTTTTATTCTAATCTTCCCAAATCGGCGTGTCCCTACACCCCGGCCGAATATAGGTTATTTATGAGGCAATAGATAAATTTAATGGGATAAGCACTCGGTTTAATATGCCGATATACTCGCTGAAAACGGATGTCTCATGAAGCTGAAAAACTACTTGTATCCAGCTGATTAGGATAAGCTGAACCACAACAATGCACTGAAGTAGGGATACTCGTGTATGTAACATTAAAATTCTCTCAATGCTTCTGTAAAGTCTCCAATTTTGTGAGAATTGTACTATTCATGCTCATGATTACTATCTAATATTGGCGTACGTTAACTCACCTTTAAGTAGTAATTGTGGGTGAAATTATTCTACATGTATTAGGTAGTTAAAGTATCATGATGCTTAGGGGCGGAAAATTAATTCTCAATTTAGAAAAGAATATATTTAAATTAACAGGGTTGGTTATTGGTTAACAGTACAAGTATAAAAAAAGAAAATTTGGAAACATAGAAAAAGAGAAACTCATGAAAGTTAGGCAGTAAGGAAAAGAAACTAATTTTACAAGTCGTAGTGAAATATCTACATAGCCCCTCATATAGTACACATCCTCTGGTGGAAAAAAAATTACTATCAAAGATAATTGTGCGAAAATTCTACAGAGAAAAAAATCATTCGCTTTGACCCAGCAGTACACTCCATCTTGTGCGGTGTAATCCACACCACAGAGGGTAAAGAGGTCTCGGTAGCTTAACTTGCTAAAGCACTGGACGGGATATCGGGAGATCTGGGTTCGTATCCTCGTCAACGTGAATGAATTTTTTTTGCGCAATCACAATTTGTGCATTGCGACTGACTCCGCATACTTAAGTCCCGTTATACTTAAATTATCTAAGATTTATCCTAAGGCTTTTTTTCCTATAGTTTATTCAGGTACTTTTACTGCTTCATGTTAAGTGGTAGAAAACAAACTGTTTTTTCCCTGGGTGTGATGGAAATGTGCTGACGTGGTAACAAAGAGGAAGGTAAACAGCGATAAAAAGTAGATAGTTGAGATATGGGGAGAATTATTAAAACGTGTGGTCATGAATCATCGTGATTTATCGCCTGTATTTCCTCCTTTTGAAGGTTCTTTAACCTTCTCCTCAAGCCCATTTCAACTAATCTGCTTTTCTCAAACCCCATTCCCATTCGTAGTACAGGCCTCATTTTTTCACGCGTTCGAAAGCCAAGTTCTGCTGAGCATCCATTTCAGCCGTAAAACCCGTTAATATTTTTTTGTGGTTTCAAATCCTGTGAAAATGGTTTAGTTTCGAATGGCTTTAAATCCTCAATAAGAATTGTAATCGAGTTTTTGTTCACCTGTTTTCATCTCCTTCGCCGTTTATCCTGCTTGCTGATTTGTCTTTTTTTGTTGCATCCCAGAGACTCGAATCTTTTTTTGTATTAAGTAATTATTTCCTGTGATTAGCATTCACGTAATGATCCTTACGTCTTTTAATTTGGGGTTCTGTTGACGTATGTTGGATTGTTGGATTTTTCCACTGTGTACTATATCGGGGTTATGTACGTGGGTGGATCGATAAGTAACGCACAATTTTTTTAAACAGAAATTTTAATCAGATAGGCAATATAAATTTTATAGCATTGAAGATACATATTTTACCTATACTCCAAAATAAAATCCAAGTCCCTCGACACATTTCTCCCATCGTGACACTAGTTTGGAAATATCCTGTTCTTAGAAGTTCGTTTTTTGAGAATTAAATCATCTCCGCACAGTCGATTTGACTTCTTCATCAGCGACGAAACTTTCCCCTACAGAAATTTCTTCAAATGACCAAACAAATGACAGTCCGAAGGTGCAAGGTGTGGACTTTAGGGTGGGTATTGGAGTACCTCCCAGCCAAAGTTGTAATTTTTTCCACGAACAGAAGCGGCAATATGGGGTGAGCATTGCCGTGGAGCAGTATTATATTTGGCCTGTTGCATTTGTCGCAAATGGCACGATGCAACTTTGACAATGTCTTCCGATATTTTTCAGCAGCGTATGTCTTCGGGTTTAGTCCTTTAGCTCACAAAAAACGAACTACCCTTCGTTGCTCTTCACGGGTGGACGATACTAACACGCGCGCCATCTTAGCTCAGTAGTTCACGCTCCTAACGCAAGAGCTATTCCTTATCTAAATATGGCAAAAACTTTCATGATTGCCTTTTCTCCCCTGATCTCTAGGTAGGTGGACAAGACAGTCTCGACCCTTTGCCCTTATTTCGTGGTCAGATTTCTCTTTATTAAAGATATCATCTTTCTTCAAAATTATTTCCTACTTCTTGACGGAATTTGTTCTCATGATAATATCAAGTGGTTGTCGTAATCTGTGGGAAAAAAGCTACTTTGGTTACGTATGGTGTCAATGTATTAAAATTGCTTATGCTAGTTTTTATATATTTAATTAAATATATCGATTGAAATTACAAAAAATATTCATGATTGACTTTTATCTTCTGATTTCCAGGTTTGTGGTATCAACTGTTTCAATGTAATTTTTTTATTTTTGCCATCTATCACCACAGATCATTGACTTGATTCCCAATTTACGGTGATCGTTCCTCAAGTTATATTTTTATTCCTACCTCCTAAATCCATCCCGTTGATGTTGTAAAAACTTAAGACCTGAAGATTTGCGTTTCAGGTATTTTGGATGTTTTTCGATGGAATTCGGTGTTTGGTCGAGGGGAAAAACGAATGGAAATAAAAATTCACTTCGTACATCTTATACAAATACTTTATTTCCGACCATGGTTATCACTAGACAATTACATTATCAAGGTATGCTTTTACATTGCAGTGTCGAAAAAACATGATCGGGAATTTAGTATTAGTGTGGTATGTACTGATTTAATTTTCATTTCCTATTTTATGGTTCTTCAAAGTGAAGGTGAAAAGGATAAAAAATCCAAGAAAGAAAAAAATGTAGCAAAACAAAAATTGAAATCAATGTGAGGAAGGCAGTTTATTTTTTATAATTCATTCCATACCATTGCCTCAATGACAACTGCATTATCCCATGGAAATACCACATTAGGTTACCAAATTAGAAAGGAATATGCCGGAATAAAATGTCATTTCCTCCGAGCTTAAAAGTTAAAATATGAATTTCTATGGATAATTTATCAATCATTTTCCCGTCACCATTATTGACTCATTTTAGTAGTTGCTATGCTATATTTTATCTTGTCATAATTTGGCGTAGTTCATGAAGATTTGATAAAATGCTCATGTATTTTTCAGCTCTACGTCTGAGTTATTATTCATCGTAATTGTTGGTATTTGCGTTAAACGCCTCAATCAATGTTGGTATATGTTAAGGTTTTGCATGTGTTTTTATTTTACGTGGTACGGGTTTCCGTTGCGTGCATGGGATAGTATTTGCCCTATTTTCTATACCTTGAGGGTTGATTGCTTTATGGGTTCTCTGTGCATGCAAATGAATCCGTAGCCATAACTCAAAATAAGCCAATGCCGAAGTGACATAGTGCCCCATTTCATAGCAGATTTTTCACTAGCATAACTGACGCTTCTCTACTGTGTTTTTCCTAGTAAGAGCTTTTCAAAATTTTATTAGAACCTGATAACATTTTTCGGAATAATTGATAAATTTTCTTTCAGAAATACATTTTCATGTAAAAACTTGTTTCTTTGTATTCACCAAAGAAAATCTGCATCCAGATCTGTATCGTGTGAGTAATACGTTGGACGATATATTCGAATAGTGCATACGTACTTCGGTAATGGAGTTAGGTATCTATTTTGACTTATTTCTATAGAGTAGAAGTCAATATGGTTAGGTGGAACAGTCTTGTGATTAATCATGATTTTTGTTTATCCCTGTTTTAAGAATTATCTGGATTTCTAGGAAAATCCGCGGAAATATAAATATGGATTCTGTCGAGTATATGTTAAAAATACCCTCCAAATCTATGTATCATTTCACAGTACCCATTTATAAATTGTTAAACACGTTTGAAAACTTTGAAATATGCCCTTAAGTTATTGCAACTAATGTTATATTTGGATCATTGTGCTTACAACATGCTATAATCAAATGGTCACTTGTAATCCGGTATTCATAAAGACCTGTATTTTTTGGAAGTAACACCAATCAATGTTTCTTTTATATCTATATCATTTAATGTTTTTTATTTTTATATGCGCTCTTTCAATATGGGGTATTATTTTGCCGTTTTAATTCTAACTTACTTTAGATTGCTCTCCTCCTGTCTCTGCTCTTCTTCATTTAGTTTTCCTTTTCATCGCCCTAAAAAATTTACTTCAAATGAGAAACTGGAATCAATGGAGATAACACTATCCAAGTATTCTCTGTATGGTGGATACCTTCTCGGAAAGCACAATGCAAGATGAGTGAATGTTTTCAGATGTATATTTTCCACATCAGCACGCAGTGAAAATTTTCTTTGAAATGCGCCTTCCACTTCATATTCTTCTACATTGTTCTTGTGAAATTTCTCCACTATTTTAGTCCACCTTCCATTTTTTATCTTTCAAAAAACGAAGCGTCAATCCACAATTTCAAAATTCTTCCGAAAAATAGGCCGTCCTCCCCGCTGGCTACGTGAAGGTTTCCTCGATTCTCTTGTGAAGCTGAAGTTAATTTTAGGGTGCATGCCATTGTCCATATCTAAATTCCACCATTTCGTCCGCTCTTATATTTATCCGGCAGACTTGTGAAGTGGAATGTTGTTCATCTACGAAAGCTATTTCCATCTCCCTAGCCTTCTTTCATAGTTAGATATATTACAATGTCCCTCTTATGTTAATATTTAGTCGGATGAATTTTATCTTTGACTGATAGTGACATTTATTGTTAATTTCATTTGCGCCAAAAAAATGTAATGGAAAAAGGATGAGGACAGAGGTGCTATAGCAGATGGAAAAATCCAGATGTCAGAGGGTAAAAATACGGCCTGACTGGGACCCAGAACCTACGGGTTGCCGACAGGGTGGTCTTCCAGTTGCGCTACCATGACGTTTAGATTTACCTTGATTCCGGCGGGTGTTTATACACTGAAAACTCCCTTTGCTTTGGTCCACAAGAGTAACCAATAGATGGCACTGGGGCAGCTCACCACTCACCAACAGAAGAAATGGACGAGGACACAAGGATGAAAGGAAAGACACACACTCACACGATAGCTGAAAGAGACAGGAACATTCGTTTCGGGGCACGCTGAGCCCAAGTGAAATAAGCCAATATAGCCGATACACTACTTCATTCATTCATACAACGCACTGAGCGCAATCATACAAATAAATTCATTGAGTGGGAAAGAAAGGGATAGAAATATATAATGAAAAAAGGACGAGGACAACGGTGCTGTTACGAGGAGGGATAAAATATGATACGTCCGGAGAAACGACTTCATGAGAAATATTGTTATTCAAGCTCAATCTTTTTGAAAAATTGAAAAAAATATTTTTGAGACATCGTCATTTTTTAATTGGTATATTTACGTTTTTTATTTCCTAATTCTTTTAATTATTGTTTATAAAATATCGAGACGCCTAGGTTTGAGACGATCTTGCACAAGATGGAGAAAATACTATTAATCACGACAAAATTAAACAGAAAGCTATTTCATTTTTGAAGTGAAATTGATACCAAGCCATAGTTCTGTATCCAGTTTTTGTCAGAATTTTTATTGGAATAGTATTACGATATCAACATCCTGTAAGCGAAAATACGGTAATGGGATAGAATGAGATAGGAAATATGCCGGTATGGGAATGGTGGTGACAAGCTAAATTAAGATGGTATTCTCGAATTTTGGATGCGGAGCGTTGAGCGATAAATAGAAAATCTTAGTTAATTATAATAATCACATCAAAGCCCAAGAATAGGAGCAAAAAAATCTAAATTCGCTTGTATTTACTGTATAACTTCCTTCTCTGTTGTAAACGCATTATAAAATACAAATGTGTTAATCCCATGTTAGTGAAACCTTATACATGCTATATCGTGATTGGTTGATACATGCGATGCTTGGAAACTAATCTTTTCAATGGACATGTAACCATCGCAGTCCAATTCACTTCCATTTGAGATAGAGGAGATGAGGTATGCCTTTGCTCTCCAATGAAATAAAATACATACTTCGCTGGCATTGAATAAGTAGAAGGATCAATATATTTGGAACGTAAAGTCTGGTGTGTCCTTTCTCAATTCATTTTGTTGCCATTAACATTGTGGGAAAAGTACTCTTTTTCTTCAATTGCAATTTATTTCAAAGGTGTCTGCTATATTTGATTAAACATAGAAAGACTACTATTAACTGCCCAATTGAAAGTAACTGTCATTAATTTTTTTATTCAAAGTCTACCCAAAGGTCACACGTTGACTTTGTCAACTCGAAAGACTCTGACGTGTCAAAGGTCATGAGAGTGGGTTGAATGTTCTTCTCACTTTATTATGGCTCCAGACTCCAACTGTAGTCTCGACTAGGAATAAAGAAAAAAAAACTAAAATTTTATGAGCCATAAGCCAATAAGACTAGAAAATAAGGAAAAGCTGGAACCAAGCTACAGTGCAGCGGGGATTTGAAAAGTTTCCGTAATTTGGTTGGAAAAACCATAACAATGAGAACGACGGCAATCTTGGGCGTAGCATTAAGACCGCCATGTTTATGTCCTTGAATTTACCCGGCTTTTCACTACTAGCTCACTCGTGCTCTACCATCATACATGACTTTTACGAAGACCCAGCTGCGCCAACCCCTAACGTCATCTATATTGAGTTTAAACATATTTAATAAGTATTTGTATTTGAAATCTTAATCTTTTCGTAAAAAGTTTTTGCTTCAATTCAGGTTGGCTACTCAAATTAGACAATGAGAAGTGCGCTATGACGGTGAAATATGGTCAGTAAATGGAAGAGATGAAAGGAAAAAAAGAAAAAAATTCGTGTGCTGTCTTTTATGGATTATTTATGATCTTGTTGCTTTCTCGGTCATAGATCGAGGAACATAACCATTCTGCCTATTTTTGAAATCAATTATCGATATGCTCTAAAGTTACTTTTAAAAATTTCTCATTGCAACACATTTCCCCCTTAAGAGAACTTGGCTTTGACGTCATCAATAATGGTGGTAGGTTAAAATTATCTGGTTATTTACCTGGAGCGATAAAAAAGCAGTTTTGGCTAGAACGTTTTTATTTTGCTTTGAAAGCCGTGTAAAAATCTCTATTCGCGCATTGTAGCTCACATCTCCGATTTCCTTTCTACGCATTTTATTGATTTCTGGGATACAATCTTTCTGCCCCGAGTTCCAAAATACCTTTAATCGAGATGCATCCTGACGAAAGCTTAGGAGGGCGTCTCTTTCATTTTGTTGCCCAAGGACCTATTATGACTCCCAATTTCTTGGCAGCTCTGCCATAAATGTTTACAAAATGCATAAATATTCACTTTGTTAGTTTTTCGTGATCCCAACTCCCAAATTTTTTGGCTAATTTGACATGACTTTATGTGAGTGGCGGGTAATGGTAAGGTGTACTTAGCAAGACTTGTACTTATGTATATTTTCTGAAATTTCTATGTGATATGAAGTCTCTTTAAATGATTAATTGTTACCGATTCCGTTACATATTTTCAAGGTGTTTCCGAGTGCAGCAAGTCTTCAGTTATGAAGTGCGTCATGTGTGTCAAGCCCTAGTTGGCGCTGCTCGGATGTGTCTTCCGCCCGTGAGTGGTCAAGTAAGTGAAGTGAGTGAGTGACTGTCGGCAAGTGAAGTGAGTTGCTTTGGAAGACATCGTTTTGAAGACAGAGTTCCAGGGGTAGCAGCCTTACCCCTTATTGAGATGCATTTTGAAGGTGAGATAACAGCTATTCTTAGATATCGAACTTAGGATTCTCGTGCGTAGGTTTCCGCGGCGTTGTTCACGATGACTGCTAATTTTCGGGTTCTCCAGCCGCGTCTGTCGTTTATGGCTGACAGTTTCGAAAGCCATCCTGCTTTCGTCTACCCAATCAGCGACGAGTGGGAGAGAGTACTGACCAATCAGCGCACAGGGGGAGATCGGCCAGTGTCATATAAGACGGCAAAAAATCAGAACTTAGGATAACGAATATTTTAAGTTGAACTAGTCTAGTTTCATTCACTCATTGATTCTTTTGCAGTTACATATAAATCCTTTAGATTTTATACCTTAACAATTCTTTTATTTAACTGATTTTTTATTACTTCGTTCCATGTTTATTGAAGGTACATTTTTTTACATTTTAAAATTTTCCTAGTATATTAATTTTTGAAAAGACTACCCTAATTACCCATTTTAACCTGTATGATCAAAAATCTCTTTTAACCATTTTTTGTGTGTAAAACTGGGAATTCACCTCGAAAATCAAATAAGTGAAACGTGCTCTCGCAGCTTCTATTAGATTCTTATTCGTCAATGCCCTCAGTTTATTTATCAATAAAAGATTCGTTAAAATATTGGCGTATTATTTACTAGTCACAAATCATGTGTAATTTGACCAACAATGGATAGATGATTTAAAGAATCCAAGATTGAGATTTCCCCTGTGCGCCATGTGTGTGCCTTAAGATAAAAGGACAGGCATGCGAGAAACTTGACAAATCCATTGTATTCTCAGAGCAAGCCAAATCCTGTTATTTCAGTTTCGTTTCTTGTTCTTCAAAGAGAAGCAATAACTGTTCCAATATTTCCTCAACTATATTTCTTTGAATTTTTATCACAGCAGTTCTTTATATTCTTGTTTGCAGGTAGGGAATCTACCGCCGGTGGACTGCGTCCATCGCCCGGTGACGTCATGGGAGACGCAGCCGCAGCATTGGTAGGGAGACTACGCGCCACAACGTTCTCAGAGCTGAGGAGTCGCGATTCTTTTCATGATAACCTTTTGATCTCTAATTTCCTCGTGTGTGAACCTTGATCCACGCGCGGGAAATCCCTCTAAATTTTGTTGCCGTTCGTTACTATCATAACTCCTCATGCAGTTGAGCCGTTGGGTACTCATTCCGTGAATTTAGTTTGCGCGATGTTTTCTTTTTCAGGTACACGCTGTATTCTTTCATTATAGGGGCGGGCGTTCATTTAACCTCATCGCGGAAGCGTGAAAAGTTGGCAGGGCCGATTTTAAGGGTTTTGGGTGGTCACTGAGAACGAAGCTAAAGTTCACATTGGCCAGCCACCCTCGCGTTTCAGTTAGGAAGACTTCCTTTAATTGTTGCGTATATTGTGCTTTTTTTCAGGAACAATACACAGTTGATAGGGACAATATTAAGGGTAGAGGTTGGTTAGTGAGAAAAAAGTCATTATATCTTACTGCCCAGCCAACCTCGCGACTTAGTATTATTTTCATTAATTGTTGTTATGTGTATTTGTTTTTCTTTTTTTCAGGTACCTTTACAGAAAGCATTTCCTCAATAGAGGTCATGCAGATCCGCGATAAGTGATCCCATATGCACCCTTTTCCCAAATATTAACTTAGATTGTAAGACGTAATTGTAGCATTTTCATTGCATGATTGCTTATACTTTCTGTGTTTGCATGATTAATCCACGGCCACTGCTGTGAGCTGTTTTCCATCTGAGTATGCTTACAGGTTCCCAAAGCTTTCTTTTGTCTGTCTTTTGGGAATGAAATCCTTGGGTATTGCATCCTTGCATGCATTCTTCTTTACTTCTGTTTCCTTGGGAATGATCCCTCTCTAGGAGCAATTACAAGGTACGAATCATTTATAAAGGTACTATTGCGCGCTCTATGGTGCTTTTTTTTACCCAAGTTACCTATTTTTTAAGACTTACTTGACTATACATTTCTTGTAAGTTTTTAGATAACAAGTATTCGGGTTAAATATTAGGTTCCATCATTAGATTTTCAGTGCATCTTCCTTTTCGGTTTTGCCTTATTGTAGGATTGTGGGAGAGACAGGATCATTACATCCTATTCCCTTTTATCAAATGTTATTGATACTCTTTAGAAGGCAAATGAAAGTTGATAATGAAATTAGAAGGTAAACAATTAATGTCTGGTCTTTAATAAATTAATATATGATCTTTTCCAAAACAGAGTTTACGTTTAAAGCTCACTTGCCATAGTAATAGTTGCTTTTGTCTAAATTTATTTCGCACTATCTTTTCTGATACTTTTACGCTTCGAGAATCGGAAAAAGGCACTCAAAATGTTCCAGAGGAATGGAAAGGTAATAAATAGATAAAAGGACAAAATGATAAAATGAGTTTTTTTATGTTCAAAGAAATTCGGTCTACCTAGAAACTTCAGTGCCATTTTTCAAAGCTCACCGACGCTTGGATGCATTAAAAAAATACATAGACCGTTTATGAAAGAACCCAGAACATCTATTTGAAATTAGTTTATCCAATGACCAGAAATTTTAGAAAGCTTAGAATGTAATTAATGACCTCTGTTCACTTTTACGACCTGGCGGATCTGTCTCATTGAACTTGCTACTTGGTACTTCAACTTTTATTAATCATATACAGTTATAACTCCCTGTTTTAAAGTTTGCGGAAAATTTTAATCTTATTCATTTATTTCAGGTCAAAAAAATATTCTGGCCCTTGTGCAACATGGATTGTGGATCTAAGAGACTTTCCTGAGTACTTCTGACTTCCTAAGGTCTTGTATGCATTTACCATTACCTTCGGAGTTTCTGGTGCAAAAATCGAACGCCAGGAATCTTCCCGACTCGGCTTGATTTTTTCAGTGACAATAGTTTTGAGCGTGTGAAAGAGAGAAACTGAGAGTGAGTACAATGGAAGTGCGGTTTGGATAATGTTTTGATTAAAATATTATGACCAATCGCGAGTGTGCTCTGAACCAAAGGTTCTCATCTCAAGATAGAATTAATAATTGTTTCGAATTTTGCAGAAACTTTCACCAGGAAAATAATCTACTCCGGAAGAAGTTGCTATAAGCCATTGAACGGTGTCATGAGCTCCTCTTCCTTCCTCAAACATGTTGAGAGCGGATGTTGTACAATCTTCGCACGGGATAACTTAAAGAGATAAATATCTGCTACCATGTAATGATGCATTCTCTTGGAGAATGCTGTGTATGGAGGTACGTGAAAATTTTCGAATTTCTTGTCCCTGCATGTTCTAGTTATTATCTTGAGTTATTCTAAATAAAAATGCTATTTGTTTGAAATATTAATGGTAATAAAATAGAAACAGCAGTTGCATTTTTACATTCGTATTTATTTATTTATGGACTCAAGTGTTTTCAGAGTTTTCACGTAATTTTCAAGAGCTGCCTCACTTGTATACATTGATACTGGTTGAGATAATAAATAAGAGAGGAAAATTACTACGGCTGTTTTTATTTTATCACAAGGAATGTTCACAAAGTAAAAACGTCGACACTCTACGGTATCTGGTTGAGGGTATTTCTTACGTAAATGTCCATGTCGCTACTTGATAAGGTCTGAATTCAAATTTACGTCGTATAAATCGTTACCTTCGCCGTTTATTTCAAAATTACGATTAAATGAGCGTGCCACTCAGTGTTGCTCGGGAAGGGTAGTCCCAAAGAAGTGAGAAACTTGGAATTCATGGTCACTTATCAGGATTTTCATGTTTTCTCTTTGAGTGTGTCAAGAGGTGTACCTACCTGGCAGGATGTCTAACCGCAGAAGTTGTTCGACGTGGCGAAACAAACAGTAATGAGAAAGCGACACAAAGGACGCGTCGGACGCAACCGAAAGAAGCACTACGGGGTTTGATAGCCTGAGATACACCTATGTACTAACTTTGGTCGCAATCCGTGGAACCGTATAGAAACGCATAGCGGACAGACAAACAGACATCATGTTGATGACCAATCATAATGTCATCGAAGTGTGAATGTTTTGTGATGAGAGCCCACACTTTCTTTAAGAAAACATAACTTATAGTTTTTTTTTTTTTTAACAATGAATAGTTTATTAATAACAATATATACATATTCCATCATGTCTTTTAACATATAACAATCTAGGCCCCGCTGAGTCTCAATGACTTGTCAGCGGGTTCCAATACATCACAAAAATATATGACAGCATTTGTATAATACAGATACATTTTCCCAACTAATGCAAGCATACATACACATGCGAACTAGCCTTCAATTGATACTCATATACATTAGTATACCAGTATTTAATACATTTATATACATTTTTTTATATTTATATATTTATTTCAAGGATAATAACATACATTAGAAAAACGGTCACTCGATTTCATTTACCTTCTTATTCATTTTACAACAACCAATTAACAGATATTTTAACAACATATTAACAATAATTTTTTAACCATTGATCATCAAACATACACTTATTCCTTATTACATACATAAAATACACGCATGACTTTTTTTTTCAATTGTATACCTATGTAAGCATACTGGTACATATATTCAATTATGATATGTAATTTAGACTTTTTTAAACATTTAATGCTATACATCACATAAATATTTTACCTATCGTTCTTCCAACAACCATTTTTTTATTTTTGTCTTGACTTCATGTCTAGTAGTTAATGTAGTTAAACTGTTTGGTATTTTGTTGAATTCTTTTGGTACAATCACTTGAAACGTATTATTACCATAACCTGTATATTTCAAAGGAACACAAAATTTTCTTATTGAACGCAATTTTTCACTATTTTGAAAGGAACGCATTTTTTTATATTTATTACAGAAATAATTGTCCTGTATAATTATATATCTATATAATTTTTCTAACCTTAAAATGCCTAAATATTTATAAACATGTTCAATATTTGTATATGATTTGTCTATTCTATCATATAAAACTTTCATGAATTTATTTTGTTTCTTGATTAGCAGTTTATGGTACATACTATTTACATTTCCCCATATAGTGAGCCCGTATCTCATTAAGTTCTCAACTAATCCATAATATATTAATTTCAGAGCAGAAAATCGAACTATATCCTTAATGTAATACATTTGATATAATATTCTTCTTAATCTTGTATTTAATGCAATGACATGTGTCTTAAATTTAAAAGCATCATCAATTATTATACCTAAATATTTATATTTTGTTACTTGTTCTAGATATGGGCATTTACAATTTTTTGTACCTACCTGTAAACAGTCATTTGAGTGTTTACAAATTTTTAATGTTTTTTTCTGTGAAGTTTTTGTCACAACATGCATGACTTTTGATTTTTTTTCGTTTACAATTAACTTGTTATCATGGGACCAGCATAAAAAATGCTCAAAATCTTTTTTTAAATTCAACTCTGCATCTTTAAAATTAGTATGAGTTGATATTAATAAGGCATCATCGGCATACAGTAGTAAAGTACAGTGTTTAATAATTTTAAATATATCATTAATATAAATTAAAAATAATAATGGTCCCAGAATAGATCCTTGAGGTACACCTGTAACTGTTTGAGCAGGTTCACTTATATAGTCATGTCCTATTTTTATCCTTATTCTCCTATCCTTCAGGTAACTAACAAACCATTCCAACGTTGTACCTCTTATACCTAAAGTATTCAGTTTATGCAAGAGTATATCATGATCTACTGTATCGAACGCTTTTTTAAAATCAATAAATAATAAAATTACACTCATCCTCTTTTCTATTGAATTTCTAACAGTTTCTGAAAGTTTCTCCAGTGCATGTTTGGCACCTTTTGATTCTTGGAATCCAAAGTGTTGCTTAGCAATTATCTCATTTTTTCCCGTAAATTTAAGCAAACAGTTAGCAATATGTCTTTCAATGACTTTGTGCATAGCGGGCAATATGGATATAGGTCTATAGTTGTTTGGATCACTATGTAAACCATCTTTATAAATTGGACATACTATAGCAGTTTTCATGTTTTCAGGTATTTTGCCTTTCTGTAAAGACAAATTAATAAATTTTGCCATGATATCATGTAGTATTTCATAATTTTTTACATCAGTGATTCTGATACCGTCTATTCCTGGGCTTTTGTTTTTTATAGTAGTTAGTAATTGTCTCACCTCATTTGCAGTTATCTCTGGAACATAAATACTATTTTGCATAACACTACCAGCAGTACATAGAATTTTTTGGGTGCAATTTACTTTGAGTTTTTCAATTTCTTCGGTAAACTGTTTTAGAAATATTTTTCCTAGATCAACATCAGACTTTCCTTTGAAACCCTTCAAATTTCTGTCAGCACGTACAACACTTTTCCTGCCAGTGATTTCGTTTAACATGGTCCATATTTTTCTTGGATTATTTCCTATAACTGACACCCCTTTCATATAAAAATCCCTCTTTTGATTTCTTATTGCAGCTACTACCTTATTTCGCTGACTCTGGTATTGACGTCTATGTTCGGGATTAGATGGATCTTTGGCCAGTTTTCTAAACAAGGCATCCCTAAGTTTTATTTTTTCTAGTAATTCCTCGGTCATCCATTCCTTTTTCTTATTTGTTGGCCTCATAACATATTTAATGACAGTTGATTTATCATAAATATTCTGCATTTTCAAACACAGAGCATCATATAATTTATCAGGGTCATTACAATCCATTAAATTACACCAATTAGTATTTTTCATAAGAGAGTTCATTTTACTTTTACAAATATATCTAATACTACCATTATTTCCATCTCTCTTTCTTGACAAATTATGATATGACTGTGAGAAACCAGCAGCAGTAACATAATGATCAGATATTTTTGTTTTTAATATTAAACCATCCGTCTGGAACAATTTCCCTTTGTAATTTATGTGGTCAATGCATGTCCTAGATATTCTATTATTAGATACTTCTTCTCGAGTATAGTCAGTAATGATATTCACAAAACCGTTAGCAGAAAGAAGATCTTTATATCTAATTGTATTTATATTACTGCTATCCTTCATATCAATATTCATGTCTCCAAGTATTAAACATTCTCCCATACAATAGTCATCTATAAGTTTATTTAATTCACTAATAAAGTCAGTGACTTTGTAATGAGGTGGTCGATACACACAGAGAATAGTCATCTCTACATCACCTAAGGTAATGGTACCTAATATTGATTCAAAGTATTTAGTGGAGGGAGTATTTTGCTCCTCAAAATGAATAGAGTTGTTTACATACATTACAATTCCTCCTCCTTTTCTTCCCTTCCTTAGTTTAGAGTACATTTTGTAATTGTCTATACTATATAACAATAACTCAGACTCATTAAGGTTGACTTCAGTAAACACTAATATATCAAATGTTAATTTTTGTGCCAATCTTTGTAAAATAATGCTAACTTCATCCCAGTTTTTTTTCATTGATCTAATGTTTAGATGAAAAACACTGAGATCATATTTAGCTTTAACAATGTATTCAATATTAAAATAAGAATAACACTTTATCTCCTCAATTTTGCTGACAACATCAATAACATCCATTATGATTATAACCAATGACCACTATGATTTGCTATAATATATGGATTAGTTTATTTTATTAAGGTCTTTCTCATCAGTAATTCTGATAGTTAATGCATTGGGATCTTTCTTTACCAAAATTTTCCCAAATTTGACCCATACATATCTGAATTGTTTTTCTTGACATTTCATTTTTGCCTTCCAAAATAATTCATTAAAGTATCCCGTAAGGGTTTCGTTTACATATATACCATTATAATTGCTGCTATTTTTTAATACTTTTCTTTTAACAATCCATTCTTCCCACATGATTCTTGAAGTAAACTTAACAAAAAGCTTACTTTTGCCATCTTCTTTTTTTCTTGGAACTAGATAAGTCTCGTCAATGTCCTTAATGTTAAAGTTCTCTATACCCATGTCCTTAGCTAAATCGGTTATCACTTCGTAACAACTCTCTTTCTTTGTTATGTCAGCTCCAACAATTTCTAAACTTTTACAATTTTGTTTTTGTTCCATGTTTCTAACTTTAATTTGGAGATTGTCAATTATTTTGTTCTTTTCTTGCAATTCCAATTTTAGCTCGGTTATTATTTGTCTAAGGTCTTTTACGACACTTATTTGTTCACATATAACGTCATACTTCTCACATAAGAAGGATAAACTCTTTTTTATATCAGTGATGTCTTGATTTATTTTAATGTCACTATTTTTACCTGCATCAGAAGAAGGTGAAGGTGAAGCCGGTGATGAGGTCTTTTTAGAATTCCTGCAGGTAGGACACCTCCAAGATTCCTTATTTTTCTTCGACATTGCTCGATACGAACTGTCACGTAAACCGGCACAATGATAGTGTAAATTGGAACTGCACCCGTGACATTTCACATGTTCACCATCACTGGGTAACTGATCTTCACAACGTGAACAAGAAGTCATTTTGGCACAAGAAAAGACAAAAACTTTGATGCACCAAAGAAAATCACTCCGAGTCGATTGTCAATTTTTTTGTAAATGTAAACAATGATCAGAATTTTGAGAAAATAAATATCTTAGAGGCCTTATATTATATCACGAACAATAGATGATACAAAAAATGGTCTCTTAAATCGAAAATATATCACTTGGTATACTAGTTCACCAATTTAAATGAAAAGAGAAACTTTTTCTGCAACTCACAACAAATCCTACGAGCAAGCATAACCAGTGCTGCCCTTCCAGTCTG
The DNA here is from genome assembly GCF_921293095.1 of Ischnura elegans. Lineage (NCBI taxonomy): Eukaryota > Metazoa > Arthropoda > Insecta > Odonata > Coenagrionidae > Ischnura > Ischnura elegans. The sequence goes on along the minus strand of NC_060250.1, from coordinate 31,577,731 downwards.
CAGTCTGCAGTCCAGTCTTCCAGTCTGCAGTCCAGTTGCAAAATAGGTCTGTTTTGTGGAGGCAATTCAAAGCATAAGGAATACACGCTCAGCGTGTGGCCTTGTTTGCGTGAATTAGGTGGTGTGCGAGACAAGTTGTGGACGAAGGGGCGTGTAGATGTTATTTAGGAGGGAAGAAGGGACGAAAGCTTGGCGGACCGGGGGAGGGAGTTTTGGTGGTTTTTGAACGGGACAGGAGGAGGAGAGGGAAGACTGAGGCCCGTCTGAGGAAATTAAGCGAGAGGTCTGTGAACGTGATTAATTGGGTGGCAATTAGTCTTGTGCTCTGGTGGGTGTTTGGCGGAGGGAGGGATCGTCCGAGTAAGCAGGACGAGGATGAGAAAGGGATAGCGAGAGGGTGTGGCCGAGTGGAACAGTGGGGTGGGGTTGGATAAGGGATGAAGGAGACCGTGGAGGTGGTAGGAGGAAGGTCAGAAAGGAAGGGACGGTGTGCGTGAGAGAAAAAATACGCATTGGGGTCGGAATAGGGACGTGGAGGTATCGCTGAAAGGGACGAGGCTGAGGGAAAGGAGTCGAGACAAACGGGGTCGGTTATGTGCGGCGATCGGGTGGTGAGTCAAAGGCTAATCCCTGAGGAAAGCGATGGAGGAGGGCTTTTAGTCTGGTGTACGTGTGGAGATATGTATAGTACAGTGTGGGAATTGCAGTAGGGTATCTTTCCAGGTTTTTGTCCGCGTTGTCAATTTGATGGCGACGTTTCACTTACTGTGCTGTAGGCGTCCTCTCGCCAGGCTGAAGTGGAGATTTCAATCTTTGTATTTTTTCGACTTTTTGGTTTTATCTCAACTGTTTTCTGTCATTTTGATGGCGACTTTTCACCGTCATTACAGCACATTAGGTGAAACGTCGCCATAAAAAAGACAACGCAGACGGAACCCGGGAATCTTCCCTCCTGCGAACCCGGACGCCGAGAAATCTTACATCAGAAACAGTATTGGGTTTTGGGTCCAATTCCGTGATGATCACGAATTCGTCTCATCTCGCTTAAACTACGAAGGCTTCTTATTTCTTGATTAGGGCTTTCGCGGCCCATGATGATCAAAAGGTGACATGCACGTGTATGCTGCGTGATATATCGGATTTTACACTGACATTTCGTGACCATATTCGATTTTTTAAATTTTATTCCGTTTGAAATGAAAAGTCAGGAGGGTCAAACACCAGCACCATTCTCTTGAAGAACCAGCAGTCAGTCTCGGTCAGTCAGTCAGAAACGTTGAGGCAAAACCGATATAGCTCGTGGCATAGTCTCGTATGCCACTTAATTAAGAAAGCCTCATTTTTTCATGTAGAGATTTGTTTCACAATAGAGAACGAGATGATTTATGCTGCCGGACGAACAATGCCGCAAGGCAGCTTGTTAATGCGCACAGCGCCGTAGTCCCGAGGCTTAAGCCACTACTTCTAACGCTTGGACGTTCACCGTTGACGGTAATTTATTTTTATTTACTAGGTTTTTATTGTTTTATTTTGAATTTGCCGTAAAAGAATTACTTTATTGAATCCGCTATAATTATGCTGCTTCATATATTACTGATCGCATTTCTGAGTTCAAATAATTCTTTCCTTGTGGACTTTATATGATAATTGAATGGAAGTATAGATTGATTGGTAGAACGTGTCACTCTCTCATCTAGTGATTATGCCCGAAGATTGGATTGGATCGAATAGGTGAGGATAGAGCTCATCCCAGAGTAAGCCACGGGCCTATAATGTGACACACTTCATGGGAAGGGCTCCTTTTATTAGTCCACCTGTTGCTTTGACGATTTTAGGTTTTAGGGTGTCCGTAGGCTTCCCCCCGAATTTGAAATGGACTCCCTTCGGTTTTAAGTCGACCGCTCCACCCAATAGGTTACCACATTCATCAATAAATATAAAAGAAGGTCGTGTAGGGTTGGTAATATTCCCCTATCTGGGCACTTAATTCGAAAGATATCCGTGAAGCTATCCGAGTTATATACTGAAAAGTGATATTAGATTCTGAAAACGACTAAAATAAAAATATAATGAAGTTTACTGAATTATCAATTGTCGTAATTGTATTGCATCATTATATATATTTCAAATAAGCCATAACATATATTTCAAATAAGCTATTATGGTTATGTTTTGATTAGGGTCAGAATATTAGGCAACTTTGTTCCTCTTATCTTCGTCCTCCTCATGGTGGCTGGTTTTCACAAGGGTGGTCAAGGAAGTTTCGTTTAGAGATTAGAAACAAGGCAATCCGTTGATAGACAATCTGCCATTTTATTCTCACTTGATACACCTTAAGCTATTTTCTACGAAGCTTGGTTATATTTACGATCTTATTACAGCTATCGTAAAAATTTCTTATGCTCTATAAATAAATTTCTACATCGCCCACCGTACCCTGTAGCAAGCCATTAAACGTCTCGCTCTCAAAACAGTCCTTAGTCTCGTTGGAGATAATTTGACATTGCTTTGACCCAAAACAGGGCTTTTGATTAATTGATAGAAAACACCTTAATCAGTGTTGACCATATTTCAGGTGAAAGGCAAGCTGTGAAGTGAGAACAGTAAGGACATTGCACGATGATCCTGCGAGATTCAGGAATGTTTTGTACGGTACCTACATAATTCTCGGCCATCTTTTCAACTGCTCTAATTTATCCCAAAGAAAGCAGATTTTGCTATCTGTGCACTTATGATTCGTGCTATTCGAGGTATTTGGTTTCTTTCTTTCAGCGTAGCTATTCCAAGTATAAAACACTATGGCTAATTGAGGCATGTGGTTATAATGGATCTGATTGGCTGTCTGCGTCGGTAGCCTGTATTTAATTTGATTTATATCAATTGTTAACATTATTTCCATTACATTCAGTTCTCACGAAGAATGAATATATAAGGTTATTATCATAAAAAATATTTATATCCATTTCTTTACTTGAAATCCTTTTGCATTTCCAGTCCTATTATTGGATTTGGGTTTTTAATTGTTGGCGTCGACTTTTGGTACCTGAGCAGCCATCTCGCGTGTTCTTATATGTATTTACTTTGAGATTAATACTAGATAAACATTTACCTCTCTGTTAGGTAAACTTAACCGTCACAAATCGCGTACATGACTCAGACTCTGGTCCCCCACAAATTTACACTCGATCCCCTGGTTTCCCTTTCCTTGGGAGTCTCCGCCAGAATTGATCACCACCTATCCTTTTGCCTAAGCATGTTTGGCTTTCCCCGCAAATAGGTTTTCACTCTCCATTCTTCCCATCCATTCGTTTAGTTTATCCCCAATCAAATCCGTTTCTCCCCTTCTCGTTTTTCCCTGGGTGTGGTTCGATTCGGGTCGCAGGTTGGAGCAGCGTAGGTAATGGTGCGTAGGACGTTTTCAAAATTGGCTTTAGTATTTGTTAAATGGCTATTTGATTCGCTGGAATTTTGCACCGAGGATGTGCGTAAGCACAATAGATATACTAAAAGCAATCCCATCAGAAGTATGTCTTTTAGAAATGCATTACAAGGACAGCTAGAAAAATTTATATTTTCGAGAAACCGTACTTAAAAGTTGAAGTGCATTGTTTTATTTTCTCATTATTTCGAAGTATTTCTTTCTTTTATTTTAATATAAGTATAGACTGAGTTTTATTGAATTTGAGGCGTTCAAATATTTTTCGCATAAAAGAAATTGTCTGAACAAATAGTTAAAAAATTTCATGATGAAAACAGTTCATATTTTCTTGCCCTAGCGATAATTTTTCGATGTGGTATTTATAAACTCGGAATGGAAAATGTAACCTTGGGAATTAAAAGTGTTAATTTTATAGAGTGGATGCAAGACCAGCCTGATTCATTTATCGTGAAATGCGAGTTTATTTTTTTAATTGTCGGAAGATACTAAAAGTTACTTCTACTTGTCGAATTTTACCTAGAATTGCCGCTGTTGGTTAGCATAATTCACAATTTATAGTGTTAATATCGAGAAGAAAACAAAGTTCAAACAGAACCGATATATATTTGGCTGAAGTTTTCCGCGATTATAAATCCTCTGAAACTTTTATTGATCACGAGTACAGTTCCGAATACATCCTCCTTAAATTGCATCATGGTGGTGAAAAACAAATTTTTTGTGGCACTAACTGGTCAGAATAACGGTGAGTGCATATTGTACCTAATCTGATGTAGACCCCGTGAAAATGTAATCGGCGCCATATAGAGGGAAAATACCATGCCCTTGAACTTTGTGAAGCTTCCGCTTGAAATTCTCCGCGCTCTTTGCAAAGCTTTTTTTCTGATGAACAAGACATGTCTGATTGTGCGGCAGCCATTGGACTAGACATGTCCCTAGAGTGGACATGCAGAATTGCTGAACATAGCTGTGGTTCGTCATTTGCGACCGTTCCTGAGCTCTTTGTCTTTGGAACAGGTTTTCACTCTTTTATCGCAGCATTAGTTCAGGTTGACGATGTTGACTTATTTCCTTGCAAGTGTAATGGATTGGAAACGGCTGCCGATATTGAAGCGGAAACCGTTGTCTTAAAATTCATTTTGTCAGATTAAGCTTTACCATCTTTTTTACCGCTAATAGTATTTTCACAATTAACGCAATCGAGCCTTTACCTTTTTTTTTGCTTCTTGCACCATGCTTTGCTGAATCCACCCCTTGTCCTTGGTATTCATGTTCTAAAATCACAAACTTTTCCCCATTTTTTTACATCTTTTATATTTCCAATTCAGTTCCTTATTCCTCAGTTCTACCTTTCGGGAAATTACGTCGTTCTCTCCGCTATGCTACGAATCTCATCCGGCACGACGAACTTCGCCTCTGCTCTTCTCCATGCGGTCCTGGGCGATCCACAGAAAAAATAAAACTCTGCCTCTCTGCCTCCCTCCAAGGACCGGCCTACACACAAAATGGAAAGAGATCCTTTGGCACTCTGCCCTCGTCCGCGTTTATCCTTTTCAAACCTCCTCCACCGCCTTCGAGTCTCCTCTCGCGCCTCCTAAGGCGACGGATGGCACTCACGGGAGCCAATCTCATCTCAAATGGGGACAAATATCCTCGGCCCAACACTTCCCTCCTCTGCATGGCTTTTTGCCGCTTCCTCTCCGATGCCTACCTGCGCCGTTCGCATACGTTTCTCCCTCGCTCTGCTCTTTCTTTTCCCTCTCTCGTCTTCTTCTTATCCAACTTCCAACCCCCATCTTCGCCGGTTTTACTTCGTCTTTTTCCATTGCTCTTCTCACGTCTCTCGGGGTGTGAAATATTCTTGCGAATCTTGCATGTCTGCTCTCTTAACCCCGCCAATCCATCCCTCCTGTCCCTTTCTCTCCCATGTCGAGTGTCCACCAATAAGCGTCCGCGTTCTCTTTTCTGTTTTCCTTTCTCTAATCCCTATTCATCTCCTCATTTTTTAATGTCGAATAATACATTTTAGTCGTCCCACCGGTAGTGAATATGTTTTCCTAATTGTACACATACAGATAAGCACTGTCAAACGTTCACCTATGGAAAGTATGGATTTTGAAATAAATTTCCAATTTTATTAGGTATACAGCTGTCTTCAACATACTGCCTACGAAACTGTCTCCGCAGATTTTTCCTATCTTTTTAATATAAGAGAATAATTTAATGAGGAATAAAAAATGCGTCTCAAAATTAATGAAGAATTTTGAAATGCGTACGTGGTTCGAATTCTGGGAAAGACTGATGGATTAAAGTAAGTGTTCTTACCTCTAAAAATATAAAAAGGCTTTGGAACATCGGGGATAGAAAATGTGTAGCAAGTAAATGTATGTTAGATGAAGCTTTATCTTTACTTCTGCATGCTCATCCAGCCGAGGGCTCGATTGTTGGGTATTTTTCTATCGTTATCCGGTGGGAAGGAAAATTCCGTATTTCACGTTCTTGGAAGGAATCTGAACTTTCGTCATTTCTTATCGTTTCTCATTTCATGTATATCTCTGTCTCCCTTAGCCTCTCTAGCTTTGTGGTGCTGAATTGTTTGTGGGCCTTGGCCGCCCCCCTCAGCCTTTACATCCAGTCTTCCTTATCTTTTGTTTTTTTCCTTTATTCCTTAGCTTACATTTGCTGCAGGTTTGCAGTAACGTCCTCTTATTTAGCTGTCTGGGTCTTCTCTTTTTTAATGAAAGGCGAAATTTCTGTATCATATTTATATAGGGCAATCTTTCTTCTTTCAATCTCTCTACACGACATAGCCTCTATAATCTCTGTTAATTCACGTTTCTAATAATGTTTCCATTCGTCCTATTTCTTTGCAGATTATTGTATCTAACTTATTATTTTCGGCTTGTTTACTCTGTGAGCTTGACCTTTCGATGGTTATGTTTGTATAGTATACGCAACCATTTTTCGGACTACTTTCTAATGTTTATATACTTTGAATTTATTATAAATAGGTGGTCTCTAAAAGTTACTTTTTGTGAAATTCGCACTTTTTACTGAATTTACTGATTTACTGAATGTATTTTTACTTTATTTCTCTCCTTATCTAATTTGACGATAAACTGTGGTTCATAAATATTTGAAAATCGTTCTTATCTTTAACTCCTAGATTCTGAGTTACTCTCCAAACCGCCAATTTGGGCATTATTGTATATTTTATCTTCCTTTCCTTTCCTTACCTTTCCATACTGGGTGTTTTTATTTTCATGGCAAGAAAGAGACTGTCGATAAGTATGGCATGTATGGATCTATGTTTTCTTTAGTGTTGTTGACGGAATGTTAAGCTTTTGATTCGCTATTATGTGCGTATTTCAAGGCTTACAATTAGATATCTGCGCCGCTCATGACTATCGTTGTGAAGAAATTTTGTTGTATTCACCTACAGTCAATGCTGAAGCTCAGATGGACAAGTTCTTCATCCAATTTTTATTATGATTTTGAGGTTGCTATTAGTATACCTACTTACATCATGTGTCGATGTTCTAGTGTGTTGATTGTGTATACTATTAAGGCATTGAACTCTCTTTTACTTATGCAACTGCTGTTAACATTACATATGGCTTTTCGGGTAGCGATGTCAGAAAATAATTTCTTGGATTCATGATAAAGTCTGCGATAAAGAGGCCTTTTCACCCAGACATCGATTGAATAGGGAGTTCTTAAGTTATTTATCCTTAGTCGTCTCGAGCTCCACGACGTAAATAATTCTCCTCCAATTCCCTCGAATAGTCCAGAAGAGACTGTGTTTGTAATCCTCTGGAAGCATTCTATAACTATATAAGTCGTATTCTTCTGCTTTACAATGGGGAACATAGGTACGCCGTACCTATGTTCCTCGTTCTATTTATTTCCAAAAACTTCACCGCAATCTCTTATGAAGAAAACTTAGGATATGCTGTCTCTTTCTAAGCAAATAATTCCCGAAGACATCAAAGCCATTAGATGTTCACGCAAACGATCTTCATTACGAAAGATTATCTCTTAATAAGAGAGCACAAAGCTTAAAATCGACATCTCGAGGATCTCTAACCAAACGAAATCCTCCCCTCTCTTCTTGTTTCTATTCATAGTCCAAATTTTCGTGCCCATCTACGTTATACTATTGTCATCATGTTCCTTAAGGAAGTGAATATTCTGTTATGGACAAATGATTTTCACATGTGCTGAAAATATTTCACAGACTTTTTGCGATCCATTAAATTTAAATTATCAGTATTTTCTGCAGTTTTGAGTCCACTTGAGTGCCTTTTCCATTCAAATAAACTATTTTGAGATTTGGTGTAAAGAACTCAGTGATTCTGCACGATTAAAAATTTATTTATGATTTTCAATCATTGCTGCACGAAGTCCCTTCTGAAATAGTGGAAGACAGCATTTTAACACTCACAGTTATTTTGAAGTTCGAGCATAAGTTTGCTAAAACCTCAAAAATCTAAATGTAAGTTCCCTTAAATTCATTTTAACCCGTTTCTTAGGAAACGAGGAACCTTTTATCAGTTTTTATAAAATAATATCGATTTTCTTATTTTAATCTATATTTTTAGTCGCAAAATGCATCAAAATAGGCATATTCCGTCTCTGAGCTGTTCTCGGTCAAGAAAAACGGTATTTTGTCGGAACGGAATTTATGCCCCTCACGTGCAATTGCGGGTGACTCCATAAAGGCAAGCCGCTGGCTTCCCCGCAGTTATATCCTTGAATTAATCGTTATAAGAGCCTACAGAAAGTTTTCTATGATTTCATTACTTTTCCATAGATTTTTAGAATATGTAGCCCAATGGTTTTAAAATTCAGTCATTTATATTCAGTGAGGAGGGTATGTTCTCATGGTTTTTCGAAGTTGAAATTAGCTTCTTTCATCGATAAAACCTCATAAAAACATTTTCGTTCCCCCACCTTTCCTTCCATTCATTACGCTCTGCTTTCTCTTTACCTTGGTAGCATTTTCACTTTTTTCCAGACGTAAGCCCCTCAATTTTCCTTGTCTTCCTGTTTCCTTTCCAATAACCATAACCTCTTCCTCACCTTGAAAATAGGCACTCGGTACCTCTACTTACACACGTCGTGGTCCTGCCCGATCTCTAGAACTCTCTTCTCACACGGATATGGAGGGGATTCGACTTTCCTCCTCACACTCCCTCAGACGACGGGGGTTGGAGGAGGATTTTCTCAGGAGAGGGTGAGAGAGACGCTTTCTCGGGACTCAAATTAGCGGGGACGGGTAAGAAAATTCGCTCCAAATCCCGGCGTCTCTTTCGAAAGCGTGGGGGTGATAGGGATATGAGAAGAGAAAAGGGATTGGGAGGGAGAGAGAATGGGTGTATGGGGCGGGGTAGGTTCACCGTAATTTTCGTGTATAACGGATGTTTTAGAGGAAGGCAAGATGGTGAAAGAAAGGCCCAACGCTACGGCTACGGTAGGATGAAGAGAGAGGGTGGGGAGAGAATATCAGGGGTGGAATCAAAGGGGGAATGAGATGAAGAAGCGAGGAAAGAATGAGGACTACGAGGTAATAGGCTGCAAGAGGGGTCCCTGAGAAATCTTGAGGGGAGGAGAAGGATGCGACGGTAATCCCGATAGGGCGATAAAGTAATGCATGTTGTGTGAGCCGGGCTTAAAAGTGGCATCACGACCTTCGAAGGATAATTGGATGCAAATCAAGACACAATAAGTCGATGACTATTGTTTTTTTTACATGCAATTGTCATACGTCTTGAAATAATTTTCCAATGCAATTATTTTTGCATAGGTACATTGATCAGGAGCAAAAAATCATTCAGGGGAGATTACCGGAGAGAATTGAACAGTGGAAAAATGTTCCCTTACTGTGTAGGGCTACATTATGTTTGCCAATCAGCATCCAGCATGAAAAATTGGCGCCAAGAATGCACTATATAAGTCACCAAAAATTGAATCCCGACATCGACCTGAAGACGCCGGTTGGAGCACCGGAGAAACTGTCGTCGCAAAGAAAATTCACGCGGTGAAACCCAGAAGAATGGAGACATCATCTAGACAACGCCGCGGAAAACTACTCATCAATTTGTCAGGAATGATCAAAACTTCGAATAGAAATTTTATTATGTCCTGATATTAATGAAGGAGTTCCATGAATTAACGCCTACCCATCGATATATTTTTAAATGTGTTGCAGGCGAGGAGGTTGAAAAGAGAATATTAATTTATTTTATGGCAATTTATTCTTCACGAGAGGGTCGAAATGCTCCGAAATCAGGTGAAATGGTAAATAATCGCCCTGCCATTGAAATGCCTCAGTGGTATTTGTTATCCCTCCATTATTACCTGATATAATAAAATAACTGATTTGAAATTAGCTCGAGGCATGTGTATGATGAATATTTTTTCGTTTGATTGCGAAGAAATGTATTTGAGACATACAAGTGATTCAAATTTATCTCCATGAGTGCAATTAGCTATTTTGAACATTTAACAAGGCTATTTCTCGAAGAAAATTCTCGGAATTCCCACAGCAAGATCTACATTTATTATTCAAATTCATTCGTAAATTTTTAGGGGTTGATAGTTTTATCTAATATTCAATTTACAAACGGGGTCGTATTTTATTTACTTGCATATGAACATTCATTCTGGAAATATGGGAACTCAATCCTAGACTTATCTTGCGTGGTATATCGCAGGGATTCGTGGAGAAAATACGTCGAATGCGCATTTAGCGTAACAGCTGCAGCATATTGTTCCCATACACAAAAGCTTTCCTTCCTTCGGCCGAAACGCCCACGGAAATTACCGTGAGAGAACATAAGGCGATCCCCTTTTCGGTTTCGAGACAGTCTAAATCGTTGATTAAAGCCGCAAAACGCGGTGACATAATATCAAGAGGCATCGGGATTTTCCATAGACAACGGGAAGGGAGATGGCGAGCGCTCCTCCTGCGTCTCGGGAAGAATCGAAGAGGGAAGAAAACGAGTGGGCTTATTATACGAACGATAAGGTGCGCGAGTAAAATTGTTTTGGAATCTAATCGCTGGGGGATGGGGGTTAGGGAGAGTGAAAGGTACGCGGCGATTGTTAAGGGAAAGGGGAATAGACCTGGAGTGAGGGTGAAATGCTAGAGGGTAGGACATCCAAGGGAATCGTGAGAGAGAATTGAAGTTGGCGTGGCTAAAGGAAGAGGCAGAAAGTGCGGAATTCAACGAAAGAGGATTACGCAAAGCAACAAGGAGAGAGAGGTGGAGTTGAATGAGATGAAGAGGGTTGGGGAGGAAGGGTTGAACCGGGTTAAGGTAGAAGTGGCGCCAAATCAGGAATGCAAGCGGTACCAAGTGTGAAATGGAAAATAAATGAAAGGATAAATTGCAGGAGGAACGGGGGCTGAAGGAGATTTTCTGTGCGAGTGGAACGCGGAGAATTGACGTAGAGTGCAATAAGTTAAGAAGGAAGCGAAATTGGAAATAGAGGTAGGCAAGTGAAGTGTTAACGTGCTGGGGGTAAGATTTTTAGTGAGATGTATGCCAATTAGTTTGAGGAAGTGGGACTTACTGCTTACTACATTGATTACTACTGAAATGGGCTTATTATCTTTTACGGTGACTTCTTCTCTATAAATGTTTGTATCCAAATTCAGCCTGAATTATCAAAATATTTTAAACCTTAGATCTCGGGTGGTAGTGGTTAACATTATCCAATTTTGATAAAACGGCGGACCTGAGAGCGTGATATAAGACCACTAAATCATAAAAGCCAAATTTTTCCCGTTAGTAGGTCATTTTCCGGCCAAATCTACTAACATTTACATGTTAAGCTATAAGTCAATGTATTCTTAGTCACAACGCACTTCATGATGCCTGCTATTTACTTATGTTAATATTGCATTTATTGGTGTAATATCCCATTTTGAAGTTTCCCATTGAAGTTTTCCTATTTACGCGTGAATGCCATTATAAACTGTGCTATCAATACATCTTTTTATCTTATTAATTTATCCAAAATAGTCCATTTGTAAAAAAGATATTAAACTATTTTCATTCAGTTATGATAAATAACTGAACTTGAAACCATGAAATCATTCAAATGATACTTGGCGTAAAATCTGTAAGTTGGACTCATCATTGGTTACTACCGAAATGGGCTTATTATCAATCACGATGTCGCCTTTTTTTATGAATGTTTGTATCAAAATTTAGATGAATTTACACAATACTTCAAACTTGAGAGCTCGCGTGGTGGTGATCGGTGGGTCTGAGGCCGTAATATAATTTCACAACTTAACTACACCAGGGAGTCTGTATGCTGTATGAACCTTTGATATTTCATTACGATATCGTAACTTTAAAGGGCGTAATACGTAACCAAAAATACGAAATATGACTGAATCGAGAGGGAGTGATTTGACATCTTATCAGAGCATAACCATTGTTATAAAAAGGTAGAGAATTAAAGAAAAAATTTCTTATCAGTATTACCACTCTTAATATTGGTAGGAATAATTAAATGATGTTCACTGAGCCTTATTATGTAGCGCTGAGAGAATATGTCGGAAGCCGGACGTGAAGAAAATACTATCCTTGAAACGGTATTTATGCGATTAGCGAAGGTGGTTTTAGGGTGAATGTTGATGTGCTTGAAGTGAAAAAGAGACTGTGAGTAACGCGTGAGAAAAAGATTCGGGCTAATTTTTCTCGTCCGATGTATAAATCGGTTGCTTAACGTGGGAGGACGGATGTAAAGTGGAGCGGAGAGGAGAGGACGACAGCGGAAATAGTGGAGAGGGGAGAAAGGCAACGGGAGAATATAAATCGAGAGAATTAGCGTGGGAGAGAGAAAGGAATGGAAGTCAAGAACGAACGAGATAAGTACGGGAGAAGAGCAGCCTTGCGGGCTGTCGTGTTTTTTTTTGTGGGGTTGCGGTTGTTCCTGAGACCATTCCGGTTGTCGGTATGGGGTGAAAAAGAGGGACTCTTTAACACTAGAAGGACTGTGGTTGTATGTCTACCTAGAATGGTCATATCCGTTATTTTTACGGGTATTAGTTATGTTAAATATTTCTTCGTTTACGTTATAAGAGTAAATAATAGCTTCATTAAATATAACCTTTTTCTTTATTTATCAGCTTAAATGCTCGAGTGGTAGTGGGAAATGTTATCCGGTCATAAAACGGCGGATCATAGACTGTAATGTAATTACACAACTTTACCGCATCAGCCAAATTTGTTCCCAGAAGGTCATTTTGCGACCCAGCCTACTAATCTTACCATGTTAAGCTAAACGCGTCAATGTATTCTGAGCCACGACTCACTCCGTGATGCCTGCTAATAAGTTACATTAATATTTATTCTCGTAATATCTCTTTTTGAAGCTTCTCAATGCTTGATAATAAGGTGTGTGTAATAATATAAACGGTTATTTTTAATGCATCCCTTACTCATATTAAGTTTTCCCAAATCGTCCATTGGTATGCAACTTGCAGGCCACCCGGCGTTGCTCGGAAAAGATATTACCCAGAGAAGTGGGAAACTTTAAAGTTTGATTCCATGATCACATAGTATTTTTGACGAATATTTCTCGGGTTTGCATCCAGGTTAAAGCTTTTATACAAGCCTCGCCTTTTTTATGGGCTTGTAAAAGAGCTTTAACCTGGATGAAAACCCGAGAAATATTCGTCACAAATATTCACCAGGAAAAATTGAAATCATTTACATAGTATTTTTGTTTTTCCTCTCTTTTAGCGTTTCAAGAGGTGTGCCTACCCGGCACGATGGACCTACAAATGGTGATCCGAAAACGTCGCAAAAGACGCGTCGGACGCACCGGAAAATAGCATTGCGAGGTTTGGAAGCATGGAAAGCATGCGTACTAACTTGGGTCACAATCCCTGAAGCCGTATGGAAACGTTTAGCGTAGCAGACATACGCGTAGCAGGCATACGCGTAGCAGACAGACGCATCCTCTTTTATATAATTATCCTATCAGCTAATCATTTCACTCCTACTTATCACTTCTCTTCCACATCCTTATTTATCTGTTCCATATATTTTGTCCTAGGCGTTCCTTTTCCGTTCTTGCTATCCATTTGTTCCTCGACTATTGTCTCAAGATGTGGCCTATGAGGTTGTTTCTTTATTTTCACTTTCACCGCCTTCTTATTTAAGTTTTCACGAGGCTTGTCTTCTCTCCTATTCTTCTTATGACTTCCTCATTACTAACTCGGTTGATGCATTTGGTCCTCATCATCCGCTCTATATCTTTGCTGCCTCCGTAGCTGTCATTGTCCATACTTCACTTCCGTGAGGACAATACTCCAAACGTAAGTTCTTATAAATTGTTTCTTTACTACTACTCCACTCACTCAGGTAGAGGTTATCCGTCAAAATGATGGGTAAACTGTACTTACTGGTCTTTCTAATGTTAAAAGTGTATTTAAAGTGTTGGCGGACATCTTTCGGACGGGTTGGCGGGGATTAGTGGGAGCGGGGAGGTACTATAGGGGGAATGGATGGATGCTGGAGCATGAAACAGGTGATAAAGAAGGGCTAAAAGAGGGGAGAAACCAACTGTCGATCGCTGGAAGAGAGGAAAAGAAGAGAAGTTGCCGGTGGAAAGGGGATTTCTCAGGTGGGATTGGATTTATTGCGATGAGAGGAAGTGAGGGCATATAAGGGGTTGCGAGACCCGAGAAAAACATTGGTGTGGGTCGAAGGCTGTAAGGGAATGGGGCAAAAATCGGAAGGGCAGGGAGGAGTGGGAAGAGAATAAACGGAGCTTGAGAGTTTTGGGAGGCTATGAGAAAAATTGTGTTGGCTAGAGAGGACGAGGAAGAATGGCACTGACGTGGGGGAAGATTTTTGGTGTGAGAGGGTGGAGCGTTTGGCTCAGGACCTCAAGGTATCCAGAGTCGGGGACGTGAGAGGAAAGGAGTATTGAAAGCCAGTGTCGGATTCAGCATAGGGACAAGGGAGGAGGCTAGGTGGGGTTTTGGGGGGTAACCTACCAACAGGATCCGTCAGGTTACAAACATTTTGAGAATTAGAGGCTTGTAACGACACTTTTAGGTTGTCTTATTGAAAATTTTCCAAAGAATTCGGTATTTTAGACTAAAATTTATGTTAAAAGATTAAGAAATGGGTTACCAATGGTCGTAAAATTTGTTACGCCATATGCCGCCTTCATTTGGCTATTGGCTCCTTACTTCTGCATTTCTACTTATATATATCCTCCAATGTTCTTTTAGCCTTTGTTACTTTTTTGCCTATTGGTTCCCCTCTTCCCGTTCCTATCTATGCCAGGTTGTCCTCCACTTAACTTACAAACCTAGCGTTGCAAGTGAATTCCTTCCTTTCAGCTCGCTGAAGAAATACTCGTGTACAGATCTTACGGCCATTGGAGACCCTTTTCTTCATCTTCTAATCTATGAAGGCCGTAGAGCTTTATTACCTTAATTTAAACTTTTATGCATATTTTTATTTATTTTCTCTCTCTCCTTTATATATTCGACAACTTAACAAAATTTCCATTCTATGTAGTGTAAATTAGATACCAGGGAGGGGGCTATAGCCCTTAATAGCCCCTCTGGATCCGCCGCCATTGAAAGCGAAGGCATGGGTGCAACGTAGGGATGTGGTGGGTAAGGTGGGGTCTCTTCCTTGGTGGGACGCTGCTGCCCTTCTCGGCTGAAGGGGGTGATGCGGTGTGGTGGAAGGAGGCGGATTCCGGGAAGTGGTGGTGGTGAGTCGAGGGAATTTCTGGGATAAACCCAGGAAGGGGAAAATACGGAGATCCCAGAGGCCGACAGGTGAGTTTTCGGTTCGGAGCCGCAGAGTCGGGGGAGGGGGGCGGGCGGGGGGACAAAATGGGTTCGCGATGAGAGTGCAGGCGCATGGAGCAATACCCTACGCCTCGCCTGAGTATACATGTTTCGGTGTTCTATAGATTTTGGGGTCATCATTGCTGATGAATAATCCTAATATTTGTTTGATGCAGCTCTCCACTCAATTCTCCTATCAGCTTATCATTTCACACCTACCCATTTCTTCTCTTTCACACCCTTCTTTACCTGTTCCATATATTTCATTCGAGGTCTTCCTTTTTCGTTCCTGCCTTCTACTTTTCCCTCGACGATTGTCTTCACCAGGCCATCATGTCTCAAGATATGGCCTAAAAGGTTGTTCCGTCTTCTTATCAAGGTTTTCAGGAAGCTTCTCTTCTTTCGTACTCTTCTCAGGACTTCCTCATTACTAACTTGGTCGATCCATTTTATCTTCATGATTCATCTATAGTCACATACTTCCAAGGCCTCTGCCCTTGCTTTTTCCGCTGCAGTAATTGTTCATGCCTTACTTCCATAGAGAAGCATACTCAAAATTTAAGTTCTGGTAAACTGCTTCCCGACTTCTATGTTTAAATTTCCCGCTAAAGGAGGCCCTTCTTTCGGTGGAATACTGCCTATGAATGCCATTCTACTGATAAATTCTTTCTTTATTTTCCCGTCGCTGGTTATCCTGCTTTCCAAATAACAGAATTCTTCCACCTGTACCAGTTTTTGTTTCCCCATTTTAATAGAAGTCTTGGCATCTTCACTTTGCTGCATACTAATATTTTGATTTCCTTTGTGCTTATTTTCAGCTAATATCTACTCATTACCCTACCCATATTAACCTGAGTATTTTTCAAATATTCTGCTATAACTCCTATGTTATCGGCAAATCGTAGAAAGCTAACTTTTTCTCCATGTATATTCAATCCCGGGGATTCTTTGAATTCCTTATTGAGGAAAGTAGTATGGAAAGAGAAGTGAGAAATAGAGTGGGATAAAGGTTGGAGTTGAATCTTTGCGAATTTTTTTCTTAAGATTTTTCTTCTGCATCGCAGCCATTAATATTCTAACACACCTTTGATATTGTACGATTTATTGTTCTCTTAAAAGAGTCTCCATCGTATTGCCAGCTATATATTCCTTATGTGAAGAACGTGTTTGCATTTCATTATCCTCTCGCTTCATGCTTACCTCTAATCTCTCACCAACCCACCTTTCTTTATGCATCATCTCATCTTGGCTTCATTACCTTCTTCATTATTTTCTTGTATTGGTATTCTTAGCTACATTCAGAAATCTTTTTTATTTTTTGTTATAATTGACGTCGTTTCTTTTCCTTATTTTATTTGCAATCCCTTATTTATATTAATGGGTGTGCTCTTACAAGAGGCCTCATCGCTCCCTGAAGATTGAGTCATATTTTGTGTTTTTTGTTTCCATACTGCGCACTTTAAACTAACGATATCGTTTTGAAGTTTTCAGGTTACTCTCAACCGACCATTTTCAATATTTACCTGTATCGCAAATATAAAAAATGCAGCTAAGAAAATACCGAGGTACGGATATTGTTACCAAATTTGAAATGCAGGAAAATATTGACTGCTCTCTGTTTTATTTACCTTGGGATTTTCATGATAAGTGGGAATAATCGTACGTTACTTTCTCATCATTTACGGACATGTTTCTTAAACAAAGGAGTTAGATTGTAAGGTGTTATGTCTCTTTGTTTTTATTGGAAAAAATATTACCAGAAATGGTGTCAAAATAAACTCTCAAGTCAACATAAGTAGTTAAAGTTACTTTTCAGGAATAAAATATCCTCTTGGTTTTCCAGCAAGTTGCTGGGATGCCATCATAGCTCCTTAGCTGCCAAGGCATTTTTATGTCAGATGATTAAGTCCACCCAGAATCTTCAGTTGATTTCTTCACTATGCAGAAGTATACAAAGGTTTTTTACACTTCTGACTTGAATATGCTCGCAAGATTGACGGTAAATTTGTAATTGCATCTGCTACTAACCGCGGGAACACTCGCAAAAAAATAAATTAAAAGATAAGTTTTTATCGCGTGCGTGAACGAAACATTTAGTCAATGTATTAAGACTAAAATTGATCTCCCATGGCCTCTATATTGTACGAAGATTATTGTTTTATCACGAATAGTAGTGAAGGTACGACACGTTTTAATGCTATTAGAATATATTTCGTTCATAAACTAAAAAAAATTCGATTTACTTTTTAGAAGTAGTATTTGGACCCTGGCAAAGAAAGAAAGCTTTCTTCTAAAATGCTAATCTCTTCTCTTGGAACACTCGTGGTAATGATATAACGGGCAAAAATCTCTGGGGAGCCCTTTTGACACGATCTTTAGTGTGATATTGAGAGGACGCTGCTGGAGAATTGAGAGAGGGGGAGCATCGCTTGGAACAAGTTGATCCCTGAGCCATGTTGAGACGGGAAAAGGGAATTCAGAAGAAAAAAAAAGAAATCTAGCGCGGGAAGGTGGAAGGCGTAGTAGGTGAGCTTAGTTGGTCTCGGCGGGCGAGAGGCGAGAAAACGTTTTATGCGGTGGTGGTGTTGGCGTGAGGCTTTGGGTGGGTGTGGAAGAAGGTTTTGGTTTTTGAGGGTATCGGAGTCGCGGTTTTCCCGGCCCTCAAGGGTGGAGGGAGAGATCCGATGCTCGTGGATGCGTAGTAAGGAAATACCTAATGCAACGGCGGATGAAGATGGAATTTCATGGATTAGGGAATTGAGGAAGGGTTAAGCCTTCGCGTGAGATGGGTCGGCGGCTTTGCTTGAGGTGGCGTTCTATGGTGGTATTCCAGTAATAGGAGTATAATTTTTGAGGGAAAAAAGAATGCCTGAAAACATGGATTATATCCATTTGCTTGACTTTGCGAAAGGGGAAGGTCTGTCGTTTCATTACTCGGTGGACTGTTGTGGTATAGATTGTAAGGTGAATGATTTTTTAAAATATAACTTCATGAAATTCACTGACTTACGTATTTATCGAGTCAGTGTCAAAATTTGAAATGCATGGATTCTTTGCGAAGTCAATTTAAATTACAAATCAATATTTATTTAGGGTAAAATACTGTTTCCTGTAAATACTGTCTGATTCCGCAGACGATTTATTTCATGGAAATTATATATAAAATATTTACTTGTCTTGATGTGATTCCAATCTGCTTAAAGCTCTAAAAGAATAGTATTTTCCGTGAGAACGACATTTTATTTTGTTTTCTCAATCTTTTTATGTTAATAAATGTCTGATATAGTGAATAAATTAGCAGTACTTACCTTCCTAAGACAGGATAGCATCTCTCATTTCATCCCCAGTGCGTATTCCTATGACTTCACAATAGCTGACTATTGGAACATGATTTAGAATGTAAGGCATGCCAGGTCCAGAGGACAAGTTGTATTGGCATTCACAGTGCATCGCGATTTGTTCTGAATACTCCTGCAAAACAATGTAACTAGTGTAGACTATTGTGCAAAGTTGAGGAAAATTTACCGATGAGTGTGACTAATATTATCAGAGAAAAAACGTAATTTTTTTAAAATTTTGATGGACCACCTTGTATTTTAGAAAATCATCGCCGTTATCCAGGTTGCAATGGCAGTGGTATGCTTGAACTCATATCAGCCAAACACAACTCTTGCATGAGTTTACGAAGTTGGGGCTGTGATAATGCTACTTACAGGTTTCCACACAACATTGCTTGATGCTTCAAAATAAATTGGTGTGAAAATAATGAAGAATCAAGGGGAGGATTGTGCTTATATATTTATCATTTGTGGAGATAAGTTATTTTTCTGATTGAGATGCTATTTAACAAATGGAAAGTTGTCGACTTAGAAGTATGAAATGCGATTTTTCTATCAGCGCTGATTAGTTTGCTTGTAAGAAAAAAGGCGAGGAACATGTTGTAGGAAGGAGTACTATGAGTTGTTGCCATGGTATGCGAGGCTCTATTGTAAGAAATAGGATTCGTAAGCAGGAAGGTAGTAGCCATTTTTTAGAAGCCTTGTGGAAAATAAGAAAAGATAAACTTAGAAAAAATGAAAGGCGGGGAAAGGCGAAGAATGGAGATGGGTTTGCTAAGAGAGTGACAAAGTATTTTTTGGGAAAGTCTGAAGGAAAAGAAAATATGAGAGACGGTGTTTGTAATGAAGGCGTTTCGCATATGCAAAGGAGATAGCAGCACGCGCTGAAAGAGGACAAAAGCCAATGCGACTGATGTGGTGGTGACGTCCGAGGGTGGAAAAAAGGATGCTTGAGAATGGGGCGGAAATGAATGATCAAAGACACTGCGAAGTGAGAATGGGAAGGATTGGGGGTGAGGAAGGGCGCGTGAAGCAAGGAAATAGCTGGTTTGGGGATGGAAGCTAGGGGAACTGTGAAGGAGAAGCGCAGTAAATAGATATGAGACTTCAGAGAGGCACTTTTAGGCCTTGGGAATACTGAAAAATAAACAAAAAACGTGGCTCCATTTGTTACTTTAGTTTTTTAAAAGCCGCTTGTACAAGATACATGTTGTGTTAGTGGTCTGAGTCGAAAATTAAGGAAGCTAATGTAGAGTATATATGATCAGAATGTATTACGTTTATGAGGTTGTTGTAGTGCATATATGTGTAGACTTAACTGCCATTCGAGTGAGTATCAATCAGTATTTGGTGCCCATTGCCAAACTTTGATAGTTTCAGTGGCAGTGGAAGCTGTTAGACGCCTTTCCTTTGAGAGCCTAACTATTACATATATTATTATTATTATATTAATGGTCTACAACACAGCAGTCACAGAACAAAAAGGCAAAGCTTTTGGGCTTGGAAGCCAAGAAAAAAACTTCCAAATGCGAATGCTAACGTAATACTCCATTTGGAAGGAAAGTCAGGTAGAGCCAATCATCTTGCTTCTTGCCGATAAATTTATCGTTAATTCTACTATTGTGCTTATTTTATGTGATTTGAATTCACATTCATCATACAAGAGTTCACATTCGAAGAGGAATCCATAAACGACGTGACGACTTATTTTTTTTAAGTTAGGAAAACAAATATTACCGTGATTGTGAATTTCATAAAGTTTCCTTCGGAACACCTATGCACTGTAAAGGATTTTGAAATTCCTTCTGTGGGCGTTCGTTTGAGCTATTTTATGGCTCATTTTGGATGGCAATCCTTCGAAAATGACATTTATAGAGAAATCATTTCAAGAAACTCTTCCCCTCCTCCAGTGAAGTGCATGTTTGGGAGTCGATTGTCTCAATATTGCGATATCATTCTTCCTCTTCTCAGTTTCACCTCCACCTTCCTCCCTTCATTTCTGTTCCACCATTCTTTCCCAGTCTCACCGGCTTCCACCCCTTTTCTCACTCTGCGTTGCCCTCCATATTACTGCTCTATTCTTCCCACCTGCTACCCTCTTTAGCGTCTCTGTTACCGTCGTTGCCTCCGCCAGTCTCTCTTATTTTGGCCACCCGTTCCATACGCTCCTTTCTTCATTTCGCTATTTCTTTTTCCATCACTTTCGTTTCGCACAAGGCAAGCGGAAAATTCGGCGGTAAATAAGTCATTTGAATACGATGGGAGCTCGTGGTAAACTTCCTCCATATTTTCACGTCTATCTACGAGTTGTGTAGTGATATTGTTGCTACAACTCTTGAAATTGCTGGAACTTCAGATGATTCGAGGTGACATAACATCCGTGCCAAGAGGGGTTATTTTATCTAAAATACAGGAATTTCTGTATGGAAAACGTTGTGCTTTCAATTTATTATCGGACAAATACATATCATAAAAAACACTCGGTATGATTTTAAGTTAATTATAGTGGAGAAAATCGAGTGTGCTATCTTTGGAATTCGGAATTTAGAGGCTATGTAACTTTTAGCCTATCTTTCCCAGCTCCTCATTCTTTTACTATAGATTTATCATTTTTTATTTTCATTATAAATGTATCCTTCATTATTTTCTCTCTGGTCTGGTACCTATTTTCCTTCCACCAAAAATATGTTGCAGAATTTGGTCTTTTCAATCACATCATTTTATAACATGATGCAGAAAAATGAAAACACGGAGCCACGTTTTTAATTTATTTATCCGTTGATTATTTTTGGCAGTAGGTCTAATTTTTTCTTGTAGTTCTTTTGAGTTCATAGAGAATGGTGGGTCATTGGCAATTATTAGTCAAATGAGTTACCCATTAGTTCATTTAAATGATATTAAGAACTTCGTCCACATTGTGCCACATATCGCACAAGACACTTGGCTCTCACAATACAGGAATAAAAATGCATTCACGACTTTCTCCTCCTTTGTTTTGGATTTCTTGTACGTTAAGAGTAGAATTTGGATATTATGATAGGATAATATTTTTTCATTTGCAAGTATCGTTGAAGAGTCAAAGTTAATATTTTGTTTGCCTTTGTAACAATCCCCTCAACTTGCATGGAAAATAGAAAGTTATTTGTGATCAAATAGAAATGTGAAACACCGTATGAACTCGTGTGAGAGTTGCGCCTATGGAAAAGGCACACCTCTGTTTCAGGCATACATATTTCGGGAAAAAATATTTTTTTTTCAGTCCTATCACGATGTGTTGGATACATAGTGTACTTTGAGCCAATATCTCAGCTTTGAATCTCGCGTATGATAAAATACGCCAATGTACACGTAAGCAAACGTTTCCTTCCTTCCCTGATGACTCAAACTGAGCACCGGGATCACCTATCGGGACTTGTAAGTTGGGTAGTTGGATAAGGAATGCATTTTGAAGTCACGCCCTCATTTTCGGCTACGTTTTTATTGGAATATTAGCGGAGGTACATCACATCAAATGAAAGTACACACGTTACATCAAATGAAAGTAATGCTTCCATGGGCAAGCCATCAACACCGTCACTTTGTAGGGGTTCTTTATATGCCATTTAGGTTTTTAGCAAGGATCCATACTTTTCCTTGTACATTAATTCACGTCTTGTAATCAGGGATGGCAAGTGAAACGAAACGAAAATGTTTCGTTTCGAACCTGAGGGTAACAAAATACGAGGAATAGGTTTAGTTTCGTTCTCGCACGAAAATAATATCACCAAGGAGTTTATTTTCGTACCGGGGCGAAACTTAACTCCCGGGAACGAAACTAAATTAATCGAAACTCCGCTGCTCATAGTTACGTTTCGATTGCAGAAGGTGAGTGGAGGTGGATAAGAGGGATAGTTTCGACTTATTACGTTTGACATACGTGTAGAGAGGTTAAAATATTGAGCTTAACAATCGAATGGCCAGTTTGCGTTTACCGTTCTCCTTTGAGTGGTAAATATATAAGTCCCCCATGCATCTAGTGGCGGTAGGCCGAACCTCTACTTCATTCAACCATACTTCGTACTCGGTGTGTGGGTCGAAACTAAAGTGTTCGAAGGTGGAATATGTGGTCCCTCCGGTGCGAAACAGTATATGCGTTATGTTTCGTTCCAGAGTTTTAATTTAGTTAGTCGTTTTGACACCGATTTCGTTTCGACCCTGAGTTTAGTTTCCCGGGTTTTAATCGATTTCATTTCGTTTCTATATTTTGCTCCCGGGAACGAAACTTTTGAAATTTTACTGGTTCTGACTTCCGTTTAGTTTCGATTGTCATCCCTGCTTGTAATGCTGTCAGCTAAATTATAAATTTATGCCCGCCTACAGAGACTGCAGCTGTCTTTCTGAAGGAGTGAATGGTCCCCTTGATTTGGCTGTCTTCCTCTCTCATCAATTCTGTTCAACACTTCTTATCCTTGCTAGTGAAACAATAGAATGCCTCATTTGTATTGTACGCAGTGATTATTGCAGAAAACATTACATAAGAATATATAATTAGCAAAATTCATTGTTGTTCTTACACCACAGCCCGTTGAGTTCATTCGTAATTGTGTTGGATGTTCATTTTGTTACTCTTTTATTAGAACCGAATAGTCGATATTGTTTACTCTTTCAATTAATTCGAAAATGACAATTATTTCAATATCTATTTGACCTTCAAGGAACAAAGAATTGGTTCTGAGGCACATTGGTGCAATACAGAATTTTATACTGTGTTTGCATTGGCTTGAACACACCATAAATAGTTTTATACTCACGGCTCAGGTCGTTGAAAACCTATCTAACGGTAATTTTTGCTCGCAAAATTAAGGTGTTACTGAGTTGACCTCAGAGGTGATAATAGTTGCCGTTCCGGACAATACTTTAGCTTCCTTACTCTAGATTTCTGCTTCCGTGGAAGTTAAACATATGTCATCATGTATTAGTCCCATTTTTTTTCAAGTAGCAGTTTTTCGACTGTGAAGTATATTTGATTTCTTCCTCATTCTTTCTTGTTGAGGATGATGGAATCTAAATTATGTTCCTGTTTCGTTTTAATTTGATATTTCTTTCTGCTGAGAAATTACGGCCCGTCAAATCCTTCCTGGAACTTTATTCACGAAGTAGGAATGTTAATTAAAAGTGGTGACTCACATGTAAAAGAAGCTACATTTTGAGAATTGTACGTGGCGATAAAGTCTTCCTTTTGCGGAAGTTTCCGGTTCGAGAGACGTGTAGTATGTTATTTACTATTCTGGTATAGAGCTTTAGACAAAGCCACAAAGAAGAAATGCAGGCTGTGACGGAATTATAATTTATCTTTTTAGTAACGCTGTAAACCTATGGTTGATTGGGATAGGTGAGTGTGGATGTCATCCGGCTCTTTAGATCTCCGTCTATGGTCCCACTACTATAAATGTGGATTATGTAGTGAAGGCGACCAGTAGTATTCTTTGGAGCACCTATATGTAGAATGTTTGCTGGAAATGCCAAAATGGCTTTTTCTAGGATTTGAACACTGGATCCTTCGCTTATACGACAAACTAAACCCAATAGGCACTCACGCTTATCATCTTTATCCTAGCCGTCCTTTTGTGCTACCCGTAAGTTTTTTTTGTTTAATATCCGCGAAAAAACTTAAAAATTAGTTGTAATTATACGTAAGTATTTTATAAATATTTTTTCTTGTAGAAGTAGTAAATGGTATGGAAAATGAGTGTTCGATCTTTCATTGAGAAATCTTCCACAGAGCGATAGTTTGCTACGGACTTGTCTAATGCTTCTTTTTTTCGTTTACTTGTTTCACTGCCTCACTCAGTATCCTCGCTCATCCGTTATCCCATCCGTGCCATTGTATGCCAGTATTTTGCAGCCTTGTGGCTTCTATGATTGTACCTCCATTCATCCTTTCTCGATGCCGCTACCTTTGCCAGCCACAAAAGAGAGGGGAATTTCTCCTTTTGCGTTCTCTCTCCCGCCGGCCCTTGTTGTCGCACGTTTCCTCTTCATTCCCACCTCTCTCTCAACACACTCCTCCATATGATCTTTTTCTTTCAAGCTCTCCTCTTGTCCTCGAAATCCAAATCATAAGATATACCGCGACGTGAACTCATCACAGCATCCGGGTTCCTTTAGCGCCCGAAAGCAGCAGGAGCCGTGGATTAGGTTTTCATGCGCCTTTTATTGTACTCTTCGGATCTCCACGAGTCTCATATCACTGCTTTTCTCTACCCCCTCCTTCTTATTTCTCTCTTTTTCTTCTTCGCCCCAGCTATTCCGTAGAATGGCTCCGGAACGTATGTACATATATACGTATACGCACACCGCATTCTCTCCGCGTGGACATGAGGGGAAGGGGAACCTGTGGCAGGCCTTAAAGGGAATCCGGGGGTGGGGGATGAAGGAGGGGGAGAGAGAGAGAAAAACGTGAAGGAGCATGATGGGGGTGGTGGAGAGGAAGCTGGGGGTCCTTTTGGTAGGTACGTGTCGGGCATCGCAAGAGCAAGAGAGATGCGTCTAGCAAATGGAACGGTTTCCATCCCTCCGCCACTCTAGCTCTACTCAGCTGATTTTTATTCCTCTCTCTCTCTCCTTCCCTTTCAAACCGCATGCTATCTATCCTTCGCCATTCTGATGCACTCCTTCCCTAGAGTCTTGATCTAAAACTGTCCCTAGTCGCACTATCGTGGGTGGAGATTGCCTCGGTTTAAAGCGCTGTTATGTCGTGAATGTTTGGGTGGTGTTACTGATAGAATCTTTTTTTTTGTTTTCGATGTCCACAGAACCTTAAAATCCTCATCATATGTGAATAACTTGTGCATTAAAGTAAGATCTGATGCTTTCCCGGCTAATATATAAAAAAAGGCTATTCGGGCTTCCAGCCGGGTGGTTTCTCTCCGTTCTGCCGACGTTTCGGAACACGAGTCGGGTTCCATCATCATGTTCCATTATCCTCGGGTTAGCCCTGAGGATGGAACCCGACTCGTGTTCCGAAACCTCGGACGAATGGAGAGAGACCACCCGGCTGGAAGCCAGAATAGCCTTCTTTGAACTTGTGCATTTTTGGTCGAAGTTGGCAATTCTAAAATTATAAGCATGGTTTACATTCACTTAATTAAAATCAACCACGAATGTGATAATGGCTACACAGACTGAAATGCTTTTTAAAGAATGCTATTTTTTCAATTAATTAGTTAAGATGATATGTTAAATCCGCACGACCGATCGTATTTTCTGATTTTCGGTCATATTCTTTCATCAAAATTTAACCTAACACTATGAAATTTTCCAGGTGTAAAAGGCAGGTAAACTTCAAGTATGTTTGTAAATTTGACGCCAGAACCTAATAAAAGGTTTTCACATTTGATGCACAGGTAAAGGTAGGTGAGAGAATACTCATTGTGCATTGAAAATTTCAAAATATGAGGGCAAGTTTTGATAAAGTATTGTGCCAGGAAATGAGGACTATCTAAGATCATTCTGAAAACTTTCCAAGGGTGAATACCAGGCAAGGAATATTGCATTTTTTGTGAGTTATATGGCCCTGCGTAGCGGCTGAGGAATTCTAAAATCATAGCCTTTTATGTATGAAAATATGCTTAAATTTGTTATTCTGTGGATATCCCGGGGTGGTGAAGAGAGGGTGATGAGAAGAATTAATGTCCTATTGTGGACGGACACTGAATCATTTCTGTGATTTTCGGGGATGCAAGTGAGAGGGTGTGTGAAGGTGAAAAGAGAATGAAAGAAGCATTTTTTCCTATCACGGTCAACATCTTCGAATGGACTACGCCAGTAGCCAGTCGGAAATACAATGTTTCTGCCGCTATTGGGTGCTTTCTTTCGGCGACGTACGCTCGAATTTATCTGCTGTCGATAATTCACCCGTGGCGGTTACAATGTAAAGGAATTAAGCCGTTCAATTACATTTGTTCCTTATGTATTAAAGGGGGAATATTTTACTAAAATTCGACATTTTGCAAATACTATCAGTCTTATAGCTTTTATTTATGCAATCATCTCAGTGTTAAAAAAAACATTTTTCTATTGCAGGATGCTACAGGTCTTCAGCAATACCATGAACATCATTAGGATTTCATTTAGATGGCAGTTCGCTGAGGAGGAGATTATATTCATCGGCTATAGAAGTATTCAGCTGAAGGAGAGGCAGGAAAACGTTTCATATTTATTTTTATTCTTTACAATATATTTTCATAAACGTAATTCATTAGACAGTAAAAACATTTGAGGGTTTAAATTGCTACCAATCAAACAAAATAAGTCGACTGATCCTAATTTAAAAGAAGACGCTAAGATTTTGATAGTTGATCATATTCGTCATATATACCTGGTGGTGAAGTTGACCCACCTTTGAATCTCAGATATCGGATCTTGAATTGTGTCTGTAAATATTTTTAGTTGTAAGTATTAATTGACTTATTTGGGCTACTATCACTAAGGGAACTCATGCTTCGTGCTTCCAACTAAATCGTAGTACATTACTTTTATTCTTTGGTGCGAGATAAAAAGGCTTTCCTTTGTACAAAAAATATTGTTTCAGATGGAATATTGTCATTTTCCGTTGTTGATATTGGGTGCTATAACGTTAACTCACAAATGAAATGTAAATGAATTAGACCATGAAACATGATGCTATCCTTTTCTATTACATGAGTGAATATGCTTGGTCAACTGAAATGATTCGCCTTCATTAGGAAAACGTTCGATTTAATACTTAAAGAAAGTGCATCAATAACTGTTGAGTGATCCTCCTAAGTTTAAAGAGAATGAAGGTTTGCCGTACGAAAATTGCCAATCAAGGAATTCCTGGAGGAAGCTGTAAATTTGATACTGGATGAGTACCAATAATCGAAAATGACATCTGTGCCCTCAACTGGCTCTATCATCAACACTGTATATCTAAGAGAAAATATTGTGATTGAGCGGCCTCGAAATCATCAGAGGCAAGGTAGAGAGAGTGAAAGAATTTTTCATTTCATCTTGCCTTGAGACTGGTAACTGTTGTGTGAGGGGGAAATACCTACCTATCGATGTTATACGTGTCAGGAATTCGTCTATTCAAAACATGTGATCTCCGTTTCTATGTAACTCCGCTGAAATCCGTCCAAAACCTCTGTTTTCTCTTGTTACCTTTATGTCTCCCAGAGTGATAGTTGCTCAGTTTCGGGACAAAAAATTCAA
Source organism: Ischnura elegans (assembly GCF_921293095.1). Taxonomy (NCBI): domain Eukaryota; kingdom Metazoa; phylum Arthropoda; class Insecta; order Odonata; family Coenagrionidae; genus Ischnura; species Ischnura elegans. Next base: position 31,549,905 of record NC_060250.1, on the reverse strand, counting down.
TTCAATATCATTTAAAATCTATGTTCTGTGTCTGTATTGTGCGATATAACTAGCTAGAATTTTCCGGAAGAAAGTTTTTTATTGTGCTCATGTAAGAATTTTTACTGATAGTGAGAGAAAAATTGTTTTCTTTGAGAGAATCCATGCAACTCCATCCGAAAAAGTTTAATCATAACCAGAGGGACTTTGCTAAGAAGGAATCTTGGAATCTTGGGTTAAATACTAAAAACTATTGAGGTTCAGATTCATTTGGCACGGAAAGTTAGTCCTGGCGGCATATACTAATGGAAAATCCGTTTCTTATTGTTTCAATAGCAACCCAAAAAGCGGATTTGTCGGTGACAGTATTATATACGAGAGCAAAACAGTACTGTTTGAATCCCACGCATCAATTAGAGGACATAATTCCCTTTTATTGGTCACCTACGATTGGAGACAATCGAAATATTGTACCGCAATGGTTTTTAATTTAATTGCCTCCTGATGTCACCAGGTTTCGAGTCTTATACGAGAATGTCTTACACGGTGGCTTGTTTTAAAAATTTTCTCGGAGGTCAAGGTAAATTCATGGTGATAAATTATGTGGGTGACTTTTATTGAACTTCGGACTCATTGATATCCTCGTTAGGACACAGAGAAAATAAGGGATTATGCTATACTACGTAGTGCTCATTTCGCTAACGAACTAATATAGTTTTAAACACTTTCCAATAAACAGCCTTTCATTGTATTATCTGCGATTCCGAGAGTCAGTAGAATGTGTATTATTAAATCGTAGGTAAGAATTTCGTGATTACTGTTGTGCAATTCTTTTTTCGAGCAAGATTTGTGTATCTCATTACAGCTCAGCTTAATTATATGGTTAATGTTGTTTCGCGCCATAACTCAATGAAAACAAATGGCACTTAATGAATGATAATTTTTGGAGAATGGGAATGACTTATATTATAAAATTTTCACAAATAAGCTACCGTATCAGCAGACGGATGTGTAATTAATTTTTAAAATTAGTAAACTTGAGGAGGCTTCATGTGGAAACGAGGGAATGAGAAAGTGTTTTGGAGTGGATACGAAAGATGATGGTTATGTCTAGAGGAGAAGTTGGTTAAGAGTAGACTCAAAGATGAAGGAATCTGATTTGAGTTTAAGTAAACAGAGGAGTGAAAAATACGAAAACGGAAAGGTGAGGCCGAGAAATAATGAGGAAAAGTTTTCATTTTAACCCGCCGCCGCTGCCTCCTCGAAAAACAATCACCCTCAGAGACTTCTTTCCCGGCCTTCGCAGTCACCCTTCTACCCTCTTTATTTCCGACTTTCACTGCCACTCGGGGAGGATGAAACTTTCTCACTGTACACATTGGCCTTCTTGGTCTCGTCTCACCAGCCTCGTACATCACTTTAGCTTGCACTTAAATTAAAATTGCACGACCTTAAGTGATCATCTACTGTGTTTACTCAGTTTCAATGTATTATGACGAAAGAAACTCTGCCATGTCTTCATTAATTCATTAATGGCACCCAAAACTATCCTTAAGTCTTAACAAAACTCTTGGGTTCGAAATACATAGTTGTTTTCATCCCTTTCTGTGAATTGGAGACATGCCAAGCTGTGTGGATATACAAACCTGAGGAGTCAGCGACATTTTGTGGCATTTTTTTCATTGGTAGCAATAGTGTCGCCCTCTGAGACCAAAAATCGCTATTTATTAAAATAATTCGGTAGGTAATGGGGAAAGGTTACTGAGGACGAAAGGAAAGACTTCATGATGCCATTGTCTCGTAACTACAAAATGGAAATTTGCCAAAGTTGCCACTTTTCCTGAGTTGCCATGTTTCCTTGAGTGACATCATTCGAGTAGTGGCTCATTAAACGTGCAGAGATACTCGAGCTTTGATGGAAAATATCGTTAATTAGAGCCTTAATAAAAACGAACCATCTTGGGACGAGGATTAACGGAGAAGCGGCGACTCGATCGGCATGAGTTTGTGACCATCAACTTATTTGCGAAACGTTTCAGGCCGTATTTTACCTCCCGAATAGCAAGAAAAGTTAGAAGTGGATCGAAAAGCGGAAACATTTGGGTCTGTTTTTCCTTCATACTCTGCAAACTCTGACACAATTAGCCATTATAAATAATGAGAGCTCAGTCTAGTAAAGGAAACTTTGGTTGTGTTATCCTTTATGGGCACTGTTTCCATTAGAGCTGTTTTCAAGATTTTCTATTCCTTCCATTCACTTTGAAGTTAAGGCATAGGAAAATGACCTATTCATGTTTTTAATGGATGTAAACTTTGGCGAGTAGCAATATTTTTATTCTATTCCGGTAATGGAAGCTATTGTTTTCGTTTCAAATTGCCATTTTCCTTGAAATCGAGATATTTCACACTGTCTGAATGTAAATATCTCAAATTATTCGTTTTTTTAAAGAAAATTTAGACGTGATGAGTAATTAGGCAGTAATTTCTTCAAGACTAAAGAAAATTTGCTAAATGCAAATTAAAATTAAAATGCAAGTAGGTGCAAAGATGAAAAGCAATTCATTGGCTCTTGTGCGATAGATTTCTTGCGAAGAGCCTGATAAAATTTAACCCTTTCCTGACAACAATTTTTTTATCATGGAAAACATGTTTATTTTCCAAATTTCAAACGAGAGAGTTCATTGGAAGCGTACCCACCCATTTTCAAAAGTATTTTCTCAAAATTGATTTAAATTAAGTTACTAGCCTAATTCGGTACATTGGGCATTCCCGTCACAGTTAGGATTTACCAGAGGGCAGGCAACCCACCACGCAATTGTTAGATTAAAACGTAATAAATCTTAATAAACTGCCTATTTACTATAGTAAGTATTGCTAGCAAGACATTGGAATATCCCAGCTCAAATTTTACCTTCCATGATTAAGTTCAAAGCGCAATGTGGAAATCATTAATACTTAACTCTATTAGAATCAAACATCATCTGTCAGCATAAAAAGAATATGCTTGGAAAGAAGTTATTTTTTCCAAAAAACAAACAAAAATGTATCCATAATATCGTGTCTGGTGAAATTACGCTGCTTTTTCAAATAAATTTGGAGAGAGTTTCATATCATAATCAAGCTATGATAAACTATGTGCTGAACATAAAAATGAACGGTGAAGTACTTGAAGAATTTCCGTAGAAAGTTAGTATAAATAACAATACACCGAGTTATTTTTATGAAAATTTATAAAACAGCTCGAATTCTTTTTCAAACACAAGTGTACATTGAATTTTGTACACTTTTAAAAAACTTTCTGATGCACACTAGAAGTCATCTGATTCCAAATCTTCATTCCTCGAGATTTCACCGGCATGAGGATCATCGGTGTTCTCTGATGGCACTATCTCATTTTGAACAACATCCCTCATTTTCCCATAAAAAGTTACGGGATTCATTTTTTGAAATGCCAAGAGAGTAATAAATATCTTATTGTGCCATGTATAAATGTTAGAACTTAGCCATATAATTGCTCTTTGCTCTCAATTACTTATTTACGACGGCATCATGAAGTACATTTATGAAATATTAGACATCAGGTTTCGACAGTGATTTATTGCCTTAAATTGCTGCATTGGCGTAAGAACCTAAAGGAACAAATTCGTCACACAATTATATTTCTTCGATTCCAAATAATCTGTAACATAAACATGTCACGATTACATTTTACATTTTATTAAACCAAAAGAAATACAAAATAAATTTTAGAATAGAAACACATAAGCGTACGCATGAAAGACAAAAACTAAAAGAAAAACACAGCAAGTAGACGATCTGAAACGTGGTTTGCTTCGCCTTTTTTTATATCGAAGGCGGAGCTCTACCTGTCCTCTCTTGGTGTTATCACTTACTACTGTCGGTAGATATGAACGTGCCGAAAACGTCACAATGCGCAAATGTGGAATAACTTACTCGATTGCTGAGGCATGATGATTCCAGAGGCATGTGCCGAATTCGGCTCACTTGATGTTAAAGGGTTAAGATGAACTGTATTGAAAATTTACGCTGTAGTATATATTATACTGACTAGAGAACAGTGCTTCAAATTTTGTGGTTCAAAACTGTAAGTTGATGTTGGAAATTCAAAGAGATTGTGAATTGATGAGGTGATGAGATGCGGAGATATGTTGATAGTCTGAATGAACGCAGAAAACATTTTCAAGCCCGTCTTCGAGAGTCCAGATATCTCTCTCTTGGATTCAGTAGACGGAAAACTTTTCCAATTAGGTGAACTTGGGAAAAAAGTTAATGGTAGATAAGGCCAGGTGTGAAAAAGAATGGATTTTAAAATGGAATTAAAAGAGGCTGTCCAACAGGATTAAATGGTAATTACCTTTCGCAAAGAATTTCTATTATTATTTTGCTAAAATTATTTTCTAAATCACCTGGCTGCTGCTATGTACTGCCTAAGTGTCATTTAGTTCATTTAAATCATTATGGGATACATTGATTTTTATTTCCACGTTAGACTTGGATGGAAATAACATAGAAACCAGTAATGCTGCTAGTCTCTATGTTATTTTGTTCTTTTCAGTCATACCCACCCCCAATTTAACCTTGCATTAATTTAAAAGTTGTGTTGGCATAGGTAGAATCCGTAACCTTCCATTCATTTAAATTTATGGAGAACCTCCGGACAAATGTTCAGCATGTAATTAATTATATTCAAATTACAAGTTCTAGTCGCCCACTTGAATTACTCCCATGCATTGTGGAGACAACTTCCTAGGCTGACTCCGGAATGGTCAGTGGAAATAATTCCTATGGTATTTAATCCCTCTTTATTTGCGCGAACTGTTTTCCATTGGACTCGCCGTGTTCGTTTTCATCTCCTATTACCCTCCCGGCTTCTTTCTGCGAGTTCACCTTCATTGCCAGCAGTCGACAGGAGATGAGTATTCCCGCACCTCACCCTTTGCTCTTCTTCTCTCGGAGACTTGTTGCTGCGCCGCAGTTGGAGGGAGGAGGACGTGTGTAGCGTGGGAGATGAACGAGGAGGGTTAAGGGTTGGGACTAGGCGAAGACCAAATTTTTACGCTCTGCAATGCATGAAAGGGTATGAGAAAGGGCCGGTGATAATGGAGAAGTTACATTAATTGCCATAAATACCAGGGAGCGGGCAGTGCAGGATTTACGCATGAGTCTCGCAATTTATAGGTAAAGCTATTACTTTGGGAGCCCCAAATACTTACACGATTGAGCAATTGTCGTACATTCTTAATTATAATGCAAAATTGTTTGTTCCAATGCCGCACGTTCGGGACGTCTCGATGACGATTTTAAGTGGAATATTTTATTATTCTAGATAGTATGCTATCTATCTTAATTTTATTTTAGATTGTTATCCTAGTTTAAGTATACCGGGACTAGCCGCGATGGAAACTTTATGAACTTACCCGCAACGAGATTGGGAGATCCGGGTTCGAATCCCGGCAAAGGCAAATGATTTTATTCCTTGTATTTTTTTGCACAGTTTATCTCCTAGGTATCCTAAAATCATATTTGAAACTAACATAAAATATCTGGATTTGTTAAGTGGCCCTTAGACCTATCAACACCAGCCTTCGGGTTGTATCATTGAGTGAGTGATCGAGGACAAATGGCTGTTTTTTCGAAGTAGGTATACGTTTTGGTGTGTAATTAAATATTTGGGAAATTAAAATGTGCCCTCAAGGCTGGAGGAGTTATTTTGTGGTGTTTTGCAGCAAATGCGAGTAACGAAAATTTACACAAGATAGGCAGGATTCCCTCAACAACCCTCATAGGCCATCGTAACTTATTTTTCCCTTGTACATAAGTGACAATTTTCTTCAATGTAATTTATGCGCTAAAAGTATACGCACCGAATATTTTAGGCTTCTCAGAAACAGAATTAGAAGTGTCCGGGATATATTCTGAATTTCCGAATTTGGGATAAAATTCGGATGACGTCACAGATTTATCCAAGTACGGGCGTTATTTTGAAGCTCAATAATTGATCATCTATTGCGTAACAGCTCACTTTAAGGGCTCAATTCCACGGGAAATGTTCATTTTATAGTGTAATTGTTGCTGTTTCGAGCCATGAATGTCTCATTAAACAGTTCATTTGAAGATCCAACAGGTCTCTGAGTTTGATAAGTTTTATTTGGAAACATAGAATAACCCTCCTGAACACAGACCATTGGGTCCTCTTATATTTCATCCTCTGTCCTCCTTACTTCTTAGTATTCTCAAGCCTCACTCACCGTTTCCCTAGTATACGTATGGCAGCAAAGATGACAACTTTCCGACAAGTCTTTCCGACCTACCGGCTGAGGACTGCTGACTATGATCGCATTGCCCGTTGCAATCCTCCTTTTTCTGCGCTTGAGCCTTATCTAAGACTATAATTAGTGTTCTCACCGCTCCCTACAGCCTCTTTATACTATTTGAAGAGACTATAAATGTGTATATGATAAATTCCAATAAATACCCCCTCAAAGTTACGAAATAAGAAATAATGTTGGGCCTCGTCCTGAATATCCTACAAGACTATCTCTCCCAACTCACACTAATAATCTCTGCTATAAAAAGTAAGATTTTGTTGCATTTTATTTCACTGTTGCCTCAAATATTATAGTTATTCTTCAAATCACCTTAAAGCCTCAATACTAAGCCTCACCTTAAAGCCTCACCATACTGCTTCTTTATAGTTTCCTTTCCAAAAGGATCCATGGTATCCAGAGGTTTGTATTGAGCAAGTAACTTTGTACGCAATAATACGCAGGGGTGCAATGTTATATAAATCAACAATGAAATTTGATACTAAAAATCGTTTGGCTAGGCCGGAATTCGAACCCAGATCTCCGGATTGCCGGTCAGGTATGCTACTTGTTACAAAACAAAGTCATCAGCCTTTTGCTTGGTTAACACAGCCTGAGATTTACCTTGGAATGAGATGACTTGGTGGTGTAACTTCCGGCATATCTGACCTGCAACCGGGATACCCGGGTCCAAATCCCGGCTAATCCAAAATATATTTTCATGGCGAATTTCATCCTTGGTGTGTGTAGCATTCCACCGTATCGTTTTGAATTAGCAATTTCTGAATACCCGATTAACGTGCTTTTCATAAATGACTGATTGTCCAACAAGTAGTTGTAGGAAGCTTTCTGCTCCAGTCTTAATTGGTAGCCTTAGGCATAATACGAGCGCTCTGTGAGACTGAATTTCGGCATCTAAAGAACTTGTGTTACATTCTTTTTTCCTTGCCGGGATGGGCAGTGAAATTAGTTCATCTATAATCTATGGCTAGATTTTTTGTGCTCCAAACGTAGTTAAGAAAACCCCTGATATCATTTATCGCTAGATTCTGTTGGAAACAGAGTACTGGATAAAATGTAACGTGAAATGAGGGCCCCAATATGGGTTATGGTATGAAAGTTTTGCAATTTTCTATTTCAGTGAATGTTTTTAAACTGTTCGTGTTTTTCATATGGTAAGATGATGGTCTTGCTCTTTGAATTAGAATGTTTTATTTGATGTGCGGTGTGGGCGTATCTACTTTACCTACAGTCTGAAGGGTGTCTTTGAAGGATTGTGGGTCGTGTTGGGATCCGGATTGAAATTGGAGGGAAGGATTGTCCGTGGATGAGTCGTGGAAATCCTTGTGAGCCGCCCGCCTTGGGCACGTGATTGCGAGAGGCACGGTAACCATGGAGCCTCTGGGGGGAGAGACATAATAATGAAGTGAAAGGCGGGCAAAGAAAGAATGAGGGCTGCAACTGTTTGGGTTAGCAGTATGAACGAATGTGCGTGTGCTTGTGCCATTCCGAGTGAAAGTCGACACAGCGAGCGTGGCAAAATGATACCTATGGAATAGCTAAAAAAATAACATCGAAAAGCATCATCACTGCACCGCTTTGAGAAATAATGGAAATTTTCTATCCCCAGCACTATAATCGTCATCACCACTATCGCTAATATTTTTTTTTTTTTTATGCGTTCACGGGGAATAATATATGAAATGCCTGACCCAAATAAGTTTAGAACTCGGTGAATGAGGTAGAAAAAGCATGCAATCGCAACTGTGTGTTTGTTGATATTTTCTGCTTTTCCTTCTCTCCTTATGTTGCGTTTTATTTTCTGCTCACAAAGATCGATTTCCCAAGGCTGGCTTTTGTTGAATTTTTTTTTCGTTCCATCCCTGCTTCCTCGTCGCTTTTTCCTGCAAACTCCTCCCCATTCCATCGGTTCGCATCGCCCTCCCTTCATCTCCTCGTTTTTCTTCTCCGTATTAACACCTTGCTCGTTTCATTATCCTACCCTCATACTCCGCTTTAGTCTGCCTGAATCTCTTTCGTTGCAATCGTTTAACAGCTTCCCTCTCATCCATGAATTCCAACCGTAAATTATTATCGTATTCATTTTATATCGGTTAGAAGGTGTATCTATTTTTCCAACTAACAATAAGTATAAGAAGATTTTTATGAATGATGTTTGCGAACGCCCTCTGTAAACCCTGAATATGGCGAACAATTAGCGTACCTAAGCTGTCTAATCATTTACCTACCTGTACTTAACAATTTCAATTTAGTTGGTAAATTCACGGATTGAAGACGAATCAGTTTTAGAGCACAATATAAATTTTAGAACTCCTTGGATTCATATAGGTATATGTATTACTAACGCTATCCAAGGTACATTAGATACGATTTTTCAAGTTTGGCCTCAGTATCTAATATGGATCTTACTATGGATCTTTAACCCTTACCTATACCGATTATGCGTTGTAGACGATTCTGTGTTGGAAAAGATGGAGTACTCGGATATCCAAAACTTGTTTTTGAAGCATTAAAGCCTTTTTTAAAAACATTTTTTCACATTATAATGATGTATGCACGTTACGAGTAACTTATATATAATATATATTTATGAAATTTCATAGTGTATACGCGTATCTTTTGATGAAGTAAAAATTTTAGCAGTTACATGGCAGTCGGGATATACGATATTTCCTGGAAGAGTTAGTGAATTTTTTTTTTATACGATATTTGTTTTCTACTCACAGTTTTTGGTGCAAAAAGTCGATGTTTTTGAGTAATAGCCTTGATAATTGTTAGTTTCTTTTACATTTTTAGAGGCAATCCTGTTTCTATAATTTTTTCGATAAGTTTTTGGTTTTAGTAGAAACTTAGGTCTTACATGCTTTATACTTGACACAAATTAACGTCTTAATTGTACAGGATTTGCAAAAAAGGAAGGTACATTTCAGTGTGGATTAGTTTGATGGCGTGAAAAATTAAGTCATTTTGTTGGCGATTGATTGGGTGCAATGTCATTGCTGGAATATTAAAGGTTGTATTATTTTATTTTAGAGGCTGTATTGACTCCTCAACAAAGAGGGAATCCTATCCAAGTAACAAAATTTATAAGTAAATAACCGTAGATGATACATTTTAATAATCGCTAGTTAGTCAAATTACACTTAACATAGTGCTGATTTTCAGAAGAAGATGCATCTGGCTGTGATTTGTTGAATTATTTTGCGTTACTTCACTGTAATTTTATTTCTTACAATGGCTATTGACGTTTTCTTTTGTGTTTGAATAAATCCTATTTATATCCTTCTTTTTCTATCTTCTCCTTTTCTACTATGCTTATCATCGAATTGCCTTTTTGTCTCTTTCTCTTCCCCATTTCAAGGTAATCTAATATTATTTGTATAATTTGATATTCTGTGTCAAAATGCTTTAAAGGTCCATTAACTGTAAAAACTAATAGCTATGAAGACTAAATTTTTTATCACATGTATATTCGAAAATTTTAACGTTATAAGCATTATCAACAGCCATAATATTTGCCGTTCCTTTGTGACATCAAATTTTGACGCGTTTCGTTTTTGACCATGTTATTTAAACTAATTTACTTGCGCAACATGATACGCGCTGTGTTTATTTCAAGATTCTACTTGCATTCCTTCACTGAAAATTCTTTTTTCGTGTTAGTTATTGTTCTAGAATTTCTTTTCATTAGGAGTTTTCTGTAGCTCTTAAAATGTAAAAAATAATATTGATTATCATGAGGTTGATTATATTCCTATGCATGCAATAATGCTGCATATTACGGAGGAACATTCTTCGCAAAAATCTGATTAGTGTTAAAACTTAAGATACCATCTTATTGATAATCAACTGATGCTTTATCATTACTATTTCCATAGTTATTTGGTCTTCTTCAAATCCCTTTGGGCCTCTTTTGTGACTCTTCTATCATCAGCAAATCTCCTGGTACTCATAAATGCAGTCATGCAGCCCGCTTTCTTGTTTCATTGATTGCTTACTCAATGCAAACATGAAAAACTACTCATCTTTATGTGTCAAATCTTTCTATTCATGGTCCTTTGCAGATGGGTCCATTAGCTGCTTGGCTTAGATACAGACGGTGGAGATTCTTCCTTCAATCTATTTTAACTACGTCCTGTTTACAATTTTTGGATTTCAATACACGTTGCTTTTAGTCTTAGTCTAAAAGTGAATTGTCCGACGATCAAATTTTCTTCACTGTCCTCACTGCCATAGTGTCTTTTTTGCGTTCATCGGTGTCACTGTGGGAATTTGAGGATATAATGCTGATCATTTACCCTGAGGTTTTGGTTGGATCTTCAGGAAAATGTCTAAGCCCAGGTGCTCAATCCAATGATCCCTTATTGCAGCATCAAATTCTGATTTTAATATCGAGACTCCTATGTTCCACTTATACTCATACATCAGGGATCCCAATCGTGTATGATATTTTTCCTTATTATATTTTATAGTTGTATTTGCCACATTTTCACTTTCTTTTCATTTCGAGTGAAATATGTACCATCCTTTTTTTCCCGTAGCTCATTTTAGCATGTTCTCCGTTTCTAAAAAAAAGGAGATTATATACTTTCCGTCTTACAAACTGTTGTAGGCTGGTATTTAGATATCCGCATAGTAACTTCATACACTTTCATCTTGCTTTCCTTTCTTTTATACAATCCTTACGTTGTACTTTTGTAACGAACTTGCTCTCTTCGGTACTCACGTTCTAGTTCTCTTATCTCAATTTAAAGAGAACTGTTTAAGTGTTAGTAAACTATTTTGTACTCGTGTCAGTATCTTACTCTATTTATTGACTTTTTGTTTGAATTCCATCATCAGAATCTCACGGTTTTAGTTTATATATACCCTAATTTAGCTTTTGAAACCCTTCACCTGGCTTTTTAGATATATTCTATGGAGTTCAGTGGAAATTTTCACTTTCCAGTGGAATTTCCCGAAATGTCGTAGGGTGAGAGTTATTCTCAATATTTCTGCAACAAATGACTTGTGTTTCATGAAGGGTTCCATACGTTTTCCATGTAAATCATTTTGATTTACTTATTTATCGTTAACAGTCGTTCTTCCTTTTTTAGTCGCAGTTTTCTGATCGTCGTAATGATCAGGTTAGCTATTCCCCTGCCCATTTCATTGCTCTGGTAATATAATTGCAGTCATTCTTCATTCTTTCTTTGTTAAAGACATGTAAATCTGCAGCATTTTGTGACTGTTGCCATTTTTATCTTTTAAATATCACAAAAATGTTTTCCACTCTGCGATCTCTCTGAGAATTATCTCAACTCAAACATTTCCATTGAACGATCCTGCGTGTATGAGTTTGTAGCTTCCGCTTCTTTGGTTTCACTTTTCAGACCCCTTCGTCCCTTTTTCCTTGTGCCTCGAAGATAATTCTTTGCATATAATCTTTCAGAATCTCCACTCCACTACCTTTTGTTACTATTATTGTAACATATTTAATTGCTCTATAAAGTCATATTCCTTAAACCCTAGCTGTCTTTTTAAATCCTTTCAGTTCTTGACGGCTATTCACTTTTAGAAAATTCTTTAATTTTTAATTTTTTAATTTTACCCTCTCTGAATGTCCATCGGATGTCGTATATCGGGCTCATTTCTTTCAAATGGCTATTCTGTTGCGTCATTTAAACGCATGGTGCATGTATAGAACAGCAAGACTTTCGTGATTCTTCTTTCTTTGTGTTAATGTTTGCCTCAGGACTACAATCATTGCAAATTTTTTAAATAAATGAGTCGCTTGCCTCACTTCCTTTTTTTAGTTTAATACATCTTTGATAGGCCCGTCAAATTCTGCTGTTGAGCCATCATAATGATTCCTTCCAAAATTCCCTTAGATGTTGGTGACTTAATATCCTTTCGACTCATAATTTTTTGGATTCCACTCTTAAGGATACCAGAGACCTCCTCTTCCTTATTTATACGCAATAATTTCCTATATTATTATAATGTGATGCTAAAGTAGCTACTCCATTAATTCTTCTGTAATCAGATACTTTTATTCTCCCATATTTTGCCGCTGCGCTGTTAGTATCATCTACTTCATTTTATAAAGGTACTACGTGGGTATCTATACACATTACACACTCTCCATTCGTGCAATATTATGAGTTAGTTTACCAACATGTAGAATTATACTATATGATTAAATTCAGTTAATCTTATCATAAATAGAAATTTTATCTTTTAATTAACTTACATGCTCCTCAGACCCAATGGAACTCATTTACCGAAAGGGATTAGAATCGCTTAAAACCGAGGCAGCTGGATGTTCTAGCTGGATCATGAAGATAAACGTTGAAGATGAGACAAGAAATAGAAGAAAGGGGTGTTGAAGAGAGTAAAAGAAGAAAGAAAACTGCTGTATGCAGCACTTTATTGCAGTGAGTAGGGAGATTAACTTTTTTGGCTTAATTTATACCAAAGTCACTACGGTTTTCATACGTATTAACGACTGAATTAATTGATGATTTTATGGAAAACATTATTTGATTCTAACTCTGTAATGAATATTGAGAGAAGTACTTGACAACCAAGGATAGCTTACCGTAGGGTGATCAAGTCTCCTAAATAATGTTAACCAGGCTTTCGAGTTCATCACAAAAATATTAGCAACTATTACACTAAGTGGCAGTCTGAGCCCACATTATTGACTTCCAAGAGAATATTTCACGGCGTGTCCGTGTGTCATAGAGCCGCAATATACTGAAGCATGCCGTGGATGTGAGTAGGCCCAAGCAGGGGAGAGAGAGGTAATAGTGACGAGATCTCGCCCGCATCGTATGCAACCCGCATCTCGGGTCTGTACCGCACGAAAGCCTAGGGGCAAGACGTCGGGGGTATATATGTTGGACGTTGAGGGAGAGGGGGGGATGGAGGGGTTGGGTAGGTATATGGTGGAAGGAGAAAAGAAGAGTCGGGGAATATGGTTGGGTGGTGTGCGCTGGGAGGGGAGGGGGAACTTCGGTTTTCGGCGCAGACGAAAAGGAGTGTGGGGTGGAAGGGAAACGTGTGGAAAGGAGGGAGGGGGGGAGGAGAAAGGTAGGTGGAAAGGGGAGATTGGAAGGGGAGAAGGGATGGTAGTAGTAACGTGCACTACAGGGGAAGTGAGTGAGACTTGTGGAAGGGGTTCGTGAAGCGTGCTCGGGGGATGGGAGGGTAGGGGGTTGGTGGTGGGGGCGAATTCGCCGCGCCGTCGGGTGGAGCCACGGAGAAACCCGAAGGGTGATAGGGGGGAACTGGGGGAGGGGCCAAAAGGGAAGGGGAGGGAAAAGAGGAGGGGGTGCTCACCCCCCCCACCCTCGCCTCGAATACGGCCGCCTCTCTTCAGTCTGCTGCGTGCTTCTGAACGTGTGCCGTCTGACGCCGAGGGGAGCGATCGCTGCGTCGGTGTTACTAAACACATTCACTCACAAAAACTACACGTAGACGCCGCTACCATCCGCGGGACGCATTTTGTTGGCCCTCCGTAAGGGAATCCATCCGGAGAGAGAAAGGTTGGGGGAGGAAAGGGTGAATTAACCGCGAGACGGAGAAGGATCTCCTCCCTCTCGCCGACGGAAGAGGACCACCTCCTCACATATTTCTCCCGTTTTCATCTCCAAAATATCCTGACCCTTTTGAAGAGGAAAAGTCCCGATAGAGAGAAAAGTGGAAAAGATAAAGAAGAAGAGGACCTGAGGATAAGAAGATAAATAATTTTCCATCATCGCTTGATTTAAGATTTTCTCAATAATTTCGGTCCCTTTGGATTGAAAAAAAAGAAAGTTTTTCTTTATACCCGACGACACAAGGAGGAAGTCTTTTTTTGGTCTGCTGTATTTTTTCTGCGGTGGTTCTTTTTGCCTGGTGATTTTTCCTTTCTCACATCTCCAATCTCACCGGTCAGTGAGGGAGGCGTAGGAAGGACCGTCTGCCCGAGTGGCGAAGTGGAGGACCTTTCGGTTTGCTGACGGAAGAAGGACAGCGAGGCCTCCGCTCCCTACCAAGGGCGGTGGCGGAAGGCGCAGAGGGGACAGAGCTGGCGGCCGGGAAGGGCTCTGCCGCGAGGGGGTCACCCCGTTCCTCTACGGCGCGGCGACGCAGCAGGAAGGTCAGTAGAGCACCGCCACGAGTCGAGTCGGTTGGCATACGGCAGGAGCTCCTGGGCGCGCGAGTGAATACCTAATGAATTGAATGATGAATTAAGAGTATGTGCCTCAGGAAGGTGACGAAATATAAATCGTTTGAGTGGGTTCACAAGAACCCAGCTACCTTTCCGAATGTTCTTTGGAAATCGAGCTATGGTGCCAGAGAAGGAAGCGAATGTTGTTGTGGAGTCGAATTGAACGTGATTCTCGGTAGGGAATGTTGACGGAAAATGTAAAATCGAGTTGTCTCCTGCTAGAGAAGGAGAGAGAACTCGCTATTAATGGTGTAAGAGTTTAGTACTGTGATTAATTCGCTACTTTTTTCGCATTGTAAATCGAATGTTGCCAGGAGTCGAATAGAATGCAATTCTCGGTTGGAAATTTTGACGGTAAATTTAAAATTAAGTTGTCCCTTGCGAGATGAGGAGGAAGAACTTGCTATTAATAGTGTAAGAATTTTAGTGTGATACATTGACTTACTTTTTCGTTTTCAGTTGGAGATAATGGTAGGAAAAAATCTTATTGGACTGGGTTTTATGAACATTGCTGGTAGCCTTTGTTAATGTTATAACGTGCGTATTTGTGTTTTGAATGATTACTGGAAAAGGCTGTCAGGATTGTTGGTGGTATTTAGAGTGGCATCACTCCCTCAGATTTATTGTCTTGCTTGTCGACATAAGTATGCTAACACGTTTTTAAGTGCCGTCAAATGTGCTTTATGTGCGGTAGTATGAAATATATGACTTTCATAAACTTGCCGTCACGTTTTTCCTCTCGTATACAATGGATAATACAGTTTAGTGGGATAAATAGTTGTTTCTTGCATCTGATAGCCTTGTTATTATTTTTTTCGATTGCTGTATAATCGGGACTTACGTAATCATCAAATGATTCAACTGCCGTATCGTTAAGCAAGGTTATCCTATTTCCAGACTTAGCAAAATTTTAGCTGACATGTTCTTGGAAAGTGGAAACGTATATGGATCCACGTACCAGTGAGTTAATATGGTATTAAAATCGAGTTGGTTACTAAAAAAAGAGAAGGAAGAAGAGATTCCTTGTAAAGTGCGTTAATAGATTTTATGGCGGTGGTTTGGTGGCGGGGCGGTGGCTTATATCCCATAGTAAAGTCCTCCATTCTTATGGTATGCGCTCAATATTGCTCTATTTACAAATACTTGTGTCAGATCAGCTCTCCTTTTTTATAACTTTGAGGAAGGTATTGTATTTTGCTATTCAATCTTGTCTGTTGTCTCTATGTTATTTGTTATGGTAACATCTAGCCTCATTAATCCGTCCTTCAATGAACTTGTGTTATCCATTGTGATCAATACTCATTTAAAGTATCAACTAATTGTTGGGTTGTGATTTCAAAACATAATAGGCACATATGTACGATTCTGAGTCATTGGCTCTTCGAAAGGCATCATCAGCATTATCACAGTCTAATCTTGGTAGGTAGTCGGTGGAGGGCACTTAGAAATTGGTATGCATTTTAGACGTCTGAGGAGAAGAGTTTGAAATAAGTAGATACCGAAGTGGTTTGTTGAAATAAAGGAAGAACTGTTTGTGGAATTATTTATAAACAGTAAATTATTATAAAATTCGAGCAATTAATCTCCAGTTTACGTTACCACGGCGAATTAATTTTTTTGCCTAACCTAATGATTTCTAGTATTGACTCTTTTTTTATTCAAGCAAAATTAATCATGGAGTGATTGATTTGATATTTTTGGTGGAGAAATAGCTTGGCACGGCGCTAAGTGTAACGGTGAAATTCTGTGCGAATGCCTGGCAGTCTATTCTGCATAATATGAAGTAATATATCGAAGGGATGCATGATTTATATTTTAAGGGGCATTTCATGCCCCATTATCGATTGAACCATCATTTAGCCGAGAGTACAGGAGTGCTTTATAACGTCTCTCTCAGTGTTACCAATTTGGCAGAGTATTAGTTGACGAACGTGATAATTTTTCTCGGAGGCAATCGTAGTGGTATCATTCATTCCATTCAACGGCCATTTTCGTATTTTCAAGAATGTTTAGCCTTAGGTTCGTGGAAGATACTTCATTTTATCTGTATTTTTGATCATCAAGTCTAATTTTTAATGCAGTTGTACGATTGTTTTTCTTCGGTGAACAATTGATATTTGTGACTGTTTTCAGATGACAAGGCTGCCGTCATTCCATTTTTCAAATTCCAGTACTCTATCAATGCATGCAAATCCGCTACCATGCTCACTCATAACTACCAAAATGGCCTTCACACAAGTATTCGCGGTAACAAATACGCATTGATATACTTAAGGAATCGTTCCATTAGATTAATTGTACTGAATTCCTGTTTTAGATTTCAGGAGTGCCCATAGATGAGAAGGAAAACAGAGTACTATTTGTTTGTGACTATTATATGCACCCACCAATTTGGTTTGCAGAAATTTTATATGCGCCCTGTTAATGAAATCATTTCAAGTTATTCAAAAGCTAACCTTCTCATACTACTTTAAATGCTATTTACATAACACTTTCTTGAGACTTGACGATGGACCTTTTTGTATTTTAAATTAATCACATAAATTTAAATTGTACTACCCTGTTTCTATCTATTGGACCGATAGAAATATTGCATAAGTGGAAACATTAGTAGACCTCTCCAGTATTGATACAATAAATAATCATCAATTGAACAAATATTTGCGGCTTATTACTTTTGTGTTCATGCACCTCAGTAAGTAGCGCTATTATTATTGTAATAATGAATGTAAGTAGGAGTGACTCCTTGAAAGCTATAAATTCACGTCTTCTGTATCATTTCCTTTCAATTTTCTTTCAAAATGAAATCATCAACTCGACAATTTCTGCCCTGTGTAATGTTTATTTCTCAAGTGGAGGTTGTATGAATGTGCACATGAATCCCATTTTTACGTTATAATTCTTTCGCCTAAGGTAGTTAAACGGAATTTATATTTTTGTTAAGGACGATACAGATATTAGGACATAAGATGCCTAAATTAAGTTATTTGAGGAGTGTTAACCACTGCGCAGTAATAAGTCATTCCTAAATATATTTCATTGCCGTGAGTTAATTCGTAGCCGGCTAAATTTTCAAAAATATCAAAATATGCGGCGTAAGAGCTTGGTAGTGTCCGTCTGGCATGCTGACTCACATAACGATTTTATAAAATTAATGCTGATCGTTTAACCAAATTACTGTTTCGAAGTTCTGTTGTATTCGCTTAGAGATATTTTATGCAAAAATCGTGGCGTAAATCAGTCTTTAGTATCTTACATTTAAATAATCTAATTTCAATTCTAATGAATCTATATAAATATATTAACGAATGAGTCATGTTCTGGTTCTGTCTTTAATAAAGAGCATTGTAAAGTTGAATAGAATCTTCATACTCTCATAGATTTAATGCTAGAACACTGTATCCATAAAAGCTTACTTGCTAGCATACCAGCAGTAATATCAGTTTCTCATTTAGGTTTTGGGTACACCTGAAATCTAAATCAGGAATTCAGAGCTACGAATTGAATAAAACGAATCCATGATTAGAGGTGCATGTGTATTTGTTACCGTGTGTACATGTCTGCTCGCTACCATGGTTGTTATGAGTGCACATTTTTTTCCGGAGCGAGCAATTAGTCATTCGGCGAGAGGCAAATGGATTTTCCAATTTTCCCAGAATCTGGTTTTATTGAAAATCAGCGACAAAGGGAATATCCTCGAAATGTCAATGTCGCATTCCTGACCCAGTGCGTTTAAGGTTTGAATTCGAGCACGAGTGAGGAAATTTCAAGTGTCTTAAACAGAAATTGATGAAACATGAATAATGAAATCTTATTGTCTTTTGGTAAATGAAAATGGAAAACTTTGTCCTCAGTATTTATTATCGTACGACGCTTTTCAGCGAATCACCTTCGCCATCATCAGGTACAAATTCCTTCGCTCGGAATTTGTACGTGATGATGTAGGTGAGACGATGAAAAGCGTCGCACGATAATAAATACTGTGGACATACAAAAAGTTCTTCACTTTAATTTATTAATACAATATGTTCCACAACATCTCGCCGAACACCGTTGAATACATTTATTGTCTTTTGTTTATCCAGGATTTTTCCACTGATTATCGGAAATGATTTTATCAGTATCATGTCGGTTGACCGCTTTAGGTTATGTGTAGATACTTCTCAGAATCTTGGTGATTAAAGAAGTATTCCGAATAGATTAAAATGGGTAATTCTGCGAAAATATCTTAACATAAATTTCAATATCAATAACCGTGGGAAAACGATGTAAATTTCCACATTTTTTCATTTATAATGCTATAGAACTCTTTCACGCAATGGTTTGATGAAAAACGCTTAAAAGCTTCCATTATTTAACTCGGGCGAAAATTAATGAGTACATTCTTTCATGTGCGTATTTTCAGTGCAAAACTTGTTCTGCAATGGTAAAATAATATATGCTAAAGATAACTCGTGCATTGCTCTTGATGGAAGATGTTGATTAAATTGGCCATTTAGTTTCTAGTTTTAATTGAAGTTACCCACTTGAGTTAATTCATCGCAGGCTGAATTTCTAGGAAAAATAAAACAACATTATATTAAAATATACGGCTTAAGGTCTTGATTTTGCCCATCTGACGCGATAAATCATATAAAGATAACCTAAAATTAATGCTGAGTGAGTACCCAAAGTACTGTCTGAGAGTTCTGTTGTAGTCGAATAATGGAAGTGATTTCTGCACTACTGCACATTATACAACTACTTTGCTAGCGCTAAGTTTCGCTAAAAAAGATATTATTATTATTATCAACTATATTATGACCTTCGTTATTTCTTTGATATTGAAATAACTAAATAATGGCGTTAAATTAAATGAAATAAATATATGCCATTCAGAGATTCTATGATGATCCAGCATGGCACTACCTCATTTATGTATTAATTTCATTTACCTTTAAAAATTATATATATTCTTTTTCTGTATTTAAAATTTTGCATCATAGACAAGGCAAATATTGTTGTGTAATGAGGAGTAATGTATTGGAACTATTAAGAAGTTTTTACAAGTCTTTGAAAGCATTTGTTGCCAGTAGAAATTCTTGTTTCATATTTATTGAATAGATCTAATTAATTCCTTTTAACATTTGGTTAAGCATTTAAAATAAACGGTATTACTTTCATAAGCTAGTGAAATAAAATTATTTTAATGTTATACCTCTTGTGTAATAAGTAGAGTTTGCGTCATATTGCTGAGAAGTATGTTATAAGCACGCTTTATTATGCTCAGGCATTATCACTACTGGAAAAACCTTTGATCTTCTTGGTAAAGGTTGAAAATTCTTGGCTCGCAACAATGGAATCATTTGCAGATGTACCTGAGTGAGTACGATCAGGTAACATCGTCATGTTCCCTTCTTCTTAGCTAAGGAGCAGGAATGTCGCACATTTTAGAGTAGGTATGCGATTTGGAGATTTATCCTTAAGTGTATTTGCTTGTTTTATTTTGAGTTGGATTGAAGGGTATAGTCTCATTCATTCATTGTGATTAGTGAATTGAGATTTAATTGATCACACCATGGGCTCGTTGTTAATTTATATTTGCATTAATGCTCGTATTAATAATATAGAGAAGAATTGTGAGTATGTTTAATTAGATGACAGTTTTTAGTGGTTCAGCTGATGTTCCCTTCATTCTTATGGATTGAGATAAATATATGTAAAGTACTCTCTTTGAGTAACTCAACCCCTGTCTTTTCATTGTACGATTTTATGCGCATTTCTCTATATCATTTAAAAAATCGATTGTTGTGATAAATACAAATTATCTGTTTTATGGTATAAGGCAGACGTTATCATGAAGCTTGCAGCTATTTTCCTCGTGTTTTTATTTTAATATAATATTATATAATTTTATTTTAATATACACTAATAGCTTTTTTTCTTGAGATGAAATTGAATATATAATTAAAACAAATATAGGCTTATAGCTTACCGACATAGACTGGGAAATTTATTTTCTACTTTGCAGCGTAAACGGTTGAAATACGGGTCATGGCGAGGATGATGCCGATTTAAATTGGCTCATAAAATAATTTTTGCGCTTGTTAAATTTATACCCAATAAACTTTATTAATGGTAGAAATAAACTTCTCTTTTTATTATAGCCCAGTGAAATAGCGAACGCCTCGCAGTCATGTCTTTGTCTAAATTTCGTCTACCGCCATGTTTGATTGTTCCTCATGATCACTGCCACCCGAATTGGAATATCAACATTTTAACTCGGAATTGTGAAACGGTTGGTTTGCTTATTGGTTTGTTTAGTCATGATAATTATTTCACGGGTAATTTTCGTATGATCGAAAGCCTTAAACTGATCATCGAGCTGCACAAAAGCTTTTTTTTATTATTTGAGGTCCAAATATACGAAAATTGATAAGGGTACTCTACAACGCTGTAAAAAAAGCTTACCCGGAGAAGTAAATCACATACATTGACATTACTGTGCATTGTATAAAAATTGGACATGACATCCGCTGTTTTGATCTTCATAGAAAGACAATCATAAGTGAAATGTTCTGCTGTCGAAACTCAGGGCTTCTTTAATTCAAAAGTATTGTCATTCCCCTCGTATAAGATGTACATGCACCGTAGTTGATTCAATGGCTAAGAATCTACATAATTAACCTGCTGCATTATCGGCAATTGCAATGCAAAGGATAAAAATCAGCGCGTATGTAACTCTCGTTATTTGTGGCGCAAATAGTTAATAATGAACACGCAATCACATATTAAAGTAAGAAAAGTTTATGCTGGAATAATCAATGAAGCGATCTTAAATGCAGTCGTTTGCTGTGCCGGATCACCTGATGTAAACAAAAGCTGCCTTCTTTGCTTCGCATGGTACCTCACCCCACCTCGTCGAAACGGCATCAAAGGCTTTCGCTGATTGGCTGACTATTTAGCGGCTAAGTGTCAAATTCGGAAAGTTCAACTTTAATCACATTCGACTTCATTTTCTTCCTCTGAATATTAGGTGTTATTAGTTTATATTTATTGGTTAGCTTCCAATCATGCGTCATTCTTGGTTAGAAATCAAGAATGTGCGCTTCTACCTCTGCTTATGTTTGTGAACCTTCAAGTACCTAATAAGATCACTTTTTGTGGTGAAAAAAATGACCAAATAAAAAATTATGTTCATATTAGATTGAAAAAAGCCAGTTTTATTTCCTACGATGCTCTACACCAGTCATACTCTCTACCAGTCTTCGCCGTGTGACTTCCATTATGCTAGTGTTTACGATAGGTATCATGCAAATCATGTATCGTATTATTTGGCCTCGACTGGGTCGTTTAAGAAAATACATTTATATTTTACCTGTAATGGCTGCCATGAAGTTCTTCTTCATCAATATGTAGGCCAAGTTATGACTTATGCCTGAAATGTCAAGAAATTTCAATTAATTATGTTCATTAAGTGTCAATACTTTTCATGCATGGCCGTAACCGCTTTAATTGGGTTGAATTATGTCTCATAAAAATAATTGAATAGTTGCCTCAGAATACGCTAAACTTCAGAGTTTTTACTTTCCCCGGAAGAATATTCCTAACTATCCTCGATTACTTAGAATGCAATGTGTCAAACGAGCGGGGTTGGATAAAAAATGATGTTATATAGCTGCCTCTTCCAAGCACCGACGTAAGACGCCTGTAGATTACACAAAAATAATGAAGATTATTGCTGATATATTTCCAAAAATATGAAAAAAAACAAGCAGTGGGTAGTTGGTGAAATCAGATGGTTTCGCTGGAGATAGGGCTTTCATTATGTTGGATAGGCTCCCTGCTTCTGGTTGGTAGTATAGACTGGTGGCTCGAGATAAAATTTATGAAGATGATAACCACGCAATGTAAATCAATGAGTATATAATTTGCTTGCTTGAAAAGATAGTGACACTAAGTTTAAAGAGGGGACTGTAAAACTCTCAAATCGATCAATTTAAATACCTTTTTGGATGAGATACCTGGCATAGCGCTGCTGCGAAGTTATCACAAATGATACTTATAATTCGTCAGCTATGGTAACGTCTGTCAACCCTTTTAATAAGAATGGCTACAATACAGCCAACTGTGAACTGGTGCTATTCCTTATTTCGTTGTACGATTTTATTGGAAAGTTTTTGTTAATGTTCATTTCAATATTGCTCCGCTGACAGTCCTTAAGCAGAATTTAGAGAAATGCATTTTGCTCAATTTTCTCTCTCATTGATTAACGCTCTCTTTGTACATAGTTTTAGGTTTAGTCGTCGAATTATCTTTTTGAATGTTCTCCTGTACATATCGTACTTTTCTCCTTTTTTATTAATGATTATTGAATCTTATGGTCAGTTTATCTCACAATGTTATTACCTTATTATTGTGTTGTATTTTCATCTCTCACGTCTTTAAGAGTGACCAATCTGGAATTGCATAATTTCTTTTCTGTATTCCTTCCAAATGTTGAGTTGAAGGTTAAATAACTTCTTTTGGTATGTCCTTTTTTGTGCGGATACTAATATTAATACTCTTATATGGCCGTAGTTAAAAATATATTTTTTTATCATTTACCATCTTTATTGCCTGAGTTATTGTCTTAATAATAGCTCGGAAATTATCTGAATCCTCTGTAATTGATGTAATGTTTCTCTCATTTGAGAACTGGGAAAACAGTAAGAATATAGAGCTCTCATTTTTATTATCTACGTGAATTTAATTGTTTGCAGTTAGAAGTGATTGGCGACTAGAATACTCTTTTACAATCCCATCAAGCACGATAAAAATTATTTGGTTAGATAATTGCGTATATTCGAGCATGCGGCGTTAATATTTAAAAATATTTTTTTCCTAATTAATACTATTTCCAAATTTATCCGTCTTTGAGGCCTACACGTCTGCTGATAGGTAAATGCTCGCAGGAAGGTAGGAAATCAATTTGTGTAATTAATCCTTAAAGCTTGGAATCATTGGAGCACCAAAGCATGGTGAATGCGTTATTTCGTCGAATATAACTTTGACAAGAACTTTTTCCCGCAATAATGGCATCGCTCTTATTCTAAGTAATCAGTAGCGATGGATATACTTTCGCTGAACACTGGGCTGCTGAAAGAATGAGGATTATTTTGTCTTCCCTCCTCCGTTCTCTTGATTAAATATGGCATTAAAAACATGCGTTCTCCGCGGAATCTATTAAGGAATATTTGGGTTCGATCGAAAGGGGGAAAGGAAGTTTGAGTCCCTAAGTTTCGAGCGACTTCGTGCTACCTACCTCTCGACCCGTACCTCTCTCGGAGCTAATTTTCAAAAGGCCATCTGCCCCGAATAGAAACTCGAAAGGGAAGAGAGCAATCAGGCTGAAATAAAAACCATCCCCTTTCGGAAATCAGCCCATCTCCTCCTCCCCCTCCTCTCTCTCTCTTAGCTCCCCCCATTCGCTCTCTCCCTCACAGCACCTAAAGCTCTATCCCTTCACGTCCACGCACGAAACTTCCCATACCCTTCACTATCTACTACTCCCCTTTGGGCCCCCTCTGAGAGAGAGAAGCCTAAATTCCCATTTTCCACCCTTCCCCACCCCCCCTGCCATCTTCTCCATCCACTTTCCAACCACCTTTTCCCGTCAAGTATCCAAAAATCCCCCTCTCCCCTCATCCATCCAGAGAAGAAAAAAAAGGCAATGCCTTGCGATTCCATGGAACCAAAACGAAAATATCCCCGAAAACAAAACGGTTTAATTTTTTTTTTTGAAAAACGTTTCGGAAAGGGGGAATCTTTTTACCGTTTCCCTTTTTCCTGCCGGGCTACTCCCCCCCCCCCTTTCCCATCCGCCTCTTGTCTTATGCCCGCCATCGTGCTATGGCTCTGCTTGGAAAGGGAGTTTGGGAGGAGGGAGGTGGGAGAATGTATTGGGGAGGAAAAGGAAAGTATTTTCTTATCCAGCGACCTCTTCCATGTCTCACGTCATCCACGGGGCGCACGCCAGCGCACGAAACCCTGGGTAGGTAGAAAGTACGCCGGGGAAAATAAAACCACCCTCTGATTCTGTCGCTCATCGGTTCTCTCCGCCCATCCCTACCCATTTTCGATCTCTTCTCTGCCGCTTAACTCTCGGACCTCCCCGTAGAAATATCCTTGAGAGTGACTTCTTAGCTTCGAATGGGTGGATATTTGATGAAGGCCTTGGAATTTTATCTTTTTCAAAAATGAAATTGGTATACGTTCTGTATTTGGACTTCATTGTGAATATTTTCCCTTTTTTTCCGTGGACAACAGTGCCAAATATATAGATATTATATTATTGCACCTAATATAATGCGCTACTCGGATGCCTACTTGAAGTTATCTCTGTATCCCATTAGCAACTTCTTGGCCTTTAGAGCTGAAACTCCTCAAACTTGAATGTCCTTGTCTTGGATATGGTGAAGTAAGAAACCATTTGTCATCGTTTTTTTTCTAACGATTCCTCCGAAAATGCGCTCAGGATCCTTCAATCCTACTTGAATTCTTCATCTAGCGTGCAAGTAGCTGCGATATAAGGATATGTTTTACGCCTTTTTATCGCAATCAT
Source organism: Ischnura elegans (assembly GCF_921293095.1). Taxonomy (NCBI): domain Eukaryota; kingdom Metazoa; phylum Arthropoda; class Insecta; order Odonata; family Coenagrionidae; genus Ischnura; species Ischnura elegans. Next base: position 31,524,800 of record NC_060250.1, on the reverse strand, counting down.
TCCATAATACTATTTATAGCTCATTAATTATAATAAGAACATATTTTAATTTTTTTAGCTCACCCTAATGGGATCCATATAGTTTAAGAATTCTAATGCCTCTTAAAATTTTTGCTTTCCGTCGCTTTTTATAATAGTTAACACATAATTGGGACTTAGTATTTACTGCTATAATAGAATTCATGAGTATTGCAGAATCTGTACTCAAGTAAGCGGTAATCTTTCAGAATAGATAATGAATCAGAATAAGTCTAAATTTTTTTATGAGAAATTTTCATTGACTTTGGTGTGTCGAAAGTGGAGATATATTTTTATTTGAACGAAATCTATTTAGACAACCCCGTAAAATTTTTAAATTTACGCATCATTATTGGGTGGAAGACTTAATGCTTTCCAGGTGGATAATAGCCGAGTCATTTTTTTGCTGCAACCACGCCACGCGCTCCATATGCGTCGATATTTCTGGCCTCGAAAAGATGGAAAAGCATTCAATCGAAACGTCCTGACATTTTTGGAAGAAAGAGAGCAATGCACAACAATAATCATGGGAGATTTTTTGTTTTTATGACATTTATTTCTTGCTTTTAGAATGAGTGGAAAAGAAAATCAAAAGTTTCTCTGTGCCTCTGTCTCCATGTTCAAACGCTCGGAAAACTAGTTCTGTCGAGTTCTGCGATACCTGCACTAGGAGTGACGCGTGGACGGACGGCTACGGAAATAGACCGTGCGAAAGAGGAGGAATGCGGATCGCGGCGTGAGTTGGACGAGATTAAAAAGCGGGTTAGATAGTCAAGGGGATCAAATTGAAGTGAACGCAGGGGGATGAAAGGGGTAAGGAGTAGGTGTATATAAACGGAATTCGTCGCAATGCGAAGTAGGAAGGAACGGGTTTTATATTAGTTACTCGGCCGATGGGAGAATATGAAAGGGTAGGGAGTGTTTGGAAGTGGAGGGAGAGGGGGAGAGAGAGTGGATATCACGCCACAGGATGGCGTGCAGAGGCGGACCGGGGCGGGAGAGACATCTCCGGGCGGCACGTCCCGTCTGAGAGCAGTTTTACGGGAAGTTGGTGGCTGGAGGGCAGAAGGAAGGAAGGGCAGGAAAATCTGTAAGGGTTTGGCGGAGGCAGTTATTGGGCAAAGAATCGGTGCGACAAGCTTTGGCATGGAAGTAAATGTCTTCAAAGTTGGATGGGGTTATTCAGGGTGCCTTCCGAAAGTAATACAATTATTTATTTAATAATTTACTTAACAGATTTGAAAAAACACTAAATTTTCCAAGGTACTGTCCTTGAGCCTCTACATATTTTTTCCAGTGACTTTGCAATGACGAGTGCGAGTACACGTCCAGGAAGGATTCTTCTGGGACCTCTCGCAAGGTCTTTATCGCGACTGATTGTGTCTCCTCTAAGGGCGAAAAATTGGTTCATTTCAGGGCTGCTTTAATCCGAGTTAGCAGAAAAAAGTTATCTGGAGTGATTTCAGGACTGTATTGGGGTTGGGGCAGCGTTTGAACTTGGTGTTTGAAAACCCGTTCTGATAACCCTTTTTCGGAAATTCAGTTGCATAACTTTCAGAACGCATCCTGCATATACCTCAGTCACGGTATTTCAGTACATAAAATATACTGCAGTACTAAAATAAGCACTCGAGTTACCTATATTAGAGTGGGTATTTGATAAGGTAAGGTAAGAGGAGACGTAAAGAAGAATAGGAAAAGAAAGGGCATTGTGAAGTACCATAGGTCATGTCATAAGACATAGAAATTACGTAAGATATATATAAGTGGGGAAAGTGGAAGGAGACATCCTCCGAGGAAGTCACAGGGATACGCACTTGAGATATAAGGACTCGTGGAACAAAAATATCAGGTTTCTGAATGAAATAGCTGAGGAACGCGAGAAAGGGGCTTCAGTATAACAAAACTAGAATTGAAGTGCTGTGAATGAATGAAATTTGAGTACTCAGAAGAATTCGTCACTTGGAGACAGTATCTATATATGAATATATTTTCATGCTCTTGAAAACAACACCAGTGGACCCTCTATATCGGGGGTAGTAACAACAGCGAGGAATGGCTATCACCCATGATTTGGCGATGAATGTCTTGCCCATTCGGGACTGGACTGGGACGGGCCTGTGACTTAAATTGCTGGGTGGGCGACGATTCTGCCCCACTGTGAAAAAATATGAAAATATTGGCCATGCAGAACTTGGACGGCGTTGTTGTATTAACATAAAAGTGCCTAACATTGCTGTTCGGCACATGTGGTATACTCCTGCTTCGAAGTAATCACTTCCTCTTGTAATTAGTAATTTTCTTGGGAGACGAAAGGCAAATTTATGAATTTGGCAATATAATTACATTTGGTGATTTCAATATCATCATGGCCATATTGATGTCGTTAAATAATTATCAATGATCCTCCGTTAGTAGTAATTAAATTGGAGCCTTATTTTGGCCTTTGATCCTCGGAAACGATAAGACTTGATGAGGCTGGGCGCAGCTTCGTTGTACTCCATTTAGATTAATTTACGTAATCAATCGTATTGTCAACAGGTCCTCTTGTGTAGGTTTACATTTTTACTGTAATTTTAAGTTATTTAAACTTACAAGGCTTTGTTTTATACTTTCTTTTTTAACTCTCTCAGTATCCAAAATCGCGTATAGAAACTAGCCTAGAGGCAGAGAATGGCATGCACTGCTTTTGCTCTGTTGCTTCGTTGAACGAGATGAAGTAAATTCAAGTTAATGTAGTTTCCACTGTTTCCTTATTTATCCATCGCTAATGACCGATTTGGATTCGGGACTCCTCTGTCGTGCATCGATGTATGGTGTGAGTAATGAGGTATTTAGAGTAAAAACTAAAAAGAACAAGTACTTCCTCTTTCCATTTATACGCATCAGTCACTTTAGATGATTCCCGGAATGAAAACAACGAATAAAACTTTCGGTTTTTAGTTTAGTCTGTAAGTTGTGTATTTTTACTAAGCATTCCGCATTCTTTAATTACCAACACATTCATGAATTTATTTCAATGCTTCTGGAAACAACATCTATGGGTCTTTTACACCGGGGAAAGAAACAACAACGGGGAATTACTGTCATACAAGACTTGAATATTAATGCCTTGTCCATTCTGGACTGGATCCCTTGACTTTTGGTATGGTGGGCGACAATTTTACTCCAACAGTTACTTGGATGTGAAACCCTTTCCCCAGGCCATTTCCTATTTCTTCGGTATGGTATGCTATGGTACTTGGAGGAGGCGACCGATGCCTGAGGTCATTTGCGCCATGAGGGAAGGGTAGGGAAGGAAGGAAGGGTGGAGAGAAACCTGGCGTCGGCATTAGCCTGCTCTTAGTGAAAGGTAGCTAGGGGACCACAGCTTAGCGTCCTATTCGACGGACGGAATGTCGCGCTTGAAATGTCCTCCACACAACACTCAAACCGGGATCGGGCAATCTCTTAAAACTCTATGACACTGCCAGGATTTGAACCCGAGCCCGCCGGGTGGGATGCCAACACTCTAGCCACCACAGCAACCCGATTCCCCGACTTCTTTCTTGTCGGCGTTTTTGTATTACTCGCATCGATGTGGATGTGGGTAAGGAACCATGGAATATGGCAAAGAAAATTCTTTTTAAGGGCGGTGAAGATTCCGATGATGATCCTAGGATACTCGGGTTTAGGTAGCCCTTACGCATCCTTTTGTCAACCATCTTAATCGATGTGCCATGGCAGAACGGGGAGGATAGCTATTTTGGAGCGATAGCAAATGCTTTTGGACACGCGACACAAAGGTGAACATGAGCATTTCCGAGCGATATAAGCTCGGAATAGACCGTAATTGCTGTTCTCCAGGCCCTTTTAATACCATCCGTCCAATGGAATGTGAATATCAACGGTAGTCCAGTGAGTAATGCTGGTCCAATAAACTATGTTTTCACTTTAAAAGCCAACTATTTAACCGAATCCATCACGTATATCTCCATTTTTATTGTTAAACTGTGCAAATGACACAGTGTGCCATCTTGCTTTTTATATACTGCCAAGATTTCCTAATTCGTATCCGGATCGCATTTATAGGAAGCCCGTAATCGCTGAGAAAGAAAGTGAATCCCCGGTTCTACTTATTCAACCCTTGCATTTCCATAAAAAAAACTTTAGTCCCTCACTTTTTCATTTGAGTAGTTGGAGGTTAATTGATACAACCTTTGCAATAATTGGCCACTGAACGGTTTTAATGGTAATTCTGAATGTGGTTCATTATTTTATCCTTTATGAAGTTCCTGACAATGAAAGTAATATTTATCAACCTTTACCTTAATTGCGGCTATGGTTGGCAACAAGATCACGTTCTACCTGAAAATTGTTTATCTCAATTTTAACCTTGCAAATTGTTTTTTATTATATGTTGTCAACAGAGTTTTTTTTCTAGTTTTATGGCTAATAAATTATTCTCCTCATTAACGCATGCTTAAGACTCATCACTGGTATCATTTCTAGCGAATAATGAAATATTAAATTCTAATTACAACACGTTGAATATATATTGCTATAATTTCATTGCCTATGTGGCTTGATTTTCTTCTCTTCCGAAATCATTCCACAAAATCTGTGTGGCTTTATCACCACATATTTTTTTCAAGGAATTTCTAAAAAAACTGAAAAATACAACCTCTTAAAAATTAGTTGCTCTTTAACATATCATTTCAGGCTTTCGGATGTAGAATAGCACAATTTTCTTTCTAAAGTGCTTGTAATATATACGTGAAGTATTTCATACGTCCTGCCATTTATATAAAACGTTCTTTCTTGGTTTCTTCCTCTGTTTGATTCATTACTAACTAACTCGAATAGAATATATGTAAAAACTGGATTTCCTGAAGGAAAGGTAGCGATTTATGGATAGCGGCAAGCTCAAAGTACATGCAAGCTGAATGAAGGGTGAAGGAAAAAAATAAAGGCTTAATGAAAAAAGCAACGCCGGAGGAATTCTCGCTTTTGTGGGCAATTTTCAAACCTGCGAGGAAAATAGCGAAGGGACTCCCCAGGAAAAAGAAACGGAGAAACGTTTCACGGGAAGGGTCGAGAGAGTAAGATTGGATTTATATATGTGTAAACAAGGTTCCCGAATGTGTTCGAGACACGTTTCATGCATGCAAGCCCGGCACAAGTCACAGGCAGAGAGGGCGGGGGGGGGGAGGGAGGAAAGAATTGCACTATTGCACTTGATTGAGCTAAAATATTCATAGGTCGGGCGGAAATGGATGCGGAGATGCGAAACGAGGGCATAGAGAGGGAGGAGGGGGAAAAGGGCAAAGGGGGGGGGGGGGGATCGGGGGTACCTGGGAAAAAAGGAGCAAGTTACGTGCGATGGACGAGGAGAGGAAGTTTCCGCGGGGTATAGGGTAAAGGGATGGAAGACAGGGAAATGAATTGGAAACGAAACAATACACCCTGTTTGTTTTCACGCTGCTATGCAACGCGGCCTGCGCGACGTCAAGAGGTTACTCCGTCTTCATCTATCCTCCACAAACTGTTATTTTTCTTACGTTTCCGGTCATTCCTGTTGCTCCAAAAGATGCCTAAAGCATCTCCAATGGTTTTAATTAAGTTTTATTTTTATGCCCTCGTGCTTGGAGAAGAAGAAATTTGTAAAAGGAAATAGGTAGTTACGGATAGCGTTCTGATCGAGGATTCTGTGACAGTTATGTGCGGTGGAATGTGTTCACTTAAGAAATACTTCAAATGGATTTCTCTGAATCAATCTACGTGGCAGAGTGGGTAATGGTACTGTTTGATGAGGCGGGAGCTTAAAGGATTTCTCCTTTTTCTGCTTCCCTCTCTTTTAATTAAGCCTCTATAACTGCTTACTTCAAATTAATCGTGGCCAGAACATGATCGCACCAGGATAAATTCACTGTCCTTACGATTTTCAACGCTTTATTCTGGGTGTTCGGTGATTTCCTATTCATTTAATTAAAGGGTGTAAATTGTAGAATTTTTAATTTTTATTGGTTAAGTTCATTTTTTTTAATTCTGGCCATTAGTCTTTTTATGCTTAGCTTAAGAATATTCTTATTTGAATTCTCTTACGAATGATGCAGCTTTTGAAAGAATTCTAAGCATTTTTAAAGTTTTTATCAGCGCTAATAGCTATCGGTATTGTCACCTTTTTATTTTTCCATTCAATACGTTCTCTTCCTAGGAATCAGATAGCAAGAAAGTACTTTGTGGCACCAAAAAGTTGATAAAATTAACTTGGGTGCTGAGGATCTGTTGATTGATTTGTATTTTTTTAAAAGGAGTTTGCGTTCATAAGTACGAGTGCACAAACCAATATTTTGGTAACCGGAGTTCTGTCTTTCTCTCACTATAGTTCATAATTAAGAATTCTTAAAGATACTTTTTAAGGTATTAATCGTGGGATTGTAATGGATGACTTTTAAACATTCCGCTTTTCCATTAAAAACCGCTGCAGTCGATTTTAGTGTCCTCAAGCAATCTCTCCCATTATTGAATTTCTTTGACTATGGGAGTACAGTATACTGGGTACTGGGTAGATAGAAATAGAGGAATTGTGTGTGTTTTCTATCCATCGCAACTTAAATATTCTTCATGTTTTCGACTTCCCTCGCATACGCATGGTGGGATGAAATCAAAAAAAGCTGACCAAAACCTCTGAAACGGTGATTTTCAGCCAGGTAATTGCTACTTCGCATGGAAATGTACACATTGTTTGTGCATGACTTCCAGCTTTTTCCCATTAGGAATATACGTCGTGAAAAACCTCTAGAAACTTTCATAATAAAGCACTTCTTCGATTTCCTCGCAATATTACCAAAATTAATCTCTACCTGCAAATTAATGGATATTTTTTAATGGAAGATATCCCTGGCTATTGTAAATTGCTGTTCGATATGGTTAGAGATAAAATGTTGAGGGCACAGCTCATTGAATGAAAGTGTATAGAATTATCGTCCGTAAGCTTTCGAGGAGGAAGTAAAGCAGTTATTGTAGCTGTGTTTTCAAGTTTAACCGCTGTTACAATAAAAGCAGTGCAAAACATTGGAGAGGAAAAACGAGCCTCGCAATTTTATTGAGTGATTGTTTTTCTTGCAGAGTTATCCTCTGACAGCAAACTGTTTTTAGAACGTTCTGAAAATATTTACGTAGGGTATTCTAGATTTGATTCGAATGTTGCTTTCCGTTTGTTTGCTTATGTTTAAAAAAATCAACTTTTCTATTTCTATACATCACATTATTTATAATCCATCGTATCCTAGAGAATGTTTCACGATTTTCTTAACTACTCAGGCTGCACATGGTCAACGGCTTTCATGTTTTTCATGGCGGTATCGTATTATCAACTTAGTGTGAAAATTCAGCGGTGAATATTGAGTTTAAACACTGTGCTGGTTATTTCTGATTACAAAAGATGCATTTTTAGAAAATTTGTATAATTCTTATATCAATACTTGAGAAATTTCGAGGACAGAAGGCTTTAAATTGATGAAATAAAGTAAAATAAAAAATGGTTATTACGTCGTCTTGAGATGATATAATTGGAAATATTGGAACTCTCTATGTGCTCTCATGGTTCTTTCAGAGGCTATTCGAGATTTTTTTATTGCCGAGAATAACGCAGTGTATCTTGCAGCTTCTTGGTTTCCCGTGAAGGTGTGACTTATTGCCCAGGTCGGGAGTCGACGCTCAGCGCCGCCGTATATTTCTGCCTCCATTTGATTCCGCCGTACACGCGGTTCTGCTTGGGGTTTCTCCCTGGGTTCATATTTCCAATTACCCCTTTTGCAATTCATTTAGCTCTTGGAATTAAGCCATAGTGTCTTCTTAAAGTGCCCCGACGGAAGGGCAGGTGGACCGAGGCACAAATTTTGTTTTTTTTCCGAGGTCTGGTTCGAAAAGGTTACGATGGTAGTGGTAGTAGTTGTCGGAAGTTGAGATATCTTTCAGCTCGGCCCACTCCTCGTGTTCCTCCGTGGCTCCTCTCCCGCCTCCGCTATATCTCCAGAAGTAATGGATTTCCGCACTTCACTTATCATTTTTGAACCCCGACTATCCGAGGTTCGCACTGTTACTTGCGCCGGAGGAGGGTCGCAAGGGGCGACTAAGTTCGACCATGAAAGTGTCAGCATCGCAGTTCAAAGGCGGACGCAGCTGGATACCGTTCAAAAGAGAACCGTAAAAATGTCAAGAGGTTGCGATTCATACTGAATCTCCTTGGTCTTTTACAGTAGCGTTTCTCTACGAATTATGGTTATGTGACCGTGACGCTTGTTTGAAATATGTTTATCACGTGTACAGTTTAATAGTTAGTAATATATATCGACGTGGGAATAATTGTCAGATGACTGGGATCGTAAATATTTATTTTTTATTTTGGACAGAGATAGCATCAAGTAAAAACTGTCCTACATAATCGTGGACCAAGCGTAACGTATCGTTTTGTTATTATAGCTTCCCTTGAATAATTATACCAGGTTGAATTTTGTGACAAAATTATCCAGCGGTCAGAAGCAGTTGTTACCTGTGCATTTATGAAGTGAACTATCTACTATTCCGTAGTATTTTGTTTTTAAATCACGAAGAGATATTGATTAAATATACTGGGTTATTTTCCCGTTGGGGTATCACTATCAATAATACACTTTATTTCCAATGTGGTCTCTTTATCCATAGCAAGCATTGAATGGAGTACAGCGAGTCTCCCATTGAGAAAAATTCCAGGCCCTTGGGGATTTTCCGTGTTTGCCAAAAATTCTTGAGATTTTCTGTAAACTCTTGGGAAGAGGAGGAAATTTTTTCCCCACGTCGACATAAGCGCCGGACAAGCTTCTTGATATGTTTACTCGACGTGCAGGCCAATATTTCTCTTTTTAACTTTGTACGTGCTGAGGCGGGCATCTATTGCAAAGTTCTTGGAAAGTTTTTCATCTATCTTATGGCACTTGAATTCAAGTTTTCACGCCACAGGAGTAGCCTTACTGACTTCCAATACAGCCATCCCTCTCTCCCTGGGTGACTACCCTCGGGGAAAAATCGGGTAACCAGGAATTACTTGACTATTTATCACAATTAGTCCGTATTTTATTTTGAATCTATCCTTGGTGTCTGGCTGTGTAAATTGCAGCAAAGTGCTAATGCTGAAATTTTTGATTCTATAAAATCTGTCTACTTATTTAGACGTTGAGCATTAATTATCACCCTGAAATTACACTGTGTGCACTACAGGTATGCACATGACTGAATAAGCCATATTGTGCCCTTTTTGCAATCCATATTGTCGAAAAACGTACTATTATACTGCTAGCTATCCATTTTGAACTGATTTTTATATCTATCCTGCTGAATATCCCGTTTAATATATCCGGTGCAATTGATCATTAAGTTTAATGAGATTGATGTTATATCCACTTACTTAAAGCTTACTTTTATAATGAAAGGGGAATGTCGTCATCCAATATTCCCGAGTTTTTAAAATTCCTTTACGGATGGTTTTTGTAACCCCTAATTCCCAGGAATCTGAAAAGTCGTTTCCTGAGTTTAAGTTTCCCATGGGCCGGAATAACATAATTTAAAACTCTTCAGCCCAGAGTGTTTTGAGAAATCCTCTCCGACGGAAGTCGAACGCGAACCCGAGAAGAGAGGGAAAAAAATCTTCGGACTACAATTCTAGATCTGACGAGATTACTCTGTCCTGTTCTAACGAAAACGTGGCTGATAAGTAAGAGCTTCTAAACCTCTCCCATTTTCTTGTCCATTTCCTTCGGCATATACCCTAACCTTTCCCTACCTCAGCAACTCACACCCCTCGGTCTGTGTGTATGAGCTCCCGCTGGCCTGATCGTAGGCGTCGTACGATAGGGGAGAAAGTGTCATCTGCTGAAAAGTGTGCGACATCGCCCCGCCATGGATACTGCTTAGCAGTGGAAAGATGAACAGAACGGGGGAAGAAGGGCTATCTATCCTGGGGAAGGATGAGGCGAGTTGTGCTCGTTGAGTTGTGCTTACGCAGTTGTGCTCGTAGGGAATGCTGTACTATATTGAAGGAAATCACGGTTTGTACTGCGGAAGTCTGGTAACCCAAAGCCTCGTAGCCTAAGGTACCAACGGAAAAATTCCCCCCTCAAAAAAGTGAGAGGACAGATTTAGTTTAGCATTTAGTGATAAACATGCAGAGTGAACAAAACAATTCATTTTATAATTATCTTTTCAGTTCTCGTGACGTCTGTCAATATTTTTATTTTTATCTATATTAAAATATTTTTTTCAACACTCCCTAAAACTACTTGGCGGAAAGAAAGATAGGCGTACCATAACAATTGCAGGGGCTTGCTTGTTCTTTGATTTTACAGTTAACGTAGCTATCTGCAAGGTCTGGGGAAAATGGAAGGCATTGAAAGAGCCTAGTGCTCCCCGTGGCCGTAGTACAAAGTCACGCTTGCTTCACACATTTTGTACTTACTATTTAGATAAATTGTGCTAGGAGATCTAGTCTTTAGGTATGGACTTTTACCTATGCCTTTGGATCGTGCCTCTATCCATATTGTTGGTGAGAAGACCTTTATTGATATCTATTGGAGGGTTTTGAACCAATAATTCGTTGGAAATGATAGAAGGAAGGCTATTGCAAGTCACAGTATAAATTCATTTTGTGAACATGAATGCTGAAAATATTTGATTACACGGCAAGAAAACTATTTGCGGCCAATTTACGGCCAATACCGCCAATATTCTGGGAAGGTGCTACGCTGAATGTCGGAGTACTTTCAATCCATTCCTAAGGAAGTGAAATCAGTCTGGATGCCTCATAAGGTCTTGATTGTGAATTTAAATGAAGGGGACTGATTTTTTCATGGTATAAAAAATTCAGAAAAATATGCTGTGAAATTTGTAAAGTAAGTTTCGTTTCGTATGTTAGTTATGTGAAATCAGTTTGGTCAATGATAATGAAAGTCATATGTCGTGTTGCTTATAAATCGTGGTGATGTTCCAAGCTTTTAATTTAACCAGTAACATTTCATCAAGATAAATATTTAAATATAAACGTACTGCCAGCTGCAACTGTAGGAGTGAATTTTCATTTTGTTTTCTAGTTGGACAGTGTAATCATAGAATTAGTGTACGAAAATCTTTGGCAATATGTATTACACATTATCCTGAGTCTATTTATCATTTGTAAAATTATTGATGGTACATTGAAACTTATTATATTTGTTCAAAGGAACAGGATTTTTTCGCTTAATTTTGTAAATAATAATTACTTTTACTTAATACTCAACTTACTCACCCTTGATATTCCACGAAAAGCATCGAATAATTTGGATATTTAATTATTTAGTGTCTAAAAATGATTGCCAAGCAAGAAATTTTTATATTTTAAACAAACAAAAAATATGATACCTTTATTTACTGCTGAAAAAATATTGAAAATGGCATATTGCACTAATATGACTAGAAGCCTGACTGGTTAACGAAATGAAGCGATTATTCCTGCATCTTCATTTACATGTTATAAACGTAAATAAAAAAATTCCCTGACGAGACGCAATTGTACGGAAGCTTGTTCCTCTGTTCTTGCAGCCTGTTTTCTACAGAATCGTTCATTGCCAGATAGGTGGGGCTCGGAGGACGAGTGATCGGTAGTGGGCATCGCGGAAATCGCGGATCGCAAAAGAACTACGAAAGAGCGCTTCTGAGGTCATAGACACGAATCAAAATTTTCCTTCTACATTTACGTAAGCTTGCAAGTACGCGACGGACATTACCCGTTTTTAACATCTTACAAAACGAGAATGGCCAACGGTTTAGATAATTTAATAGTAAAATTTCGTGTTCAGCGAAATAGAACCAAGAAACACAATGATTGTGTGGAATTAAAGGAATTTTCAACAAATTAATTGTTTTAAGAAGGTCGAACTGCATCGGCAAGTTCATTGGAGCTTTGCCGACCCATAACTTTTAATTTTGGAAAGTTGAATGGCGTCGTGCGGGCCCAAAGTACCTTGTGGAAATAAGCGAGCACATGAGGTTGCATGAGTAATAACTGATAATGAATCCCAAGTCTCATTAGCTCGAAAGCCTATTACAACGGCTACGATGTGTAGCACGTGTTATATTTAATGTGAACTGTTAACTATCGAGTTTTAATTCAATTTATTACAGCCATATGTATTTTGTGGTTATTTCAACAAGAATTTGAAAGCCTCCTCTTGCGAGACTATTTTTATTTTGTGCGATATTATTCGTTATTAAAGTGTGACGTTATATTTTTTATGGTGTTCCTATTTGCCAATGAATGAAACATCTTGAAAATTATCTTACTTCCATTAAAGCGGCGCAAGAGCATGGGCCATGGAAAATTACTCTCTGTAATAGTATTGCATTAGCATTTGTAGATTGGGAAATATTTATATTAGATTGAATGCGTTCGTTTAGTTAGGTAGTGACTAGTTTACGGAAAGTCTTGGGGCATGGATTTTGGAAAGGTTATACGCTTTCGTAGTAGGTATTGGCCTAGTTTCTTTTGGGGTTTGGAGGAAGTACTTATAAATACGCGTTGTTTTCAGGTGTGAAAAATTCTCATAAATGAAGGTATTAGAATTGAGCTGCTAATATGTTGATGATTAACGTATTCTTTTATAGCTATTGCGTTCTCTCTCTTCTGTCAATCCCTTCCATATTCGTATGTGTTGCGTCTCCCTTCCACCTTCCTCTTCCCACCACATTTGCCATCTCCTTCCCATTCCATCTCACTTCTTCCTTCCGCGAGAGTGGAATTTTTAAGGCTATAACCCTAACGACATTACCTAGAGGGATTGGGAGTGGATAGGTTTATTTCAAGCGCTGCTTTATGAGCGTACAAAGTTTGCCACTCGTCAAAAATTTCATAATTCGTGTCAGGTTCTGGCCATTAGAAAACTACAGTCGAGTTTAATTTTTCCGCTCGGACCGGAGCGGAGGTGGGATGTATGGGGAAAGGGTAGGTACTTCTTTTTTATGGAGAAACCCTTGAGTCACCAACGATAATTAAGAAAATAAGCACTTTTTTATGAGAAAAGGTTTTTACAACCCTTGGTAGTCGTACATTTGCCAACATCACAAGGGAATATTTTGATACACTTTACAAATCCAGTTCCTAGGCATAATCCATCCTGGAACTTCAGTTCTGATACCAATACAATACACAATTTGCTGCATGAGACATTTGCTAATGGAGTGGACCTCTTAGTTTGTCCAAGAAGAAATGTCATCGGAGATCGGAGATTGGGCATCAAAATTGGTCATTACCGCATCCTAATTGAGTGATATATTTTAAACTCTTTTATAATATTTCTAGATTCGGCTTGTTATTTTGAATTTATGTACAGGACTTATTATCATCATTATTCATGTCTCTAATTTTGTATAGACTTTTCTATCATAATCTGGTCGTGGGAGTGTAGGTTCTGAGTAACTAATCTTGATATTGATACCGATTTATGATCCAGGGCGTCGCTGTTAAGACCAAGAACATTTATTTCAAGCTTATGATCGGTTTTTATAACAGTTTTCACGCATTTTGAATGCATGACAAACAAATAAAAGTGAGTAATAAACAAATAACTGCATATTCAATTCAATTTTTTCCTGTGTATTAATATTTAAGAATTCTTCTTGGGCCCTGCACCAGGTTATTGGCTTAATTTCCGCCGTAATGGGAAGAAAGTCGTTTTCCGATGCGTCGGCGGAAATGAAACCAAGAGCCTGATGTAGAGCCTGAGAAAAATTCATAAACAATGAATTCCAAGCTCCTTTTGTTATTTATTAATTGATGCATGTCACGCAGCATATTAGCAATATATTTGACTTGATTTAATTAATATAGATATATTTATGTTAAATTTTGTGCACTTTTCACGCATATTTATACATTTACTATTTTAGTCTAATAGCCAACACCAAACGTAAAATATTATTCCGGGTTTTTGGGTTACATGGTATAAATATTTTTATCCCGATTGCTTTTATTTAGTACAATTGTGACCATTTACGACGGGGAATATTCAACATTTAACACTGAACGGTCTCAAACACCAATGTCCTGCATAGGAGGTATCCATCCAGGCGGGACTCGAACCCACGGTCTTAGGTTTGGCAGGCGAAAACTCTACCCCGCCGCTATCCACCGAGGTCTACGATTTCTCATATATTTCAGATGCGATAACACCATTGTTTGATAAAACCACTTTGCTGCAGTAGATTTCCAGCATGTAATGCTATCACTCATGCTTTTCAGTTTTTGATCGAAACCGATGGGAAATAATTGTCATCCTTTACTTAGTCAAAATTAAACGTTTCTTCTGGCAGTCATGTACGCTAGTAATTGATATTGTCAATCATATCGTTGCGAAATATTTTTCTCGCTGTCATTCATCGCTACCGAAATAGTGCCACCCACCCCAATTCCAGAGTAGTTGTTGTTTACACATACTGCATGGAATTCCTTATCGTAAAACTGCATTCTGTGGTTTGAAATTCTGATTAGTTGTGCGTTCCGGTGCCATGCATATTTCCGTGGTAGTTCCCTCATCACTCAGTTTGTACACAAACTTAATCAGCATCGCTTCCATAATCTCGTTAATTGCCGTTTGGAATTGCAAATTGCTGATATGTCTCTTGGCATTACCAATTTTGTGTGCCACCACTAAATCATCACCTTCCCTTGTTGCACGTAAAATTTAATGAAATCCTTCGTGAAATTTCCATTTCAAGTATGTATGATTTATTCCGCACGCGTGGAGAGGACTTTGGATTTTCGATGCAGGGCCCATCAAACTTGTCACTTGGCCGCCGCTCGAATATTTCATCGCTCCGTGAATGGGGCGCCGTATTAATAGGTGGCATTCGAAAACCAAGCCCTCTCGACCGATTTACCTGCACCAACAGCGCCACCCACGAGGAACACATCCAAAAGGCGAAATCTGAGTTGGGTGGATTTAACATTTAAAGCCTCCTTCTCTACCCCACCGTGTCCACTATGCGAAACCGTTTTGGTTTCAACGTTCATATTCACGGTATGCCGCGAAGTAGGACTGTTCCAAATGCACCTAGGCTGTGACTTGAATATGCTGACTGATTCTGTGATGATTCTTTTCGTCCAGGTAATCGAGTAGCCAAATGAGTATTTGACTGCTCCAGATGAGTAGGATAATATCTCCCTGCGGACAAGTAGAAAATAAAAATAATATCTTGAATAGAGTGCAGTAGGATTTAAGATTTAAATCCTATGCTCCACTGTTTGCGTCACATGAATCCATTTAGATGCAAGTGCATCCCTCATCGATATGCTACAAAATAGGAGTATTCCAAATGCACCAAGATAGGTACTCGAATATGCTGACTGATTCTCTAATGATGTTATTCGTCCAGGTAATCTAGTTGCCGGAGGAGTGTTTGAGTTTTCAAGATGAGTAGACTAATATTTCCTTGCAGACAAGTAGAATAATGTCTTGAAAAAAGCCTCGGAGGATTGAAGATTTAAAGCTTCCCATCCTCGGCTTCACTGATTGCTTCGTAATGAAAGGAGAAAGTCGCTTGCACCACTTCGGTGCAAGTGACTCTCTCCCTTCTGTATGCCACGAAATTTTATGCATCTAGATAGATACTACAACATCCATACATGTTCTGTTATGATGTTATTCGTCTAGATAAGTAAGTATTCAGGCGAAAATCTGAATTCTCCAGAAGAGGCGAGGCACAGGCCCAGCTATTCCGCCTCGGGTATTCTTATTTTCTCTACGAATGTAACACCGTGGTTCGCATGAATACCGCACCGCCGTTTATCCATGCATTCGTGTTGATGCGTGAGTAACCAAACCGTTTTATGGGCACTCTAGTATCTGATCGGGTACTCGAATTTCTACCAGAGTTATTGCCTTACTGTTTTGATACATGAATATT
The DNA here is from genome assembly GCF_921293095.1 of Ischnura elegans. Classification (NCBI taxonomy): domain Eukaryota; kingdom Metazoa; phylum Arthropoda; class Insecta; order Odonata; family Coenagrionidae; genus Ischnura; species Ischnura elegans. The sequence goes on along the minus strand of NC_060250.1, from coordinate 31,508,831 downwards.
ATCTGTGTACTTGGATACCTTTGCTCAAGAGAATTTGGTGCTCTCTACCCACAGCACCACACCGCATCTCACTTTATCATCTCTCCACCTAAGCTGCCTGAATAGAGTGTGAAAAGCATTCGTGGACTGGTGACAGTTTGTTAAATTTGATGAGTATTAATGCAGAGCCTAGACGATATGCCGAATAAATAGGTATAAGAGGCAGTATTCCATAAGGTACACGTGTTGAAGTCGTCAAGGTAATCGAGTGCTCAGAAGACATTTAAATATTAGCATTAAATCAGAAGATTACGATCTGTGTACGTACTGCTTTTCCGCTTATTAAATACGTGTTTTTCCAAATTTTTTAACTCAACAGGTTTCAACTCGTGAGTGCCATTATATTAAGGGAACAAGCTCAAATAACTTCAACAATTTGATGAATAATCCTTGTAAATGAAACCCATGTATTGAAACTGGTTGCAAACATTGACTTTTTTTAAAGCTATAATTTACAGTTAAGTTGAGTCAGTTAAGAAATTAAAAACAGTGCTAACGATTACGTATGAGTTTGACTAGGCACTCGAGCACCATGTCAATTGCCTCATAGTAGCGAGTACACGGCTGGGTATGTGCTTGATTGCCCTCTGTTTTCTTGAATAACTTATTTCCAGGCTTCCAGGTAGCTTAATACACTCTCACTACCACGCGCCTGTATCCCATGAACTGCCCCGTGTCGCCTTTGGATTCCTCCCCACTCCTCGGCCTCTTCCTCTCCATATCCTCGAGACATTTAATTACCAAAGCCCAGAATATCGCGAAACGCGATCCGCTTGAACAAAGCTTTTGGTCCAGGGCATTCACTATATAGCGACGGGACTCACCTTTCAAGCTGTCCACTGCCATTGTTTCCCGATCCGGTTCTTGCCCAAGCACCCCCCTCCCCTCACCCTCTTTCTCTCTATTTCACCCCATCCCCCTCTTCCTCCCCTCCTCCCCTGACCGGCATTCCAGACAATCACCCGCCCTTTCACACACTTTCCTACCCCCCAAACCCCCCCCCCCCCGAAAACTCGACACTTTCGATCGTGCGTAGATATTTCTTCCTACCTCCCTTCCTCCCTATAAACAGGTCGTACGTCAACAACCCCCGTATCCGCGCGTGTGTCATATAGTGATAGCAAGCTTTTCATTCTTCTGGGAAACCTGGCAAGTCAAGAGCGTTCGCGACTTTTCATGGTGTCCGGAAAGTTATGGAATGTCAATGAAAATAAAAAATCAAACTGGAAAAATTGTATTTGCTTTTTTTTCATTATTCATTCAGGTCATTATTTTAGTCGTTGCGACGCGTGGTGATTAAACTTGTTGATAGATTTGATTATTTCTTCCCCTTACGCTGTCTCCCCGTCTAAGCAGGGTCTTCTCACCTCCTCTCAGAGATTCAACCTGAATGTTTGGTTGAATAAGTGAGGGTGGAGTTCGCTCCAGACTAAAGGATAAGCAAGCGAATAACACTTATTCATGGGGGATCCAATCATTTCCTTAGGCTACCTTGCACCGCTCGGATTTTCTTGGAGGTGTCCAAGGGCTTCAACCTGGATATGAACCCGGGTCACTTCGGTGGATAGCCAAGCTACCAACTACGCCACCACGTTACCTTCATTTCTCCCCATTTTTTTCTCTCCCTCTCATTTCTCCATCTTAATTTAACAGTAACGAGCGTTAGAATGGTGCTCTTGTGTACCTTGAAAATGATTATTACTTGCTGAAAGCATGGTTGCTCAGAGTAATGAATGTTAGGATGTTCAAAGCAAAATTTATTTTCAATTTAGTAATAAAATTCGAATAAGTGTCAAGTGAAGCTGAGCTACTTCCTCATCATTCTTTGTCATCATTCTTACTTTTAAACATATTTCGCTTTTCTGATTACCTTTGATATTGATGGTATTTCTATACAGTCTTTTGTCGCCAAGTTGACATAGACATAGTCTCAATCATCATTAAGGATCAAAATGACATCCCTCTTTAAAGTTTAGTGCTTGCCGTGAATTTCATGGAATTTTTGCAAGTATTTTAAACGTTATATTATTTAGGTGATTACCATTAGCTGTTAATGCTCTTTTATATTACCATTTGAATTTAATAGGGAGTCAAATGCTTGTAGAGTATTTATTTAGCATGTTTATTTTACTATTAATATTTCAAATTGGGGAATGTGAAGGCCTTTTTAGGGAGATCGCCCTTTACTGATCGAAGGCGCTCGGATTCTTAACACGGGATGTGGCCTTCGAACACCCCAAAAAAATCTTTATACGTAATTTGTCAATAAGAAAGGGACTTGAAGTACCTCTATGTACGACTTTGATGCAAATGTGGCATGGCCTGGGGTGAACTCTACCTTTATCTATTCAAACCAGCATTTAGATTAAAAGAGTGAGTGAGTTTGTGGTATTTAAAACGTTCATCTAAAAGTTCATCTAAAGCATGACCGTATGTATGTTTTAGATGAACTTCAAAGAAGTTATTATTTTGTTGAATCCTCATAAGCAAAACAGTCTGGTAAGTAGTGGAAGTAGTCTGGAGAGTGCAGAATGTGCGGGGAATATCAGCATTTTGGGTGGCCACCCTGGATACCCATCGTGATCTCCCATCCCCCAATTCTTTCTCCCCAACCACCCTCTGACCACTCGGTCCTTCCCCCTCCATTTGCCCTTCCCCTCTTACCCCTTGCGCTACATATCATAAAGTGCCTGCGCTATCACCAGAAGCAATTCCATCTCCAGGTTCTATATATACCTACCTACCGATCGTGCAAGGGAGGCGAGGGCTGAAGGGATTGACAAGGTATAGAAAGGGTGAGGTTGGTTGTGTGTACATAGTTGGTGGGTGCGTATGTTTGCATTGGTGGAAGGGGACAGGTAGCGTGGTCGGGAAGCAGCGTGGGCAAGGGACCTTCGATGCGAAACAAGCGTTTCGTTTGAGGAGAGACCTGTTCGGATGGCCGTATTGGTGAAGGTATCGGTGTATCGGATTTGAACGATAGGGAAAAAAATAAATTTACTGTTACACACACTGAAACTATGTACACAAATTCTACAAACCTACTAGAGGAAATTGTTGGCACTTTTACACACAATTCTTAGACAATTTATAGTTTAACCGTACAGCATTCCGCCCTCAAAAGTAGCCTGAGAGGCAGTAGGGGTTCTCTCTGGGTACATTTTAATAGAAATACAACTACTATTTTAGAAATAAGGGTCGAGACCTAAATATCAGCGTGAATTCATAATGTCCTTTCTATAATATATCGAATTTTTAATTAGCGCTGAACATTGGACTCAGCGCTTAGATTCCCCTATATGCTTGGCGCCCTACGGCGTCGCGTACTTTGGTTACCGCTTAAATTGGACCTGCACACACTTAAAGTATTTATATACATACCTTGTGTAGCAAATCGTGATCGTCATTGAATAATAATGCTCCTTTCGAAAGATTGGAATAACTGATTATTGACTGAACTGTATTTTCACACCGTATAGGGCTCGTTATAGATGTATTGAAAATGTTGGAGAAGGTGGAGATTGGATTCAGAAATTTTGAGGGCATATGCATTATTATTCCACCGTCTCACTGATAATGCCACTTGATGTCTATAACAAGGTAGGTATCTTTTAGCCGCTTAACGATATTGGATGAATACCTAGGATATCGCAGTAAATATTGGAATGTTTTTATGGAAATTGAAAAAGCAGTTTTCCATCAATATTTGTATATGTACCGTAGTTGAATTATTTTCAGTGACAAACCTTCTTTATATTAGTAAGGAAAGGCTTCAGCTGTAAAGACTCCAATACTCGTGCCATTTTTATTGTTGGCGAGGTTAATTGTGTCCCAAAATTAACTAACATTTGAACTTTGAGAGACTAACTTGAAGTGGAAAATATTGCTTCTTTTTTGATCGATAATTTTCTCATGCATGGAGAGAAGTTGTGTGTTTTCCCTACGTATTATGTGGTGAAATCTTCTCGGAATTTGACCTGCTCCATTTATCCTTGCGTTTACGTATCCGACTGAACCATTGTCTTCAGGTGCAGTCGAATGTTATCAAGGTTTCTCACGATGCGTTGCAACGACAATACTAAAATAATCACATGCATGAATATTTGAAATATGAAGCAAAAATAATTTTTCCTGGTCGATTTTAAATTTTCATTGACTTTCATAACTTTCCTTTAGGTTGAATCACTGAAAAGAGGAGAGAAGATCTGCTTGGACTGGTAGAGAGCGGAAGGGGAAGAAATAATCAAATCTATCAACAGGGTTAATCACTACGCGTCGCAACGACTAACATAATTACCTGAATGAAGACTTGAAAAAAAATCAAGCAAATACAATCTTTCCAGTTAGATTTTTTATTTTCATTGACATTCCATAACTTTCCGAACACCATGAAAATCAGCGAATGCTCCTGACTTACCAGGTTTCCCAGAAGAATGGAGAGCTTGCTATCGCTATGGCACACGCGCTGATATGGGAGATGTTGACGCACGACGAGGTTACCGGGAGACAGGAAGAAATATCTACGCACGATCGAAATTGTCGAAATCTCCATCGTCTTCTTGTGCATGTGTTTTGATGAGGAAATTGTAAGCACAAAGACTCAGCGAGGGTGGTAAGGCTAAAAACGACAAAGACAACGTGGGTAATAGGAATGGAGTAGTAGAATCAGGAAAAATGTATTTAATGGTAAGAAAGGGGAAAACCTTACCGTAGGGCGAGGGAGTGAAATTCAGTCGATGGGGGTGCGTTTTGGGATCCGCTTTCTTCTTCTCCACTTCGCTCCATCGTGGAGCATGTGCCGATGCGTTCAGACAGAGGACATGGGGAGAAAAAAGATGGCAGGAGGGAAGGGGAGTTAGGCGTTAAGAGGGCTAGAAGCATAAAGGTCCCTCCGAAATTACGAATAATTCACAGTCGAACGCGCCGATATCTCGTCCGCCCGCCCTTGCTCCAAAGGCCAATACGCTCGATCTCCGGCTCCCCCGGCAGAATCCAAGCCTTGCACACACCCCCTCTCCGCTTTTCGAGGCATTACCCTTTCACCCCACCCCCTGACGTACCCCCCACCCTTCCCTTCGACCTTCGATTTCGCCTCCCCCTCCTAAAGCGACTAACCAATGAATGGGTCCCAATTGATTCCACGGAGGGCGCTTCGTCCACTCATTTCCTCACACTGGGATTCCTTCCCTTTTGCCATTCTGTCTGTCCACCCCCTCGTCGCCTCTGCAGCAGCCCTTTTATTCCGATTCCAATTCTCCTCTCTTACTCCATGGAAAATAACAGTTTGTGTCTCTTTTTTTGCATTGCCTATTCGTCGCTGTTTCGCCTCTCTCCTGGTTTTGAGGCAGGTGCCTACTGTTTCCAGATTCACTACTGTATGGTGCTCATTCTCTGGAAGGTGCCATGCTGCACTGATTGATGCTGGTGCAATCTTTTGTTTCTCTTATTGTCCTACGTCGCATCTCTTGAGTTATGACTGGTGGCTTTTTTTCCCAATACTATCCGATACCAATGTAGTTCGGTTATAAAATTGCTTAGTTCGTTTCTGAGAAATCGTGTATGTAGATTTATTATAATATAATCTGTGGTCAATTTATTTACGCTCCAATTACCATTGGTTTTGTTCGCTATTTACCTAGTGTCATTCTATTTACTGTAGGAATCTTCAAATTTGCGTCATTACTTTTTTTATTATCTAGTATTCATTGTCGTTGGAAATATGAACTGGTGGTCCTGATTTGAGTTTGATTAGGTGGATACTAGTTTATTATCATTTACTTTCTATTAACTATTGCTTTGAAGAATATGCTCCTTGAAAACAGGTGTATTTGACTGATTATTCATGGAGGCATGTATTTTTTCAACCAAATTCTAGTTTTAGCCGATATATTTAAGAAACTGAGTGAACGTAAGTTTAATTACATATTTTTTTTAATTTTTCATCTCTTACTACTTTGTTTTACTCACCTAAATGCTATATGAATATTTTTATTGTGATATATCCCATTGCTTTACGTTTCTGCAACATGTAAATTGTAGCCACGCATCAATTTGAGATGTACCGTTTTTTACCCTTCATCTTCCCATGCTATTCTCCTCTTTCGTTCCCCCGTGTAGTAGAGTTGTCTTCGTTCGCTCGGGCCGTCAACTCTTCCTTCTTTTTCATTCCTAGTATTCCTTTCGTATTCATATCTTTATCATTATATTCCCAATTGAGTCACGATTCTGTGTCATGAATAGATTGGCATCAATTTGAGGCGTGTGTTTGTTTACCCTCTTCCTTTCCGTGCTATTCTCATCTTTTGTGTCCTCTTGCAGTGCAGTAGTCTTTGTCCAGCTCCAATCTTCAATTTTCCCTTTTTCCATTCGTTTTCGCATTCCTTTCGAATTCTATCGCTCTCTCTCTCTTCCTTCGTTTTCACTGTCGGTGCATTTCGAGAGCTCTCGATGAGGCCCCGTCTCCTCGGTATCTCCTCTTCCTCACGCTCTCATAAAACATTTCTTCCTCTCCACCGCCTCCTCTCTTTGCCCCCGAAGCCTGACCTCCGGCCACCACGCTGACACCCCTCTCCAATTTAAACGTTCGATAAATATTGCACCAACCTTTGGATCGTATGGACATTGCTTAGATATCTGAAACACCGCGGACCACCTCTTTTGCAAAAGTCAATGGATGATTCGAGAGAGAGACCGGATTGTTTGTTCGGTGGCAGTGGGAAGGGTCTTTTGTGGAGGGTGGAATGGCATGGAGCGAGCGATATGGATTTATTATTCTCAGCTATGCTGCTGCACCCCTCCGGCAGCGGCCGAGTGCGTGAGCCTTGGGGTTGGGGGGGGGGGGGTAGAAAAAAGTGGCCTCCATTGTTACGGCTTATAATTGGCCGTGACCACCGCAAGCGGGGGCGATGAAAAGACTTTCACTCCGGTTGGAGTAGCAAGTGCATGAAGGGTTTTAAAAAGTCTTTGAGCACCCTTTTGTACGAATTTATTTTTGTGCGCTGTGATATTGTGGTCGCAACTTCAATTAACTCGCGTTACCCTCCCTCTTTTTCGTGCCCACTGCTGATGTTCCGGGGCTTTGCCACGTTTCTTAGGTGTAGCAGAATGGGTAGTCGAGGTTTGTTAAAAACGGATTATAAAGCGGATTTTCTCCGGACTATTTCTTAGAATGCTAGTGACTCTATGTGTTACGATTTGCGTGAATGAAAAATTGGTCTCTACTAACTGCCTACTGTCCCTATACTTAGTTCTTATTATTAATATCCTCTGGCAGCTCTATCTTCTGAATTCTTTTTATTATGCAGGTAGCAGGTTATTATATAACGTTTGATTGTTAGGTGTAGGAAGTCATGGAAATACCCTCAATCCTGATTGTCAGTTGAGAGTTATTTAAAATTGAAATACAAAGTGTTCTGTATAAAAATTTGTTTATAAAAAACAATTGATTTTTTAAATCGTAGGCGCGGCTAAAAAATCGTCACTGTGACAAAAAATGTATCAATGCTGTAATTTAATACACTTTTTACGGGCGTTCGGAATGAAATTTCTTCATTAAAAAATAAGTAACTGTTTTAAACAGCAGTATAGCGGCTTACTCGTCCGTGAAGCATTTTTTCCTCGTCCAATTTCGTTGTGCTCCCTTTTTACTAAGGGAACCTGCTTCTCAATTAAAAGAAGTAGTACTAACAAGTTATGAAGCTATGTAGTCTAAACTTGTCTTCTTCTACACGTGGAATCAATAAGGCTGTTCTGAATCGGCCAGCTCCTCGGGGACATTCTCTAGTCGGAATCGCTGAAACGTCGCACTGGCAACAATTTCAGGTATCTCCCTGCGCGAATTTATGTATGCTAGCGTAAATAAATAGTTCATTTCGAACGCACTTGTCTTTTTTAAAAAAAGAAAAGACTCACTGGAATAATAGGTTGAACCAATGGGGGAAAGAATCTCGTGGGAACGTTAAGGTCCAGCAACATAGCGGCACTCCATGCGAAACAACTGCTCCCAAAACACCGGCGAGAGAGAGAAAAGCCGTCCCCACTCTACCGGCTTTTTATTCCCTTTCACGCTCTCGCTCCTTTCCCCGTATCCCCTTGTCTTCCCTTTCCCTCGCACTTCGTTACGCCTCGTAGGTAGATGCACTCGATTCCTACCACTCCAACCGTTTTCCCTCTTCAGAGATATCCCGCAATGACCAAGCAGCATTTGCGAATTGGAAAAAAAATCTATGGGGTTGAAGCAGGTATCACAGATCGCATAATCCGTCGGTGATTCTGAAGCGATTGTGGATTCGACCCTTTTGCCGATGCATACCCAACTGCCATGACAACACTCCAGCGTCCCACTGCTCTCCGACTGTGTTTTCTCCGGTCTCGAAAAGCGAAACTACCCCAGCACTCTTGTGGTTCATCGGTACTGTTCGCATTTTGAGTACTATGGTTCTGAGGGTATATCCTTGGGTTCAGAATGTCCTCAGGGTACTTGAAGGTGGCTAAAGATATTATCATGTTGCCTGGTTGGCCTGAAAACCCTTAATTAAAGCTCGATAAGGACTCCAAGGTCAGGATTTATTTTATAATGAACTAGGTTTAGGTCAGTAATGCGTGCTCATCTCTGTTGTCATTTTATAATTTCGATTGCAGTTTTTTTTCTCTACACCTGAATGCTTGAAATATTTATGTGGAGATACTACTGTTTCCGTTTGCGTTTCGATGATTTTTTTAATAGCGAACAATATTATGGTTCGTTTGATTTGGATAATAACCAGAGAGGAGCCGTCCATAAAATAATGCTTAAGTTGGTTTAATATGGGATGATGAATGCCTCCAATTTTATTGAGCAGCCATTCCGATTTTGATTTAAAAAAAACGTATATATGCTTTTGTATTCCAATTGGCAGAGAACCTTTAGCTAATTTAATCAACATTATGTTAGAATTAGTAGGTACACTAAAAAAATAAATTTCTGGACCATAGATTTTTTTGCTTTGTCGAGAATCTTAATTGCTTCTGCGATATGATGACTATTTGGTTCTATTAAACCATGGATACCCTGTCTCTTGATTTTTTAATTCTTCTACCGATGACGCCAACTTTTTTCATGGAATTTCAGATGACATTTATTCCTCTCTTGGTAAATGAGATGAGCGTCTACGCATAGATCCTACTAGTGGGGATACTAATGTAGAATATTTCATATGTGAAGGGTTTTAAATTCCAATATCATGCTTGGAATGATAGATATGTTTATTTTTCGGTAAATTACAGGAAAAAATTAGGCTTGCTTTACATTTTAAAGTAAGCTCAATATTCTGAATAATAACTAAATATCAGTAATGCTTACGGTTTTCCCATGTCAAAATATAATCAACAAATGGTAATTTCCACCCTGAAATGTATAACACCACTACAGACCACGGTTTTGACAAGCTATCTCATTTTCAGGGATAAAAATGACAGTATCGACACCATGGACGATAGTGGAGATATACATTGAAGTGTGGAAATTACCATTTGTTGTTTATATTTTATCATGGATAATCGCATTTCCATAACGTCAAGCCTGAAACGATTTCATGCCAACGGTTTAATTGAAGCCCCTGGTGATTCTATTTATTATTCATTTTGTATGAAATCTGAGAAATGCTTTCGGGACATAATTACCTAGCCATCATCCCAGTTTTTTCTCATTTATTTATTTTCTTCCTAGACACGTGTTTACCCTGAGCTGCCGCGCAGCTCTCTCCCCTGCTACCCCACAGTACAAACCCCTCCAAACCCTTCATCCCCTAAAACGTACACCCCCCGGAACCCTACTTAAACGATCACCCTCCCCATCCCCAATGACCAGCGCCCTCGAGACCAATAATTCTCCCTCTAATTAGCTATGGGATTAGTGAGAGTAATAGGGGAGGGCGTGGGAGACCGGAGGAGGGGACCTCGCTCTTAGCTCATAAGATGGCCTGCAGCCGGAGAAGGAGGTTGAAGACTCGAAGTACAGGGAGATGCTCGGTGTGGATGCTATAGGGCTGAGAAAGGTAAAACAAATGCTGCTGCAAAAATCCTTGACGCAGCATGATCTTGTACTTTTTTGGGGTGTGATAATTTTCCCAGTGAGCTTTGCATTGGTATACGGAAAAAATGGACTTCATTGAAGTTTCTCAACTGTTTTTAAGATTCATGCAAGAAAAATTCTGAAGCTTAAGAGAGTTAAACGATTTTGCGAGAGCATCTTCCATTGCAAATACCAAAATTGCCTAACACTTCGCCCGAGACACCACATTACCCCGATTATTTTTTCGAAAGTATTTCGTGCAATCGGATAGCTTGTGTGGAGTAACATTCGCTGATTTTGGTGATCATGGATACTAGCAGCTCCTCTGCTGAGAATCTCAGCCGAAATTCACGTCGGGGATTAATTTTATGTAAACTATCACGTTCGAGTGCTGTGCTTAAACTCATTGAAGGGTCAAGGAAAATCCTTGGATTTCCCATTTGGCAGCATTTTACCTCAGTATTTTAGTGTAACTGCAAATGAAATCGAGATTTTATTGTAAAGAATTAATACAAAATATTCTCCAAGCCTTCTCCAAGCAAAATATTCGCCAAATATTCTACACTACTCCAAGCCGATTGCTTCCTGCTAATTTATTTCTTCTATTATGCTAAACATTCTGGGAGCGTAGTAACATGATAAACGATGAGCAAAAATGGATTTCAAGGCCCAAATCTTTCAAAAAGACTTTCAGGCTCAAATCCGGGCGCACCCTTAACAACCTTCGCGTTGTAAGGTGGTACAGAGAAAGGAAGTGGCCCTCCATTTCAGTGACAATCACACGCCACTCTCTGAGATTGGGGTGAGCTCTACCCTTATGTATGTTCATTGAATCTTCGGTTTAAACCACTGACTGAGTGAGTGTATTGAGCGTACAATACCGGCATTGCATACGGAATAGCATTCTGTGGTAAATTATATGAGACCGGTTGACTTTAGATGGACAGATTGCGTGAGAACCACCGTCATTGATGATAACATGCAGTCTTAAAGGAATTCGTTGAGATTGGGAGATTTTTTAGCACGAGAGAAAAAAAATTTGCTTTATTTAAATAGGGAAATGTAAACTGGAGCATTTTCCCTCGGCCGTCGTACTCAGTTCACATAATTTATACAGATTCTCCGAGGAACTTTAATGGGCTTCTCTCTTGAAGGAGATAATTTGAATAGCTTTAGCGCTGAATTCTTTTGGGGTTGCGCGGAATTAAGCGAGAAAAAGAGCACCTGGAAAAGGAGGGCAGTCTCCATCGGGAGGCCGAGAATATCCGCGGAAAAAGTTCCCGAGGAGGGAGAGAGAGAGAGAGAGACAGTACTCGTGAAGGGGACGCTAAGAAATCCATTGTGGTAAACAGAAATGAAGCAACATGGGTAAAGGAGAGAGAAGACCGTTAGCGTAGCTACTTGAGTCCGTGAAGGAGGATGATTCGTTGGGATTAGTATGGAATTCGAGCCATGAATTCTAAAAGGACACTAGTGGACTAGGTAGGGATTTGGAATGAATATTTTAAAAATATCTTTGGGGTCACCATGGCTGTTCCTTCGATAATTTCTATATTTAAGTTTCTATAATTTGGTAATGATGATAAACTTTTCGGAGTGTAGGTCCGAGAATGATGTACAAAATTGTTAGCTAACGTTTCGATATATTTCTTATATATTCTTCAGGGATATGAACGTTTTTAGCCTCGAAGAAGGTATCAGAAATATCTCGTAACGTTGGCAAACAAATTTGCATATCCATTTTAGACAATTATTCGGAGACGTTGGTCATCATTGAATAATTGTGGTCAAGAAAAAAAAAGTGGTTGATATATTTCCAAGGTAAGGAATATATAGCACTGGTTTTTAAGGCTGGAAGAAAGAGTCTCAAGGTGAGTTGGCGGTGCGTGATTTCGCGCAATCCATCTGACATTTAGTATCCCTATGGTGGACAACCCACTACCCACCCTCCCGAAGTAATTTCGTGAGACCCACGCAAATAATGGTTATCAATGGCTCTAAGCTACCAATATTGAGATTTCATGTTGATAACGTACATTTCCTTTATTCGAGCACAGCAAGTTTGAAGAACTGTTAATTAAAAGAGGAAAAATACATCTGCATAATACGCTGCGAGCCACATCTTGGGTGTTTGGCAGGGGGTGATCAATCAACAGCATGCGAGAAGACGGCCATAGGCACACCGCGCGATCATAGGAATATTACGCATAATATTGAAAAAAAGTGCATATTCATGCTAATACAAATCTTGCCTATGGCTAGTAAGAAATACAAGTATTTGCGAACCGCCTAACCGTACTGATAGGAAAAAGCAGCTTGCAGCTACATGTTCATTCGAATACGTGGCTCGTTGGCCCGAAAAAATGTTGCCGTCCATTTTAGAAAGTGTATCCTGGACTCCAGTATGTTTGCGCGAATCCATGTGCCGGGAAACTCGTCTCAGGGCCCATTGTTTCCCGAAAAAGATATTGAGGGAATGATAATGGCCCCATGTGGATTGCTCCCGGGGTTGTAGTGGTTACGCCCGTGGAAACAGCGCTGCACAAGAGTGTTCGCGAGAGATTGGGGTCATTTCCCCCGATCTTCCTGTATTTCTTCCTTTCGTTTCCCCCATAACATCTTGTGCCCTCGGTCGTAACATCCGAGCTGTCGCGGTCTGCCTGTACCTTCCAGTGCCGACTGCGACGGTACGAGCAGTATTACATATTTCAGCTGGCCGCCCGCTACCATCACTGGGATTTCCACTTGCGTCTCCGCGCGGCAATTTTGACAGCGCCGTTGCGCCGCTTTTACTGCCAATGAACCGCATTCCTTGACTCGTTCCGTCTCACCAGATTTTTGTCTCTGCTTTTGCGTAAAATATTTTCTCACCGTTGCCTCTTCTTTTATGTGTATCAACAGAAATCCTTGCAATCAGAGTGCAGGAGTATACCATCTTTTCTAATGGTCAATGATAAGTCATCATGGTAACGCGTAAAATGCCGTCGGACGTCACAAATCCTAGTCGCAGTCTATGAAAAAAAACCTCGTAGCATTTAACAGGCAAAAGCTGAGCAGTAAAAAAGTTTGCGAAATGCGATTCCCAGAGTTTTCTTGGTACTCCGCTTGCGACTAATAAAAAATGAAACAACTGACTACTATTCCACCGCTACGCGAAGGGATTTAGACTTGATCCCGGGCTTAGCTTCGGAAAGTATCACAGTAAAGACTTTTTGTGGTTTTTGATGTGCTACATCCTTCCTAAAATTTACTGGGAAACTGAATGAAAATAAGGATTACGATGGTACTGCATATTTAATGAATATCCGAAATCCGAGAGATGGAGGATAATTCATTTTAAATTTACTATTGTCTCCGAAATCCTTTGTCTATTTGACACGAGTTAATATACCTATTAAATTTTATCTTTTTCGGGTGTTGACGAAATTGTTTCTTAATTGTTTAAATTGCGTTGAAAATCGCAGTCAAATTCTGGGTAAATAATGGGAAAATTTCATGCGGAAAAGAAAAAGATTGCGGATTTTACTGGAATTAATTGTTTTTACGACCACGATTCCGACATGTTTTATCATCTTCAGGCGTGTGTCGGGTCGTGAATGAAACATATGGTGTGCAATTCATGCAATTTTTATTTGGTTATATTGAAATAATTATGTATTTGTTAAAAAATTTGCCTTTATTGATCTCTTAGAGAAATAGCCAATATTCTTTTTTAGATGACCAAAACAATTAGTCAATGTGGTCCGCTAATCAATCTTGGGAAATCTTTTAGATTTTCAAAGAAAATCATACCTTGATATCTTAATGCGAAAAAACTGGCCATGCTTTTCATCACCCTTACGATGATGTCATCGCAAAAATATCCATCGGAGATGAGTGAATATGTACGGGTGAGCCATTAGCGCCCATTTAGGCATGATTATAATTATCGCCGTGCCTTGTACGTGCGTTTGTCGCGCGAGAGCGGGGCGCGCACGCTTCTCAAGCCTGTCCAACTCCTACCAAACAAGGAATCGAGAGGAGAGAGAGAGAGAGAGGTGTCGTCTAATGGCACGGCCCCCAGGGAAATATATCCGCCAATGAGCGCACTAACTCCAACTACATGTATAGCCTCCCCCACCGCTCCTCCTCCTCTAAGGTGACTTGTTAGTCCTTAAGCGACCAGATGTCGGGGGCAGCGGTTAATAGGGCGCTCGCGAGTTGCGTGTGCATTAGGAGCGAGCGGCGACATCGGAGGGGGGGGGTTCGCGAGAGACCCCCCTGGGGGGGTGGAGCGTGTAGTTTCATATGGAAGGATGAGGTAGGGGCAGGGCAGGGAAGGGGTTCGTATCGCGCTGCGGGTAATGCAGCGGGGAAGAGTAGTAGGATCCTGTAGGGCATGGGGATGGTCGGGAAGAGGGGGAGCGTGAGGAAGGTGTCCCTCGCACTGACGCCCCTGGAGGGCGCGCACAACATTCTATCCGTGTTTCGTCGCGTACCCGGTCGTGTTCTCGAACGCACTCGGCACGTGGGACACGCACGACCTCTCACTGCTCGCTCGTCTTCCCCGCTCCCCGCCCGCGGCCCTCCCTGTACCTGTGTGTCACTGCCCACGCTTCCCACTAGATGTCACTCGGTCCTGTAGTGAACCCAAATTCTCGGAATCTGCCGATAGTAATGTGTCAGGTACATATATGCCGGTGGGGATCATTATGAGCTGATCCTGCTCCAGCTCTTTGATCCGGCGCGGCGCCTTGAATGTTGTATTAGAAAAATAGGGTTAATTTTTTAGATGATTAGTAGTGATGTATCCCATCTTAGAATATTTTTTCATTTTATAATCACCATCTCCGTCACCATTATCTGTTAGTAACCCCATTGCTAGTTTGGCGCAGCTCTTCATTCTGTTATTCTGCGGAGAATTCTTTTTCATCTTATGGTATTGAATATAAAAGCTACTCTATTACTGTTATGATGTGACCACGGCGTAAAATATCATGAAAGACAATTTTTCCTTCTTATTGTTCTGATTAGTTCTGGTTAGAAATCTTTGAAGTGTACGAAATCAAAGAAAATTTTCAAAATCACTCATATCAAGTGTAAATTGTGTGTATCAAGTGTATATTTAAAAGCGATATTGAACTAATGAGTCGCAAAACTACAGGGACATTACGCAGGCATGGCTGCTTTACCGTAAAGTTGAAATCGACCGCTTCAACGTTTCGGGCTTTTTGTTCTCACTATGAAGGTATGTTCGATAGGAAGCAAATATTTCTTTCCTAAATTAACCATAGAGACCAAATCAACTCTAAATTTTCTACTTGGTAGATTATGAAAAATGAATGTACCGTGTTATATTTCATTGGTTAAAAGTCAAATGGTTGACTTCCATCCAGCTTTTATGAAATGGTTAATCTCGTATTGTGGATGACCCATGAAAGAAGATGCTAGACACATTCCCACTCACTTCACCTTTCACTTCCACTAGCGGGATAAAACAACAGAACAATGTTAATTTTTTCAATTATCACTTCATTGCTTACGCCCTGCCACATGTGTGGGAACCGAAGACGTTCAGTTTATTACGAATCCTGTCCGTATAATGAGGAAATCCAGCATATATCGAAGGATATTTTAATCTTGATTTCTTTGACCGGGAATCCTAGAGTATGATCTACTGCCTTAAATAATGCTCATATTTCCTGGTAATGTTAAATAAATTTTTATTGTTACTGTGTATCTTGGTAGTGTTTTTTTGCCAAAGTTAAGTAACCTTCGACCTTATTCAACTAGGACTCGGACGGAAGTCCCAGAAAGTTTGTGGAAGCGAAGTATATGCGCGGAATATCTTAAAATATTTTGAACTTTCTCTTCTTAGGCTCCAATAAATATGATCGAAAATATGATATCCCTGCGTGAAAATCACGTCATATTTGTGGTGTGACTGATTTGTGACCTTACTGTCTCTGGATCGATCATGCTTTCTCCGTTCTATCACATCCGTCTACAACTCTTTTCTCCTTCCCTCCTCGTGTATGTCCCTTTTCGTTATCCACGTGGGACCTGTTAGGCTCATGGCGGGAGTGGACGAGCAGAGAGAGATGTGGGAGGGGAACGGAGCTGTCCTACGCGTTGCTGAGGAGCGACGGGCCTTGTGACTGATGGCTGGCGGGCGAGGATTTTGAGGGAGGGATTGAGGATTGTCGCGCCGGACTATGGGTTGGTGGACAGGCGATTGGGAAAGGCGGGAGACAGAAAGAGCGTTAGGGGGGAGGAATATCGAATGTGTGCATTTGGTGTGAGGGAGGATGGTTGCATGTTCACTCTACAGTGTGGGAATGGATGCGACAGGATGGCTACAGCTAAATTTTCATCCTTCAAATGGGAAGGATATGCAATGATGATGTCTGCAGGGTGTTTCAAGAGGAATCTGCAATGCTCCAGGAGGTGGTTGGGGGGATAATTTTAAACATTTTTAGTCCTATGAACATGGGGTCGCGATGCCTTAGTTACTGAGTTACTATGGCAACGCAAGCATTCTTTTGGATGCATTTTGTAGTACCATAAATTTTTTTTTTTGGGTATCCATCCTTTTCGACATTTTATTTAATGCTTTGGATTTTTAAGGACATTAAATAATTAAGATTAGACGAAATTATTCCGAAAACGAAATTAATAATTGAGTTATGCGAATATAATTGTCTGAAACATCTCAAAATGGGTGAGATTATGCCATCGTATTGGTGATACTCGATCAAATCTCTCTTTTAATTAAGTTCAAAGACAATTGTAACTATTGATTTAGACAATTATAATATCATATTTTTGTCGAACTATAAATATTTAATTTCCTTAAATTCCAGGTACTTAGTACAATATGGAAAAGGCTGGTTGCCCAAGAAAAACCCATTTTCATGATATTAGAAATGTGCATCCAAAAAATGTTTGCGTAGCCGTAGCTCAGTAACGAATTGTAACCCCATTGTTGGGGACCAAAAATGTTTAAAATCTCACCCCTACCACCTCCTGAAGTATTGCAGATTCCTCCAGAAACACCCTGCCATCAGGGGTCAGGAATCATATCATCAGGAGTTAAGTTCCTCGAGCCTCAAGCTTGTAAGCACGAGAATTTGTGATTTCCTCATGATAAACGTAGCATTAACGAAACATTAAAAACTGTTCTGGGTAACCCCTCGAATAGTCATAACCAAGCAATTTCTTATCTAAATGAAATTAATGTTCTAAATGAGCAATAAACTACCATGTTTGAAACAGCTTCAAGCGCATGCTATTGAATTTTTAACCATCTGAAATTCAATTCCAAATTTTATTTTGCATGTAAGGACTGAGGGAAGTGTAATGACCGCAGCTGTCGACGCACATGGAAACCACATTTCTTTTACTGTTGTGGTCCCTATCTTACAGGCTAAACATGTTAAGGGTCCTGGTTCGAGTTTTTGGGGTTATGTTGATGTTCAAAAGGAGCGGTATCGGATCGGTACAAAGTTAATAGATCTCTTCAAGTACCAGGCTCGGTACTTTTCTGAAAAAGCCAATCATGTTATTTATAATGCACAAAATGATTGTACAGGAAGTAAAAATTATGTATTCCATAGTGATTTCGAAACGAATGCTCTGATGATCATATGATTTTAAGTATATTTCTGTTAAATTTGTTGAGATTACATCAGTGGTACTTTCGGAAACAGTCTTAGCCGCCAATCTATTCATAGATAAAAATTAATAAAAAGAACATTTTAACAAATTTACATAAGACCATAACGACCAATGTTCCCACTTTTTATTGTTACACTATACAAGCGCAATACTCAGCAGTTATTAGCGATGAGTCTGAGAGGCGCGATGATTGATCGATGCGGGAATCTCAAACATTGTCGGCTGTGCGTATGCATTGGGAGCGCGGCGGGATGCCGGGAAACGCGGACTGCGGGAGTTGACGACGCGACAGAGTCCTGAATGAAGAGATGAGGGCGTGTCTGTGCGTGAGCGAGTGGTACAGCTATTTAACGGGAGAGGGGGACGGTGTAGTGGGGTGATTGAAGCGATGACTGGATAAATAACGTATGGTTGTATGCGTGCACATATGCACATCGCAGCGCCATCTGACGTGGATTGAGGAGACTGAGAACGCTGAGGGGTGACTATCGAGGTTGCAGCTGCAGGACCTCTTCCTTTGCAGTTGTTCTCGGAATCGCATGGTGAGTGAAGAGGATGGTTTGTTCGTTTGTTTCGAGCCAGTTTAAGCTGGTAGACAGAAGGAAAGTCGTTGCCAATGTGAACTTTTTAGATGATGGCCTAAAAAGTTTATGCCTCTCCCATGCCATTGTTCACGAAATAATTCTCAGGTTGCTGAAATAAATGATAGATTTGTTGGAATGAAGTTCAAGGGTAATGTTTTGGTTTCACTGCGTAGACTGCCATTAAACTATAGGAACTAAATGAATGGATCGCAAATTTATATGCTCCAGAAATTTCATCAACTGTTTATTTAGTTTACTTTATATAGGATTTTTGTTTTGTTAATTTCATTTTTCCGACTTATTATTAAGTCTACTTTTAGCCATATGTTTAACTGAAACCATTTCGATAACTTACAATGGTCATCACTTCTTCTTTGTGTTAAAGAGAGAATGGAATTAATTATTTCTGTGTTAATCTAAGAAAAATCGTTGAGATTTTTTGTTATCTTCTTTACCATTAATTTGAAACATTTTGTGCTGAAATGATTTGGTTTGAAATAACTTATTGCTTATGGCACATGCTTTAGTTTCTGTTATAGGTAAAAACATTCGGTCTATGACGCTGAGAATAAACATTTAAGGAAATAATAGATGTTTTAATCTTGCAAATATGGCAGAGTTATTTTATATTTTATTGCTACTTAAACTTTCAGAGTTTAATATTTTTCATTGGAATAAAAAATGTGCGTGCAATATCTTATAGATACACTAGACTTACACAGATTTTATTATTAGGTTCGCTGAAAAAATAGATTTTAAAGACCTAGTATTTCTTGGTGATTTTTCGTTGAAAGTCCACCTAAAGTTACACCATGTGCCCTTCAAATCGAATTTAATAATCAACTCTGCGTCAGAATCAGACACATTAAGCTGTTTCACGCTAGGAAGGTGGTCGATGGAGTAAGATTAGGGGTTTTATTGTTCAGGAATTTAGAGATTTAGCAATAGGGTCATTATGCAAATTAGAATAATTAAAAATGGAAAGTAGAGATAGGCTTTTCAAGTTCTAGCGTCAGTTGTTCGATTTCACCGTCACCATTTACTTTTTGTCAAACTTCATAAAAAGTGAATATGTCCGTGCAATTTTCTTGGAATTGATTGTGTTTTATTTCGTGCGAGTCTTGTGTGACTCAAAATCTAGCTATATTTAGCGTCCCCTCGCTCGGTCTGTGTACATGTAGCTCAACTCTGCGCTTACAGGCAAGGCTGAAGCAATCTTCCCTTGAGGTCATTGTATAGATGCTAGCATCTGGTCTAGACGTTTGATAATTGTGATTTTAGGTCCAGCTGTTGGTTAGCTACACACTTGCCTGAGGCTGAAGACACTCGGACTGCTATCAGTATAGCACATCCCATCATATAACTCGAGTAATGACGTTTTGTCTCATTGCTCTTGAGGATACATCACGAATACTTATAATTACGATAAAAATTGGTGATTTAAACTCAATGGATGGTAAGAAAACGTTTAAGTACGCACATTATTTGTACTTTATGATTTTTGGTATAATCTTTGTATTTTCTAGCTTTAAAAATGTGTTTTTTGTGCCGTTTAACCTCGTATTTGCTGACGAACATGAGTTTTTCTTATTTATTTAATTAAATGAGCCTCGTTTCTCTTAGCTTTTTATAATGCCCCATTTGTGAGCTATTTTAAGTTCCATAATCTATTGACCCATGATCTCCATCGTCCCATCATATCACGTGGCATTCGTAGTTGCTCTATACTTGGGTCACATATCATATAATTGGCGGAAGTGTTTTTTAATTTCGCTCATGCATATTATTATTTAATAAATGTGGTATGTCGAAAATTATACTGCCAGTTCTTATGCAGGGTTAGGATAAAGTGTTCAATGAGTTTTAAAACTTTCATACGATTGAATTGGACCTTGCCTATTGTATGAGGCAAAAAGTACTACAGAACTTTTTTAGTCAAGTACGGATATTATAGGGAAAAGATAAATGTTGTATTCAGAAAGATACTTAAGGATTTTTAAGCTTTGCCTCTATGTCTTCCTTCGTTATTATGATCGCTTATTTCTGCAGTTTTTTCGTTCATCGTTTCAGTTAATGAGTGTTTGGCTTTGATAGTGATAATCTTCAGTTTTTTCTTCGATTAAAAGTTTTATTGTTCTAATTAAATTAATAAATTGTTAATTTTCCTCGTTGCATGAAAAAGATCAATATATTGCAGTGGTTATAATTATGGTCGGAAACACTTTGAAGCAAAATTTCCAACTTAAAAAATTACTGTTTGCGAATCAATTGTTAGCCTTTTATTATCTCTACATCCATGGTATAAATTACAACGTTGAACGCTCCTGAAAAGTAAGGTCATTATATTCAGGGTGATGATAAAATGATTTTGTTTCCCGTTGAATAATATTGACGGGTCCTGAAATGATGACTTGTCAGTCATTTTCCAATTTTTCAAAATCTCAAAATACGAACGCGGGTTTTGCTAGGCTTCACGTTCTATGGAAAATAGGACAGTATGAGTGACACGATAATGGAATAATAGCCACTTATTTGCGAAGCTCACATTTTGGATTTCAAGCACCCTCTAAATCTTTTTAAGTGAATTGAGATCACAATTTTAATACGGAAGCTTGACAGTTGAATTGAGCGGCATGATTAGCGGTCGGACGCCGTCGATCTCGTCAGTCGCTATGGTGACGTCGAGCGATGGGAAAATAATGTGTAGGAGTGAAGGAGTGGTTAATGACGCCTGTATGGGCTTTTAAACATTCTATCTATTCTTTAAAATTTTGTTCTTTCCTTATCAATGGGTAGAGTGATTGTGATTTGGTCTCCTTCATTCTGAGAAACGACTGAAAATCCCCAAAATTTCCAGCCAAAATGCATTCGCCTCAGTGACGAAAATTTTCATTTTGCGAGCTTTTATTTCATTAAGCTCGACGAATAGCTTGTCGCCCACTTACATGTTTGCCCCGTAGTTAGAGTGTCCCTCTCATTTTCCTGTCTCAATTACCCTTTCTGGCCGTATCTCAAAGGGAAAAAAGGAAAGGATAAAATGTGCATTTTTCCCCACCACCATTTTATTTTTTCAATGCATAATTGGGCGATCGGTAGCGATCATTGGAAACTCCTGGGGGGATTTTTCTAGTAGTTTTGAAGCAGCCGTGCTCTCTCCCGACGTTCTCCTCGTTCTAGTGGCGTCATCTTGGGGGCCCCTGACACGATCCGCTATGGGGATACCCTTCCATTGCGATTGTTCGCCTGCTCATCGGATCGATTTGCAGTGTCCTAGACGGACAAAAAAATAAAAGAAAGAATCGGAAAGACCCGACCGTGGCGATTAAAACAAACAAAATGGCTGCGTACACCTGCGCAAATCTGGCACACCGCGATGTTGTTTGTCTGCGTGCGTCTGAATCCTGATGCGAATCATCATTGCGGATCGGATGGGATTCAGGTGGACACTGTGGAGCCATTGCGCGAGTGTAGCCTCTCTTTATCTCTCTGTGTAGAGCTTTATCCGTCGTTAAGTCCCAAAGGATTTGAGTCTTCAGATCTCTACCGCCATAATCGATGCAATAAATACGTAGTTTTTTTCCATGTATATCGAGTCCAGGGATTGCTGGCGCTTGGAGTCATATTTGATGCTTTAAAAAATTAAGTAATCGTAAGTCCGCTCCTGTTTCATCACATCACATCAGAGTATGCATCATTCCCGATCAAGTGGCCGTATTTTGTTTCCTGACGTATTAAGTGTTTAAAACTTAGCTTGAAACTCGAATTATTCCAGGCATAAAGAGTAGACGAAAGATCTGAGGTTTTCCCGGCGTATAATGTTGTTGAAGTTATTTCGGGTTTCCCACCGGATAAGGTTCTCCATCTCTACCGACGTTTTGATGGTCGTGTCGTCCATCGTCATCAAGCTCTGATGACGATGGACGACACGACCATCGAAACGTCGGTAGAGATGGAGAACCTTATCCGGTGGGAAACCCGAAATAACTTCAACATAAAGAGTAGACCTTTGTGATCGCTTTAATGTATCACAAATGTTAAAATTGTACCTTTTCTCCGTGGTAAAGTTTTCAAAATTGAAATTTCTATCACTCAATTACTTATTCCTATGTTACCCAAAACTTTCATGTTTTTAGTCGTAGTGTAAACAAATAATAAGTATGGAAATTATCGGTTGGTCGATCGAAAGTGATGCGTACTTCTAGCGATGTCGGTTCAAGTCATTTGGGATTTTCAAAGGAAGGAAAAACAGGGAAATCCACGAAATTGAAAACTAGTCATGTCATTCTAAAAAGAAATCGTCTAGTTGTCAAGGAAAACAATTGGATCGGGTTAATCGTCGATGTAATTGTCAGTGACTGACGCACTTTAACCGTACACATGAGATATCCTCTTCATTGGTTCTTTTTAATTTAGATTAGTCTTGAATTATGATTTTCTAAAGAAATTCTTAACTATTTGCTAAAACTATGCTTGGATTTGTTTCATTGCTTTCTGAGTTCTGTAATGCGGAAAAAGTCATGAATAATACGTTTTTTCCCGGGAAGTGTATGGATAATGTCGAAAAATTTACTTTTTATGATCCTGGAAAAACAATGGTGATCGGAAAATAGTTCAGAAATAATTGTATCCGACAGTGGGTAACTTTTTTGTAAGGAATTGATGCGAGTTTTGGATGTCTCAATCGTTATGATTCGTGCCTAACTTAAACCGCTGTGTTGCCGACACACATATTTCCTCGACATCAAGAACATCAAGCACTACGTAAAGTGGTGATTGGTTGTGGTTATAGTCTTTATTTTTGTGGAGTTGAGAGTTGGTATACGTCTGAGTGTCTCATATTTTCATGAAGTTTATCGTATATTTTCGTAATATAAGATTCTGGTTTCGCGATTTTCTTCATCTTGCTTTCGGCACTGAAAAGGAAGGCGGCTGAAATAACTGTGTCTATTTTTTCCCCGGTCTATACCATGCGTTATTCCGAACATTTTTAGAGAGATTCGGGGGAACTGCCGAGTTGATGGAATTTATGAAGACGTAAAATATTTCGTGGCGCTGGATGAATCGTGCTGCTACTTAAGCCCACGGGCGTGTTGCCAGCTCTTCGCATACAGCGAAAGGAGGATGTTTTTACTGAAGATGAAAGACGCATGGGAATAATGGAACAGCACTGGATACCTTCAACCAAAATTTAGAAGACAGCATCGCGTAACCAGGGCCTTCGCAAGTGGAGGGGTCATGGGGTTCACATCCACCCACGTTGCTTGGGAGTTACGGTGGGTAGTGTTACCCCCTCCACATAAACCCCTCTCGAAATGCTGATGCCGGCTTCCGTGGAGTTGTGCAATAGTCGCAGCTAGGCTTCTGGGTTGTCCTCCACGTCGAATCTGTCGTCGCGAAGGTGAATCGACTTGGAGGACAACCTGGGATTATAGCTGAGCCCAACCCTTGTACCCCACGTTCATAAGTACTCCTCTTTATAAAAGCTCATAAGTACACCCTTATCCTCCTCTTTCCAAAAACTTTTTCTCGCTACAGCATTGACGGGAATTCTATTACTCTAGCCGTATCACGTGACCAGTATATGAAATTACATTTTATGCATTCTCATTGCGTTTGCTTTAGATGAAAAGAAAATGAAACCACTGAAAAAAATCTCAAATATGGGATATTCACGTAACATATAATTTATGCCTTGTGCACCACATTTGATGTTTGGCATGGGGTAACCAATCACCAGCATGCAATAGGTTTCCCACATACATACTTACATGGCCATAAAGAAGTACTCAGTAATAAAAATAATACGTTTACATTCATGCTGGTGGTGTGACCTCCCACCAGACGTGAATTGCTCCATGCAAACAGAAATTGAAGCACAAATACACTTTCTCAGAGAGCTAGAATTACACACGGTCAATAAATGCTAAATACTGCATTTTCCTTTATATCACTCGTACTAACGTTTTACATAATCAAAAAGAGCCTAATGTTGACTTAATTCAATAATTATCGGGAGTACTGGAGGGGTGACGAGATTGCCATTGCCCTTGGGCTATGTAAATGAAGTTGGCTGGGCCTGTAACAAAAACTTTAGTATGAGAATCATAGGTATATATTCTTGACTGGGTAAATTTAAGTGTTAAAAATATTTAGACGTAATTTAAATATTTATTTCCAAAATTGAAACGTTAGATATTGAATAGATGCTAGACATTACGTGGAGTAAGGAATGGAATGAATATTTTCTCCAAGCAGATAGGAGTGGCAGAGGTGATTTTAATGGGGAGAGGCGATCGTTGCGGACCATATGGGTATCATATCGAAATCCTCGCTTTCGCAATCCGTCTTAATGCCTTCGTCGTCCACAAGCACGAGACGGGTCAGTCAGTGCAATCGATACTCGGCAAACACTCCCTCGCGAATACACACACTCAATGTGTGTGCTCATCCCATCAACACCTTCCTCTAACTCCTTAAGCCGTGCACCGTACGTATCCTCATCCTTCTGGAGAGCAGCCTACTTTCCTTTTTTACTGTCTCTAAACTCCACACGAACACGTTAAAAAAACACGTCTGCACGAATGTAGCCATTTTAGATATAGTCTTAAGTGTCATGCGTAGTTTTACTTATTTTTTTCAGCCATGGTTCTCAGATTAGCTTGGAAGTTTTTTTACTAAAATGTATGTACAGCTCAGCTAATTAAAATTTTCTTGGTACTCTAAAAAATTATAATTGTTTAAGGGGAAACTGTGCTGATATAGAAATATTATATTATAAAAAACATTTGTATTGGTTTCCATTTGATCATCAGTATGTATTTTTCCGATACCGTCGTCTTTATATTCCTTCATAGCATCATAACGGTTCTTTGAAGAGTCAGATGCTGTCACAATGTGTTCAGGAGATGCTACTCAGAGTTATTAAACGGGAGGTGCAATATTAGGTAGTTTTTTTTTCGTGGTATCTCAAATTATTTATGAAGTCGTATTGCAGGAAAGCGTGAAATCATACATTGTATTATTAGGTATTGGAATGGGAAAAAGAAAAAGGCTATAGTTTCGACACCGAAGAAGTACCTCACAATAGAAAATAGGGTACCAGCGTCAACGCAATTGAAAAAAAGACTCAACCTTGTGGTTCGAAACCT
The DNA here is from genome assembly GCF_921293095.1 of Ischnura elegans. Lineage (NCBI taxonomy): Eukaryota > Metazoa > Arthropoda > Insecta > Odonata > Coenagrionidae > Ischnura > Ischnura elegans. The sequence goes on along the minus strand of NC_060250.1, from coordinate 31,483,353 downwards.
AACCAGTAACAGGAAAACCACGTTGTTCTACCGTTTTGAGAAGTCACGCGTTGGTTTTGCTCAGGGGCTTAGTTTAGTTTGCACACGCAGTATTTGGATTCAGCTTTCGTTGCGACCCTCATTTACATTCTATTACGTTTCCATTATCCTTCCCTGAAAGTTGGCGATGGAATATAGTTTCTAGTTTTGGCTTCAATTTTGTTTTTATTTTTCATGCCTGCATATAAGAATTAACTGAATATTATGGAAGTTTGTATGAATTTCGTTGGAGGTGCATACATAATTTACAATGAGTAATCTCTTCTAACATCAGAATTTTACATGATGAAAAGTACTTCTCTATTTCCACTCTTCCACCCTGAATTCCAGCCAACCCAGGTTTCGGCACATAATGCCATTGTCAAGGATATTTTTCACCTGGAATTAATAAGAGTGGAAATAGACAAATACGTTTCATCATGTTAAATATGAAAGATTTCCACCGAATTGCGCCGGAAACTGTACCTTTTATCTTCTCTCTTCGTCTGAGCACATATATATGCACACTTCTATACCCCATCAGGGCCATCTCTTTTTCCTCTACTCCTAATATTTTTTCTCCTCTCTCCGCTCCGCTCCCCACTTCCCGATAGAGCTTGCTTTTCAGATATGAGTATCCCTTAGGGAAATCATTCCCCTCCTTCCCGCTAATCCCTTGTCTGTGCCCCCTCCCACCTATTCCCTTTACCCTTCGTTGTGGGTATGGAAAGAATAACACACCCACATACACGGAAGGGCAGTCGACCTTCATATTCTATCCTCTCTCCTCAACTTTTTCCTTTCTCTCTTTCTCTCACTCAGCCACGACCCCATGTACGAGCAAACCCTCGCACCTCTTCACAGTCCCATTTTGCCTGCTTTAGGATTAGGTGTTCTAAGAATTATTTGCGATGAGCTTTGTAGCCTAGTGGGTAGAACGTTTTGCTGCCGATCCAGGGATAGGGGGCTCTAATCCCGTTTGAAGCCCGGGAGCAAAAAGTGTAGTTCAATTTGAGAATGATAGAAGCATATTCCTGGCTGTGTAGACGTAAACTTAAAAAAACATTTAGACTTTGTTTACATGTTTTTCAAAATTGGAACGCAAGGTAGCGAATAGATGGTTAACATTGCGTGGAGTAAAGAATGGACCGAATATTCCACAGATAGGAGTGGGAGAGGTGCCTTGGAGGGGAAGAGACGATTTTTTGACGTAGTTTATTGCCGAACCAAAACTATGGAGTGAAAGGTGGCCCAGGAAAATGAACTGGACCCCTTACCCAGAATGCGAGAAATTCACACGTCTATGACTAGTTTCAGGGTCTACCCTCCACCTATCCACTACAACCTTCAGATTGAATCACTGAGTGAATGAGGGAGGATTATAACCCATTCCAACACAAGGAAACTGGCAGCGATAAAATAGGAGAGATATTTCACTGAACGGGTAGGTTAGGGTTTCATTTTTCTACTTAATTGCGAAGGACATAAATGGGGGCTGGATCGAATCCTAGAAGTCTGGTCTCTCTCAGTCATTCCCTAATTTTAATTTTGATCTCTTACAGATTAACGGTTCTTGTTTTGATACCTTCCGCCACACGCCTATAAATTCGGATGGTGGGGCTGTAGGTAGATGGAAAATACTCGAAATACGAAAATATTGGAATGCATGATATTCAACGACACTCATAACTCCATATTCGCAGGAAAATGTGCATTGAAACTAATTTTAGAATCAATAGTAAAGACCTTGAAAATATCGAAGAAATGTCGAATTTTATGCTGAAAATTAGCAACCACTATGCGTTTGGCAAATAAGTTGGCCTCCTAATCCTCTCACTCATGGATGAGTTTACATAGCCTCCAAATCTCGCTTAAAAATGAAATTAGCATATCTTTTTAAGGCTGACCGCTTTTCATAAAACTCGACGAAGATTTTCAAGTGCCCATCTAAGGTCAGAGCTATAGTTAGTAGCTTTCAATATAGATTTAATACCGTACTTTTAACCAAATGATTTACGGTAGAGCTCTGAACAGGTCGTATTTACATTGTATAGTGTATGGACGTATTGTTCCGTAAAGTACTTAGTGGTAAAGAGCATGGCTAATTGTGAAAAGAGAAGTCAAGGCATTCCAGCTCGATATTTGATTGGCTATTCTGACAACGCTTTGGCCGCTAGAATGAATCTCAGAGTGTGTCTGATTCCCTTGGTACTGCAAGAATCGATCGAGCCTCGTTGCGCTCGATCTGATTGCGGCAAATTATTCTTTTTCTCTCTCGGCTTAATCCTTCGACTCTAATCCTAGTAATAGCCTAGACTCGTGTTAATGCCTCCTCGCTCATCATATCTCATGGAGATTCCATTGCGACTCTGTAATAAAAAAATCATATCCCGAATAACAAAAAGCCTTCCGTTCACTTAACCCACATCTATCGATAATACATAAATATTAGCATCAGAATGCGTATAATCAACTCTAATTTTTAAGGCCTATGTAGTAAATTTCAAGCTCCATTCTCATGTAACTAACGTAATTTTACTCAGTTACGGATTTTATTTGCTGAGAACTCAAATATTAGTTCGGAACGAGCCGAAAATTTTATGTTCATCATCGTTTTGAAGCCTTAGCGAACTTCGTATCGAAGTTTTCTCAGCGACGTGTTCTTGAGTATTAAGTGTCAGCATGCGAAAGTGAATAGCAGCATTGGAGATGATTACTCCAATGCCGCTCGGAAGTTTAAGAAGCAAGGGACAACATCCTCTTCATTTCGCACTTCCGTGTATTGCTTGCGGTCATTTTGACCAATTGAATGCGTCGGAAAAAATTCATATTTGTATGCGGAAGTTGTTACCATAAGCCCACCAGTGCTACCCTTCCACGCGAGGAAACAGGCAGTTAAATGATCGAGTCTCGCAGTACCAAAACCGTCTACCTCGAAATGTCGCGTATGCTGTTGTCGTGGATGAGCTCCCTAACGGCAACCCTTTCGTTTGTTCTCTTCCGTTTCATCATTTCCCCACCATGCCATGTATCCGACCGAGCGCGCTCATATCTCCCTACCTCACACCTTCCTCTCTGGATAGTCCGCGGGTAGCGTAGGCCGGACTGTGTCGTGGCGCTCACCTGGCCCATTGTCTACATGCGGGTCCGAGAGGACGAAATAAACGAGGCGCCTAGCGGGTGGAAGGGGAAATGCTCCCCGTTGATAGGGTCCGAGGGAGGATGGAAAAAGGCCTCAACTGCGGTCCCAACCTGCCTACATTGTTGCCGGCGGTACTCCTTATCAAGTCCCTAAACACCGAGCGGAAGCTTCTGTCGTATGTCCCGGAAAAATTTGATTTTTTATTAGTGGGTTTGGGAGACAAAAGAGGGTTGAGGAGACAATGGGTAAACGGCTTCCTCCGCTCTTACTTAACTTCCTCTCCATTCGCACCGCGCTCATCTATTTATTTTCATGCTTCCTCTCTCCTCTTTACCGAATGTTTATTTTGTATCGCTTTGCTGAGGACGTCACATATATTACCCCGTTTTCATTGTTTTGTACCTCCGCTCAACCTCAACCTCAGATCTCCATTTCGCTGCCCTCCTAACTGCTCGGATATATTACCGTTAACTCTCACCGTTAACTCTTTTTTTACACGCACTTAAGCCTGCCACTGTATCACACTACCTTTTTCTGAGCCAAATTTGAAAGGGGCCAACATGAGTTATGTTCCACCACACACAAAAAGGTACTCATTTTTAAATGGTGATCGGATCGTTACGATACCACTTCTGAGGGTTGTCTTTACTTTAAATTGTATGAGTTTCTTAGTGAAGAGTGAAATTTTGCTCAAAGACTCCGTTTGTTTTCCAAATCCAAAGCCTGCCCAAATTTTCAGCATTCAGTGTTAAATATGATAGTAAATAATTACGGAAAACATATCCATTTGGAGCATACATATTAGAGTATAGAGTTATTGCAATGCATGCATTTGGTAGCCACATAAGAGCAGGAAATCCATGAAGCCCTCTTGAAATGCATGGCATGGATAAGTTAAAACAATTTTTAGGTCTTTAAAGTTTTTAAAAGTCGTAATGATCCCTTTGAATATTTTGGAATGAAATAATTGAAATGATATTGAATTAAAATATTTGTATCTGTTAGATTTTTACGATTGCAATATATCTTTTTCTTATCTTGGTACCTTGTTCAGGCTAAGTAATCGAGGAGAAACAGTATGCTTATGAAAAAGAATTGAATATTAATAAATGGCATTTTCACCGCTCATTGCTATTACTTTCCTTGAGAAACTTCAATCCCGCGGGAAACTGATCGACTCTTAATCCCCTGGCTCCTAGCCTTCTTGTTTTGAAAATAGATAGCGCTAAGGGTTTAATCCACCAACGAAAAAAAGTATAATTACCTCAGTTCTTTCCTGGCACTGCCTTCCTGTGAGGGGTCCGCAGGACTTTGTGACAGCGTATATTAAAAAAAGATGTTTTGCTAGCGCTGTGAGTAATGTCCTGTTCATCATTCTCTCTTTACGCGAAATTATGCTCGCATAGTTAGAAGGCTTAGTGACTCGCCGTAGGTGTCATTCTGAAATATATTTTCCTATTGTTTTGCGCAAGGATTTTCCTTGAGTTTCATTTTTAATGCTAATTTTAAATATGTTGGTGTCATTGGAGCTGCCAAAATATCTAAGATATCTACACATATAATATACCCTTTGTAGCGTCCTAAACAATTTCTGTAACCTTTCTTACTTTCCCTGTTAATTTCTGTACATTATTTTTTCTCGCCTTAAATTATTTAAACTCAAAGATTAAATCGTGGCCCCGCTTTGTAAATGTTTGTCAGGCTAGAACTATAATTAACTGAAAGGAGTAAAACCTAAATCTAATTTCATTCATAATTCTCTTGTTGAAGAATGATTAGGTTTTTTATATCAGGAACATTCAAATTGCAACATGAACAGAATACGTTTTATGGCGGTTATTCAAATGTCATTCTAGCTGAAGAAAGTTTTCTTGATGCACGACCTCAGCGGAAACTTATCCTCTTCTCGAATGAAAAAATAAGTCAACATTCATGCTAATAGACTAAATACGGCAGGAAAACTCACCCCGTTATAAAGTTCGCACACGGAGAAGCCATAAAATTACACATTACACCGGGGTTGATATATGATTCTTGCGCTGAAAATATTACCAAAGATGCCACCACGACCAGGAAAGCAGCAAACTTTGGGGATACTACAAGCGATGTCGTCGAGAATACTTAATGGAGGGCTAAAAAGAAGGACATGGGACTCTTTTCCTCTCTCTTTATCACAAGAATACATTCGCCAGAAATTTTTTGACTCCTCGCGGTTGAGTTATCCATCATGTGACTGGATAATTCGCGCTATCCCTTTCGATCTCTCTTCTTCCATGAATATGTAATATCTCCGCGTTTGTGTTTGCGCGCACGTACTAGGGTAAACACGCGCTCTCGGACACGCAATGTTTTCCCGTATAACGGAGGGCGATAGTAAGCCTTCCAAACTCGTCTCACCCCCAAGATCGAACCCCTCCCTCCCCAGTTTTCCTTTTCTTCCAGCGTCGACCCTTGTGCTGCGTAGTAATCCGCCTCGCCGAAGGCAAAAATCCTCAACCCATCTTTTTCCCAGCTCAACTCCTATCCACCGAACGCGGAGCTTCGCCGCCGACTGACTCCTCGAGAAAGATGCTAAACCACTCTTGCGGGAGGAGAAAAATCTTGAGTCTGAGGCGGTTACTTACTTACTTACCCACTTAAAGAGTGGGGAGGGGGGAAATAGAGAAGCTTAAGATCTTGAGAACTGTCCGTATAGCAGGCTCTTCGGCGGGCCGTCATTCCACGGCATCCCTTTTATCCTTAAATGATGGAGTGTCGAGAAGAGTGGAGAGATAAAAAAAGAATGAATCCACGCGGGCGGGATTTGGGAACGGAGATGGCGAATGAGAAGGGTGGCACCCCTTTCGCGATGATTTGCCTTTCCTCAAAGCCGTGGAGTGAGCGTCGTCTTTACTATCTTAAACGACTTGAGGATGTTGGATATCCGATTAAAAACATGACTTCCGAGTAGTTATTACTACGGGAAAAATAGACCCATCAACGCTTCGGGGAAAAGTTTTCTGCATGCAGCGATGAATTTGAGGAATGAATAATCTCAGTGGCTAAATTTATTTTTTCCATCAGTCAACGTATTTTTCCAAATATTTTCCAGGAATGTGGTAAATACACGCGAATCACGCACATTATCTGGCATGTATTCTCCAAAAATACTATCAAATCGCGTAGTTTTGGCTCAAATAATGACTCCTGGCGATGGGAGTAGATTTAACCGGATGTACTCAACGTCATGGCGCAGTGCAGTGCTCAAAACAATGACTTTTAAATTGAGAAAACAGTTTTTTTTTCTTTTTTCTTTAATGACGTACGTTTATTGCGAAGCACTCGTGGAAAATTGCCAGAAATTTATAGTGTACAATTTTTCACGTTCTTGAATTATTTTTTCTCTACTTTGATCTATCGATGGATGAGGAAACTAAGCTAAATTTTCTCTTTCTATGGAGTCCAAATTTTATCACTCCTTCATAACTTAATGTCATTTGAGGTGAATTTTCACATTTGCTCAAGCTTTCGGGCGCTGCTCATTGATGTAGCAGTCGTGAGCCTAAATAATCACATTAGGTTAAGTTTATTGGTGTGGAGGATGTCTCGGTTAGGCGCTAAAGGTGGAAAACCTGTGTCATCTCTTGTGAGGGCGTCACAAAGAAGCTTTCGGATCTCAAAAGACTCAGTGGAGCGCGTGACATAACAGATGGCGGGAGACAAAGCCTTTGAAATGCGCCGAAATATTTTTCACTCTCCCCTCTCTTACCCCGTCTTCGCTCGTCACTCTGTCATTCCTATCGAGGTTCTCTTCCTCCGCGTACAACCTCAAGCCTGTACACTCATGCCTGCCTCGTTAAAAATGTTTTCTCAATGACATCACTCTCGACGACCTCTCGTTGTCCCACTCTCTCTACTTTGTAGGCCACGTGAGTCACTTAAGTCCAATTTGGAGGTCAAAACGTTCTCTTGCTGCCGGAAGAGATTTTAGACTAACTTGGATTTTGCGTGTACCTAGATCGACTGTACCTATCATAATATCAGCGAAGTTGAGAGTGGTGTGGAATTTTCTTTGAAATTCCTTCATTACTGTCGACGTTTCGATCACCTAATCCATGTTCGTCATCAGGACTTGCCGTTCGCGGCTTCGGGATGGAATGCCCTTATCATCATCATTAGCCAACAACCCTAAATTGGTTTGACGCAACTCTGTATTCCCCTCTCCTGTTCTCTAGCCTTTACATAGTTTTACGTATTATTTCATCTCTTTTGCATCCTTTATAATCTGCCCAATGTAACTCATTCGGGGCGGTCCCTTGTCCTTACTCCCTTCCACTTTTCCATTTACGAATCTTTTCATCATGCAATCATGTATCATAATGTGGTCAATGACGTTCTCCCGTGTTCTCGTCATGTTTTTTACAAAACATTTTTTCATTCGCTCTTCTTAGCACTTCCTCATTACTCACACGGTCGATTCACTTCATAACGGAGTGTGGTAGCCTTGTGGGTAGACCACTTGGCCGACGACCAAAGGGTTGCAGCTTCAAATCCCATATGTAGTGTTTGGACATCTCACTGTAAAATCCTCGAAATTCGAGGTGGGCCAATGAAAGTACCTACCAGCCCTACCCTGAATTTAGGAAGACCACACTCCGGTGGCCAAGCCCAGGGTGAAATCATCCCTATCCCGTCCATACCAATCTGCGGGTTGAATCAATGAGAGAATGAAAGCAATTCTATATATTTTCATCAACGCATATGGGAAAATTAATCATGTGTCGGAATATAGGATGGTCCGCTATCAGTTAGATCATAAAAATGGCTCTCCGTTTTAATTTTCGCGCATTTTATTCATATTTGGACGAGGGACGGGGATGGTGGCGGAGGGAGACTCAATTTTTTGGAATACAGTACGCTTTGATTTTATTGAGATAACAGCAGCTGTCGTCGAATCGAAGTTTTTTTCTCGGGTGTGCCACTCAGGAGCTCTACACGAATCTCAGCGCTTTAACAATTTGTAATCATGTTCTAACCATGACGGACCCCATAACCCTTCTTTCATCCAGAGCTCCTGTCTCTCCGTCCCAATCTCCCTCTTCTCCCCTCAGCTGCGTAGAAAATGACAAAAAAAACGCTTTTTCCCCTTCTGTCTTCGTCACTCGCTCCGTCTTCCTCCATCTTGCCAAAAGTGTGAGGCAACGGGTCTCTTAAATCCCCCTAACCGTCTCCCTTAATTCTTCCCTTCCCTCCCCTCTCAGATCCTCTTCCTTTAAGCAAGGCAGGGGAGAGGGGTTATATTTTAAAATCACCCTCTCCCTTCCACCCGTAGCTAGGCGTTTCGCAATTGTTTCCGCTTCGACCGCGAGGTTTTTCAAAGCCCGAGCTTCCCCACAATCGTTCTGCCATTTTCTTTTCTCTTTCCGTCCAATCTTTTCTTATTTTACTCCCTTGTAATCCTTTCCAAACCTTAATAGTGAACCTAGCCGCTCCTACGGTTTTTTTATCGCTTAAAACTTCTGCTCTGAACTTTCTCTCTTTATCTATTTAAAATTTCTGACTTTGTAGATTGTAAATATAATTTTTAACATTTGTATGTTTTTGATGTTCGACAAATTTACCTTTGTCTTTTCTCTGATGTTTAACTTCTGTATCTTTTAGATGCAGGGAAATCTTGAAAAGGGTCTACTCTATACCTTCTGACATTTTTCAGATGAAAGCGAAGGTTTTAAAAGAGTAAATTTTCGCTAAAAACGACAATATATGACCTGATCATTTCCTTAGGAGATATAAATGCCCACTACGTACGTTTTAATACCATATTTGGCTATGATTGATTGAAAGGCAAGCTTTGTCGTATTCCACGTTATATTTATTAAAAAAACTCAACCGGTTTCGACCTTTCAGGTCATTATCAAGAGGTGAACCTGAAAAGGTCGATACCGGATGAGTTATTCCTTATAGTAGGTATTTATTAAATAAATCAACCGGTTTCGACCTAGTCAGGCCATAATCAGTGTTAACTATTGATAATGTCTAGAAAAGTCGATATCGGTTGATTTTTTAAAAATAAATACTTTTTTGAATACAGCAAAGTTTACTCGTTTGTCAGTCACTATTCCAAAAACCGAATTCCCAAACCATTGATTTCACATTTGACCATGTTGTCCGCATAGTGATCGCTGTTTCAGTAACTTTCGGAATCACCTTTACCGCGAGGCAACGACGTCAATAGTCCCGCGTCTATATCAGTACTTGCAAGTACATGCATTTTCATGTGGCCCTTTGAAACCTTTTCTCTCCATTTCTCCTCCCATCCGCTACCTTTTATTTCGCTTTCTCTTCTTTCCTTGGCCAACGCCGTGCACGTGGCGTATAAAAGGCTCAGACACAGACAGACAGATGCACCGGCGACTTCTTATCCACGCCGTCCCATCTCACCTATCCCGCGATTTCCGCCGTGCATGTTTGACTCTTTCCCTCCCCGCGATCCTCTCCCCCCCTCCCGCCTTCTTCGCCTCGCTTCGCGGATGGCGCTATAAGGTTCCCTCTACCCCCCACCCCCTTCATCTCTCCCCCTCCCACAGGTTGGTTTAAAAGAGAGAGGGGAGACGGAGAAAAATGCTGGCCCAGGTGTATGCGTTATAAATAACGACGACGGTGATGTTATCCGTCCTCCTCATCTCTCCAAACCCCTCCCTCCCCACTCACCCTCCCGAAACTGCCTCCTTGCCCAATACCTCCTCCTGCTACCTTTGCTTTCTCTATATCTCACTCACGCGTGTGCAAGCCAGCAGGGGGTGTTTTGAATTTTCGGTAGAGCACTCGGAAGGAAGGAGGAGGTGACATTTCATTCGATTGAACTGAGCTCACCGTCACCCTTTGAACTTTTTAAGCTACGATGTTATGGTAATATTTTTTGTACAGTTTTATTTTCATTGCTTTTACTCGGCTGCGTTTTCCGTGAATGCATTGCGCCATCGAGTTTAAATTGGAGGGTTTAAAAAAAAAAATGAGAGGAGGGTTTGAGAAATGCGGTGCAAATTTCTCAAAGACAGGGGTCGGCTAACTTATCTTTAGTTAGTTAGTTGAATCTTCATATTTGGCTTTTTGCTGAGGACCGAATGTTCTAATTGGTATGTCTACGTAGGTCGCTATCATTTTTTGATATTTTCCCGGGATATTGAAAAAATGTGCGTTGAGGTCTTAAATCAAGCTATACATAATCTCAGCACGAAATATCATGATTGTAAGCGTATTAATGTTGAATTAATATGCACTTTTCCTCATAAATGTTTATTTCCGAAAGAGTCCACATGTTTCACTGCACTGCAGCATCATCAGGACTCAAGAATGTGATGTAGCTAAAGAATAATGCTGCAGTGCAGTGAAACGTATTGATTCTTTTTCAAATAAATATATTTTTTTTTGAAATATGTCAAGCATTTTACTTTATAACCTTATTAATATATATAGTAAGTTATTGGTCCGAAACGCTTGGCATTGCATGGGTGCTCTTTGCGTGTCCCGGCTTACTCCTTAATCAAATTTTTATACAGATTAAGATCGAGTACATTCGTATCAAAATTTTTTAATTAGTAAATATAAGGCGCTCAGTATAGCGGGATAAGCTTGTCACACTTGTAGTTCATCTTATTGTTGGCCCTCTATTGTACACGCTATCTAATTTTAGTCCATGATAACGGGTAAGGGAAGGGGTCAGATTCGTGCCTTTAGAAGAGACTTGACGCCTTTATCCATCAGTATTCATGAAAGCTGCCTATGTACGGTGCATAATGATTAATATTCTCGTGAATATTATTAACTTTAAGAGAGACGAAATGGCCAATTTTTGTAGGAAAGTTTATGAGTAGTTTAGTGTTTTTTTTATCCACGGGGTGACGTTTATTTCAGCGTATTTCATCGTTTGGGAATTTTTTTTTCTTTTGTCTGGCCTGGAGATTAAAAGGCTGCAGAGGGGGTTTGAATTTTGATGTGTTCCTGAGTGCGTGCGTGCAAGGAATGCAAGCGCTTGAGTTCTTCATTTCCATTCAGAAATATTTTCCAAGACGGCCGCTATTTGCATGCAAGGAGCAATTAAGATGAACCATCAAAACTGAAAAGAAAATCAGCGTCAAAAATGTGTAAGTTCAAGTGTTAATTTTTATGGATGGAGGCCTTATGATTATTAGCAGATCTCCTTTTTATGCTGATCCGTTTTTTATGAAGGATGAAGACTGTAACGAAATTAAGATCACGCATAGTAATAGCCCATCATTGTGTTTTTGATTCATGACCTAGGTTTCATTTTGCAGGGACATTTGACGTCCGCCATTATGTGATGATATCTGGGTCGGGAATATATGGCTCAGTTGTGAACTGATTTAGGCGATTCTTCGTGGAAATACTTAAAGTTCAGCGTGATTGAAATAAATATCGTAACGTGTCAGATAATTTAATTGTTTTCTGCCGATTTAGACGGCTGAATCTTTTAGAGGAGACGATTTTAGAATGAGAAAAAGGAATAGTGATTTAAATAGCTCATATTCGTGATTTTCCCTGAATCTAATTAACCACAGAATCGGAGCCATTTTAAAGCTATAAGTTTCTAGCCAAAGTTGGAAACTATATTTTATCGAAAACTTGAAATTTATTGATTTTTATTTACTTTTATGACTTTTATTGATTTGAATGATTGAATTTATTGACTTTTATGATTTATATTTACTTAATTAGCACGATGCAATCTAAATGTTCTTTTAATACTGTCTGTTTTAAATTGTCATTTCTTATCGTCTTTTCTATCCCTATGAGGCCATTTGGTCCTTTCGTGTTTCCTCTCTATGGTTACTCAGCCGTACGGCCCAATAATAGTGTCTGTGAGTTGTGCATTTAATGATGCTTGATTAAATTGTAGTCTATTATTTAGGACGATTATAATTGCGCTTTGGAGAAGGAGCAGTGGATCAATAAGAATCGTAGTCCTGCTAAATAAGTCAAATATTTCGTAATTTGTATGCATGATTTTACGAACAAGTTAAAATAAGGTAAACTTTTTTAGATAGTAGCTTTGGTCGCTCATAATGATAATTAGGAGTATGGCAGTATGCCTAACCCAAAAAATACACCTGAGAAACGGGACGAGCAGTCAATACCCGATTGGAAGAGCAGGAACTGTGGTCTTCAACGAATTTGACTGTTGTGTATCGTGAACCCGTAGGAAGCGAGCACGAATTTTCAAAATCTGTAATCATCGTTAAGGTACAGAATTTCAATCGCCGACTCATTTCTGAAGCCATCAAAGCCACAGAGATAGGTTCTTAAAGATAAGTAATAAATAGAGCCCTTGTCATCGGAATAATTACTCCATGTCCCCTTTCCATTCATAACAGCCTCCCTCTTTCCACCTTTACATCTTGAAATGAATGGAAAGCCAACTAATATCATTTTCCATGAATTAGTGACTGGTCGCGAGACTTGGGCCAAAACTATTGGTGCGTGACGCAGCTTTCACTCCTACGTCTAATTATACTCTTTTCGAGACTTTTATTCATGGGATCTATATTAAGGTGATGCTCTGATCTGGAGACATTTTTTTTCCTATCCACGGCGGTCGGATTTTGAAATGGTAACTTTACACCGATGCAGGTCGAATGGAGCGGGAGGCATCTGGCTTTTTGCCGGACGCCTGGTGCATTTGGCCACATGCTTCAAAATGTTTTAGAAGATCTAGGTGGAGCGGGTTTCTCGCTGAAACCAAAACAAATGCACCCGGGACGATTTTAGGTGAACTTTAAGGATCTCGAATTGCGGAGGTTCCTTACCGTTTCAACCCCTTGAAGTCCCCAGTCAGACCAGTTTTATCTCTCTCTCTGTACGCTTTACCCTTTCCCTTATTCTTGAGCTCGGGTTTCGCTCACCTTTTGGCTCTAAGCAGGTGAAATTTCACCTATCGCCCTTTTAAGCTAAAAATATATTACAGGACGGCTCCGAAACCTATGAAAATACCGAAATGCCAAATGAGAATATGGAAAATTGTTTTTTTTTAATGAAAATCACTGTATTATGAATCACATTTTATGTACAGAGTGAGTTAAGCATAATATATTTTCAAAATCCCCATCTGTATATTTATTTTAATTATTGTTTTAGATTGAAAATTAAATCACGGAAGACAGAAATTGAGGGGAGAAACAAAGCAAAAATAAATTTGTGTAATAGCGCAGATTTCGTTTTCTGTCATTTTTTCTGTGAAAATAGCCATGAAATTTCCGCTTCATATTTTTCGTATTTCTTACGTGTGAATAATGTGCTAGAAGTCATCTTTCACGCGTTGAAGATTGTATTGGTAGTCGATGAGCCCGCTAAAGATCAAGACATGGACGTACAAAGTTCATTTAATTCAAGTCGAGGAACGAGTTCATTTCCTCTTCTACCTCCGGTATTGAGTAGGGTAATTTTAGATGGGGACGTCTGGAAGATTCAACTTAAGCCTTGGAAGCAATGAACAATATTTGTGTGCTGTAGATTATAGACGACCACGCCGGCGTCTGCAGTAACTTTCAACTTCAATTCATTGAATCCATGGAAAGTAGAAGGAAAATAGCGCGTGCTTTGAACGTTGTGATTTGGAGTAAGGAGTTAAGGAGTTGAAAATATTAATAAAATTAGTAGATCTGAAGTAATAGCGTCAACTCTAACATTCTGCTATTTGAGATGGAGTAGGGTGGATCTTGGCTAATGCTGATCCCACTAATAGACGGAAAAACGGTGATATTTCCGATATTTATACCTATCATCATAAAAGAAAAATTGTGGACACATGAATGGTTGAGTGTGGTTGCCTAGTGGGCTTTGCGTGTTGCTGCTGACCGAGGGGAGTCGGGTTCAAATCCCGGGTGAAGCCTCCTGACACCCCCCAAACAAAAAATCCTCCCAGTGCGAGGTTGCGCCGGGAAAGGAAATGGCCCCCATACCCTGACTGCTTGGAAAACTCAGACCTGTGACTTAGTTCGAGGTGAGCTCTATCTTCATCTATATAAACCAACATACGGGTCGAATCTATGAGTGAGTGACATTTAAATGCTAAAATTGCAGTCATGACGGATAGTTTTGGAAATGTTTTATCCGGTAAAACTAATTTTAAGGTTTTACCCTCCGTCGTTCATGCGGAGTTCGTAGGCCTCTTACCGCTTAAAAATGATTTATTTTGTGCATTTATTGACGATAATTTCAAGAAAAATATTTCTCTTGAGCTCCAGAGACTATATTTTACTGTCGGAAAAGAGAGACAGATAGTAGTGTGGATACGAATGGGATGAAATTTGCTTCTAGCATGAATGGAGCGTCTCAAAACGTGTTGATGAATGGGCATACACTGAAGATATGACTTCCTTGCGAGAGAAGGGCATGCGAATCCTGCACGCAGTCGCTGCCATCTGCCCGCATTTGTCCCAATAAACACTGGGTCCAGGAAGTCGTTCGAGCAGAATTCGGTGTGATACCGGGTCTCGTGACGCACGTTTATCCGTGCTGCAGTTCTCCTAGCCGTTTGCTAAGCCTTCCTCATGACTCGGTCCACTGCGCCTCTTCTCTCACGCCTCATTTTACTTCTTTCGTTGGTGGACCGGGGAAACTTTTTATGCCCAGGTTATTTCCGCAGGTCTGGTTCTACAGCTTTGTTTCTGGACTGTTTCCTCACGTTTCCCTCGAGTCGGAATGTATTCCACGACTTTCTTGACGACGCAGCTCTCGACTTAATCATCCTATCGACCCTCCTGTTAAGACTTAAATAATTATTCACTTTAACATTTTCCTAATCCATATATCTCATACTTTGCCTTTCTTAGCCGAAATTAATGGTTGAGACTGATACTTTGTTGACGTCCGTTTTAGGATATGAAGTAAAGGTTATTTCCACTTTTCCTCGCAAATATTTATTTAAGAATGAGGCAATATATTTCATTTCCCTGCAGTATCATGAAGAATCCTAACCTGATGACTCCAACTAGAGCCCTTATAATTCATAATGCATGATCACATGTTGGCTCTACGTGGTGCATACAAGAAGCTTCTAAACCAGAAAGAAAGAAAATTTAAGTGATTTAAAAATAAAAAACATGATAAAAGTAATTTTGCTAAACACTTGATATGCAACTCTGCCTAATGAGGGATTTAAAATTAATATTTTCAAATTGTGCAACCGCCGCCGTGAGTTAGACTCTAGAGAGCAGTTGGAAATTTTAAAAATTATTGAAAGCCGGGACAGCACTCTGATAAACAAATATCTTTACCCATCCTTTTCCCCTATTCTGGCGTCCGTTTTAAAATTCATCTCTTCCTCCGTTCGGTAACTAGGTAACAATAATAAGATAAATACATCATAATATACGCCTGAAGGTGATGATAACTCATTGAAGCCCGGGTCGCGTTATGTAAAAAAGTAGTGGCATAAGTAAAAGTAAACTATCAATGAAACCTTACAATGGAATACCACACAGTTAAGAATGAGTTAATGTTCAATTAAGTTGTACCTTCTTCCCTAAGTTTTTAGGAGACGTCTCCTCCCTATCATTCTTTCTTCTTCCAAAACTTCCAAATTGCTCACACGATCTGTCTATTTGGTCTTCACTATCCTTCTATACGATATTTAACAAACATAAACTTTGTTCAGCAATGCCACCGGCCTACGTTCTGAATTTGTACGGTCATTTTGAAATACTTATGCTTGTGCATCGAATGCACTGAAAAGCACGTCTATCGTCATCAAGGGGTTATATTGGCTTGATGGCGTCATCATATAAAGAACATGGAAGACCTGAGCAGAGATGCAGTAGGTATGTAGTACAATAAAAACCCAAATAAAACTCCTACACTTGCAATAGCACTTTTCTCGTTTAACTTTTTAGCAAATGATAATCTGCGTTTGGTTGTGGCCCGAATTTTATATTTCCCGATAGAGGATAAAAAATTCATTGAAATTGACAGCGAAATGAGGGGTGACTCTTGAATTTGCTTTTACCGGTTGGTTTTTTGCTTAATCTATCATTTATAATAAAAATAAATATAAATACAATTTTACTTCGAATTAACTTATTGTTTTTATGGTTTTGAACTGACAACCGTAAATATTTTTCGTTACTAAGTGAATGGGCCAGCAGCGCTTTTTTCAAGATGCATTTTAAGATACCGCTGATATCTTATCTTCTATCCTCCACATGTCTTTGCTTATTTGAATGAAGCCAAGAAATGTACGGTTCAAGGAAGATACATTAACAGATGATTCAGATTTTTCCTGTACTCCTCAATGGCAGTTTTCTACTCCCCCATAAAACTTAATTGTTATCTTTAATATAGCTCCCAATATATGTGATTTTCTCATTTTTCCAGTTTATTTTCTCTACTATTACCTCCGCGGTTAATTATAATTGGAAATGATGTGATTAATCACTGCAGTAATTTTGAAGTAAATGAACTGAAATTTAGCAGGAAAAATTAATTTATAACTATCGTATCCGATTTTAATTTTCAAAGTTTTTTGAAATCACTATTTCCCTCAAATGATCTTCATTTATTTTGTATCCAAGCTAAAAGTTATGGGACACATCTCCTCTAGTTATTATTTTTTCCTCATCTAATCCTTTTAAAACTTTTACCGCAGGCACGTGATATATCTCTGTAGCAAGAACGTGAAAAGTCTTTTAAGTATTTCAATATATACCTTAGCGTCCTTGATTCATTATATTGTGCATCTTTACTCCTCTCTGCAATTTTAGTCATCATAGTTCGTGTCTCGCTAGGCTGCTGAGCGAGGGTTCAGGGGTACAAATCCCGGATAAAGCGCACCAGTACCCCTAAATATCATTGAAGTGCGAGGTAGCACAGGGAATAGAACTTGCCCTCCTTCTCTGTATGTTTCAGTTAAATCACTGAGTAAGTGAGTCAATATCTGTAATGACACTGCTTTTCATTAGAAATTGATAAAAATTCGAATTATGAGTAGTTGAATTTTGAATGGGTATGTAGATATTTTATGTACGCTCGCTTGAAGAAAGTCATCTTCGTCCTCGTTTTAATTCTCTTTTAAATATAAGTAATGTTATAATTGTTTTTGGCATAACTTCGATGCTGTTTATTCGAGAATGATACGTAATATTAATACATGCTGGTTATATTTTAAAAAGAATCTATAAAACTCATATGTAGCAGAGTTTAATGCGAGATCCTTAATTGAGCAAGCATTAATTTGCTATTTCTAAAACAAATTCATAATACGATGGTCGCTTTAAGATTAAGAAAATTTTAAAGGAATATTTTCGGAATTATGAGCATAGGGAAGGCAAGAAATCCTCTGGCTGAAATTCAGCATTCGAAGTAACCTTCTTTGACATCCTTATACCGTATATGAGCGCATGGTTTTGGGTTTAGCTCACAAATGGATCATTTTGAAAATAGGGAAGAGAATTATTTCTCGCGAAAGTGCTGGCGAGAGAGGTCAGATGCGATCTTGCAGGAAGGTAAATTTTCGAGTTTCTCTTGGATACGCGCCGCCTGGTCTCATGTCATCACCAACTAAAATCTAGCTTGACGCGGCGTGACGGTACGTGAAAGAGCGTGAGGCGGCCCTCTCAAGCCCCGTCAACACCTTCGTGAGAAAAGGATTGCGTTCCATAGAACTCGTTACATGTTTTCAAGATTAATTGCTACCGCTCAATTTAACTCACTCAGTTCCCCAGGTGTTAAGGGTAAAGACCGTGGTAAATAGAAATAACAGTCGGGATGAATTTTAATATGTGTATCAGTCCGGATAAGATAACATTTCACCGGATATGTTACAGGTAGATAAGTATGAAAATAGTTTTTCCTTTATTTGAGGAAAATTTCTTGTACTGGTGTAGAACACTTGATCTGTTTTAGCGTCCAATGATTCGCTTACTTGATATAAAAAAATGAGACGTACTTCTTCTTAGCTAAACATTCCTTTCATTTATTTCCACGGATTTTCTGTCCCTACCTCTACGGAGGCTTTCATAAAATTGAAGATCATATCGAGAGTACTAGCGATCACGCGTGGATCTCACATCTGTGAGAAGAAATATCATACCAGGGTAAACTCAATGGTAGATGACAACACTTCGAATTTTCAATGAAAATGAAGTTCTCGTTAATTATCTTCCTTTTTTTAGTCTCCATTTGTAAGTTGAAATGATTTTACGGTTATAACAAAATTTTCTGTAGAAATTTACGTAATATATAGATCCTTTGAAGCCGGTCAATAATAATTATGAGAGGTGGAAAATTACGAAGTTTTTAAAATAATTTTTATTTCCATACCAGTAGACAGTCGATTGACATTCACCTGTATTGGCCTTAGGTGGACGTAGGTTGGCCTTAAGTGTATCTATTTTGATTGTGATCAAGTCAAAAACGGTGGTGATTGAGCCAGGAAGATCCATTCACTTGCATGAATTCCCTCGCTTTCTCGATGCCCCTTTGGAGACTCGAAGAGGAATTGCAAAGTTAATACAAATCATCCAGCATTAAGAGGCTGACAAATTGCTGTTTGTTCCACTCGCGACCCGTCTCTTTTTCTCTCTACGCTCTCAGGCACCGACCTCCCCAACTCCCTACTCGCCAGACTTAAAACGTACCCTTCCTCCTCATCTCCTCTCCGCACCTCCGGCCTGTTCTTACGGGTCGGACTGTTGAGAGAGAGAGAGAGATAGAGAGTCTAAAAGCGGAGAGGCCTGCAATGCCGTGAATACGGAGTCAACCACCACATAAATATCTGGCGGCGTAATCTTCCCGGCAGCAAGGCAATCCGGCGGCATGATGAATGGCGTGGAGGGTGAGGAGGCGGAGGGGGTTTGGGGGTGAGGGAGCGGAAAGGAGTAGGGGCGACCGTCCGGGCAGTTTCGCCCTGGGGGGAAGGGTGCAATGAAGGGGGATGGAATTAATGGAGAAGGTAAGGGTTGGGGTGAGAAGGGGGCGTGGCTGCAGTGTGGGGAAGGGTCGTGTCGGATATGAGAGTGCATGCGAGAAGGATCCTTGGAGGTGGGTGTTTTCAGGGTTTTTGGGTGGTGAAAAGGTATGGGGGATGGTTGGGAGAGGTTTTAAGTTGGTGTAAAGAGTTGAAAGCGGAGGGAGGGAGAGAAGTGGATAAGGAGAGGAAGAGGGGATGAAAGAGGAAGTGAATGAAGGAGATTATACAGCGGGTTGGTGACAAGGCTGGACGGAAGTGAGGAAATAAGTTAAAAGAGCAAAGGAGCGTGGCTCGCACGCCCCCAGAATGAGCGTCATCGAGTTCAATTGCTCTTTATTCACTCAGAGTTAGTTCTACCTTTTCGGGGCTTTTTTTTCGGAACTATTTTCCCGAAGCATGATAAACCGGGTGAGTTTAACTTACTTGTTGATGGATTATGAGTGCTAGCGGAAGTGTTAGGATGTAGTGAAAAAGAAATTTTCAGCGTAGTGTGTTGTTAAATATTAGTTCTGAATTCGAGTAACTCCAAATTTATAAAATTTAATTTTGAAAAAAGCGTTTTTTTTGCTAAACAATCGATTCTTTTTTATGTAAAAGACCACAATCATGGCTGAAAGTGCTCTTTGCAATGGAGGACTACAAAAATATAGTTACTTGACCGTGTAATATTCATTCTACTTTTCCTCTTCTATTCTTGACCTTGTTCAATTAACTTTTTATGATGTTTCATGGAGTTTAGGTCAATTGAAACCAAGTCATAGCCAACGTTTCGATTTATGTAAAATCATCCTCAGGGCTATGAAAGTGAAAACATGAACAATATAAAATACAAAGATGACAACGATATACAATAGTTTTACATAAAAATGTTACGATCGCGTTTTTTATACAGTAATATAATTTAAAGTATACACATATATATAAGAACAGAATAGAACAGAATGTATATCGTTGTCATCTTTGTATTTTATATTGTTCATGTTTTCACTTTCATAGCCCTGAGGATGATTTTACATAAATCGAAACGTTGGCTATAACTTGGTCTCAATTGACCTAAACTCCATGAAACATCATAAAAAGTTAATATTCATTCTGTTTAATAATTGCTGTATTTATTAATGTAACTATTTACTTTTTGCTTATAATTCCGAGTTATTACGTTAATCCTCATGATTAGTATTTTGAAATAATAAAATGCTAGTAAGAAGTCGATAAAACAGCAAAATCGTAATGTTTGTCATGTCTTAGATGAAAAATGGTAACAAGGGCCAGCCTTTATTCCACCATGCCAACGTGTCTGTTGGACGGGGTGATATTTATAGATATCCTGCAGGCATTGCTCACAAGACTGTAAATCAATTAAAAGTCGGCGGAAGGATGAAATGAGACGGGTAAGAAATTCACGCTGAGTGCGGGAGAAAGATAAGTGAGAGCGGGGTTCTATAAAACAGAGGTAGGGATGACGGCGATATATATATGTATGCGTGGTGAAATACTGGCACGAGTGAAGTAGAGATTGATTAATTATTCCCCTTTATTAATTTTGGTGGTGTTTTAGATAAAGACCTCGTGTTTCCTTTGGCAAGAGTGAGGTGAGACTTATGGAAGAAAAGAAGAGCGGAGAAAGCGAATTTCCAGAATCAAATCTGAGGAAGGAGAGGAGTTCTCTCCAGGAGGGCTTTTTCATTGGAAAATGGGATAAACGTTAGATAGCATGTTGGCACAGTTTATTATTTTAAATAGGTGTATTGATTTGATAGCTTTTGGTAATTAAAGGCATTTCCGATTGGCCAACGTAGCCCGCAGAAAACAATATGACTTTTTGAATGCTAATGAAGAGTTTAATTCAATGATTATAGATGTATAATTCTTCCAAAAATAGGGTGGGAAAATTATATTAACTTGGCACGATTTTGGGTAGTAGAATGTATTTTTATCTAGAGGCCCTTTTTTAAATAACACCATCAACAGATGTTGGGTACTCCCACATACCGAAGGGTGTCAGTTTATCAATCGTATACTTCAGTGCAAGGGGTAAGATTAATTAGATGCATAATTAGGAGGGTATCCATCTCCTGGTTTTCGAAGGTGTTTGGAGGAATTAGTTCCTTCAAACCATACCGAAGCATATCAACTAATTATTTTTATCGATTCGGAAGATTGGGCATGTCAGTCCAGTGGCGCCGACTCCATGGGGCTTGAGGGGGCCCGAGCCCTCTCAAAAATTCGTTATTGGTGCGAGGAAAAAATGTGTCAGGCTTGTCGATTTTCCCCGGAGTGTCCAGATATCGAGATTCGAGTTATCAGGGTTCTAATGTTGATCATATGACTCTTCTAAAATGCTTAAAAAACTTAAAACTCACTACCTATAAAATTTTCCGGGCCAAGGTCCCCGGATGGGCCCCCCCAATATTTTTCGTAAGTCGGCGTCCCTGCATGTCACTAATTATTGACGCCATATTCTCAAACTTTTTGAGTTATTTCAATAGTCAAAGCGGAACCAATGTATTTGAAAATCTAAAGGGCAGAAAAGTGTTCTAGTAGTAGAAAGATTTCCGTCTTTCTCCTCACTTATCCCTTCCACTTTTGAGTCCATTTAACTGCTATCGTCCATTTAGCTTTAATTGCATCATCTCAAGTCATCCGTGTCCCTATCCTCCATCATTCTTCTCAGAGGTGTTTCTCGAGGTGATCTTCAACGATTATTTTCCTCATTCACACCCGTGTCTCTCGAATTTTTGGCCGTTCCTCTTGACTAGCCCTCAGCCTGTAGGCTATCATCATCTAATATTCATTCACTTCAGATTTGCTTTTGTGGCTAATTGTTTGCATCAAAAGTGTTGCAATAGAAAGGGGGAAGTGAAGCCAATAGATCGGGTAGAATATGCTTCGCTTATGGGAATATATAGCATAATTTCCTAGTTTATCATTTTGTCACTTGAGCATATATATTTACCCGTGGCTCCTTACTTTCCCTCTCTGCACATTTCAGTGGCTCTTCGAGGTTTTTTGTTTGAGCGTTTCAACCAGGATTTCAACCCTTGACCCATGGAGTTAATGCCCAATGGTTAGACCCATTGATCGGGAGTGAAGTGCTCTATCCACTAGGATACCACCCTTCATCAAAAACTATGTGCCATTTGCGAGGCCAAGGAGGAGGAGACTAAGAGGTTGATGAAAAATAGGCAAATAAATTATTGTGTCTGCCTTAGTGGTGACGTATGGAGCCGGTTTTAAAACGTTTAGTAAAACATTTTGCGGAGAACGAAATTAAAATTGACGTATCTTTCCATTATTGGACACAGATTCATCGTTATTCTCAACTACTTCACTTAAATGTAACTTTCAATAATTTTAAAGTCACGGTAACGGCTTTAGCAAGTCACGGTTATCGCTAATAAGGAATAATTGCTAGCAATACTTGCATTACTGCATTATTGTTAACCAGACAAACTTAAGCGTCTATTTAAAAATTTTCGGAGCGCAAATCAAAGTTGACGAATCATCCTAATAAAGGCCAGCATCGTTATTCACGACTAATTCGCTTAAATGTAACTTTTAACCATTTTAAAGCCAAAGTAACGGCTTTAGCAAGATATGGTTATCCCTAAAAAGGAATTATTGCTAAAAAGTCTTTTATATACATTGCATTATCAATATTGCAATGTATTGCATTATCGCTAATCCGACAATAATGAATAATATCTTCGCCCTGCCGAGACGAGGATAGGCACCCACCACCTCGTCTCACTCATAACCGATCCCTTACTTCCTCAACCTGCCCCCGTATTCCCTTGTTAGATCAGTTTAGCCCCCCCCCACCCTCCCTCGTAAGTCCCATCTTTTTGGCTTCTTCCCTTTCCCTTGCCCCCCAACTTTCGTCTCATGTCCCCCTTTACTCTTCCTCCTCCCCCTCATTCTGCCCGTCCCCGTTGCCTGGCACCGCTCACCACCTCTCAAACACGCAAGAGCACAAACCCGCGCACTCGTTTGGGCGGGTGGTCCCGGGGTCATAACCCGAGAGGTCTAGTGAGACTTTCAGCTGAGCAAACACCGCGCCACCGAGGGCACAGAAGCGAGGGGATGGGGGGAGAGAGAGATAAAGGGTTGGGATGACTCGGTACCATCCGTGTGTTTTTATTTCGGTCGTCTTGGAGAGGGGAAGGGCGGCATGGGGTGGGGATAGGAGAGGGAGGACTTCACGCAGCGGAAGTTGGAAGGTTGGAAGGAAGGACGGAGGAGGAGGGAATTGGATCCCCGTAAAGTATTTGTCAGTTGCGCGGTTGACGTGCTCTCGTAAGCCTCACCGTGGTGGAGTTTGAAATATTGACTGAGATGGATTGAAAATCATAGTTGTTTTGTTTATGAATATTTTAAGGGCGCTCTGTTTTCCCCCTTGCTAGATTTTGTGGAAAATGGCGAGACATATTTTTACTGCCTACAGGGTGGATAGGAATCAAATTGGTGAATATATTCATATGCGTTTGTTAATTTTTTCAAGAAATAGTTGTATTTTTACCATCTAGAGCATGTCTGTTGGAATATTTAATTTTTAGCATCACCATGACCTCGTCAATTTATCTGTAGTTTTTTCGGAGTTATAAATACATGATTGCAATGTGCGATAGTTGTACTAATTCAACAGTTTATATTTGTTCTGTGTACATTAGTTTGAATGAGCATTTTAGTGTTACTAAGTAAATGAAAACCCATGATTAATATCCTGTCAAATATTTTTATCAATATTATTCGTTATTGTTTCGCTGTTGAGTAGTTTACCTCCCCACCTTATTTTCGGCAGATGCTCTTCTCGTATTCTTCTCAAGCTCTTGGTAAAGAGTATTTGTCCGTTACATTCCTCATAATGCAGTGATCCGCTCTTTTCTTAAAATCTGCATTATCATATGAGTTATGTCATTAAGTTCAATGAACCTATGAGGAACTGGGATCTTTTTCATGCTTCATAATTGCTATTTTAATTAAGAAATATTTCCTTCGACCTTTGTATAAAACATTTCTTCATTTTATAGTTTTGTTAAATTTATTATGGCAGTAAATTAACTTCATTGTCATTAGACTCAACATTTTATTGATAAATATGTTTAAATGTTGATAGTAAGAGCCTTCATTTTGTGCCTTAAAAAATTATCAAATTACCGTTAAAGATCATTTTAGTGACGAGTGGCGGTGGAAAATACCATCGCGTTCAACTGGAAAAATATTCTTTAGAAAAATATATGCCGCGGAGTAAGGGACGAACATTTAGAAATACAAAATTCATTCGTCAGGGATGCTACTACCGTCTCTCCTAGCCAATTTCTTCATATAAACCTTTTTCTGGCTTGAGGCCTTCTTTAATGCAAGTTTTCGAAGTCGAGATATTAAATAAATATTGGCCTTGTTTCTATTCTTCCTGAGGTACGTGTTCAAAAGACTCTCTAGATTCAGCACTTCCTCCGTAGTCACCGACTTTTATCTCTTTGAAACTTTCAGCCCGCTTTTAGCTATGGTCTTTCTCAACGAGTTTTCTTTTGCACTTTGCGGGAGTAGTGAAGTTTTTATAATTAATTTGTCGGATTTGTCTTATTCAAAGTTGTTTGGTCTTTGAAAAGGATGGTAGTTTTGAAGTGCACTGTACTTCAGGTCTCCCCGTTTTTGAAGATCGAAACGTTTCTCTTCTCTTCAGTGTATAAGTAGCTGGACTGTTTAGGTCGAGTGTTGAAGGACAAGGTTTAAGTTCTATTAAGTTCAAGGGTTTGGATTTCAAATGTGAATAGTTCATTTTTCTGCTAGGTTCTTGAGCGATAATTTTTTAGTATATTTTTCACCATACATGCGTGTTTTTACCGAAGCTTTCAAATATTTTTCTGGGTTAAAAAACCATTAGCAGCTTCATTATTGTTTCATTTTCCTTACTTAATTTGCAATTTTTTGTGTGGTATGTGTTTTTAGTTTACGTAATCAAGTGCGCTCATTACATCAAGGAAACATCAGAAATCGTATTATATAATCGCATTATTTTTGTATTTCTTAATCATATATTGATATTATTTTTGAGTGATAGATAATTATTTTTTGATTTTTGTTTTATTTTCCTCAGGCTTTTTCCTTCTAGAATCAATAATGTTTCTCTTTAATTTTTAATATTTCTTTTGTTCCGCAAATATGATCCAGGAACGTGAAACTATAAAAATAATCATATTTCAAACGAGGTAAAGAATTTTTGTTTCAATCTCTTGATGAAGGGCATCACAATCATAAATATAGGCTATCATGAGAAATTGTTAGGGTGGTCTCTATTTTTAGAAAAAACTGTTTAAGTCATGTAATGTTTTGAAAAATGCAAATAATAAGGAATGATCGTATTTACTGATTTTTGTTGAAATCGCCTCTTCCTCTTACACATGGCTGCATCGTCTATGATTGAAATACGATACGCGGTGCTTTGTAACTGATTTAAAAAAAAATGCAATTCATTTCTCTATTGTAATCTCGCTGAATTTGTTTTTATATTCATATTTTATGATTGTTAGTTACATTTATGTCTCCTTTAAATATTGGCAAGGGGGATCGGGTTGGCGTGGTGGCTAGAATGTTGGCTTCCCACCCGGCGGGCTCGGGTTCAAATCCCGGCAGTGGCAGAGAGTTTTCAGAGACTGCCCGATCCCTGCTTGAATGTTGTGTGGAGGACATTTCAAGCGCAACACTCCGTCCGTCGGATGGGACGTTAAGCCGTGGACCCCTTGGCGCCTTTCGTTAAGAGCAGGCTAATGCCGACGCCAGGTTTCTCTCCACCCTTCCTTCCATACCCTTCCGTTATGGCGCAAATGACCTAAGCTGTCGGTCGCCTCCTCCATATACCAAGTACCTAAACGCTGGCAATTGGTGAGATTCATTTGTACCATGAGATTGTTAGCAAAAGTTGCCAAAATATTCTGAGAAGTTTGGAAAATCGTTCGGGGATTTTATTTTAGACATATGTGTTAGAACCTGCATTATATTTCACTCTATGAACAAAATTCGACTTTGCCACGTTTCTTTCGTCATTTGGTTTTCGTTCATAATCTCCGTATCGTGCAAGTCGAAATGAAGGGAATTGGTAGGAGGCGAAAACGCTTCCAAATCGCTCGTGGAAGGCGTATGACAACATTAATTATAGCGCTCACTCGTGGACCCGTGATCGATTGTTCTGCAGCACGGAATGTGGGGGAGGGAAGGAGTTGGAGATAGAAGCGCGGAGGTGGGAGCGAAACTTGTGACAGCGCTGAAAAAACGATGAGTGCTCCCTTTCAAGCGGAACGCGGAGTCGGAAGACCGTCTGCTCTGGCTTTAAGAAGTTCAAACCCTCCCTTAAACCCTCCTTCCCTCCCACCTGACACTCCGTCACTCCTCCTGTTGTCTTACCGCCCGTTTTCCCCACCGTATTTTTTTCATACTTCCCGCTGACAAATTTATGGTTCTTTTTCTATCGCAGAGGCCGTTTGAAATCCACAAAATTGACTCCACAATACGGCGAGTATAAATAAATGTACAGTGTTTCTTCCCTTCGTTTTAGTTGACTTACGTGTTTAGCTATTTTCTGCGCTATTCTGTGTATGTTTCTGATTAGCTCCTACGTTGATTGTGCTCTGAGTGAAGTGCTTTATTTATTATACTAACCTACTTCTCGCTACAATTTTTCTGGGTTTAAATTTTGTATAAAATGCTATTTAAATCAGTGTCTTAAAGTTATTACTCTATTTTAATTACGCACTCATGTGATTAGTCTGATGATACATATTATTAAAATGAGACATTGCAATATTTCCACTGAGTTTTATTATTACAGTGGAAATATTGTAACTCAGTGGAAATATTGCAATGTCTCATTTTAATATTATTAAGAACTTCCTCCATATCGTGCCCAACGTCATACAATATATGATGGTTTATAGTTTGGAGGATTTCTATAAATCTTTTCATAGAATATGAAACACTACGAGAACTTGTATGTCTCAGTACGAATATATTCCATAAATCAGACCTTTCATATTCTTGATTTGATTGCGTGAGTAGCTGGACTAGCACCGAAGGGTGGTCGTAAGTTATACGTAATCCGATTGACGTATTACGACTCTTACAAGGGAATGGTGATGTCTTAGACGCTAAGAAGGTGCATCCATAACCCTTTAGCATTTTCTCGAAATATTTCCTTGAACTAGGTCCATTTAGTGCTTAAAACCTTTAGCCACAGACGAGCGCGTTAACAATTTGGAATCGTTGCCCAAACGCATGGGATTCAATGCACGGAATGGTATTTCCTTATTTTCGTTTGGAGTGTGCTGGCGAACACTGAGTGGAGTAAATTAGGATGCGCTGTTGTTTGACATGGACTAGCATGCCGTAGTGCGCGCGTCGGTAGTCGCTCGTTTGCTACATACTCTCCCGAAACTCATCCAAATACATTTCCATTCTACTTCCGTTAACGACCATTCGGGATGCCAGCGAAAATGTTGATTTGGGATTCTCCTATGCAAACAAACGCGCAAAGTGCAAGCCGCCTTCACGCTTGAGTCGTTTCTCGTGAGTCTCGTGCGAAGGGTGTCGCGCCTAAGTGATACTGAAATGATGAATAGTTCCGCGTGGCATTTGGAGGAACTACTTAGTGAAAATATTCAGGCGATTTGAGGAATCCAATGCTTGCGAATCAGAATGTGACCGAGGATAAAAACTTGTCTGTATTAGGAGGTATTGGTTAAAGATATTAAGCTATCCTCAATGTATTTTCAGCTGTAATTAATAAAATTGATATTATGTGTCATATAATACTCTCAAGGACCGTTCTTTACCAAACCGTAGAATCAGGGGGTTACGAAAAAATTGATAAATCATCAGTTTGTGAGAATAGGTGAGAGGTCTATAGTTTCTTAGGTGTCTTTCGAGAATTAGAGGATCATATGTGTAAAATACTCATTATTGTTGAAAATAATTGAAAGCCACCATTTTAGTGGCCATAGTTCTTGTGAAGTTTCACTAAGATAAAAGTACTTATTTCATTTCTTATTCATGGTTTAAAGTCATTCTCCTTTTGCGAGTTGGTTATTTATGTAATGGATGCCTCTGATATAGCTGAGTTTGATTTCATTCATAATATATGAGAATGTTAATTCAAGAACATTGACGAGGGGTGATTACATATTTTCATGAAATGGAATTTTGTATTTAGGCGGAAGAGGCCATGGTTTTGCAATCAGCATATTCGGATGAAAATATAAAAGATTTCCACTCTTTCTTTTAGCTATAATAGTGTTAAAAAGCTTCTCCATAATTCGAAGAAAAAAAATTACTAATTACTTGATGTGACCGAGGATAAAATCTTGTCTACATTTGGAGGTATTAGCTAAAGATATTAAGCTAGCCTCAATATTTCATTGGTATTTGTTGCGTTTCGAAAATTTACTTTGATGTGAAATATGAGTGCCCTTAGAATTTTTATCATCCGTTGGAAGATATAATTAAAAATGTATTTGCATTTTTATATTTTATTGAATTATTTACGAAACACCACTGTGAGGTAGTAATATGTTTAGATTACGTTTCCATTACATAAAGTCGTTAGTTTTTATTTGTATGTTTTAATTAATTAATCCCTCTCCATTTGGATCCACGAAATTCGGATGTAGTATTTAATATATTAAGAATAGTTATCAGTTTAAATTTTTGCACAATAACTTATAAATTCATATTATACATAAATAGGGTGGATAGGTTAATGGCTTTGAGTGGCCACTGTATACCTTTTTGTAATCTAAGCTATTTGTTATTAATAAAGGCATATTAAGTTTTGTTTGTACTCGCGTGGTCGGCCTTTTTGAAATTCATACGCCAGCATTAATTAAGAAATAAAACGCGACCACTTGTTGTGAACTTTGCGTGGCTATCTTTTTCAAATATTTAAATTAAAGGGAACGTTTTATCCTCAATTTCCTCGTATGTCACCGCAATTAATTTCGCCCATAGCAAAAACATACCCTCGATGTGTGAGAAATAATATTGTAATCGTTAACAATGCTTTTATAAATTTAAACCCTCTTGATTGCGTAAAACACTAATTAAAATACAATTAAAATTTATCTTCAGCTGTTATTACTTGGAATTACGAATAGTGTGCATGGTGAGCTATGATTTATATTTTATTATGTGATGGAAAATAAACCAGATTTTTTTATGTTCCAGTTGAATTCAGCTCTGTACTGGGTTATCTTATGAAACTAAAAATATGAGGAACAAAGGATGTTATTCCGGCAATAAATGATAGCATATTTTCCTGACATATTATTGTCGAGAGGACCTTTCCTCATTCAAATAATCGGGCGAAGAAACAAACGACATTTATCCCTCTTGCTGCCTCTTCTTCGCATAAAATATAAAACTTGTCCAAAATGATTTACGGCCTGAAACTCTTGGGGGCGGTGTTATACGCAGGATCCTAAAGTGGAAGGAACACGAATGAACAATGAGGCGAACAGTGAAGTTTGGAAGGGTGTGCAGGGGCCAAGTCAGCGAGATGGGGAGAAGTTTGCTTGGATCGGGGTTAAACGAAGGTGGAAGAAATAATGAGATTTGAGGGAAGAGGAAGAAGGAGTGTTAAAAGAGTGGGAGGAAAAGAGCTTTAATGCGGAGGTTACGAAGTGGAGGTCGTATAATGAAGCGATGACACGCGGAAAGTTAATATGGAGTTGTTATTTTGTGTGTTATATAGACACACGTAGGTACACATTGCAGACTCAGCTGAAAGTGCAACTGGTCTGAAATTAGCATTTGCCACGTTTGTCGCTTTATTTTATACAATGTTTTGCATTATTAAATCTTGTCTCATTGCCGTTGCAAATTGCTTTTATTACTGCACTGTGTAATGAGTCAGTCTTTTTTTCCTTACTTTCTCCGTGAATTTCCTCTCAATCTAAATATATTATTGTGAAATATTTAGTTATTTTCGATATTTTATAGGAAAAATTTATTTAATAATTAGTTATCACCACTATTTTCATACAATTGTAATGAGTCTTTTTTTTCGTTACTTTTCAAGTTTAACATAATAATATGAAGTGTTTAGTGATTTTCAATATTTTATTGGCAAATTTGCTGAATAATTACCTCTTACCAGTATTTTTTATAACCATCGGTGTTGTGAAAAAATTATTGTTTTAAGCGTTGAATAAATAATTTGTCATTTTAACTAATTTTTTCTTCTATTTCAGGTTAGTTACCATGGTCTACTACCCGAACTTGGCGAGATAATGTTAAACTAAGCGATTTTTATAAGTAGTGAGGTATGTATGAAATAATATAAAGTTATTTTTATTGGATAGGGTGTGACGCAAAGTTTCAATTGAATTTTTCTGTCTTTGTTGATTATTTATAATTTCCTAGGTGAAGTTCATTATTCTTATTTTAATGATACTGCGTTGTAATGAAGGGAGATCTTAATTTCACGGCTGCAATGTTATCATTATGTCCGTTTGGTATGAAATTTTGGTACTCAATGAATCGTATATGCACTGGAAAATGAATAGTAATACAGTAGATTCCGGTTATTTGGGACATATCGGGACTTGTGCACTTTACCCCAATTAAGCGGCTGCCCCAATAAGGCGAGCTATCCTGTATATGGGCATAAACAAACGTTGAAATGATAGAAAGAAGGCTAAATAATGTTTATAATGCAACATAAGTTTATTAAACTATTAATTTGATTAATAAATCAGCGAGTTTAGTTAATTTATTGCCAATTTTAAGAATTATAACAATTTAGTTAAAAATATTTTTCACAGCCTCGGGCGACGCTGAATGAATGTCTTTTACTAAGTCCTACTAAAGAAAAGTCCTATCCTCTTGCGGATAAAATAACAACAAGAGCTTTAAAATAGGGCAAGAATAGGAACATTTGTGAAAAGTAAGAGTAAATCAAAGGAGGAAAATATAAAAAAAATAGTATTCTGAAAACAAAAAAGTTTTAATTACGTCGCTAATATAGAGTCTATGCCGCCGACTCATGGCCCAACAAAGCGACATGCTATCCCAATTAAGCGGAGAAAGCTCTGGGATATTCCTCTATTGGGTTCTGTTCTTCAAGATCTGCCCCAATTAAGCGGCTGCCCCAAGTAACCGGTGGACCCATAAACGGAATCTACTGTAATACCGATCGTAATCATTTTTCTATGGTAAAATATCAAAGGAACTGTCTTCTAACATCTGGTATACTTGTGTCGCAGTGTATAATTGGTGGTATTACTTATTGTATTTGACTTATGAAGAGATTGACTGTTTCGTTTTCAAATAATCTGTGCAGCAATGCAAAATTATTTTAAGAAGATTTTTTTCTAACTCATTCTCGTTCAAAACTTTGGCTATCATCTTGAGATTTTCATGGCATTATGTAGAGTAGATCCTTGTAAACACTCACCTGTACCTCTATTGCGAAAATCATCCTCTGAGAGAATTCGTAAGTAAAGACATCGCATTTGAGATGAGGGTACGTATGGCCAAGTATTTACTCTTAACGCCTTTCAAGTTGATATTTTCAGTTTTAAGTTAGTAGTCCTTGAAAGAATACCGGTTGAGCGGATATTATATGTCCTCTCAAACCATGCTTTATTAATCACCCGTTTACGAGTATGTGAATGCGAGAAGCCGTGTAAGCCATGTATAATATCATCCATTTGTCCTGGCCCGACTTTGGAAAGTGGCATAACTCGGATCTATTTATCTAATGTTTTTTATTGTTACTTTTAAATCATTTTTTCCAATTTCAATTTTAATCGCCTGAAAGAAACTCATAGAAAATTTGATCCTGTGATTTGATGATTAGGTCCTTAAATGTCTTTAAACGAGAAAACTTATCAAATTTCCTTTGTAACAATTTAGCTCATTAAAATATTAAGAGATAACTTGAGATTTATGTTTGAATCTGTCCTTATATTCCAATCTTCCATTATTATCCATGTGAAAATAAAAACTCTGAAATCTAATGATGTGACTGCGTAGCCAGACACGTGTACTCAGAGGCGGTAGATGACATTTGCTGACGTTTCACTCACCTGTTTATGGCTCCATCGAACGTCCTGTGTGGATTCACCTGAAATACCTCCAGAATCCTTGCTCCATGTCTTTCTCTCCCTATGCCCTCGTCTTCGCTTCTTCCCTGATTCCCTTTATTCTCCCCTCTCATTTCGCTCTGCCTACTAGCTCATTTGTCGCCTTTCTCATATCTCTGTTCACCTCACCCCTTCAGCTCTCTCGAACCCTGACGCTGATTGAGAGATGTTTACTCCTGCAGGGACACGAATGCCTACCTTGGTGAGTGTATGTGTGTGTGACTGTATCGCTTGGGAGCATAGATGCATAGCCGTGGGAATGGAAAGCAAGCGGGGAAGTTCGCGGGGTAAGCTGGAGAGGACAGCGTCGGACTGCGCGTCCTGTGCTCACAGGAATGGCGGGGGGAGGTGTGGAGGGGAGTGGGAGGGAGCACGGCCGAGATTAGGACTCGGCAATGTTGCGCATCGCTGGCTGGGTCATCAAGTGATATCTAGTCGCTAGCTAATGCAGTGCGTCTCCTTTGGATTCAATCCACGATAGCAATTTTTCTTTAGCTCTTAACGTTATTAGTTTCTGATAATGCTTCACTGAACAATTCAAGGCTGTTCCTACGAATAAATTCAACAGATTCTGGCGTGATTTTATAGAAGTTAGATACATTGAAATAAAATGTAATAAATAAAAATACTTTTCAAAGTGAAAGTACCTTTTATTTCAATAGGCTATTCATTTTAGCGCTTTTGCATGAATTAAATGGCTGCCATCACCGGAATGAGTAACACGGAAATACTCTGGTCATAGAACATATGTACACTAGGTACCTTACATGTTTTTTTAACCTTCTCTTGACTTTTAGGATTATAATGATATTTATTATTTCCTTCGGTATCACCACTATTCTCTTTAGGTAACGCTTCGCACCACGAGACCTGAATACTTAAGTATTAGCGCTTGAACAAAATGATTCTCGTTGTCCGAATAGATCCAACTGTCGAAGTTTTGCCATAGACTATGGTTGATAAGGACGAGGTGTTTATGAAAGAAATGTAGCTTAACTTTACGTTGAGTCCATTAAATATGCGTTAATGATCGTGCTGAGATAAAGTCTTCATTAATAGATGTGCTAAAGAGAGTGAGCTAAGGCTTAGCTTAGGGTAAAAGAACTCCAAAATTGAGCCAGTGTTTTTTTTAATGTTGCATGCATTCACGAAAAGGATGAGATTCACTTCGAATAAATATTGATGGTGAGGAAACCATTTTTTCCTATTGAATTTCCTAAGTAGTATGGATAAAGTCAAACCCTTGCTCTTGTATGTCAAAAAATATAATTTTTTAACTCTTTTGAAGAACCTCCTTCGAAGTGACGAAGCCAGTGCCGTTCGAGCCGGCCTTAGGGAGCCTGGAAGGTTACTCACATTTGGTTCTCTGACACTGCACGTAAAATTATCTCGTTTAACCTTTAGCACAATCCTCGACATTTATTATTAATTTTCTTGTGTCGCTACGGTTATTCCACAGCTACCATTTGCTAAAGCTAAGAATGTAATGTAACACTATTAGCTGGAGTCACTCTTTTCGCCCCTAACTCGATTTAGTAACTGCTAATAGTAATGCAAGTAATCGACAGTGGAGCGCGGTAGCCTAGTAGATAGTCCAGGTTCAAATCCGGGTGAAGCCTTCAGACTCTCTTTAACAAAATCCACGCGTAGCGAGGCGGTCTAGGAACAGTCTCCCCTACCCTGAATATAATATTCACACGTCCGTGGCTTGGTCCGGGGTGAGCTCTATCGTCACTTACCTTAACCAGCATACAATTGAAGAGTGAGTGAAGTGAACCAAAATAAACCTCTGTTGGCATGAAACTATCCCTTTTACTGTTCGAAGTTCTTACCTTTGAGTCTCTAGTCTCGTATATCAAATGCAAGGAATGGAGAGCTGGCTAAGTTATTATATTTTTTCCTCCTGCCTTTGCCCCAGTGCTCTGCATTCTCTTGTCTTTCTCTCATGCATCCCGTAGCCAGGTAATGAATTACTCGCTGTGCGGAGTGAGACCTGTGGAAGGAGTTAGATGCACAGATTCCCAAGAGCTGCAGTTGATATATTTCAAGTTTTGACTTTGAGGATCCGGATATCTGATCGATGAATTCATTTTTTTCTGGTTCAAGTTCTTTCCGCGGGATCTATCTCTCTCTCTCCCTCTCTCGAAAATTCGCGGAGACCGGCTGGCAAGGCGTGCAGCAAACACGGGCGTGCATTAATAACGCGGCTCAAGTGCGCATTCCGATATATACGTTCGAGCTCCTTCGTGTTTGCGATGCAAACGATCGCTCTTGGTTGATACTTGCGTCACGCCAAAGCGGTGGGGAATGAGAGTGGTTTCAAGATTCGATGTACCTATTACATCCGTGGGATTGAGGTCCCCTGGTGGCCATGATTGCAACCGGGTTTTCTACGTTTCTGCTCGCACAGATGTCACAGATAAGCAGACGCAAAGAATACTTCGATCCAAATTCTCTTTTTAGTCTGGCTTAATTTCTGTGAAGTTGACCTTTTATCCTATTCGGTCCTTGCGTATTGCATGCAATAAATCGGCATTTTAATTTTTTACCACTGAGCTAAGTGAAATGTCATTGTTGCAACTTGTTCAGTGCTTCCTGAAAGATGAAAACATCATACAGAAGCACATAAATCGCTAAGGTTGTTTGTTTACACGAAATTAGCAAGAAAAAATGTGATTCCGACCAAAAATTTTTATATTTTATCCTGTCACGGAATATTACTCTTATTCAGTATTTACTCGCTTATGCGTTAAATTAATAGTGAAATAGAGTCACCAGTTTTTAAGGGTTTATTATTTCCCAGTAATATTGGTTATTTAAAATTGTGGGTAGATGTACTATATTTTTTACGCAAACGTGTTCCATAGTGTTTTCAGCGAGATGGCATGGCCAAATATCCTGATGTTTTCTCATCCCGTATATTATATGGAAAAATGCCTTCTCCCTTCCTTGAGCCCGCTCAAAAACTTTGATTTTTACCCTTCACTTCCCTTTCACTTTTTTTCCGGCATGATCTACGCTCTCTTTTGTTTCTTCCATGTTATTTTTTCTGTCTGCATATCCCTTGCTTCCGCACCGATGTATGCACTCAACCTCTCAATTCCACCTCCTACACCCATTCCTAGGGGATCTAGTTGGTATGGTGGCTAGAGTGTTGGCTTCCCACCCCGTGGGCTCGGGTTCACATCCCTGCAGTAGCAGAGAATTTTCAGACTTCTCGATCCCTGCTTATATGCTGTGTGGAGGACGTTTCGAGCGCAAAACTCCGTCCGTCGGATGAGACGTTAATCCGTGGTCCCCTTTCGTTCAGAGTAGGCCAATGCCGATGCCAGGTATCTCTCCACCCATCCTTCCATACCCTTCCTTCATGGCTAAAATTACCTCAGGTGTCGGTCGCCTCCTCCAAATATCATACCATGCCAATTATATTTTTTAATAATTTTCCACAAGTGTCTTTCATTTAATAAGCAGCAATATAATGTGGCTTCAGATGTCGTAAAACGATTACTAAATACTTGGACCTTCCTCAGAGGTAATATTTACTGGGTATCTAGTTGATCACTGAAATGATACTAACCGGAATGTTTACTT
The DNA here is from genome assembly GCF_921293095.1 of Ischnura elegans. NCBI lineage: Eukaryota > Metazoa > Arthropoda > Insecta > Odonata > Coenagrionidae > Ischnura > Ischnura elegans. Next base: position 31,447,505 of record NC_060250.1, on the reverse strand, counting down.
AAGAGATGAAGGCATAATACCCACAAGGCATATTTGACTCGGAGATCTTAACTGACCCAACCTTCTATATCTATGCCGTTTTCAATTTCGATCACCAACCGATCCGATTGATAACCTGGGAAAGATGGAAGTAATTTTATGAATACCTAATCCTTGTGGTAGAGGATTTTTCATCATTATTCCCTCACCAACAAATCACTCGATCCATTGATGATAAATTCCTCTAATGGTTGTGTTGTGGATTCCTAAAAGTCCTGGTTAAATTCTTCGATCATTTTTTTCATTCTATAGATATTTTATAAATATTTATCCCATATTTTTTTCCGTTGCAACGATTTCCATTTTTATAGATTATCTTTCCACCACCCAATTACGAGGCTAACGTTTTAACAATGATCGATTACCTTAAAAACCTATCTTTAAATGATCAAAATCATAGTTTTGTGAGGTGTATTGAATTTATTCTGAAGTACTTCGTGATTGGCTGGGCGAAGACAATGTAGAGTTGATAGTTATAATTCCTGCGGAGACAACTAAAATGGCATTCCAATGTTACGCTTCCAGCTTTTCCCAGCTCACGATCAGTGGAGAATATGTGGAGTTCTGAATATTTGACTTTCTTTTCTTCATATCAGGGGATGGTAATAGCAATTCTAAATAAAGCATCAACTTATCATAATTTTACTTTTCGAAGGAGGGGAACATTGCCGGAAATATCTTTTTTTAAGGTATCTATGCCGTTCTTTAAGCTTGCTACGTATGTGCTTGACATGTCAAATACTATGAGTGAATCTTTTAACTCCGTAACACTCAATCACATTTCCACCCCTTGATTCAGATTTATTTTGTATTTCATTTTATATGTAGGTAACGTTAACGTTTTTTTCTTTTTGTCGCAGCACTATCTACAAACAATAGTATTATATTGAATACACTTCCTCAATTACGTTTGTGAAAGGACTAACTAGTTTCTCTGGTGCCGACATAAGCTTTTTACATACGTTTTAGTCATCTCCTCCTTATCTAGAAAGGTGAAGGGCACTGTGGCACTAAATTGAATTTTCGTAGAGGAAGCGATTGATAATTTCTCTTTTTGCTATTTTTCGTCGTAATTCAATGGAGTCTGAAAATTAGTCTCTGATGTGCAATCAAAACTGACAATCCCTGCATTAAAATGCATTAGTGTTAGTATTTTATATTATTCCGTGCTTTTAAAAACATTAGTCGCTGATTAAATTATCATCGCCATGAAATGACGTATGCAAAATTATCTTTGGTCTTTTTGGCCTTAGGTATCTATTTTGGGCTGTAAATATTCGCGTGATGTTTTTTCTAAGCTTAACTTCGACTCTTTTCAAACAATCCAGGAGTGGAATGGAATGCGTTACTGTCTTTGTCAGAGCCTATTCGGAAAGGTTAGCAAATCAATCAATTCCCCTCGTCCTTGGACGGCTTTAACCGGTAACGCATTTACGCTGGGGTTCATACAATGCCAATTCAAATTTTAAGCGAGTTTGACGCAAGTGTGGAAGCTTTTTTCTTTATAGTTTCCCCTGCCGTAGCAAAAACAAGTGCTGCCCTTCGCATCGGATTTGGTTTGTGCGCCTGCGGAGATAAATGTACCCCTCCTGCCTCTTCTTCTATGCCCAATTGTGAATCGGGTGGTGAACTGCCGAACGCAACGCTCCGTCCATTTATAATGTGCGAATCCATTCGAACGACGCGAAACTCTGCGACCTGTGGACGCATTCGAAACTGGTTGAAACTCGCATTCGTACAGTGAGAATCTGTGCTGGATAGATGTCTTTTCTATAGTTTTTGGGATTGACTGAATAGCACCCATAGTGCATGATTTTTCTTTTAGTCTTCTCTTTGGATGTACTTTAAGTCGTATCAAGTCGTTTGATAGAAGTTTTACTACTGGAGCTATCGATAAGTCGTATTGCAAATTTTAGTCCACGCTGTTATTTAGTTCCTATATTAAATTGTCATACTTTGCTCCATTCTACTAGAAATGTGAGTATGTGGTGATAGATTCCTGATTACCATCATATAATCCTTCAAAAAATGGCGTAGTTGGAATGAACGTTAAGATTAAGGTATTAAGAATTCGCTTAATAATTTTTGGCATTTACGGGAAAACAAATTTTGGCATGGAGATTTTTTGAAAAATTTAGCTGCTTGTATTCGGTGTTTCCTGTAATAAATTATATCTTCGCGGCATTGGTACACTCATACTACCTTCTACACTCGTTTCAACTTCTCTATTCACGAAAAAATTCCATCAACAAGCCATGAACTTCCAGCCTCACTATGAAGGCACAGTAAGATTGAGAATGCGTCTCTAACGAGCATTTTTTCCGTTACCATCATAATCATATTCTGCCTTAAATAGGCAGGCTTCTAAAAACCAAAGCGTACTCCATTGCCCTATTTTTTCATGGAGCTTGAAACCTCATTGGCGAAGCAAACATGCGTTTACGTTCAAATAATTGTAGAGTACGCACTCTCTTGCTTTAATCTTATTTGTAGTCATATCCAAACGGGTTTTACGGAATCAAGTTATTTTTAGCCAAAGGGGTTGACTTCGCTAACATATTTTTAATTTTACAGGCACACACCCCAAGATTTCACTCATAGTCATCATTGGTAAAAAATTCTAAAATTCGTTTCAAGTAGCTCTCCACTCAATTTACATATCTGCTATCTTTTCACACCTACGTATTCCTCTTTGACATCCTTATTTACATGTTCCATATATTTTGTTAGATGTCTTCCTTTTCCGTTCTTGCCATCTACTTATACCTCGACAAATACTTTCATCAGGCCATCATGTCTCAAGATGCGGCCGGTAAGGTTGTTCTGTCTTCTTATCAAGGTTTACAAGAGTTGTTTAAGGTTGTTTTGTTTAAGGTTGTTTTCATTAATCCCTCCTACTCTTCTTTGGACTTTTTCACTACTAACTCGGTCCATCCATTTGATCCTCCTCATTCTTCTGTAGCATCACATTTCGGAAGTCTCTAACCTTGATATCTGTGATGCTATCCAAGCCTCACTTCCTTAGAGAGGCATACTACAAAAGTAAGGCTGCGGGTCTCAGTGATTACATTACCGTTGTCAAATGATATATTGACAGGGTGCCTAGTGCCCACCTCTCCACAAAATCGGGATGACAGGGTATTTCATTTTCACGGGAAATATCAGGGAAATGATGAATTACTAGTGGAATTTCCTGTAGTGTCAATACATAGAAATGCAATGGAGACATAATGCCTTTCCGTGCAAACTGTTGAGTGAAATTTAACTTCCGTTGTAGCAGTTTGTATTTCTGTAATTACAGACTGTAGACACATTGCTTACAATTTATAAGTCTTATTTGTATTGGTCACACATGATTCATGAGCATTAGTGGCGTAAAGAATGTGCCTTTATCGGAAAGCTGGCAATCCAATTAGATTTCCCTTTTCGCAATACTTTCGGCATTCTTTTTTATTCCTTTCATCCACCATTGACGATTACCTTGGAAAACAGTCAAATTGTTCAGTGTCTCCAGAATGTTTTGACCGTTTAATATAAATGATCATAATTCTGTGCCTGGCTGTAGCCATAACCTTGATCCTAAGCACCATTTTGGCGTTGTAAGCGTTTAAGAAAGGGCGTAGATGCGACATTCTGCCAAACTATTTAGCATAATTCCTTATGCTGTTTATTTTCCTTCCAACATGCTAGTTTAATGATAATGCGCCACAATATTAAATAAAATGCAATAAATAAAATTTAATGAACATAACAAAATTTCTCTTAAAGTTGAACAACACTTCCCTTTGAAAATAAAATAATAATTTATTAAACCTTGAAAAAATAAAGAAAAAATCCCAGGAGATATTATATCGCCCAGCCACAGTACGCCTTGAAGTACTTGTCTTCTTTCCTTGTAGTCAAGACACTTGAGTAGCGATTAAAAGATATTAGCTGTGCCTCTTTCATCAGGTACATATTATTGTTATTTTATTATTTTTCTGGTTATGTACTTTTCTCCTGTAGCGTCTTCTCTTCCTTCTTAGGGACGCCAGAGTCGCCTGCTGTTTTTTTTCTCACATCTTCGATGGTCTTCCTTTCTTCAGCAAGGCGGGTTGCATGGGGCAATGGAGCACTAAGGCTCCGGCTCATTATTCTCCATCGTCGAACGCCCTCCGCCCTGGATTCAGCCCGGAGGCACGATCCAAAGGCACGATTGTAGCGCATAGTCGCATTCGCTCACAAGAGCATCCTTTCGTCCGTGATACTTCCTAGGAAGATTTGCAGTCGGGCTATGGTCGTGGCGGAGATGTTAGAGAGGGGATAGGGAGCAAAATTCAGTGGACTAGGAATAACTAACCGGGGCGGCGACGCTCATTCTATCGTATCAAGCGAGGATTCCAGAATATCTTCGCTTCCTGAGGTGTGTTTGCGTCAAGTTTGAAACTGTCAAGGATCAAGATATTTCTGTTGCATTCATACATGATATATTTTTTATTAATTTTTATCTGGACCTGGCTCATACTATGTTTTAGGAAAATAACTTGCGTGCAATTACGTTTGGCGTTTCAGTTTTTTTTAGCTTATCTTGTAGCTGGATTTTCATTTGAAACCAGAATTTAAGGCTTCATAAGCGATGCGTAATAAGATCGTTATGATTTAGCGGCTTGTACACCCACCTACGTCATTTATTTTCTCTAAAATTCAATATCGTTATCCGAACACAGCATTTAACTTTCTAATAAGCCTAAAAGCGATTCATACTAATATTTTTACTCTGAATAAAACTAAAATGGAATCAAATTAGAGAAAATAGAGAAAATGTTACATTGCTTCGTGAATTATCTCAATTGCGTCGGTTCATACCTCTTTTACTAATTTTGCTGAACACCGTTATTGGTATTTCCCATGTCTATTGATTGAAAAAAAACACGTAATGCTTCACGATCTTATACGTGTTATCGAAATCGAATTCTAGGGTCTGTTTTGAAATAAATATATTTTTATCAGGAGAGTGCGCTCAGGCTGCGTCACTAATTCCCCTTTCCTCCGTGATGTGTCTCCTGCCATGGCACTGATACCAGCGGAAGCTTGCACAACGGAAAACACGCCATAAAACTAGGACGTCCGCTCCATTACCATGATTGGACCCTAATGTGCCTTATAATTGAATGGAAGCAACCCTCTTCCCTACCTCCTCTTCTTTTGTATTTCACCACGTCTCTTAAGTAGTTGGGAAGCTCTTTCCAATATTTTATGTACTCCTTCAGCACTTCTCCTTAAGGAGGTTGGGCCGAGAAATCGAAGAGAGTGTCGTTTTCGTTAACATTCCAAGATGTGCTACTCTTAGAGTACTTCATCTACTGACTACGAAAACGATAGGCCATCCATTTTAACATTTCTTGAAATGCATTTTAAATTATGTATTTTTATACACGCACTTGTTGCAACTATTCTAGACGTAGCGTGAATTGAAAAATTCTAGTCGGTAGGTGATGAGTGGATAATAGAGAGTGGAGTGAATAATTCTAGAATATATGCGTCTTTTTAGCAAAAAGTAATCAAATATTACTTGTCACCACAGGAACAATTACAGGGATACAACCAAGGCACGTCACTTGGCTACAAATTGTGTTATCAGCAAACGTGTATACATAGAGGTAAAAAATCACATAAGTTACACATAAAAGGCACCCGGCTCCAATATGCGGAAAAAAACTTAATAATTAAAAATATTAGGATTGTTTTACCCACATTTTACGCATCATAAATTTTGGACCTCGATTTTTTTTCTGCATGGTCGCGCTTATTTTTAGTTGAATTTGCGAGAAGTATTTGTTTTTGAAAGCGCAACTACCCCCTTCAAAACGATTCACCTTTTTTTCTTCTGCCTCACTTGTTTCTAGTTACTCGCTCACAGCTCTTTCGAGCGAGTAAGGACAGGAACATCCGTTGAAGAAAAATACATGACTTACGGAGCAGTAAAAGGAGGAAGGAGGTGGTGATTTGGAAAAAATAATTCTGATGGAAAGCATAAGGGTTGGGAAATAAGGTGGGATAGGTGGAGCGGATTTTTTTCTGCACGTCACAGCGCCTCTTACACGGCGTAACTCTTTGACAAGGGAGCGTGATCGCGTGATCCGGGCCTCTAGCGTCACGGGGTTTCGTCGGACGTATTCGTGTGAGGAATTGTCGGGGAGGTGAGGTGGGGGAGGGCGGGGAAGGGCGTGTTCCGCGAAAGAGGGGTGGCGCTGGAACGGGGTGGCATTGAAGGAAGTTATTGGAATGCTTTTCACGGAAATTGCACTCAACAATCTTCCAATTTCCTAGCACCCAAAACGTACTCTTTCCCTCTATCATCATCACCATCATTGACTTCCCTTCATATCCCTTCCTACCGTTTTTCTCTCTTCCTTCTTCTTTGCTGTCACTCACATACCTACCAGTCATAAAAAAACTTCTCCGCCAAGTCGATTCTTTATTCACGCCTTGTTTTGTTTCTTTTATCACTTTATCTGTTACCATTCTACTATGCCATAGTTTTTTTCGGCCATTTATATCGATCGTTGCCTAAATATCCTCCTAAATGAGTTCTACCTAGTCGGTGCTTGTCAGTGTAGCTATCATATCATTCAGACCTTGTAGTCATGGCCGCAGAGGTTCAGCTAATTTTTATAATTATTTCAGTTTCATACTTTAGTATTTTGTCAATATTAGCATTCTCTTTCTACTAGTCCAAGAAAAAAAGTAAAAGTGGTATAGTAGTGAGAAAGCTGGCCAATTCGTTGCATACCACGTGCTGAAAAGGCTGCTCGAAGGTTTATTTGTCATGATTTTGAATCAAGAGCAAAGAATATTTGAAAGAAAGATGGGTACTATTGTAAAAAGAAAGTACATTGGATATACTTACCCCATGATAGGTGTTATTCTCATGAGGACCTTGTGCATTTTTTTGTTATTTTTGAGGATGTAATTGAAATTTTGAACTTAGCGAAACCAATGTGATATACAAATAAGTTTGATATGTATATGGGCCGCTTCACAGGTTCCTCATTCAGTCAATCAAATTAAAATTTGTATATAGGCAGTGTCATTATGAAATTTGTGAAATTAAGATAAATAAGGAGCGAAAACAAAATTTTTTGACGATAGTACTTTTTTCACTGGGCCATTAAGGGCTTGATTTCAATGTAAATATTCTTTCAAATCTACTGTGTATCATATTATTAGAAAATGGGAAGTTTCTAATTATGTATACAATTTGATGCTACTTTAGCAGATGGGAAAGTACCCGAAAAAGTGGTCAGGTTGTCCTTCCTTCAAAACTGAATAATTATGGGGAAGGAAGCAAATGAACAGAGTCAATAGGCTCTTCACTTTCTAAATGTTGATACTTAATTATTTTATCGTGACATTTTTAGGATAAAAATTTATGGTCTCTATAAAATTCTCCGATAAGAACTAAAACCCTTGAAATTTGATCTCAGAACTTTAAGGTCACTTTTAAGTATCATGGGAATTCCACTCATCGAAGACTTTTCGTACTGAATGAATATTTCGCTCATTTATCGTACTTTACACATAATCATTTCTTTCTCGCTCGCTGAAGTTTTTTTTTGCAGTCAGCGAAAAAATCAAAATTTATTTAGGAAGGTTCCCTCCTTCTCATTTGTTTCGTCCCAGTGATCCATTGAGAGATTCGCCGGAAGTCGGTGGAAATCCCAGCAAAGTCGAGTGCATTTACGAGAAAACGTGGAGGGAACTGGTGTTGTGTGCATGTATAAATTCTTCGTTGCCTTTGAGAATCGCGCATTGCACCCGATGAGGCAGCGTCATCAGCGGGGCATCGTCTGTCGCGGGTAAAAAGGTCGCGTGACGGATGGAGGGTGGGAGGAGAGGGTCTAAGTCATTAGAGCGGTAGAGGGTGATTGGTAGGGGGATGATGTTTACCTCCCCGAGAGAGAGGGAACGCCTCTTAGGAGTAGGTGTAGGTGTTGGAGGAGGAAGGAGCAGAGATGGCTTTAGATTCTTCCTCTGCGTATGTAGTTCAACAGAAGCGATAAATTAAGAGAGACATTTTGCCCCACGTCTAGATATGGGAATTCGTTTATCCTCCTGTCCATAAAGGACTATAATAAATGTTAGTCGTAATTTTGTGAGAAGATTTGCTTTTTTATATTAAACGGCTGGTGTCCTTACACCCCTTGCCACACGCCTTTCCAGGTGGCTTGCGAGGTAATGTAGATGCAGATGAGCAGAGGTGGCGTGATGTAATACGTGACGTATCTCTGACGTATACTGGGTGAAGTCAGAATGAAAAACTGTCCGTCATAATGAGTGTCCGTGGAATTCCGTTAGGCAGTGGGAGTCATCTCAGCAGTTATCAATCGGCAGTAGTTAAATAGTCTTACTCCAATATTGTTACAAAAATTATGTAAAAAATATCTTCATCGTCAAATGAATATATGATTTAGTGCGCGAAATTATCCGTAATTGCCCGATTATATACCTAAAGTATCACTCTTAGCTCCTACGCCCTAATTTACCACTGTGATTCGTCTGATAATACTACAATTGAACACATAATCCATCTTACCGGCATATTCACGTTTATCATTAATTTAATACTTACCTATTTTTTTAACAAAAAATGTGTAGATAGACAGCTTCTGGCCTATTACGCCAATGGAAAACCATAGTCTCAGTATGGTAGAGGGTTATTTCCTCTCGGCTTCATCCTCTCGTGTAGCTGAGCATGGGCAGCGCCATCTTTAGTGTTTTAACCCCTTCCACTTCAATTTATTTTCTGAATTTTGTGCTCCTATTTATTTTTCTGCGGTTTATTTTAGAGGGAAGGGTAGGTTATGAAATGATATATTTTTGTTTTGAAATCAACGTATGTCAGTGTAAAGTAAAGTGATTATTTTATGTTGTAAAGTATCTAGTCAAATACATAAAGAACACAGCAATCGCCACTCGTATAAAAATCGTTTCATCAATTCCATTGCATAATATTTTCATGAAATATGATTTCTTTATCGCATTATGGATGTTTAAACATTTTTGAACTTTCAAAATATTTATATTGTACCCCATATATAGTGCGAATATTATGAAAATCTGATGACGAGCTGCGCTCGTCATTGCGCTATTTGGCATTGGAAATTTCTGTTGAGCTGGATCCGTTATTTCAGCGCAAGGGGTTAATAACTCCATGGATTCTTCCATCATCGCTGCTAAAGATGCATGATAATTCACGTCTTGAGGCGCTCGCGGATGGCGTCGGCGCGAGCCTCCCCCCGAGCAGTGCATTTCGCAGCCGTCGCGTCGTCGTAGGCACCGAGGCATAAGGGAGGACCCTCCCTGATTTCCCACCCGCCCTTAAGTCTTCCTCTCCACCTCCAACCCCCTTCCGTCCTTCCACCCATTCAACTTAAATGCCACCGTGCCGCCGCCGTAATCAAGAGATATGTACGCGCCATCTAGCGCCGCTGCTCTGTACGCTCCAGCTAAGCCGAATACCTCTCTCGCCTTGTTGCCTTCAGTTTTGACCTCGTTTTCATCTCCTTGATCCCCTCTTGTCTCAACGCTTCATCCTGAAACTGAAGTTTTTTCATCAGCCGAGAATATTTACTTGTCTCAAATTTTTGTTGTGATTCCTTATCCATCGTTCCTCTATTTAATTTTTTCTCTCGAAGGTTGGTATTTACGGTGTGCTAGTCTGTGATTATAATAAACAAAATTATGTTTACACAGGAATTGATCGTTTATGTATCTGAAATTCTCATTGGCTCCCGTAAGCAATCTTCACGGAAGTATTGCCGTACGGCACGGGGTCATAACCGAAGCGGGCGAGAGAAGGAAAACTTTTTGTGGGAACACAGCGGTAGAAGGTATATTACTAAGGCGCATTTGGCTTTCGACTAAGTTCCAGTTCTCTATTGTCCCTACTTACGCAAAAAAATTAACAGCGGGAATTCCTGCTAGTGAATAAGAAAATGAAAATTATGGGAACGGTCTTTCGAGTAGAAGAAGTGAATGATTATTAATGAATAAAAAATTTGGAGTGGTCCCAAATAACATTAAGTGAAGCACCGGCGACATTAGATAACTATATTATTTTCATTGATTATTTATTCTGTAACTCTAATTTACCCTCGATAAAGTGCGTGGCGCTTGATAAATTGCAAATAATCCACTGTATTGGGCTAGAGGTCAAATCATAGTGACAATGTGATGTAATAGATAAAGAAAAATAGTATTTTGAACACTCTCATTCTATCTGAAATTTGGCTCAATGTGCACGGATAATTACCGAATTGTGTTCGTCTCCATACTTTTTCACGTGTTTTAGTGCGATTTTTTTCTGTTTACTAACGGGTAATATCATAGTATTACTTACTCTCTGAAGTAATTAAGTACCGTCAAAATAATAATTGCCCTATAATCACATTTTCCCTTATAAAATTGAATTGTAAAGCCCAGAAGTATATATCATGTTCTCCGTACGATACCAGCTCGTGATACATGTATAATTATGATCCATATTTGGTCTTCCAGTAAAAGAGCGGGTATTTTAGCCTTGGTTTTCGTATTATCCGAATTTAACTCTGGATATTTCAAAGATTTTGAAATTACCTTTCTCACAAGTTAAAATTACTTTATAAAAATCTAATTAATTTTAGCTCTGATTTATTAATATATATGCCTTCGATGAATGTAACTCGCTAATAATTCATCTTTTCAAGGTAACTTGAATTTCCAAAAAATTAAGCGTGGATTTTCAGTTAAGATTTTGTCCACGCGACCAGAATTTTTTCCCTTTATTACGAGATTATTTATCCGAGATCATCATTTGTTCATGACCATTCATTCGAGAACTATACGTTTTAAATATTATTCACTCTGTTCATTTTACATTTATCGCTTGTGGAACAAGGTTCGAGGTAGTTAACGCACCTATCCCTTTCCCCACGAGGTTGGAAATCAGGGGTTAAGCAGATCGGATATTTCCAAGTGAGGTTTATTCAGACGTTCCTTATCCCTCAGAGCACATGCTTTTTCTTCTTATTCGCTGGAGCAAGTTCGATCTTTAGATCTCCCCACCTCGCGCTACCTCGGCATCTGCGAAGGTTCCACGGTCTATTGGGTGAGTTGGAAGCTGGACGGAATGAAAGCAACTGACTTCACTACAAACCATTTTATTTGCAAAATCAAGGCTCTCAATTTCCTTTCGTTCCACAGAAAACCTGTTGAGTGGAAAAAAGGGTATTCGTGGTTTTTTAAAATTTTATTCACGGCTCGTTGGATATCAATTGAAGAGATTTCTTCACCGTTGAGATTATTTCCCTTGATGAGTTGGTATGCTGTACCAAAGCCTCTGTCTAATTCACGCCATTCTAGATTATATGCGATGATTTTCATGGCGCGGCTTCCTATGGTATTTTCAATGCGTGCTTCAATTTCTTTAAAACCGATATGGATTATGGCTTTTAGTGTATTTTCATTAGTGTTATTGAGAAAGTTAGTAATCCTCGTACACATGGAGATGGGTATGAGAAATTAAAATGGTAGTTTCAACATATTAAAGAAGGTTTCTCTCCGTATATCATTATGCTTATGGCACGGACCTGAAAATGGAATTTCAAATTATCTATTAAAAATGCACGCGAGAAACTTCCAAAGTGTTGTTTTAACTCGTGCACACGCCTTAAGGAGTTTTTCATTAATTTGGAAGCAGTATGACAGTTGGTCATACTGCTTCCAAATTATTTTTTAAATCTTCTTCATTTATTTTATTTATTCTTCATTTATTCGTGTATACCTGCATATTATCTTCCTGCCGGTGAGAATAAATCGCATATTTCTAACTTTATCCACTTATATATCCCTGTTGTTCTAATCGCTCGGCCTTTGAAGGACGTCACACCCTTTTTTCATTTTTAATTAATTTTTTACTTCTGTCATCATCACCTTCGTAATCTACTAATTAATTTGTCCAATGATTACTGTGTTAAGGCTGTTGGCCACACTTTCCATTGACGAACTTTTTGGAATTTTCTCTGGCAATGGGAATACTAAAGCATCACTCTTTTCGCAGTCCCCTGACTCTGGGGATGAAGCGGTTCTCTAAGTTGCCAGAAAAATTGTTTCCGGTTACTCCAACGGATATGTGTTGTAATTTAACCTAAGTTTCAAGGGATATGGTGAGTTGACTTGGCATTTTCTTCATTGAATTATTTTTCTTGGCACCTTGAAGGTGATGGCGGATTTGTTATCCTCGGAAAAGTTTTAGTAATATTTTGAATCTTAACATCTTTGGTTCTCGCATCTCACATCTCTCGGAATCCAGTTGCCAAGAACTCTTCTGGCAATCCATCCCTACACCAGTAAAACATCCGTTTTCAAATCTTGAAAATTTTCTCTTAGATGCGATAGTAGTAAATATATTCTCATATATTTTGGCTTCATCTAACATATATATGGGTTATAATAAGTCTTTTATTCAGCTATGATTAATATCATCAGAGGTGTTTCTTGTAGAATTTAAGTTTAGGGACCTGTGACGCAAATCTACACTTGGTGGGAAACCCGAGAACTATTCCTGCAGAGGTGTTTCTTAATATGAGTTCCTATTATTGCTGAGGTACAGCAGTAGGATACGAAATGAGTTAAGCGTTAGGCTGTCTAGCCTATTCTGAGAGGTAACATCGTTATTAATTTCTTAAAGCGTATCATTCTCCGTTTACGTGTATTTTTTTCTTTTCACAATTCTGAAGACGTCTTTAGTACATTGTAATCGCCAATCACGCCTCTGTTTCGCTTTTAACTATTCATCGTTTGCTGTTAATGTAAAGAAACGTAATACTACGCTTTTATGGAATATGTATTGTTAAAAATGATTCCAGAAAATTAAGTTTCATTTGTAGTGGAATAATTATGTTAGGTGGAAGGTCAAGGCCATTGTTTTCTCTCGTCGTAAATAAGGTCACTGTGGCACGCAACGTGAATACATTAGTAAATTAACTTTCGCTCTTGACGTTCACGCCAGGGTAATTGAAAGGAATATTGGTTGGGAGTTGGATCGTGAGAGGGGGGAATTAAGCTGCTTGGCTTCATATCTTTCATCATAGAAAATAGACGCGCGTGAGATTCGAATGGGAATTCCGAGTTTTCATAGGATAGAGAGATCAGGTTCTTAAGTTGTAATCACTGGTCTTTGTATTTATGTTAACCAAGGATTACAGTGGAATTGCTTGTGAATTCGATTTTATGCGGTCTGACTTGTTGAAATAATTGTAAATGCTCAGTAAAATCGGAATAAGTGATCAAAATTATTTTAATGCATCGCATATATTCGCAATATATATCGCAAATATTCTCATAGAGATAATAACGAATGCCTAGCTTGGAATTTTAGATTAATTTTCAGGATATTATCTTTAGAGACGTAGAAAATTGATTCAGTGTAAATATATTTCCTCAAGATTTTTGGCGAAATTTGTATTTTTATTATATTTTTCAATAAATTCGGAATATCTGTGATTTATCTCATTAATGTAAGTATTCTCTTTTATAGAAATTCCCTTCATTGGGCAAGTAAATAGCGATTGTTTTTCTGAAATGCATACCCGTGAATTAATTTTTGCGTCCACCATCCCTCCTCAAATAATAAAAAAGAAAGTAGCTGCTCCTTGTGTGACGAAAGGCAAAAAATGTATCAGTTTCATTATTTATTTCTTTCGTCAGCGCAATGACTTCGAATCCACTTGTGCCGATGAACTTCTGTAGTGAGCAATTGCCCCCAAATATGGACGAGCTTTTACATGCGTAACCCTCGAGACCAGGATAGACGGGTCGCAGTTTTCAAGTAAAGCCTCTGCATCTGGGAAAACAGTTCATTATCCTGGTGGTAATCTGTGAATCGGATGCTATGGCTGAATTGTAGCACTTAAGCAACAGTACTTGGGAAAAAATTTTAAACCAGCAACTTCAGTCATGCTTCACATTTCCAGTTACACGACGCATGGAACATTTAGGGTACAGTTGATGTGTGGGAGTTAGACAGGAAAGCAAAAACAATCGTGGAGATCTCTAATGGAGGATTTTGAGATGGGAACGAAGCCGTGAGGACAGGTTGAAATGAGCTAAGCCTCTTGAGTCCCGCGACACTTGACGTTATCCTTCCAAACGGCTTCGGAGGTTAATGCATCAAACTCGACATATACTATGGGGAAGTGTCAGAATTCATCAAGTGATGCTTTTTGATTGCAAAATATAGCAGATATGCTTAAATTGTGAATAGACGTCATTGTGTAGTTGGGTTTAGTAAGTTTATGTTTTCAAAGAATATATTTAAAAGATAAAATCAAATCTGTATTGGTTGTTACGGAGGCTTCCGCGCTGATTAGATTGATGATTGTTTTTCGGGTTAGTGTGGCGTTGACTCATATTTGGTGGACGACATTTTCGGGCGCATTTTTGGACCCGAAGACAGCGGGAGCTGGACTACGCTTGAAACTGTCGTCCACCAAAAATGAGTCAACGCGTCATTAACCCGAAAAACAACTATCATATCTATATTAATTACATTAAATAATGCAGGGTGTCCAGAGACCGGGAAAATCGGTAATTGTTCGTGAATTTTTAGTCCCAAGGATTATGCATGAATCATTCATGAGTTTTTGCTCCAACCGGGAATTTCAAAATCTTTTATTTCAAATTCGTTTCACGTAAAGGTTTGCCAGTTCGACACGCATTTTGGGGCCTAAAATGTGTTTGTTGTAATTTTAAGTGCAGTAGCTTAGTAGAATAGGGTAGTTTTCTTCATCAAAGAAAAGGAAAGGTATTGATTGCGATTCGTTACCCACCATTGGTGTATTCATAATATAAAAATTATTTGGTTTTAGAAATCCCAGTTAAGACGAATGTTAACGGTCAATTTTAAACTCGTTTGAAGAAGGCCAGATTGGCGCCCATGCAATGCCACTGCATGCGACGTCACAGGGGCCTAGTTGCTATACGAGTAGATAGGAGTTTTACATCGTCTGAGATTACCAATGCATGCATGAGGTACAGAGCTCAGGGAAACATCTCTTAATAATCACCTATTAAAACTGGCTAAGGTCGGAAAGTTTCCTTCGATTGATAAGGTACCTATTAATAATCCTTATTTAAGCCAAGCGCTACCAGATAGCTGGGTACTCAGCTACCTGCTAGCATCCTGCGTCGTATCAGCGCACAGAGCCTCGCCCCAAGGTCACCTCACTTGCGGCAGCGGGAACCAGAACGACGTCACACGGAGTTTTCCCAGCATTCATACTTAGCCGTCGCGTTTTCGCACGCTTGAAAATGTTCACTTTTCAAGACAAGACATCAGAATCGAAATGTCTAGCACTCTTGTCTCAAGAAAGATTCGAAAAACACAAAGAATAGAATGCCAGGTGACGTCATCATCCTATGGAGAGGTCGAAGCAGCGTCTTGGCTTGCACTGAATAAATTTAAATTTTTAATATAATATGTGCGAACTAACCTATGCCTTGACCTTGTAAATACATAAATATATTATTATTTAAAATTATTGAAGTAATTTTGGGTGTTTGAAAATTCTTATCTATCGCAGTACACTCGTAAGATTAACCTGTTTTTTGTAAAATCGCGAAATTATGCATGGATTTTTCTGCTTTCAATGGTTGGACACCCTGTAATAATAATATGCAATCAGATTAGAATAATAAAATATGTTGCAGACAAAATAGTGCTTTAGAACCAATTTAATCGCGCTTCAACGTATAATCCTATCTGGTGGTTAGGAGATAATATATATATTCATGCTGATATTTTTACCTTTCGTTCTCAAATATCGAGTAGGCTTGTGTGGGGAAATAAGTTGAATGCAAATGAGAATGTTGTTTGCTGGATATGAAGTAATCGATAATGCACCAAAACCGCAATTGTTCGAGAGAATACATTGGTAACAGCAAATCGGGTGCCAGAGAATTGTACTGTAATCTATTGCTTTCCTTATATGTTACTTGTGATTGTATAGTGTGAGTACAAGTAATCTAAAATTGCAAGAAAGAAAACCTATACAAAAATCAATCCTTCATAATTGGGGTAAAAGTTGGCAGTAAGTTGTTGCATGGGCCCAACATTTAGATAACGGCAAATATCCTTTCTAAATACGCGTACTACCTAAGATACGATGTATTTCTCATACATTTGCAGCTCTTTCATCAGCAGTTTTGGCCGATGAATCACAAAAAGTTAAAGCCTTACTTTTTAACATAGGTGTCGAGGATTCCATTGTTTTTACCTATTCCAACAATTGCTTGCATCATCTGAAGATCCCTTCGCCTATAATTTTTTATGGGATGGGAGTATTTGGGTTTGGGTTTAGGAGAGAGATGAATGCTAAAATAGGCGTGGTTGACTGAACTAGTTGAAATCCCAGACGTCTTAGAGCGCGAAGGATGGGAGTCATATAAGGGGAGGATGGGTTGCAGATTCGTCGGTAACAGAAGAGGGTGGGGAAGCACTGAGGTAGTCACTTTGAGTTGGAGCAGAGGCGAACGCATGGGACGGAAGTGACTAATGAATATTCGCGGGCTGCAGGCATGAATGCGGCAAATCGCGATGTACGATATAGCCCTTCCAGTGTGAGAACGAGCGGTGAGAACAAAAAAAGGGGACGATAAAAATGTCCAAAACTAACATATGCTTTGCTGGTGCTGTGAACACGTTCATCGCGTGAAGGGGTAAAAAATTATTATCTCCATCTCTCGAGAGGTGTGGATTAAAATGAATTTTAAAGAGCTCAGGAAGTGTTTACGGGAAAGAGGAAGATAAAGTGTCGGGTGGAGTTAGGGTACATTTGCACGTAATTAAAATTGGTCGGCCGGGTGATCGGAGCCGTGTGGTGCTCAAGAATGTTATTATTATCAAACTTAAAATTTACCTACGATTCAGACCAAGTTTTGATCATTTTTTCATAATTATCGAACTTGAAATGGGTTTAAGCATAGGGTTGTCCAGAAGTAGTTTCACTGTGTTCAAAACATTATTTCATTTATTCGAATGAAATGGTTGAAATCCTAATTATCAGTAGTTTTGTCATAAATTTTAAATCCCTAATAAAGGTTATAGCGTTAACTTTTTAGATATGTATCGAGGATTTTTTTAGTCTATTCCAACAAGTGCTCGGTTCATCTGAAGAATTATTCACTTACATTTATTATGGGATGGGAGTACTTGGGTCTGTAGCGGTGGCAACAAAAAAAAGTGAAGATAAAAATGCCCAAAACTAACATATGTGTGAGTCAGTAGCCATAAGACGCAGCTGTCCTTTCAGTTCTGGTAGGCATGGGATAATATTTTAACACGACGAAGTTTCCATTGAGGCCCTTCATCGTTCCAACCGCTTCATCATAGACTGTTCTTTGCAATCCTTTCTGTCCAAAAATTGATTTTTTTGTACAATGAAGCGCTTGTATATTTCCACACTGCGTTATTTCTACCGAGCCAGGTTTGAAATAATGAAATTAAATACGAATAAGTGTCCTTGAAAAAGGCGTTTACACTTTTCGTTATTTCCACGAGCCAGGTTTCGGCACATAATGAAATGAAATGTGAATAAGTTTCCTTGAAAATAGCATTATGTGCGGAAACCTGGGCCGATAGAAACAAAGAAGCGTTTAAATGTGGATAAGTGCTTCCATTATGTTTAATATCAAAGATTTCAACCATATTTTCATCGAAAACTGTATCTTTTTTATCAAAAATTGATTTCTGAATTCAATATTTTAAGTCTCATACTTAAAATCTTACCTACGTTTCAGGCCAAATTTGGATCATTCTTTCATAATTATCGAGCTTGAAATGGATTAAGCCATAGGGTTGGCAGGAAGTAGTTTGAGTGTATGTAAAATATTTAGATTATTTTAATTTTATTTATTACATCTGATGAGCACAGATAGAAGAGATGCATAAACAGAAGCCGAGAATTTTCCAAAACAAAAACTCATTTAGAACAGTTCCTAAGTACTTATTGTTTGTCGAGAATATCTTTAGTGTTGCATTTATATTAAAAAACACGCGAGAGCTACCGAGATTTTCCTCGTGTCCATTGTTGCGTGTCTCCGTTGGGAAAGGAGTGACATGCTCGCGTGATGGCGAGAGACGAAAATATCAGGTTTACCCATGGAAGCAAACACTGCCTCCGGAGGTCGAATTTCATCGACGTATAGTGCAATCTTATTTTTATTAATTGCAACACACCTCGCTTTTACATGAGGTTACCTGCGCAATTTTAGGTGTCTGCTCTCAGTGAGGTCTTGTTTGAAAATTACTCTCTTGATGTAATCGGAGAATAGTAGTTTATACCGTGACGAAGAATTACAAAAGTGATATATGATTCAGTTTTTTATGGTGCTGATTTGATCCTGTTTATTTATTTCGCTCCTAACACTAGAAGCATTAACTCCACAGCAAATTGATATAGGAAGTACCAATCGGTTCATCATTTTAGTTCTCAAATTGTGTAAAGTCTTCAGGGCTGTAATCAGTAACAGAAAAATTATGTCCACTTATTTCCCGCGCGTTCATGATGATGATCTCCTTCGTCTATATCGATGATGTATCTATTTTATTATTCCCAGTCTTTGGTCCATGGGTCGTATGCAGCCCGCGAATCTAACTCGTGTAGCCCTCATTACAGTGTCTTACACATTTACTGTTTCTATACAGAATTAATTTTGTTACCCGCAAAATTTATGCTAATAGTAAGTTTAGTCTTCAAGTTAGAAAAGGGTTGACACCAAATGCACTATTTGATATGAGGGGCAACCGTATATTATTGATGGAATTATGGAATAATGCATGTATATCACTATATATTACCCTGCAAGCCACCTTCACAGAAACAGCTACGTTTCCGGGATTTCCTCCGCGTCGATTCATCTACGTGAAGACAGAACTGTCACGAAAATGAATCTATGCGGAGGACAACCCGGAAACCTATCGACTCGTACTCTCCAAGGAAGATTCCATCAATGCCTATAGAGGTGTTTGGCAGGGGGTATATGCGCCAAATACACGTAGTTTAGGCTCTAGGTGCAAAGCATTGAACTTAGGTTGCTTTTGGTCTGCTTTGACTATAATAGCAAAGAATAAATACATCGCTGTGCGATGTTTAAATCCAGGATTCGACCGCCCCTTTTTCGACTCGTTTGCTTTCTTTCGTCTCATCTCCCTTCCTACTCCCATCATGCACTCCGCCTATCCTCACTCCCCCTCTTCCATCGCTGTGAAATACCGCGCCCTCGCCACTTTGTCCGTGCCCTCCTTGCGCAAGGGTGGCACATTTAACGCGCCGTTCCCTACGGCCGCACCGCGCCGCTTTTCGCGAAATTCCGTGGGTAGCTGTGGGCGGGACGAACGGGGAAAGATAAAGGATTATAAAATGTTGCACGGGGGTTTTGTTTGCGAGTCTCTCTCAGCAGTACGTTATTGGGGTGGATTGAGCGTGAGTCGAGGAATGGGTCAGAAAAAAAGACGCTGGAACGACAGCCTGTAGCAGGAGCGTGACGGAGGGAAGAAGTATCGGCTGAGTGTGAAACCATTGTAAGGGTGAGGGAGTTAAAAGAATAATATTTAAGGAACAATAAAAGTGAAAAGAATGTATATTTATTATGCACTGGGCATTACCCTTTGACTGAATTCCATTTGTAAGAGAAGAACTATGCTTAGCAAGTAACTGAGCAATACGTGAAAACAAGAAAATACATAATACCGTATTTACTCGCAGGAGCCGCCCACCTTATTTCCGGATATGCCGGTGAAGAAAGCGGGGTGCGCGGCTTACACGAATCGTCAAAATTATATTTATTTATTTATTTATGTATTTTATTTATTTTATTTTATTCTCAAATCACCGGATACAGCTCTTATTGGCCATTTTATACCGGGAGTTTTCAACTAATGTAACAAGTAAACGTACACTAACCATGCCCTGGACCGGGGAAACCTACCCAGGCGGGACTCGAACCCGCGACCTCTTCTTTGGCGGGCGAGGACGTTACCCCGCCGCCACCGAGGCCGGCCGGGTATTAGACCGCTAAAAGCGCTAAGAAGTTTTTTTCCTCACGAGCTGGCCCAAAAATGGGGTGTTCGGCATACACGAGGGCGCGGCTTACGCGAGTAAATACGGAATCCGTTTTAAAAACAACGGGAAAAATGAGGAAACAAATTTTTCAATATTGATTATATGCAAGCTTTGATGTGTTAAGTGGAATGAGTTTTATGTTTTTCCTGTTGTAAGAGAATTAATGAGAAAATTTTTAAATAATTTCATGGAATTTTAATGTGTTCAGGCTTAGAATAAAAACATTGAGACCGTATTTAAGCTTTCGATAAAAATTTGTTCTAAGAAAAGGGTAGTTTCCATCATCAAAGAAAACGAAAAGCATTAATTGCGATTCGTTACCCACCATTAGTGTATTCTTAATATACAAATTATTTGATTTTAGAAATCCCAGTTAAGATGAATGTTAATGTTCAATTTTAAACTCATTTGAAAAAGGCCAGATTGGCGCCCATGCGATGCCACTCCGTATGACGTCACAGGAGCCTAGATGTTATATGAGTTGTCAGGAGTTTTACATCGTCTGAGATTACCAATGCATGCATGAGGCACAGATCTCAGGGAAACATCTCTTAATAATCATCTATTAAAACTGCCTATGGTCGGAAAGTTTCCTTCGTTTGATAGGGTATTAAAAATCCTAATTTAAGCCAAGCGCAACCTACTAGCGGGTACTCTACTACTTGCTAGCAGCCTGCATCGAATCAGAGCTCATAGCCTCGCACCACGGTGGCCTCACACGGTGGCAGCCGGAACCAGAATGACTTAACACGGGCTTTTCCCAGCATTCATATTTAGCCGTCGCGTTTTTTCGCGCTTGAAAATTTTCACTTTTCATTAAATCCCGAAAATAGATATCGTCATTTAAAAATCTAAAAGCCTGAAATACATACTCCATGAGTAGCCCAATCTTTCAATTTAGGCAGTAAAAAATAATAGGAAACAACCCTATTACCTACATTACGTAAAGAAGATTTCTCTCCTTAGAACGAGGTATCCAGTGGGTAGTTTCGGACCTAACTTTAAGAATTTTAGTTACTTGAAATTTCGAATTCTTTCCTTAAAAATATTAAAAAGTACGGTTTTTAGTAAATATTTTCTTCGGTCACAGCGGTTAAGCCAACCTAGGGTAGGTAAATACGATGATTCTTGTGTATCCCTTCGGAAGTTAAAAGCAAATCTTTCTCATGAATTTCTAGAAATTTATCACCATACTATATTTCTAGGTTTTCCCGAAGGATGGTTGTAGGAATTCGTCTTTCGAATAAAGGACATGAATTTAATAAAGGCAAAGCGGTACTAGATTCGCGTATTCTTTATTTTTAAGGGCTGGTGTCGTAGCGCTCTCCGCCAAACGCCTATTTAGGTGGACTGCAAGGGTGTGTGTAAAAGTAATTTTATATCCACCTTTTTAGGCACATCCTTACAAAGCACCGTTATCAAATAAAGGGAAAAACAGTTTGAAAATAAATTTTTACGCAGGTATTCGAAGGGAGGAGATAGAGCAGATGTTGATAGGTAGAAGTGAAGGGGTGCAGAGGAGTGTGGGCGTGTCCATTGCGATGAATGCGATAGGAGGGGCGTGTAGATAAGTGTGAGATTTAAAATAAGGGCCCGCAGAATTGAAGGGAGGGGCGTGTTAGGAAGGGAAAGTAGAGAAGAGATGGATAGCGCGGAGGAATAATGGGAGAATGTGGGTTGGGAGGATGATAAACGTATGGGCTTTCATGAGGGTGTTGGAGGTGTGGTAGGAAGATTGAAGAGGATGGGCTCTTTTAATTATTTTTTCAGTATTTTCCTGGAAATAGGGAGGAAGAATTATATCTGAAATATTTATTGTCTCTGAGGTATCGTTGTTAATTTGCGAGGAGCATGTGGCGTGATAGAAAAAAATGCGTAATGCGAAAGCAGATGATTCTCTCACTTTAATTTCATGCAGGAAGGACAGCTGTTGAATATCTGCTCCTGGAATGAATATTTAAACTATCATTACTTTCGGAGACGATTTATGTTAGACTTAAATAAAAAATGTTGACATGTATTTATTCGTAAAGTTTACCCGTGCTTCGTAGGATATAAATGCAAGGGATGAGGCTATTATTCATACAGCAGTTTATAATATTCTCATCCACTAACACAGAAAACCTTATATATTGTAGTATTTCTCCGTTGGTAACGAGGAACTGCCGGTTCATTTAAGCATTCACTGCCAATATCTGTTGCGGGGATATTTCTGCTTGTACTTCTTGCTATTACGTTTCGGTACCAGTTTTAGTATCGGATCTGAGGAAAACATGGGTTTGTAGACCAAGTCTAGCACCCGAGAATTCGTGGGAAGTAGTGAGTTAGTTGAGAAGCTTGTAAATAAGCAAGAATGACGCACTTTTCGCTGCTAATTGGAAATTAATTTGAAAATTTCGAATAGGTGTTTCCACAGGCATTTTATGTCGGATAAGATTACGCCGATTACAATATTTTCGACGCCTTTCAAAATTTTATTTTGCATTACAATTATTTTAGGTGAAGATAAATTTTATCCATAAATAAATTGAAATCCGTCATTTTCAAAACAATTTTCCTTGGTTTATCGAACTCCTAAGCATTTAACCACTTATCGCGTTGTTGTAATTAATCCATCCTCGAACAAAGCAACAACGAACGATATAATATTGAGTAAAAACCAGGAATTGAGCTGAAGAAAGTAATAGTAACTTAGATTGAAGTTGAACCGCCACCAATGATGTTCAAAGCCACAATGTATTCGAAAAAATCCGTTAGTTGAAAATTTGAACAAAAAATACGTGACCTAGTAAAAATAGCATTTTCCTCGTGTGAATGAAGTGTACTTCATTTTGAAAAGCAGTTTGTTATCTTTAAATGTAGGCGAATTTATCTTTAATTATGCTATTCAGATTTGGAAATGAATCAATGCGATCACAAAATCCTAATGATTCAACGGTGATAATTGCTGAGTTCACGGGTCATGAAAATCATTGTGTCCTATAAAATTCCTCTTTCGAATTTGTTTTTACGAATTCAAAAGCATACTCGCACAGAGCGCTTGCAGAAAGTAAACTATTTATCGTGCGCTATTCACCATTGAGTAAATACAGTTAACGTCCTCGTGAAAACGTCGACAATTCAAGTATTTTTCTAACGCGAATGGTAAAGGAATATAGAACGTACGCAGTAACTCTAAGCCCGTCCAATCTACTGGGCAGTCGCCTCTGAAATTCAATTTTCAGTGTCGATTTTGTTCTCGGGACTGAAAAAAATAGTGGACAAATTTTCTCTGGGCCCGGCTTTTAAAATTTATTTAACTCTCATCTCATTTCTTACTTCGTGGGACACGCATTAGCAGTAAATTTCGGCCTGACGTTTGTTGGCGTTAGGGAAAAAGTTTCCCGATATAGAGTTGTCTGTACTTGGAGTCAGAAGAGAACGCACGAATATTTTTAACGTTTTGCTGTACATCAACGAGAGGGGGTTTTGAGAGGAAAACTGTCGAGGGCAGAACCAATACAATGCAGTTTATTCGATGTACGCGCGAAGCCTGTGATGCACTGCTCACCGTGAGCCCCTGGTCGCATGTATTGTCCTATCGGCCACTGCCTCTACGCCCTGACCAGGCCTTCCTCATGCCGTTTACGTTGAAATCAACTGGAGCGTTGGAAAGTTTGTGAGGTTTCCACTAGGTGAACGGAGAAACTGTATGGTAGGAAAAGAGATTGTGTTAATGGACTGATGCTAGTCTGTGGCGGCAAGAGTAAAGGCGCGCTCCCTTGAGGATGAGGGTATATAGGTCAAGAGAAACTTTGTTTGGTTTTGGTAACATAGGCCAACAGTTTAATAAGGGTGGGAACATGAATTTTGTGAGAGTTTGAGATGCTGTAGCCAAGGTAGCTTCTACTGGAGATAAGTTGGTAACGGTCAGTAAGCTATTGTAACTTTGAAAAACAGAGAAAGGACTCAACTCTCATCCACCATTTGCATAGTTTGCAAGGAAGTTCACTTTCTCGCACCAAACTCAGTTCACGCCTAAGCTAAAGGTCCAAGTGACAAACCTTGGCTGCATTTGCCGTTGCACCGGATGGGATTCATGTGTAATACAATTCTCCACCCCTGCAAAGGTACTAAATTTGTTTCCTATTGATGTGAATATGGGAATATAACCTCATCTACCAACCAATATATTTTCATGTTATTATGCTATAGGTAGAATTAGGAG
Organism: Ischnura elegans; assembly: GCF_921293095.1. Taxonomy (NCBI): domain Eukaryota; kingdom Metazoa; phylum Arthropoda; class Insecta; order Odonata; family Coenagrionidae; genus Ischnura; species Ischnura elegans. The sequence continues at coordinate 31,423,118 of NC_060250.1, read as the reverse complement.
TCCTTTTGCTTTTTTGTTTTTATTGCTATTATTTTATTGGAAGGAATTTAATATCGTTTTAATTCATTTCCTGAAATCTCATTATTTGAAAGAGGAATATGAACATTTTAGACCAATACGTGAACCGTAATATTCAGTGGGCGGAATATATGTCAATGTATTCAAATGGATGTCAGTTCGAATGCTCGCTATCGCTATACAATTTGAAATCGTTTCTCAAACATTAACTTCTAAGGATACCTTCCCCCTAAGGACTAGGTTGATGAGGTTTTTATTAATATCCAATGTATTAACGGGAAATATTACGATAAAATTGGTTGTTATCTTATTTCTTTATGAAGAGACCGAAAGATTTTTTCTTCCCGTCTTTTGTTAAGTAAACCGCGGCAGTTCAATGAAAGTTGCATTCTCGTTCTTAAGGACAAACAATTTTACTCCACCGCTAAGGAAGCCTTTAAAATCATTTAAAAAATATTTTCATGAACTTTTCTTTTGAAGAATGAGGCAATATGAGCCACAGTACAGTAGTATCTGATGTCTGAAGAGACTTTGAAGACTTTTTAGCGGCGTCTCAGCGAACTATTGCTTAGGTACCGTTTGTGTGTGCGTCATTGTGATGCCTTATCCTATCCATCCGGCCATCAGAGTGAGACATACGCGGACGAGACCCGAAAGGCAAACCCAAACGTTTTATAGCCTGAAGGAGTTCGCGCCGTTTGGCGCGCTCACACGTGGGAACGCGTCAATTTTTACGTCAAAAGCGGTGTTCATTAACCCGTCGCTCATTCGCTTTGCTTCATCCACCGCGGTTAAGAGCAAAAGGGTTAATCTGATGCATCGGTCAGGAGAACTTTACGCGCGCGGACCGGGGCTTTTTTTGTGTGTGTTACGGCAGAGAGGCGGTGGCAGGGGGTGAGGGAGGGGATGGTAAAGCGAGCTTCGAGGCGTATGGGGATGGACACACGGAATGCGAGAGTGGCGGAAATGGAAAGGGTTTTATACCGGCGGCAGAGAGAGAAAAAAAGTAGAAATGTGGTCGAGGGGGGACCATTGGATGAAGAATGGCCCGATCGGAAAACAATGGCAGTCGAATAAATAAATAAATGAACGTGTCAATCCTCTCTTCCTTTTGAGCCCTTTGACTTTTTCAAAGTGCTTTCAAAATAGCGGTCGGGAGGGAGGAAAAAAAAGGGTGGAAACCGTGAAAAAGATGAAGTTCTCTCTCTCTCTATCCATCTCTCGCATATCCTCTCCTCATAGTACGTGTCTCCTCCTCCTCCTCACTCCCACTTGGTTATATAAACGGGATGAATTGGGAAAATTGATTTATCTGGGATTGTTTTCCGATTCCGCGCCCTTCCCCCTCTCACCCGTCGTGCAGTCCACTCCGCCCGCGTTGAGGCAATTTTTCGCACCACCCTCCGTTTATTATTTTTTTTTAATGGAGGGAGAGAGGCAGATAAGCATTCATCATCCGTCCTCCTCCTCTTCTTTTGCCTGCTGTCGATGGAGATCCGTAAGGGGTCGCCGCCGTGGAAAAATGCCCCGTTCATAAGCGCTCCACCACCATCGCGTGGATCGTGGCGTTGATTTGGGAATTGGGAATTAATTCTCCTCGCGGGGGAATTTATTGATGTATGTCTGCTCATGGGTGATAGCGGACGAGTTAATGATCTCACCTGCGATGCATGGCGATGTGATCGTCGAAATGGAAACGATTAAAACTGCGTCGTCTCCCTCAAGGAATCAAAATTTTGATTAACAGCCTCCTTTCGACGCGTTGCAGTCATTGTGAGTGGCAAACTATTTACTATCTTGGTTATAAAATTGACCAGAGTTAAGTGCGTGTCCATCTTCATGTGTATCAAAATCATATCCTTTACTAATTGTAATTGATTTCAACATGTGAGCATCTTTTGCTTCCCTTTATTCATTCCGGGTTACTATACGCACAGGTGAGGGTAATGAAAAGCTGAATTTCCTGTTTTTGTTTTGTTTTAATATTTTCCACCAAAATTTTGTGCTAGAAATTCACCCTAATTAATTTTCTCGTTTTATTATTGTAGGCCTATCGACTTGAGGTTCCAGTATTAAGAGATAACTCCAGTATATTTTTATTTATGGTTAAACCATGTGTATGTCGTGATAGTATTTAACACGATCAAATTATTTTTTCCAAGAATGTTCCTGCCTGTTGAACAAGAGTTGAGTTTATGACGGATAAATACAATTAATTAAGATTCAATCCAAGAATACTTCCATAACTCCACATCTCCACATACTGCTACCGCCCATACGCGGAATTTCACGGTGCAAATTCTACAGATGCCTGACTTATCTGAAAACCAGGTACATGTAAAATATTAGTAAATGAAAGCAGAAAAAATTGCAGCTATGCTGAAGAGGCTTAGCTAGAGAGAGAAATCCGGATCATTATCTTCATAGAATAATCTACCATTTTCTAAAAAAATTAACTCCAGTTTCTCTGGTGATAGCCCGCGACGCCTAAATGACTATGATGAGTTCTACCATCCTTTACCTGCTGCACCTATCCTTACCCCCGAAGCGTCGGCGGGCTCCTTACTTTTTCCTTCCTCTTGTCCTCTTCCTCCTCCTCAGGTCCGGATGTGTAAGTTTCAGACGTATGCGCCCGGCCTCAGGAGTGTGTCCTTGCTGGCCATCCCAGGGTTTCGTTTCCATTGCGGAATATGTGCCTCTCTTTGACAACTGTGATTTGAATCTCACCTGAATCACAAATAAGTAATCTTTACAATACTATGTGTGATAAACCCTCACGTAAGTAAACGTTGCCACGCCGCATGAGTAAGTAGAGATGTCAGGATACGTACTACTTTATTTGATAAGATCCGAATTCAAGGGAATTAAGTCTTTCCCTTATCTCCCATTACTTGTGGCTATGACAAATCATCTGTGATCATGGTTTCCCCTCAAAATTTTTGCGAGGAGACACATATGTACCGCTATAAGACTAATGGAATAAAGAAAGTATGCAGTGTTCGCTGACTAATCTGACATCAACCTAAAGCTCATGTCTCAATTCTAATAACGCGATGGATTGTTCTCTAACATTTTTATCTTTGTCTCATTTAGTTACGTTTCTTGAATGCAGTAAAAGGTCGCAAAGCACAGAAATTAATAAGATTTAAGGTAATACAGGCCAGAACATGCCATGCGTAATTAATGGTTACCTAACTTTGTCACGAAATTGTACCCTACTACACCAAAAAAATAAATAACAGCTAAATATTTTTAAAGACTAGATGAATGTCTTGTCGTATTCACTGCCATACAGCATCTTATGAGTCCTTCGCGTATCAACACGCCCGTCATTTTAGATTGTCGAAGTTATTAAGTCTGACTAAGTACCATTTATCTCATTATATATTCACTTTTTTCAGCGTTGGAAGAATTGGACGCGAACAATGTTTTCGCTTCATGTCTTGGCGACCGGGATTTTGCAGACAAGAAAGTCTTCCCGAATTTAATACATGGTCATTCAGAGGAGTTATTTTTTTTAATGAAGGGAACAGTTATACCTGTCAAGTTTCGTCCGGAGTCTTAATGTCCGTCTTTTTCCAGCCCGAAGGGGGTTTTTTTTTAAGAGGCGGAACAGTCGCCAATTAAAATAAATCGCTGCGTCAAGTGAGCGTGACAGAACACACCTAGCACCGTGTAAAAATACTCCCTCTCATTCCGTCCACCGTCTATTTCTATATGTGATACTTGCTCACGAACACATTCGCCAACTTTCACATGCCAGTGATTCATTCAAATCGCGAGCATCCTCAGCTCTGAGACGTGTATGTTCGTCATTTCGAAGTCTATTGAAATAGGTGTCCATGGTCGTTTCATAACTCTTCTGTACCAGCAGTGGCTAGAGTTTCTTGATCCTTGAACTACCAACTTAATAGGGGCGTATATGTCACAAGCAATGGAATGTAAAACACTAATGGGTTTTTACGTAATTGGATTCCAATACCAAAAAAGTGGTTTTCAAAGGGCTTGTAAATACACGAAAAAGGCTTGTTCTTTTTGTGACGCCTCTCTATACTCATGCGCTGATTGAAACTGCCAGTTGACAAGTGTTGGCTGTCGAGTATTGCTGCGTACCCCTGTCTCTGCTTTTCATTCCGTAATAAGATCAAGTGGTGTATATTTACTAACGTCATCATATGAGGTGTTAAATCAAGGTTGGTATGGGAAGTATGAAATAAATTGGGCGTTTCTATTCCTTTTGAACTGTTTTAGGTATCTCATAATTTGTTCCAATGCACGTGCCTGTGACAATTCTTTTTTTACCTAATCGAAACCGCGAATTACTAAACAGCACAGATCTATTTAGTGAAATTTTGATTCTAACCTCATTTTCTGTACATCTTCAAGGCAACAAAATCTCTTAGCCTGTTCCCTATGAATTTATATGAATTGTTATCTTATGGGAAAAAAATTAAAGGAATAGCTCTACTTGCTCCAATTCGATTCTCATTCGATTCAAATTCTTGCTGTGTAAACTTGAAGTGCTATGTAATTAATAGGTTCAATTGCCTTCCGTCTATACTGAGTTCATATTTTTCACGAATTTCATTGATTTGAATTGAATGGATGGACTTTGATCTTGCTTTGTGGAAATTTTCGGTGTTCATATTTAGCGAAAGGTCTTTGCTGGGTTAAATTCTTTCATTGCGATTGGCCATTTATTTGAAACCTATCATAACTATCATCGGTCAACAATCCTAAGGCTTTTGACGCTGATTTTCACTCAATTTTCCTATCAGGTACCTTTTCGCTCCAATATATTTATTCTCTGTCACATCGTTGTGCGCCTGCTCCATATATTTTATTCGAGGTCTTCCTCGTCTTTTTCCGTTCTTGCCATCCCTCGAAGATTGTGTTCTTTGCGTCCATTATGCTTCAAGATATAGCCGATTAAATTGCTCCGTCATCTTTTAAAGTTTTCATAAGGCTTCTCATCTCTTCTACTTATCTTAGGACTTCCTCATTACTTATTCGGTCTATCCATTTGATACTCATAATTCCTCCGAAGCACGAGATTTCAAATGCTTTTGCCTTTGATATAACTGCTGGTTGAACCTTAAAATAAGGGATGATTGTTGGGTGAGGTACTTAATGCCCTAGGAAAGAAATTTGCAATTTATATCTCGCGCAGGATAGCATTTTAAGTTATTTTTCGCATATTGCTGTGTTTGGAAAAGTTTTAGACATTTTCCTATTAAATAATAACTAGCATGTAATTCAGATAAAATGGATGCTTCTAAGTCATAACCAATATGACTTTGAATAAGTAGACGAAATGTGCGTCCTATAAAAGAAGTAGGTAGGGATTCCCGAGTTTTTTGACAGATCTTAACGGGGTAGTGGACTGCGAGCAATCTAAATGACCTTATTCATGCGAGTGGAATTGGAGTGAGATTGAAGAGCATCAGCTGGTAGGTTTTTGCTTTCCATAGACCTAAAGTTATCGCTGTGAATTTCAGATTTTTATCGCCCCTCTGTGTTTTTCGGCCCTATTCATGTGGTAAATAGTTGACTTCACCAGCCGCCCTTGCTTGAGCATTGGAAAGCTCATTGTTATGTGTTATTGTTCTGTGGTCATTACCTAACTGTGACGGCCCGGAAGACGGTGACGAGGTAGGAAAGAATGCTTCTTACTCATCTCGTCAGGAAAACTCGCACTTCAAAGCGTGCCTGCTCGCGACAACGACCGCCGCTATTTTGGTACCTATCCAACAGACATTTCTTCGAAGGAATACCTCCCGCGCTCCGCTGTCCTTCACCAGCGCGTGGAACTATCAATGACACCGCTCGACTGTTCAACTGTAGGGTGTTATCTCTCTGTAATGGTGCGGCGTCGAATATAATAATGCCCATTACGAAAGTAAATTTTAAAGCCGTTGTCATCCATTTGCCTGTCCCATATTTATTTTAATTAACCCCATCTTATTTATTTCTTCTCTCTGCTCATTTGTTTTCATGGGGTTTTGTTTCCGTTCCCGTCCATTGCCAGCCACGTCCCTCAGACAAGGAAATAAAAATCACTCAGAAAGAACGCACTCCAGAGAAAATTTGCAGATATTTCCTACGTAAATTGGTATTTTAAAATTATTTTATCCGAAATTTAAAGCTTAACCCTCGGTATTATGTATTTTGCTACGCATTTTAGTCATTACATACCTGCGGTTTTTGAGCATTATATTGGTCACTATATTTGACCCTAAGTCACTTCAATTAAAAACTACTTCAACTTGGCTAATGCGGCAAGCATTCCTTGTCCTTGTTCACATGCACTGGATACTTCAAATGACTACCAATTTCATGGAAATTTGAACATTTCCCAAACCTGTCCATCAAGAAACACGACGTGGCAGATCATGCAAAGAGAACATTGGATATTATTTCCTTGAAAAAGGGAACCCGACTTTTACACGATCACTCAAGTCCCACCCGATGGGTGGAGTGTTCTGTCACCTGTGGGGTGTGACCCTAGACCTACATTGTGAGGATCCAACATTCTAGATGACTGGATTTCTCTTGATCCTTATCAAGTTTGATTTTCAAGGGTTGAGCAATACTTAGCAGCCCTGTGTACCTATATTTTTATGTGCCAGAACGGAGAGAAATTTCCCATTTTGGGAAATTTTTTCGATGTGTCCGTCGACCGTCGACCATTCGATGTGTCGACCGTCGCCATTCCCGTCCCGCGGACGCATCGTTGCGTTGTTAGTTGGCGTGTCAATCCAATCCGCGGCTCTCACATCCGGCAGAGTGCCATAGTCCGTGGCCACAGGTTCTCGCCCAGCCCGGGGCAACAACATTCATACGTTCGCCAGGCAGCCTTCAATATCCATTCCGCCACCACCTCTTGCGAACCATTCCGCCTCCAACGCCCCCTAGCCTCCCTCACTCCAACCCCCCCCCCTCTCTTGGAGAACACGCTCGGATTCATAGCCATTAGTGCGACGAGACGCAGCTGCCGCGAATACCGTGTACTCGCCCTCTCAACCCATTTCCGGTCCTCCCACATACGTCACTTCGCCACAACGCCCCACTACCCTGTCCTCCGAAACCTCATAACCCATTCCTCTCACCAACGGTATCATACACAAACACCCATCCATGTGGACCTCCTGTGTTTACACCAACTTTGGGTGGCATAAGTAACTTTAGAGGCTTAGCTTTGTGGAAGTTGCTTACATTCATGGTGAATCCAACTTGGTTCACATGGACTCGTTCGATAATTTTTAAATATTGTCTAAAGTGGCATTGTTTCAAAAATAAGGAGACCCATATAATTTTTTGTATTCGTCTCCCTCTTCTCGAAATATTACCTGCCTAAAATTAAACCTTTCGTAGATCAGATCATGACGTAATACGGTCATTCCCTGCGCGTTACGGCTTTTCAGCTCCTCTTCGGCCTTTTGCATGCAGCTCCTGTGTTTCCTTGCCTTTTTTCCCTCCCTCTTTTGTCTAAAATTGTCTGTTTCTTCCATCGTTCTAATTATTGTAATAGATTGCAATTTCGGACCAGTGAAAGCGACACCGTTTCATCCTTTTTAATTTTCAAAACCGACCCAAATGTCGGAGTGCATTATTTTTGCTCTTCTCAACAATTTAGAATTCTCCTCTTTGGAGAAATATGAGATATGTATTGGCTAGAGACATCGCAACTTACTCCTATCCATGATGTCACAGCCATTCAACCCATTTGAGCATCTCTTCTAAGTGGTCTCAGCGTAACCAAAACTCGAGAGGTTAATTTCCCCTGCGCTTAAAATAATTCTCTTTGCATGCAATATTTATTTCGCAATTAGCCTATAAGGAGGTAATTACATTCATCCAGTGTCCATTACACTTCTTTGAATAGATAGTTTATGAGACATATTGTGTGAGTTTTGCTGTTTGACGGATTACTGCCGTAAAATTTAGCCACTTATTGATAATATATAGGCCTTGTCAAATTTTCGTGACCTCATTTGGGCGTAATGTTTTGAAAACTACTTGTAGTAAATAATTTCTTATCGTTAAAGTTTGTATGTCTTAGAATAAGAGTGGTTGAGTTGTCAACTAACAGATGCATGCTACTATGCATGCAACTGGCGTGACAGTTTTGCTTCCTTTTATGGAATCCATCTCCATGATATCTAGGATATATCTTTATCTTACAGTTATATTTATAGCATTGCTGATATTTTATAACTATGTATTGCACTTCGTCCAAGTCACGAACGAAAGGTCCAGTTTCTCTCGGCTTTCTCCCATTCAGTGCCGATGCCAAAATCATCTGGGTCTCACATGGCAGCCATCGGATTCAATTCAGCCTGTCGACAACACTTTATTTATTCCGTGAAATATCTCTTGCTTCCATGTGTTTCATCCTTACGGTCTGGTTGTTTATGATTTGGTTGACGTTGTTTGCAAGTCCATAGGAAAAAGGTAATTTTGTACCGGACATTGCTCGCGCCGACTGTGCTTTTTCAACGAGGTTTCCCATACCCTCTGTTTTTTTATTTTATCTTGTATTTACAGGCTCGCAGATGTATCTTCATGGTTATCCCGCTTTAAAACTCAAGGGTGTTCCAAAACTCAAGGGTTCGAGGTGTTTCTCTTGCTGTTGAAAACGGTTTATAGCTCTTTTATAGGATAATAGGTCATATGACCTGTTATTCGTTCGTAAGACCTGCCGGTAGGTCATAAGACTCGTCGTTCGTGTGGTATTTGCTATGGGTTGTACTGTAAAAATATTTTGTTTTTTAGTTACTAAGGATAAGTGGGTTTTCATTCACAGGTGACTGAAACTTACACAGCTGACTTAAGACATGGGCTAAATTTTCAGTTATGATTAAAAAATATTAATGGTGATATTTATATTATTGCACAACATTTATACAATCGCCAGTTTCACCCCATAGGCATGTTCAAGTACATCAGAATATTTTTATTTCGGTTCTCTTTTGGCTTATATACTTTATGACAATAATGAAAAATGTTAATATTACATAAAATATAAGTTAAAAAATTCTAGTGGTATATTGAGCAAGGAATTGGAAACACATTATTTGAATACAAATTATTAATAAATGAACCGGCGGAAATCATAGACCAGCCAGTTTGATTTGGTTTTGATTTTTTAAGTTACTGAGATGGAACTGTTAAGTTTTATTATATGTATCCTGTGGCTAGCTAACTATTCTTTTTCGTGAAATAAATGTATACTAGGAGTCTCGAGGATGTTTATGTTACTTTTTACTCTCAGTATTAGGTCTTCTGTTGCTCATTTGCATTAAAATTAATTTTAAAATACCAACTAAATCATTTACACTTAATGTACCAGGTTAAACTGGTGAATTGTGGATTGAGTTATATAGGAAGTGGACAAAGGAATTAATTGATATTGGAATGAAAGTTAGGTTGTTAACTTTGAGTGTAGGAACAGTAGCCTTTGGTGAGGCACTCATGTAGCTAGATGTATTTACAGTTCGTACTGGCTGAAAATAACTCGAGCTTGTATATTTACTCAAGGGTTGCTGAAACAAGGATGGGTCAAGGTTTTTTCACTTGCAGAGTGAATTTTTTCAAGCCTTAGTTTTTGGAGCATTAATAACATACATTTATTTTTCATCGCAAATCTGGTTCGTTATATTACAAGATAAAATACAGTACTGGATGTAACTATTATTATTGGGATTAAGGCGTATTTTGATGTTGTGCTAGGAACGCAACTGCTTAAAAAATTTGAAAGGCCTCAGTATTCTGAAATATTCCTGTCACATCCTGACAACCCAATACATGGTGAATTGAATCTTAAAGTTAATGGATATATTTTGCATTTTCTTTATGTTTCTTAAGTCAGTATGCTGTTTTTTAAATGGTTGAATCCGTTGAAAATAGATAAATGAATAAATAACTAAACAACCAGCATATCGATTTTATTCGTCTCCTTGTGACGAATTGTTGCATTATTCCCTCTCAATCTCGCCATCAGTCTCATGCTCCTCCATTTCCTTTTTCCACGAGCTCGCAAATTTTCTCTCTTTCCGTTTCCGGGAACAGCGACGCATAGCACCGAGCCACGGGGGCAAGGTTTTCAATTGATTGGCGGTCTGGCATTTATTTACTTTTTTTGAATTGAAATGTTGCGTACGGTCGATGCACTCGAATCCCTACGCGTGCATTTATTTTGATACAACCACTGGGTTTATCTGCATAAAGATTGGTCCAAACGGCATATATTTTATGCACATTTTCTATCGCCGTTGGTATGATTGCTAACACTTCAGCTTCAGATAAACGACTGGTGAAAATGCGTCGTATTGCATCGATTTGGAATTTTATTGAGTACCGTTCCATCCGTTTTTGCGTAATTTTGCTTTGATTTTCGTAATTTTTGCGTTTGTTGCAACAAAAATGCCGTTCGTGATCAATAGTGCGTGACGAATATTCAAGAACATATTCACCATTTTTATTATACTTTTTTCCGATGAAAGCGCGCTTATTTTTCTGTTTTGTATCTCTTATCTTGCGATATTTTGTCATATATTGGTATGGATTTTCATGTAGTTTGACCATTAATCGGAAGATATTATTTATAATGATGCTTATCAAACGAAAAATAAATATTTTATTTATTTATATCCAAATAATGAAAATGCGACATTTTCTCCCGATGAATTTTTTTGTTAGTGTTGGCTTTTTTGCTCTGCCTTGGCTCATCAGGCAAACTCAATGAATTGAATACATAAAGCTTTAATTCTGTGGTGTTTTTAATTGTGAAATATTCTGTTGTTTACCTACAGGTATTATTTTTAAATCACTATCTACGTATTCAATTGTATTCCCATTAGGTTCTTTTCGTGGTTAAGAATAATAAAAAAGGTTTATACAAACGCTCTATGACGAAGGATGGAATTGATTACATTGTTTCCATAAATTTTTAAATATTGTGTTAAAATTTATTTATCCAGTTCTACTCATTTTTTAATGCTTTAGGTTTCCTATATAGGAGTAAACGTTATTCAGAAATACCATGCATTTACCCAGGCATATGATTTTATGGTTCTGAAACAAGCCATTTCCAAAATTAATGAGTTTACTTTTACCAGGCACTTACTTGAGAAATTTTAACGCACCTCTTTCAACATCCTGGTCAAATAGGTCAAAACAATACATCAAAACTTCAAACTCCATATAGATACTATAAAATGTTTTACGTATGCACAAAGGTTAAGAAAAGACTCAGCTGTTTCACAAAATAAAATATATTTGCGACCGGTTTCGATACAGCGTATCATCATCTGGCTGATGATGATACGCTGTATCGAAACCGGTCGCAAATATATTTTATTTTGTGAAACAGCTAAGTCTTTTCTTAACCTTTGTGCATCGTGAAGGAGTTTCACCATGTTACGCCAACCACCATCGCATTTATTTTGTTTTACGTAGTTTGCGTAAAATACTCATTGGTAATACGTAAAAATTCTTTCTTGACTACTTTTCTTGCTTCGATTTTCTTTCTCGTTCATTTGATCAATTTCATTCTAAACGATTAAGTTTTTGAATGACCATTGATTTGCCTTTCATTAGAACTTCTAAAAATTTGTAATACAATTTTTATATTGGAATATATCCGAAGGAGCGTGAAAGTATTGACGAAGAGCCGCTATTATTCATTTCCCGTATTGATTTGCCTCGAACTGCGCCAATGGCAACAATAGGGTGATGAATTTTTAAAAGTCTGATTAGGCGTTAAATGGATGAAAAAATGAAGCCTTTGTGTCGAATATTTGTTTATAAAAAATGAAGTGGACCATAACTTTGAGAAATATAATGGAACTCTACTTAACTTTTATTTTACTTTTTGATATCTGTGCATGGAAATATCATGGTTTCTGTCTCATTATAACACTTACGGTGCTGACCTTAGTACTGCGAATCTGTACACCATCGCAGGCCATATTTAGTACTTTTGTGCTATTTCTTGACAACGAACCTTTGATGCGAGGAATAGTGCTTGGTATCATTTTAAAGGATGAATCTTATTTTTATTTTTTCACTCGTTTACTTAGTGGTTTACCACTCTGTTAAAAAATGCCAACTGCGATTTTTCAAAAGACGGATGGCGTAATATTTCGCCCCTAGCACGCAAGGTGTCAATGAATTATTATGAATTGCATGGTTCGTCTCTTACGATACCTGTCGAATCGCTTCGTATGTAACAACCGAATGTTTCCTCCTTGCATCTCTTTCCTTGCGCTTAGTTTCACGAATGTAACTCCGGCGTTGAAACCTTTGCCACCCTCTTCAAGCTCGCTGCTCATGAGTGATCATGTACTCACCCACGCAGACTCAGTGCCGTTCGCAGCAGCCCTCTCCACGTCTGCCTTCCACCGAAAACATGCTCCCTAAACCCCGTCCAGCCCTCCCCCCCTCCCATTCGCCACCGGGTCGCGGTTTGTCCCACTGCTGGCTGCTACAATGCTCAATTGTCGCCCTCACACAACGGGTCGGCTCCATGCTGCGCGCTCCAACCCCACCCCACGCCCGCCGCCACCGTTGCCAAGAGGCTGCGGGGTCTGGTTTTGCGGCCGAGTGCCCCGGCTATCGTCGGAGATGGACGGGGATGGATGAGTCGGAAGTGCTTCGTGTGTGTATTCGGAGAGTCGGGCATGGGTGCTCGGGATGGGCGACAGTCTTCTGTGCGACTGTCCGGGGGAAATGGAATGAAACTACGAGTTTATGTTTTACGCTATCATGTCGGCCACATCGGAATAACGTCATGAAGTGAAGAGGAGTTCTCGGGCTTCCGTACGGGTAGAGTCAAAAAGTAAACTTTGTTGCATTGCACAAGGAATTTAAAAAAAAAACTAAACTGGTAATGACCTTTTCAGGTCATTTTCAAGACGTGAACTAAGATTCATGGCTTTTCCAAGAGGTGAACCAAGGTTAAATCTTCTCGAGAAGATTCTCAGAGCATTATTATCAAGAGATAAGCCAAGGTCAATCTTGATAATGATCTAAAAAGGTCGAAATCGGTCGATATTTTTTAATAGATAGTATATGAAATACAACAAGGTTTATTTTTGAATCTACGAGGGTAATTCAATGAATCCGTGGAAAAAGTTATAAAAACAAATTATATTGGGTCAATTGTTTTTTATTTTTCATTATAATCTTCTTTTAGCGATATACAATTTTTAAAGCATTTTTCCAAGCATTTTAAGCCGTCCAAAAAGTAGAATTTCGGGATCGCCTCAAAAAAGGCATTGATTCGGACGATGAATTCCTCCTTAGACGCAAACCTCTGTCCGCAAGGCCATCTCTTCAAGTTTTGAAATTGAAATTGAAAAAAGTCAAAGCCGTGCATTGTCTTTTTGCAGGAAGAATTTTTTTTCCTTCAAATGAGAGCGCTTTTCTTAATTTCTAACATCAACCGGTCCAATTACGACGCCTAATACTCTCCTGTTATCGTTTTTCTCTTTTCCAACTAATTGATGTTGATGATTCCGCATAAATTCCTAAATATCGTTGCCATGACTTGACCGGCCCATTTCAACATCTTAGCCTGCTTAAGAGTCCGTTTATCTTCAAAATTCCATTGTTTACATGTTATTTTGTCTCTGTAGTGTAGAGATGAATCCATATTTCATCAAAATTTATAAATTGATGCGGAAAATCCCCAGGATTGCAAAGGAAAAGAACCAAAACAGCCTTTGAGTTGACCACACGATACCGTTTATTCTCTGATGTGAGAAAACGCGGCAATAATCTTTTTATCACACCCAAATTTTGCGCAATATGAAAGCCATTGTGCATTTCGGTATGCCTGTGGCCTTACCTATATCGCGCACTTTGATTCGTCTAGCAATTAAAACCATGTCTTAAATTTTGTCAACCATTTTAGGGGTAGGCACTTCCACAGAGCGTCCGGAACAATGTTCAATTTTTGGATGTACGGCCATCTTTTCACACATTTACTCATTTTTAAATAGTTTCAAACACAGGAGCAGATCTTTCATAAGCGTCATACAAGTAAGCTTTGATATCTGTCGGCGTCAAACCTATCAAAATCAAGCGTTTGATCACCGCACGAAACTCAATTTTATCCATTTTTAAAAGCAAATGAGAGTTGTCCACTACAGTCGGCAAAAACAATGAAAGTATGGCATGCATACAGCTGAAACTTTAACAGCTGACTAGTCACGAGTGCTTCTTCGATACCTCCACTGCAAAAACGCTCAACAATTGCCCACCGAATCAAAGATCAAATCCGCTCGTTTAGTAGCCCAACAATATGAATCCGCTCAGCTGGCAGTGTTCGGAGCATAACCGCTCATCTCCTATTCTCCAAGCTTGGGGGTGAGTGGTTATGCTCTGTACACTGCCAGCTGAGCGGATTCGTATTGTTGGGCTACTAGATGAGCGGATTTGTTTCGGTGGGCGATTGTTGAGCGTTTTTGCAGTGGAGGCATCGACTTTCTAGGCAATATAAATTTTTTATACTAGGAGAGTAATGTTTTGGATATTCTAAGGACTTATTGAACGACCCTCGTATCATATCATAATTCCACAATGTGAACTCGCCAACCACTTATTTCTTCCTCCCGGCTGATAAGATCTACTGCCTCCAACATTTCGACCATTTGATCACGAACCTATTAACTCGAATGGGAACCCGAGAAATCCTCTTCATAGAAATTCGCTGGGAAAAACTATTATCATACATTAAGGGCATTAATATTTACCCTGAATTGTGAGTGTAACCATTCACATTAACATCAGCGTGACGATTCATGGTGAAACAGAATATGCTTTTAATCAACACTTTTAATTTCCACTACTCGTCATCTTTTGGCGCACTTTCAACATCCACCTCCATTCTGTCCTTTCCACCCCTTAACCTATCAGATACCCGGCCGCACTAGAAAAATGTTACCCAGGTGATAGCACAACTCTGATGAAACCTCTACAAGTCTTTAAGTTAATAGCGTGCATGTAAAAAAAAACAATTTCATTATGAACCTAAGCAACTTTCACAACCCTAAAATGATAACATAGAAAGTTATTTTGCACTTTTGTTTTTTCGAATTCAAATATTTGTGGTCAGGTCATTTTATCACGCTAAGAGATTAATTGAATACCGGCTGTAGCTATTCTGAAGGCTAGGGTATCAGGAGCGAAGGTTTTTGTGAGTCGATTTGGTGTAACCGATTGAAACTACGCATTATTACACAACGTTATGATGCTGACAAAATGAGACCAAGGAAATTTTTTTTTTAGAACTTGGTGGCACCATTTTCAAATCGATTTTAATATGGCTAGCTAAATATCCCTTGCGGGTTACGAATGCCAAAATATGTTGTTACCCCAACCCATTGCGGTCGATAATGTTTCGAAGATTTATGGATTGGTTGTAAAATCAATTCTATTTATTTAATTTATTTTATAAACATTGGAAATAAATTAAATTAAATATGTAATTTTATAAACATAGGATATTCTGATCTGTTAAAGGTTTAATTCATGATTTATATATCATTTGATATGGAACATTTTATTAAATTCTTGTGCTCCAGTGCAAGATTTCCAGCTCTGACATTCTAGGCATAGACTTAATTTATTTAATTATGATCCTACAAAACTCTAATATGAGGGAAAATTGTAGCCATACCGTCCAGAAAGTTAGTTAGATGGGTCAAAAGTCATCCAATTTCTGCATGCAGGCGGTTTTGAAGGAAATTATTTGTTTTAACCCCATCTTAATTAGGGCAAAAACATGAGAGCTAAAAATTAGGCTCGGTATGCAGTAGAAATTTAGAGCACGCTATTTGAAGAGGAATCTTATTAATTGTCTTAATAGATAATTTTATTTTTCTTTCCTTTTCTAGGTGAGTCTTGCCGGATTTTGCAATCGCCATTGTTGTAGCCATTAAATGCAGCCAGCCAGACTTCTTTTCCCTTTCCAGGTTTGTGGTACGAACTGGTAGTAGATATTATTAGAATTTCTTTGCATCATCTTAATAACGTTTATTCTGCACAAATAACATACGTTTATAAATTGAAGTCAAACGTCTATTAATTAGTAAATTTACAATTACTGGAATTATGATCTGGCACAGCATATCCATTCCAATCCAATGTAGTTAACAAGGATATTTATTCCTATCTTTCATAATTCGTGAAAGTGTGTTTCTTGGAGTGCCTTCAGATTTATAATAAAGTTAACTAACAAACGATTCCGTTTACCATAGCTTTATGGCACCAAATGCTTGAAATAGTTTTATTTAATAGAAAACAACAAAAGTGAAGTACCGTCACTGAACAGAGGTCATGCATTAAGAGATTCTGTCCGTGAGAACACCGCCATTTATACGTCAATCCTCATCTTAGGGTAGTTACATATACGCCATTTAGTCTCCAACAACTGTCTCAAAAACAATCTAAATATACGATTAGCAATGGGAAAAATTTATTTTTGCTTGAATATCCGAGTAATTTGAAGGCCGTATAGGAAAATGCATCTTCATTTGCCTGCTTCTTGAGGTTGGGAAACGGGAGCGACGAACTCTGATTATCGTTCCAATGTGAATGTCATCGACCGTATGACAGCCAAGTAAATGTTTTCGAATTGCATTTCCGTCACCATTTCGAAAGGAACTTCGAGGCAGGAAAATGCTGTAGCCTTTATCCTCTATACCCTTTATTTTTTTGCTGTTTAGGGGGGAAAAAAACCCTTAAGCCGTAAGTCACGTCTTGACAGCCCACCGAGAAACCACTCTGCCCATAGTTTACGTTGAAAAGAGTGGTGGAGGGAGGGAGAGTTTAATGGATTCATGTGATTCATGGGGGGCTATTGTGAGTCGAAGGGGAGGGAAGTATAACTGGCATTGGTGAGAGAGGGAAGGAAAGGGTTATTGGAGGGAAGACGAAGAGGAGACGGATGGGTGTTGAGTGGACTCGAGTGGCGAAGTAAGAGGCTGAGGCTAAATGCCGCCTGAATGACGTCTTTGACCGATGCTTCACGTTGAAACATGATTTTTATGGGTTAGTGATATTTTATATTCTTCTAGTGCAGGGATATCCAAACGTTTTAATGTAAGGGCCTCGTTATACATTTTCCCATATATATGCGGGCCGAAGGAATAAAAAAATAATAAAACAAGCCAATCAGTGCCAGTAATTTAATTTCCTCAAACATTAGAGTATAAACGTGGAAAAATTAAAATACATCTTGTTGGAAAAAATCATGATAAACTAAGCAATAGATTCTTTTTTTAGTTTTATGCAAGTAAATTAGTGTGACGAAGGATAGGTACTGTCGTTTTTGTCATCAAAAATTTATGAAAATCAGGTTTTTTTTTGGCGGGCCGGATGAAATTATGTGTGGGGCTGGATGTGACCCGCGGGCCACATTTTAAGGACCCCTGTTCAATAGGATCCTTCTTTGCTCAATATGGTGGATCTGCGTTATCTATATTTACTGGCATTCCCCGGTATAAATACCTTCAATGCGCTGTTTGTGGGATGTGAAGATAGTGCAAATAAATAAAAATAAACGAATAAATATGGTTTTTATTTTCTTTTCGGTAGATTATCCTCTTCGATCGTCATTTCCTCCTTGAACGTTTAGTCTGATTTTATTTATGCTGTCTCTGCTTTAAGTTAAATCAAACATTTTGTTTGGATTTTGTTAACTTTATGTGGTTTTTTCACTGGCCTTCGTTGATATTATAAGTAGTACCGACAATTAATTTGACTCAATTTATCCAAACACTTGAATCCTGAAATTAGTGCTTTGTTACATTCATAGCATATAGCTTGGTGGTACTAGTGGCATATCTGACCGGCAGTCTGATGCTTCTTTTTAAACAGAACGGGTTTAAATATTTGAAAAATACATGCGTATATCAATGAACCAAGAGCGCACGAATCAAGAGAAGCAGTGATGTTAGGAAACAATTTTCAGGCCGGACTACTGTAAATGACTTGAAAAATATTTCATAAGCATATCAATCGAGAATATCTGTGTTATATATGAGGCTCAGGGAATATTTGGTCGCAGACGTTAATAACTGATGGAATGTGCTTTGATGTCTCATAAGGTACTTGATTTGAATTAGTTGTGAAAGAATTTTTGACGGATGCAATGGGAACTAAATTTCTGCTTAATTTACCGGGTAATTTCCCTTACGAGAGCGAAAGTGAAGGTTGTTGCACACCTCGAGTTTAGCCTTGATATTGAAATTAAGCGGCCAATTTCCTTTGACTAATTTTTTCCATCTAATATAGGCTCCGAAATATTGACGCATTTCCCCTTGTATATTTAATGAAGTGGGGAGCCTTTGATTGCGGTCCGGCGAAACTACGAGAGTTTTGTTTTGCTGCGTGAGGATATGGCAGATATCAACTCTAGCGTTCGCGTGTTAAAATACCTCCCCTCTGATGTCGCAACGATGCTCATTTCCAATGCAGTCGATACATTTTATCTTGTTTTGTAGTGGCGGCAGGGCTCGTGTTAGTCGCTGAGAGAGAGAGAGAGGAGATAGTGTACCCACCGTTATTCTATTCTGGGCCATCGACATCGGTCCCATCGTGATTCTTCCCTTTCGAACAAACGCTCGGGATCTCGAAAGGGAAGCGAGGCGTGAAGCGGGAACATTTATATAAACAGATAACGAACCGTTCCGCGTCCATGCATGGAGGCACAAAATCGACAACATCCACTCTCCCTCTTCCTCCTCCTCCATCACCGCTTTACGTACGTACGTACGTTTCGCCCCTCCCTTCCCACGCCATACTACATAACACCGTAGTCGGTTAGCTGCACCCCGGACGACACCAACAACCTCCCCCATCACCCCCTTTGGAATCACTTTTGCGAAACGCCACTTGCCGCCGCCACTACATGGTAATTGGCATGTCATAACTCGGCCAACTCACGGCTTCCCCCTTCTCTCTCTCCTCCTGGCACAACACCTTTTTTTTAGGGGTTGTTCTTTCTCTACACGGTCTTTAGCATCCCTTCTCCGTTCCCACTCGCGCTGCTTCAAGTTTCATCCCCTTCTATCCTTCCTCTCACGCTTCGTATCTCGGACACTCTCACACGACGCTGTTAGGAATGGACACGGTTATTTTTGTAACTGTAACACAGACAACATGGATATGATTTTTATTGTCTGTTGAGATATATTTAGTTAACGCCCCATGTATATAAATAAAAATTGCTTTATGTAACTCAATGCGTTTTCTTTATTCATACTGAGTTTGCGGCAGAGTAAAAGTTGATTTTGAATTCAGTTTTTCAGGCTTATCTATGTGGAAGTTTATAGTGAAGTATTAACACAAAACTATGCTTGGATACACATATTTATTTAAACGGTAGAGCTAATTTTTAACGCATTGCCATTAACGCATAACCATATCCTCAAAGATGAGGGCTATGAGATGTAAGTAGCTGTACAATGAAAAAAAAGGGACTGCAGGAGTAGGGACTGCATGGAGGGTGATGTGGAGGATGTCCCAATTGTCCCCAATGAAAGTATGAAATGAGATTGAGTTCGATATCAAAAGTACCTTGTTATTAACGGAAATTATTAGGGAAAGTAGCTTAAAGTGTGGACTTTTATCTTAACGCTTTCGGTTATAATTTCCATTAAAATGGACACGAAATTTATTTTACCTCCTAATGTGCATACTTCCCCATAAAATGTCTATAAAATTATGAGCTTAGGCCATATAGTTTACTTCGCAAAAAATAGCTAATTTTTTTAGAAAAGTGTTCATGGCATCATAATTAAGGTTAAATAGCAAAAATGAATAATTTCAATCAACGTAGAGAAAAAATGTAACTATAAAGGTTAAAATAAAAAGTGTTAAAAAAAGTTGACTGTTTTTTTTATGATTAGAAACGGTACTCACTTAAAAAATACGCGCCTCATAAATAGAAATTCGTGATCAGAACACTTTATCGTGACTCAGGAGAATCGGTTCTCCTACTTCCCTTTGATGCTCCATCTCTCCTTCCTCTTCCATTCCATCTCTTTCCACCGCGCGGCGGGCGGACGAGAGCTCATCCCTCTGATGACGTGCACCCCACTCCTGTCCGTCGCCCACGGATGGTGGACTGCGTGTGATCGACCGGGCAAATTCGCCGCGGCTCCATTTCAAAGTCAGTGGGGCTTGGAATGATGTTGGGTGAGGAGTTCGACGTAATGTTGAGGAATAGGGTAGTTTCCTTCATCAAAGAAAATGAAATGCATTGATTGCGATTCCTTACCCACCATTAGTGCATTCATAATATACAATTTATTTGGTTTTAGAAATCCCAGTTTAGACGATTGACAATGGTCAATTTTAACCTCATTTGAAAAAGGCCAGATTGGCGCCAATGCGATTCCACTCCACGTGTCGTCACAGGGACCTAGTTTCTATACGAGTAGATAGGAGTTTTACATTGTCTGAGATTACTAATGCATGCATGAGGCACAGAGCTCAGGGAAACATCTCTTAATAATCACATATTAAAAATACCTAAGTTTGGAAAGTTTCCTTCGTTTGATAGATGAATAATAATCCTTATTTAAGCCAAGCGCTACCTGCTAGCAGCCTGCGTCGTATCAGCGCTCAAGAAACGCCCCAAGGTCACCTCACCAGCCGATAGCTGGAACCAGAAATACGTCACACGGACTCTTCCTATCATTCCGACTTAGCCGTCGCGTTTTCGCGCGCTTGAAAATTTTCACTTTTCGTTTAATCGCGAAAAATAGATATCGTCATTCAAAAATCGAAGAGCGTGAAATGCGCACTTCAAGAGTAATAATCTTTCGATTTAGGCAGTAAAAAATAATAGGAAACCACCCTATTGGAGGATTATTTTTGTCTGGGTTAAATGGTGAGAGTTTCTTCGAGGCCCCTAATTAATGAGGGATAGTAACAGTGACGGATAGGGACAAGGGAGGGCTAGGGGGCTCTCCTCTCCTGCATATATTCAACAACTGAAAAAAACTACCATTTTATCTAATGTAAATTGGATACCCCAGGGGGGGGACACCCTTCTGAAATCCTCCAAGCCTCTCTCTGGATTCATCACTGAATAGTAGTGAGACCGAAGATTTTACCGGTTTACTCAATTTAATGGTACGAGATTACAATATGGAGAATTGTTTCAGGCTTAATTTGTTAGAATTCTAACATATTAGAAAATATAGAGTTAATGGCAAGTTTCAGCAAATGGAAAATTGGCAGCATCTTTCAATTTACAAATACGAGGTACATTAACCAAAAAAATGTTTATACAAGAAGGGAGAAGTATATGGCAAAATTTAAATGGCCTGAGTGAACCGCTTATTTAAGCCAGTAAATCCATGTGAACATGACACTATACCTATCAAATTGCATTTGAAGAAAAACTTTAGATTTTTGCAGCACGGTACGCATGGGGAGAATATGGACTAAATGGTTGCATGGGAAATATTTTGCTCCTCTTTTACGTTACGATTATGGAGGGGATATATTGTTTTGTGATAATTTACCGAGAATTGCTTCTAACTTAATTTTCATGTGTCAAATAACAACCAAGTTGTACGTTTAATATGACGAACCAATTATAAGCGTTCATTGTATGAGCTTTTTTTACGTTATAGTAGTAAGTACGTATTTGTTGAATTCATGAGTGAAGCCTTTGACGTGGTGTTTCTTTGAAGAAAACAAAGAATAAGCGTAAGTAAGGGCTGGTTACGAAAGAGAAAACATGTCGGAAAGCTGTAATTCCTATCATGGTCCGCCCTCATCATGATTATGTTGCCAATTATTTCTTTTCTTAAATTGAAACCAAACGTTGAGACGAATTATCCGTATACACGAGGTCCTTCGAAGAACATATAATAGCTTTAATGTATTGAGTTCAATGTTTGTTTTGCGTACTATCTTACATACTTAATGGACTAACCATATAACCTATAATTGACAGCGACATTGAAAATACCATGAAGGTAATGATCTCTTCATATTGATGGGAGGAATCAAAATAAATCACCGTTTTCAATGCATGAAAAACGCTGCCCTTTATAGGGGCGGTAATATTGATTTGAGCTCCTAAATAACCTTTTATCCTAATTATTAATGCGTGAAGCGAGTCTAGGCTCAATTTTTAGTGCCGTCAGAAACACTGTTGAAACCGGAATTCAGTGGTCGTGGAGGTGGTGGAAGGAGAAAGCAGTGGGTTCACTCCGCAACTAGGGATGCGAAGTAAGAACTACCGTCCTTGACTTTCAATGAAAGATATGGAAATTTATGGCTCCCGAGCAAGGAATCACCGAGCATCTTCGAATGCCCCTGATGGGGATTTTATTGCGGAACTACCACGGTCGTGTCGTATAGAGAGCCTCCCTATAGTCTCCCTATCCCTCCACTCATTCCACTGTAACACCTCTGATCCATTTGTAACGTTTTTTTTAACTTTATATCTCTGGGGGCGTTAGAAAAGAAAATATTTTTTTTGCATTTTTTTCTTCTTTTTTCTTAAAGCATTGATTTCTAAACACATCGCTTCGACACGGCTGGAAGAATGGTCGGAGGAAAAGGATAGGCGTGGAAAAGAGATGAAAAAAAGGTTTTCTTCCCATCGCCTCCACTTGGGTCTTGCGGGAAGGAAAGAGGGGCTGTGTTTGGAGGGTGGTTTTGAACGCCAGGAGCGATGAAGGAATAGGATGGAGCGGCAGTGGGGGGAAGGAGATGTACCCCGTTATAAAAGGGTAGAATGAAGGAAGGGGGGTGAGTCAGGAGACTAGTGTAGGCGGATCTGGGGGTGGCTTCCTTGGTGTGGAGTGGGACAGATAGGCGTCGGTGCTGAAGGGGAGTCGTCTTGCCGGAGTTAATTGATTGGTTCTCAGGCGCCAGAGTTGGGGGAAGGGAGAGGTGTTGGTAATGCGAGAAGGGGTGATTTCGTAAGGGCAAAAAAGGGAAAAAAGGGGGTTGGAGGGAGGTTTTCTTGGAAAATAAGGGGATAAGTCGGTGGAGAGGTGTAAGAGGAAGGAAGGAATCGGGGATTTAGAAAATGAAAAAAGGAAGGAAATGAAATTGAAAGAGGGAAACTGGAGGATGAAGAGCAGGAAAATGATGATGGGCGTGCGAGCATTGGACGTCCTGAAGCTACCTCATGCCCATGGCAATTAAACTATAAAACGTCCGGGACGTGATGAAACCCCGGCGTAATACCATTGATTTATCTCGTGTTACTTACTGCAACATGTTAATACTCAGGTTGGTTTTCAGTGGTATGAATAAAATTTAGGCCTAGACTTATTGAACTATGTATATGGATAGTGAACAACTATACTAACCTATCGGCTATCATTGGTGATTCTTGATACATGCTGAATGATGCCAATTTGTTAGCACTATCTAGAAATGAAAATAATTTGCCGTCATTGGAGTATCTTGGAGTTAAGGAGTTAGGGTGACTATTGTGAATAACGTCCGCCATATCATGGTGATACACCTAGCTCAGTTTTCTGTGAAATGCTAGAAAAGGATGCGATGAAACCCGGCGTAATACCTTTGATTTATTTCGTGTTACTTGCTATATCCTCTGTGTTTTTAGTGTTATGAGTAAAATTTATACCTGGGCATATTGTACTATGTATGTGCATCATTAACAATAATTGGTGGAAGGCTGAAAAATGAGTATAACATGAGTTGAGTAAATACTGTTTTCATAATTCTCTGTACTATCCGTCTATTGGGTGATATGGTATCTCTGGTGACTAGAAATATGCTAAATGATGTAAATTTCGTAGGACTATCTAGAAATGAAAAATATATTCAGTTTTTAGAATACCATAGCTTAGCCGTTGGGGTGCTTCATGTGAAGAACGTCCACCATATCAAGGTAATATGCCTAGCTCAGTTTTCTATAAAACGTTTGAGCAGGATTTCCTGGAATCATTACAGCGATGTACACTACACCTTATAGCTTACCTTCATTTTTTGGCTTATCTAATCTTTCTGCATTGCATTTTTTGTTACCTGAGCATCTCAAAAAATAACATTTGTAACTTGGTAATCGATGGTGAATGATACGTTTGGAGTGAAATGGGAAAAAACACCGTCTCCTAGAAACATCTTGCGGCAATTTGATTAACTAACATTCATTTATTCCGCTCGAAGTATTTAATTTATGAATGAATTTCTTACCTACATCTCTTTCTTGGATTTAATAGATCCAGTCAACAAATCGCTGCGTTACCATCATACATGGCATCGGTAAAAGCTATGAATATTTATTATGTTACTAATGAGACACCTCTTCCCGAATGACGCTTATAAAATAGGTATTATAGGTACCCTTGGGCTGCGGGAGCTCACGGGTTTAGTTACCAGCAAGTGAAAAAGAGACTCCCTGTGCAGAAGACACACCCTGGCATGAGGAGTGGTCTGGTAGCTAAGCCCCTTAGCGATCCTTACAGGGAGGGAAAGAGCCCAAGTGCAAGATATCCAGGTTGCATTTGGGTAAATGCCGCAGTCAACGTGCAAAACGTATAAAAAGTTCGCGCACTCTAAGGGTAAAGTCAGTGAAGTAGCATAGGGTTGGCAATAAATGGAAAATTTTATCATGTAACGTATTGCTTATTGTATTAGTTTCACATCCTACCGCTCTACCGACAGAGTAACAAAACGGAAATTATGTAGAAGTTGAGTAGAAATGAATATTTGGGCATCAAAGGGTTAAAGGACACTAATAGAGAGAAGGGATGGGAAGCGAAGGGACAACTACCTTAAACAGGTATTAAACCAGATGACATGTTAAAAAGGGCCGAGTACACCGAAGGTTTCAGGGTTCGGTTCAACTACAGTATATAATAAAAATAAGACATCCTTTTTGAATTTGAAAATTATAAATCCTTCTTTTAAAACCTTAATTGGAGGCCTATCGTGCAATTCTTTGTCGCGTGAAATCGTTCCTCATTCTGCGAACGTATCGTGCGCTCGTGGATTTGAACAGAGCTTTGACTACAGTTCCCATTAATCTTTCAACTTCCCGTGATGCTCTCGCTCCATTTTTCCTAGCGATAGCACTTAATATCACTTCATATTGCCTTTGGCTAAGACTTTTCTGAGCTAAAAATCACTATCGTCGATCGTTAAATGCATCCACGCATCAAGGAAAGTCATTAACCTATCATGAAAGTGCTTGATGCGCCAGAAATGACATGGTAATGGGTATCGTAAAGTAGCTTCTCTCGTGCTGTATATGACGCTGCAAAGCAGCATTGATATATAACATATAGGGATGGATTAAAACCACCGTGAAATCTACCTACAAATGCGTATTCTAGTATTTCAGTTCAAGGTTATGTGTATGCAACTTATGTATGGAAACAAATTGTAATTTTTTATCGGTGACACTGATAGTTAATCTATCCTAATAGTCGCGGTCTAATGCTATGTTAATGTTTCGAAAAGTCTTTCGGGGTGAAAAATGTGAATTTAAAATCTATGATTCTTAACAATTTTATTTGGATGTTTTGATAAGTTCCCATGAAAAAAGACTGAAATATGTGCGAGTTTATTATTAATTGTTACTTGTTATAAGTACTCGTCTTTATTAATTTTTACTGTTGCCACAAGAGTATTTTTGTCTTGTGATTTTAGTTGTGTTGGTAGATTTAGTAGTATTTTGCGGAAAATTGAAAATTTTTTACACATGAGGCTAGTAGTAGTTTCGTTTCTAAATAACCTCTTTTAATTCGACGGTTTTAGCTGAGATATCTCCTAAAGTATAATTTACTTTCCTCTTTCCACGCTTGACTTCGTTGCCCTTCAAAGAGTAACGCTGTTGTTGTTTTTATATTACGCAGCTACTCCCAGATACGAGTTATCGTATAAGTTATCTTTGTAATAACTGTCGATGTACCTATAGTCCCTTCTCATCTATTAGATATAATGAACTACCGCACACGCCATCTATTTTCAAAGAGAGCTTCGCCATTGCCATTAAATGGAAGTATTTTCTTGGTTTAATCAGAGCAAAGCCGGAGATTACGAATAGTTGGAGGTGTGTTGAACTATTCCGTTGCCATGATCTCACCCATAGACAACATCTTTGAAATAGTCATTAAAGTCTAAACTTATGACCTACCCTGGCGGTCGTTCTTTTACGAGACGGACTATGTTACTTAGTGTCCTGTTGAAACTAGCTGTTGTGTTGCTGATTAGTTTTTATAAGAATACTCATTTATGCTAATATGGAGTATTCACAATTTTTCTAATCTATAGTCTTTACAATTTTCCTGAAGATTAAGCCTGTAGCTGTCATACTCTAGAAAATTTCTCCTTATTCTGGTCAAAGGTTCACGAGGAATTCAGGCCCTTTTGATTATGCCATCTGGTTTAATATCTGTTATAGGTATTCATTCATCCCATCTCTCTATCAGTGTGCCCCTCTACCCTTTGATTCCCAAATATTCATTTCTACTCAACTTCTACTTAATTTCTGCTCTGAACGCGTTCTGTTACCCTTTCGGGGAACAATTACCTCGGACAATCTCAACTTGCACAATGCGATTAACTGCTCTACTCATCCATGGCACTTAGGTATAAGTTTGACTTTCATTCGTAATACTCAGAGATGCAATTTTGCCAGGTATTTCTTTTCTCCGTAAAGAGGTTCAGTACCTCAGAGAAAATCGACGCTAGAGACCAATAAATTAAAATTTTCATATTATTCATAGGAAGGGTGTATATTTATAGTTTTGATTAGAAATCGTTTATTTAATTGTTGGTGCTTTAGGAAAACATGCTTCAGCTAATAGTTTTTTTGACAGGCTTCCCTTCTGTTTTTCAACCCATAAAGAAAGATATTCTGCAAGTGAAAGTTCCCTTGGTTGTTCCCATATATTTTTTGACTTTTTCTTTGCGTTCTGTTACCCTTTATGAATTAGTCTTTTTCCAGTAGGATACTGATCTAACACCTTCGTCATGAATTCGTCATGATTTGAAACGGAACAATACAATAAGTGATGCAGGCCTCAGGCGAAAATGAAGTATAAGTAAGATTTGGAGGGCATAAAGAAGAAAGACCAAGTGGGGCAATAGCTGTCGAAACATTTTCTTAGTGAATTGTTGTGTAAATCTGAATTTTCAAATATAAAACCAAATGGTGTATTCCAATGTATGTTTCGAATATTTCCTCTACTTGTTTATACGGCGTTTATGAAAACGCCCACAAGCACGTGCTAATCTATTCTGCTATGTAGGTAGATATTATAGATACAGTAGGCTTTCGTTTTTTTTCGTCAAAATAGAGGACTTTTTCTTTGCGTTCTGTTACCCTTTATGAATTAGTCTTTTTCCAGTAGGATACTGATCTAACACCTTCGTCATGAATTCGTCATGATTTGAAACGGAACAATACAATAAGTGATGCAGGCCTCAGGCGAAAATGAAGTATAAGTAAGATTTGGAGGGCATAAAGAAGAAAGACCAAGTGGGGCAATAGCTGTCGAAACATTTTCTTAGTGAATTCTGGGAATGAGTGTTTTCTCCGAGAGGTCAGTCGTAGTAAACTGCACCTGTTTTACCCAAGTGCGGTTTCCGCCGATCAAGTAGCGTCTGGCGCATTCGTTGAAATGAGCAAATTTCATTGCTTTCCAATAGGGCTGCGGGAAAATAACACGAGGAAAAAAAACATCGATGAATGTGTTTCAGTCCGAGAAAGCGGGTCAAATGCGTGTGACAAACGTTAGGTGGTGGAACAAAGTTGCTGGGTTAGATGAAAGAAGTCAATTTTGCCTGCGTTGAGAAATATGAAGCTCATGCGTGAAAGAAATTATTTTCGGCGCTATTCACCATATGTGTTACAATTTATTTTACATATTTTTGCAATGGCTTTATGGGGACGCAAAGAAAATAATCTTCGAGTCTATTTTTACATAGAAAGTGGATATTTCGTACATTAACTGCTTCTGTACTTCTAGATTTTTAGATCATAAGCCTTTTATTTAATCCAAATAAAATAATGAACTGAAATAAAGTAATGCTTTTTACATATTGAATGCTGGTAGCCGCCATTTCCACATGCAAAAAGATACGCCTGGTCTTTATGGGCTAAAATAATCTCATTTTCTAGTTGAAGGCTTTTCCTCTGTTAGATATGTTACGTAATGTCGCCGTCTTATTTTGAAGATCTTTCTTGAAAGTCACTTTGTAATTATACTGGAAACTAGTTATATCAAACGCAAAATATGTCACTACATTGTTATATTCTACAATAAATCTTGAGCGCCTGTCTACAATTCGTCGATAAATTTCCTTCTGATAGCTCTTCTATTGATTCCCTTCAGGTTGATTTTTACAAAGGAAGTTACCTATTTCGTATATTAACTGTTTTTTGAATTTTAGAATTTTAGACCTAATACGGCCTTTTATTTCATGGTAACTTGTTGTCTAATGGAGGGAAATAAGGCACAGCCAGGAGTTGTTACGATTCGCAATAAGTCCTTTTAGTTTTAAAGCCAATGTAAAACATTAGTCTTTGTGAAGTTATTTCAACTTCGCATTTATGCCTCACCACAATGCCGATTCCTTTGGGATACGCTTGGGACGTAGTTTTAGGAGTGGAAATTCAAATGGGTTCGTCGTCTTTCAGTTGCGAATATAGGATCAGCAGGGCTTTGGAGGTTTACTGCGGGAAATGTAGTTGTGAAAGAAAAATGAAAAGACTAGTCTTCGTTATGCCGAATGTATGTTTATATGTTATTCGAATTGGCAATGAATCGTAATTTTAATTGGTTTTTGTTCTTTATCTCTCTTATTCACCACTCACGGTGTAAACTTTATTTTAGAATAACTGTTTATGTGAGCATTTTCTACGATGGAATAATATATGTTACTACTCACACTCAATAAATAGAATCTGAATCTTTTTCGCAATTTTTAGCGGCTCAATTTTCCGCTATTTCGTCTAAAATTCAAACGATCCTAGGTTCATTTAGATCCGCTCGTGCACGAATCTCCCAAAGGAGGAGGAAATGGACCAGCCAGTTCAAAAAAGCCTCGCGCCCTTGTAGAGTTTAAGGGTTCATTCCCTTGAAATATTTATATCCCCCTTAAAAAATCCACGACCGAAGCCGCAATCAATTCAATAAAAACCAACGCGTAGTAACCCGTGTGGTGAAAAAAGAAAATAGGAGCGCCAATGTTCGCCAGATATGTCTCTCTCTCTCTCCCTTCCTTTTTCTCTCTTTTTCCCCGTTTCAAACCATACCGAATTTCTATTCGACCACTGCCGATCCAGGCTCTCTCTCTCTAGTAGCTTTTCAGAGAGACGACCAAAGAACAGGATCCCTGGAAATGGGAGGCAGGAACTGCCGCCGCCGGGGGTGGGTGTGTTAAGGGGTCAGCGGTCATAAGGGTGAAGGGAGGGGGAGGGGACACTCCTCCGCCCCCCCCCCCCCGAATGGAGAGTTGGAGAAGTAACGGGGAGGAAACGCTATTCGATCCAGAAAGCCATAACCCGAATATCCTTCCTCCTCGCCTCTCTGCTGCTTCCCACTAAGTTCACCAACGCCTCACTCACACCCTTCGATTCAGTGGAACCCATCCACCCTCCCCCCTGTCTCTCCCCTCACTCGTCTTGTAGCATCGCATTCCGCCGATACACGCTGCGGTCGCTTTTCATAAAAATATTCTCGGCGAGATATAGCGATGCATCAGCTGTGCGGCCATTTTCGCTCGACGCCGATAGCTGTATCATGTGGCGTGAGATATCAGTTTGAATGCAAACAATAAAAGAATCCTCACGCGTCGTAAATTTGGTAAGCGGTTTATTGTATACTACTAATTATGGATGCCTATACATTTGAAATCTAAGTTGGGGAGGGTACGTGGGGTGCCAGTAAGGAATAATAAGTATTGCAGTGAAATTATGACTCCATTTTTGTCATTTCAAACGATCTACGCCAAATTCTGCCACGTAAAGTGTTAAATCTTATGAATGTACCGTGGAAAAAAATTATTGGCGAGGCTAAAATCACCTACTTGCCTGTCCACTAATATTTAGCTACACTACAGTATATGCAAAAATGATGAATGAGGACAAAATGCCATGCTAATGGGCAAATGATAGGCTGAGTGAGATGCTGAAGTTGGAGAGCATTGGCTGCAAAATGAAAGGAATATCTTAATCCAAAGTATTCGAAACGCTGATCATGTCAAAGAGAAATCTCTCGAGAGTCTTTAGACCTTCAATTAATCTGTGCAAATCTGTTCCATTACTTTTGTTGTTTTTTTCTCTTGTTACCTTCTTAGAGAACATTATGATGCGGGCAAATTCATACATTTTACAGTGTGTACGATGAGAAAGTCACTGTCTTTCTTAAAAAAATACAATGTATTTCAATTATTTCATTACGCCATCATGCTACCATGTGAACCACATTTAGTTTTATGGCAGATTTCTTTTACAGCAAATATGCCGTACGGTTATAAAAATTAACTAACTTAAAATTAATATACTTGGGCCAAATCTTTTCTACGTAAACGAGAACAGAAGCACCAATAAAACAACTTGTCCACAGTAATTTATGTATTTAGCCAGCATAGAACTTTGTTCATTTCCTTTTACCCTGACCCCATTCTATGTTCGTACCTCCCTCTCTCTATATTCTTTCCCCGCTGCGCAGACTCAACTGCAGTGGATAGGCGTCTACATCTCTATATGCATACGCGCCGCGGTCATAGTGTTGCCAAAGAGCTGCCCTTGCTCATGAAGTCAGATTTTACTCGGTGCTCGCCCGGAGAACTGCGTTGGGTAGAAAGGCTTTACCAACATCCTAGCCTCAATTTCGTGGGACTGAGAATTTGAGGAAGAGGATAGGATTCAATCCTAGACTTGCCGTGAAAATAAACTGCCTAGCTCTAGAAGGCATTGGAGGAAACTAATTTTGAGTCCTAGTTAGTGCCATTCCTTTGCTACGTGAATACAATTCCGTTTTATTATACTGATAGAAATCTGGAACTTAAGTTGCTTTGTTATTTATTTTTGCGCAAGCTGTCTTAAACTTTGATTTCCGTGCTAGAACTAGGGAATATCTCTGTTCATATTTTCCTTTATGCTAATGAAAAGAAAGTGTCATTCGTCCGGACAAATTGGTTGGCATTGTTTTGTGCAATCATTGGTCAGTATCGGGTGATTGGCGTAGTAGCGTTAGTTTGGAAAATTTTGAATTATAAGTTACTTTTACCACTCATACAATTGGTTATAATAAGCATGCCCATACTTTTGTTTTGATCCTCAAAGTTACTTTAATTATTTTTGGCAATTTTCTTATCAGAAGTTGAGTGATGGGTTCCTAGTTGGCTTACGAAGGAACTTTGTTATTAAGATAAAAAATATAATTTCTGTTATTTACTTATGAAAATAGAAGGTTTTAAATAATATTTATGCTTTTCCAACAGAAAATTTGCAATGATGAATAAAGTGCCGAGAATATTAACTTGTTTTATATTTCACTGCGTTGAGAAAGGGAGCATCTATCGACAGGTCATTTGTCTTTCTCATTCAAAATTTTATCCCCGTGTGAACATTTCACATAAATGTATTTCATTGGAAACCTTTCGTTTTCACTTTTTGTCATACCACGATCTGCTTCAATACATGGAAGCCATTCCTCTCCTTTCTTGTCCTATTATAATATCTATTTTTTAACTATCGTACGCAATTATCTGCACATGAGAGGATAGATGCTTTCCCTGAAAAATGAAAGCTTAGCTTTACGGGTAAATGTTCCTTAGAATTATCAACGCAGTTATTTGCTAAGATTCTCGGAAATAGAAAAAAAGACTATAGGTATCGATGGCTAAGTTCTAACAACATGTATCTCAAATATCATTTTCAGGAGAGCAAAAAAAGCGATGAATTATTTCTACTTGTACACTGAAATTAAAATCCAAAAGTTCATTAAACTGAAAAGAAAGCATTCATTTGCAAAGAGTTATTTTTTGCTTGGAATTTAATTTTTATTGTTATAACACTTTTTTTAAGATACCGGCCAGTCTGAAACCGGCCGAATTTGAGATACGTGTTGTAGAACTTTGCCATCGATATATACTTTACACTTGGTAATCTTTACATGGCTATACTTGTATTTGAGATGAAGCCTGTCGTAGTTTTCTAGTGAACGTAATTTCTTGTGTTTTTGTGGAAAAACATAAGTGTATAATTGTGAGAACTAGTTGGGATGCAATGAGGTATCAGGCATACCGGTATCATCCACTCGCCATGAGCCCGCGACGAACTTCATAACAAGCCCGTGGACTTGGTCCTTCCAATATTCGTCGCGTCGATGAGCCCCGGTCGTAATCATCTCTCACCATCAATAGAATTTTGCCCATCCTCGTCCGCTGCTGAGCTTAGCGGCGACACTTTTTTCTCCGCCCCGTGGAGGAAGCTTCATGCCACAGCGTTAGCGGCACCACCAATTCGAGGGAGCTTCAATCAGACCCGCAGTCCTTCTTTGCTTCCCTGGATACCGCAACACGTAGCCAGCGGCTAACCTCCAGCTCCTCTCTCACGTTCCTCTTTTTTTATCTTTCCTTCCCTCTCTCATCTGGCTCGAAACATTACCCAATCCGCCACGCGCCTCCCAAATCGATTCCAAGCTCCCATTGAGGAGTAATAAACTCGCGAAAGGGATGTCCGAGATGAGGTGGGAAGAGAGGAAAGGGGGGAGATGAAAAGCTCGGGAGGGGAGGGTATGAAACGCTTGAGAGGTTAAAGAGAAGTCGCGCCTTACTGAGGGAATCTTTTAAATTCAAAGAGCCATTTGACTAGGTTATATTAGAGAGAGATTTTGATGACAAGTTGACTCTGTCATGTCTTGCGGTAAGATTGAATAGACTGTTTAATAACGGAATTGGTTAGTAATAATGGGAATAAATAAAATTCGCATGTCTTTCATCTAGCGCTTTAAGACAGTTTTATCCTCTCTGGACACATGTATTGTCGGGACTATGTACGTGCTACCATGCTCTGGATTGTGATAATTCCCACTAGATGGTACTCGAACACGCGACTAATAGGCTTGCGAGTGGAAATTGAGTTGACCACCAGCGCCGCCCGTGTCAGGAAAGAGTAGAGAAAAAAGTGATTAACGTGTAAAAGTCACTTTTAGAGTGATGTTTTAGTTCAAATTACGTTTTTGTAAGGTAAAGTAATTTTTACGCATAAAATTAAATCTTTTTACCGGTATCATCAATCAACACACCATAAGCCGCGGATTTGATTCCAGGGGGCTTAATTAAGGAGTATAAAAACTCGCGTAAGGGTGAGATATAAGACTTGATGCTTTTCTGGCGAACGATGTGGATGAATGCTTCGCAGGATTCCCTTCAGGTGAGCTGTTATACTGGAGCCAACGT
Organism: Ischnura elegans; assembly: GCF_921293095.1. NCBI lineage: Eukaryota > Metazoa > Arthropoda > Insecta > Odonata > Coenagrionidae > Ischnura > Ischnura elegans. The sequence continues at coordinate 31,389,668 of NC_060250.1, read as the reverse complement.
TTCGAGAGCTAACTCTGCCCTCGTCCTCAGGGCGTTGAGATTTGCTAGAGGGGTATCAATGAGAGAAGATGGTGTTGAGGAGAAAGGGTGATAGCTAGGTGGGAGGGACTGTGTAGCGTATGAAACATTTGTGATGTTAGGGAGAAATCGTGTCTTATTTTTGAATTCTTTAAAATGCAAAGAGATTGTTGACTTAGTTTCAGAAGAGTGATTTTGACTAGAGGTGAGTCCGCAGTACCTGATGTTGACATTGCATTGAGTGTTCGATTCCGTTGTTGACGTGTTTGAAGGTGAATTATGATATGAAATCCAAGTTTAAATCGCCATGTGGTAACTTAAACTGTTATTTCAGTCCGTAAATTACATCCCAGCATATCGCCACGATGGCTACATTATTGTGTCCAAAATCAGCTTTTTATTTACGGGGAGCTGAGAGGCTTATTTGCCGGGGTAACCATCGTTGGTTCACTTCATGAGATTTAATTGGCTTTCATCGGAAGAATGTTTCAATGATAATGAAGTTAGTGGAAGTAAGAGTTCATAAATGCATCTCTGCGACTACTTAGGCACTGAAGCTAATTCCAGTTATTCTATAGTAAAGTATTTGTTTAGCTCCTTCAGCCAAGAGGAAATATTAGGTGTGACAGTATTTAATTTTGCTGTCAACTATTGTTTTTAGAAAAATGAGAGAGATTGTACGTACAACGCTCGGGGTTGGGAAAACTTTGCCGCTTTGTCACTTATCGTAAAAATCCTCTCTACTATTTTAGATATTTCATGTCAAATTGTAACGTCTTCTTCTCTCATAAACTTAATTTTTCAAGCCAGGTCTGAGACAGGCGAGAATTTCGCTCTCATTTGAGTGAGCCATAGCTGTCATCTTAAAGTTCTCAGCATATATCATGCGTTTTATGAGTGTTTCAAGAGACAAGCTATACACGGAAACGTAAAATGAATACATTAAGTTTCTTTTCCTGTAACTTAAGGAGTGACTCACTCAAAAGCTGAATTTATGCCAAATATTTTAAAGTCCCAACATTCTTCCACAATAAAAAAAATAAAGAAAGAGAAAAGCACTAACTTTGTGTCCCGCACAGTTTGAGGTAAGAATACCTTGAGTAATAATACCTTGCTCGGAATTGATGCCATGCCTCTTCAATATCATATTTATTTTTTAAGCTAACACGCTTTATCAGCAATATGTTTTAAACTGGTGTTTTCTCAATTTTTAGGTATCATATTTTTATCAAGGCTGGCAAACACCATGATATATTTTTGCTTGGGAAAAAATCGGAGTTTTGGCTGAAATGAAATCAGCAACTAATCCTTTCTAAGATTGCCAAGCACCTTTTTTGCACGGCCAGGATTTTTTCCAGATTACGCGAGACTAGGGGCCGCGGGAAAGCGTTGAGGTCTTACATCTGACAAATAAAGCAAGCTTTGCCTGATGAAGTTGACAATGAACATTTGAGATTGACAATAGGTGTCAGTGTCACTTTCCAAACGTCTGTTTTCTGTGGCACGAATAAAAAAACAACGTTATACATGGGAGCTTGGTTGCATTTGGTATGTGATATCACTTAATCTCGGTGACCTCTGAATCGTTAATCCCTTTATTTCTAAGGCGTTAAAATATAATATAAAGCGAACTCACCCGTATCATTTTTACACAATTTACCCAATCACAGCACATCACAGGACGGTCGACCTTTCTTCATAAGGTGAGACACTTGGGTACTTTTGAATTTGGGTATGCATCAGGAGTAAGTAACTATGATTCTTAAAAAAAAACAGACTATTTGAGCATCATTATTGAATGTGAACCCGGTGTAGAACATGAAATTAAAAATGTGCGGTTAGTCGTTTAAATGAGTAAGAGAAGCTGAATATTAAGCGATAGAGGACTAGCAGATATCCGTGGATGCTATTGACAAACAGGAAAATCAATACGGAACGAAGATTAATTACTAGAAAAGCAACTTCATTAGACTGAACTGAATGGATGACGGAAACTCACTTTGGGAATGCGTACAGGAGTTGGTTTTTAATGAAATTGCTTAGCCTTGCTCTATGATAGAGCAGAAAGTCTAATACTCTTGATTGACTCGAGAGTCTTAAAAATCTACCAAAATATATGTAACTTTTGTATCTATTTAGTTACTTATGATAATTTTGAAATATCTTAATTAATATATTCGTTTACATTTTTTGCTTACCGGAAGTAAAATAAATGCTTTTCCTAAAAGCTAAAAATTGTGGGGCCAAGGATAGTTTTCCGTTTAATAATTGGTCTTCACTTATGTTGAGACCAGTTACATGGGGGTGGTTTGTGGAGTGGTTTCTTCTAGTCTCACTGAAGTGCAGTCTCCTTTCAAATTCTCAGACTCGTTTTTGCCACTTGCATTGAGGAGAGAAGTCTCGTGGTAATAAGATGCAGAATATGAAGAGAGAGACTGAAGAATGGGTATCGTAATCGGGCCTAACGCAGTTAATGGCTAACGACTCTGTCACCTGTTATAAAATTAGAAGCTATAGCTTTTTTCAGTCTTGATGAGCTGTGGAGTTCCTTTCGGATTCAATTGAAATTACCGTATTGGACCACAAAATGACAACATCGATTCCTTTTTTTCCATATCGGTCCATCTCTCATTGATACTTTAAAGCCATAGACATTCTTTGTCAGAAGGCTCATCAAAATATGCATAGCGCTACGCAGCAAAACGTCGTATATCTATTTCTATATTCCACCAGAAAATTGTTGACAACCCCCTTCTCAAAGCTTGGCTCCTACGTTATTAATCGAATTTAACATTCCACTCTGCGTTACCTCATGCATGATCATTGCGAGGGTATCTTTCAAAACATTTGTAATCATATCAATTAACCATGCTTGTACTTTTTATGCAAATCAAAAATCTCTTGTAGGTCTTCGGTCGATGCTTGGGTAAATAGCCGAGTGTATTGGTACCTATTGTTTCGCCAACTTTTATGCTATAAAAGTCATTGCAAAGCCGCTTCCATTTGAAGAAAAACTCGATGTCGGAGGAGATGAAATGACTTTTGAGAGTCGGATGGGAGAATTCAAGGAAACCTGTGGGACGGTGAGACGGGTAGGGAACCACTTCTCGCATCTTTCGTCTGTACATTTGAGAGGCTGGTGAGAGAGTGAGGCAGGCACTAGAATAAAAAGAGCGGCTATTTTTGTTCCGTTTGCTCTGTGCGTGGGTGGTGCGGCCCGTTGCCTCACAGAGTGGCGTCGGAGTGAGATGGTTAAGTTCAGCACCTCCAGAGCTGAGTGAGATGAGACGAGATTGAAAATAGCCGGTTAAAATAGATTGTTCTCACTTTTCTTTTGGAATTCTACTTCAAACATTGACCCGTAAGTGTTGAAAAAAAATCTTAGGCTAGTGAAAATATTCACCATTAGCAGGTCAACGGGAATCCATCACATAAATGAGGTAAAGCGATAAAAATCCGACGGATACTAGCCTGCTATCAACAATTGGTATTATGCTTAGGCAGGTTAATAAGAAAGGCTTTACATGGGATTGGGATAACTTTGTATGTTGGCATTACTATGACTGCATACGAAAGTGATTCAGGGTACATCTACGATTTGTAATGCACTTAATTACTTAATTTATGATTAATAAAATGTATTATATTTCACTGAGGTCTGTACGCGTGTATTTTGGCGGTTGTGGTGTTGATCTGAATTAAGGAAAAACTTATGTGATTAATGCATTTGGAAGAACAGAAAACTGCACCTTTTTGTTGCTTGCTTAGCACGTTTGCTACAATACGTAATTGTATTATCTTTAAATGTTTAAAATTATTTTAAGATTATCGCCACTATCTTCTTCATCTTGATTACTTCGTATAATATGTATGAGCAGTGCCTTTGATTTTCTTCTCTGATGTTCCTCCTTTTTACTACTTTGTTTTGAAAACGTATGGAAGTGCATTACGTTATGTGTATGTGCATGTCTGGGAGGTTTCTGGGAAGCACAGAGAGCTTCAGAGAATGACGCTTTTTCAGAATAAGTCTCCTCTTTGCCGTGTTGCATGCGAATGAAGAAATACGATTTGAGTGATGATGGAATTTTTATCTCGCTGCTCTTTTTATCGAGTTGAGTGTCTACGACACACAAGAATATTGTGCCTTCGAAAATATTCTCTAGCGAAAAGTCTCGAGCGCGGATTAACTTGTTACTTACGGCGTTAATATTTGCGCATGCATCATCGTCTTTTCAATTTCCCTGATACTTATCCTCAAACATTTTTGTTTTTGTTTTAATTTTTGTTCTCTGCAGCTTTTACCCGTGGCCGACCACTTAAATCTCTTGCGACCAACCAATATTATCTCGCACCTGAAGAGAGGAAGCGACCGGCATGCAGATTAGCCATATACGACCTATATTACTATAAGATTACTTCGTCAATCAAAAAAATAATTGTACGCATACTTTTTGACAATTCAGAACTTAATCAGTAAATAATGAAAAATGACATCAAATACGACCATAACCCCTTAGTTACGTTTTTGAATTAAATTCTATTGTGGAAAAGAAGATAAAACTACTAACAGTAATTTTCATTTTTGAGGCTGGCGTCTAACGTTGAAACCATGGTCGTGAATAAATATTAATGTGAAAGCACAAAGTTCTTCTTTTTTAATTTAATTATGAACCGCTTTCGCCAAGTTACGCCTCAAACAATCAATTTGAGGCTAGTTTTAAATCCTTATTTTCTTAGCTACCGTTTTTCTGTTTGTTCTCAATACATACCGTTTCTTTGTAAGTTAACGCAAAGTTGCGGTTTGATTTAGAACGCTGGATCCTGTAGCTGTGACCTCATTTCATGACTTCAAACGAGGACACCATGGCTACGTTCAACGCTTTTATGCAGAATATTGTGCCATATAGCACCGAAAATGCAGTTAAAGAAAACAAGGCCGAGTGCTAGGTGGGGAACAGCAGGTATTTGGGGAAATGTAGGTTTTTCAGAGGAAAGGTTGAATTGAGAAACTGTTCTCATTTCTCATTTTTTTAGCTCCTTTCGAGAATAGGATTGTACTTTCTGTATTCCCCGGGGGAAGATGAAGTTGGGGTCGCGAGAGTCTCAAGAAATTTTCTCGAGGAGAGAGCATCGGTTCACTGATCGTTTGCTGCGCCACTGAACCAGAACAATCGCTGTGAAACTTTAAGAAAGTGATCTCTTAAAGGGGCAGTGAATCGGAAACCGTGACAAAAACCCGGCTATTAATCATACTGAGTACGGAATGGGATTACATGCTTGTTTTCACTTGGATTGCCGTGGTTCTTAGGATCGTTTTCCCGCGTTTTAAATCACTCACTCGATCGGCTTGCAATCAGAGGCAAAGTCTTATCGTGAATTGAAAGTATCGAGTAAATTTATCCGTCATTCTTATTTGTCCAAGCGAATTGTCGCCAAACATATGCACAGTTAGGCGACGACGAATAAACATAATACTTAATAAGATGTCAGATTTATGTAGTACGTATTGTGAGTACAAATAGGCTATTATTAATATTTTCTATTGTATTCTGATTCTCAGTAAATTATTTATTACCGCTTTATCATAAGTTTGTTTTTAAATTTTGTGACCCTCTCGTCGTACTGATTCAAATCTTGATGTTGTTTGACATTATTTCATCGATGAAATATGTACTGTGTATCATTAATTCATGAAAAAGATAAAAATTGTGTGGAAAATTAAGGAAAGAAAGAAGAATTCCGTGAGGGATTATTATGAATAACCTCTTATGATACTGAATAAGTGGCGACTGAGAGAGAATCATCAATAGAGGTACTAATAAGGTCAACGTGACTTCCTCCCGTAAACAGGTGAGAGGTATCACAGGATATGGCATTTATTGATGTAAACTCATATTTTTACTCAATAAATAAATAACAGCATCAGACTAGGCGCGTGCGGGAACGCCTCATGAATTTCCATTCCAATCTATATATCCGATAGCATACTCTAGTGTGTCATGAAAGTTTCCTCGTGCGATTTTTTTCCCAAGTAGGCATCCATCTCGTGCAAAGCACAACCTCGCGCCACTGAGCACACATACTCCCGCGTGCCCCGAGAGCGAATAACCCCACCTTTTATAGGGTGGGAGAAAAAGGAGGAAAAGAGCATAGGTAAAAAGGGTGTACTGCGGTCGGAGCAGAAGTAAACATGCACACCCTGTTAACGTGTCGTTCCGCCCTGATTTAATAATAAATACTTGTTTACTTACGGGTTATAAACCAGGAGGTTGGATGCATGTGATGGCCGAAGATATATAGGTGGCGGATGGAAAAAGGGTAGGGGGTAGAGATGCCTTTCTGGCACGCTCTTGAGCAAAGGTAGCGCTGTTGTGTTATGGTGAGGGAAGGGATCGGTTGAGGGGGGTGATGAGGGGAATAGGGTGGCGGGAAGTCACGGCTCATTCGCCGCGGGAGAGTGAGGACGGCCTCGGCGGAAGAGAGAGAGAGGGTAGGTACGTACTCGGGGCTGAGCGAACGTAGTCGGAACGAGGGCCGGGCCGCGGGGGAAATGGCATGGCTGGTGCGCGCATATACGCGAAGGCGGAACGTGAAAATATTCACACGGAAATAGAACCACGCGTAGCTCTGGAAATGAAGGAAATTACTGGGTGGAAAATTTATTCTAGCGTGGAGATATGTTCATTTCTCTCTCTCCCCAACCCTCTCCTCTCTCTCAGACATACCGTTACCGTTGCGCGAGAGAAAGTTAAGTCTTATTTGTTTTTTTTATCACACCCCTCCAATTCCACCTCACTCTCTACCTTACCATTTCCATGCACAACGCCACCCATGAATATGTTCTTGATTGCGGATTTCCCAGTTGATTTGTGCGTACCACTACTCGGAAAATTTTCCCGTTAAGCCGATCCAGAGAGGTGCTGCGTCAATATTCTCATAAATTAAACGGCCTTGTAACGATTTCATCCTATCATCCACGAGCTCGGGGTGAATCGGCTTGGGAATCCGCCGCTTATGCTTGGTCATAATTGGCTGTTGAGTCAGATTTAAATGTTGGTCCAGCATGGCACCTATTTACATTACGGTCTAATCTTGTAATTTCATAGAATTTAGTTTGTGTTTATAAGTGATTTTCCCCATTCACTCTTGCCATCATCATTGCCGCATACACCCTCCTATGTATTGGGTCTTTGTATTGAGTTTTAAAAATTGTATCGTAAAAGGATTTTATTCGGCACGTCACCTCCTAGTGCATTAGCGATTTCTCAATCTAATGTAGCTGTCTAAAATTTTTCTTCTTTAACTAGCTTATTTGACATTTGATACTTGAGCGGAGTAGGAAAAAATGAGGTCATCATTCCGGGGACATTTTTATGTCCTTGGGAAGCCATTTCTAGGAATAAAAGTATTTCCTCATTAAAGTACATTGAATGTATGATTTTTTATGCTTCTGGCGCGTAGTTACGCAGTTTTCTCAGGTTCAACCTGGTGATGAATTTCTATGAAATAAGTGGATAATAATTTAACTTATGCACTTGAGTAAAATTTCCAGAATTCATAGGAAACATTTTGAAGTGATTTTCCCTTTCCGTTTGCTTTTTGAAAATTATAACTCATCATTTTCATCTTTGTATCTCTCCTTCCACAATTTCGTTTGGCACAGCCCATCATTAACATGCACTTTCAAATGAATATTTCTGAAGAAAATTTATTTCCTACATACTTATTGAATATCTGTGCCAATTGAGGATCAGCGATCAAGCTAAATAGTATATGCTTTTGTGCCGTTTTGTTTCGTCAGCGTTTTGACATCCCCGGCGAAGATTAGTTGCAATTTTTGTCTAGATTTTTTATTATTTTAGCTGCTATGTACTCCATGGCGGCCTAATATTTAGATCCTCTTCGTTAGCACTTGATTCTGTACTTGAAATTTGATCATGCCCATTACACCATTCTAGATTAATTTGGGATGGCTTGTTATAGGAGCGTAGGAGCTTATTATTAACCCATTTTATTAAAATATCATGAGTCTCGTGGAAAAATACCCTTCATTCATCTCAGTCCAAAAACAATGCTTCGTTTAATTAGCCTGTTGCCGGTTTAAATTGTACATCATCCCGTTGATTACGTCAAGGGCACATGGTATAAACATATAAGCTCTGTAGGGACCATTGGTACAATAATGAATGATACAAGCCCATCTTGGACAGCACCGGCTTGTTAGAAGTGAAGGCCCTCCATCCCAGCTCTATGAGTGCCGTGGGCTGGGATTTGAATGCCAGCCAGAGAGGTGGTCTTGATCTTTGGCCAGTTGCCGCGGTGATTTTATTTGGTGTTTGTGATTTCGGCGTGATTTCCGTCTAGCGGGGTGGGTGAGCTAGTGTGTTCGGTGGTAGCCAGTCCCGCGAGTAGCGAGGTAGCGAGTGCGTCCCGCGAGAGCTCTTGGCCAATACTCGCCATTGAAACTGGTCAATTGGTCTTGGACTGAAGTCCAATTATGATGTAAATATACTTTATGTTGTTTTTGCATCCAATAAATGTGGCTGCGATTTAAAAACTATTCGAGGTTTGTCGAATTCAGTGATCCTTTCTTTATCGGACCGAGATTTTAGGTGTTTATGAAGCATAATCCTAATTGTTCATTCGCGAATAAAGTGAGGATTTTGGCTGATCTTTATTTCATTTCGATCTTAATTTTTTGTTGTTTAAGTGAATCATCTTGGGATGCCATTGGAAAATATTCCATATGGGTTTGATTAACCTTTATTCCACGGATAGTGAGATCCTAAGCTATTGCTTCTCGTACGTGCGTCTTTTACGTTATTCTAAGGCAACTTTGTATATTTATGAATCCACTGAAAAAACTTCATTGTTTTAAAATCAGGTCCTTGATTTTACGACATACATGTTGTATCTGACCTTGACCTCTAAAGAACTTCAGCATGCAGATATTTCATTGAAGATTTTCATCCAATTCAATTCTAGCTATTTTAATTTTCTATCGAAATCCGATATAAAAAAAATTACACCCTACTTGGGACTGTGGTGGGAAGTGGAAATACTGGGTCGAGAACAATTTTGTCACGAAATTTCAATCCGTGGATAGCTGATAACAGTGTGAGCCAATATTGGTAATGATATTAGATAAAAAAAATACCATTTTACACTACGGAAACTTTGAGACAAGCGCTCCGATTGGCCGCGAGGTTTCCCTGTTACCGGATGCTCTGCACAATTCATGACTGCGAATGATTTGTCTTCTGGAGATTGCTATGTATCTAAGGCATCCGAAAAAAAACTCGTGAAACATCGGAATGCTTGGCTTAAATGTTCTGTAGTTTAAAAAAAGCGCGTTTTCTACTTACACATCATTTGTAATTTTGGTTTTGTACAGGCATCATCTATCCAGGTTTAAAATTTCTTGACACAATTTTTCTCTCCCTCTATTATGCTGGACCAGGAGAATCATGTTTCAGCACTTGTCAATGCATCATTTTCGCGATTGCCAAGCATCTTCCTGAAAGCAAACAAACAAACTAACTCCTTCGTATGCTTTCTCTCCTGAATTATTCATGCTTAATAGGATCCACTGTTGAGGTCGAAATGACTAGATGATTCTTGGAAAACAATTTCGGGAAGCTTTGTCTTTATGAGAGAAGGGAAAGCGGAAAGACGCGAAGTGAGGTAGAGGTCATAATACGATGACGTAATTTGGGGGCGGAATGGTGTAGGCGGAAGCTTAAATGGAGTTGCATCGGGTAGAGGGAGAAGCGCGAAGGGGGTGTGGAGCCATTTGAATTATCGCGAACGAGAAATTCAATCGTGCATCACTCACTCCCCCTTTCACTAGTTTGCTGCCCTTATCGCCGTTTTGTCTCTTCTCCGTTTTCCTGTCTCCTATCTCTCTCTTTTCAACCTTCTCCGTTTAACTCGTCTGTCTTGGTGGCGTAGGGGTAACGTCCTTGACTGCCAACATATATGTCACGGGTTCGAATCCCACCTGATTGAAATTATTATCATTCAGGGCATGTATATTTGTGATCAAGGAACTGCATAGGGGAGGCCCAATCCGAACCTATGCAAGGGTGATTTGTGTTGCCATTTTTGATCACATTTTAACCCTTTATATCCCAAAGCTGCTTAAGGGAGAAATCAAATTTCAAGATTTTTCATTCTGAAAAGATGAAAATTTTGCACTCAATCATAATTATCGAGGCAGATAAATATTTCGTCATCAAAATTTACACCACAAAATAATACTTAGTTTAGATATTTCATAAATAGAGCTGAAAATTTATAAGTTTTTGATGTTGCTTTGAAGCAACATTGGGTCATAATGGGTTAATCGGTTTTAAAAGATTTCCTCGGTGCGGTGACGAGTGCAATGCGATCCATAAATGTAAGAAATAGCATTGAAGAGTTATGAATTTGATAAATTACATAATAAAAAATGTAAATTTCGGTTGATATCCGTAATTTTACCTTATTTCCCGGTGAAACTCAGTTCACGTTGTCCGTCAGCAGCGCGAGTGGCGACTTTTGTAAACCCATTTAAATGAGCGGTGGGTGATAACGCATTTAGAGGCCGACTTGAGGATCCTCTTTTGTTATATTCGTGATTAAAGCGGTGATGTATCATAACGTCCTCTCTGTATATCCTTACCCTCTGCCGGTTTCTTTATTCGTCGTCTATGTGGTGGAATTAAGTTGCGTCGCATTGGTCGTCCGCTCTCTTTCTTTTCTCTCCCTGTCTCCTCGTCTTTCTTTTTGCCCCAGCATCTCGCCACGCTCCCCGACATCTGTCCACGTCTGTCCATTTCCTATTTCAACTTTCTTCGAGACCATTTATCTTTCATTCACCCGTTAGGGATCTCGGCCTCGTACGAATTTCGTTTCCACCTAGTCGCCAGTCATCATCCGTCTAAACCGATGTAATGGTACGTTGACATATGATGGAGGAAACGCTATACATTTCTGTAGAAAGGTACGTACGGATTTCCTTTTTCGTAGCTTTTTTTGGGTGCTGCAGGCATATTCGACCGCAAAGTGTTACCAAGAAGAAAGGTAATTGTTTAAAGCCTTTTTTTAAACCTAAAGATTTTGATCGGTGCTAAAATTATTTCAAAATTATTTACGCGAAGATTCAATTGCATACATTTGCATGCGGGATACTGTCCTCGAATTATTCCTCTGTATGTTGCCTACGGAATGGATTTTTGATTCTTATTATTTTATAGTTTGAATTTTGAAAATAATCGTGAAATAACCCTTCTAATTTGGTGCTAAAAATAGTAGTGCTTTCACTTCCTATAAAAGTGGAAGAGGTTATGCAATTGGCAAAAGATCCTGAGTATGATATCAACGTGCATTCGCTGTTCAATGGAACTGAATTGTTTAGACGTATAGTTAAGGATTCAGTAAGTTTTAAATCAACCGTCAATTAAATACCGAGTGAGTGATGTATTTCTTTTTCTTATAATATCACCTTGCTTATTACGTGTATTACGACCCCATTATATTTTTAAAGCATTAGAAAACCGCATTTGGTCGTAGTCATGATACTGGAAGTTCATTTAAATGAAGGAATTCTAATGCTTATTTAGTCGGGGAAAGACAGTGGAATGAATTTTCCTTTCTTTAGGAAATGGAGGAGGCGAATCCATTTTCAATGAAATACCGATCCTATTATTTTTATATTTATTTGCATTTAATCGAAAAAATAGTAATGCCTCTGTATCCTCGACTTCAGAGATTAGACGAAGCATGCGTTTTGGCTCGTGTAAGTTTTATAAGTAATGACTAACTAAGCCTTCATTTTTCTATTTTCTTAAGCTACTGTATTCTTCTGTGCCACAAGTTTAGAATTTTGTTTCAGGATTTCCTTCGTAAGCTGAGTAATTAGGAGCCACAGGACCGCAAGAACTCAAATTTTGTGTTACTTCCTCTTGAGAGTTTCCTCCGTTACTGTTACCATTTGTTTCGCAGAAGGTTTTGCTGAACCTCAACTCTTTTTACGGTTAGATCCGTATCTCTAGTTTATCATTTTGAAAATTTATCCGTTACTCTATCTCTGCTAGCCTGTAAAATTCCGATTTGTTCGTAACATTAACTGCCCTATCTTATTTGTAAAATGTAAAGATAACGGAAATAATATTTAACTCCTTTTTACTCCCTCATTACCTTCGTAATGCCTTCATGGCTAATAAATAATTCATTTTCACCTATGCTGGAGGTGCAAAATTTAATTTCCTATAATGAATGATCCGTCCTCGTTATACTGTCTATATTTGGCAAGGAAATAGCCTTCAGGTATCATGCTTGAGTTCATAATATTTTCGGGCTGAAGTCGCGATAAGGGTAAATTATGTAAATACTATCGCTGCCCAAAAGGACCATGCAAAGCGAAATGAAAGGGGGATCTTCATCTTTTAAGTCTCCATGCAGATCTTCATGTTCGAGGCCATATTAAGATGTTGCTTTTGAACTCAAAATTTAAGTACTTCCATTTTTGTCAATATACATGTTTCCTTCGTCTTTAATCCTTGTCTGACACACCCCGCCTCACCCTACTGCCGCAGATTACCTTTCCTATACTAATTCGTCCTTTCTCCTTCACCTCCTGTTGATACATCATCTTTCCGTATGCAGCTATGCGTATAATTGCCTGAATTCTTCTTTGAATATGAAATTGTCATGTGTTCCACCTTTCGACATGCCTCTATCTCGTTGCCTTGGTTGGCCTATTTGTTAAAAATTCCAAAAATCGTTTCCCAACCGTCATAAGTATTTTCTGATCTGCAGCAAGTAGTTATGATATCGGTGCCATTTCTGCATGCTACGTTTTGTTCCATTTCCCTCACCGATTCCATGAGCATCTTCTAGCATCTTCTAGTTCTCACAAGTTTCTCCTATGTCCGAACACTTGATTCCTATTCCTAGTTTACATTCTGGTTGCCATTGTGTGCACTTTATTCATCTTTATTAATTAATTTTTTATGATAAGCAAGGTATCTGAAGACGGTTTCCTTGCCAAATATAGGCGATGTAATGCGGAGGAATCAACGCACCAGCCGCACAAATTCAATCACTATACTCGGGAGTCACAAGCGCTACCAATGAGGTTTGCAAGGTAAGCAGGGAATCTTAGAGATCTAAGGGAGGAGAACAAAGGTTGAAGAAGTTCCAGACGGCATTTAGCATGGAAAAAATGTTTGAGGAGAGGAGTGGAAAGAGACTTGAGGAGAGGTTGGAAACGAGGCAGAGAGCATGGATTAATTGAAGGGCAGAAATAGGTGCTCGGCGGTGCCATAATTACGCTGTGTGATGTTAAGATATATATACTCACATCAAGTAAGGTCGACCCGGGGAATTTTATTGCGTAACAAAACGCTAGATCATTTGATTCATATAGTGATAAAATACCTTGAAATTTAACCACTTCATTTCTATTGAAACGATTTTACTTATTTGCCTATATTTTTGTCCTCGTTACAAAGAGGTGAAATGTTGGCATTTTTACGTTAATGTTGACATGATTTTGCGCAATAATTGATGACTAACGAATAGTGGAGGCCAAGAAACATATTTTAGTAAAAAAGTTTTCCGCTATTTTTTATATCATGATAAAGACAATATAATTGTTTTATTTCCATAGATTTTATTTATTAACTGACTAAGGTTTCGACAATATACGCTTTCATTATCATGGCGCTGATATTGACAGTGTATATAGTCGAATCCTTGCTCGGTTTGAAGTAAATCTACGGAAATAAAACAATTGTTTCATCTTTATCATGATATAGATTCTCGATTTCCACAAGGTATCGCCTAAGATGTTAAACCCAATTAGGATTTTTTTTGCCGGAGTAATTCTATCAGTAAACGGGAATGTCATCATCGCGAGATGCTGCAAAATAATTCAAGAGATTATTGAATTGCTACCATATTTTAGAGATTAAAATGTTAAAATGTTGTTAATATTATTCTGTGGCGGTTTTATGGGCCTTAAGAGTAGCTACTCATGATGAGGCTCGGAATGATTATATTATTAGCGGATTGCATTCGTGAGCGCAGAGACTGGGATGTTTATTTCCGCGGGGTCGCTATCCTGCCTGCGGACGGAATTGGAACTTCGTTCCGGAATTTGCCTCCTCTCGGGGTTAAGATATAAATTGCCCTCGATTCTTTTGTTTTCGTCCGCAAGGAGAGATGCGAGCCATGTGGCTGAACCGCCGCCGATGAGATGGGCGCAGATGGGAGACGGTAAACCCCACCGCGGACGTGCTCGCACCGAAGTTCTGAATTGCGCTCTCCGAGTAGCTTCGGTTCAGTATTGTTGGGCGACTGGAACTAATTTCTCAAATTTTGCCCAAGTTTTGTGTAAAGGAAAAATGAAAATTAAGTGGTCACTCTCCTTAATAACCTGGAACGACAAGGAAAGTCATCCAATTTCATTTTGCCGGAAATGTGGTGGAATTTATGGGAAAATGGCAAATAACGTATAAAATATAATCTTTGCTTTGGAAATCATGTGAGGATTTTTTATCATTTTTTTCACGTAAATTTTCAAAATTTGCACATCCTATTCCCAACACATTATTCAGATAGTAATCCATAGATGCTGATACATATTGAGCAGTAAAATATATTGTCACGTGTATTTATTTAATTGTTTTAAGTTTGGGGGCGAGATGGCCCAACGGATGGAACTTGAACTTGAATGATACTTTTGAGTACTCCCAAACCTAAGTCATGAAAATGCAAGGTGGCCGAAGGTAAGGAACTCTCTGTCCTATATCTTAAGTATAATCATACCCCTGCTCCTCGGTCTGGAATGAGCTCTACCCTCACCTTTCCAAACCAACCTTCGGGTTGAATTATTTGAGTGAGCGAGTAAGGGTTTCCTCCGAATTCGACTTCACATTTTCACCGCAAAGATGATTATTCCCACAAATATACACTTAATTACATCATTACGCAATTATCATCAAAAGGTTACGCAGTTCCGAAAATAGTGTGGAATGTCTGACTACTCACGGAATTTCTGCATGAAATTTGGGTGCCTATCCTGACAGTTTGGTTTGGGTAGAGAACGGTGAGTGAAGGAATTATGCGGATAGAGGATGGTTAAAAAATTTGCAATAGATGTGTTTATAAAAATGGGATGGGTAAGACGAACCACTATTTTGACTTCGTTTTAAAAATACGGGGATATATTACAAGGGGGAAGAAGCCGAATAAAGAGGTAGTTCCTGACCGTAGTAACTTTGGTGTGGTTCGCCTATCTCCATTTCCCTAGGAGTCTTAATCCGTCCTCAGAATCCCTGCCTCGCCAAAACTTCCCCCCTCACTCATTTCCTCTCAACCCTTAGTTTTCCACTCCTGATATCTCAGCAATCCCTGCAGCCCTCCAGCCCCTTGTACGGTTTTCTATCCCGGGAGGAACTAATTACGGTGGAATTACTTCGTCCCGGAGGAAATTCACCGTACTTCATCATTTTTTTCGTTGTCGGATCAAAGAAAATGAAAGCTGAAACTAACCAAGAAGCTATAATTTAAGTACAAAAAGAGGAGGGGAAAAGAATATGGGTGTGGATATGGAGGCATTGGAATCAAGGTAAGAGAGCTGGAAGGGGGAGCAGGGAAAAAAAGAAACGAATACCACCGCGTGAGAGGATAATGGTGTTTGTGTGCGTGGTGTTGCAGAGAGAGAGAGAGAGGCGGGCAGGGAGGATGGAAAGAAAATAAGATAGAGTGACGAGCGACCACCCTGCTTCTCCGCCCATCCACACCCTCTCAGTGCCGCCAGTTTGGCCTGGGAATCGCCGCGCGCCGACTCTCCATCTCCGAAGCCCCGCTCGAAATAACTTGGGGTAATTTGGCTTATTATGACACTGACTGGTAAGTCATAAATTTGACCAACTATATCGCAAACTCCGCATCAAGTATGACTCAGATTTCACTAGAGTTCTATTGTGTTTAGGACTATCAATAGACATCTCAATATTACTTTGTATGTTCTGGACAGCGGACGGTAACCTTTCGTTGCCGCAAAACTGACTTGGTGTAAGGATTCAGGCGAGTGTGACACGTTCGAATTGGTTTTTAGTTGCAGGAATCATTTTTAAATCGGCAAGGCTACTTAAGTTGCAAAAACTAAAATCTCTTGTGTAATTCGTGTAAAAATTACGTATGTGTACTTCTCTTGAGTTTTGCCCCATAGTCCGCATCAAATTTTCATATTGATATCTAGGCGAACATATTGAGGGATTCGAAATGACTACCTAAACAACCGGAATTAAACAAGAATTGAACGTTCAAGCAAGATTGCGCGCTTACAACGCTGGAATTTTCAGTGGTTGTTTTTCTTTGTTTGTCAATGCAGTTAAGATATACAGCCCTGTATCGCAATACCCCTGAAGAAGTCAGTAAAAAAAATGGTATCCATTTTGACCCAAAACGTAAAAAACAAGTGTATATGTAACGTAGGCTACTATTATATCTGTACACAATTATAGTTATTGTATTTTAATGATACACAAATTCAACAAGTAACCCCATTATTCTTACTAAGTAAGGCTGTCATTTAAAATATTGATGCATATTTGTTGAGCAGGCTGCCTGAGAAATAGCTTGGAAAGTTTCACGCTTATCGCCGAGTTGTGACACCTTATCTAGTGTTAAGAGTAAACTGAGTTTTCGTCAACTAATGGTCTCCTTTTGTTGATTTACGCCACCATAAGTTGCTGCGAATCAGAATGCACGTTTCTCAATTTCTTTTCAGATCCATTCAGTCACGCACATTGCGGTACGTTAAGTTTTAGTGAACTGGGGATTTCAACCAGAGTTTCTCTCTCCTCAGAACAGAGAGGGGTTATGATAATTTCATATTAGTGCGAAATGACTCTTCGCAATTTTCCTATCCATTCCTCGATTTTCCTATCCCGCGATAAGTTGCAGATAATCAACTTCTTAAATTCATTAAGATTAAAAAAATAAACTCAGCTATTTTAAGCCACGCAGATTACGTTACGTAAAGTTTTTGTGATCGAAGCTTTCAACCAGTGTTACTCTCTCCGCATCTCTTTCTCCGCAGAGGAGATTATGATAAATTCATATTAGTGCGAAATGACCCTTCGCAATTTTCCTATCCCTTCCTCCTCTCCTCCATTTCCATCACCGCGGCCTTCCCCCCTCTCTCCTCCCTCCCCCCTGATCTTTTTTCTCTCTCTCTCGCCGGGGCGTTAATTGAATTCGAGGCCGAGGGAAGAAAAAGTCAGCGGGCGTAAGAGTTTTCCGCTGTTAAGGCCCTCCGTTTATCGCCATATCCCCCTTGCCAACGCACCACTCTCTCCCCCCTCCCTCTTCTCTCTCTCTCAATACACCCCCTCCACCACCCACCCACTCACCCTTGCTGCATGACCAGCGTGTTCTATTCTTTTCTTCCCTTCCTAAAACCGTTGGCTACTCCTCCTCAACCTTCAACGTTTGCTCCCTTGCACTCTTCCTTCCATTATTTCCCCCTAACGCCTCTGCGGGGAGCCACCTTCCCTTCCAGTTTGCAATTACCTCACGCATGTGGGTAAAAAAATAAAGAAGTCTTAGGGATAACACAAGGTTGGCTACTCTTTTGGAAAACCTTGAAAGTCATGGAATGTCAGGGAAATGGAAAATAAATCTGGAAAATCATGTTTTCTGCTTAAAATAAAAGACGATTTCTCGTATGCTTAGATATTACCATTATTATAAAAAGTTACCGGTTTAGATAGGATAATGCGTGGCATTTTGAAAATCACCATATCTACTTTTCCTCCTCGTTTTGAACATTCCCTTTTAAATCACTATGAGACCTACTGCTCCCTTTATTTTAATCTATGAATACTTTTCTTTTCCTCCTACTTCTTAGCTCAGCTAACATTATTCTCCCTAAAATGGTGTTAAAATCTCCTCCCCGCCTAGTAATTTCTACATACAAACTCTTCTCACCTAGACAGTGTCCAGCGACCGGGAAAACTGGACAAGTCGGGAATTGTGTGTGAATTTTTAGTTCCTGGAATATTGCATGAGTTATTCATCAAGTTTTACTTCAACCTGGAATTTCAAAATCTTTAATTTCAATTTCATTTCACATAAAATGTTTTACAGTTCAACACCCATTTTACTGCAACACACCCAAACCATGAATATTGCATGATTTTTTTCTGCGTTGATTGCCTGAACACCCTTCTTGAACATGCCATTCCTGTCATGTCGTATTGAGAGCACTTCATATCTTGAAATTAATTGATGAATCGCATTTCTTAAAGGCTTCATATACTTGTTCCCGATCAAATTTTTATCTCGCATGTTAATATTTTTATTCATTTATTTTTTTATTTCTTTATCTCAACAGCACAATTAGGCCTTTACATCAGAGGTTTAAACGACAATTAACGATTGACCATCATACACATCCATACCCTCGATAGGGAAGACCTACCCAGGCGGGACTCAAACCCATGACCTTCGGTATGGTCGGCGAGGACCTACCCACAACGTCATTGTGGCGAATATTAAGAAAAATAAGTGTCATAAACAATTAATTAAAATTGCGCACCCAGTCAGTAAAGTGTGAAGATTTCATTTTGATATCGTACTGGCCAATATGGCTATGCCATGGTGGCCAGTGCGATATCACCACCGTTATTGGATCATACCCCAATTCCACTCATTCGTCGGACTCGATACACGCTCTCTCTCCTGAGGTCTTCTATTCCAAACTTACTGAAACCCACTCGGCCATCTCCTCCCACCTCATTCTGCAGTGTCCGATGGAGGAACCACCCCAACGCCTTGTCTGAGGGAACCCTAAGAAAAAAGCCCCCTCTTTTCTCTCTTAACCCTCCCTGTTATTTTTTTCTCCCAGTTGTTCCTTTGCTGTCAATAAACTACCCCCTTCCCTTAGCTCTCGTCTTCAGCCACTTCCCTCGCGTCCGAATCCGCTCTGCGGACTCTCTCTTTTTATTTTCATTCCATCCTCTCCTCCCTTGCGTTACTATGACGTGGTTTACATTCAAACTCCATCGCCTCCTTCTCTTCCCTAACACTTCCCCTTCGTCCTCTTAAAGCCAGAAAGCAACCGCTCTTTCAGTCTCCTCCCCTCCCCACATAGATACCCATTCGATCTGCGCTTTTATTTTCTCCTCCTTTCTTTTGCACTTCTCCCTCGCCACAACGAGAGTGGTCTCCATGGGGACTCACGGCTGAGGCAACCGTCGCGGTCATTCCCATCCCTCCATCCCCTCTTCCACCACTCGCAGCCTCTGTTTCTTTTTTTTCTACTCCTCTCCTTTGTGTTGTGAATGAGGCTGAGTTCTTCCTCTGGGTGGAGGTGCGTCTCTTCGGTAGCCAACACCCAGAGATAAGGTGAAGGTTAAAAATGAAGCATAGGCATGGCATGGTATATATTATCTACATATACATACTAACATACTACCAAGCAAGCTGCTTCAATATTCTCGTGGCGGGGGTAGTTAGGACAACAACCTTTACCAAGTAAATAAGGAAATGCTATGAAAAAATCACGCCTATCATTTATTGAATACCCATTCTTATCCGTTCAGCAAACTCTCTTAATTTATCGTTCATCCAAGATGGCTGCGTTGTATTTTTTTATATTACTCCGTAAATGACAAAAAAGTACTGATTATTACTATAGTTGTCTTAAAGTACTAATTATCAATAATTAATACCTAAAGTACTACATTACAGTACAGTACATTACACTACAGTACACTTTGTATATATTATTACCAAAAGTACTAAAGGTACTAATGTCTTTTTTTTGCGGTATTACGCAAGCTTATTTGGTACACAATTTAATGGAGAACGGTATGTTTTGATAGATATGGGTTAAAAATATTCAAGGTATGGCGGTGTTCTTTTACCTTGAACAGCAACATAGATTTTGATGAATTATTTTGTTACAAGTTGTTAATTGGACCTCTTAAAGCATTATAATGCATCTCAAAAGTAGGTGATCTCAATAGAACTAATCAGCTTAATTGGGTTCTCAAATAGAGACAATATCTCTAGATCATTTTAATCATCTGGAATTTTTGACATTGATTAAACAGTGGAAAGAATTTTTAAGCAGCGATGAATTTTTCTCTGGATTCTGATCAGGTTTGGCTCTCAGAACTGGCCGATGCTAAGTTTCCAGGTATTCTGTCTAAGTATAAATATAAGTATTCTGTCGAAACGTCGCGTCTTCGGCCAGTATGGAGAGAAAAACTCGTTAGGAAGCCCGAAACGTCACAGTTCGCCGGGAAATCATCGAAAGCGTCACAACATTTCAAGTTTTTAAATGCAGTGATGGCATGCAGTCAGTCACCTTGAAAACCGATAAAAATGGAAATACCATTTCCTGCCCTTTGCTATGATGCATGACGTGTCTCCCTCTGTTGGTTGCGGTGAATTCACCATGCATTTATGCATGCATGTATTGCTATATGAGGGAAAGAGGAGACACTGCGAAGAGAGGCTTTTGGGAGATATCCTGCGCCGATGGGTTTTCCGTCCATGCCGTGTATCCTTCCTCCACTGCCAGATCATTCGTATGCTAACCGCTGCTACGAACAATGATCGGACTACCGCTGCTTCATTCACCCAAGGGAGTCTCGTACCTACTGACTCTGTTGCGGTAGCATTAGATTAAGCATCTCTCCTCTTCTGATATCATTCATGGAAAGCCAAGGGTGTCCTATAAGATGTAATTCCATGCACGCCACATCTTATCTGTTTCCGAAGTTCAGTGTGAGCATTTTTTCATTATACTTGTTTGGTAAGTGTAACTGAGCAAATTTTATGTGATAAAATGAGTGGAATTTCTGATGTGATTCCTTTTCGCTGTGCTTATTTGTCGGCTACATCTTCACAGGGCAATAAGTAAACTATTTATTTCGCATAACTTGATATAGATCACGGCGCGCTTGCTCAATTTTCCGTACTTTAAATTCCAGACTATTTTCGTTCCATTATTTCGATCACAAGATAAATTTCCTCTTGTTCGGATGGATGCATTCAATTTATACTCATCATATGATCAAAAAATGGCGTATGATCCTTTGAAAACTGGAAATTATGCTGATGATTGTGAAGAAGTCAGCAATCACAAAGGTAAAGCTAATTTCTTGACTTTTATACTAAGCAAATAAATATACCCTTGAGTACATCAAAGCCGTTCAGTTGGCGCCGAGACAAACTTGCACGTCTCAATGGAATAATGTCATGCTCAAATTTTTCCGTCATAAGGTAAAATTTCATTCAAATATTCGAAATAATTTATTTATCACCCTGATATCTGGCTGATTAATCCTTTGAAACTGTAAATTATGTTGATGGTTGGGTGAAGGCAATTATCTGTATAAATAAATAAAATGTAATAATAATTTGAAAATTGAAGCAACTCAGACTTGAGGACACAAAAAATTAGTGCTTTGAGGAACCTTCACCATGAAATTGCCAAAAGTCGACGACGAAAACAATTTATTTATTCGCTCCAAAAGTAATATTTTCCTCCACAGCGAGCCCCAAAAATCTTCTGTGTGTTGCGATGGGGAGATAGACAATGCACGGCTCTCTCAGCCTCCCACTTCCAAGGCTCTTCCCTCGATAAAATAGCGAGGCGGCTGGTGGAAGAGAGCCCTCCCACTCTTCCGCAATGCCCTCATATCCCTTGGGCTCTGGACGCAGGAAGGCGGAAGGGGGATGGTTGTGTAGGCGTCGGAGAAATAGGTAGGAGATTGGCAGGGAATAAGGGAATATTGGAATGAGGAGTGGGATTTTGGTGGGTTTGGTAGAGCGGGAACGGAAAGGGGTAGGGAAAAGACTTCGAGGGGGCTAGCACGCCGGAAAAATGGCTTCAGGGTCCAAAATAACGTATTTGACGTGCGGCCATCACAGAGTTATGAGGGAATGTATAAAGAAGGCTGGCGTGTGAGACGAGTGGACGGCGAGACTGGGAACACGTTGGGAAAAATTCGCTGAGGAGGCTAGAGGCGCTAATCGGAAGTGGATGAAGACTGCATGAATGGGAAGACTGTGAGGTGAAAACAAATTTATTTTCATACTAAAAACAAGCATGAAATAAGATTTGATGCTATCCCGGCGAACAATGATGGTAAACTTTTCTCGGGATTCCCACCGGGTTAAATTCTCCATTTTAGCCAGCTTTTCGAGCTCCGACTCGGGGTTGGTTGTTTTTTCGTTGCCAAGACTCATCGTTACAATTGTAAAACACATATTGCTGCGATAAAGGAACTGGCATCATATCAATTTTTCGTCTCTATGGCAAATTTTTGTCCTTAACCAAATGTATTTATTCACTTTGGCGGGATCTGTTAGTAGCCAATTTACTGTTTGAATTTATATTTAGCTGTAAAAGGTGTGAATTGACTTGATGCTGACTGTTTATCCACATTCTTCTCCCCCAAAGTATGTGGTGGATATATTGTCGGTATCACTTTACGCATCCAGGCTTTTGAATTTGGGCTGAAGGCTGTTATCCAAAAGAGAACAATGTGACCGCGAATATTGTGTTTGAGACGAATTTCTCTCTCCTGGTTACACGTTAACCTGTGAAATGTATTTTCAGGAAATGCAAACATTCCCGTCTACCCATACATTTGAATAGGTTTTGAATTCACTGTCGGCTACTCTGTCTCCGGCATATTTTCTAAAATATCTTGTTGGCGTGCAATCAATTCTCTCTCCATTTGTTTGTTCATAGAATTTGTCTTTTGGCTGTTTACGATTATAAGAGTCCTTGTCAGTGAATAAGTATTGATTATGCTGAACAGAAGGATGGTCAGTCGTAACCTTTCACCCGGGAATGCATGATAATGAGAAGAGCCGTCATCTGTTTTCCAGAATACGACCACGCCGCGCCGTGCTCTCATAATTGACGAAGCTGATAACTGAGTCTAAAATAAATAAGCGTGAGATTGAACATATTCTACTGGAGTAGTGGGCCGAAATACGTGTCTTACTTATCTAATAAATACGATAAAATATATTTTAAAATTTGAGTTATACATGAAGTTTTTTAATGTTTACATTTGTGAAACCATTTCATAAATTCTCTTTAATTCTTCGAGTGTTGTTTTCAATCTTCTTTCACATATGTATTATTGATAAATGTGATCATAATAATTTAAGATTTAAAGCCGATTTGGAAAAAATCTGATATTTTGGTCCATATGACGTAAGTTTGAGGTAATTATTTGGTTTTTCGTCGTATCCTGTGGCTTGAAATGTTTCTCGTAAGACGTTGACTGAGGTAAAGCTGACTTCAGGAACGAAATAAAGGCTTTGCTTTTGTGGAAAATAGATTTTTCTGATGGTGGGTATATAGCTTAAAACCCAACAAATGCTATTTCCTGTTTTGCTATGTTTTATTATCAATATTTGTGTATTAATTAGCCAAAAATTTATTCTTGATGCAAAGGAGTGTATTGCGTGTTTTTAAACGCTTGCAATAATGATTTGTAATCTGTTATATAAAATAAAGGTCAAATGACGAGAAAATGTAACCAATTTAAGCTTAGAAAAATTATCTCTGTCTTCAATCAATTTGATTGTTAATTTTAAGGTCCCTAATTATTAATTAATGAATGGGTCACTCATAAGTTTTCCAAAGTTCCGATGAAATGTTAATGGATTCTGAGGATCAACAAAAGTCCGGTTACAATAATAAACGGGACAAGTTTGGAGAGGGAAAGGCGAAGTAGGGGCGTCGCGAGGTCATCGAATTCAAAGTGCCTCCCCTCCTCCCTTCCTTTCGGACACTTGCGGGCAATTTACGAGTTTCGACCCCTTACCCCGCTCACGCTCACCCCTTCCCCATCGACCTCGTGACAGCGTGCAAACGCTGCAGCCAAATTAGCATAAGGGAGAGGGCCAGTGCGACATTGGGCTTGAATATATGTATAGGAGGAAATAGAAAGAAGGAGACAGGTTGGAGATGTGACGTAGGACAGATGCGGGCGGAGGGAGGACCAGTAAGGGAGGACCGAAAGCAGCGTGAACTACAAGCACCTATTGCATCTTTCTCTTGCCTCTAGTGATAAGGGTACTTACAAAGAATGTTGCCAGCATGATTGAGAAAAATTGGTTGTTATTATTAATTTATTCAACAAAAGAAATTAGTGCTATTTAGTACCCCCATTTACGGCATAGAAGATCACAGTAGCCCGTGCAATGTTTTCGTAATTTTACTATTTTACATAGTAACTGTAGTATTTGACGAAAATTTATTTTTATTTGCTCCGGAAAAGTTAACTGTTAAAAATCAGAGTATATTTTATGTTATTAAAGCAGCTCTGAAAGTTTTTTTTTGTACCGGAGGTTGTGATAAAGGCTCAATTCAAGTTATTGCACTCATTTAGAGTTGCTCACAATTTTTGGGATGAGGTTCCATTTGTTTCTGTAACTAATCATGTAGAATTTATGGAATTTGATTCTACTCAGGGTGGCAATATTCCGTATGCTTTTCTGTTGCCAAAATCTTTTCTAAGGTTACAGAAAAAATTGGTTTAAAAAATTAAGGATATGGGAGAAGAGTGAAAAATGAAAGTTGTTCACTTTAAGAACAAAGAAACTGATTAACCGAGTTTTTTTTTCACGGCGTGAGTGAGTTGGCGGAATAAGTCTAGGGGTTGCAAATGACGGCTGAGGGCGTGAAAGCAGGTCAGAGGTACAGTTGCTTCGGTGGACAGCGGTGCAAAAGCGGAAGTAGGAAACAGAGATGAAGGGAGGTTGCTCGCGAAGCCGGAAAAAACTTTGTAGAGGTTGAAATTTCAGAACAGATCAAGCGCTTGATATTCAGCCATAAAAACTTTAGCCAAGAATGGAACGCTTTAAGCGATTTTAGCGAAGCTTTCAGTTGAAGTTAAATCAACAAAATGAGTCTTCATTAATATTTATTCTCTGGGAATCTATGATAAAAATGGATGTTGAAAAAATGTATTTGTAATCCGATTTTGACATTTATGATTATAGGTGGTGGTAAAATAGCATAAATGTTAGCGTACTCTTTGAAGACTAGTTAAGAAAACTGAAAATAAATTAAGAAGAAAAATTAGGCTTTATTCCATGCTCTCCTGCAGCGTCCCCGAGGAAGTAAATGAAATTAATTACCACTAAATCAACCATGGTATTTAGATATGAATTAATTCAAGCAAGAAATAGTCTCTGCTTTAAAGATTGGAACTCCAATCAGAGGTTGATAAGTAGGTGAAACACTGGTCATGCTTTTACCAGTGACTGAATTATGGATGTTAATCTAATTGGATTATCTTAATTGTCATAATGATGCTTGGTTGGTTGGTAGAAGGTATACTCCGAATTCAGTGGAGATAGCAGAGGAAATAGCGGAGAAGAGAGCGTAATTAGTATCATTGGATAATGGAGTATTAAATTCAGTAGTAATAGGAGTTATAGTGAAATATTAATGTCATAATTGAAGTTTAAGTGATGGACGAGGATGTATGGAATAGTTTATGAAGAGGCTTAAAAAGGTCGCATCAGTTCCGCTTGATCAGCCTGTTATCTAAATCTACATCCACATACAAATACCCAGTGTACCCTGAATATCCAATACCTATTACCCAGCAAGTCACCTGCATAGGTGTGAGACAGTGGGTGAACATCACCAGCATGCACCTTAGGATTCAAATTTACTTCCACTGACATGACCTACACAACATGTACTTAAAATATAAAACATAAGCTATTGGGTCTACCTATATTCTGCTTATGAAGACACTCTGCCTATGAAGCCAAAAATGCATAAAATACTGTTAGAAATACCGGGAAAATCATAAACAAGTATTAAGAAAAGCATGAATTAGTAAGCTACACTACCACTGGAATAGGCTATTTGTAAGTCCTGTCGATGCCGTTATGTCTCCTATCGATCGCGGAAAAAAACGACATTCTAAATCCGTTCTACCGTCTACTTATCTTCTTTTATTTCTATGATCTTTTTTATTTTTACTTATTATTAGTATGTTGGCGTTGGTCAGATATGGTTTACGAATGTTGTAAGTCATGCAGTTTATCGTCGCACTGTGGTAGACGAGATCGCGAGAAGAAAATTAAGCAAACAAACAGCCTATGGTTTATCAGCAGCAAACAGAAAGCCATCAGACCGCCAGGAAATCGAGACAACATTCGACAGGTCGATCGGTAAATGCAAAGATGCATCACTCGCCGTAAAAAAAGTTCTGAAAGGGCAGATGCGAAACAGAAAGAAGGAAAATAGAATGATATTGTCTAGAAGGTGGTAAAGAGAAATTTATAATAGTGAACGATGAAACGTTTGGCAATACATGTGTATGGCACATCAGAGCCAATTGGAAAGAATAGGATTAGGGTTTTTGTAAGAAATTCGAAGTGAGTCTATGGGGAAAATGATTTGGATGAAAATACAGCGTGCGGAGGTGATGTGAATTTGCGAAGATAGAATGTCTCTGCGAACAATGGAGGGGGAGATGCTCTCTCTGTTGTTTGCTCTAAATCTTTTTAAGTTGTCTCTGAATCAGTGGCTGACATAAATCACTGGATTTAGAGCGATAAAACAAAAGCCCTTCTCTTGAATCACTGTAATAAAAATAAGTGAGTATAATTGATGCTGGCTTGTAATGGTTTTAATGGAGGTCTTAGTGTCCCATTAAATTTTAGTCTCCTCTATGTCCACTCGAAGAATGTATAAACCTGTAGAAAGTGTACTTTAAAGATCTTATTGAAGATGTCACCAATTTGTCTTTTGATAATTTTTCACGCGTGTGTGCAAGAATTTAAATATGCTTTTAGCACTTTGAAAGGTAACCAAGAGTTAGCCGTATTAATTTTCAATTGAGATTTTATTACACCTGCGAAAATATAATTCAATACTTCTTCATTGACGGTTTGAAAGTCTCTAGATATCGAGAATGTGGTTTGTATCGGAATGTATATTGGGATTTCCTCTTTTCGGTTACTTGAAACTCGGTGACCTTCTGAGACTGTTTATTTTCTTTTAGTGTACTGGTGTTATTTTTAAGAAAACATTTCGTTTTCGTTAAAAATTAACTGCAGAAAGAAATATGGAAGTGAAACTACGAATTTCTTGTTTCATTAATTGCTGGGTCATGTAGCGGTATTTATCCTCCCCTCCATCTTTCTGGTACAGGAATCATCCAAGTATTAAAATTTTTTGTTTCGTAGTGTTTACGACATGAAAGTTATGGATGAAGAATAATAAAAAAAAGCAATTCAAACATTTCCATAGCATTGAGACTTCACTTGCCATACAATTTGAAATAGCAGAGTCAATAGTTCCTGATTTAAGGGAAAATTCTGTACCCCGGCCTGTTTATTCTTATCGTCAGTATGTCAGTGGACTTAAGTAGCAAACCGTAAATAATAAAATTTTATTTACCGTTGTTCAAGTTAAAAGGTTGTTTCACCAAGTTTTAAAGAAAGAGCGACATTCTCAGAGCATTGCATTGCCGCATCCATCAGGGTTTCTCGAAGTTAAAATCTCTCCAGAAATATTAGCGAGAATCAGTCCAAAATAAAATAAACTCCCACCGATATTTTTCTGTCCACAGCCTTGAAGCAAGGTTCGCTTAGTATATCCATTTTATGATTTTTCTGTGTACTTTTGAAGAGCGTGTGTGCCTAGTAGCAGGTGGGGCACTTATCTACTGACCCATGGGTCCCGGGTTCAAATTCCTCAATCATCACTCAGTTATCCTCGAAGTGTGAGGTGGCCTAGGGAATGGAACTGCCCCCTTCCTTGAATGCGTGAAATTCACGCAACTTCAGCTAAGTCCAGGCTGAGCTCTTACCTCGTCAATCCAAAATCCATCAAAAAATCGAGTTTTTGGTATTTTTATTTGGCATAGGAGTCTTTTAAAATTGGATTCCGGAAACAATAAGCTCGGGCGACGATTCTTACTAGAGCAACTTACCTTTTTTCGGTAGTGTTTCATTGTAATTTTTTTTTATCACTTGGCTTGTCTCTTTACTCACATTGAATCTGCTTAATCAATCCGCATAAATCCTCTTACAATTACGCCAAAGTAAAGCGGGACACTTGGGAGAAACCACAGCTGAGGATCTTGAAAATATTAAGAGGAGTCGTAATTCCCTCTTCACCAGTCGTATTTTGTCTTTATATCGCTGCGAGGTAATAATTTCAAACTTACATTATCAAGTTGAAATTTTTAGTGTGTGTGCATCCTTTTCAGAGTTAACCTGTTTTTAAAACATAAACATTTAATGCCTCATAAAATACTGAGGGAAGCTGTTTAAATCTGAGGCACAGGCTGGTGATACGTAAATAGTGATATGAAAATCCTGCGGAAGGTGTTCAAATCTGAGATACAGGCTAGTAGTATCTATAGTCTAATATGTGCATCCTGAAAATGATGAGACGATAGGGTAAATTTTAAATTTGTGATACTCCACGATAATAGACCGGCGAAGTGGGAGTGATGGGTCCACTTAATTAATGAAAGAAAGAGCGAGGTGCTTAACACCCAGCATTCGTTGGAAAATCCGGAGTAAGTTACAGGTAAACAATGAAAGTAAGATTGGGGCTGGTGGGAGAAAGTGGAAGAGACAGGATCATAGACATTCTTGAAAAAAGAGGAGGGTAGGAAGAAAAAGAAGAAATGGTTGTGAGGCGTTGCGGAGGAAGTGAGCATGTATGTATGAGTGTGTAGTGATGGCGGTGGGTGCTGCACGGGGGGGGGGGCGGGGGTAGGGATAGTTGGTGAAGAGTGCGGAAAGAGGTATTGCAATGGTTCTCCCTCCCTCCCTCTCTCTACCTTGCTGCTAGTGGATTGCCTTGGAGATTGGATTGGTCGTTTGGTCGGGCAGTTCGGAAAGGGATGAAACTGCACCCCGGTGGGTCACTGCCGTCGCGGGAGGAAAGGCGGAAGGGAGGCTAGGAATAGGAATGGAGAGGAGAGGCAGGGCCGTGAGTGTTTCCGATGGGAAGGAGGCAGCGGCGAAGCGAGCGCAAACTCTGGGAAGCGGGGCTTTGAGGAAAGTACGAGGAAGGCTAAAGGGGGAAAGATGTTCCTGCGTGCTCCAAGGGTGCACGGGATGAAGATTATAAGCATAAACAACTTTTCTTAATATTCTTACACATGCAGGGTGGAGAAAAATTGTGTCACGAAATTTTAACCCTGGACAGCTGATGACCGTGTGATTCAAAATTACTTATGATGTTTGGGTAGGGATGACAAATGAAACGAAACGGTTTTGTTTCGACCCGGAGCGAAACGAAAATACGAGGCCTGGGTTTAGTTCCGTTCCAGAACGAAATTAATATCACCAAGGAGTTTAGTTTCGACCCAGGACGAAACTTTACTCCCGGGAACGAAACTAAATTAATCGAAAATCCGCTGGTCATACATAAGTATCGGTCCCAGAAGTTGAATGGAGGGGGACGAGAGGGGATAGTTTCGACCCATTACGTTTGACACGCGTGTAGAGAGGTTAAAACATTGATTTGGAAACTCAAATGGCCAGTTTGGGTTAACCGTTCTCCTGTTAGTAGTAAAAATATGAGAGCACCATGCGTTTAATGACGATAGGCCGAACCTCTGCTTCGTTCAACCATACTCAGTACTCGGCGTATGGGTCGAAACTAAACTGTTTGAAGGAGAAGCACGTGGTCCCTCCGGTGCGAAACATTATCTGTGTTTCGTTTCGTCCCAGGGTTTTAGCTAAGTTTCGACCCGAAGTAGTTTTGACTCTGATCTCGTTTCGACGTCGAGTTTAGCTCCCCAAATTTAATTATTTTTTATTTCTTCATTTCGCTCCCAGGAACGAAACTATTGAAATTTTACTGGTTTTGACTTTCGTTTCGTTTCACTTACCATCTCTGTGTTTAGGTCGAATACGCACCATTTTCAAACTACAGAAACTTTGAGCCAAGCACTCCATTTGGCCGCGAGTTTCCCCTGTTGCCGGACGCCTTGGATACATCGCGATCTCCGGCAGGTGAAGCATGCGAAGCGTTGAGTTGTCCAGAACATTTGGTAACGGGGCAAACTCGCGTCCAATCGGAGCGCTTGGCTCAAAGTTTCTGTAGTTTAAAAATGGTGCGTTTTCGACCTAAAAATTATTAGTAATTTTGGTTCATACTGGAATCAGCCATCCAGGGATTAAAATTTCGTGTCACAATTTTTCTCTATCCTTTATACAGATATACAGATACTTTGCTTTGGGTTAAAGCCAGTTGGAGAGTCCAAACCGGTCCTACTGTTAGGCTGAAAGTTACTTTTTCTCACAATCCCAAATTTATTAAGTGAATTTGAGTCATTTAATTAATAGTTACATAGGATTTAGTTATAACACTGGTTGACAAAAATTATTTTGTGGCACAAATCATCGGTTGAAAAGCTCATGTGTTAGAAGTATTCTTTGCATGCAATTGATTTTTCTACTCATTCTCTAATGATGATATCTTGTTGTAATCTGGTAAAATTCATCACCGTGAGTTATTATTTGCATGTGAGAAGTATAGTTATCATACACATTGAGATCGTGAATACCTTTGTTGTCGTCGATAATTTCCACCGCGTTTTATCTCTGATTATATTTACGTAAAAGCGAAGCAACTGCGTGGTCGTTATTCCTCCTTCAACTATTCCAGCTTCAAAATATCAACTTGTTATTCGAAGAACATATGGAATGAAGTAAATAATGAAAGATTTATTTCAGGAAGGCTTCTGTTACAACTCCAAAGCATAACTTTCAGTAACTTTTGTTTTTGTGCGAAAATGCGTGTTTTCCGCAGTAGGTAGCGTTATCAATGGTGGTAAGCTTTAGCAGAGTTATTCATCTGAATTTCGGATTTTGCTTCCAGTAATGGCCGAGTAAATTCGAGGTATAATAACGCAACCTACACTGTTAAACCGGAAGCTATGGTCGGCAAATGCTGCTATACTATGGGCAGCTTACGTGTATGCATTGAAGAAAGTTTGATGGACCAAAAACTTTAATTTGAATAAATTTAATTTGGACAGGAGCACCAATTCGCATAATTATTTCTATAGGTATCACTGAATTGAGGTACGGTAATTGTCTGTCTCGAGCAGCAATTCGTATGAAGGTCAGAACTCGTTTGAGTCCAAATGATGGAGCGACAGTGTCTAAGTTAAAAAAGTATCCTTCTTTCATGAGACAAAAAATGAAGCTTGAGGCGCGTCAAAAATCATAGAGCGCGCATCCTTTTATGGAGACTTAGAGAAATGAAAGAGCTCCCGAGCCCGCCAAGAGTCTGAATCTTCGACCGTATGTTTTATAAGTTTTGCATAGTCGCCCCCTTAAGCCGCTTCCACAGGAAAAGTCCAAAAGCAATAACATCTTCAACGCTATGCAAGGCTCCGGGAGCGTCATAACAAGGTTTGTCTTTGCGCTGCCGTGCCCAACCCTCACGTATTCTTGCTGTGTGCGGAGGTTTTCCCTGGGAACATTCCAGCAAACTCTTATTTTATTACGAGACACGAAGGGTCTTAAGTCGGTGGTACTTTATCGCGTGGGGGACGAAGAGGGAAGAAATTCAGCGTCACAAGGCGGCCTTGTGGGAATAAGTCACAGTGCGGGTGGTAAAAGGAATTTACTCCTATGGTTGAAAAATCGATGACTAGAGTTGTAGACTGGAATTTTTAGGAGAATTGGAAAAGGGAGATGTATAGAAGAATTTGGGAGCCTAAAGAGGGCATTGGTTGACCTGTTATAATAGTACTTTCATATTCATGTAGTATATTTCATATTCTGTTGGCGGTTATATATTTTTGTACAGGCTCCAATCCATGCAAAATATTTTCACTATCGTACCTAACCCAGCTCGGGCCCATTTCAGTATCAGTTGAAATTGGATTTACTATTATTTAATTATCAATCATTAAAGAATTCTTTTCTTTGTGTGGACAGTTATAGATTTATTTTTTCTAGTTATCTAAACTGATTTCTTCAGTTATAATGAGGGAGTGGAAGGTCGTAGAGTAAAAGCTGTAATATCTTTGTGCCGTAGGTATGCATAGCCATGTGAGAATGCTTTAATAATTCAACTTTAAGAACTGATGAGCTATGGTACACCTAATACGTAGCTATCATCGCTAAATTTAGTTTTTCCTTTGTTTAAGATGTACAAATTTGTGTCACTCGCAATTGATTTTTAAGTTTTTGGACCTAGCTGCTAATAAGTAGTGAGTGATTTTTGGGAGAAGCAGTTTATATTTTATCATTTGTAAGTCTTCGAGAAATCAGATTTTTATATTTTACCAGAACCATATTAACGAATTTCTTGTGGTCTCTCATCCTTCCGTGCCAAAAAGGTTATAATAGAATTAAGTTAGTTTCAGTAAGATGTCATCTAATGGAAAAATTTCCTTTTGCCGGCCTCGGTGGCGACGAGTCCTCGCCTACCAAAGAAGAGGCTCGTGGGCTCGAGTCCCGCCTGGGTGGGTTTCCCCTATCCAGGGCACAGTTGTTCGTGTATGAGTAATAGTTAAATTTGTTGAGTATCCCGATATAAAATGGTCAATATGAGGTGTATTCGGTGGTTTGGGATTAAAATAAAAAAATAAAATAAAAATTCCATCTTGGTGTAAATTTATATGCAATCGATGTATGTTTTATTTACCTCTCTTATTTACGGATCTTCGGAGTGACTTTATTGCAGTAATCGTTACGGAACGGTGTATGTATATTCCTAGATCATTCTGATGATTTTTACAGGTGACCAAATTATCTTCAGCATTTTTTCCTTTGAATAATGAGTTAATTTACCACAATGGTAACTCGAGGCGACAAGCTGAACGATAAATCACTTGTTTAAAAATTACTTGCTAGCAATGACCAATGATACGCTCTATACACCCTTATAAAGTTTTGCTGTAGATACAATGGTATTTGGAGGCGTTTAGTCATGTATACCGGTCGAAATGTATGTGATATTTTGTAGACTGGACAATGCATTAAACCTGTGGTATACTACTTGGTAAATTATGTTTGGACATTTCAGAGTATAGTGCTACGAAACTAATGGAGATATGCTCGTTGAGTTGAAAGGAAGGACGAGAGATCATGGAAGGGGGCCAAAAATGATTTGTCGCATTGGAAAGAAATGCTGCGGGAGGACGATAGGAAAGTGCTCGCACTAACGGCATAGTAGTACATACTTCACGACTCATACTCTAATGCTCACTTTACGAATTTCAGTCCCTTCTATCTTATGTTTCGCCTTTCCTAATGACCTTACGTTATTCCATGCTACTGTCGGATTCTATCGCAATAAAGATGTAATTTCATTTATTCATTTTAAATTTCGTATGTAAAGCAACTATCATTGTTGGAATCAATTAAATTTTCTTTATCCGTTTTTAGCATTTAATATGCCTCATCTACTAATACCTTTATGCCTTTGAGTGTTGATATTGGTGGGATTATATTTGGATACCGTATGGCAAAGCATTCCTCTTACATTAAAGTTTAATGCCTCTTACAGGTCAATACAATCGAAGATATTCTTGATATTTGCCTCGATTCCTTATTAGGTAATGATCTTGAGCCGTTTATTTCTCATCCTCGCTTCATTAACCGAAATTCATTGTTTTAAGCCTCAGTCTCCCCGTTTTATTTTGACAAAGACTTCAGTCTACTTCGTTCCATAATTCCCTCTTTCTGAGTTTCCCTCCGCATCAGGAAGCCTAATCTGCAGCTTCACAAAGGGATGACGATTACGGGGGAAACAATCGCCCGTGTGAAAGAAAGACAGGAACAAGCGCAAAGAGAAGCAAGGGAGAGAGAGAGGGTTGGTATTGGGGAACAAAGAAAGCCACCTTGTGGTTCTTTTCAAAAGGGGTTGGAGGGGAGGTCGAGTGAATGCTTTGTCGATACATAGAGGAAAGTGAGGGTAGAAACAAAAGCGAGAGCAGCTTTTGAGTGGTTTGTCAATGGACGCCGCTAATCTCGGAGTGAATGAGAATTTGTAATCCGGCAATGTCGATATTTTTATGACACAAGTATAAACTCAATATCACCTGACGCTCACATAATGCTCGAAATCGGTAGGGGCACATTCTAATGCCTTTAACACACTCTTGTAAATTGAAATTCCTCATCCTTAGTGATATTTTCTCTTTCCTACCGATTAGTGCTTGAGAGCGTATTAAGAGGGAACAAAATCCTTTCAATCAAGCTTCAATCCTGTACCTTAGCTCGTTTGGGTGATCCGAAAGGTTGTATAATACTCAGAGTGGAATGTACTCGTTCAATATTTTTTATTCAAATGGGGACTTTCCTGATGCATTTACCCTGTTTGATTTTCAAAACTTATCTGATACCTTTCCTATATTTTTTATAATTCAGAAAATGAAAGAATTTTCGAAGATAATTCTTGAATTTTCAGGTAATAGTATAGTTCGAGTACCTGAGCTTTCTATGTACTTTTTAGTTTTTTATTCTGCGAGGTAGTCGGTCTCGCAAAACTGAGGCAAGTTGTTGATAAAGACACATTAAATCCCCTCTTGTTGGCTCAGTAGCGATAACTAGCGTAGCAGGAATAATTTTACTTTTTTCCTTGGATGCGAAGTATAATTTTATTAACTTGAGTGGGAAGAATTGAAAACAAGGAAATTACCCGTGTTAAAACAGAAGCATTAATTGAGAAGAATGGATGCGTTCTTTTTCTCAAAAGAGGTTGTTTTAATTTGCGGAATTACCTCCGAGTCATTCGTCTTCAGGTGAGGTCACTGCGGTGAAGAGAAAGAGGCTAACAGAAGGGCCACAGAGAGAGAGAGAGAGAGAGAGAAAAGAAGCGAATTATTAGATGGATGACCACGCGTGGGAATAAGAAGTTAGTTGCTTAAGAGGACATGGGTGGACGTGGGAGAGTGATGCGAGGGAAAAGGTAAATGGCTGCAGATTGAGGGTGAGGAGGATGGGGTGTTAGGGAGGGACTTTTCTCTGCTGGGGCTTCCGGAGTGAGTGAGATAGATTGAGGTAAGGTCCTTTAAGCGTAAAGCTGGACACCTTGCATGAAATTGTGAACTGGTTCTTGGCTTGAGAAAGAAAAAAAACGTTCGCGGAGATAGTGTTACGGTTCATTTCATGGAACTAGTTTCTTCTAATGAAATTATTTTCTTTGCTTAACCTGTGTTGTTTTAATAAAAAAACAGATGACACTTTTTACTCTAAATTATTGAGTAACGTACGACTCGTTGCTACGATTATATCAAATAAAAGTTTTTAAATATAAATATTATATAAAGGTTTAATATATTAAATAAATATTATATAAAAGTTGTCCTGGTTATTTAAATGTTACTGTTACCACGATTTTTTTGCATAAAGTGACCCGGACATAATTATTTACGCCGGTGATGATTAATCATCAAAACCCGGGTCGCTCTATGTAAAAAAAAAGTAGCGGTATAAGTTAGCTAACCAAGAAACCTTTAAATGGAATACCACACAGTTATGAATGAGTAAGTGAATATCATTACGTCATTCTCAAGTACACTGTGAAATTGTTTAATTATGAAGCTTTATTCATACTGAAACAGAATTCAACAATTAGCTCCATAATTTAATCATGTGTTTAGTTGCAAGTTTAAAATTCAGAAGATTTATTTATAATAAACTGGAATTAGAGAGACACCTCCAGAATTTAACAATTCCAAAATGTTCTAGAGAGTAGAGAGTGACCTAAAGGTCGCAAGGCATCGTAAGTTACTCATTAAATTTGTGGAAAACGTGCCATCTCTTTTTCATTGACTAAAGATGCCGTTGTGCTATATCTCGCCTGCCTCAGTTATTTAATACCTGTGTTGTAGTACGAATCCGTTCATATACTGAACCTCTCTAACAACTTAGCTTTCTTGAAATGGAAAAAAACTGTAAGGTGTTATTCATGCTTACCTTTAGAGACATTTCTGACTCACAACCTCGCATTGAAAAAAAATTTATCCCTCACGTCAGCTGTTCTCAAATTTTATTTTTAATTAAAGCTTGGTTCGAAAACACTTGTGTGATGTACGAGTGGAAACGATCTCTAGTTTCTTTAAAGTTTACAAAAATAGATTCGGATGGTCCTGGTATTTTTCGGGGACCTTTGGGATTTCGTGGCAATAAATCAGTCAACACGTTTTAAATATGCCCTCCTGCTATATTATTCCGATTTGAGGGTTGTGGTTCATGGACTAGGGAGATTAAGTCTTCAAAAAACATGTTTTTATGTTAATAAATTCTTTACGTGTTAACTGAGCATTTTAAAGACTTTTCTGAGCTAGTAATACCTTTTTTGTGCTTGGCCGATCACTAAATTCATTAAATTCGCCGTTGCTCGACGCATAAAAAAGGATTCTATTTGTTGGTATGATCTAATTAGCTTCAAATGTTGTCGCGCAAAGCTTGCCATGAAGGGAAAGTAATGATGCATTTATTTTATTCAATGAGGATTTAAAAAATATTTTTTGGAAAATATGTCACCGTTTGGTGACACTTGTAAAATGCACCCTTTCAGAGCAATTAATTTGAATTCTGGAGATTACCAAGTATTGATCCCTGAATTTGGTTTAATGAAAACCTCATGTTAATATATTTTATACACAGCTTTTCACGAAGAGAGACCATCTTGAGCTGAAACATGCGTGAGCGATGGATGGAATAGCCTCCCTTGATTTGGAGGAAGATAAAAATAAAGAGATAAATTTACAATTTTTTTGCAGCATTTTTGGTGTATTAGACTCAATTGCTATGTTTTAATAATAGTGAAATATCAAAGTGCCATATTTTATGGAATAAAAGGTGGTCATTGTTATTTTCAAAGCCGGTCGACGCTGTTTGAAAATAAACTAGAGAATTTAAAAATACTTAATGGATAAATCAATCACCATTGAAAATTTTGCTTTTAATTTTTTTCTCTTGTTGTGAGCTATAAATGAGGCCTTTTTCTATTACAGTATTCATATAACCTTCATAAATGCTGATTTTTAAACATTTAGACTGCTTTAAGGTTTAAAGTTCCTAAAAATTTGGTTACTTTTCTATTTTTATGATGAATAGCTCTCTCACCAATCGTCCTTCTTCAAACTTGGTTGAATAATCTCTTTCCTCCGCGGCAAAAAAAAACTGTATTGAAACTTAACCAAACACTCATTTAGACTTTAATAACCTATAAAATACAATATAGTAAAAATATTCCCATAGTCTTATCTTACGGATCCAAATGTGCCATTATTTCTTTCAAGTATTACTTGAGTTTGAAGCACATGCTCTCAAAATAGCGTTGTGGGTAACTTCACTTTGCATAAATATAGGCGTTCATTTTTAGACCTGGGGATCGGTCTTTCGAGATGATCCATGCCTGTCAGAACTCGTGTTTGCTTAATTTAGACGTGGAACATTCCCAAGTTTGACGTCGCCATGGTTTGTACACATTTGACGTCCTCAAAATGGTGATCAAATTTGGCTTTATATAAGTTGTTATATATATATGCAACCAATAGATGGCCTTTACAGTTGATTATTTGATGCCGTTGAGGAAAAGGATACAAAATAGTTGATTTGAAGTTATGCGCTGTACTGGACGAAACAGTGGACCTTGTGGAAGGAAGACACGAGGAGACTAGAAACGGAGGTGTGGAAGAGAATACAGAAGGTGAAGTGAACAGAAAGAAGAGGGCATGACGAACTGCTAGACATGTTGGGCGAGGAGATAATCTTCTATATGAGATACGGGTTGGACAGAGGGTTTGAATCGAACGAGTACTGAGTGGGAAGTGGATGTTTAAAACCGTGATACAGGAGAGAATGGTTGGTAGTTGGGGATAGGAGGGAGGAGAATAGGATGTTTTGGTAGAATGAAAAAGAATATGCATTATTGTGAATTAAAGAGGGGATTCCATAATGGGAGGGGGGATGGCCATAATAATTCGCAAATGCTCCGTGATTTCAGCACTTTCTGCCCTTCTCAAGTACCTCGAGCATGGTATTACGTGTGGAAATCTTAGTTAATGGAGACGAGAGTTAGAAAAGTTAAGAGGATCAGGGCTTTCACTTTGGGTAGTTGGTATACTGAAGCTAGTGTAATACTAGGTTGGGAGGTATACTGAACGTGTGAAAATAAAAGTGATTTTCGTTTTGATATTTTGGATATTCATTCATTATGTATACTAGTTGAATCTACTAAGCTCAGGTTTAGATAGTTTATGTCATTGGCTGTTGAATTAAGTAACAGTATCTTACGAGCTGTAGAGAAAATTTAAATTGATGATAATAAAAATATGGAGTGCGGAGAATGTCAAAAAAAATTTATGTTATTAAAAATTCAATATAATGATAACAGTTATTTTTCCATCCGGCCAGAAACTAAATGATTGGAGATATGCAGCCATGTATAATAATAAATCCTGAAAGGAAAGGGCTTCTCGTTCAGAGATTCAATCGCGAGGTCGGTTTGGTTTCTTGAATATAGAGTTCACACCAGACTATCCCATTGGCGTGTGAACGTTACGAATTCAGGTCAAATGGGCCAGTCGCCAGTGCCTTTCCCTGTGCCATCTAGCACTTCGACGATTTGATGAGTTTTTGAAGAAAAGGGCAGGAGCGGAAAATTTGGTTGAAAAAAGGAGTCATTGGGGAGTTAACGCAGCTATTGCAAAAACAAAAAGAAATGATTAAACGTGAGGTGTTAAGATTTTACTTGATAACTATGTATCATCATCAATTCCTTATTATTTGGCCTTAATTCCATCTTAAACCAAATTTTAAGGGAAATGAAAAGTAAAATTTGAGCAAGTAGAAAAATTTGGGCAATTGAGTCAATATGCGTTCCGCCATATACCTCTTACATAAGAGATTAGCCACCAGGTCAGAATACTGGTACCAAGTCTGTGGGTGAAAGAGTGGTGGCGTTGTTTTCGAAGGGGTTTATTTTTTCCATGTGGTCGCTGAAGGCAAGTGCGAAAAGAAGTCCCGAATCAACAAGTCTGTACGGATGGGAAAGAGGTCACCGGGTTCCAGACCCCTCAAACAGATCCCTACCTTGCCTTCCCTAAAGCTGGTCTTACCCATGCTTCTCTCTTTATCTCCAGATAAGAACCACACCATAAGCAAACAAGTCTTCGTTCCATCTTCCTCCCTCGTCATTCACTTCTCAAATATTTGTATTTTTATTTTTTATTGATATTAGCTCTTATTAGATATAATTTCAAAACTTTTTGTCAGGAACCCAGCTTGAATCACACGATAATTTGTCCGTCTCTTGTGAGCAATGGCTGGAGCGCTATCGCCGGAAAAAGTAGTAAATTAGAGTACTAATCATGCTTAATCTTTTACATCGATATCCCACTTTTGGGATAACGCATGACTTTTTTCAACACTTGACACGTCGATTTTTTTATCGTCCGTCCGTATTTTTCCAAATATGCCTGGGAGAAATGCCTACGTGAGGTCAAGTCGAAGTATTTATGGCAAAGAGCCGACTATAAAATACTGTAAGATAACATAAATACCCTTAATAAATAAGGAGGCTGTGTTACAAATGGAAATTCCGGGCCTAGTATCAATTAAGATTGACGATAATCGCGTGGGAATATTTACACCTCGAGACTCGAAATGAGTTGGGTCATACTTAAAATAATTAAATTAATTCTATTTTGAAAAAAAATGACAGTTTCTGGTACCTGGGTGATAGTTTCAGAAAAACGGTGCCTCAAGTTACCTTAATAGCAAACGTCTCTTGT
Source organism: Ischnura elegans (assembly GCF_921293095.1). NCBI lineage: Eukaryota > Metazoa > Arthropoda > Insecta > Odonata > Coenagrionidae > Ischnura > Ischnura elegans. Next base: position 31,349,856 of record NC_060250.1, on the reverse strand, counting down.
AATATCGTATATAATTATTATAACATGCAATAGCTTTCTCTGGCGGAATTTTCTGCGGCGATTTATCTTCTTAAACCAATCCAAGTGAAATATTTTCTCATGAAAAAGTCTTTGCGACTTCATTTGTGAGAATCGACGCAGACAACTTAGGATTTTTGTGCATCTACTTCCTGTCACCCCAATTTGGCTGAAATGATCTCGATATGCCTCACAACCGCAGAGAACTCTGTCAACATTACGTTTTCTTGCGCCGTGGAGGAGCTCCAATATTTTTCCGCTTTACCTAACCAAACAGAGGTATCAAAATTCGTGGATATGGAAATTTCTCCGGCATCTCTTGGAATATTGAAACGCATGGAATCACGATGGTGTTATCTTTCTGAATTGGGTTGTCGAGGTTAAGATTTTTGTCAGAGACTCAGTTCAAAAAGTTCACATATAAATATTAAACTTACCATATTATCCAGAAAATTTGTTTATTGGAATCTCTTCTTTAAATCACTTCACGGTAATTTCTAGCCAGAGAGGGTTGTTTCTATAAATGGCGAATTTATTTTTAGACGGTTCAAAATGTACTTTTTTTTTGCTTCTTCAAGAAGTGCTGAAGGATATCGAATGTGTGATTGATCTCATATTTTTCTTCTACGTACAGAATACTGCATTTTCTCCGAGATGATATTCGGTCATTATTTTTGCAGGATTTCTAACGAAAACATGGTAGGGTAAATCATGTCTTCAACCCAGAGCCGGCTTTTTCCTAAAGGCTAACTAGACTTAAGCTTAGAGCCTCAAGGTCAAGATTGGCCTACACTCAAATTGTTTGTAAAATTTAAATTACTCTTTTCTTAAAACAGTGAACACTATCATTTATTTCTTATAGAGGTAAGTACCAATCACAGCATGTTTCATTTCACATATTGATAAATATCACAGTAATTATGTATTTTATTATCTCTCTTGTAATTTTCAAACTCAAAAATGGGAGGTGAAAGGGGAATAAGATGAATAGCCTTGGGCCACTTTTCATCTAAATCTAACCCTACTTCAACCACCTTAAAAATTTTCCGGAATTCGATGTAAATTTAGATGACTCGTAAAAAGTATCTGTCCGGTATCGTAGTTAAGTTTGGGTTGGTAGCTTCGGTACGAATAATAAATTATGCGTCAGTGGCAATTGTTTCCTCCCCATTCATTACCTTACTTCTTGGCTAAATTTTTATTACTTCACTAGTTACATGATGCTGCACATGGCTCTTGCGGTTGGTTTTCAGTGGCCAAAACTTTGCTTTTTTTATTGTCTCCATAAATGTCTTGGGGAAATAAGTAATAACTTCTCCGATTTATCGTAGGAAGCTGTTCATTTGTTCAAAATAAACTGCCTTCTAACTACATTAGGGAGTAATGTATGAAAAAAGGCAGCCGAAAATACGCAGTTGTTGTTACTCTTTATAGATTGATTGACCATTTATATGCTTTTGCGGAACCTTGTCTCCTTCAAGTGTGTGCTAATATTGGCATATGAACATTATAGTAGATCTCAAATCAGGAATATCCTTTCTTATTTCACAATATCAGATAAATCTATAAAAGGAACCAAAATGAAATGCTAGAAAGAAAATGAGGAACTCAATAATGGTTAGTGTTCTTTATTTTTAGCCTTAATTTAGACTAAGTAAAACTTTTAAGCTTTATATTTGTAATTTAATTTGGCATCGAAGTTCAAGGGCAGAAAGCTCATATTTTAAAAATTTGGGCTTGATAAAATACTGTCTTCGTTAAGCACAACTTTTTAACGATTGCCTTCAAACGTTTTCGGTATTAAGTAGGAAAAATCGTCAAAGTTGTCAGTGATTACTTTCATGAAGTCTCAGATCATGAGGAATTCGTTATGGAATGCGAGAATCAGTAGGGGAGGCCTGAGAACATTTTACCGTGGAAGGTGAAATGAAAAAAAGGAGACAAGTGGGGAAAATAAAGGCTGTGTGAGCTCCGATTCGTATGCTCGGACCCATGGGTTGGGTATGTACGGCTGGGGAGATAGATGGCTAAAGGGTGGCAGGAGTGTAGGTCGTGCGAGGGAGAAGGGAATGCGAAGAGTGGATGTGTTCTCGGAAGGAAAATTGAAAAGAATGGAGCCGGGAAGGAAGGGGAATGCGTTGGTGGAGTTGAGGGAATTGTCTAAATGAAAGGAAGGTGAGAAAGAATTGGGCTTGGGAGGACGGTGCGCGAAGGAAGTCGAGGAGCGTGTGAGAAAGGAAGAGGTGGGGTTATTGGGTCCGCGTCAGTGGTTGAGGGCAAGGGTAGAAAGGAGTTCTCTCCCAGGATGGGCAGGAAGTGAAGTTGGTAGGAGCGAAGTGGATTTTTCGATTAACCTGTGCGGTTCACTCTCATTTTTTCTTTTGCTCAATAGTGTTCACTGTTGCACACACTGTATTTATAATTATTCAAGCTTTATCTGTTAATGCCTCTTTCATGATGAAAAAGGCATGATTTTTCATGCTGGCATTCACGTATTTGTTACTCTCTAAACCTCTTATTTTTTCTCTTGCTCAATTAACCTCGTTTTCTCCAATGGTTTTTTCTTCTATTTTTTCTGCTGATATGGTAATGCCATCTTCTTTATCATTCTCAATGTCTCTTATATGGTGGCTAATGTTCATTTGAATCAAGAGCCATAAAACCTATTCGGCAAACCTTCATTATGATTTATTTGAGATAAACTGGTAAATTAAATGACAATAACAGTTTTAATTGTACCCTGGCAATGTAAATATTTGGGTTGTTACGTACTGATGAACGTTTTAACCTGAAGTTAGTCCTAAGAAATGTTCAAGTTTTCATTATTTGCAACTCTTCCCGATTCACATTGTCACGCGTCGGTTGGGGTTTTTAGTGACGTTTATGAAATATTCATCGCTACCGCTCAGTATTTCCTCGTTCCCTCTTATTTGATATGCTTGAAGATTTGAATGTTTTTCCTGGAATAGTTATTGGGAGATGCCAAAGCCATTGCTCAAATTCTCAACCCATAAATTAAGTATGCGAACAATGTTTGGAATCTTCATTGTTTTTTGACGGATCCTGTTTTAGAATGGTGTACTTTCTTTCGAAAGGAAGAAATTCTAGAACACGCTGCTAAAAAGGCGAGAGGTAAGGATTGCGGCCATGTAGGCTGGTTTGAGTAAAGTATAATGATGAGAGGGCTTGGTCAAAAAGTAGAACTACGTGGTTGGATCATATCTTGCGAATACAGTCCCGCGGCGGTTTTCTCGGCGTAGGGCAGAAGGCTTCGCTCAGAAAAACGAAGAGGTGTTCCACCGGAAAACGGAGGGATCGAAGAAAAGCTGATCACGGTGAGGAAGCGAATGGGGAATTTTTCGATTGGCGCGCGTGGATCGGCAATGGTGGAGGGAAGTGCGTGAAAATGGCGCGGAGCGGAGGATATGGCGGGGATTAAAAGTGAGAGGAAGGGTGTGCGAGGGGTTAGTAGGATAAGGATGGGAAGGGACGAGGCGAGTGATAGAGAAAAGGGAGAGAGAGAAATGAAGTAGGGTTTTGGGAGGAGGAAGAAGTAGGGTTTTGGAGAGAACATGCCGTAAGGGCTCGAAATGGGATTCCGAAGATCAGCGGAGAGAGAGAGAAAAAAAAGGCGCGTGGTATGCGAGGAAGCTCATTTATATTTGTCCGCTTAAGATTATTATTTATCGGGAAATTAGTTTTCACGATGAAGGCGCAACCTTGAGTGCGTTTGTATGCGTGGTCAAGCGATACTTAACTTTGTCTTCATTCAATTATTCTCTGAAGTTCGAAAATTCGTTTTTTCATCACTTTATTCTTTCACCGTTTTGGCATAATAAACAAATTTGTTACTAATAAATTGTTCATTTGATTCGTTTTCGAAGATAATTGTTTATTTTTATTTCATTCGCTAAGTGTGTACAGATATGAAATGACGTTATGGTGGTAAAATGATGCTGCAAATTGCACTTGAACTGTATTCCAAAAGCCTAGGAAAATTATTTTCTTAATATAATTTGTTGTCTCGAACGTGACTTAGTGGAATCGACTTAATATAGTAAGCTGTAAAAAAACTTAATAATTTCACATACATTATAATTAGAATACTTTATGTGGAATAATATTTTTTTTATTTTGAGTTTCTAAATATGCTTGATCAACTTACACCGTCACTTGCAGTGCAGAAAGTATCTACATTCGGCAGTCTCCCATAAGTGTTCTCCCAGCAACAAATGAGCTGGTGTTGTAAGTCTCAAAAAGAAACGGTAATAAAGTGGCATCAAGAGTCACTCAGGTGGGAAAATTCGGGATGAGAGATAAATTGCAAGACGCGAGTGAGAAACGGAAGCCATGGAATGAACCAAAGAAGAAAACATAAGCGTCTTAAGGAAGAAAGGGAGCATTGTAGTCGAGAAGGAATGAAACTGGAACTCTCGGAAGGGCCGGGAGAAAGAGATATATATACGTACGCCGCGGAGGGAGGGAGGGAGGGATTCCCTTCTCTCATTTTTGGGAGCCGAAATTCGGGAGCGGGACGTGGGCGTTGCCCGTGGGAAGAAGAAAGGGGAGGAGGATGCTAGGGGAAAAATTCACCACGGTACGTAATTTCTGCGCTCGCGGATGACATGCGAGCCCAAGGGGTAAAGAAAGCGTGTGAGGAGTCGTGACTGCTGCAAGGGGAAGGAAGAAAATTGAAAAATGTGCGACCGTTTTGGGATGGGGGGGGGGCTGCGTATCCGGGAGGGGGGGAGGGAAGAGGGTTTTTGATGTGAGGGATAGGCCACGTGGGATGGCCCGCGATTAATTAAGAGGAAGATATTTGTTCATATTTATATCTTTGTCTCGCATTTATTTTTCCATTGGAGGCCCACGCTCATTGTGCTAAGTGTGTTCAGAAAATGACGGGAATTTTAGTTTTTGAGGAAAAATTATTTGTTCGTCTGCATTAATGTTGTCGCCTTTAAATAGTTCCCTTTAGATATTCATTAGCATAGATGCTCATAAACATTTCTAACACTTTTTCCACTATTTCATTGTAGTTGATGTTTCGGGGTGTCATCTTCAGTGTATGCACGGTCGTCTTGGAAACGCTTATATACCTCGTTAATTCTTGTTTTACTAATAGCTGACTAACCTTAGGCCTTTGTTAGCATTTCCAACGCTTAGTTACACTTTATTTTCAGAACGTTCTTAGATTTTCAATAATTCAAACAATTTTATTTAACAAACGAATATCGCCCAGCTCATAAAAGCACGTCTAATCATAGCGGCTGCCAATGAGAAAGTAAAGAATTAATACAGCTAAATATTTTATCATACTTCAGGCTCATGTATGCCATAATAATGAAAAATTGACGGTCGGACTTTTCAAATCATCATAATAAAAAAAATGAATTTATTATATGAACACGCCTCATTCATAGGTTTTCTCAAGTGCGCTTTTTGTGCGAATTTCACTGCATATATCTTTTCAACTATATGGTTTTCATTCTTCTATCTTTTAAAAGGGGCCGAAGTTCATGGAAGGCCTAATAGTTGGTGCAAATTGAAAGTCCTCGATGGATTTAATATTGATGAAGAAAATAATATTGTTTCGCGGAAAGGTATTCTGTGGTTTGGCTGGAGAGTAAATGAAGTCTTCTTAGAATAATGTGGCATCTTACGTTTTTACTGCCTTCAAAATGCGTTTTTCCTTTAATTTTCACCCTTAAGCATGTTATAGTTATGGATATTTCACATCATAAATCCAAAGTAATTAAGTGTATACCACTGCAACTGAGCACCTTAAAGCTTGTAGCAAATCGTTTTCGTTTAACTTTTAGCACTTTGGAACTGAATAAGTAAAATTTATGGATTATTTTATTTTCCAAATAAACTATTTTTTTCACGCTCTATTATTCCCACTTTTAACATTCCATTGCCTCCTTTAATATTTCCGTGGACAATGACTGAAAATTCAGCGGCAGTTCTCCCGCAATAACCCAAATTCTCCGCTGCTATAATGCCTTCTCCAAGCTTACGTTTTGATCAAAAATTAAGAATTACTTTTTCATTCCTTATATCCTTGATAAACCACCTAATTTTATTCACTACCCCTAGAAAAACCACTCCCTCACTGATCAAGTTTAACTAAACGAGCAATCATGCGTTATTAGCATTTTATGCTTTATTCTAGCATTGGTTTCGCAAACCTGTAAAGGTTAAGTGTATTTAGGTAACTGAAATAGAATAATCTCCTGAAAATGGATTCATTAACATTATGATAATTTTTTTCACAAATACCCCCAGACTCACGGAACACTGAATACGGAATAATCTTTGTATAACGCGGTGATTCACGTGAAAAATGTTTTCCCCCTGATGTTCAACCCCAGATCCTTGGGACAGAAAGCCATTGCCGGAGCCAAAACATAGTACTTATCTCCCCCCGAGGAAGCAGGAAACTCGCGAAAAACGGAGAGTGAGAGCCAGTTGAGCAGGGAGGAAAATGAAGCGTGAGGTATGGACTGGAAGACTAAAGTAGATGTATTCAGGTGAGCGGAGGGCTTCTAGGGGGAAGGATGCCAAGAGGGGGTGGGGATGAGGGTAAAGAAAGGGTTGTCGCGCGCGGAGAGTGTTTAGCGAGGGGAAATTGAAAGTAAATAGGAAAATTTGACAGAGTCAAAGGCAAAGAGAGTGATGGTGGGCGAGAGAGTCGAGGCAGTATGGAAGTATGGGAGAGAGAGAGGATCATGGAATGGAAGCTATTTTTGCAGGTGAAGGGAAGGAGGGGGAGACCTTTGAAGGTGGATTGCTTTATAAGAAGGGGACGTAGGTGGGAAGGTTTGCACGTGAAAGGGTTAAGGGAAGGAGGCGAAAGGGAAACGGAGGGACGCGGCTGGGTATAAGAGTCACCGGTTACGGTTACATTTATTTCTACTTGTGATAATTACATTTTCAATCACGTAACTATTTTTTGTCATCTATTCACAGTTTTGTGTAACTTTCCATTGTTGTCGTATCAATAAGCTGTGAATGTCTCTCGGGCTTTACACCGAGTTATCCCCTCCATTTCAGCCGAAATTTCGATGAAATATTATTTTTAGCAAGAATTTATTCTGCAAGAAACTAAATTTTCACTAATTTTACTCAAATATGTTACTTTCCTAGCAACTATCAAAATGATTTGGATTCGTATGAGAATTATGGTAACTCCTTAAGTGATGTTATCTACCTATCGGATGAGATTTTTGCAAAATCGATATACAGTGCCTTACCCGGTGGGTAGCCCGAGATAAATTCTCTGCACCATCCGCCGGGAATGAATCAAATCCTACATAAAAATAGTCATCGTTACTCGCGCCATACCCACCAGTGTTCAACGAGACAAGACCAAATGTATTAAACGCGCGTGAAATAACCCGCAATAACCTGTTGGAGCACAAGGGTTTTAAATTATATAAAAGCATTCATCATTTGTGGAAACTTTATCATCGGTGAAATTATAGTTGCTTCAAGAATTGAATAGCCTGCATGGAGTTCTCGGCACATTTCGTTTTCAATTACTGAAAGAAACCATACCTAGAGGTGGGAATAAATAAAAGTGGAGAATGTCAGTTAATGAACTTTAATCATAGCATCACCTGTTTTCAATACGGTGTATACTAGATATTGGAACCCGGCTCGTGTTGCAATTGAAGTTCATAAAGCGAAATTCGCCGGTTTTACTTACTTCCATAATTGAAAAAAATTCAAATAACTACTCCTGATACAGTTTGATTTGTTAAAACTGTTGCTAGATTTTAAAAAAATTTGTAATCGGAGTTAATAAGTGAATGTTAAAACTGTTGCTAGATTTTTTGTTTTAATTAGTAATCGGTGCCCGTCAGGTAATACAACTTCTAAAGTGTATCTGTAACTTAGTAAGCACATTTAATTTCCGTGAATACTTTACTCGTGTCTTTTTAAGGGGGGTCGGGAGTGAATTACGTTTGTGCGACTCGAAGAATCCTCTCTTGAGCGCGTTGGCGCGCGCGAATGTTTTGAGTGCCTGAGGAGGATGGTGTTCACTTGAGGAGGGTGGCCGCGGTGCCTGAAGGGCTAGCGGATGACATTAGAAGCAAGCACCCCCTCGGCTGAGACAGGGAGACTGAGAGAGTAGCTGTTTTTGGAGGGGAGGATGTAGAGTGGGTAAGGGTGCATTGCTTGAAAAGGGAGATTAGGCGCGAACGAAGAGCAAAAGGTAAGTGGAGAATAAAGAGGAGGAGCAGGGTAAGTTAAGAGATGAACGGGGCGCGGGCGAACCAAGGTGTGTTTGAGGAATGAAATTAGGGGAAGGATGCCGAGGAAGAAACTGGCGTCTTTGACGCTGAATGAAATGAGAAGTTCTGCTTTTAATGATAACGAGAGTAGAGTATATGAGCGTAAACATTCTCTCCTCCTATTTGGGACGAATGGGAAAAATTAATGCTTGTTAGGATCGTGAGTTTTTACGTACGTTACCTGGCGAAGGAAATTTTATATGCTCCTACATCTGTATCTACATGTGCATGATACCCTGCGAGTCAGTTCTAAGGTGTTTTGCTGGGGTGATCAACCACCAGCATGCAGCATGCAAGGAGGACCCTCACATGCACACCACACGGTCATAAAAATATTACGCATAGTAATCTAAAAAATACTTGCACATTCATGGAAATGCATAACTTGCCAACAGTTAGTGATTCCTGTAGAAAATCTAGGAAAGGTTAGAACATGCAATGAGTCGCCGTAGCGAGAGCTCTAATTAATCGTGGTGTTGCTATAAATGATAGCCAGATACTTATGTTGCAAAATGTTCTTATAGTGCATATTGGTGTTTCTGAGTATTATATTTTATGCAATGTATACGACTTGGTGGAGGGATAGGTTATCAAGTGAGATTTATGGATAAGGTAGAAAGGTGAAAATATTTTAACATCATCCACCAATTTATGCATTCCAGGAGCTGATATATTGCCTTTGACTTAGGAATAAGGAAAATGGTAATTATGTGAATTATTAAGAACCTGTATTCATTGATTACTTTGTCTGTACATAGTTTTGGCCACTGAAAATATAGCCTAGAGGAGTATGGATTTTGCTTAATGCAAATTAATCGGGCAAAATACCAGATTAGATTTCAATGGATCATAAATGTTATTTCAAAATCAGTTACGGTTATATCGTGTGATTATTGGGAGTATATCTACCTTCACTTTGAAAATAGAATAATGAAAGTATCTCTATGAAAATAAATCTGGTGTCATTGAACCCCAGTGTTTTTTATAATTCTATGTTTTATTTGCCGCCACTTAATAAACCCCTTTCGTTGACTTGCTTGCTAGGATAGAAAACATAAGTAATGTTAAAATAATTGAGGCTGTACACAGCAGCATGCAGTGTTAGCTGAATAGCCGGCTTTAATAATTAAATTTTGAATTAATTATAAGATATAAGTCGTTAATCACCCGGATTATTTTATTGGATTAAAAATATGTATTAATTTTCCAATTCAATATATCCAATAATTTTAATTTTATTTCTCTAAATAATTAATGATACTCATAATTTGAAATATATGCATGAAAAATTTTGCAAACTAATTGAAAGCGATTGTGCAGGTAATATATACCGATGTCAGCTTATCATTCCAGTTTTTAGTTCGCCGCGTGTATTTGTTTGTGTGGTTGATATGCCACTGGAACGTAAGAATTTTATACTGATATACTTAAATATCTGTCTTTAAGTAAGGTATCGACAATATTTTCGCTCATGAAATTTTAGTGCAAATTGATATTGGATTTCTAACGAACAATTGCGAATCTTGACTGCTTATTGAATTAAATCGGAGATTAACAGTAAAATATTAAGACCCAATCACGATAGTTAAAAGTCTGTAATAGATAGATAGATGGATAATTCTTACGAAAAAAACTTGTGTTTCTTCAGAAAGCCTTAGGATGAGCGAGAATACATTTTAATGAATGAGTATAACTTCTCCCTGACTAGACACTGTGTGACACTAGATCCTGCATGATACATGCATTTGTGGTCACAGTTCACGAGGCTAAATGCACTCAATGTGTTGATTTAGGCGTTTCCTGGCGAAATTTCATATTATTATCCTTATTTTGACGGAAAAAAATTACAGTTCAGTCCATCGCAATATTTTTATTTTTGCCATATTCTCGACAGAAAAACTATTCCAACAGCTTATTATGCGAAATAATCTCCCTATGTTGATAAGCAGCGTAGCAGACGAAATGTTGCATTATTATAGTACTCTTTTATTGATTTGTGGAGAACAATTGCTGTCCATCGCGATTTTTATATCCTATTCATGGATGTGTTGTTTAGAGTGATTCTATTCTTTGAGTATTTCTCCTTTACTTTAAGCTATTTCTCTTGCAATAGCCGTCTGAATGTTAACTTTCATTCATAGAGGACACCGACGATGCCGTGAATTTGATAAGCGGTCGCATCCTCAGTGAATATACCCTACCGAGGTTTTCGTCGGGAGAGGCAAAGATGACGAGAATACAACGTCCGTCGGCTCTCGGACGTCACGAACGAGGAGGAATCGTTAAAGAGTTTGGCCGAGTCTGGAATTTGTGTTTTCAGTTCCTTGGCCCGTGACGGCATCGGCAGTGGCGTTAAGAGCACGGGGTTTTTGCTCTTCCCTTGCCATGCGCGGCCGCCTTTACCCCCCGGAAGTCTGGAGAGACGCTTTGGATCCCTTCGACGTGCCGAGTTCGTGCGGCATCCGATCGTCCGGATAGTGGTGGAGTGAAGTGGTCGGGGTTCTGCGCGTGTTGTTAGGGGTCAAGGGAAAAGGGGGCACTTGGGGTGAGAGGGACGGGAAAGAGTGCGGTGGTGACGGGTCGATAAGGCAGTGTCCGGCTTGTGTGTGTGTGTTAGGGGTTCACTTTTCGGCGAGTCGCACTGTTCCGCAAATAGAGCCCCTCAGGCAACAGTCCTCCCTTCCTTTTTTTCAGCCGTTTCCTATGCCGTACCCCCTGCGATAAAAAATCTCCCGGACCTATCAACTTAAGACTGTGAAAAATAAAGATAAAATATTTCTAGCACCTCCCCTGCATATAACTAACTATCCGCCTTCATCTGAGAATAAGCTATTGTTGTTAGTTTGTGGCTAAAATATGATTCATATAATAGTTTAGTTGTTTCATTAATTGTACCCTTTTTCACGCCTTATTATAGGCGTTATTTTTATTATTATATTAATTATATTTCTTCCTAATCATTTTTTTCCTGAGTCATTGTTTTGTTATTAATTGATTAGGTGATCGTGTGTTTGGATTATTGTGTACGATAAATGCTTAACTCTGTATTTTCAAGGATTCTTGTGGAACAGCTCATTAAAACGGGTTATTGTTGCCTTTTGTTAAATTACTGTGAATGAACCGTTTGGGATATTCCCATCGTGAATTATGTTGACCTTTTTCTACTTTTATGATTTCACGTCTTAATGCGATTATTTTGGAATATTATCGGCTAATCATTAGTGGTTAACTGTTTCACACCTTTTTGTATCACTTTTTTTCTCTGAAAATTGCATTCATAGCTAATAGGACCCTCGCGAGTGTTTCTCAGCGCAATGTTTCACATATCACCGTACCTAATGCTATAGTTTCATATACTCCAATCCTCCTAAATACATGTTTGCTTTCATGCAGAGTAAATGGATTATCTGAAACTTTATAGTGAAGAAGCGGAAAACTTTTCCATCAATACGAATCAGCTTTACCCCATATCCATTACCCCAATTATCCATTGCCCCAATCAACCCTTGAGAGAAATTCCATTCCATGGGAATAATTTACCAACTTCTTCCTTCATCTTTTTGCTCTCAGTGTATATTATTCTACAGACTCGTCCGATTCACCGACTCGTCTTCCCGTCATCACTGGCTCACAATCCCAAGATTGGTGTCATGCAGCTCTTCACTCAATTCGTCTATCAGATAATCATTTCAAGCCCTCGAATTTACTATATTTGGTTGGCCTCTACCCTTGATTTTCCCGCGTCTGTCATTGTCCATGCCTCACAAGCTAACTTCTGTATCTAGAGATTTGTTCATCCGCAACCCGTTGAACACACTCGATGACTTTTAGCTGAGGCGCGAGCCAGTCTGCCCACCGGTCCTTATCCTCTCCCCAAATTTTTTTCCTCTTACCGTTGAGTCGGGGCACATAGCCGTGCACACGTGCCACGGTGAGAAGTAGCTCCTCCATTTATTTTTCTCGCAATCTTAAACGGAGGAGCAGTTCCTGGAGATGTAACGTTGCGGCTCTTTTCATCTTCAGATTTCCCAGTCTGCCATATTTCCTGAAACCGCCGTATTCTCGCATCTGAACTGCTTTTCGTTACCCGCGAGCATTCTTCAAAGAAAGCGCTTTTCTCGGCGAGGTGAACGGAGTGGGACAGGGGGGAACGGAAGGAAGGAGTCTCTCCCAGTTTCCAACGAAAACGGCCCAAAGGTTTTTGGGGAATTGGGCAGGGAAAGCTGTGGAATTATCCCCCTCCTCTCCTTTTTCAAGGCGCATCAATGTCTCCTGTTTGTTTTGCTTACCGCGCGAATGAGTGTGGGATGCGGGAACGGGAGGGAAATCCGGTGAAAAATAGGGTCGGTTAAGACTCTCAAAAAGAGGACCTGTGGTAGCATTTAAATGCGCGAAGAGGGGAGTTCGGGGAAAATCGGGGTATCTGTTCGTCTTTCTATCGCGGTGCGAGTGCCTTCCAAAAGCGGGGCGAAAGATGTGGCAAAGGAAGCAACTTTATCTTGTTTTTCTTCGCTTTGAGAGCCGAGTAGGAGCATATTTCGGAAGTTAGGAATGGATGCGATCCTCTATTTTTTCTGAAGCGTGTGAAGAAGTTGAATGTACAGGAAGTATATCTGGGTGTGCAGACGTATAGACCGATACAGAGATATCTAGACGTTTAGACCGATGTTTTCAGGAAGAAAATCGGGTTTCTGAGATTCACCTCTTCCGGTAAATGGACGAGCCAACATTGCACCCGCAGCAGTTTCTCACTTGTATTTTGTTGGGACAGTTTTGTCATTGGTAGCAAAAAAGTGAAGGCATTCTTTTGGTATAAGATTGTTGTCTTTGTCTTTTGTAGACGTAAGTTACTTTAAAGAAAATGTATCCTTTGTTTTATTGTGTGTGTGTGTGTGGCATCAATTGATTTGAGTTTTTCGGATAATAACATTTATGGTTATTAGATGCTGTTGATTTATTGATTAGTTACGATGTTATCTTTTTTGATTATGGGTTTCCATTTTAAAATATCTTAACTGCCTTCATCATGTTAGAACTGTTTTTTTATTTACTAGGGTCTACTGGTGGATAATAAAGACGTTGATAAAGGGACGCTATTTTGTCTAAGTTCATGTTAAAGGGGCAGTGGTTGAATGAATACCCCTGTAAATGTTTTCTTATTTATAAGTGCAGCTAATTACTCAAATTGAAGGGGATTGTAAATAGATGAATGAAGAGTGCCTCATAATATTGCTTGGAAAGAAGAATTTGAAATCAAACTCGAAAAATCATTTTTTATAGCCCAAAAGCATTTTTGACAATACGAAACCAAATGGTGGATGAGTCAGAAATCGTGCATAAAATGAGTATTATAACATTATTTCATTCAGTTATGATTTCAGCTACGTTCAGTGATCATTTTATTTATCTTTTTATAATGGTACTTATAGAAGTGAAAGTACATAAATTATCTCCTATTAAAGGTACCTCAATTTGGGACTTTTTTTATAAATAAAAGAAGGAAGACCTGGTGCGAATTGACTGCGTGAAAAGATCTAGGGAAAGTCACCGGGTCAAAAACTCTTCACACAGTTTTCTATGAAATCATTCATTCTATCGTAGCCATTAGAGTGATGATATTAATTTTTTTATTTTAGATATTAATTGTAGTCATGTATTTCATTTTTATTCTAATGGATGCTATCGTCGTATCTTCATTAACTCATTTTTTTATCCGGCTAGTGTTCTAGGCTGTAGTAGCCCGGCAAAATGTACTCCTACTTCACAGAACTACGATAGATGGATGCCAAGGAGCCATTTAATATAGTTGCACCAAATTTTGATGATAACTGTATGTTAAAAAATTCATCAATAGTTAATCAATTTAATTGCTACCATTAAATTATTCTCTTCATGTTGTCTCAAATTTTTGGAATGAGCTCGTAAAATTGAAACCCATGTGGGAGGGAAGTGAGTGGGCTGATATGTGTTTAAAGAAAAGGTGTTCGTGAAAGAGAGCGTTCGGGAGTAGGCAAAGGGTTTAAGGAGGAAGCAGTTGGGCGGTGGCTTCTTCGCGTGGTGGTTTTAAAGCGGAGGAGAGGGGGCGTATCCCCACGGGAGGGTTTGAGGCGAACGGAGAAGACCTCTTATCCACCTCCCCCAGACTCGCCCTTCTTTCAATTCACCGTTTATTCTCAGCAGGCGACTCAACCCCCCTTGAATACCCCTCCCCCCCCCCCAAAAAACCCTGCCTTCTTCATCATAAGACTCCCATCTCCATCCCTGATACTCTCCCCCCTTTTTTTTATTTATTCCCGACACCAACCTACTCAATTCCTCACTCTCCGGCTTTAAACTACAGGAACAGCTCCTCTCCTTTCGCACGGCTCATGCCAGTTTCAACCCACTCCTACCCCCACTCATCCCCCTATAGCACTTTTATCCCTCCCTCGGCGCGCCCAGTATTCCTCCCAACTGTCTCTTGCTCCACCCCACTCCCGTGCCCTTCCTTCCTCTCTCCTTCATGGCAGGGCTACGGTGTCACGCACTTCTTACTCATTTGCATTCGAACTCGGGAGTTGCCCTCCCTCCCACCCTCTATTTTTTCCCTCACCTGCGACCCCTACCTTCCCACCACAGACCCCCTCTCCCCCCTCACCCTTCACCACACGTATATCCTATCCTACTCCCACCCATCTCCCTCTTAACCCGTCCCTCCCCGCTCAGACCTCGTCTTTCTCCCCTCCCCCTCACCAACACCTTTCCGTCTCTTCCCTCGCCTTACACTGTAATTCCATTACCAATTTAATGAATCGGGAGAGGTTCTGCCGCTCCGCCCCCCTTCATACGCCGCCGCCGACGCCTACACCTCATCACACTACGTACCCCGCCCGCCTCGCTCTCTCTTATTTCTCTCGCATCCATCTTAATTCACTCCATCTCCTTCCGCGTTCCCACCTCTATCCTGTCCTTCCTCTCGCTGCATTCCTTCCTCCCTCTTCCACGTTTCTTATCGCGCCCACGTTTCGCTCGCATCGGTTGCAAATAGACTGATCTTAATCTACATGTACGTATTACCCTGCAAGCCACAAACGGGGGTGTTTGGCATTGGGTTAATCATCTCATACTATACTGCTTCACGCACTGATTTCTTTCCTCGTGGTAGTCGTCCAACTTCCACGCTTCTTACCACACCACATTTTGCTTGCATCAGCTGCAATTAGACTGATCTGCATCTACATGTACATGGGCATTTCCATGAAAATGTCAACTTTTTCTCTTAAATTAACATTTAGGCTGGAAATATTTTATCTTGATAAATCACAAGGTAAATGTTTGAATTTTATGAAATCAGTGTTTGAAACACTATTCGGAGTGTTATTAAAAGTTTTCAAATTATACTTCGATTCACAGAGTTTTGAAGATGTTTGAAATCATTACATTTAGGAGGTTGACCTGGCAGTAATTCCGTCACATTTTAATTTTGGGCATATTTAGAAGGCATTTAGATAATTAATTTTGTTTCTGTATATGAAAATCACCTTCATTAATTTTCTTTGATCATGCAGAGCTGGAAGTTTTGCAATTTTTTTGCATGTTACAATTTTAATGAAATATTCTATTGCACAGTTTTCTCGAAAGGTAATTCCGTCACAAATGGAATTACTCACATATTACCCTGCAAGCCACCAGTAGGGGTGTTTGGCAGTAGGTGAACCATTGCCTTCTATCCTTCCTCTAGCTGTATTCTTTCCTCTCGGTAGTCCTCCCTCTTCCACGTTTCTTATCGCGCCCACGTTTCGCCTGCTTCAGCTGCAATAAGAGTGATCTATATCTACATGTACACATGACGCTGCAGGCCACCAACAGAGGTGCTTGGCAGTAGTTGAACTATCACCCTCTGTCCTGCCTCTCACTGTATTCCTTCCTCGCGGTACTCATCCCTCTTCCGCGTTTCTTATCACTCCCTCATTTCGCCAGAATCACCTACAAGTTCAGTGCGATCTCGATAATCCGACATATATGCAGTCGTGGCATAACCGGATTATCGAAAACGGCGGATTATTGGAAACGTATAGGAAACATACCCAATTCAAAAAAGATTTTTCAGTTAAAACTTACAATTAAATACATATAGTGACGCCAGCTCTATCTACTGCTTAGGGTGTGAGTCAAGGTAGATAACCAATTTAATAGTGACGATTATGGTCGATACCGGCTGAATAAACTCTGGACACCACTGTGAATCTGCAAAGAACATTTCTTTTCCCGATTCAATGGGTCATGTAACCAAAACTATATGCAAATTTTGAGCTGGGGAACACCTACATACATAATAATAAAACAAATACTTACAAACTATCGAAATATACTTCATCTAAAACTGACGAAATTATACGAGCCGAATGGAGGTCGCCATCTCTGCACGCACAATTAATATACGTGTCGGATTACCGCGTGGTCGGATTACATAGACGAAGATCGATCTACATCTACATGTAAATATTGCTCTGCAAGCCACCAACAGGGGTGGTTGGCAGTGGGTGGATCATCACCAACATGCACCCTAGGCACTTTACTTACACGAACATGCACAGCGCAAAATGTTCTTATGATACATAAGCCTTGAGATCAATATGTATCCTACTTA
The DNA here is from genome assembly GCF_921293095.1 of Ischnura elegans. Classification (NCBI taxonomy): domain Eukaryota; kingdom Metazoa; phylum Arthropoda; class Insecta; order Odonata; family Coenagrionidae; genus Ischnura; species Ischnura elegans. The sequence continues at coordinate 31,332,909 of NC_060250.1, read as the reverse complement.
TGAAGGTATCTTATCTATCTATCTATGAAGATAGAACATGATGTTAGAAGTACTGGAAAATTTCAGAAAAATGCATTAAAGAATACATAAGTTATTAAACTACACTATCAGTCTGCTAACCTATTTCTAAGTCCTAACGCTACCGATGTTCCGTGAAACCGAGCGTCTCTTTATATGGATGATGTAGGTTCCTTGAAGTTGCCCTTGCGGGTAAAATGGTCGTACCAATTAAATTGGTCTCTGTTTTTCCAAAGTGTAAGCTGTTTTAAAATTTTAAAACGGAGGAAAATTTCCACCAAGTTATGCCTGGGAATCTTGACTTCATCTTCTATTTTTGAATATTTGTTCTGCATTCCGTATCATTATTTTTTTTCAGTATTCTTTTAATACTCTTGGAATTATGCGTACGGCTCATCACTTTAATACACTCTATCTCCTTCCGCGCCTCTATTTCACTACTATTTTCCTTGCTTCCGTCCTCTCTTCCTCATGTCTTATCACATTTCGTTTGCATCACTTGCACGCTGACTGCCGTTTTTTCACCGAAGGCAGAACTTTATTTGCTTCACACTATGTGATAGTTTCATTGTCAAGTTCCGTCGTCGGCTGTTCAATACATCAGTTGAAAACGTATTCATCATCACTCTCATTAAATTTTCTTTGCTCGCTTTCATTTTGTAAATTCTCTTATATGATTTGACATAGATATTTACTTGAAGGGAAGGTGGAACTTCTCCATCATGAATAAAATGTAAAACATTTAGGATAATCTTCAAAAAGTAGGATATGCTGCAGAAGTGTCTTTCTTTTGTCAGCTCACAGCAATCAAAGTCGTGATATCTATCGAATATAATCATTTAGCACTCTTGAACAATTTAATGCAGCCTTAAATTTGCAGTGTGGTCAGTAATAAACGGATCTATTACACGACAATGAGGGAATCAAGATTCATGTTATCAAGCCTTAAATCGTATTGCTTTCAGCTCGAAGCTGGATGTTTTTGGATAAAAAATAAAATGAAATGAAAAATATAGGCTATAGAAACTCATACTCATAGAGACATCCTAGTAATGAAATTATCTATTACAAAATATATCATGTTTTTTATATTTTTAATATGAAATGATAGCAACTTTAGAGGATTATCCCATAGTTTTCGGAGTCAAGGAAGGCTTAACTATGCGTCAGGAAAAAAGAAATAGCGCATATTATTTTTAGTTACCAAGGGGCGTAAACGTGTATAGCTACTTTTTGCAGTGAAGATAGGGAGAAAATAAACTGAAGGAAAACTTAAGCGGCAGAGAAAGTTACATGTACAAGGAATGAAAGGATGGCGGAATTGTCCCCTAATTGTATGAGGAGAGGTAATGGCTATTTAAGTGGAGTAGTTCGGGGATATGGACTGCACGCATACTAGAGGATACTTAGGAACGGGGCGGGGATATCAGGTAGACGGGAAAGTGGTAGGATGGATGGCATAATATTGACGTATGCCTTGTGATAAAGTGAAGAAAAAAATGCTATCAGAAAATGAGAATGTTTATCTATGAAAACCCTCCTCAACAGGTAGATAATCTCTTACAATAAACTGATTCCGTCTAGTTGGAAGTGAATATATGCAACGTGTTAAAAACACGCGACAGTGATGAAATTTCTCACCTTTTTGTCCCTCATGTCGTGTTTTCTCTCATTTTGTGAGAAGTGCCTTGTAAAGTCTTACGCCATTCACTACTCCTCCGCTATTCCTCTCACTCCTTGTCAGTAATTTGCCTCATCCATCGTCTGTGTATAGCGTCACCGCTTCCTCCCCCGTCGCCTTCATATTCTCTCCATCTTTGTTTATCTGTTCCTTGTCGTCTCCTGGTACACTCTCATCAACTTCCCTTCTCTTGTCCTTCATCCACTACCATGGTGCATAAATCCGCATCCAGCGTCTATGGCCCCCTTTATTTTCATCCTCACAATACCCCCTTTGATCACACTTTATCCTCTCTGATCCCAAGGAAGAAAACACTTGAGCCTCTCTTTTTTGAGTGAAAATGCTACATGTGCGTCGGATGAATGTTCACCTACATCTACATATTTCCCTATGAGCTGCCTCTAGGGTGTTTGGCAGGGGGTGGCATATCACCAGTATGCAGCATGCAAGAGGAGTCCCCATATGCACGCCACATGGCCATAAAAATATTACGCATAATGCAAAAAATTTACGTTCACATTCACACAAAGCAAAACTTGCCAACGGTTAGTGATTCCTATTGTAGCCTCCATGCATGGTGAGAGCAGTGGAAACAGATAAACTTGCAATGAGTCGTCCTGGCAGTGATATCATTAGCTTTATTAATCGAGACAACGCTAATATTTCTGTGTGTACGACGAAAGAATGACAATTTAAAATATTTCATGTGATGAAGGGAGGGAATTCTGGCGGGTCACAAGTAGATGATTTTTTTCAACAGCAGCGTGCAATGGTTGTAGTACTCATTTATGAATCACCTTATTAAGAATATTGATAATGTTGCTACCGATGAAATTTCGTAGTATGAAGTGAAAATTCAATTCCATGACAATCATATAGGTGCTTGTAACGTTAAAAGTAATAGTTACGGAAGCTAAATCTTTTTCCCATACTGAATGCCTCTCTTGAGCGTCTCACGAAGTTTCCTGGTGTTTACCCCATTTTTCTAGCCATATTTTACTTGTCTTTTTAATTTTTCCTTTGCTACATTTAATCATGCTATTATTAACTGTTTTAATTAGTTGCTTACTCCTTGCTTTTCTCAGTGTCTCAGTGGGTCCACTTAATTCAGCCGACATGGAAACATCATTTAATTTGAGTGGTTAGTAGAAAATATGGGTGTAGGGTTAAGTGGAGGGATAGGTTGGCAGCCCCCTGGTGAGTAGCGAGAAAGGGAGGAACTTAAAGAGCGGGAAATAAGAGCAAGCATGAGAGTGTAATTTTATTTATTGTAAAAAAAATCCATTAGGTGTCCTTCAAATGGCCATTCTCTTGAGAATGATGGCGCAAAATTCAAGGTACTTCTTTTGTGATGAGTCAACAAAAGCATGTTGAAAATGAGTGTAATCTCATTTTTGTGTGTCATAACTGCTGTGTCCACTGTCCAGGCCTAATACCTATATGACAGTATCGCGTACTGGATACCACAGAAATTAACCCGCCTGAAACTAATCTAGAAAATTCCATTGTTTATAGCGCGATGTCCATATCATTCCTAGGACTATTTTATCTCACATTATTTGATGATTTTATTGACGGTAATTATTGATAATGCGAAATAATCTTTTGCTTTTGCTACATGCCTTAAGAAATATTTAGGTGCATAATTTTCCTTAATGTCTGGACTGCGTGATTTTTTGGGAACTGATGGCTTAGCAATCCTGGAGTGTGAAGTTTGAGAGCGTTCAATAGATGGAAAAAATCGTTAAAATACGTTTTTCGTAATATTTCACGTATTTATCCTCAATGCTTAACTGAATTTATTGATCATTTTTTTTAGCCCCATATAATGCTGCTATTTTTAGAGTTTCAATGAAGTTGATATTAAGGCGACTTTTTAATTTGAATCTTCACTTCAGAATGGCTATTCTGATCTATCCGTCATATTGTTTCGGTCAGTCTTTTGGACGTGCGCCTCCGACTTAAAACTCCTGGACGTACTTTAATTACTGTACGCTGCCTAAATGGGTGCATTTTCATCCGAGAGTGGCCAATTGACTCGCAAAGCTCACATTCCATTCTATGTCGAAGTTCTCTCCGTCAAAAGGCGCAGAAAGAGAAAAAAAAGGACAGTGACAGAGAGCACATGTAACAACGCCCGGTCCTCTGAAAAACGATTTACTTCAAAAGGATTTGACGGGAGACGTCCTTTTTGCGGTCCATCGTTCTTTTTCTTCCTTTATCGCACCTCTATTCCCTCTTTGACCGGATTTTCGTCATTTCTCGTCAGGTTCCATAAAAAAAGGGGTGTGGGATAATAAAAAAGTTGTGTCGAATAAAAAAAAAATGCTTGTTGCTAGAAAAAGGAAGTACTTTAAAAGCGTTTTTATGTATTCAGGTTTATAATCATGAGGGGTAGATCCTATTTTACGTGTTTGTAAAACTCTTTTTCACACTAGATTGATGGGAAGAGTGCCTCCGGAAGTTTTGTCAAAACAATTTAAAAAATAGAATTCACGGTCCGCAGTCAACATTTTACCCTTTCTCGAAAACTTAGGATGACATTGTTTGCAGTCAGTGATTAGAATACCGCGTATTATTAAGTGATGAAATGCTGCAATTATAAAATTAAATTATTTGGGATACTGGCACTTGATTGATATTAATCTAATTATTTTCTTTGATTTTAATTGAAAAAAATGATGAATTTCTGCGTAATTGATTCACATGCCCTCGTAAACAGTCTTTGTTACTAAAAGTAGTTTCCCATCACAGTATCGCAGGTATTGAATACTGATAAGGAATTTTATCTTGTCCATTTTTTCTCGTGCGCCTTAGTACATGTATTTTTCAAAGTTATGTTTCCTAGTTGATTCATATAGTTGCTTTTTCTTGCCAGTTATTTATACCTATCAATGTCGCAGAATGAGATCACGTAGGTACACCCGTTTCTTTTCTTTTCTTGATAGCTTATGTGTGCACATTGAAAACAATTTAATAGACTGAACATTCTATGAAATTAAGAGAAGGATATCGATGAACTAATAGGCTTTTTCATGGCAATGATAGTTTCGTTTGTTTTTCGCGAATGGCTTGTTGTTATTCAGGTTTTTATTTACAGCAGCTTGCAGCATTAAATGTTAATAAAAACGTTTACCTACTTCTTCACGCGCAGCTTAACGAGAAATAGATTTTATAATAAAATGCATTGTGTATAGCGTGAAAGAATTCCCCCTTATTACTCCCTAATGTGCTTCTGATTTTTAATGTGCTTATGTCTGTTTTTCACCAATTTCTAGCTTTCTCGTCTGTACCATAGAGGTATTTGATAAATTCCTAATTCCATATTATTTATTGTTATTTTTTGATATGTTGTTAGTTTTATCACCCATGTCGTTGAGTGAAACCTTTGCATTATTGTACAGCTAACTAATGATCATCTGGAAGCTTAACTAAAATGAGCTTATCATTGACTGCATTAGGATATGATCCTACTCTTCTGCATTCCCATTTTATTAGTGGAAGACGTGATGACGAAATTTCCTATAACTTATAGGTATTTTTCCCATCAATGCTACAGGCGATAACACTTTGGAAGGGAGGAAATCTTATAAGACTTATTAATGCATAAGAAATTCCTAGCCCATTCTGGTTATGGAATTTAATGGATTTCACAGGCACTGCCATTTATACAAGGAAAATTCAACCTCCGCTTTTGAGTATAAATGTTCTCAAGTAAAGTCTCAAGGTGTTTATCTTCAATAAAAAATGATTTAAAGAGTATTTATATTCAATTTCCATATGTTTTCGTATTAAATTTATTTTTCTAATCACTTATTTACTTTATGTAACTTCTCATAAAGACCAAAATTTCTTGGGAGCTCTAACACATCTTCTTTTCTTTCAGGTGAGTCCTCCAAGGTGTCATGAGATAAGTTGGGCATTTTTGCACTGCTGGTGGGCCACGTAAGTGCACAAACGATTTTAAATTTAGAGTAGCACTAATCTGCGTGTGCAGAACTAGTCTAAATGTGTTGTTTGCCTTAGAATCATAACTCATAAGGTCAGCGTAAACTCAATATATCCAAGAAAAGGGTTATTTCTATAAACCGAGCAGCCTTTCTTCAAAGGTTTTCGTATTGAGGACACTATTAATTTTTTCGTGCTCTCGGCTGAATTTTATATATTTCTGTACACGTAACAATATCGCTATCAACTAATGACTTATGGATATTGTTAATTCCATACTTGACCGATATGCTATTTGTTGCGTTTATTTATCCTTATATTATATACCTATAGGCTAATAATAATATCATTAAGTAACACTGGTAAATATTTTCTGGAACGGACTAAGATATCTACCTTATACGGACTACGATATCTACGACTTCGGGCTTCGTTCTTTTTCTCCGCGTTCTCCGTGCAAGATCCATAATTTATATCTGCCAAATCAAGCTCTTTTTCTGACGCAATGAATTGCATCGCAGCTGGAATTGATCGTTTTTGGGAAATGTCTAAATATTTATTGGAAATGTCTACTTAAAAAGTTTTCCCATGATATTAGATTGGTTTCCTGGACATATTTTCAGCTTGAGCCGCTCTGATCGTATCGTGTATTCAACAGTTAGATTAGGAATTGGCGCCACCTCATCATCTTTCCTACTGCTGCTTATTGCTCTCGTGTCTTGCTTGCTCGGGAGGTTGATACGTAAAAAGTAGTAGAAGTGATCTGGTAACTTTGGGGAAAATCGAACTGCAGTGCAGATTTTGTGAAAGTCTCACAGTGAAATAAACGTTCTCGGTTCGGATTATGCACCATTTGAGTGTGGGACGTGATTTTCAGAAGATCTGTTGAGATCGTGGGAGTGTTGGAACACACCAAAAAAGACCAGTCCATTTATATGCGCATAGTTGGCTGGCGGAGCAAATTCCAGCGCCTTCAAGGCTTGAGTCATCTCTTCTTCCCCCTCCTGCATCCCATTGCCACCAGTTGCTGCCGCTGCTGCAGTAGCCACACCGTGCCAAACTCGCATTCGGAGAAGGTATTTGCGCCGTATTATATCTTGGGATACCCAATTTCCCCAAGATTTACGTCTCAATCGGATGTCTCACGGGGTAATCGCGGAGCAGTTCCATTGTAATGGTCGATGAAAGGACGCGAACGAGAACAATCCTCGGATTCGGGCAAAATGCGCTCATTACGTACGCTATTGGTCTCTCAACACTCCCTCGCGACGGAAACTGCTGCTCCCGAGTCGCTCTAACTCCGTTTTTGATGCCAAATATTATTACCTCTCCCCTCATGATTATGGTTTGGTAAGTCGATTTGTTTTGGATCATTAATGCATTTAATGAAATGCTATATCTATTCATTATCATTATATCGTTCAAAATACTTAATCTTCAGCTTCTATGATAACAGCTTTATCATTTTCATGCTTCGTAAAATGATTTTCGTTTCAAATCTATGCATTAGGGTAATATTGTCAAAAAATTACTATAAGCACTCATTTCCGTTGTTTGTGGCCCTAAATTTGTTGCCACTAAGGCATTTGTATTTATTCAAAGTGATTAAATTGTTTTTTGCAAGAAGTGGAAATATGCCGAGTGGATGTGACAAATATAAATATAATTTAAGGACTGAGTAGTATTATATTTATAGTAGCAAACAGACCCAAGTTAACTTTATATGAACGAACTGTTTTCTTTATATGGGGCCAAAGATATTTAATTTACTGCCCACTAGAATTAAAAAAAAAGAAAACCTTGCATGTACTACTAAGACTTGCTGAAGACTGGCTCTTCTCACAATAAATAGTTGATAATTTATTTTGATGTTATTTATAGAAAACACTCATGTATCATTTACTGCATTTTATGTTTATTGGCATACATTTTGTTATTTGATGGTGGCTCAGTTCTGGTCCTATGACCTTGGAGACCACCTAAAGCTCCTTCTCTTATTTTTTTGTATAAAGATGCAATAAAAAAATTTAGGAGTAATAAATAATAATAATTATTATTATTTTATAAATTGCTCGAATTTACTGCATTAAATGTGTCATACCATCGGTATTAGGAAAGTTTCCATTTCGCTTTCGAGTTTAAATTTATCTTGCAAAATATTTAGCGCTGCTCGTATTTGATTCGCTTAATTTTTGCCTTTGTTCAGATGATGCCATAGCAGGAGTACCAAACTGTTTCTGCGACATGCTTCGTGTAAGTTAATGTTTTTTATAGCCATGATGGTGTGCAAAATTTAGGTTTTATATCGTCATTAAGGCATGTTGAAATTGCCAGCTATTCTCCCTAGAATCAAAAAATGCACATATGGATACGCAAGCTGAAAACATAAATGCCTCAATTTGAATTGAAAATAGTCACATGAAAGTAGCTGTTCTCCGGCTGTGCAGTGGATACCGTCGTTCTAAACCAAGTGTATTGCATTATGAGGGTATTCTAAACATTCGATAATGAAATAATTGCAATGACAACTACTTATTGCAACCACTAAATATTGTCACGAGTGCATGTTAATAGCCATGCAATTTATTTTTTGGCACGATTATGCAGAAGGGAGTAAGCTTTACTGTTTCCTTTTAAATATTTACCAGAATTGTAAACTGCAAACGCCTTAAATCAAAATAAGTATAGCAAAATAAATGTTCGCAAACTTTTAGGATGGGAAATATTTCTTAATACGAGAATATTTCTCGTATTTTTTGAATGGTATCGATAGGTGGTATTTCTTCCCTGCACTACGCAGCAGGTATTTCATGTCGTTTTTAAACCTTTCAGTGTAATGCTTCTGCGTCCCAAGTATATTTTATTCTAATCTGCTCGGAAATATTTCCCCTCCCATATGGTTCTTCCATTATCTCGATTCGAACGACCTTTTTCACCCCCGCGTCACCCAGTAGGCGTAGGTACGTGAGGATCGCCGCTATCTTCCACTCTGGCGCATCCTTTTCCCCGTTTCTTATTATAATCCATTTCATTCCTTCGCCGCATTATGGACGGGGTAGGGGAAAAGCTTTTCGTGAGGACGACCGATCCTACAGGAATCGCATCGCAAACGGCGTTCAGGGCATGGGAGCAACAAGAGTCGAAGGAATGAAGTGCAATAATCCGTCCTTTGATGATGATAATAATAAAAATAGTAATAATAATAATATCATATATTTCGTAGGCACTGGGGCCCGTGAGAAAATAAAAGTACAGCTTTCTACATTTCCAACTAGGTAGATAAATAGAAGTAAAAAATTAAATAAATATAATTACTGACAAATGCAATCAGTGCATGTCACCAAGAGCAAGAAAAAAAACTTGACAATATTTTCAACAAAAAAATAAATAATCGCACTTAGATATAACATACTAATTACAAGAATTTAAGGTGATAATACGCTATGACAATTATGTTAAACAAACATTTTTTAAAGAAACCATAACATTAGGATAACCCTGTGCTTAGTACAATTCTAACTTTAGTTGACCATTTATTCACATGTGTATCAATAAAAATTACAATAATAATAAGAATTAGGTGAAGCATGAATATAAACAAAAGAAATTCAACTTGTGATGTTAGTGTGGGGTTTAGATCGTTCTGTGGTTAGTGTTCCAAGAGATTCAAATCATAGTGGGGAAAATAGTTTCCTGATCCGTGATGAAGTTATACCCGCGATCGATAGATAAAAATAAGAGCAATAAATATGGGAAGTAAAGATAAGAAATGAATTATTGGGATATCGTCTGTTTTATTCGAGGATTGCTTTCAAAATCATTTTATTTTGATCCTGCTAAGGAAATAATGCATGATGGCCTGATGAAGACAATCGCCGAAGGACAGGTGGAAGGCAAGAATGGAAAAGGAAGACCTCGAACAAAATATATGGAACAAGTAAAGAGAGATGTGAAAGAGAAGAAATACGTAGGAGTGAAAAGATTAGCTGATAGGAGAACTGAGTGGAGAGCTGCGTCAAACCAATCCTAGGATTGTTGACCAGTGATGATGATGATGATGAAGGAAATAATGAATGCAATTCTAAAATCTTCACTGGTATTTAATAAAATAACTTTGTGGGCTCTCACAGTTATCAGTTATTGTATTATGGAATGAGGTGAAAAGAAGAGTTGTTAGGATCATCCCTGTGGCTAAGGTTTATCGAGTTCAAATACCAGTGGCTTAAGTGGCTGAATCCGACACTTTTAGGATCTTCCTCTGTCCACTCCGAGAACTGAACTGGGGATCGGGTTGGTGTGGTGGCTAGTATGTTGGCTCTCCACCTCGTCGGCTCGGGTTCAAATCCCGGCGATGGCAGAGAATTTTCAGAGACTGCCCGATCCCTGCTTGAATGCTATGTGGAGGACATTTCAAGCGAAACACTCCGTTCGTCGGATGGTACGTACTTATGTTAAGCCGTGGTCCCCTTGGCGCCTTTCGTTAAGGCTAATGCCGACGCCGGGTTTCTCTCCACCCTTCCTTACCTACCTTTCTGTCATGACGCAAATGATCTAAACTGTTGGTCGCATCCTCCAAATGCCGAGAGCTGAACTGCGTCGGATTGGGCGTCAATAGGTGATTCCCGAGTTGCCGTCCAACGTCAGGAGCTAATTCTGGTGGCAGACCTCTACCATTTATCCTACTACTATTTTCTTAAACGTGTCCTCTCCGTTCAACTTCTCCTATGCGTGCTTCTGGTAGGTACTTAGATTAACATAACGATAACGAGAGATTAGACTCTATTAATTCAGCTTTGTGCTATCTTGGTCTCGGTCTATTCGCAATAAGTCGTGATATGTCGCGTTTAGGTGTTATTTAAGTTTCGCAGACTTGCTATTTCATGTGATTGCATGATTTAAACAGAATGCGACGCAGTAAATTGAGCGGCCGAGATGAATAGTTCGGCAGTGCTCGTAATGATGATATGGGATTCCCTCTAATGAAGCCTTCCAGTCTTCCCAGGTTAAAGTTCCGTACACGTGAAATTTGTAGCAATACAGTATTCGGCAATCGCAGAAAGAGCTGTAAGCGACGAATACCTCGTCTGTGGCGACTGGCGGTTCTTGAGAGATCCATCGTCGAAGATAGCATTTTAGCGTTAAAAGCAAGTTTGTGCAACAAAAATTTGGGCTTCATTGGCTCACGCAACGATAAAACAGTACATCCTTGAGGAATAGTTGGCATTGCACCTGTTTCACCAAAAGATTTAGCTAGATTGTTTTGTGTGGCAAGGTTTTTCATTAACATTATATTGCCTCCAAGGATTCATATGATGCATTATTAATCATTTCAAATCATACGGAATGATTAACGTCATTATGCCATTTGTGGTTAGTTTCAGAGTCATTTTATTCGTTAAGGCTGGTAGGGAAAAATAGCCACTTGAGGAAATATAAACGCTTAATACATCTCTCATTGGAATCACTGCTTAAATAAATAAACAAATTTATTTGAAAGTCTTGTATTTATAACTTATTTGTATTGGAATAACTTAATGATATCGTAACTAACATAAATACTATTTGGGCTGCAAGTGAAATATTTTTCTATATTAAATATATGGACTGCAAATTGGTATCCTGTGTTCTGAAAGATACTTTGATATTATGAAAATTTATGTTCCGTGATACGTACAAACGCGTAGGTTTAAACATTTAGATGGCAATTATACGGCGCCGATATTACTTCGAATAGAAGTAAAATGATAGACCTTAGCGCGAAAATAGTAGATAAAAATTAGGAAATTAACAAATTTTATTCCGCATAAGGCCGGCCAAATTGAATGTGATTATCACTCTATTTAAGTTTGATTGCAACATAGGCGGGCTTAGACAATGACGAGGTGAAATCGCTGAGAATGACCAGTATGTGTGACGTACAAATGCTGAGCACGGATCCTTATGTATTTTTTTGGCCTTGACATTTTCTTTCCTTTTCCCTGCATCCTTCGTTACTTCATCACCCTGTCAAACCCTGCCTCAGCACCTTCCAACTTCTCCGTTCGTCTTTCCGTCGCTTTTTTGATCTCCAGGAAGAAATGCGCACAAAAAAATCGGAGAGCATCTTCCTGGCTGCCTCCTCGAACTTTTGACAACTTCTCCACGGCATTACAGCGGATGTGGCGCTATAAAAATACTGCTTGAATATCAGATCAGTTTTTACAAAGTAATCGATTTTATTCTTTTTCTGGTGGGTTATTGACCCTTTAAAATGCTCCCTGCATTTGGAAATGGTTTGATTTCAGTATGATGGCCAGTGTTTCCTCTTTTGAGAAAGTAATCGACGTCTTTCTATGAGTTTGTATTGTGAAATAGGAATGTTTATATACTGTGGTGCCAATAAAATTCATTCAATAAGCGCAGATGTTCTTTTTTTCGAAGATCTTCTCGGCGTTGATAAGATTATCTCAGCATTATTTTCGGGTCATAACCGTGTCACCGCGTTTGCTTTTGTCGACCACTGTTTCGACCTGATGACATGGACTGCTATTTCAGCGATATTGTTGTCAACAAAAGCCAACGAACGCGTTCCGAACCCAAAGAAAATGCAAATATCAGTCGTTTTTTGTTTGACGCATGTTGCAATGCCCTTTTAGGGACCGAAGTTATTATTCTATTCGGAATTTCACTGATTAGTGTTTTCGCTGTATTTTCATCAAGGACTACGGCGGGTGCTTCATTTGTGTCTCCTATTACTGATTTATGATATGTCATTCTTGTCGTGTCAAAGTAGGGTACATCATTCATAGTAGCATGCCTGCTATTGATAACTTTATTTAAATGACGCGTCTACGGTGAGAGAATGTGAAAAAATGGAGAATGCAAAATTCCTGGAAACATGAACTGCCTTACATCATTTTGATCAATTTGGTTATAGGCAATGATGCAACCATTTTGCGTATCAGTGGATAATCATCGATATATTTTGTGAATTATCGTAGGTGCAGGATGAATGAAGTCATTGAATTATATTTTGTAACTTTTGAATGTAAATGCAATTATAAATTTTAATACATAGGTACCGTAAAAAAGAGCTAAGACGTTTGGTTATAAATAGTATAGCAGCTGCTACGAACTTATTCGAAAAATTGGCAAAGCTGCTTTTAAAGAAAATAATTAATTCCTTAGTTTACAATGAGAAACTCTATTACCAAATTCTGTTTGACACATTTGCGAACTAATTCACTAAAAAAACAAGGAAATTTTCGTTAGAATTTGAAAAAGTTTTTTTCTATTCGATTGATACAATTTATATTATTCCTTCGGAGATGGCTCTCTATTCAAATTTTTTTTATCTTCTTGAAATTATTTTCCTCTAATCTTCGTTCTCAGTATGAGATTAGTCTTAAAATGTTTTTATTTTGCATCGAGGATGTGACGGAAGTATTATTGCTTCATTGCAGCGGTTTCACCCTTGAAAAACTTTTCCTCTAACTCAAAGGTATGCTCATTTTTCCAAGGGGAAAAATAAAAGGTCATCTAACGAAAAACTTTTGTTTTGATAGGATCATGAATAATTTCCGAACTCTGATTATGAAATGATATTTATCAACGGCAGTAAATCTGGATCCAAGTTCCATCTCAATCCCCATACTGATGGGTATTAAAACTTGGACAAAGTTTGCTTCGAAGACGGTAGCCCATGAAAGCACTCATTCATGAGTTAGTTATATACCATAGCAGTTGAATAAAAGGGTAGAAGTGAGATGGATTTCAGGTTATAAATATATGTTATGATATTTAATCACAATTTGTGCGATGCGTGATTTTCGTAATGCTTGCATTTTTGTCCCTTTCAATAAAATTTAGATTTACTGGTAGAGTTGCGGTGTTAGATAAACCACTATTAGTGTCATGTTATGATGATAATATTACTTTCGTACCGCAGGAATACCTAATGCTTATAAATTTTCGTTTTACATGAAATACGTTTTTTCTGAATTAGTGGGAAAAAAACTTCTTTTAGTTTCGTTCCAATATCTCTTACCATGAAGACGAGGTACCTACTACTTGCGTCGTCAGTGGTTATTCAGGGTGTACCTCTGGGAGTTTTGACGAAAAAAATTACTCATTTTGCTTACGGAACAAGGTCTACAATAAGTATTGACTGGAACATGAAGTAAATGTCTAGTGATAGTAATTAATGAGAAAGGGATATTATAATAATTTGTATCATGCTTGGCTCTCGACGTGTTTGTATTATTTTATAGATACGGTAGTTTTAATTTTTTGTATGCTTGAAGGGCTTGAACCAACGGGGTTTTCTTAATACAGCACCAGTAAAATATTTGTGCGGAGGGGCTAAGTTTCATTTTGTTAAATAATAAATGTACGTCTGAGTAATAAAGCACGTAAATTTTATTTGAATTAGCGAGAGGAAGCACCTTTTGAATTTCATTTCAGAATGAAGGCGAGAAACATTCTAGGTACATGTCGCTAGTGGTTTTCTAACTCCTAGCCTAATGGGAAAAATTGACAGAATTACATGCAAAACTAATATACTACCTCAATTTGCGTAAAAATGCCTTTGATGATAACTGATGTGCTAATGACGAGAATCGGAATTGATGATTAATAAGAAGGGGGATGATGATAAGTGGTATATTGTATGTCTGATACGGTACTATATAAATATTTACTTGTAGCAATTCAGTTTTAGAAATATAGTACCAATGCCATATTTTAAAGGAAATGATTGATTTTATTGAATAATTAATAGCTCCACGTTTGAATTGAAAATGAAGTATTTATCATCTGAATAAGTGTGATAAAAAACTTCGAATTCGTTTCAGTATTAAGACGAAGCATTGCATACGTCGCAAGTGGTTTTCCGACGCCTAGCTCACGGGGCATGGGGCAGATTTAGACGAAAAAAAGATAAATCACTTCAACTTGCGTAACAAGGCCTTTAATGAAAACTGACGTGCAAAGGAAATGGAAGAAAGGTGGGGAGTAATTCAAATGAGAAGATGAGTAAAACTGGCACTGCGAGCGCGGTTTGTGTCTCGGATAATTTGGTGACGACGGCCGAATCAGGGGCGCGGGTCGAAGCGCGGAGTGGGGGATGAGGGGGGGGGGGGGTCTGGCGTCGCGGGTTTTAGAACAGGAGACGACAAGAATAGGATGCGCCGAGAGCGTGGAATTGGCTTAGGGACAAGGAGCACAAAGCTCTCCCCCACCAACCCTCCTTCATTGTCGTCCCTACCCGCCCAATTTTTCGGGAGATCTTTAAGTCATCGTCGGCTATCTCTGCTTCGCTGAAACGCGTAATGGGACAAATTTTGACGGGGGGGGGTTGGTAGGTAGTAGCGGAGGACGAGCAGAAAATTACAAGCCGAGTCCCGCGGGTGAGAAAGGATTGCTGCGGCGAGGGAATTTGCTTGTCTTGCTGATTGCAACCGGAATGAAGTCATCACGGAGTTCGAATTCTTCGTGTTCGAGACGGTGGTGGCCACGGGTGACGTTGAGGAGATTTAAAAATTGAGCTGGATGGATGCAGTTCGAAATTGCTTCCTTGGTTTGAGGAATCTCGGGAAATATGATTTCCCTCTACCTGAAACTTCATGAATTCCTGTTGATCCGCCCGATTCTATTATTACCTAATTAGCGTAATATTAAGGCTGCCAGTGTACATTGATGAGTATTTATTTAGTGAATCAAGTAGGACCTGGTTTCTGAGTTCGAAAGTTATCTGAAAATCAGGAATGGATTCGGTAACTATTTTTATGCAGTAACCAAGGAATGATAGAAAAGGGTATTTTTTTACTCTCACATTCATGGGTATATATATCTCCTCCCATTCCGCCTTTATTGCAGTATTCTACCGATTAAGGTAGGTTTCCATGGAGTACTAAAGAAGTGATCTGGGAGTCTCCCTTCCCTTCCAGCCCTACCTTCTTCAATTCACTGTAAGGCCTACTCCCTTTCAATCTATCTAAAAATCCTATTCTTTTCCTTCCCCTCCCTCGTTTCCCTAACATTCTACCCTCTAACACCATTTTCAACATCCCCTCTCCGCTGAATATTTGCTCAATCCATACCTTCTGTCTCCTCCGTACCTCATCTAAAAGCTGCCTCTCCTCACCCACCATATCCAGCAATTCCTCTTGCCTTTAACTGTGGTATAAAAATTATTCAATCAATGTTTTGTTCTCTACATCATTCTTTTTTTATATGTAAATCGAGCCGCAGATATCGGTATTTCAATTTTTCGGCAATGTGACTGAATGTTTTAATTTCCAAAACTTCACGTCGACATACGCCATGACATCTTTTATCCAATTCCAGACCTTTTACCAATACCCATACGTATTTGTAATTTTCGCTTCATGGTATTAATCATGTGTGTTTTACGTTGTTGAATCTCAGAACCAATGATGTAACACCTAGCCCTCATTGCATCCACGCAAATCCGTCGTGCGAGTCGGGTGAAGATTTTTATTCATTTTGAACTGATGACTCTCAGTGCAATACAAAATCAATGAGTATCATTTCACTTTGGAGTAAACTTCTTCTACAATTACTACTGTGAACATTTGTTTACCAAGTGAATGTTTTGGTGAAAAATTGACCTCTTAGACCTTTGCAATCCAGAGTGGTTTTTCGAGTATCGAAGCGACTTACCCTTAAAAAAAAAATCCGAAATTCGACGTTAGGAATTTGACAGACAGCTATTGTCGCATGCTTTGTACCCGCGGATAATTCAGTAATCTTGGCAAAGTGTTCACATTGAATAGCCAATTGGATGCACTGGATGCGTTCGGTTAAAAGCCACATGTTAGTAAACTGGTTTTGAGGCAGGGTATGATCAAAATGCCTTTTGGTGCAACTATCATTGCGTTTTTACATAATCAATACATTTTATACCGTAAACAGAATATCATAACATGTTTACAATCCTTTTCACCCTCTAGATAACGTTTATTTGTCAATGTTATCCTCTTTCTTTGCTGCAGTGAGGGCCAATTAACAAGTTATCTCAGGAGAAATAATGACTTTTTTAATAAACTAAAACTTGTATGTGCTAAGCTGTCATGTTCACTGTGTTCAACCTAAGACCGTCCAAGTATGGCAAACTTTAAACTTACTAAGAAGCCTCTTCAGGGAGCTTTGAAGAGAACAGAAAAATACGGAAAACTGATTGAAAAAATATAGAAGCAGTTAGAAACGAATCGCAGCACAAACGGATTGGTATAGATGAAAGGAAGAAATCGAGGGGAGTGAAAGAAAAGGAAGAGCTATTGGGCGAACGAGATGTGTAAGAGGAAAAGTGGGGTAGCCGGCTTAGGCTGCCATTCATTGGGACGTCAATTGCAGGAGGGTGGACGGCGTAAGCGATGTAGAAGGGGGTAGAGCGAATGTGTGTGGGAGCTACGCAGCAGAGGATAGGTTGGCATGTGGAGGACATTTCGGAGAGCCGACGTCCACAAGCTCGCATGCATCGCGAGCGGAAAACAAGTTCATCCTTCCCCAGACTTCCAAGCCTTGCTCTGCTTTCTTTTCTATCTCTTTGCCTCCAGGGCAACTGTTCTCTTCTACTTCGCGTTGCCCATAAAAATATTCCGTAGTGAAAAATCTTAAGGCCAAATAAAATTTTAAAAAATTAGTGAAATGATCATGTGAGTAGAAGTAAAACTAGATTTTCGTAGTATGGTACTACAAACTAGCTTTATGTAGGTGTTCTTCCAATATTATGTTGGAAAGAGGTATTTCTCTCGATTAACTATTGTACCTACCTGTGACGAAAAAGTTGCACCATTGGCTGAATGAAAAATCCATCCGTATTCATTGTAAGGCATAGAGGCTCTCAGAGCATTTCCGGGCAGTATTTTTGTTTGAATTGGTGAAGATAAGAATAAAATCGTTTCTGGCTTGATTTGGTGGAAGTTTGATACATCCATTATGAAAGAACACAAATAGTAACATCCTAACTTCCACTATGTTCACCTTGAAAATGACACAATGTTTGAAACCATGGTAAGTTGTTGAGTTTTGAAATTATAAAGTATGGAAATTACCATTTGTGTTCTTTCATCAAGGTGAATATAAGAATTGTATGAAGCAGAAAGATATGGAATGAATGCATGAAGAACCATTTTACTGACATTATAACATAGGTTTTTGAAATGCCTCTGTTTTGTATATATTCCGCATGAAAGATATTTTGGCCTATTCAAGTTACTGTTTTGTCAGTAGCTATTAAAAGATTTTACACCGTTAAATTAAGATCTTAAATTTTATTCCCCGTGTAATATTTTGCGAGAAAAATAATTTACAAAAATTACTGCGCTGGTCGGCAGCAAGCAACTTTGGCCAATTAGAAAAATAACTTGCGCAAAAAATGTTACACCCAGTTGCGGATATCACGTTTTGAAATTAGTTTTTTCTTATGAATTTGCAATTGTCTCAATGATTTAAAAGTAATTTAATGAGAGTTTAGATAGAGATGGCGTAGACATGCTTGAGTAACTATGGATGATGTGCTCATGTCTTGTGCTTAAATTTTTCTCCGCAATCTCTTTTTTCAGTTAAAAATTCAGCATTGATTAATTTTAGATTTAATGTAAAAATGTGACTTAAACATTTGGCTTAATTTCAGTACGATTAATCTCATGAAGACTAAATATCCATTGAAAATGAGGACAGCAAATTCTCCCTTGTGAATGAAAAAAACGACTGCAGGCACAAAAATTAATATGATGAAAAAGAAAGTAAATAATCGCATATGAAACAGGAGATGAGAGTAGAGTGTGGAGCGTTTTTTGAAGTGAGGAGTAAATATTGGTGGATGGGTGAGCTGATTAATTAATGCATTATCCAGGCAAAGAGAGGGTGCAGAGAGACTTGGAGGGGGTAGGAGAGAGGGGTAGGTGAAGGAAGGGGAGGTGAGCCGGTTGAGATGGTGACAGGACGTCGCGGACGTGAGGAGAGCGGGGAGAGAAATATCCGGGAGATGTGAGAGCCTTATCCGGAGTGGGTTCCGTTGTTGGGAAGGAGTGTGTGTACCTATTTTCCCTCTATTTTCACTCTCCGTCCGGTCCACCACCTCATCCCCGAGTCCTTCACAGTGCATTCCCCTCCCTCTTCAGCCTCCAGAAAAAAATCTTCACCCTCCCCCCATTCTTACCCCTCCCTTTATTTCTCTTTTCCCTCTGAACTTTCATATGCTTTTTTTATTCCCACGCTCTCTTCAGTACCCCTGCCTAATAGAAAAAAAAGAGTGAAGGCCGGTGACAAAAAAAAAGAAATCCTGTCGGAGAGTAAGGGGATGGTTCGGCGGCAGCGACGCGACGTGTCTCTTCCCTTCCTTCTCTCTTGAACCCCTCCCTTTTCTCTCACACTACTTGGGCAAGATGAAGCCAAAAATTCCGAAGAAAAAGCGTGCGTTGAGAGAGAAAAAAATGTGCTCTCGAGGAAGAAGAACAGGACGGGTTGTGTGTGTCTTCCGGAAGATGCAGTGCTTTAAAGGTGGGCTCATGCTGAGGGAAGTCCGTATTTTTTTTGAGTTCGAAAAAGAGGGGCTAACTCCCAATCCTTGGCTCGTCCCTCGTCTTCCAAAGGCGGCCAAGGGTCCAGCGGCCTTTTCTTTCCCTGCCGTCTCGACGCATTGCTGCCCGTGGATGAGTCGTCTTCTGCCTGCCGTCTTTAAAATAAATGGCGTGAGGATAGAGACAGTGAACGTCTCGAACCTGGTCTACTTCACTCGGCTGAGGATATCCTTTGTCTCATGATGAAGTGTGCTAAGAAATAGTTTTTTTGGTAGCAGTCGAATATTTTTTGGGAGTGTTTGTTATGCAATTTACCGTATGCTCCAGAATTTTTGGCTTTGAGGGACGACCGTTTACAGTCGCAGTTTTTAGCACTTTGGTTTACATAGAAGTGGAAGTGGATAACATGGAAAAGATAGCAGTTGAGCACTCAACTTGGTCCTTTCTTTTTCAGTGCTTTAGAAACCTACTCATACACTCATAGAATGCAATTAAGGAAAGGAAGAAGAGCTTTCTTCCTTTAATCAAATCTTTTGAAATATATGTATGGATGATATATTTACCATTTTACGCGATGTCATACTCTTTTACCTAGAATTCCCTTTTTGGATTATTCCTGAAATTCCTTGCGGCTATTTCAGTAGATCCCTTTTCAATTCATAATAAGGCCCACCCCTTTCATCCCATCTAAAAATCATATTTTCTTCCTAACCCTGCCACGTTTACCCAATATTCTTCCCTCTAACATTGTTTTCTAGCCCCATCCCTGCTCAAAACTCGTTCCATCGAAACCTTCTATTTTCTTTGTTTCTCATCTAGAAGCTACCTCTCCTCACCCACCTTCTGTAGAGCTTTGGCATTCCTCCTCCTTTCTGTCCACTTCAACTTTTCTGTTCTTCTCCAAATTATTAAGGGCCGATCTTTTTTATATACTCTTATAACCAGTTCTTGCAGCTTTACATCTGATTTCGCATCTATATCTTCACAGTCTACAGAATTGAATATTAATTAATTATGATGAAACTGAAGGTCCTCATTTTCTGGTAAAATACTTCTAACTTCTGGTTTCCTTTAAGTAAGAAAATAATACCCCTACCCTGATGGGATCAATATCAACTCTCTATTCAAACATTCTATTATTTTACGGAATGGAAATTGCTTGCCAAGGAAAGTGCTATTAATCATCTTTATATGAACATGGAGTGTATCCGATAGACCAGCAGTAGTTACTCATTATATGTGCGTGACTTAGTTCGTAAAATGGTGAAATGACTCCGAAGGGCCTAATTTTGCTGGCGTACGTGAATCATCAGTGGCGCAAATTAAAGTGAGTTATGTATGCTCACCATGCTTTCGAGTATCAGCACCGTAAGGCAAACATTCTTATCCAATTTCCTCTCCGCCGTGAAGAGAGTTATGAAAGCCTGAATTCGGTGGGAAGTCAAGATGATGCATATCGATTTCTCGAGAATCTCGTCTCGGAGTCTTACCCTTCCTTAATCTCATACCCATTTCTAGCTCTATATTCTCCTCTTATACACTTCTTTTAATTTTTTTTGTGTGACTGCTCCTTCATGAAGCTCAAATTTGTTTGGAACTGACGGGTCCTTGGGAAAACGTATTCTACCCTTCTAACTTCTTTTTGGAGTTGTTCTATCCGCTGTAGCTGCCTATCTAGTGCTTTTGTTAATCCTAACCTACCCGATAATACTTTACTTAAATGAGTCACTCCAAATATACCTGGTTCAGCTATGCCTTGTCATCCCTCCTTGATACCTTTACGAGTCAAAGTTCATTAAATTGCACCTAAAAATAGATTAGGCATTCATCTAGCAATTTTAGCTTTTATCCGTATATGTCTTACACCCATGGGTTTGTCCTCATTTGGCTTTTCCACGGGTCTTTCCTTAAGGGTAATTATTTGCTCAAACAATATTATTCCAGTTATTAGGATGAAATAGGGTCAGCTTATTTCATAAACTGGGATTCGTGCATAAGTTTACTTGTAAATTTATCATTTAAGGATAGAAAATGTTTTTCTGCCAATAGAATGCAAGATCATCGTATTAGTGTATCTTCATTTAATTTGCGTATAGTTTATGATTTTTGTACAATTCCAAGAATCATCCAATAAGGTAAGGGATTGAGTTACTTTTTAAAGTTCTAAGCTTATTCGCTGCCACAGTAAAATAATGAAGAATGATCTGTGCCCATGTGAAGTTGAAAATGTAATTGTAATATCAAGTCTTCTAGGTATCCCACGTACAATAGCTTTAATATGTTTAAATGAGCTTTATCCTTTCTTTCTTGAGAAGGTAATATTTTCCCGAGAAAACATGAAGGGTACCGCTATCTCAAGTGAATTAGCCCATAAAAATTTTGTGCGTCCCAATAATATTGCGTAGCGAGGAATCCTCCGTTTCTTGCACCGACACGTTTACCATCTTGAGCATACCATAGGCACAGTGATATGATCTTGTTATATGGTCTACTACGATATCATAAAAGTTTCTTTTGAGCATTTTATAGCTATTTATGAAGCCGTGGGAAGGAGGAATCCTGCATTGCGAAACCCTCGGACTCGAGAGATATTTGAGGGGGGAATAAAACGTGAGAACAGGATTAGGTACTCCTGCATGGCGAAGTGGCGAAATAAAAATTCTCATCGGTGTGAGTGGTCTCCATTCTCCCCTGACCATGCGAGCCGTGTGATTGCAGACGGCGTAAGGACATCATCCGAACGACTGCCATCGCTCACCGGGGTCGGTTCATGCTCGCGCTAGGTCAACCCCATGAGATATAGAATGGGGATATGGCTCACGCGGAGGCGAAGGAGGAGGTGGGGTGGTGCACGGAGCTACCGTGGCGGGAGGGATAGATGGAACTGCGGGAGGATTGGAACCTATACGCCCGGTCTCGAGACCTTTGGCGAATCATTCCGCCGCCCTAGGCTAAACAGGACGGAGGCTCTGTAATTTATACATTGACCTGCGATGGCGCATTGCCATCTGAGGCCAGGTGGTACAGCTGTACTGTAATTTCCCCGCTGTTTTGGCACATTTTCCCGGAATGCGGTGGGTCGGATATTCCGCTGTAGATTATACACCTCGCGATTTCTCTTGCTCTAGATTTGTGTGCGAGGTTGAACTCGCAGTCATTAACTTACGTGACCGTTATTTGCTAGTATAAATAGTGTTTATGACTTCAGCAATGTTTTTGCCATAAGGCTGTAGTATTTGAATTTTCATGGAATTTTAGGGGGTCTAATACAGTCCGCTGTAGATTATGCAACTTGCGATTTCTCTTGTTCTAGATTTGTGTACGTGATTGAACTCGCAGCCATTAACTTCCGTCGCCATCATTTACTGGTAAAACAAGCGGTTAAGACTTCAGCGGTGTTTAAGCCTAAAGGGTTTTCATTATAGAATTTCGCGCACTTTCGTGAAATTTAGTGGGTTTAATATTATGCTATACACATTATGATTTCTCTAACTTTATCCTTGCATGCTTGTTAAATTTGAAAAAATTGGGCAATGTCTACGTGCTTTAGAAGTCATTGATGTTATTTTCTGGTACATCCGGTCAGTGGCGCAGCAAGGATGGGTTTTGGGGGATTTAACCCCATCCTAAGCTCAGAGAATATTTTAAGTTTAACCCATATTACTTAATTGGATTAATATTACTTATAGAATACTGTAACGATGAATGAAATATCCCTCAGAAAGCCGTAAAACTCACCATTTAAAACCATTTACCTACAATATTTCCTGGGGTAGGGCCCCCGCAACTCTCGCTTACCTTGAATTACCCCTCAGAATTAGTTACGCCTAGAACCCCCTAGCCTTAATTCTTAGCTGCGCCCCTGCCACTGGTAGTTAAAGCTTTATCCCTCGTCTATAAATCCACTGGATAGAGCCCCTTCATGTTTACATTTTTTATTTCCTTGAATTCACCATATTTTGATTAGCTACGCAGTGTTTAGGAATGGCTACGAGTATGATTACGTTTATAGTACGGTGTTACGCTAAAACTAGATAAAGCGTTTCATCATCATCATCATCATCACTGGTCAACAATCCTAGGATTGGTTTGACGCAGCTCTCCACTCAGTTCTTCTATCAGCTAATCTTTTCACAACTACGTATTTCTTCTCTTTCACATCTCTCTTTACTTGTTCCATATATTTTGTTCGGGGTCTTCCTTTTCCATTCTTGCCATTCTTCTCTTTCTTAAATCGTTTATAGCAAAGATTTAATTTGAAAATTTTTATTTAAATTCCGTTAGTCACGTGGCGTCTATTTGACACCAGACTTCTTTTCTTTATCCAATCCATGTTTTTTATATTTGAACCACCGTTATTCCATGTATCTTGCAATTTTGTGCGACTCCTCTGACTCATGCTTCAGACGACCAACAATCACAAGACGACGCCCATTCCTCGGGTGCGCCCCTGGAATTCACACATTTAAAATTTTGAAACAATTATTTTTCACGGCCCTACCAGTAGGCACCATTCTGAAAAAGTTATTCGACTGCGGGTTTTGTTCGCCAGTTGTCTAATTTTAGAATGCGGTTTTCGTCAGCATATCCAAAAGAAAACTCAGGAAGTTCTAAATAAAGATATTTTGACAGAATATTTAAGGGATATCCTTCAAATTTAGATTTTAGATGCAAATTTGTAGGCTGGAAAACAGCCAGATGGTCTATTTCAGTGTATAGCATTCACGGTTTCGTAAAAAGGTAGATCCAACCAATTTGAGGAATTAACGCAAAAGTACGTTAGAAAACTAGTTAAGAAATTATGAAATAGTGACAGAGGCGCAAAGATGTGAAAAAATACATGTACGGTAACAATTTGGAAAATCAAACGGCAGCTCTCGCCCTAAGATACATGCGCAAAAGCTTGGCGATAACTTCAGTTTGGATTCAGGTTTTAGAAACATTGGCTTTTAGTGGCTAACGTGCATATTAAAGTAAAAATGCCATTTTATTATCATCAACGCACCGTAGTATCACCTTAAACCTGGTATTGCTATCTATTACAATTCTACAGAATATGGAGTGGATGTTGTAGAAACATTTTGCACCAACCACTACATTTCGAAAAATACCAGTTTCTGGCTATTAGTATTATAATGCTGAATTTAGCAGAAATCAGTGCCAAAGTTGTGCCCCTGGAAAATATTACCTGCTGTGAAAAACTTCGCAGAAGAAGTTATATTCTGGAATCTTTGACAAATGACTTTTTGAGAAAACATGAGAGGAGGACGTCACAAATAACCGCTCCACCATCAAAGTAGAGGAAAAGTACTATAAAATTTAATCAAATCGTGAATAAGGAGATGAATATTATATTCACATGTAGACAGCCAAAAGCTTCCCAAATGAGGTGAATATAACATAATGATGTTCCGCGACTCGAAAAAGGTGTTTCATAACTGGTAGAACCGTATCACAAAAATTGAATGCAAAATTCTAAAATTATATGCATTTAAAGAAAAAAATATAAGATACTGAGACGATAGCTATATTACTAAATTCAGAAATGTGTCCAAAAAAGGCGCATCAGGTATTTTATTTATTTTTACCTCCCAAGAAATATTATCCCAAATATTTACCGCATTCGTGATATTTAACTTTCTATTCAACGAAATTTTGCATTTAAATAAATTTTTGTTGCATTTACTCATTGAATTTAGCCATAGCTTAATGGGGTCTGTGAGATGCCACGCGACCTCTTGCATTCCAAAACGGAACACGTATGACGCAGTGTTAAGTGTGTAACGATAATATGTGCACTGTAACAAGATAAGTGAGATTAAATATCCTCAGGCTTTATTAGATTCGTGCCGTAGATTTCATTGGAAAAGAGATTAATTTTAATTGCTAAATGGGTGTCATATTTCCTATTCCTTCAGGTAGGATTAATTAAAAAAAGGCCTTAAAGAAATCATATTCTGAGCGTATAAATTTTTAATCATCATATTCTGACATTAATGTGCCGACCCTTGAATAATATAAAAATGGACGATTAGATGGCAATGAAAGAATAATAAGAATAAGAGAAGATTTTCATTCGCTTTTCTGGGATTTACACCGTCTCTATGCCCCACGGCTGCTGTAAAAAAAGTCGTAAACTTTATTCGATTTAAAACTTCGGTATAATATAACGGCATCGTTGGGTCCCTGTTTTACGACTTATATACATGTTAATTAATGCTCTTTTATGGAATCGTCGAAATTATGGAGTGTTTCATGTTAATTATTTGGAAACATAGTGTAGATGCATATCATAAAAACCGGCCAACTGTTCTCCTTAAAGGTCAGCGTACTTGAAAACATCACTCCAGGATTTTTAAAATATTATTTCTCACGGACATTTAGTAATCAAAAATAAGGAGACACATACTCCTTTACGATACAGAATGCTAAAATTATGAGAAAGGTTTATGACCTGCCGCTATAAGTGTAAATGATTTTTGTAATTGTTACAATACAAATAGTATCGTGCACATCTACTTGATGGATTTTACCTGCAAAAAGTGAAGGTTCTTCTGAAGCGAAAAGGTAGATATCACCTTAAAGAAGTTTTCACCATTGGTAAGTTATCGATATTGAATTGCTGACTTATTAGCTATTATTAAACTTCTTATAAATTAGTGAGCGACATGACAATGTAGAAAATTATCGTTGCGTGTAGTATAGCTCATATGCAAAAATTTATTTTCGGCGTAATCCAGTAAAACTAATTTCCCTATAATTATAAATTTTCCTTTGAATTTAGGCGTTTGCTCCCTTTTACCTCATATGCAGATGTCAAATTGTCTCTTTTTCGAATTTAGCACTTGGCGAAAGATTCAGGAAAAAATGCTAAGGTCGTGTTTGGGAAATATGGTAGTGTTATCCTCGTTATTCAGAGATACCGTTCATTCATGTATTCGTGTTTTATGGATCGAGTTTTTTACGTAAGAGATCTAGTTCCATCGGACTGTTCTAAAGAATTGAAAAAAGTGCATGAATTTGAATGTAATTACTTCAATTGATTTTTTGGTATGTACATTATTTTGATGCCACATTGTGACGCAAGTGAATGGTGGTTTCATGCTTCCAAAAAAGGCAAGAATAATTTTTCCTTAATGAATTGCACTTTATAGCCTATTTTACTAATATTTCAATGGGAATTTGATAATGTTTGCATATCGCTAAACAAGAAAAGTATGAGTCTCAAAATGCCTATAATGAAATGCTATTAAAAAAATTACTACATTATATTGCCCGTGAAATCCAATACGTTTAGTAGTAGAAACTGGAGTGTATTTTTTGATACTCTTGCATCATTTATAGTGTGGTAATTTTTTAATAGCATTTCATTATTGGCATTTTGAGACTCATACTTTTCTTGTTTAGCGATATGCAAACATTATCAAATTCCCATTGAAATATTAGTAAAATAGGCTATAAAGTGCAATTCATTAAGGAAAATTATTCTTGCCTTTTTTGGAAGCATGAAACCACCATTCACTTGCGTCACAATGTGACGTAAGATTCGGAAGAAGAAGAAAGAGAAGGTGTAGTGGTCTTCGTGAGGGAGAACCGGTGAAGTAAGGCTTACGATTCAAGGGAAGAGGGTTTATAAATACTGGATCGAGTTTCCGGAGAAGAGACGAAAGGTGAATTGCAGGGAAGCTGGGAGCTGACCCTTCGAGTTATGTGTTCGTGCCGCCGGTGTGCGAGATTTTTGTTGGAGATTTCCCGGCGATGGGTTTCAGAGACTGTTTGGAGGGAGAAGAAGGCGCTGATTGTTGGCGAAAAGGGGCGGAGAGTAGGTGTCATGGTTGCTTGTGTGCGTGGACAGGGCTGTGGAGAGTGGATTCCAGAATGAAGAAATAGTGCGAGACGTTAGGGAAGGGTGTGAAGTGTTAAGAAAAGGGGCGTGGCGCGTGTAAGCAGGAGATTGGGGAAGCCCGAGGGCCGTTTCTTTTCCTGCATCGGGTCGAAGGCTTCGCAGGGGGTCTTGCGAGAAAGGAAATGGGCCGCGGAAGCCCAGAATAAAAACGTGAGGAAGAGCGGAAGAGAAGTGATAAATCGTGACTCTTCTCTTTCTACCGGAGTGACAAATGCGTTATATATTTCTTGGCCAGTGGGTTGGTTGGTCTCTGTGAGGATAAGATGGAAGTTAGGGTTAGGGTGTGGAAGAATAAAATTTGTGTGTCTCAATAGAATGAGCTAAATGATGGTTACTCCTGCGGATGACTGATGTTTTCTGTTCCTTTTTCATTTTATCGCGTTTGTACATGATTTAAGACGTTTATTATTGGCTCGCGGAAGTTGTGAAATCAGTTCATGATTTAGTAAGCTTCACTATAACCTATGGTTTTGAGTTCAGTTTTCTTAGAAAGCATATCACCCTTTTCTGTTTGATAGATGCGTTTATGTGTACAACTGATGCACTCATTGAATCAATCTGACGGCGGGTTTGGAAAGGCGAGGGTATAGCTTAACTCAAGCATACATGCGTGTGATAATGTGCAATAATTGTTCTGAGAAATGAGAACATATAAAAATGTTAAGAAATGGATTTAAAAAATGATACTCATGGGTACGAGTTTTATGGTGCTCTTAACGTTTTCATAATAATCTCTGTATTAGTACGTGTAATAAATTAGCCACAAATTGTCAATGGGAAGGACGATTAAGGGCAACCATAACGAGCTTCTCTTGAACGATTCAATCAAAATCTGCCATGAAAGTATTTAGTTTTTTTTCCCTTGATGTAAGGTATGTCTTCATATTATTGACTTGCACTCGGCATTCCGGCTCACCCGATAAAAAATATCCACGTTAGTCAGATGGCGCACAAGCGGATCTGCCGTCGCACGAAGATCGATTTCTGATAATTATTTTGTTTACTTTTTTAACCTATGTAACTTTCTCTGTTTTTACCCTCTTGAAGTTCTTTTACGATTTCATCTTCCTCAATTTTATTCCCTTTTCTATTCTCATTGACCTGTCCTTTTCCATTTCACCGTTTATCCTCACTAGACTTCGCATGCTTTTCCCTTTTCCCTTTGCATTCCATCAACCCCATCTACTTCTCCCTCCCATCCCAGAAAGCCCTTATTTTCCGAACCAGTGGTGCCTCTCTCCCTCACTCACTCTGGCAATACCACTTTCCCTCTCCTGCGTCAGAATGAGAGCCGCGGGGAAGACTGAATTGGTAGCGTGGGGGGAGTAGGAAGGGTTGACGGAAGAAGGTTCAGATTTCGGAGGGTGCAGGGATAAGAATGGAGTGGGAGCTTAGTGGAGATAAATTGATAACAAACAAAAGATAATCGATTTTTTTCATGAGGTTGTGAACCGTAGAATGCAGTTGAAAGCGGACGAAAATATTTTATGCATATAATATCGGCGTATTCTACTACGAGTGTCAATTTATAGATATGAAAAAGAGGGTCGTAGACTTACATAAGCGGAGACATGAGAACTTGATTTGTGCATTTAGTAATTTTTGGAAAATGATTAGACTAATTTAGTCATTAAATGGCAAAAGGGTGATAAACAGTTTGGTCTCTTACGTATATTTTCGCTTATTTTCGTCAGGTTTTTATGGAAGGTGTTCTTTCCTTTATAAAATAAAGCAGAAACAACCTTAACTGATTCCATTGGTATTCACTTCACAATTTTCTCAAGATAATTTAACCCAATTCGAGACATGGATTTTCTGAAAAAATATCCCAGTGTTATAGGTATAGTTTTTGTTTAATTCATTTTATAAGTTGTCAACTGCATTTTTATTCATCATCAATGGAACACCGACATTTAAAATATTATGAGATCGCTCAATGTTGCTTCGTGAGTTCCATGATGATAACCATTTAGGGCGTTTTGTGTGTTAAAATCGTGAAAAAAAGCTTTTTTTTTGAGAGAAAGGGAGAAACCTTAGCAGAATATTGTGAGATGAAGTTGCATCGGGTAATTGAAGCAGTAATTTACTTTGGATTAATGGGGGAAAAATAACAAACGCCAGCGTAAACACGTGAAAAATTGCAATGCAGTGTGAGCTGTGTAGTGATATAAGAGGAAAAAATAAGACACAGGAACAGCCAGCATTTTCTTTGATAATTCACTCTTACCAAGCCAAGTGTTGTAGTGGTCTAAATTACGTGTATTAAGCAAATATGGTGATATCTTTACAGGACATTCTGGATGAATACGGTTATTCATCATTTCCAATCAAATTCAGGAATTAGGGGGATGTATTCTGACAATGCATGTCTGAAGTACCCAATCGCAACCGAACAAATAGGTTTACGGGCCAAATCTATCTGAATTGTGTTTTTATACCTACAGAAACATCCTGTGAGAAATATTCTCAATATGTGATGTACTCACAATGGACTTGAATGCGATGGATTCCGATCACCTCAGAATATTTTCGAATCGCGTCAAACGTCGAGAACTTCTCCCTTTCAAAGCAGAAAATATTGCGCATTTTGTAATTATTTTTTCGAAGTCATCGCTCATTTCTATTGACATGCGTGGGCGGCGGATTCCCAGCGAAATATTTCTGAGTCATCTGTTCCCTGGAAGCTATAAACACAATTAGTCCCCAGGGGTCATTGCATTCGCTCTCCCTCCCTGACGTCCTCTCTCTCTATCCCAGTGTCCCTTTTTCCCGTTCACGGTCAATTCCGCCGTCGAGACGCGCGAATAACTCAATTTTTATCCAATGTTGACTCGACCGAAACTCTCGCTCGCTGATCTTTTCACATCCGCAATTTCCCTTTGGGCTAATTTCTGGACGCAACGTGGCATCTCTCGTAAAAATTCCCAACAATTCCACTTCCCCTTTCCCTGGTAATACTTTCTCTTTCTATACGTATGTTAGTTTTTGTATCTCTTTGGGAAGATTGAAATGTATTCGAAGGGCGGACAAAGTAGTAATGTGTATGATGCGAAACACTGCCTTTGTTTACGTGTAAATCTGCAACCTTCAAACTCCTTAGTCATTGTTGATACCATGTGGGTCTCATTCTGTTTATGTGTTTCATTCTTTCTTCGCATTTACCTTTTTTTCTTAAATAACTTTCAAATTAACTTCCCTATTGAGTGTGCTATATCATTTTTAATCGTTGGGCAAAATAGAGGCCTCAGTGGTGTTTCCTTTAATCTTGATGCAGAGAAGCCTGAATGATATATTTATACGTACCCTTAGCATTTTCAAGCTAAATTTTTAATACCTGTCATATTATAATAGCTATTTAGTTGGGCTGAAGTACTTCTTAGTCAGTCATTTTATGGTAATTCCTTAACATAAGCGCGGGCAGCTGAAAAATGGACTTTTAAAACACCAGGTAGTCTACCGACCAATTGAGATTACCCCATTTCCATTCACTGGGTGCAGTGGAGCTATTCTGTGAAATTTAGGCTAGGAAAACCATGAGTTTTGCGTATTTTTTCTTAATGTTAACTTAAATGTTTGACCTCTCTGTCCCCTATTGCTAACCATTATTATTATGCCATTCACACATTAGGCAATGCTTTAAAACGTTTACAGCTAATTTTTTTACTTCCTTAGTATTTCAAAGTGTAAACTTTTGTATCCGCATTCCTGTGTAACTTTATTGCATTCATTACCTCCACTAACACACGTTTTGGTACAAGTCATAGCACCTAAGAGTCGGAATAAGGAATGCGATGATATATTTTGGTAATGCATGAATTAACCATCGTTCATCGTTTCATCGTCCTTGAAAGTTCGCGAATGGTTTCAAATGGAAAGGAATTAAAAACATATTTGTGACATGCAGCGCCTCTTTCGTCGAATCTTGGAGTTCTTTGTCCTTATTTTTGCCGCAGTGGGAAATTATTTCTTGCTCCCGTTTAATTTAAAGTCGTGTCACCACCTTCTCCGCTTACGCTTGTTCCCGGTGATGATCCTCACTTCTCATTTCTTTATGATGTTCCTCATTACTTACGATGGCATACTCATATTCACCCATACTTGTATCTATTTTATTTGTAAACACAATACTACGTAAAACTTACCGCTCATCAAATCTTTGGTTGAAAAACTAGTCGTCAAGCTCTTTTTTAAAATTTAAGTGGAGGGTATACCTTGATGAATAAAACTTTAACTGTGTCTGGAAAAATATCTAATTCGAGCTAGTAAATTTTAAACGCTTTACATCCACAAAATTTTGGCAAATGTCTCCCTAAACTGTGCCCAAGCTGAGTCATTGTCGAATGATTACCGATTTCTATCACGATTGCAATCTCCATAAACGCAAGTTAATGTTGAGAATTATTCATAAAATATCCCATCTCTATGCAAATATAAGCTTTTATTCCCATACTTTATTGCTTCTTTACCTATTGGAATATGCATGAATCGAGCAAAAGGCGCATACATCAGGTGAGAGAACAAAAGCGGCCGGATCGTGAATGAAAGGGGGGATATGCTATATTTGGTCACCTTCTGTCCAGCCGACGGCGGGGGCGGTAGTTGCCGAGGCTGAGAAAGCCATCCCTGGCCGATAGGGAGCACGCGATCATGTAAGCAATGGCTTCCGATACGCGAAGAGAGTGCAATGCATTAACATTTATGTCCCGTTGTCCCTCCGTGGCTGGGCGTACCAGGCTAAACTTGGAGATAAGTCCTCACGATAACGAGCGCGTATTAATGAGCAAGAGAATGAGGCGAAATAAATGAAATTCGCTGTATTATAATTTGCTTTAATTCTCCCAGGTAATTGTAATATCAAAAAAAGGTGAGATAACATGTCACATTACTTATTTAATTGCTTTTCATCAAGAAAACCAGCATGAATATTTAAAATAATAAGTATGCCTAGTGCTTTTGAGTGAATTTTCAAATTGAAGATTGCGTGGCGCTTAAGGTAAATAACTGTTAAATTTAAATTACATTCCGCCCCACTGCATTACCTTTTTCTTCAATTTATGGGCTGAGGCCTCATGCTAGTATAGGGGGTTTCAAGAATAACTTAGCCAAGAGTTATTAAATCTGTGGATTTTAATGGGTTTAAGTGCACTAAAAGGCTCTTCTTCTATGAATGGGAGCAGGGAAGGAAGAGGACCATTTGCTATTGGCCTAGTATTTAAGCCATCTATGCCAATCATGAGAATTATTTTTTATGAATTCATTTTTATGATTTCAATGTGCTATGAAAAATAATAATTTTTGCGCTTGATAAAGAAGTTACTGAATAAACTTTCTTCTCGGTCCCATAGTGATCGTGGATCATGCTTCATTTTTAATCACTTAAGTTTTCAAAATTTTTGAGAAGATATTTTCGAAAATGTGCTAAATTCAATATAAAACCATGGCGTTTTTTGTCAGTGAGGCATGAGAGTGAAAGAGAAGATAAAAAGTTAGTAGTTAAACCATTTCAAGGGCATAAAAGGCATAAGGAGCCATTAATATTCTATAGTTATGGTATCTCCAAGATTGCGAGGGTAATGCATCATAAATGTCTTTGCATCTCTCCATATCTGCATCATCTTAATTTCAATCTCTCTCTGCGTTAGTTGAATCTCAATTGCTGGGAATTGTCTTTATATACCTGTGATATAATATAGTACCTATTTTTACTAAAAATATTTGACCGAACGCTTGCTTCAAAAAGGTGTTTATTTTCAACATCAAAGCTACAGTCAATCTGCTTTTCTGAGTTTTCCTAGTTATTTTCTAGTAATTTGTATTAGGTAATGTTCGAGTGGGTTTCTAAGTCAATAAACCATTTTGCTTATTATGTACTTTACACCACTACTTATTATGCCCTCCCAATGTGACAATTTGAATTGATGTAGTAGTGTAACAACTAGACTAATGCGAATGGAAAAATATTTACTTATATTTTACCTATAATATTTATTATTATGTAATTTAATATTTTTACAAAAAGATTGATTATAGTAAAATTTCCTTGGAAGAGCCATGGAACTTTTCCTTGTGGGATTTAATTTCATGTTTTATTGAGATATGGTTGTTAATAATTAGCATCATAAGTAACTTTGCAAACACTCTCAAAACACACTGAGTTTTTATCCGTTTTCTTCAGCATGTGTTTCTCTGTATTAACTAAAAATAAGATTAAAATTATTTTGTAAATTGAATCTGTGGCGAGTGAAAGAGTGACGGCTCGTTTCACATTTTCCGAAGCGCCCCTATCTCACATCCGTGAGTAGGGTTGCTAGGCTATTGCACGGATGCAGATGGACGGATCTACACATTCAGTCAGAGGAGTCTGCACGCGGTTATCTTCGCGGGTGCTCGCGAGGAGAATTAGAGGCTAGGGGTGAGATAGGCGACGAGGAGAGAGCCCAAGGACGGAAGAGAAAGGTAAGGTGCAGAGAGAGAGAGAGGCAGTGGCGAGAGGAGAAAGATGGCGGGAGTGGCGTCACGGCAAATGGGAGAGAGGATAGGTATCTATGCGATAGGGGGGAAGGAATGGAACGACGAGGACAGCACGCATCAGTGAATGGCAAGGGGCACGTGCCTTTGACTAAGTATTAGTAGAGGGCGGATAGCTGGTAACCTCTTCTGTAAAAACGTGTACTCATCATGCGAATCACGTGACGTGGGAAGTCGTGACCCTGGGAGGAAAAACTTGGCTAGTATCAAAATGAAATACAATATGTTGATAACTGATGACTTCAGGCTTAAATATGTGAAACATTTCCCCTATTGAATATGAAAAAAATGTTAGATTCACTGGTTTATTAAAATAGGCACGACACGGGTTTCATAACATAGTTAATGACTTCAGGTACAATACAATATATCAATAATAAATCCACACTATATCGAAATATTTTTAACTTCGCTCACGCTTAAAAGATCACTGAGCTTCCTCGAATGATTTTTCGTACCACCAAAAATGATTTGCAATAATGTACCATTTTGCTAAGCATGCGCTGGTCACGTGACACAATACCGCGTTGACATCGAGACGCTCGGAGGTATGTTGGGACCGAGTCAGTGACGCCATCCGCCCTCGGCTGATTCTTATTCTGAGACACGTACAGTTTTCGAAATATTTGGGGGCGTGGATGTACACAGCTACAAATGCTCTTGGTAAGGTAGCGGCAAGCGATGGAGAGAGAAGGCGGAAGGTGCTGAGACAAAGGGAAGGGAAAGAGGAAGCGGAAAGCGGACGAGGCGAAATCGGGAGAACGTTGTTCAGCGTAGTTTGCGGAAATGATGAATGAAATCGAGGGAGTGGAAATAATTCGCCAGGGTGTGATAAAGGCGAGACTGAGACAGCGTTGGAGGGAGAGCGGCGATTATTTCATTTTCACAGACAATCGGGACTTCTTGGCTGATGGGGGATAGCCAGAAAATCTTTAAAAGATGATAAATGTAAGACTTAAGCCGTGTGATTCTTTAAAAATAATGATTATATGCTCAGGTAGGTGTCCACCTTCAATTTACTTTCCTCCGTAGACTACTTCTTCATCTACATATACGCTTTATTCCGCATGATTCTTACCATTGATGTTTGGGAAGGGGTGAACCATCACTAATATGGAACCATCACCAATATCAACCATTCAACACCATTCATGGCGGTTAGAGTTTACCTCCACGAACGTATAGGGGATCTCTTCCACCTTTTCTATGCTATCCATGCTTATTTGAATGTGGCAGCCAAATGTATTCTATAGAAACAATTATGAGAAACTATGGAAAAATTCAATTTAAAGGTCTAGTTTCTGTATTTGGCCCCAGTATTGAGCCCATTTTAAATTGTCTACTTCAAAAAAACATTAATAGTACACGTAAACGGTGGACAAACAGCAAATTTGAAATGCAATCCTTCTCTCTCATTGTTTCTCCATAACCCGAAGTATGTATTTCCATGGGGGTGAATGCTACTCATGCCTCAACTTTTACGCCTTAAAATTTAGGACGAAAATTCATTTTGAAGATACTACACGGTACATGAAACTCTATATATTTTACTGTGTTTGGAAACTATAGTGACTTATCATTGCATAAAACTGCAGTAAATACATGAACTTGAAAAGATTGAACAGGTCGTTAATGGCATTATTTCGAGAAATTCCCTTATGAAATTAGTAAATATCAATTATAAATGTCTTATCCATTGCATGCCTATACACAGCCTACATCTTTGTTCAGAAGAGATCGGTAAAGGTGGGTGGAACTGTGCTACTGCAATTGAATCTCCAACCTTTTCAACGCTGCGCATCCTGTTTACCAAATTAGAACCCAGGTAGTCGGTATCCACCTCACCTTTCAAGAGGTGAGCGCATGAAAATAGAGTGAAGTGAAGAAGTTAAAGAGCTGAAGCAAACAAAAAACTATTACTTAAGATTACTTTAAATTTTTCTTGGGGTAGGTAATTATTTGTGGCTAGCTTCATTCGCGCTGCATAACTGCTCCTTGCGCCATGTCCATTTGGAATATCACTCAAACAACGCCTTCTGAATGGCCATTTGCATTCTCCGCGAACACCGTGCTCCGTGAAAACCTCGCCGGCAAATGTCTTTCGCTTGGAGGCACTCTGGGTGCTTTCCGAGAGAAGCACGCACGCCCGCCCAATGTATCGGGATCGCGAGGTCATCGGCTCCAAAAGTCAAGAAATAGCGAGGCGGGATGCTATTTGCATGGTTCAGCACGGAAGAGCACAGCACACCTAATTCCCTGGCATGAGCATTCTGAGCGAATTTCGCGAACGTAAACACAGGAAGCTAAGCATTCCTTGTAGAAGATGAGAGAACGTGAATAATGATTTTAAAAGTATTCGTGAACGTAGGGAAAATGCGTCCGGTAAAATTTATGTACCCACTTAAGCTTGTCAGTGACCCTAAAGGTGCGCCGCTGACTATCCCGCGGTTATTTTGTCGATTTATTCACTTCACATATACTTATACGGTTGAAAATCCCGAGTCTCACTGATTGTCGTGCAGTTATAAAGTTGCTTCCGGTCTCGGTAGGTGAGGTGGGTTTATCCTAAAGTTATTCTGGACGTATTTGGAAATATGTTCTTCAACTTTATTGTTGTATTTACTTTCTTCCTAAATTTATATTTCATTGACTCCTTTGAGGAATTTTTCTACATACTCGTAATTACTGATCTTTTCGTCGCACAATGAACTCATCTTTCAGGTTCCGGAATTCCTCTTCTTCCCTCGCACTAGGAAAACTTTATCAATAAGTTCTCTTTAGGTCTTCAATTTTATTATGTCTTTTGATCTTTTCTAAATGGAAAAAAATCTGAAAAATCGTGGAGCTTTTAATTTAGCCTGGCCATAGGAGGGGACTTTCTCTTCGTAGTTATGGTCTTCCCCATCACCGAGGCTGGAGTCTAGGAGTTTTTAAGAACTTCATTATATAATATAACAATTATGTAACTTTATTCCACTCATACATATATCCAGATTACACTGAACAGAAGCAGTGGGTTATATAGGTACCCCAAATGAAACTGTTATTGGGCTACCATCAAACATTATTCTCACATATCTGGTGCTATAGATATGTGATACAAATTTCCTTGAATTCACCTCAGTGATTATATTTATTTTCTTATCGATTCAGTCTTGATAATCCAGTTTTATATATAAATAGACAAACTCACGTGAAAACTAACATGCTTTCAGAAAGGCACAACGATTACATACTCAAAAAAAAATTGAGAAAGGTATTTTCCGTTGTATTTGTAGTAATTAGGAAAAAATTCAAAGACAACCTCCTTTTAAAATGTAGCATAACCTACAACCTTGTTCAATTTAAATATCGTCACACCAACATGCGTAGAAACATGCATATTAATAGTATTTTCAAAATGAAGAGAAGGGAATGCGGAGAGATAATTATGTTGCTAATTATTTTTTTCTCAAGAGTGTTGTGGAATACGTGATCCATGTGAGAAAGCAGTAACAAGACGCTCAATTATCAATGTGGTCATTCTTACCAGAAACTGGATTTTCATAGACGCGGAAGATGAATGAGAAAAATGAGTGTTTGGTTCAATTCGAAAATGGTCGTTCCACATTCATATATACATCTGTTGAAGTTGAGGATTTTGTCTCCTCTTTGATTTAAAATGTGGATTACCTCATTTTGAAGCGATACTCGTTTTGTTACTCATAAGTATCCTATTCTATCTGTTATAGTATTTGCTTACTTTTATGCTTACTTGATAAATGCAAACAATAGAAATCAGATTCGATAGCATAAACGTTCAGCCGCTGAATGACCTTGCGTGAAGTAAGTGAATGCTTCACGTTTTTCCTTCCCATACACGTCTTCCATCCTTAAACACCTATACTATATAGGTCCTATAGTTACTAACTCCTGACGGTTGTATCCGAATATACGACTCCTTTTCTCATGAATAGGTTCCAATACTCCCTTTATTAATCCTCTTCATTTCTAATTGCATGTGATGCTTTCATGTATGATACTTAAGTTTTGGTGACGTACTGTATTGTCTCTAAAGCGGAGATACATTCCTAGATATTCCATTTATATCAAAATCACACATCGTGGATGCATTGTATTTATGAACCCGTTTGCAATTTGCTTGTTTGTTCAATGCCCAGACAAGTCGTGGAAATGGCCGTAGACGCCAAAATGCTTTTTGCACTTATATCTTATTTCGCTGCTATAGTAATTTAAACTTAGTCATAACTCATTATTAATCATCAATTAAATTGGCCTTCGCACGTGATGAGCTTATCTGTCATACTTTTAAATGTAGACATATTGTTGGGAAGTAAAGTAATAGGTGGAAATGAGGTAATATTTAATTCAAATAAACATCATTATTCTATTTGATGAAAGAGCCCCGAGGTTAGTCAAGAATAAATTGCTTTCCATGGATACCAGTGACGAATAGATTAAATCCAGAATGAGTAGGGTAAGCAAACAGTTGAATGTTATTTTTTTGTACACCTTTCCAATCGTCGGATATTTCGGCTTCCCTTCCAAGGTAAATGCCCTCAAATCGCTAATTCGAAATATCCATTATGTTTGGATTCGGCTGTGTTTGTGTTTCATTTCGCTTTGTAGTGAAAGAGGCTGTCCATGAAAGGAAAACTTTTGTTATTTCCTGGATCTGGGGAATCTGGGAAAATGGAATAAAGCTGAATGGACTGAAAATTGATCATATTTATTCAAAAACTTCTTTTTAAACGCTTCTTGCTTTCAAGGACCTGCAGAATGTAAATAGAGTGCAATTGAGTGAAATTTATTTCGAGTAGACTGTATACCTACGAGGTAAGTCCTGTTGCTAAGCGAAGAGTAACCATTGGTATTCGACAAGCGATAAAATTTAAAGATGTCACGTAATGTTGTCACGTCGAACGTTTTGTTCGAACAACGATAAGTTCTAATTTCACTTTAGAGTATTTATGTATCTCAAATCAGATAAATGTGAGACCCTAATGAATCAGCTTTAATTCCAAATAATTAGGTTTGCGTAATGGACTATGTGACGTATTGATTTCACGGTCTCATGATTTTGTCAGAGGTGTTAAAGAGATAGCTCCATCTTTATCATAATTTTCTCATTGAATGATAAAAGGTGTTGAACACATTTAATTGACCAATGGATGAGCTGTTTACTGGTAGTATCTATAGAGAAAACAAAACTGGATATTCATGCTGTAAGGTGATTACATTTGTTTGGAAGAAGGGTCAAAATATTGCCCTTTAAACCATGTATGAAAGAATGCAGCTAATTTTAGTGTTCTTGTGTTCGGCATTTTTGGACATCTCATTTTATGCATGTCCTTCATAAATGCAACTTTCTAAGTATTGAATACTAGATGGTATTTTAATATTCTTTCCGTAAAATTTACTTTTATACCATTTCTCCCAAAGTATTTTTTCATACTTGGAAGTTTTAGAGAAGAATAAAGGAATGAAATAAGATCTAGAGCCAAGTAGTATATTTAGTTATATCCCTGAATCGACTTTTAGAGTTTGTATTAGTTTTCCCTATATTACCCGAATAAATAGGCGGTAGGTGGATAGAAGGAATCTAATATACATGTAGAGGTGGACGTACCATCGTTATTTCATTTCTCAGCCCTCCGGGATGCCCGCGAGCAACATTTATGTACGACCAATTATTGAAAAAAATTCTCTCGAGTCATCGAGGAGGAATTTTCCATTTCCGAATGCCAGGAGAGGAAGCAGTCGCGGTTCGTTCCCGTGAAATAACTCCTTTAATCTTAACTACAGAGGTCTCCATGAATGCATCCAATTTTTGAAAGTCAACAGACATCGATTGTCAGGCCACAGCGAGCGGAAAGTCATTTTTTCGCCACGTCATTGGGAATTGGAGTAGGCTCACTCGCGCACGCGAATCCTCTCTTGCTCCCCCTAGCATACCACCGCAGCAGCAGTGAACCAGGAGATGAGTATTGCGTTGCGCACGAGTTGGGAGTTTGGATAGCTGCGGGTGCGGAGGAGAAGAGAGTACCTACGGGTCAAGTGAGAGTGGAGAGATAGATTCATCTCTTTTTTTTTAATTTTAGGGAGAAATATACGAGTTTGGAAAATGAGAGGTGTTAGTCGGAAAAAATGTGTAGCCTGCGAATGAGGTAGGATGAGAAGAGAGGAGCAGTTGTTGTTGCGCTCAGGAGAGGATAAAATCTACTGTGAATAGAGAGTTGGCGTATTCCCTACATGTAGTTATCCACGAGCTCCTCTAAAATAGCTTACATTAGATTGTCTATTTAGGTAATTGTGTGTTTCAGTATAGTTAATGAGAAATGATGTTAATAGCCTCCAGAAAATCTGGTGAAATCAGGAAAACTCATAGGTGTAAAAGATTTGCTTTTAAAATAACTTCATCAATTATCACGGCAAATGATGAGACGATGCATTCCTAAGCCTTCTCCGTGTTTGCTTTTCCGGACATCACTACGACCCGGGATTTTCAACCTAATCTTTTTTTTGTGAAAAATGTTGAATAGTATTTTATTTCTGTCTTGTATCCATCTTGTAAAATTTTATTTGATGAAGGAATTGTTTTAAGTGTTCTTTTTTCTAAATTTTCAGGAATTAATGTTTTTTTTTCGACCTTTAATTCATCAAATTTCAGTTAGCACCTCACTAGTATCTTTATTCGTGTTTTACTCGTTATATGTTGTTTCCTGAATAACATAAAGATGAAATTAGGAAAAATATTTGGCATGTTGGTATATGCGAAAAACCGGGAGGAATCAAATTGTAGCTTTTGCTGGTAAAATTTAAATTTTTTTTACCGACGCTACTGTGATAATATTCATTGTTAAGTGTTGTTGCTCATTTTATGGTCC
Organism: Ischnura elegans; assembly: GCF_921293095.1. Lineage (NCBI taxonomy): Eukaryota > Metazoa > Arthropoda > Insecta > Odonata > Coenagrionidae > Ischnura > Ischnura elegans. The sequence goes on along the minus strand of NC_060250.1, from coordinate 31,292,415 downwards.
AAAATGTTTCTTTTTTAATTTGTAGTGAGGTAATGCGACCCAATAGAGTCTATGAATCTCATTTGCAAATCACGGCATGTTATAAATGCAGGAATACAAAAATCGAGGAATTACAGAAGTGGACGAAAGTTTGGGTTAATAGGGCAGTTCTAAGTGATAATCGCTTGAATTTTTCTTCGGTGAACCTGGGCAATATTTTTCTTTAACATGTCGACAAAAATGACAGTGGGCGATAATACTCAGGAGATGACGAAATACCAGATAGAGGGGACTGGAGGATGATCAGTAACCTTTCGGATGAAGGAGGGGAAGATGAACCAGTTTTGGGCTTTGAGGAATTTTTTCGGTCCTTGAATAGAATGGTTGACTCCAGAACTCTCCCACCCGACCAATACGTGGACTAGCCACGCGCGAAGCGAGTCTTAAAATAACCTAGATGCTCAAAAGTGTGTTCAAAACTCTCTCCGGAAACAATAATGGGGAACTTGGCTTTCCGCGACGCAGCAACGCTTAGTTTGGAACCGCTGAGATGAGAAAATTTCGGTTGACGTTTCAGGGATCTCTTGGCATCATTCCATTGTTCCCACTTTGGGACAGAACCTGGAAACTGCCGTCACGCATGTTGGTATTATGCCCCCGTCGCTTACTTCCAGGAGGCGGAATTCTATTACGGATAAATTGTTTCGGAGGAAAAATAGTGATTAACTTTACTAATAATCGCTAGGTGGTTTTACATAAAAGGCTATGAATAGTTTGAGAAATAAAATAGGTCATTTTAAAATCATAATTATATTAAACATTGTTTAGTGAGATATATTGAATTCTTTCTAATACACATTTATTTAATGCAATTTGGTGTTCAGTAATACGCCTACCGTAATATTTAGGTTCCTTCACTAATTGCGCTTTTCTTACCTTCCTTCCAATCAACATTATTTATTGAGAGAGCGTATCTTGCCACTATGTATCTACGTACCTTGCAAAATAGTATCATTTAAACGAAATTCTTTTACAAAGTACATCGTTCGGTCCCTTTGAGCTCATATTAGCGCGCAGAAATTATAATTTTTGAAGCGGGTGATTGTTTTGGTAAAGTTTGCCGATGGATAACTTAAAAGAAAGCTAGCGAGTGAAGTGAAGAACAAAACCTTTGCATGTTCATTCAGTGTATGTAAAATGTATATAGGCGATGAGTTTCCTCTACAATGTACACAAAGACTTAGAAGACTCAAGCTTAGAACAAATCTTAGAATGGTCAATACAAGAATAACTTTCTCGATATTAATTAAACTTTTTTAACGCATAGTTTTGAAATTGACGGTTTTGTTGGAAAATAATATTGTTCTATTAACGAGAGAATTAATAATTTAATAACCATTCATGTTTCCTCTCTTTCATAGCGTTGAAAATTGAACGCTACTTAGTTGTGCCTATCTATATATTACAATGCATTTCCTCTTCAAACGACTTTAAAGCATAGAAATGGACAGATTTTCACATAATTGCTTTTATAAATAACCATTACTTTGAGCACTGTTGCAACCTAGGATGTGTCTTCTTTTCAACTAGTAGATACAAATCTTCAGTATTTAAAAACGAACTCTCATTGGGCGTGTTTCTAATACTTTCTCGGTGTCCGCATATTCATAGAGCCGATATCGGAATCGGAAGCGTGCAGCCGCCTGCACGTCCGTCGGGTGAGGAAACTGAGTGAACAGCCGGGAATTTTTTTTAAAGGAAGCAGCGCTCGCGAATGGGCAGGAAGGTTCGAGCATGACCAAATCCCCTCCCGGCGGCAGCAGTGCAGTAAAAGAGGCGAAAAGAGTTAAGAGGAGAGGACGGGCAAAGAGGAGATGATGGTTGGGAGATCGATGGCCGGCAGAGAGAGAGAGAGAAAAGGAGTGGAGGGAGCTACTGAAATAGGGGATGAGAGAGAAGCGAAGCGCATGAAATAGGGAGTGGAAAGAGGGAAATATATGTGCACACATACTACACGAGCGAGGAAAGCGAAATCTGGGGAGATAACGAAGGGGTTAGCTGAGAAGAGGAGATGGGAAGGAAAGGGAGAAGCTTAGTTTTTCGTAAAATTCGGTTGATGGGGGAATGGAAAAGAAGAGAACGAAACGGTGCTGCGGCATCTACGTAGCAATTTTGGACGGATGTTTGGTGGGGGGAGGGGAGTTTGTGTTTTGTTTTGTGCGTCGTGAAGAGGTATAGGGTTCCTAAACAATTTTCACGGTTCGATACGATGGGCCCAAAAGAGCAAGAGTGTTCCGGGCGCGGGAGCTGATCGCTGAGAGGAAGAATGAGAAAGGTTTACGAAAAGAATGCGAGGGGGGGGGGGGGGAGATCCAAAATGAAGGGGATTGTTTTTCTCTATTTTCCCCCGCCAGAGGCCCGCGTTTTAAGTAGTGGTTTTGTTTTCATGTTAAACCATGATGATAGGGTGAAAGCTAAAAGAGTATGGCGCATGTAATAGGTGGTAATAGAAGAATGTGAAGAGGTGAAATTAAGGTGGAATTTAGAAAGATATGTTTAGGACAGAATTTTTAGTTTCTGGTATCTATATTGTTCCTAACATTTACACTTTCGGGAGTCCTGTGATTCAGGTGATGATACTTACGTATGAATCCCTGTCGTTAATTTATAGAATTCTGGTTAGCGTACTGAAGTGGTACTTATAACTTCTCTTTATATATATCATGTAGAAGAGTATGTTGCCTAACTTTGTCGTTTCGAGCGTCCTTTACCTGTTTAGAGTTAATTAGTAATTTAAATGCCCTTGCTATGAATCTCACTTACCTCCAATTGTTTTCCAGTCTTTCCCGTCGTTGGAATAATTTTGTCTTTTTTCACCTCAGCGCACAGTCAGTGGATTTCAAGAAAATTCATGCGTACGTGTTGTAATGTTAAAAGACTATGGCAATGGTATTGGTGAGATTAGTAAATAGCTTACATGATTCGCGAACTAGTCGCGTTGTGAGAGCTTACATTGGCTTGAGTCAAAGCAAGGCTGTAAGGAGCGCAGGCTGAAATTAGTATTCATTCGGAGGCTTCTTCCTGGTCTGGCCAACCTTTAGCTCTAATCTCGAAACCCATTGTAGACGAGGAAATTCATGTTTATCTTCCTATGGACTTTAATTTTATTTATTGCAACCGGGTTTTTTTTGAACATATGCATCGTAGTTAAAATTATAGTTATAATGACTCATTTAACGTTATGTTCATGATTACGTTTACCGGACATGGGAATCCAATATGCAGCGAACGTTAGAGCTATTTAGGTGAAATCAAAATCAGGAAATATCTTGCATAATAAGTGTTCGTTTATTTATGTCTACCAAAAGTCGTCAATGATCTCAAAATGAATTGATAGAAGTACGTGAATAAAAGCAAAAATAAAAACAGAAATTTTCTGTACTTTGCCAGCCCATATTAGTCTATTTATTATCGCGAGACTTAAGAACCGCAGTAAATGCTAAATTAACCTCTGGAATACATCAAAATCCATCTAATGTTTACTCTATAGCGGGATTATCTTGAACTAAACTTGTGGATGGCAGCCTATCTCAATTACCCGGCGATACTGTGAAACTGGCTGTCCATAAATAATTAATTTTTTCGAGAACTGTCAGCGAATTGAATGAAAGGATTCCATACAAAAATATTTTTTTCGAGATTCTGATGTTATGTTTTCGAGATGTTGCGCCTTCGAAAGGAAGTGCAGTATAAATGGAAAATTTCGTTGGTTCACTGGCGATTGTATTTATTTCATTTAAGATATATTTTGGCTGAGGAACAGATTGAATGGGAGAATAGGCGGAATTTAAATTGAACTAGCTAGACACGCAGTGAAATAAAGTTGGCTCAGGAAGTGATGGAAAGGAGAGATAATCCTTGGCAGTATCGTTAAGATTTCATGGGAGTGAGTGAGGAAACCAGCGGGAGAGCCTAATGGTGGAGATGAGAATTCCCAGATTTCACTTTTCTCCTCTTATAAGGGATTTCGGACCAGGATTTTTTTCATCCCGTCGGCCACTGTCTGATCGGGGAGAGGTTATCTGGTGATAATTAGGACCCATGAAACCGTCCACTCACTCACTGTTTCATATCCCCTTTTATCTCTCATTTTTATATTCTTCTCTTTTCCATTCCGTCCGCTCTCTTCAGAAATCCGAGTCTTGCGGTGGTGCGCTGCGAATCGTTCTATTTTTTTTTCGAAGGCTGGAATCATTTATATGCCGTCTGATTTTTTGTGCCTCCTTCACAGACTGCCATACGTTACGAGATATTGATATTACATTTAGAATTTGAGTTAGATTCTGTGCTATCCGTCGCTTGACAAATTAAATAAATATTTAGGACATTGTGCTTAGTAGTTGGAATATGCACCTAATTGATAGGAGGAGTTCTATCTGGGGATGTAATCCTCTAAAAAATGTGTTTCCAGGGTGAAAAGATTTTTTCAAAACTTATGGTTATAATAATGCCTAATTTGTCCTCTGTTAAGATGGATTTTTTTATATTTTGTGAATATTTCTCTTGAATACCATGAAGTCACGCATCAGTGATCTTAGTCATATTTCATGAAGAAAATCCTCTCCCGAAAAGTATTCGGGCTCATTTGAGTAATTTTAAGCACTTTATCAACTTGAACATAGGATTGAATGCAATAAATTTCTTTTGAATATAAAGACTTTGAATCTAGTCATATTACCGTGCTAATTAGATGCATTATCTTCGCCTCATTTCCGTCACCGCTTACCTTTTTGTCGGGAGGGCAGGGATAGTAAGGAAGCTGGGATGAATAACAGCCCCGCTTCAGAGGAAGCGCAAGTGAATTTATGGAGTGAGCACTGTGGCCGAGTCAAATGAAAAATTATGTATCAGCAAATGCTCCCTTTCCCTTCATGCGTATTTTATAAGCGAATTCGTATAAGGTCGAAGATTGAATAAAAAAGGAGGCTGTGGAGAATATAAGGTAGGGGGTAGGAGTGTATATGAGGGTGTTTTGGAAGGGAGGGATGGGAAACGGAGCTTTAGCCGAAGCTGGCTTGCAGACGTAAATCTCTTCTCTCTCTACCTCTCCCTTACTTCGGAGCTCGTCTCGCGCGCGCAGGGGCGTGAAGGCATTTCGGGAAGGAAAAAAAAGGAGCTTCAGAGGATGAGAAGTTGAAAGATGCGGGGATGGAATATGGGTAGGGAGACGGATGGGGCGAAAATAGAGGGGAAGGAACTTGTACTGGAGGGAGGGGAGGGTTTGGGCTGATAGGCGTGCTGCTGCTCGGACGATGAATAGAGAATGAAGGGGAGGGGGGTAACGGGGAATGGTTTAATGGCGAAAGAGGTGGTGGAGCTCTGCGTGGGTGGAGAAAAAAATATCACCTCTCCTCCTCCCATGCCCCCATCGCTATTATTTTTTTGGCCTTTTTTATATTTTCGTATCAGCAGCGCTGTAGTCACGGGATTCGAGGCGTGTAATTCCGTGTGAACTGTCACTGCACAAATATCTATCCTCGTGCCTATGAATAAAAAAAAAGTTTTATTTTTTTAATTCTTCCCCGTACATTCCTCTTTACATTGTACAGTATCCTGATGGATATTTTCCGATCGCTTGGATGTTCTATTTTTCCTTAAGGCTATTGCAGTCGTAAATTAAGGGGTCGTAAATTTTTCCTGCCGGCGAGGAATACCTTTTAAAAAATAATTACTATAATGCGCATTGAGTTGATTTTTTGCTTTTGAGGGGTATCATTGCTTGCAGACCATAAAAATACCAGTTTCTTCCCTCCACCTCTCCTCCCAAATAAAGGAGTTAAGAGATCTTTTTAATGGTCGTAGGTCCATATAATTTTCTTTTATCTGATTACGCTGAGCCTGTTCCTGGTTATGAAAAGATTTGGTTGTGGTATAAATATTCATAATTCTGTATTGGCTAATTTTCTTCTTTGCGTAGTATTTTTCCTATCATTCATCTCAGTTTTATATTTATACGTGCCCAAATGTTTTTATCCCATTGTACACAAATCGAATTCACTCGTATAAATATATATGTTAATTCAATTTTTTCGGCGCTTAAGATAATAACAATTAACTCTTATATTTTTCGGGGAAATTGCGGATAATGAATAAGGTCGTGTTCCAAGTGTACCGATCTTTGGCCTAATTTGGCTATTCTTTTGTTTCAATAAATAATTTTTGTTGTGCATACTCTGAAACCTAAGTATTATTTCTCTTTTATTACGTTATTTTAATATTTTATTCCATTAATTGATTTATTCTTTCGTATCATGTTTCCTTCCATCGTTAAAATACAATTATAAACTTCATATGTTGTTCTCTCACGAGCCGTTTTCTCTGTTAACTCTGCCGGTGCCAATCTATAAATTAGTTTTAGTTAGCGAATGAAGCATAGTAATATTTTCAAATCATGATTAATTTTTCGGGTTTATTTTCATTCTTCTTCCCATTCTTTTTATATTCTTTAATTCCTTTTATCTTCTTTGAAATGAGTCAAGTTTCCTCATTTCACTTCTGCGAATCGTAAGACCAGTCAAAAGTGAACATTTTCATTTCTTTTGCAAGCGAATTTCATGCCTCTCCTGCTCTTCTTCTGCAAAGATGTTGATGCTTTATACATCCATGGCTTCACGGGCTAAGTTGAGCTATTGGCTGGGCTCTCTTGCTTTGAGTAGATGCATATCTCCCTCTCAGTAGGTTAAATTTGACTTGGTTTCACATTGCTTAATAGAAACCTAATTATATCATCTTGAAATGTTTAGGGTGCGTTTGAGAATAAACAGTGGAAAATTTTTCAAAATTGTGATACTGGCAAATGTTAAGCTATGTCTAATCTATTTAACATGAAAATTTCAAGATGATTGCTCAGTTTTAATGAGAGTGGTACATCAACTTAAAAGACCGGTCGAGCGATATGTAGGTATGCGTCCTCTCAAGCAGCGTGGAAGATATCTGTCTCTCTTGCGAGGATAGTGGGAGGAGAATGGGTAGATATAGGGGCAGGAGGGGTGAGCGAGCGATACGACGACGGGTTATTCAGATCCCGCTTGCTTCGGCGGCGGCGGCCTCTCAGCAGCATGGTATCCTCGCTCGGAAATGGGACTTGGGATATCGTCCCTTCCCGACGGAGACGTGGGCAGAGAAGGAGAGAGACGTCCCGGGGCGGGCGGGAGGGTTTTAAGTGCCTCCCACAGTCACACGATTCCTCATCTGCCCGCTTCGCAGCGCCGTGAACATCGCCAAACGGGCAAGGCGGGTGGGAGGACGCAGCTGCCTCGGACAGGCAAGCGGGCAGTCGTCGAGATGGGTCGCTCAGGTGATCCGTTTGAGGAACGGCTCCGGCTTCTGTTATCTCCGACTCGTTTCACTGGAATCCGGTAGCGTAGCATCTCGTTCGATGAATTTAGCCAATTTGCTTATATTAGGCACATAATAGTATCGTCTCTCGAAGGCCGTTTCAGCTCCTCCAAACTCAAGCAAATGCTCTTATTGAGACATGAACATGAGATCTGTTAGTGCAAAATTTCAATGTACTCATTTTAATGCTGCGATATTTGATAAGTGGTCACAACTGGTCCTTAATTTAACTTGATTGCTTAACGGCTACCTGTTCATACTGGAACGCAAGAAATGGGCTAGGGCCGTACAAGATGAGAACAAGCACGCCTACTACGAGGTTAGTGATTATAATAAAGGATTTCCAGCTTTTCATGCGATCTTCCTCTCCTTTCCTCGGCTATTGGGTTGGTTGGCAGTTATTTGGCGTCTATATGGTTGCAATTCCATTAAAACATCCATATTCTCTCAATAAGAACTATATTCCTACTATATAATTTTTCACTTGTCCCAACCCGTCTGTATATTCTTTCTGTCTTATATTTTTAATTTATTCATCATTAATAATAGTTCATAATAAAGAACTAAGCTGCTTTCGGACAAGAATTACACGCTACATGACCTTAAAAGTGGATGGATACGCGCTATTATACTGATAGCATAGTCAATTTTTTATATTCCAATCCGGGTGACGATGACTGAGAAGGACGATAAAATTTGGTGGTAAACCCGTTTTTCATAAATGAAAAGTCTCGCGAGACGTGCATTATTTCGCTAATATGTAATATGAATTTACATCTTAAATTCATGTAGATGATCGGGTAATTTTTTAATTATCCCTTAAATTAACTGTCTATGTCAATCGGTATCAACCTTGTGAAGCATCGTTTTTCGTACTTCATTTGTTTGCGGTGCAAACAAACTGGAAAACAAACGTTTTATGCTGTGTCATTTAGCGTCAGCCCTATATTTGCTTAATTTACATGCGTATTTTCTAGATAGTAGAGCATGAAAAGAGTATGATAAACGATAAAAAATAACATATAAATCATATCTGGTAGTACCCACCCAACAGCACTCGGTTAGAGGCTACGTGACATCTGCCGCGACAGAAGGTAGCAGTCTATTGGTCGTAGGCTTCAAGGCCCGAGTGCCAACTTACGATGGCCAGGATATAGTGTACTCGGCCTTGTGCGAGGTCAAGTATCGCGTGATTCATGCTTAAGTTAGGCTTGAGTCAAATGAAAAGAACGGCCCAAGGGAGGGGAAGTGAGCATTCCCAAGTCGAGGACGAATCTGGCCAGCGCTAAGATAGATATGTGTGTGTACCGACTTCTGGCCGTGGCACTGCCGATCTCCCTTCCTCGACGTTCTAGATCCCATTATTCTCCACTTTTTCTTTTACTTCCACTCTTCTGCTTGTGCTATTCCTTGTACCATTCATTATTTTCTCCTTTTCGCCCTCCCTTCATTTTCTTTCCGCACAACCTTTCGTTCTCTATATTCATTCCCCTGAAGGAACACCTTGTGTCCTATTCGTAAGCCGATGACTCAGGACTAGTGAGCTTGTCTTGGCAATGGGTTAAGGGTTTTTTTTTTAAAGAATCCTAAAACATGCGTGGACGAATTATTCAGCCCTGTCGTGGAGCAAACAAAGAGGTTTTGGAGGAGCCAAGATCAAGTGCTTTCTATGTTCCTTATTATTTCCCTTCATTTAAGTACTCTTTCATGAAATGATGAAATAGGACTGGAAATATTATTCACGTTTTCGAGTCCATTTTGAGTTATGTTGTTCGTAAGAAATCTCTTAAGATTAAAATTTCTCGATGGAAGTGCTTTTTTTTTCATTGTCATGTTTGACCGTTTTTCAGATGCATATTTTAATTTTCTGGATCTCTTATCAGCTAGTCGCATTATAGTTAAAAATTTTGGTCGGTTAAAAATTAATCTCCTATTTAATCGTGAAAAACATATCTTTGCTTCAATGCTTAAAACCTAAATAATTTTGCAGAAGCTGGTATCCTCTATTTTTGTGAATTTCACTTTTTTGCGGCTATTTCAGTCTCCCAGAGCTTCGATAAGTATAACAGAAATAAAAAAGGGAGCTCGTTATTTTTTGTAATAAGTACTCTTTTTATAAAAATAACTGAAAATCTAGCTGTTCAGGCTAATCCAATTTCAAGGGATTGGAGCTTTTATTGGAAACTTGTTTGTCCAAATTCATGCTTCAAGGGAGCAGTCTTAGATATGTTATATGTTTTGCGTGATGACCTTGGCTCTGATTTCATAGTGATCACAAGGAAATGTACTTTTTTAACTGCTCGAAAAAGCGAAGAGTAAAATTTTATTCCCATATGCATATAATGCTGATTATATATGCATAAACAATTTTAACTTTCGCAATTCACAAAACGTTTTCGGTGGCATCAAAATTTCCCGCTACCAACTGGTTCATGTCTCATTCACGTGCGTATAACCTTAATTTGTCGGTTTTAATGTTGCTTCCTATTATTAATTGTATGCAAATAATTTTCATTTTTTTAATCCGCTTTTGGTGATGAAAATGATTAAAATTTTAAATGAATTTCGAAGATGGTACAAATGTAGAGACTTTCCCATTCATTGCAATTTCTGTTTCATGGTCTATTTTCCTTTAGGACGTCGACCCTTGTTGTCTGATGGAGAGGCCTTCCAACACAAGCTAGTCGGCCGTGAGATTAAAGCGGCAATTTTCATATTGCTTTTGCATGGAGGATGTGGGTGTCTACTGCAGGCTCGTGGATAATTAAAACTTGCTCATATTGTTGGATAAATTAGTTACGAACGCATTTAGTAGGGCTCACCTGGTGCCAATTCCACATGAAGCACTTCTTAGGAATCGATATGCGTAAGTCAATAATTGATGTCTCGAGCCGGCCATTGATGGAAAAGTATAAACAATTGGCATTGCGCATTTGGCACTGCTCCTACTAAATCATTAGCTTAGTAAATAATGGTGTAATAAAAGGGGATTGTTTTTAGGTACTTACTTCAATTTAAATATGAGACTCAAAAAAATAATTCTCGCCACTAAAAATTATTTCCAAAATTTTATTCACATTCAAGTCATAGGATCAAGAGTATGTTTCCATCCTCTATGTTGCTTCCAACAAAGCTCTCTTATTTTTTACCATTTCACTCAACATTTTCAATCAACCTTCTTTGGCGCGCACGATATGTAGTACTCAACTCTCTTTCTCATTTCATTTGTGCGCATTTAATGCCACTATAGTAATAGCTATCCGAATACAGTTCTTAGCTTCTTTCAAATGCTCTTTCGTTGCGAAGAATGTCAATTTTAGCATATTTGAGCTTGAATTCGTCTCATGGTTTATTTTTTGCCGTCATCATGTTTGTAAAAAAAATCTCTTTCTGCATTGTATGATTCCTTAACGTTGCCGCATAACCTTATCGCATTAAACGATTAAAGTTAAATCAACTGCTTATATTTGTTTTTCTACTGGTTCTGAATTAAAATACTTCCCACATAAGAAAATGCTGTTTCACATTCATATGATTGGCCGGAATAATGTGACACAATGTCAACAGGGTTCGTTAAAAAATTCTAAGTGAAGCACTTTTTTAGCGTTATCATGCGTAAGTCAATTATTAATGTTCGGCCGGCCATTGTAAGTGTAAACAATTGTCATGGCACATTTATAACTGCTCGTATTATACCATAACCTGAGCAATTAAAAATAAAATTAGCATGGCAATAAAATGCGAAATGTTTGTTTAATATCAATGGTTGTTTCGAGAGGAAGCAATAATGCCTAAAAAGTTCCTGCGATCTCGGAAAACCTGGAGATATTTGGTATGATTTTCAACATAGATGCACTTGCATGTTTTTGTAATGTAATAATAACACATATTTTAAAGATATGCTCAACCTCTTTGATTACAATTCTAGGTATGACATGGTCATTTAATCTTCTTCCGTAGAGCTTTGCTTTTATTTTCCAACATTTGTATAGCCGTACCTGGTCATGGTTTAATTCCCCTTTTCCGGTTCTTTTATAAATTACAATTAGCTCTTTCTTTGTAATGAAAGTGATTTTCTTGTCATTAAAATTAGTAACAGCCGTATACATATATCGTGCAATCATCTTCGTAGTTTGGTAGGAAAGTTTAGTCAGAGTGGTGGAAATGGGAAAAATTATATTTTCAGTCTTGGATCGCAAAGTTTTGATTAAAGATAATAATATGCGAAATGGAATATTAAAGGGAATGAATTTTATTTTGAGTCGGATTACAATTAACAATCGAGCGAACAGTGCGTGTCATTTAGTGCAGTTCCGGCAGATGCAGGCGGTGGCTTGAGGTCCGGGCAATAGACCGTTGACATGAAAGTTCACGGAGCGCAGGGATAGAGAGAGAGAGGGAGGTGGATTTCCTCTCGCCCGCACAATTGTATGCAATTGCGGGGCACGGCGGCGGAAGGGAAGGCACGATACATGGACGCTAATGTTTCCGATGCGGGGACGGGAGGGAGGAGCGGGTATCCATGCCAAATAGGAGCACGGCGGAATTAGTCCCCCGCTGCTGGCATATTTAAAACGGACCCAAACCCCCTTTTCCGCCATACTCCCCTCCCCTCGACCCCCCCCCCCCACCCTCATTTTTGCATCGCGCGGGGAACGCAAGGGGGGTCCGGGCTAACAATGGCAGGGATGGAGTTCGAATTGCATCCCGCATATTGGCGTTTTGTTCGCACCCATTTTCCGTCTTCGTTTCGTGTCTGAATGCCGCATGCTTGTTTCCTCCGGTAATGTTTCCTCTGCCTGCGCGCGCTGTTCATTCCCTCGCTATGGTGCTGCCCCCGTTGTCATTAGGTTTTGCATTCGGTTAAAGGAAGTGGACGGGGGGAGGGGATAGCGGTACCTACTCGACTGGGGGATACTATGAATGCCAACAAGAGAGGTAGAGAGAGAGAGAGAGAGAGTCAGTGATCATCAGTCAGGTGGAGGGTCAGCTGGTAACGTACGGGAAGGAAACGGATTCGCTCTGAGACGCGAGAGATCAGAGGAGAGTGGTGATAGGCTGAGGATGAGTCTTCTCTCTTAATCTGTTGGCTTCAGTCCCATTTTTTGACGTGAATTACTTTTTTTTTTAACTTTTGAGGTCTTGGGATGGGTATGTGGTGGTTGCCAAGTGGTAACGTATGGTTTCATTTCTCGCCCAAATTGTTTCATGCCGCGATTTTCAAAGCTAAACTGAATATATTAAAACGGAGTCTTTCTTGCAATTGAAAATAATTTAATTCAGTATTACATTACCGCTGTTAATTGACACCGTTTTGGACTTCATTGAATTGCTTGTCGCGTTTAGGTAGACAATAATATTTTTTTAATGACACAGCATCGAGGCAGTCATTATTATTGTGAACTGTCTTCATTATTTATTGAATCCATATTCATATAATTTTGAGACTTGAAAGATTTTAGTTTAATGCAGTTTTAGCTCTCAACGCAAATGACAAAACCTTGTCTGATGAAGGTATGTATCCGGGTGTTGCATACCATCTCCGCGATTAAGTATTGCCGCCGCAGTTTTAGCCCTAGAAATTATTGAATCATGAATTGCTTTGGGTAATAATCGTCGGAAACAGTTTAAGCATGTTCTTTATATCTTTTTTTTGCCGTAATTAAACTGATCATAAAACACCAATAAAAATTAATTGAATATTATCCCTTGTTTGTTGTTAATCCTGCCCTGAAGTGTTTTATTTCCGTGAGCTATTTCGGTGATTTATTAGGCAAAGTGTTTACTTCCACAAATCTCATGTACTAATCCATTTATAAAATTAATCAATTCTCATTTGGATTAATTTTTAGGGCATTAAATGTAATTATTTCTGTTATTGCTTCACGATATGGAATTTTATAGGAAATATCTGCTTGCAAATAGAAATAAATATCAATATTTAAGGGCATCGGTTGGTGTGGTGGCTAGAACGTTGGCTTCCCACCCCATGGACTCGGGCTCATGTTCTGGCGTAGGCGGAGAATTTTCAGAGACTGCCCGATTCCTGCTTGGATGTTGTGTGGAGGACATTTCAAGCGCATCTCTCCGTCTGTCGGGAGGGACGATAAGCTCTGGTCCCCTTGGCGCCTTTTGTTAAGAGCAGGCTAATGCCGACGCCGAGTTTCTCTCCACTCTTCCTTCAATACCCTTCCTTAATGGTTCGAATGACCGTAGCTGTTGGTCGCCTCCTGGAAATACCATACGATACCAATAAAATTTAAGTATTCAATATTGTTTGATGCAATAAAGAAATGTATCCTTGACGGAAATATTTAAATAATTTTCCAAACTTTGAAAACTTTGACAAAACTCGGCGTGAAATTGAAAAATGAAATGAAATTCTCTTTCTCGACAAAACTTTGGTTTTGTCGAGAAAGAGAATTTCATGGTGAATAATGGCTTTATCAAGATACTTACCCACGTATAATTTAAAGCAATCAGTGCTTCTGGTGTGAATATTATTTCATGCAGCTATAACTACAACATTGTTTTTCTTTGTTTTCAGGTAAGATCATAAACCTGTCAAGCTGAGAGTCTTCTGCGTACTGAACACTAAAGTGATATATTTCTATGTTCCAAACGAAGAATCTACTGTTCGTGAGTATCTTATGAGAACCAATTTTCATTTAATTCTAATTTTACCATAACAGAAGTTAGTTATCTTCATTTAATCACAAATGGTTCATATTTTAGAGTAAAATAACATATTTAATGTTAGTTATGTAGATTTTTTGTGCTCTGTGTGTAATCATATGTGGTATACTCCAGGAATTATAAGGGCATATGTAACGCCTCTATTCTCTTATAGGAATAGAAACTTACGCATAAAGCCTAATTTTTGATTTTGGCAAGTGGTATCGTCAACCCAAGTGTATTTTTCCCTTTAATTTGCTGTCATTCAGTTATTTATACTATACACTGGAGTTAGTGTCAACGAATTTTGGTGGAGGTTATGGATACCGAGGTATTTTCACGCTATACTCATTTATTTAACGTAGGATACAGCATGCGACTAGTACTTGTATCATTCAATTGTACAGCCAGAGTATGAAGCTTCATGTTATGAGAAATTTTTATTTGGTTTTTATGAGTTAAACTTTTCTAAGTGAGTTGCTTTTAAGCAGGTAATCAGCATTTGACGTCATTGCAACGTAAAAACAGATTTTGATACGTGCTTTGTATCGTGTGAACATTTTTATTTGACATTGAAGCTGAATAAATATGTTTTTCATCGTGAAGTGAATCCTTTAGAGCAATCCGGGGCATTGACATGCCTCGACGTATCGACTCGCAGTTCGTTGTCGTCGCACGCGGGTTACATGCGCTTGCTGGTTGAAGCGGGATTGTGGTCTCCGTTGTTGTCTAGGCGACTTCCCCCTCCCCCTCATCCCTCCTGGCGACGAAACACGGCGCTCTCCCACGTGGTGAAGTGGTATCTGATGCGTACACAGGCCGCCGCTGCGATGCTACACGCTTCGTTACCGACCCGTCGTCCGCTGGTTCGTTCGTCCGCTCGCCTTCCAACGTCTCTTTCCACAGCACTCTCTCATCACGTAGGCTCACCCACCTCGCCCCCGCTTTACACGGCGCACATCTACCACCAGCGACCCGTCCTTGCTTCACCGCCATCACCTTTAGCATCCAGCTTTATCTCGCCGACGAGATGTGGTGAGAAATGACCCCGTGAATCCCTTGTCAGCTTGGTAATCATAGCCAGAAAATACCTAACAGGGTGGCCGCTGCCTCGAAGCTCGCCGGTCGCCTGTGGGTGCGGATAAGAAATCGCTCGATCCAATGTGCTTTAGAGATCTTATCTCCCTGCCTACCGCGCGAGCACAGCCATCAACTGCTACCAGATGTGTCGATGTTGTATTCCAACACTGAAATTAGTGTCTGGGGAAAAAATAGCCAACAGTTAATCCTTTAATGCGTGCTACCCTTTCTCTCTTTTTCCTGGCACGTTGCCGTGGATCCGACGTTAGCGGGCATGGTCGGGAAAAAGTCGTTGCCAGAAACGTTTGACAAATTTGGCGGTATGACTGGCCGCGTTTGATGAAGGAATCATAGCACTTTTGGTTGCTGATCTCGAGTATTATTTTTCAAACATGCCAATTTATATTCTTTCTTATATTTTTGAATATGTACAGGCTTACTTTAGCTAAAATAGGTTGTTTTAGGGTATTATTTTATCTTTTTGATGGCCTAAAGTGGATAGAGCACGAAATAAATGTCTTATTCTCAAAATAAAGTTTATTTTTTTATATTTAAGGCCATTTTATGACGAGCTTTAACTTTTCGTTTATTCCAAAGAAAATTGTCAAAGCTATCATTTTACTTTAATTACTAATTTATGAAAGTATTGTGCCTGCAGTGCACGCAAATTTTCGTTTGAATACATGAATTTCCCCATGAAAACGCCTATGCATCTGTGCAGCATCTATGCAAAGGTGTCGCATTCCTGGCTAGACGCTTAGAACAAGTGATAAAATAGAATGATGGAAAGCATAGAATTCTTAAATTCATTTCCTCAAGATTTACGTGCGTAGGAATTATTTGGGGATGAATTAAAACATAATAAGCAATATTTCGCAATCATGAAATTTGATGATATAGTCCAACATAAGCATTAATCGCGTTTTTTTATGGAGTATTGTGTTTGTACCGCCATGCATATGAAGGGTGACTTCGCACCAATATTGGAATGACAACACCTCTATTATAATTGCAATATCCTTGGGGTTATGCGTCTTGATATACCCATGTGTTATTTTTGTGCTTATATTCAGGGGAATAAAGACGTGTGTCTGCGTAAGAATTCCATGCAGGTACTCACTCCTTCAGTGATTTACTAAGTTTTTTTTCCTATGACTTATCTCATACGTAAACACTTTGTCTGAAGGAAACTAGATTGCATTTTACGCCAAATTGTGTAAACGATGTGCTAATGCCTCGATGACTTAGCATGAAATGGAACCCGCTCCAAATGTAATCAGACAAATTTTAGAATTTACTTTCCATATTTTACGTAAAACTTCGTGAATATTTAAGGTAAAGAACAAAATTATGAAATGACTATCAATAAATACCTGAGAAAGACGCCTAATGTTATTAAATAATAGCCGTGTATCATGTTAAACGGCATTTAAATGTTTTAAGGATATGGAGAATCTTATTCTAAATTATTCTCAATAGATTCGTGAGACAGTTTCTTCACTTATCTGTCGTTTATTGTCCTTCCTGGCATATTTTCTAGATTTTAATTATCTAACACTTGGTTTTTGCATGCCATTTGCAGAAATTGGCAACTCTCTTTCGTAAAATTCTTCTCAGAAAACTATGGCTCATATTTTTGCCTTGGAAATATATTAATTTGCTATTTATATATTTTTTGAAGTTTTCTTCCCTTTTTCTGGACGATTCAATTATAAATTTCAAAGCTGTAATTATGAACAATGAATCATCGGATTTAAAAAAAATGTCTGTTGGTAATCGAATCGTTTCGATTTTTATACTTGTGCTCCAGCGTATATTTGTTAAACTTTCCTCTCATTATTTCTCGGCATTTTTTTTTGGGAATTTAAAAATGAGTTGAGTAGAGTAGATTTTCTTTGAAGACAAATGAATACAGTTTCTCGGAATGCTACTTTATGAAAGGTATGGAGCTACATGGGTGTGGTTATATTCATTCGGAGTAGTCATTGCTCAGGGATTTTCAGTCTTGTTAGTTTTTTAAGTTCCATTGACTGGCGCCGAGGAGAAAAATCAGGGTGGGTAGAAATGGAAGTTAGAATAAGCCATTTGAGTATTATTCATGACGTTGTAATATTGGGCCAAATTTTTCTGAGTGTCGGAAAAGTAGTTTAACTAGCTGAAAATTGGTGGGAATATTCTTAGGGTATCCTAGATCTAATCGCAAAAAGAGTAGTCATTTTAATGTGAAATACTTTTATGGAGGTACTGTCACAATCTCTTACCACAATTGTGATAGAAAAAATTTATAACTACATTATACATATTCCTATTTTCCTTTGATATTTCTAAAATATTAAACACCAATTTCAAAAATCATTGGTACTTAGAGACTTAGGCGGCCGTATTTGACGTTAACTTAAACAAAAAAAAACCTGAATCCATGTAGTAAAATCGAAGTAAATTATCAAAATGGCGTATCACACATAACTTGTTATGAAAAATACTCGCATGTTGCCCTTAAACTCAAAGACTAATCATGCTATTGTATATATTATATTATATAATCATGCTATAGTATAAATATTGTTTATTTTTTGGATAGCTAATGAACATAGGCTTTTGATGAAGTATTTTTGTCGAAATTGTACCCAAAATGCACCTGGAAAAGCCACCATATTGAAATATTTTTGGTGAAACCCACTGAATTTAATCGTAAATTTTTGTTTAAGAATATCTGAACTGCTTCAAAAATCTCATTATCAAATCTAAATAAAAAACATGGTATAAATGTTGTGGTATTATAGATACACCGTCCCAGCCGCAATTAGAGTGAAGTGAAGTATTACGTTAATTTAAGTTGTTGTCAAAGGGAATTTACATATAATGTAAACTTGCTTTTGATTTTTGAAGTTGCCGTGGCTTATTAGCTGATCAACAGCTTGAATTACTTTTGAGTGGTTCATTAGTTTAATTTTTTGTTTTTATTTTATGTAACAATTGATTATACGAGGTTGTGTTGAATTCTTTTTTATGGTGAATGTACCTACATTCTTTATTTAAAGTGTTCAAATGCAAGAGTCAATACGCATCTCAAGAAAGGTATTATATTTCCTTGTTAGCATTAATGAACTCATTACGCAATTGATCATAATGGAAAGACATTAAAATAAAAGTAGAAGTTCCATTTATTGTGCTATGATATGATTACTAACTTTACACTACTATGAACTACAATTTAACTTAGTCTGAGGTTCCTGCCAATACTTCAACTAAAATTCGTAGTTGAATTTTTAACCATCGGGGTTATTAGACTTCGCAATCTTTATTTAAAAAATGGATTTCTGATAGATTCTGTAAGCTACCAGATTTGGTTTTTTAGTTGACCTTTAGCTGTCAAAGAATCAATTAAGATCCTTGCTCACTTACATTTACTACTGATCTGCTTCTGGAAATACCTTCCAATGGAAAAGGAAATTACGGGTTTTAGCCGGGAATAACCCTCAATAAGGAAATTCTCCTTTTGATTGAATGCCTCCGTCGGTGGAATTAAAATACGTGGGTTGAAAGTCTTTGTGTGGCAAAGTCTTCTTTGATGTAGAAAGCTTACTTTTATTCATGCAGCAAAACGTCAATTTGGGGAAATAGTGACGCAGAGAAGGACGGGTAGCGGTAGAGCTTTTTATGATACTGTTTGTATCAGTAAACATGTTAGATTTGAAACCATTGAATTATGTTTTAATTATTATTTTAAGAACCACGCTAGGAAATGCTTCTGACGAGAGGGAACTGTTCTGCTGAACTTGAAATATTGCTATGTCTAATGAGCTGCTACAGTAGCAAATTCAATCACGCACCATTTATAGTCGAACTACGGCACAACCCTCAGATTAAGTTAAGTAGTAGGTAATATATACTAATGCGAATATAGAAAAATGCAATGCTTAATTTTATTTTCATATCTCTTCGTCGTTGAAAATTATTTAATATGACATTATTTTGCCCGATCCGTGATAATATTCCTGCTTTTTAATTAAGCTACTCAAGCATGAAGTACTTAGCGTCGTTAATGAAACGCAAATTGATTGTTACTGGAAGGAAATCCAGGAAATAGTAAAGACTAAAGAGCAATATTTATTCGGCTGCCGATTTAAATGCGGCGTAATTGTGCTTTGAATACCCTCGAAACATGTCCCTTTAGAACTTTTTGGTTCATCTGTCTCATCCTCACTTCAAAGAGTTCAAAACAAAATGCGATAACTACCGTTTAGAGTACTGAAGTATAAAGAAACAAGTGCACGATTAAAGTTTTAGGCTCTGCAATTTATTATTACGAGATTCCATAACTCGTGGTACAGTGTTTGAGAAAATTCTTACCTTGTCTCGAATAACTGTCATATTTATTCATTTAAAATCGTTCAATGATTTCCATTCTGTTAAATAAGGAATTTAAATAGCCAATAAATGTGAAATGCTAAGTTCTGAAATGAAACAAAGCGTTTGAAATAATATTGCTCAAAGAGTTTGTGACCAAAATGAGAGAAATACCACTTAGAGCCCTGAAGCATATAGAAACAAAAGAAAATTTTATGCTTTGCTATTTATAAATAATCAAGACATTCAAAGCCTAGGTACAGTTTGTGAGCGAATGTTCATGATGGTATTAAAAATTGTTATTTTCCATGCATATAAAATCGTTCAATGATTTCCATCCTTGTAAATAATGCATAAAATACATAATGAATGTGATAGGTAACGTTCTGGTCCAATAGTAAAGCGTTTGAAGTAATTTAGTATTCGGCACGAGACCTGTGAGCAGCCAATCCTCTTGAGATGCCACTTTCCTCATTAAATTAATGTTGCTATTTAAGCGAATTCGCTGTGGGAGAGATGAAAGGGTTTTGGGAGTGTATTGGTGAAAAAAAAGTATTGCCCCAAAGGGTTTGTATCGTTCCTCTTGTCTCAGAAATCCCAATGCGTGCAAAAAACTTTCTCTCTCTCTCTCTCACCCTCGCCTTATTTTGCTCTACGTCACGTCCAATACCTTATTTAAAAAAGTTTGGAAGTCAACGGGTAAGTCTTTGACTGGGCCGGGGTAGGGGGAGACTCGAGAGAGATTGAAGAGAGGAACGTAATTAATTCAATGAAGCTGATGTTCCATTTCCAATTTTCCTGCGTCTCCCTGGCTCTCCTTTCTCGCTCTTCATTCCCCGAGCACTTCTTGGAGAGCCTGTATTCTCGTGTTTTATCCAGCCAACACCATTATCCATTTTCTCCTCCTCCTCTCTTTGCCCAGTTTTGACTTCCTGTTGTTCACCACGAATGAATTCATTTCGATTCCTGCCGTTCTTTTTCCGCCATTCTCCGCCATTTGCAATTTTATTCGGCACCGAATAAGCCATACAGCCAGACATTCAGAATGAAGAATTGATTCCGATCACTCTCCTATTGCGCGTTTTTGTTTCTAAAATGTGGCAGTCATAATCCTCAAAGGCCCTACGACTTTATGATCAGATTATGTTGCTGTTTTGCATTGTATTGTAGTTTGCTTAGTTATACGGCAGTGATAGATTGGTATTCATTTGATAGTATTGTCATATTTCCCTGTCATAAGACTTTTTTAAATAAATGTATTATAATTCTATTACGTGACGTTGATACTCATGGAGAACCGGGAGAGTATTGATGAGGCTAGTTTTGGGTAAATGGCTTGTAAACTATTCATGGCAGGCATGCCGTAAAGGTTAAAAAATATATCTTTAACAACGGGGAAGGAATGCCTTGTATAGAATGTATGAAACGAGTGATGGAGTGTGTAGTGTGTTACTGTGCTGGTGTAACAATAATGGTTCAAACCAATCGTAAAAATGTAAACCGGCGATAGCGTGTAAAATCAAATGTTTCTGGCTCATCAATTCTTATTATAAGTCATTGCTTGGTATATAACTCAATTTACTCCTAACAACTAGATATGCGGTGGTTCAACGACTGTCCGTACCCAAAGATTTTACTGTGCTTCATGAGTTAATTTTACTCAAAAGTTCCATCACGTTGCTTCGCGAAGAATCAATTGCTTTCATGTAAAAATATTTTCAGGTGGGTGTGAGAAGATCTTTAGTACGGTCCCATGTGCCAAATATTGGCTACTAAAACTTTTCTAAGAACAGCAGATCTCATTCAATGAAATATTTTTTATTTTCGTCAGTATTTGAAGGCTGACAGAACAGCCCTATATAACAAGAGAAACACTGAACAGACGATACGAAGTAGCGTGCATTGAAAATAATGGTAGTTAATCAGAGGGAGTTGACCTATTTTATTGAAACTAAGGGATGAACTCCAGAATTACCAGAAACTGTATGTTTGTTTTCCTCATTTCCAGCACGTTTGTTATTCGTTTCCATTTGCATTAATTGTAAGACGGTGGTTTTTCATTTTTCATGAAGATAATTAATGGATAGAGATTTGCGTACTGTGGGAATCATAGGTAAGTTGCAGGTGGAATGGTAAAAATTGAAATAGATGCAAATACAGATAGGGAAAGGAATCAGAATAATCTCATTCCGCATTACGAGAAGACTTCAATACGTAAAAATGATAAATTTCTTGAATTTCGGTTATTTTTTGCTGTTGCTATTGGAATCAATTGATTTTTTGAATATTCCAGTACGAGTGTTAGCATTGAGTCATTATTTTAGGATAGTTTTGGGTGGGTTTGAAAGCTATTGTTGCGCTTACGCTATTGTTAATGTGGTAATCGAGTACCTCAAGTTCTGTTTCTCACCCAACGACTGGCATCTAATGTCGCGGCCACTTTGAGGTCTCGCGTTGTGCAGATATGAGGCTAAATGAAATGCTAAAATACCTGCACCCTATTTTTTCTGGGCATCATAGTCTTCCATTTCCAATCCATCATTATTGGTGCAAATAATCTCTTGTTTCATTCGCTCGTTATGCTAAACTTCAATTCCATTATATGTATATTAGACTCATTTTTTGCGTCTTTTATATTCTATATGCGTGATGTATTAGCCTCAATCGATTCTATGTTTACCTAACACGAATAATTGAATAATGAGGAACTACCGTGTACTCCAAGTTATTGTAATGCTGTATCGTTTTAGTATATTATAAAGGGCTAACAGCGTTACTCTGTGTAATTTTGATACTTACATTCTCACGAAAAATAATAATTTTAGTGAATTCCACACTTTTTTCTTTTCCGACCGATGTTTTAACTATTTAGCGTGTCAAAACCGTATATAATTATGTTGTTTGTCATTATTATCATACTGATTGGCTAAATTGTACATAATTGAAAATCTGAGTATCAAAATCGTGGTAGAATAATAAATGGGTATAGAATTCACCAAAACTATAGTATTTTCTTCTTAATATTTTTTATCTACCAGCTGACTTTTTCAAAAAGCTCATAAATATTACAAGTATAGAATAAATGTACACAGGACAGCGTGTGCAATATAGCATGGCCATAAAAATAACTTGTGGAGGAAAGTAGATGGAGGAAGGTAACCGTAAACTGTACTGAAGCGTCGGGAAGAAGGAGAAGAGCACAGCAATGCGTGGAGTCCTAAAAATTTAGGAAACGGTTGGGGGTCAATGCGCACCATGGGAGTTAGGAGACGTTCAGAAAGGCCCTTTTGGAAGGAGGCAACTTGGAGAGAAGGTAAAAAGAGGCATGGAAGGTAGCGAAGGAGGAAGAATATAAGAAGGTTCGAAGGTGGCTGAGGGAGAGAGAGGGTGGGCCGCCTCTTTCCCCCGGCGGCGAAAACAAAGGAGCCACTAATTGCGGAGGGGTTCCGCACAAACACGCCGGGAGGGAACCTGGCCGCCTTATTAATATTCCGACGTCACACCCCCGGGGCGGCCGTGGGGGGAAGGAAAGATAGAGGAGTCAAAGACGTAGCGGATGTGGGGTGGAGGGAATTAGGCTGAGGGAGGGGGGAGGTTGTATGAGGCCCTCGGACTGGGGTGCGAAGACTCAGGGGTTGGGGAAAATATCACGGATTAGGTTATAAAGCCTTTATGGCCTTTCGCGAGGGGAGGGAGTAACGTAGAAAGTTGGGGGAGTCTTCTCAAAGGATCTGAGGAATGGAAAGCAGGTTTGGTGGTGTGGGGTTGGAGGGTTGGGTGCGGTGGTAGGATGAACGCGAGAGTCAGTCTGTCGAGGAGGAAGTAAGGCGGAATGGTTAAGAACT
Organism: Ischnura elegans; assembly: GCF_921293095.1. Classification (NCBI taxonomy): domain Eukaryota; kingdom Metazoa; phylum Arthropoda; class Insecta; order Odonata; family Coenagrionidae; genus Ischnura; species Ischnura elegans. The sequence continues at coordinate 31,269,088 of NC_060250.1, read as the reverse complement.
CATGATTGTAGTGAGGAAGGAGGCTCAACTGTGGCAGACGGTATGTCTTTCAAACTTACAGGTTAAGGAGGCGTGAAGTAATGGCTTACCTAGTTTACGGATAGACGATTTTCGATGGATGTGGCTTCGGAGGTTTGGAGAAATTTAGCCAGCAATTAGGAAGAAGGGTTGAGGGAAACTGTAAAACTAGGAGAATATTGCAGTAAGGTGAACTGAGAGGGACGAAAATGCTTAACACTTTCACCTCTTCTTTCAGTTGTAACTTCTCCTCAGTATTTACTTTTATATTCGGATGATTCCATCTTGAAAGGAGGCTGAAGTTCACCCCTATTGATTGATAATAACTTATTTAACATTTTGAAAAAGTGAGGCTCCAAGGTTTGAGTCTACTCACAGTAAGTAATTCAAATGAGTAGCATTAAATTGTATTCACATATATTTATTGGGGGTTCCAATAATGGAGCATGGTGATCTTAATTTGAAAGTCTTTCCAACTGTTTCACGAGTGCATATTTCTCTCCTTATATAGGTAGAACTTTTCAGCTATCCAGAAAACTGGCCGTTGATAATAACAATAACGATAATTCGTCTTTATTGGGCGACATTGGGAATAGAAAATTCTATCTAAATTCACTAATTAATTATCAATGTTATAATTATAATGCTGATTTTACTTACAGATGATATTTCAGCTGCATTCTCCTAGGTATGCTACATTAGGAAATTTCATAGGTTTCCGGACCGGGACAGGTGGTGTTTCTTTGTTAACAGCGAAGGTGTTTTTTTCTCGAAGTTGAGAATTGTATGTGGTATAAATGGATTTAGGCGAGCGGGTAAAAATCAACTAATGCCCTCCCTTTTCCTGCCTCCAGGCAACCATCCACCACCATCCATCCCCTTAAACTTTTAATCTCTCTCCTCCACTTCCTCTCGTTCATCCCTTCCTCCTCTTATATACCTCCTACATCCTTCGTCCCCCCTTTTTCCTTTGCTACCACCATCGCTCGGGGCGAATCTTTAGCGACTGAATCAAAGATTATCTGGAGCCCTTGCTGAGGGAATGTTCTAGAATGAGTAAGGGTGGGGAAGTTTGGCGGGAGAAAGATACATTTTTCAGTGCGGCTTCTTAAGGTGCTGCAAAGAGGTGGGTAAAATCTTGGGTATTTGTGGAAGAAGAAAGTCCCACCATGGGTTCAGAGTTGGCATGAGAAGGTTTTTTTTGCCGTGATGAAGAGAGGGAAGAAGGTGCTCCCGTTGGTAACGAGATAAAAGTGCTGAAGAGGATAAACACCGTATACTTCTCAATCTTCTTTCACACTTTCCGCCGGGGAAAAATTCCCCAAATCACTCTCTCCATAAAAAGATTTTTTGGTGAGATTAAGGTCAAAGCAAACAAAGAACCATTACCTTAGAGCTTGGGTTTTATGCATATCTAAATATGATCCCGAGGGAGCTAATTGATTGCTCACTGCGTGGCGTTAAGCAAAATTTACGTCCAATTTGGGCTTGGCCTGTGGCTATACCCGCGGCATAAACCTATGCATTGAAACTCTGCAATTCATATACATATCGAACTTAGCTTAATAATGATATTGTGGTTGTTCAAAATAAGTCATCCTTGCCTATCGACGAACTTCTAGGTATCTTGCTTCACCTACGAGGCGGAGTTTTGGTGTGATTTCGAACTTTGGTGTGCCTCATCAAGGAGATTATAAAAAAAAGTGTTAGTTGGTGATCAAACCAGCCGGCCATTTTTAATAATCTTGCTCTATGGACATTCCTGGACGGGTAAGTGAATTCATGTAATGTGACAAATGAAAGGAAAAAGAGGACTTCTCTGCTAAAAAGTTTGTTACCTAACCTGTGAAAAGTTAATTTTATGTGTAGAAACTGTGTGTTTATAAGCTACCTCTTGCATATTTTGCAACTTAATATCATATTTAACTTTTATTTTCTGCCAATGTGCTCCAAAAGGGTATGAACTAATATGACCCTTTAAATTCTTTGCCCTGAATTTTCATTCGTAATTCATTACTAGTGGTAGCCAGTGATTTCATCGGATATTGCTATCAAGCATGTGTTTCTAAAACTATCCTTTACTCTATAATAAGCGTTTTAAAATTTATGATACCGTAAAATTTAAAGATCAATTTATTTGATTCTCAGAGGACAAATGAGATCAAGTTGGTTGGACCCTTTGCGAAAAATATAATTTATCTTTTTGAGACTGTGGTTTCTAAAATTTAGTCTCCCTGATAAACTGTTAGGCTTTGCGAAGAATATATGCTTTCCTCACAATATAGAGGGTTAATTACATTGAATCGCTGAAATATTTTTATTTTTCATCCATTTCAGGTTTCGGGAAGTGTTTTTTTATTGGGTGTGTTGTAGGCGAAATCTGCATATGAAAAGAAAAAGAACCTTAAGATATTGTTTAGGATTTCTACTGCGCTGACTGAAATGGAAACATCACCAAGGAATAAACAATTTTTATGAATGACGGGTTGTTAATTCCTACAAAGTTATACCGTGTGAATTACTTCGTGTTAAGTGATCGAAAATTCTGGCGAAAAACTATGTGTAGATTGCGCTCACATCAACTACCAGTAAATATTTCGCTTAATCATTGCGCTTCGTTAATAATCTCGTGCGTCAGGTATAAGTAGCGTTTTAAATATGAAAGGAATTTCCCAGCCTTGTTTTTTTAATAACACCTTGTTATGCTCGCATTAGAAGAACACATAAATTTCAAGTTTACAAAATCATGATATGCGTGGAAGTCAATTCCAATTTTCCCTATTCACGGATCGCAGGTACCTACTGGCTCCCTTTGGTGCTCCGCGGTGTGAATTTAGCCGTGTTATTGTGATGGCAGAGTGTGTGGGTAGGTACTGTGCGTTTGTGCGCTGGGTATCTCTTGATTGCGACGCTGCCCTCATAGGTCGTTGGCATCCGCATTCATCACCTATGAACAAGCTGTGCGGAGAAGTGCAGGTCAACTAATCGTTGCCGTCCGCGTCAATCCAATCAAATCTCTATGGTGGAAAATAAAATCGGTGTCAGGTAATCACACTATGTGAATAGAACGTCAATCTCTTAGCCCCTTGTATCGCGTGATAATATATACAGATGGAAATCGGTGTGTAGTTTCCCATTCACCTTCGAAGCTCCGTCCCATTGACTCCCAAACTTTGGAACCGCACGTGAGGCGGGGAACGTTCGGAATAGGGAGCGAGTGAGGCGCCACCCGCAACGGGGTGGCTCATGGAGGGACTTAGAAACAACGGCGGCGGGTGACGGCCCTGCAGTGATGAGTAATTGTCGGTTTCTCTGGCGCTTTCTGCATGATGGTTTGGATCCGCATCGTAATGACAAGGCTTATGTCGGGTGCCGATATCATCATCTCTAGTGCTGGCGATAGTCGATAGCAATCAAAGCAAATGCGTGGCCCAAATGATCGCACGCAATCGCCAATCCATTAGTGAAACGGTGGACGTGAATTAAGTATGTGTGGTGTTGTAGTGGGTGCCATGTCTTTGGTTTCCAAATGGCCTTGAAGCTTGAGTTTGATATTCCTCTAGGAAATGGCCTGCTTTTAAAAACTTGTATTGGTATAATATAATCCAATCCAATCAATTTAAAATTGAATTCTTAATACTTATTCATAACACCTTTGGATTTTGAAAATTCATCTGGAAAATGAAGCATATTTTTTAACCTACTCCTTTTTCTTATATTTATTGAAATTTTCTGTCCCGGTTCGTTTATTAGCTATAAGTTGTCTTAAAATCTCAAAGAAATGTTCAAAAACGAAAGTGGGTATATTATCATAGATTTTAAAGGTGTTGTTTTTGCTCAAACGCGTGGCCAACAGTAAAGTTAACAGGTAAAGTCTACACCTATTAGTTTAAATTTGTAATACATTGTAATACTTCTTAAAGGGTGTACTGAAACGCTGAAGTTTCCCTTAGTTTTAAGACACTTAAATACTTATATAAGGCATTCCAACGCGCCTTCGTGTTCATGAATAGACTTTTACCTCGCCTTGGATGATGTTTTACATTTTATGTTTTATCTGCTGCGACAAAATTTATGATTTCATGGTATTTTGAATTTTATGAATACTCGCATATTATCGGGCGTCGATTTGTCTGAATGGACTCTAAGGTCCGTGTTGTGAGGTATGGTATTAAAAAAGAGCCTTAGGAAAGTGAGTAACCAATAAAATTAGTTTCAGATCAATCCAATTAACAAACGTAAATGAGTCTTACGCTATTACCAAACAGCGAAAGATTGTAGTTTGTCCTTGAGGCATGGATCGATTCTTTGGTAAACTTGGTTTCGTGGGCCTAATTTTACGAATTGGATACCAAAATCGCAGACACCAGTTTATTTTTTTACCCCTATGAATTAATTTGTCTCAAAGGGTTTCTCCATAATCGAACATTGTTTTCTCCAATTTATTTGTCTTAAGTTCAAGCCAAGTAATGATTCATAGTTACTATCTCATTTGTGTCTGAATATTCTTAGAAATTCAATAAAAATGGTCTGAATCATCGTGGTACTTCCTCCGGCAACAATATGAATTGTTCAAAGGGCGGTAATTGTGGATTATTAAGAGATAATAAATCTGAACCTACATCAGCTGGAATGAGAGGTATGTGGACTCTATACTGTAGGTGGACTCATACTACCAAATCTATGTTCGTATGTTTCGCATGCGAGACTTCTCTTTTTTTCTGTTTGCATTTTCGGTGTTAGTGATATACGGTTACGCTATAAATGATAACCCATTAATTTTCCCCTCATGCACTTTTATCTACTAATTTATACCCTGTGTAAATCTTTAATGGAAAGAAAAGTTTGCGATAACCTTTTGTGGTGATTGAATTTTCTAATGAATTTCATTATTTCTTTCCATAAAACGCGTATTCATTTCCTTTGAGTCTTCTGCACAAAGATATTCCAGGTCTGAAGAAAATAAAAAGAATATTCTTGCTTTTGTTGGAGAGAAGGAAATTCAAAAAGAGAGCGGAAGATATGGAATTATCGATGCAAAGAAATAAAGAAAGAAAGTTGCAAAGAGTGAAAAGCGGGAGATAGGAGAGGCTGGATGAAGGAAGGTTTTTTTATGCTGAGGTTGTTTCGCGCGCTGAAAGAAGAGAGAGGTTGGTATGAGGAAAAGGGAATACTTTGAGGGCAAGAATCGCGGTGGTGGTACAGGAGAGGGGATGCGAGGCGTAATTAGGCCCGGTCTGGAACTTTTAGAAGGAAGGAACACTGCCTAAAGGGCTGGTTTGTGCGCCTGTCTCTCCTCATTGCTCCAAACAAGCCCTTACTCCCCTCTCCTACTCCCTCATCCAGGGCCCTCTCCCTCACCTTTTGCACTCTCTTTACCACCCCTGCAAAAAGGTCTCATCATCTCGTTTCCTCCTTAAACCCCGCTACCCTGCGAGTGCGTAATGCGTGCGATCCGCCGCATTCCCTCTGTCTTTTCCAACTCTTTTATCCTTCACTCACTCTCACTACCTTGGCATCTTCTTCACCATTCGCTAGCCCCTTAGGGAGCTCTTTCCTCTGCATCTCCGACATTTTTTTTCCTCGCTGCTGCCTAGCCTACCCTGCTTTAACTGACTTTCCTCATGCTTCATTCGTCACCTAACCCTCACACGGTTTCATTTGCTTTTACGTCGTCGCAAAGACGTCACCGAAGTAGAGAAACTTGTGCTTCAACTCATAGGGTTTTTCCGTTTTTGTTTTGCTTCTGCTGAGATTTTGCGGTAACGTTTACATCACACCTAATCCTCCATTGTTTCTTTGCTTTACTGTGACTACAATATTACAGGGGCCTCCTTTTCAATTTGTCCCCCGCAGTGTTGGTAAAAGGGATTTTTGGGAAATAAAGCGAATGATATTTGGTTCGGATTTTATGCTCCTTTGCTGTGATAGTTGTGGCTGCATGAAACTGTCGCCTTATTTTCAAAATCTAAACCTGTGCCTGCTCTTCTCGTGCATGCTTTTATTTTCGATGTAATTGTCTTTTTGTTTTATTTTTATTCATTATCTGTCCTCAAATTTCGTTCTTTATATCGTTTTACCTTACTCACTGTTTTATACAACTCAGTGGTTGATAATTTAAAAAAAGAATATTCATAACCTTGAATGTTTGGAATGCCTTTTCCGACCATTTTTTGTGACTTGAGCTAGATTCTGGTACAGTGAGGACTCTTTATCTTTATCTGAGTGAAAAAAAGCATGAAAAAGAGGTATTTTAATTTTAAAATGATCATTTCCTTTCACATTTCCTGCGTCTATGTTATTTTCTGGCATCATTTAAAATGCGTTTTGGAAAGATTATTATATGTAATATTCATTTTAAACACTATAAATAAAATTTGATGCGCTATGAAACCCATTTTAAGCCAATACAGCTTAAGATTGTTGATTCAAAATTTTGAGCTCATTCGATAAGATGGAAAATATGAGTTAATGAGTAAATTCTGTATACTCTAAAGAAATGAGTTTGGAATTAGCCCGTTAATACTATAAAATATGTGTATTATCTACGTACGGCTAATGAGTAACAGCTAAGACAAATAATTGTTAACTCAGTTGGCATACCGAAGAACTGTCACTACGATAAGTGTGACCTTAAAAGAAGTTATCTTTTGATCAATATAATATCATCTAGCTTGCGATCGGGTTAAAACACATTCACCCTGATATTTTCCTGAGAAAACCATCATTTCCAAATTATTTTCATTTTCCATCATAACTCTCATCAATAATTCCGCTAATTTTTTTCGTCTGTGGGTTAGAATCCCATTTTAAGTGGACATTTCAGCTACCTTAATTTGAATTAATTTTTAAAGATGCTAATCCAGTATGCATTCTTCCGCTAGGAATGGGATGATGCTTTAACGCAATATCTTTTCTTTTTCTCTTCTTTCTTTTAGTTTATATATCCTGTTTTCTTGCCAAGTGATGGAAACTATAAAATGTGTAGGGCAGTTATGAGGGATAAATTTAGCCCTCATTTTCCGGACACGTAAAAGCCTTTACTTATATCCAAAGTATTAATACATGTATAGCTGACCTAGAAATCGATTTACTATCTTGTTATCATAATTTGATTTTTTATGTAGGATAGAATCCCAGTTTAGGTGGGAATTTCAGCTGCCTTCATCCGAATTAATTTTTTCAAGGCGGTAATGAAATATGAATTCTTCCGCTAAGAAAATGATTATGCTTTAACACTATATCCATCCTATATTTCACCTTTCTTTTAGTTTATATTCTGGTTGCTCGCAATGTGATGGACGTGATAAACGATGGATGGATAGTGATAAGCTAATAAATGTATCGAGCCGTAATAAGGGATAAATGGAACCCTAATTTCCCTGGCGCGTAACGGCCTTTTCTTATCTATCCAGCGTATTTATACATGTAGCTGTCCTAGTAATCGATTCACTATCTTGTTACCATAATTTTAACTCGGCCACTCGGTAATTTTAACTCCCCACCCCCCCGCCGCACAGTGGGGCCAAATCCATAAAAGGTGGCCATAATTAGAAAAATAAAAGTTCCGGGTTATGATTTCTTTTTACATGGTTGGGAAGACACTTATTTGAGCTGCTGAGAAATAAGTTCGTGAAGCAGATAAGTGTGCACCTCTTCGTAAAAATCACTTTCAAAGTGACATGTGCGCTGCTGGGATACATAGCCTCCCTCTCGCTTCGAAATACCCTCATCTTCTAGACTCCTCCTCAGCTACCCAATTTACTAAATTTAAAATTTAAAAAATAGAATTAACGCAACAATGTGCATAGATAAAAAATGTTGCTTTACCATAACATTGAAACAATATTAAAATTATTATTAACATAAATATTAACCAAGAAATTGCACAACTTTTATTCAAAAATAAAAATACGAACATCATTAAGTTATATAGCAGTGCTCTGCAGTGCTCTTATATAGTTATATTATTGTAGCCACAACTCTCGGCTATCAAAACAAAAAAAATTAACCGCCCCAACCCGCCCCTTCGTGAATTAATGAAGAAATACGTAAGTAACCTCCAACCGTATGGACGCCGAAGCGCGCAGCTCGTTGACACGTTGCATGCAAGAGGGAGTAGTTACTTTATAATCGGTGTAACAAAATGAGTTATTTTGCAATAAATTGCCGCAACAAAGACTCAAGACAAAGTATGTACAAAGTCAATGATATAATATCTCGTCCAGTAAATAATGATATCCCTAATGTAGTTTAACCACGTTGCATGCATGGATTCGTAATTTCGAATGCTGCTTTGCAAGTGGCTTTCAGAATGTAAGTTAAAACCTGGCAGATCTGCAATACAAACGCTAAAAAATGGGTGGAGGAGCCGAAGAAGGAGAAGGACTTAAAAAGGAGCTTAGTTTAAACCGGCCAAAGCAGGTGTATGGTAGTAGTAATGACGACAACACAGCTCGAGAACTCTGAAATTTCCGCCAATAAAACATGCCTCAATTTGGAGCTTCTTCAGAGATTTAATACTGTTTTACAAGCTGTCTTCTGGCTATAGAATAAATATAGATATCTGCGAAGTGCATTCTATCTAAACAGCACGGCTATTGTTGAATTATATCACTGGCTTTGCATGCCAACAATGTTTACCCTAAATACTGTTGCACGAAAGGAATGCCATACAAAATTCATTGTTATCAATCGGAAAAATGTCAGAGGAAGCGCAGGAAGCGTACAACAAATTGTTGAGGAAATTCAGGGAAGATTTTACCCGAAAGTGCTCGAGGAAAAAAACTGTAGTGGACTTCGTCGTGAGATTGATGTTACATTCCGACTCGATTAATGAAAGTCAGATTGTGATGCGGTCCAAGTCATCGACAGTTTTATGTTCCGGAGCCATGAATATTTTGTATGAATCCTACCTGATAGAATCAGGATCTTCATCGGAATCGGTAGACGATTCTTTGGATGGAACGAAGTCTGATTGAAATTTGTGTTTACGTTTACAAGCCTATGTGCGCAGCTCTTTTCATATTCAACGTAGAAAACCTACTATATAATAATGTGTGATGTAAATGTGTTTGTTAACTTTTTATATATTCTTAAAAAGACATTTAAGTTATTATTTTTCATTTACTATTGAAAATAATAAGTGGGTTTATTCAATAATGCAGTTTTGTGCTTAGACAATTATTCATGGGACGAATTAGAGATAGATTATATTTAGTGTTTGCATTTTTTTGAGTGGTCGCGGGCCTGTTCATATTCTACGCAGATTGACTGTTATACAATAATGTTTTACAATTTCTTTCCTACCTTATTATGTTCCAGGATGTATTTTTAAGCCATAAGTATGCATACATGCTTATAAAGTGTACAAACATTAAGATACATGTAACAATATCCGAAATTAATTCGTTTAGAATGTTTGAAAATTAAAAATAGCCATAAAATGATATTTATTTAAAATAATTCATAAAATTATTAATCGGTTGCCTTAAAGCTTTGAAATGTATTTCATATAATTTTCAAAATCAGTTTCATATTCGTTATATTATACAATAAAAAATATTCCCCCCTTTTTACTGGACATATGGAACAATTACTGTCTTATTTTAGCAAAAATTCCAATTTTTTGGCAAAATATAAATTTTCTTTATATTTCAATATCATAATCGGAATTAGCGACCTCGAAAACTGTTATATTCCAAATTTCAAGCAAATTACATGATATTTAATAATTATGACCAACTTTTAAGCATTTGGCCCCACTGTGCGCCGTTTCCCCTTTCTCTACCGCTCGCGCCTTCTGGGTCTCCTACCCTCGATGCCTGATTATATCCCGGGGCGTCTCTCCAAGGTTCTCCAGAAAGGGTTGGTGTGTCGAAATGGGTGAAGGAGTTTGTGGAGATAATGGAGGAAGAGAGGAGTGGGCTAGAAGAGGGCTGAGGAGGGGGCGCTTGTCTTTGAGGTGTTTTTATAGAGTTAGCCAGATGAAGTTTCACCCTTCTGTAGAGTCTGGGCAAGTGCTTAAGGGGAAGGAGGCGGAGATGATGGTAAGGTGTTTTACTTCGAACTGGGAGAGGGTTTGGTGAACAAGGCGAATACTTGTTGGTGGAGGGTATAAAGTGAGAGGTTAGGTGAGAGCGGAAAAAATTTCAACATATGCCAATCTAAGGATTGAAAGCCTTCAATGAGAGATCATTGTGTGTCCCAGTGTAAGACGCTCTATTCATCTCGAATCATTGACCCATTGATAAAATAAACTTTTTCGGGTTTTATCGTATAGTGTAGATTATCTCCCGGCGTTTTGTGACCCCTGGAGTTCACTTCATCAAAGGTGATTGGGCTACTTTGAAGGAGCGGCCAGCAGGGGTCGCGATGCCTATTTATAATCTGTAATACTGAGGAGATAATCTATACAACGCATTAAGACCCGAAAAATGTTATTCTATCAATCACGAGCCGCGAAAGCATCAATTCAAAAAGCGTTGGCTCATTGTTAAATATTTCTTCAGGGAATGCCCATTAATTGATGGTTTTGAAGAAATAGGTAGGATTTTAGTGACCTGTGAAGGGGAGTCGAACAGCGCTCTATCCTCTACATCACCACCCTTAACTTGAGTTTACCTACTTCTTTAATTTTTAGTTTATAATATATAGAGTATGTGTCTCTTAGTGGAGTGAAGTATGTGAATTTTATTGTTATATTCTATTCGAGATTATACATGTCTGTTGTTTGGAAAATACAAACTAGTATATACGCGAACAAGGTTCTCAAAAAAGGAAACACTGGAAAGTATCGAACGGACTTCGGTGCTGTATGCATCGTATTGAAAGCAAATATTTCCCCCTTCCTCTCGTTCCAACTTTCCAGAGAAATTTTGTCAAAGCTCTCCAATTACATAGCTTATCGGCCAACTTTATCATTGTAACACATGCCTTCTTTTTACATTCCGCGTGATCCATGGTCTACCTCCTAAACTTTACTTCCGATAAAACCTCAAAGATGGACACACTGGCCTCCTTCCCACCACTTAAAGATGATGAAGTGCTGTAACATTGGAAACTGTCAGCTATTGATACTACCTGTGATTAAACGTTGTCTGTAAAGCTTTTGCCAGTCGCGCTTTCCTTTTCATACATTCTTTCCTGTCCAATTCATAGTGCTATCTTCACTTCATGCTTTTATTATATTTTGTTAGTTTGAGTGAGTCGGGAATACTCGGACCGAAATATTTACTTTAACAATTGTCCTCCAATTCGGAAATGCTATTTTTATTGTTTTTTTCTCAATTAAGGTGCTAATTTAATTCTACTAAGTGCATGTTAAATTTCAAATTATTTTGTATATATACATGAATGAACGTTATACGGCCGTTAAACAGTTGAAAGAAATGAATACCCCAAGGTCGTATTCTTTATAGGGGGAAAGAAAGAGGAACAAGAAGGGCAAAGATCGGGAGGTTTGGGAAGCTGGTATTGACTTAGTTAGTATGCTTGTAAATACACTAGCATACATGTAGTTAGTATTGCTGATCTGTTATTGGCATCGTCCATGACGCTTCGGGTCTGTTTCCAAAACTTTACTTTCGATAAGGCCTCCGAGGATGGCATACTGGCCTACTTTCTAGAATTTTTTGAACTGATGCTGCATTGGAGACTAGTCAGCGATCAACCGTTCTCTCTACACCTCTCCTTTTCCTCTCTTCATCCCTCATTTTTTTGCCTCTCCTACTTATTTCTCCGTGGTTTTATTCTATCATCACCTCATCTTCTGCTCACTCTCCTTGCATTGAGAAAGCTAACAGTACTACCTTAGATATAGTGACGGCAAAACTCTGGTCTATAGCCTTGACTTTCTTTTCGTGCAAATTTTTCCTACCTCGCGCATATTTAATTAGGCATAGCACATACCTTTGTTTGCATTCATACATAGATACGTTCATCCAGTTTTTATTTACTCATCAAGATCATACTGATCTGGTGCAAGGTAATGAGGGTGTACAAACAAGGTCATGCTACGCAAAAAAGGATAAAATGGGAGAAAAGAGTTATCAAGCGGACTTCGGCGCTGCGTACATCGATTTGAAATATAGCGTTCCTCTATCCCCTCTCCACCTATTTTTTCTATCACAATACCGTATTATATCATGGTATGCCTTATGTTTTTTTTTGTATGATCTATGAAGTTTCGGGCTTGATCCCAAAAATTTACTTTCGAATGTACCTTCAAATCTGGCATTCTGACCTCCTTTCCACCCTGTTCGAACTTAAACATTTGAAGCAATGTTCAACAGAGACTTTCACTTAACACCAGCACTAGGGTAGTACTAACCGTAGTTTCTACAAGTTTACCATGTTCCACTCTTTCCTTAAAACTTTTGGTATCTCCCTCTCATTTCCGCAAATGGTTATGCTGTATTAGTTTCAAACATTTCCCTCATTTCTTTGGTTGTCAAAGTAAAGATATTTTGACTGGTAATCTATCTGTCCTCTTTAACTGTGATGGCATTTTTATACTGCTCACTCTCTTTCGGCGTGATTCTGTGTACACAAGTTATGAATTCATACCTTTTATTGCGTTCAAATACGTGCATCCAGTTTTTTTTATCTATTTACATATCAAGATCATACCGATCTGGCGTAGGAAAATACAGGCGCACAAACAAGGTCATGCTGCACAAAAAATGATGACAAAAACACGGGAGAGAGGAAAAAAAAGAAGGTATCAAGCGGCCTCCAACGCTGCATGCATCGCATTGATATCATATCCTCCCCCCTCCTCTCCTCTTCCCGGCCCTCGAAAAATCCTCGCTGCACCATCTCATCCCTGGCGAAAGCGGCGGCGCAGAGCGGAGTCCGTCGTTGTGTTTGTTGCGCTCCGCGGTTCTCTCCTCTCCTCCTCCTCTCACCCGTCTCCCTCCCGTTCGCGAATCCGCCCGAGGACCGCTTTTTTCCACACTCGCAAACCCCCGTGCCCGCTCGCTCGTTCGCTGGTGACGCACTCGCGAGGGCTTGAGTGTCAGGGGGACAACAGGTGGGAGAGGGAGGGCTTGGGGGTTCAGATGGCTTTACGATTGGGAAAGAGTGGGGGGAGAACTTCGCAGCTGAGAAAGATGTTTCCGTGGAACGGTTGGAAAGAAAAGTGCCATGCCTCTTCTAACTTCAGGGTGAAGAAACCTCAAGGTTATGCCGCGTTGTCATACATGATTCGGTGGATATTCTTTATACCATACTTCAAAGGGACTTCGTGGTAACATTTACTATAACAGCTCTACCACTACAATGTGAAAGCAAGAGGAAACAAATAACATTGTTTACCCGAGAAATTGGAGAAATTACTCCAATTTTAAAAAATCGGGCATGATGGAATTCTCTCAGGTAAAATATACCAGAGGAGAATGTTGCATTGCACAACTAAACTCGTCGTGCGGATATAAATTTAGGGGAAACTATAGCAATTTCTAATTTTATCAGGGAATTACGCTGATTTATTACGCAGTTATGCTTGAAAAAGTCCATAGTTTAGTTTTTTGTGACATAGAGAAGTGGCATCAATAGGCGTGTGGCAGGAGGTGTAAGGTAACCACCCGCTACAATTTAACGGAAGACAAGAAACAATTTCGCATAGTAGGTGCTGCTTAGGAATGAAATAATTGCCTTCCAGCGTCTTCGAGCTTTGCTCCTTGCACCATTCTTACTACGTAATTCAGTTGTGTTTGTCCAACTAATCATTTCATCGATGGCATGGTTTGAATTTTTCTACTGTTCTATTAAAACCGAATTAAAGTGACTTTTTATAATTATTTGGTTGGTATAAATAGCATAAACTACAACTTGCACTTGATTCGGATGTGTTGACACGTTATTGATGTAGGTGATGAAAAGAGGACCTAATCTTGAGCCTTAAGCCTCAATTGAGGCACCCTTTTGGCGATTTGGAATTGAGACTTCACTTATCGCTGCGTACACTTGTCGCTGCATTGCGGTCCTAGTAATTACTTTTTTTCTGATTTTTGCAAAGGATTTGATTCAATCTGGTGCAATACCAGAAATTAAAAATTTATTTTACTTCAATTCAATGGTGGATGAATTAACTTGTAGAAATATGACTTTAATATTGTAGTAATTGATCTTATGGAATTAGAGAGAGAACGTGGAAATTTTTACACTGTTTAATATCACCCGACATTTCTAACTCTATTTTCTAGAGGTAAGTGACTGGCAGTTATCCTGATATTTTATATTAATATGGGAGGAGATTTTGTTCAAGGATGAACATAAATATTTTTTTAAACATAATCTTTTTTAAAATGGGACAAATAACTCTTACCAAAACATTAAAATAATTGTGACCATCGGATTTTTAAAGAGTTAGTTTCGCACATTTTACATTTTTTCTGGTAAAACATTTTCAGAGATAATTCAATAGGTCCGTAAAAATACAATGCGAGCAAATGGCTAATTCACTGCGAACTTTAGTATATCGCATATCTTTCATCAAGTTTAAAATTAATTAAAATTTAACAAATTACGGAATGACTCTAGAGCACTTTCCTTTGAATAAATTATGACGAATTTAATTCAATAAGAACGGCCGGCCGTTTCCTCTTGGTACGCTTTTCTTTCTTCCTCTCCCACCATGGTGCTGATTCGCCTTCTTCTTTTTCGTACCAGCTTTAAAATAACTTGCGTTCACACACGCATAAACTACCGCCAACCATGGTCGCAAAACAGTGGTCAGAATTCCAACCGCGGTAAACGGTAACTTGCGTTGACACCTCGTTTTGTTACCATGGTCGGGCTTAACCAACGTAAAAAGAGCGTAGGGTTAAAGGGGAAAAAGATTCTACACAGCATTAATTATAGTCTTTTATTGCATGGGGAAAAAGAGTGCCTACATCTCTTAAGTTCGGCATAATAGGTATATACTTTAATTACATAATTTTTATATCTGATAACTTCAGGCTTAACCGTGTGAAACCTTTCCATTAAGTATGTATAATATAAGAATAAACTTTATTTTAAACCAATATATTCAATGAAAGAAGAATTCGCCTGAAGATGTAACTATGTTCTGAAACCCGGGTCGTGCCTTTTTAAATGTATTGGCGAACCTTAAGTTTATGCTTATATTTTTCATGTGTAGTGTTTCATGGTTAGAAATATACAATATATCTTAATTAATAATTTTTTTAATATCCTGCACGTGCGATTGTGAAGTTATGTTATGGGAGTTATTATGAATATGCTTGTCCTTTATTGTTCAAGCAGTCCAATCCTCGGAGTCTTTTGCGAGTCACAAATTGATTTGTGTAATAGCTGTGCAGCACTCGCGGTGTAACGGAGATGCATCGGTATGAGTGACTAACGTCGCGACCATTCGTCTACTATCTACGAAAGGCTAAGGCCAGTGATCTTTCCCGGCGAGTAACTCGATATTTAGGCGTTAGATCGAAAAACGGAAAAAATATGGGTCTCTTTACTTTTCTAACTCCATCACATTCAATAATTATATAAAAAAATGGTGACAACACTTGCGTAATTGGTCAGAAAAAACAAAGGGGCGCATTACTGTATATAATAAATTTATTTTGTAGAAGTTATCCGTAGGATTGTGCTTTGATACCTATTCGCCACGTGGAATCGGTAACCATCATCATACCTTTCCAAAAAATATAATTTTGCCGCGATGAAATAAAATTTTGCATCAATTCAGGCAGCAATGGCTAAATTTAAGGTAATACCTACCTTTAATTAATTGGGGTTAACTTCTTAAATTATTATACTTGACGATCGACTTAAATTCTGACAAAATGGGAAATACCCCTTTTAGCATTCATCATTACTTTAATATTTGAGTGCCATGTCTATTAATTGGCAAGGTAATAGTTAATTACCGTTAAATCTCGTGTCTATATTTTGTGTACATTTTCATATCTATCTCTGGAAAAAATAAATCTCATGAGGTCGAGGTGAACTAATTGATACATCCGTCTTCATTTCCATGAATGAAACATGCTCTTTCTTTTTAGAAATTGGAGGTTGTTGAATCCTGGGAAATAATTATAAATGCTGGATAGTAAATCTTCCTTCGTGTTTATCACAAGGGAAAGTGAAATGAGAGTTCTAAGGTGAGGGTAATATTTTGGAGAGCCGTGGTAAATGAACCTGAGAAAAACGGATTTACTTCATGGGAGAGGTCGGCTTTGAGTCTCGGAGTGAATTCGTACAAGAGGATGGTATTTCACGGACTCATGCATCAGGGGTATCTTTCAGTACATTAACTCAAAAAGGCCATTCTTGCAAGCCAAAATAGGTTGGCTGCGGGATTAATGCGCTATTGTTGTGCGCTGAAGTCGGTCGTTACCAAGGAAACTCCACAAGTCTCAAGTCTCTTAATGGCGGTTCACCGTTGAAATTATAAAGACGTTTGGAGAACCGCAATTGAGAGAAGGAGGGATGAGGATAGATTTATAGAGAGTCGACTATCTCACCTTAGGTAACTGTGGTCACCTTTCCAATTGAACGTACCCATCCTTCTCCGTAATCTGGGCCATAAACTCTTAAGTCTGTGACATCTTATCGGCTCATCCTAGACTTAGTGGAGGAAACATAAATTATAGATAAAGTTTATGAACTTAATATTTTCTGTAAGACATGTTTAGAAAAATCTGATATTAAGCCATAAAAATTTGACTAAAATTGCCGAGATAAGATGGATAAATTAGTGGATTTCTGCGTTGTTACCAAGTGTAGGTAGATGATGAAGGCAAATTCTCTTGAATGTTAATTGGTTACTCAACAACCTTCTAAATTTGATAAAACTTCAATGTGACACTGGTCAAATAAAAATTGATAACCACATTAGCAAGCACATTTTCTCAAGCATTGTAATAGCCTTTGGATTAGGTTGTTTTAGAAATTTCAAGTCATCTGTTATCTTTCAAAACCGCGTTTTTCTAAGATGTATAATGAAATATTAATGCCGGCCACGTGTTTTCAGTAAGTATTCAGGGTCCACTGTTTATAATGATTAAACGGTCCGGTGGTGTGTACTTATTTTTATTTCAGTTTTAATGTTGACTTCAGTATAATAAGGGTAGGATCTCCATTCTATTTTTTCTTACTTATATTAAATAGCATGTAGTGATCCCACAACTTGGACCACAGGAGACATGGTAAACTTATTGAAATTGAATAATACTTCTATTGCTGTTCGTCAAGGTAGACTAATTTCCCGCACCGTAACAATTTCATAGAAGTGACACAAAATGAAAGCGTATACCGATACAGTTTTTTGTAAATTAAGATTGCGCTTTAATAATTAGAATTATTTAAGAATGATTATTAATCCACTCACTGTTAACGTTTTTCAGCGGACATTTCTTTTAAGTAATGATACTTTCAAAAATGATAATGGCATGAACATATTTTCATTTGGATTTGGGTTTTGGGTTTCAGTGAGGCCTTGAATTTCAAATACTGTTAAAATTATATATTGTGATTTTAGGATTGTCGTGGGAAGGTGACACTTTCAAAAGAAATTTTAGCTCTTTGATAGGCAAAAGTTTTTTTAAGAAGGGAAATTTTCTCGCTGCAGCGAATTGTCCTGATTTATACTTTAACACGAAATGCTATTTTGGATATATGTCATTTCTCCCATCATCTATTCAGGTAGATTTATAATTCATTTTGAATAATTTCTAGCTTAGGTAAACCGTATATATATGTTAAAATGGTTCCGATTTTCCTCTCTTTCTTTATATATTTTATTGTCGACGGACCATCATCGACAAAAAGCCCGACGCTCATTAGAATAACACGTCGCGCCGCGGAGAGATAGTGGTCCTCGGCGTCATCGGCCTGATAAATGGGTCAGCCAGTGCTCTTCCCTCCCCCTTCCCCATCCAAAAACTCTCCACACACTGCTTAACCCCACTATTCGTATAGGTTCTCCTGCACTCTCCATATCCCTCCAACCCAGCGCGCACACAATCCCTGTGTGTAAGCTATCCCGGCGTGCCCCTCTTCGCGTTATCCGATCCGCATTCCCGAAAAAAGTGTTTGGAAGGGAGAGACAGAGAGAGAGCTTTGAGAAGAAGTATGCTGGCGGTGGGATGAGCGCGGGAATACGTTCTGTAGAGTCCCGCGAATTCGGACACCGATAACCATGGGAGTACTGGCCAGGGCGGGCGGGAAAGCCGGCGAAGTATTTGACGATGATGATAATCATCGTGAGGGCCCGATAAAATGTAAAAGTCTCTCTTGTAACCAGTGTACCCAGGTGTCTTGTTATCGAGGTTTCTCTAAAGTCAAGATAATAATGTCAAGGGTGTACAACACATTGTCCAAATTAAGCTGGAGCCCATTGTTTTTATGAATGTTGGGAGATTTATAGCTTTTAAGGTGAGCAAAAGTGAAATGATTAACATTCATGCTCAGGCATCATAAGAACTGATGTGACTCTTGCTTTGAATTTTTAAATTGCAAATTGAATTGCTCTGTTCCGTTACTTTAGTCCGTGTATCCAGTAGTCTTGTCATCGAGTGTTCTCCTAAGTCAAGATAATAACTTCCTCGCTTTGTCTAAAAAAAGCTTGAGCTCTTGGTTTTCACCAGTAGTGAAAGGCTGTTATCTTTTAAGGTAGACAAAAATAAATTTATTAAAATTAATGCTCAGGTGTCAAAAGAACTTAAAAAGACTTGCTTAGAATTTTTGAATTGCAAATTGAAATGTTTTTGTTTCCTTAGTCCTCATGCTCACCTGAATGTGTCATCACACTTTTCTTTGAGGGGGTGTTAGCTCGTTGTGACACTTAGACCTCGTTACCATCGGGCCCCTTAGTAACCAGTCCGCCCCTGCTGATAACTCTGAAGTCGCAATAAACTGGAAAACTTGGCAAAGCGATAAATTCCCCCAATTCAAACGCTGATAGGCTTTATTTTAGTTTTTTATCTGCGGTTTTAAATTATTTTTTTTTCTTCGTTATTTTGCACAATTGAAGTTTAAATTGTATTTTTTTGTGATTTATGTTTAATTCAACAAATAAATGTTTAATGGCGCAATAATATTTGAGAAAATATTTTCCCGTATTTTTACTCCATTCCCGACAACCCGGGAGTTTCGCAAACACGGGCGTCCTCCAGTCCAGATTAGTCAGGTTTTCCGGGTCTCTACTGTAGATATATATCCCGCAGAATCCAGAGGTGACAATGAGTGGACCGCCGCGGCGCGCAGTGTGTGCATGCCCCCCTCCACGGCTATAGCGGTCGGTCGGTCGGTCGCTCGCCCATCCCTTCTAGGAATCCATGCGGGCCAATAGTGTTGGCGTGTGGATATCGGGGATACGGAGGACGGCCGGGGGAAAAGAGCGGTGGCAGTAGATAGGGCGCGGGTTGAATAGAAAATTTGTTACTTGGCCCGAGCGAAAATGGGGAACTGTGGTGCGGGGAATTGGCCGGAGTAATGGGGGTGAGTTGAGGGGGAGGTAGGAGGTGAGAACGTTGCGGAAATGCGGTTCGGTGGCGGCCGTGTGGTCAGAGGAGGACTAGTGGCCCGATAGTGTGTGCCCCTCCACGATTTAGGGCTTAAAGGGAGGATTTTATGGCCTCGGATAGGTTTGGATGCGCCATAGTGGGGAGGGAAATATAGAGAGACGCCTAGGCAAATGCCTTCGGTGCGAGATCAAGGGCTGCGGGATCTCTTTTCACTTATTCCGGCAGCGGATCTGATTACTCCTTGACGATTGCCTGTGGCGGAGAATAATACTCTCGAATTCTCAAGCTCTGCCTCGTTCATGGGGTGCGTGTGTGTTAGAATTTTCCGTTGATCAATTAAGTGCCGTGAGATTACTTTCAATATTTATTTAAAATGTTTCTTAACCCAATTCCCATTTGCCTCTATCTTTTCAAGCAAATGCGATTACTTGTAACAGCTTCAAAAATAAACTAATATATGGATTAGGTCAACAAAGCATTTAGCAGCACATTTGTAGCAATTTAAAAACAAAATAGAGCATAGTTTTTCATGAAGAGCCTCACATACTCAGAATGGAAGGATGTAGCCATATGGGTACGGTGGGCGGAAATGGGTAGGGAAACTTTTTTTTCAAGTTAATGTGGTGAACACTCAACTTATGCGAAATTACTGATGAAACAGTTTATTGTATGCAATCAAATCCAGTCGATTTAAAAAAATTGTTTACCCATTTCTTTACTGTGACATACTTCCTGTGATATGATTTTCGGTAATCCATGCTGGTGTTGATTTACTAGATCTAGCATAGGGGTGGCTCGTCTAATTTGCGTTTAATATGTTCTCGAATTATTCTATCCAATTTGCACAATTGATAGTATTATATTCTACATAATACTCCTTAGCTATCCTTTTTTGTTGCTATAAGAAATGTTCCGCATGTTACCTTTTTCTATCTGCAGCTACCAGCTTGGAGTTTTGAATTTTGATAAATAATTCTTGGTATTGCAAAAACTTGAGATACTTACTTTCAAAATATAAAGATTTTTGTCCCCATGTAAATATTCCATTAATAATTTAAATACAAACCACATTGAGCTTGCACATTAGATTCCAAAAGTATAATATTTATTCTCTCACGCCTATCTTTGTGTTTTAATGTCATATCAGATTTGGCACTTAAATCGTTGACATGGAAGTATCTTTTCTATTGGTGATATTTTGAATGTTAAGGCAAGTAAAAATTCGAACATCGGTGAATATAATGTTTGGAATTCTTAAATTGGTCAACGAAAGAAAAATATGGAATCATTCTACAAAAGGTCTTCTCCCTCGTTTTCGTTTTTAAAAGTGCTTATTCTCACAGAAAAAAATTTAGGACGTAGCATGTTGGGCTGTTTTTTTTATCTTTCTGCCATATTCCTAGAGTTTTCACCATAATTTGAAAAACTACTTCCAGGGAGGCCGTTGCAAATTCTTAACCTTGCTCTTTACACCATTATTCAAGCAATTGTATGTTATGAAAGTGTGTGTGTGTTAAGAAAAGTTATCACTGTGTAAATTACTGTTAATTCACAATCGAATGCAATTGTCTAGAAAACAAATCACTCAATTAAACGAAATAAATGTATTTTTTATGTATGTTAGCACCATTCATGTTTTAAGTGTATGATGGTAGCCCCAAAACTTTTCCACAAAGGGGTACCTATATATTCCACAATTATTACAGGTTTTTTTTCTGAATGTAACGTATTGAATATGAGTGGAATAAAATTATATTATTATTATTATTTAAAAAAATTGCTGAGCTCATCAGCTAATCCATTCCGGAGAGATGTTTTCAAGCATCTCATTTATTGACAGGACTAAATTGCATGTGAATTCCTCTTTATTAAGAGAGAGTTTGACTTGATGATGGTACTCCACCGTATTTCTGAAAGTAAGCCCTCACACGCAAGGATGCGGAGTAAAGGGGCGGAATCAGGGTCGAGGTTTAAAGAGTGGAGTTTTTTGGGCGGAAAGAATGTGTTCAATAGAGCGGCCGATGGTAGACTCACAGAGGGCGGTGGGAGAGAGGTCGAGGGGCACTCTCTCTTCTCCTTTTTATTCCCTTTATATGCTGCCTCTCTCTCTATCCCTCCGTCCTTTCAGCGGAAAGAGCAGCGGACTCGCACTGCGCATAAGAGAGCGCGACGCACACAGAAGCACGCAGCCGCCCGACGACAAGGGCGAGTGGCGGATAGGACCCGTGAGCTATCCCATGATTCTCTCCCTCTCTCTCCATCTGCATGACGTTCCACTTCCGTCGCTTATCCCCCACGACCGCTTCAGACATCCATCCCGCTCCCTCCCTCGTTATCTCCCCCTACCCAGGGCATCTAATCCTCTTCTCCTACCATCGGCTGCAACCGTCTTCCCGAGTTCGTGCGCTCTATCTGTGCATCGGAATTGTTATACGTAATGCGAATTCACATTGGAACATACTTGGTCTTTGCTTTCATAAATCATGAGAATTTTCATCTAAGAAGGTAATGAAAAAGCAGGAGCAATTTCCACAATTTTAAATTTATTTGTACTACCGGTTTCGCTTTACAGCATCATCAGGTACAGCATCATTTTTGTCAGGTACAGCATCTTGTCAGATACAGCAACAGCTTTACAGCATCATCAGGTATCTGATGATGCTGTAAAGCGAAACCGATAGTAACAATAAATTTTAAATTGTGGAAATTGCTCCTGCTTTTTCATCATGTCACGTATCCACTCCATCTCGCCTGAAACCTCAGATTATATCCTAAGAAGGTTTTTAACCACTCCAAATTTCACCTCCACTTTCAGTAATAAGGCCAATTATGTCTGTACTTTAACTTTCATTAACAAGTATGCAATAGAAATCCAAAAATAGAAAAATTTAAAAAAGGAACTATTCGACAATGATGTTGTTTCATCCATCGTTGTCATGGCTGTAACTGTTACTTTGTGTAGTGAGTTTTTATTTTTCATTATAAAAATTGAAATCCGCCTGCTTAATTAAAATGCCATGTTTTCACCCTGATAACATTTCATTCCTGTTTGCCTTGGGTAATCATTATGAAATTGATTGCGTTTTGTAGTCGTGGTAGGTTTAAACAAGTTGTCGTTTGACAACGTAAAACTACTGTTAAGACATTGCTAATAAAGTTAAGAGTTTTCCCAGAAAAGAGAATCACAGTAATTTATTGCACTCGGGATTAAATTAATTGATGATAATTGATATTATATAGTTTATTTGAGGCATGCAGGAGCTAGCCGGCTTAATTTTACTTAGTATGTAAGGAATCTATATGCAAGCGCAAAAAGTTTAACCGGGACATCATTTAATATATTTTTTTCCATATGTGTCTATTGCTTAATCGAGCAACTATTGCTGTCATTATGACTTATTAAATATAATCGTTTCGCGGCCTTCTCTCATTGGCGTAAATAGCTCACTAATTCGTAAAATTATGCCCTAATTATTCTTCAAATCCTTTATTTTAACTTAAGTAACCCTCACTATCTTTCTTTAATTTCTGTTCCACATCGCGTTGCATTTAATTATCTTTTCCCTTCCGCACTTATGTAAACATTTCTCTTTCTAGCGCATGCTTCTCATTGCAATACGTCATTTAATTTTTTTCCCCGTCCTGCCCTCCTCCAATCACAACTTCTTCGCCATTCCTTCTGCTTTTTCATCTTAAATAAGAATGCTTGTTATGCGAATTACTATTAATAATATTGACTGAATATTTTAAAATAGATAGCCTCACCGTGTTAGTAATTACTTCTTTAACGGTGGCTTAATTACATTCAGCTCTGGTATTGCTGCATTTATAACCTGTATTGTATTAATAAATATTTACATTTTAGCTTTTTAAATTTTTTTATTAAATGCTGACGCAATGTGGATCGTCATTTAACCATGAACGGCAAGGCGGTATTGATATATATATTTTGTGGTGATATCATCTTTTTAATGAAACCATTGTTTTACATAAAAATTGTACTGTAGTAAAAATCTTTTGAAAAAATTCACTAATATTTTTCTTCTTTGATTATCAGCCTTTAAATTCTTGATGTTCTTTTTTATTCTTTTTTTAGTAATGAGGAAATCGCTCATACCCATTCCCGGTGTATGACATTCCATTTCCGTTGCTTATCCCCGCTGCCCTTTCAGACAATCACTCCAACCCCCTCGCTATTCCACTCGGGCGTATAATTCTCTCCTCCCTCCCACCACCGGTTGCAACCTTCTTGGCGGGTCCATGAACTCCAGCCGTGCGACGTGCGTTTGGAATTCCTTTCTGGGAATCCCTATTAAATTAAATTCCTCGCATTTTATTTAACGAGAATAGGTACCTTTAATTGATATTTTGCTTTAAATTTGTAGGAACAGGGCCAATTTATGCAGTATTTAAACGCAAAGGAATATTTATCCACTTCTTGCGAAACACTGTTTCATTGTCCGTGACGTCAGGCCATTCATCGTTAATAAGGTAATAATTAAAATTTTGAAAATGAATAATCAACGCTTTAAAAAATGTCCTCTCTGCTCATGTCACCATATTTATCTCTATTCCCTTGGAATGGTCTCTTTAAAAAATCTTGAACTATTACGTACTTTTCCATTTTTAGTGCCATTAACCTTGGAAAAGCTTGCATATGGTATTGGTGATTATTCTTATGGCTGTTTAAATTATGTAGGCCCGAGGTGAAAATCATGCTTGGCATAATGACAAGACTTTTTGCTAGATAAATGTTAAGGTACCTTACCACTCAATGTGAGTTGTACAGTCAACTATTTTGTATCACCTAATGTGTTATTTAGACTAATTTTTCGTATATTAAGTGAGTATATATACGTAGAACCTATCCTTCCTTCAACTACCTGGAGTTTTTCTCATTTTCACGTCCCATCGTTAGAAAATCCCTACTTCTCCCCTAAATATCTCTTTCCTCCTCCGTAGGGCTTTTTTTTTAAGCACAGACTCTAAGGTCGCAGATGCTCGCTGGGTAAAGCGGTGCTTTCCTCTCGCACAGCGCTGTTTCCCGATCTGCAGTGGAGCTTCGCGCAAAGAGGGGGTGAGGCGGGATTCGGTGTCAAACGGGAGAGAGAGAGAGAGACGTTAAAGGGGTCGTTTGGGAAGTGCAGCGGGTGGAAGTGTGAGTGCAGTCGTCGAAGGAATCTGGTGTGATCGGCGTCATCGGAGATTGCAAACATTTTTATTTTCATGCGCAATAAAAACCTTGTTCGACGAGGATTACCAGTTACCACGTGCCAAAGAAATTTGTAACCCCGGTAAATGGAGGACCTGTTGGATAGAAAGGTAGGTAAAAAAAGGGGGTTCAGATTTGTCATTAAAGTAGGGTTTTTCAAATGAATATGGCGGGTTGAATGTATTAAAGTACGTGACAGATTCTTCTACTTTGGAAAATGTGTTATAACGAGGGTTGGTTCACTCTGAACTCCTTTGTAGAGAGGGTCTGCCCATTGCAACCAGCTTGCATTTGCACTTCGAATGCTTAAATATGTTAGCGAAGAGTCACATTACAAATAATAGAGCTTTTTATGATTAGTCTGCTCGTACGCTACTTATATGATTTGAGACTTTTTTCTCTATTTTTACATTTTCAATTACCATGCGACTGTGATATGCACTGTTAAAGATAATTATCTTTTTTGCCGATCACTAAGGAGGTTTGTCAAGTACCCTTTGGACTCCTCGGTGGTTGCGTTACTGCGTGTAAAGATAGCTTTTTTCCAGACCAGCTCGATACCAAAGACTCTTAAACATTCTTCACAATGCGAGCATAGCGGTTTTCATTGGCTATATGAGGCCTCCCGCGGGCCAGCTGATTAATCTTGGAATCTTTTCCTAATTTCATGATCGTCACGGTAATTGTTCTTCGTAGTATAACGACTGAATTTCTAGTGCTAATACAAGATCCATGAGACAATGAAAAGGTGTCATCTGCGCGATACAATTTTGAAATATTTTTAGTACGTGTTTTCCATATGGCTTATTTTTTGTTTAGAATGAATTATTTTTTCGACGCTGCATTTTTTTAAATTTCATCCATAAATGTGGCATTGCTTGTAGGGAACGTCTTCATTATAATTTTTCATCACTATTTCATGGGATTTGATGGCCAATTTATGTCCTAAGACTTATTATCTACCTTATAACTTCCGTATTAGCGACACTAAGCAACGTATTCTTCAACCATTGAAGATTTATGATGCCATATTCTTGTTGATGTTGATAACGGATTTCAGGAGGAGAACCATCGATAGCCTTAATATCAGCCTTAGCACGTGGTTCATTTCAAAATAAGCAGCATTATTTCTCTTTGGAAATTTCTGAGATTGCTTTAAATTGCTTTAATATCAGCCATAGCACGTGATTCATTTCGAATGAGAAGCATGATTTCATGTTAGAACTTTCGGAGACTTTGCTTTAAAATTTTTGCCATTCTTTGATCAATGTGTTTTATATGTACATAATGGGGCTGACTGCGTGTGCAAAACTCCTCCAGACCCGCTGTCGTGGAGGTTGCACACGCCAGGCACCACCGCGTCAAACTGAACAACCGCTTCCCTCATCCCCCCTAGCGATTGCAGTCTGATCCGGGTCGAGCCGCTAGTAAATAAATAAATAAATTCCTTCCCCTCCCTTCTCTACCTCCCCTATTCCATCAACGCCCTCGCATTTGCAGCCATATTTTCACTCCTCGACGCCGCGAATTTCCCGACCGCATCCCTTCCTCGCACCCATACCCCTTCTACCCCTACTCTTTGATCGGAGAGACAAAAGGACAGTGTCCTTTGAGTTCGCATCCCGTTCTGTCACATCGCACTGCGTTTCCATCCGATCCACGGGGGGACACATCCTCGCCAAAGGTTTTGCGGACATCACCGAATTCGAGGCGAGATGAGATTGGCTACGTAAAAATGTGAAATTGTTGTGTTCTCGGAAATATAAACATGCGAATGGGAGAGGAATGATGATTGTAGATTAGTTCTTTGGTTTTGCGGTATCCCGTCTTTTTCGGCAAATGCATTATTATATCTGCCTAATGAATTCCTTTTTTCGCACTCTTTCTTGGGACATGTAGCCCTTAAGTTGGTATATTTTAGTTTGCACT
This sequence comes from Ischnura elegans, assembly GCF_921293095.1. Lineage (NCBI taxonomy): Eukaryota > Metazoa > Arthropoda > Insecta > Odonata > Coenagrionidae > Ischnura > Ischnura elegans. Next base: position 31,242,433 of record NC_060250.1, on the reverse strand, counting down.
ATGATGGTCTTAGAATTTAATGAGAAAAATTGCTGGTTTGAGGTGTAACTTTGTGAAAGCGATCCTTTTGGAAAAATGAGAAGGAAGACCCGTTGTGATTTCACATGAAATATTTAAAAAGTGTCAATAAATATTTCATGTGAAAGCACAAAGTTTCTTTTCATTCTTCAAATTAATTGAGCAGTTCGTAGTTCTTATGGTTACTAAAACGTACGGTATTGAAAATAGCATGTAGATGGTTGGCGTAAACTTTGATTTCCACTTCTTTCGAATGTTATAACTGCAGAGGTGTCATAAAAAACGTCACTTCTGAATCAGCAAGGCATGGTTATTGTGCGCGGGCTCGCACCTTAATGCAGCCTTAAAAACTTTCATGAATTATTTCGTAAACTGAATGCACATCATATATTAATAAAAATAAAAATAGACGAATGTTTTATTGTCATTGTTATTCGAAGTGTTTTATAGACCCGTCTAGTCTGCATCGACTGCGGGAAAGGAAAAATGCGCGTTAGAAATTCGAATGTTTCTGTACGTTCGCACACATTCGTGGAGGATGTTTGAATTTGTTGATGTATGCGAATCCTACCGGAAACCCTAGTTCCCTCCGCAATTCCCCCCGTCCCGTTTTTGCCCATCACCGGGGGCTTAGCGCGAGACCGGAGGAGCAGGCCGCGCCGCTGGAAAAGGAGTCGGTGTGCGGCGCCGATGCCTCTGAGGGATAAAGAGCCTACGGTGCTGGTAGCACCCGGAGGTATTGCGGAAACTGTTGTCGACGTGACGGGAAATGAGTCGGAGCGCGGCAACAATGTCGCGGGGAGGGTTTTAAGGCTGGATCGGAAGGGGAAAGAAAATCGACGGGACGCAGAGAAATGGGAGGAAGAGTTGTGTTTTTACCGTGCACGATAGAGAGAGAGAGAGAGAGGAAACCAGAGAGATTACTGGTGCATTGGAGAGGAAATGATGAAGTTAGAAACTGGATAGAGATGGGAAAAGATGGTAATGTTACTGTAGATCGTAATCTGTTCACCCACGCCGGTAGAGAAGAAAAAATCCTAAGTTATTCCCTTTGTCATCGAGAATATTCCTTTTCTCCCGGTTATTTCTTAATAATAGAATAACTTTGTTTTATTCCACACTTTTAATAAAGTCAATAGCACACCCGGGTTTCAGCATCTAGTGTTATCAACCTGATGATAACACTAGATGTTGAAACCCGGGTCGTGCTATTTAAAATAAAGTGTGCAATAAAACAAAGTTATTTTATTTTATTCTTTAATGAAGCAATTCCACAAAATAACGCCTGAGACCGTGTCTTATATTTCTTAATAGTTTTTATACGTTTTACACCATCGTCACAAATTTGCACAAACCTAACTTGTAAATAATGAAATGTGAAGCTGGGAAGAGATGGCATAAGATTGAGATGTTACTATTGATCATAATCTGTTCGCCCAATCAGGTGGAGAAGAAAAAAAATCTAAGTTTTTCCCTTTTTCATGGAGTATATTCATTTTCTCCCGGTTATTTCTTAATAGTTTTTATACGTTTTTACACCATCGTCACAAATTTGCACAATCCCAACTTGTGCAGAATGAAATGTGAAGCTGGGTGGAGATGGCATAAGATTGAGATGTGACCATAGATCATAATCTGTTCGCCCATTCCAGGAGGAGAAGAAAAATAATCCTTATTTTTTTTCCTATTGCATCGACTATCTTTATTTTATGCCGGTTATTTTCGATATTTTTATATATTTTTATCTTTTTGTCACCACAATCCCAACATGGAAATAATGAAGTGTGGAACTGGGTGGAGATGACGTAAGATTGATATGTGACTTAAGATCGTAATCTGTTCGCCTTCTCAGGTGGTGATGGAAGGGCTCTCCAATTTTTTCCTATGTCATCGCAAATTATTTACTTCTTTCATTTAATTCGCGTTTCTTTTTTTTATATTTTATTTCATCATCACTGATCAGCAACCTTATTATGGAATAAACGATGTGTGAAGCGTAGGATTTAGATGTTGCACATTGGAATCATGGAATTCCCACCTAGATTTTCAGTTTTCGCGGCTACTTCACAATAAGTTTAATACATCGTTTGTAGTCATCATGAATTAACAATCCTAATATTGGTTTTTCGAAGCTCTTTGGTCAATTCTATTATTAACATTTCTTTTTACTCTGAGGTCGGTGATCCTTTTCGATCACACTATCCAATGCCTGCTCCGTATGCATATTTTATCGAAGGCTTATTAGTTCTCGCCATTCCTGCTATCCACTTGTCCTTTGACGATTTCTTACACGATCTATAATGTTTTATGCTGTACCCAAGCATGTTTTCACATAATTTTCTCATCAGACTTCTCTTTTCTTAGCTCTTTTGGTGTAGAAGGATGAAAAACTTTGCTATTTCCACATAGTAATTTATTAACACCGACCATGGTTTCGTCACAGAGTAACATTATCAAGGTTAGGTGAGTAACATTACACCATGATAATGTTACTCTGTAACGAAACCATGGTCGGTGTTAATAAATTACTATGTGGAAATAGCAAAGTTGTTCATCCTTCTATTCCTGCGATTATGGATTTCCACCAAGTAACGCCCGCTACGATTAATTACACTTTTGGTGTATTTACCAATTATCAATTCTGTCACTTGCATCTTCTACGTAGGAGCTTTTAGTGCCATGAGATCCAACAAAAAACATTTCGCTTTTTCATGTATGTCTCAATCATGCAATAATTTATTTTTAGTAGATTGGCGAAATTTGATATATACTATTACAGCAGTGCAGTTATTTCACGATATTGAGATGGGCTGCATAACGTCAGGGTAAGTGGCAGTATGTATGAGAGACTATGTATTAAATTCGCTCTCCAACTTATAATTCCCACAGCATAATTCCAGTGTATTAAATAATCCTCTTTTTATGTTTACTTTTAATAAATATCTATGTAGGCTCTGATAATTTGAGATTAAAAGCTTCGTTACCCTTCTTTTTGTACGAAATGATGACAAACTTACCCATTTTATATACTGATTTCTCCCCATTAAGTTGTGGCGATTCCCGGGTTTTTCCAAATTTACCCAGTTTTCCACTTAGAGCCCCTACCTTAACTGTGGATTGACACGCAGAAGCGTCAAAGTTATTTTTTGTGAGGTTAAGAAGAAATTTCGTGTTCCCTAAGTTTTACTAAATCTGTGCTGTCTTTGAGTTATGGAAAAAGGTGTTTCGAATGCAATTTTTTAGCATTTATACATTCATTGCGAAAGATATTAGAATTACCTTAGATATTAACATGCAGCAAAGGAGAGGATGCTAGAACAAACATTAACCTAGTAAAGCATAAGAATGAAGAAGTGAAAGAATTTTCTTTCCTGGAAAGCCGAATTACCAGCGGTTGACGAAGCGAGAAACAAATATTGCAGGCGAAGAAGGCTTTCTACATAAAAAAGAATCACCTTACAGCTGAGAGTACAAGCATAGAAGAAAGAAAACAATTCATCAGATACTGTAAGTGAGGCTCGGACGTCGACAGCAACAGAAAAGTTAAGAGTGGAAGCAATCGAAATGTGGTGCTACCGAAGAATGGTGAGGATAAAATTGGTCGACCGTGTAAGTAATAGGATGTGCTATGAAGAGTGGGAGAAAAGAGGAACCTTCAAAAAACTTATGCCGAAGACGGAACAACTCAGTTGGCCACATTATGAGACATGATGGCCAGATGAAAACAATCGTGGAAGGACAGGTGGAAGGGAGGAATGGCAAGGGACGGCCACGAATGAGTTACATAGGACAGGTTATAAAGGATGTAGAGAGAATCAAATCGTCGCTATGAAAATACTAGTGGATAGGAGAGAAAATGGAGAGCTGCGTCAAACCAATCTTAGGATTGTTGGCTTATGGTGATGATGACATTCTTTGCAAAGAAAGTGCATTAGGTTATGTTCTTAAGTAGTTTATCTCCTCCCCTAAAAACTAACACAAAGCTAAATCTTGGGGAACTCATAATTCCATTTTCTAAGGCTGTGTTCAAAACTCGGATGTATCAATATAGCTACCGCAGTCAAAGAATGAGGTCCAAATGCAATCATAAACGCATTAACGACCAGCAAAATGTTGTTTTATGAGATATTACGCATTGAATTTAAACTAGCAGTTATACACACCTTTATTTGTTCTTTGGCATATGAATTATGCAATAAATAAGGTAGTCAATATTTTGAGCCACATGAATCCAAATTGTGCGATCACACAAGAGAGTCCACTTCTTTACTCTTTTGTCTTCTTCTTTTTGCTAATCGATACGTATTTTTGTGAGATACGTTTATTTGTGTCAAAGGGATTCATCTTGAATTTCTATGTAACATTAATAGCTGGGTATTTAATTGTAAATACATACTTAGTTTTATTCATTCAATATTTATAAATAGTGGAATTTTGGCATTTCTACCAACTAAATTTTACGAAGAGCCAATGATATAGCAGAAATGATTCTTATATATTAATCTGCTACCTTCAAAGAGTATTCATTTGGGATGGGTGTTGCATCTTTAAAAAATAGATTATTAATTGCGCTAACTTGCATATTACATATTTAGAGGGAAACGTAAAATGCTAATTTGAAATGCAATCATCTTTAATGGCAATAGCTCCTGCATTGCCCCAAGCAGTTGGCTAAGCTGACGAAATTATGTATTGGTATGGTATTAATAGTCATATGGATTTAATCTCATTTGATGAAATGATATCGTTATTACCTATGTAATGACATTGGGAGATTATTCTTTCATCGCAAAACAAAGTTAATATAATCGATATATGAACCTTATCATAATAATTCTAGTTTATGATTAACTGATTTACTAGTAGGTTTGCTTTCGGTGATATTTTAAATGGATGGTATTTTAATGCTTTCACTGTGGAGCTATGCTGTTTTAAATGTGCTGTTCACGTACAATGAGTACCAAAATATTGGAAAAAAGTGAATTTTTTTCCTCTCTTGATGACATTTGGCTTTTATGACTCTCTCGAGTGATTTTGGCCGGGATTGAATTGAGTCCTTGAATGCGAAAACGATCCACTTAAATTACATAGAATTATAAGCATTTTCTATCACAGAATCTGAGTGACCCATAAAGGCAATTGTCATCATATGATAGTGCGCCATCACCGAAATTTGGTTTTATAGCTTTCCTTTTTTTTGCCTGCAGGAATGAATGCTTTCATTCAAATAATTTGGCGTTTGGTGAGTCGTAGTATTCAGAACTATAATGACCAGATGAAAGGCTCATGACCTGGAAAGAGCTGATTGTCGTGGAAAATAATAGGAATATTTAATGCATATCACCACGCGGGAAACATTTTATGTCGATGTTCAGGCATTATATTTCCCTTGTTGCTCAAATTCACTGTTTTTTTGGTGGAGAGTGCCCACTGTTCACGTTCACTTGCTTCCTCATCAGATCTAATTACCTGATTGATTGTAGTTCCCGGAACAGATTAAAGTCTCTAGGCCTCCTGATATGGTAATGATGTTGCAACTATTTAATGCATTACAAAATGGGTGCCACAATGAGTGACATACTATATTTCACTATTTCTAACCAGATTTGAGGTCTGCATTTTAGTTAAAGTATTGTGATGATTAGGTGTAGAGTAATATCAAAAGTTTGAAATGAGTATATCAAATAGTTGCAATACTTTGGATAACTTTAATAAAAAATCCGATCGTTGAAATTCCTTGTCTATCTCGTAAATTACTGTCACTTGTCTGATTGGGGTCGCGGGTTGTAGACGTACACGCCAGGATGTGGATTGTTTTGTTTGTAATGAAATGCTTCTCTATTTTATTATATTGGTCATCTGCAAATTAAATATTTCGTATGTATACATTTTGTTTTCCACGGAGGGTGTGAGTCGAAATGAAACCTGGGTAAAATTCAGCCACGAAATGAGTCGCATCAGTGTGGGTACTTCCCTATCTCGAAGCAAAGTTGGATAATACCTCGTATATAGAAGGTACATCGAATACGTAATCAATCTTTCTAATTTGACGCCTCCTATGAAATTACGTGGCTCGATTCGGCTTCGTATTGAATGTCAAATCATGAAGAGATTTTATCGCTAAAAGGTTATCGCCAATAAGAGTTCTTGGCCCGAGTACTGCTGAATATATGCTGAGATTCATTGAAGTCTGAAATGCATCATTGCCTCCGCTTGGATGTTTTCGTATGGGGAAAAAACAATGACCAGGTAATAAAGAATTCTGAAAGACAAAGTTTCGTGAATTTGAGAAATTTTTTCTTGGGAAATGATACAATGTTGCAGTAAAGATATGAAGGTGAAAATGCGTGAATATTTGCGGTCAAAATAATATCAACGATGAAAGACATCGGTTTATGTCATCGGACATAGGCTCTACGTTGATTATGCATTATATCCCTTGCAGCCTGTAACAAGGTGACATAATTCGAGTTAGCACCGCTGAAAATATTATAATCATTAAGAGATTTCTTTTCCTGAAGGACAGCACGTAAATTAAGAGATATTGCGTACCGCAGCTGCCAATGGTGATTAACTGAAGTTTATTTAGTATAATTTATTCATAAAATGCGTGTTAATAAACACTATCACATCGAAGAAAGCAAGGAGGGAAGAGTTCAATGTGTGCAATGGGTGCTTACATTAGGGTTTTAATAAATTTATGATAGTAGAATAATTTGCGTACACAAGGTAGAACAATGCCGGTCAGCAGCTATATTACTTGTTATATCCTTAGAATTAGCTCGCTTTTGTTGCATAGTATTATTCGAGCCAGCGTCTTACCAATTGCAAAAATTAAGAAGAGATTTATTGTCTTTAGATCTGCACCTAATTCTAAGGTCTTGGCTTCAATACGTTCAGCCTAAGACTCGTCGAAGTCTAAATTGTCAGACATACCCAACTTAGGTGCTTTTATCTGTGAAAATACAAACAAATCGCGTTGAAGAAAGGAAGGTGTAGTCCCGCGTTGAGAAGAAAAAGGAGTGAAGTTGTGAGGGAGCCTTCGGAATGGCGAAGGGAAAGAGGGAATAGTATAAAGGAGGTGGTGGGATGGATTGAAGGGGAATTGGAAGCGAAGTCGCTGTGGGAGGGAGAGGAGGCGAAGGCGGGAGTCAGCACAAGGCTAAAGGGCCTTTTCGCTCGTGTGATGCGCCGGCCGTCCGCTTTTATCTCAATGGCGCTGCCTCCGGATCGCATTGCGGACGGCTCGTAATTGTTCGACAAATGGCGGAGATGGCGACGACGGTGGTGCCGCCTAGTGGGATGAGGTCGCAACACTCACTCCCGTGTTTTTGGTGCGCGAACCTCTTTGGCATGCGATTGCTATCGCCAGGCGATTTATTAAATGCGACCCAACTCCCCCGGTCCAACCTCCCCCTGACGTCCCCTTTTCGTCATGGTGACGCAGAACCTGGCAATCATGTCAGCGCCAGCGATTATGACCATTCTTCACCCTTCTATACATTTGTATCTCCTTCCCACATTTTATTTAATCGCCAGCGACCGTTAAAATGCCATGCTTCTGCCCTCTAGATTTGTAGTTATTTTTTCTCCTGGGGATTCCGAGTGGATTGACAGCTGATAATTGTTGGAGACTTTGGACGTGATAATTGTCGCAGCTTTAGGCACATACTAATTGGCCTAAACGATTCTAGGCACGGCGGACGTGTCAAGAATTCCTGTTTTCAGCAGTATCCAGGCTGCACACGTATCCAACGTCACCCGCCCCCCGTAAAGGCTGCTGCGCGCTCCTCCCAGAAACATCAATTCGTAACGGCCGCATATAACCCGTGCAAACAGCCATTGCGGAATGGCCCTCAGAAAAAGCAACGCGGTTCGCTGTTAGCGGCATGTGGTCGGAATATGCATTAGTCCTAAGAGGGGATCCAGATTTGTGCTCTGGGGTAATGCGCGATGTGAGAACCTTGAGGTAGATTCAGGGACAATGCACTCAGCAAAAAAATTTAATACCCGAAAAGCCGGTAGTGCTATAGACCTGTGTAAAGTGAATTTTGGACTCAAGTCTTATTTTTTATTATTTATATATTCATTCTGAGCACTGACTTGAACGCAACAACTTAGAGGGTAGAATGGAGGGTCGGAATCGTGTATCAAAATTACTGCAATTACTCAAGAAACTATCCCATATGGTTACAATTAATAGTGTGAATAAGGAATTGTTTGGTTGTTTTTAGCATTAATTCTTAATGTAAACGTGATATTTTCCCCACGTTGAATATCAATTGAATGAGACCCATGTCGAAAATCATTCCGGCTCTTAGGTGGGAAGTTCAGCCAAAACTACCACAACTTGAGTGAGTTTTTTTTTAGTTTTTAGTTTGTTTTCTGTGATTATTTAAATATAACTTTCTACTTCAAAAATGCAATGTAATCAGGTCATTATATTATTTATTTTATGCTGAAACGATTGGTGTCAAGTAGCATGTCGTTGATCAGCACCCGAGGTAAATTTATCGCTAACTAAATTTTTGCTTAATTAATGAGTCATTTAGAGGTCTGTAAAAAGGAGTATTTTTTATATTATAAAAATAAACACATAAGACATTTATTAGTTTGGATGGTGAGGAAAGGATTTATTTTTGGTGAAATAAATAGCCAGATTTCCTCCAATCAATGTGAAATAATAATTATATCGATGGCAAGTCGTTAAAAATATGTATTATAAAATACTTACTACGAATTACTCTCTCCAGAAAAGACTCTTCTCTACTTCATTTTCGACAAATGTTAAATAATTAGTTGAGTTAGAATAATGATCTTCAGAGCATATATTTTGATTATTTTTACTGACTGGTTTTTCTCATACCGTGATAGTGAATTTTTTACCATGTCCAATGCCTTAGGATTTCACTTAAACTAGGGTATTTCCGTTAATTTTTCAATGAAATCGTCAGGCCGTATCATTATCTAAATACTAGTCGACGATTTTTGTCACAATAAATTATATCAGTTTTATGAAGGAGTAAGTAGCAAGTACTGATAGTGTAAGATATAATGATATAAGACCACCATCTCATAGCACTTGCTCAGTTTCCATGAAAATAACCTTATCAATTTCTAATGTACATGTTACCACCAGGCCAATGGCCTACTTGTAACAATTTTAATAATGACAATAATAATAATCATAATAATCCACGGAAACATTTTGCATACTTTTTTTGATGCATAAGAACTTAGTCTGAGCAGTAGAAAGATATTTTTCAGATTTCAATGAAGAGCTTTGATTATACTCTACTTAAAATTGAGCCTTATTTTGGTCAACTCTGATGCCATACCTCTCCTGCCTTCTCATTCATCATGTGGTTTGGTAATTGACTTATTTTTTCAAACAATTTATAGCTTTTTGGTTTCTGTTAGTATCTCAATATTCGTAGCATGTCCGATGGGCTCAAAAATTTGTATTTATGTAACCTTTTCTATGCAATTTTATTGACGATTAGCCGTTTCCCTTAAGTATTTATTGAGTTTTGAGGCTTAACACAAACACGTCTTCCTCATTAAAATCGACTGCCAAAATCGTATATTTTTGTCGTTTTTAATGCAGTGAAACAACCACTTTTCAATTCGAAATTACTGTCTCTTCAGGAATATCTCTCTTCATAAGGTTGAAATGATGAATGTTAATGGCTTTCTTTTGGCTCAAAATCGGTGAGCTCATTCGATGCATAGTAGGCATATAAATCTAGAGAGAGAGTGATGGGTCAAGAAATCTTTGTCGTTTAGTGGGAGCACTCATGACTATTTAATTCCAATGCCTTTGTCCTAGTGATTTCAAAAGTGATAAATCTCCTTTCCCCACACCCTACGCATTGATGGCATGATTTCAAAGGGAAACTTATGCGCCGGGAAATTCTGTTTGTCATTTGTGTTCTGTCATTTTAATTCGAATCAATCGCTCGTTAACGACGAAATGCGTTTACATTGACTGCTTTCAAATCCCCTTGCGGAGCTGAAGATTATCCATTTCATGTCTATCTTCCCTCCATATATCTTGCATAATAGGCTGCTTCTTCTGCCCCCTCTCACTTCTGGCTGTATCTTTCTCTTATATAACCATTCACTATCTCCTCAGAAGGCTGGTAAATGAAGATTTATACCCCCTCTCCCGCCTTATGCTCCCACGATTCTACCCTACCACGGCGCTCTTCCGCGGGGTTTGGGGGAAACATAAAAGGACTAAGAGAGGAAGGACACTTTCGGCAGTAATCCATTTTGATGGGCATTAAATCCTTGAAAGGGCCGCCGCCGCGCCGGTCGGGTGGGTGGTCGCCGCGGCATCTAGCGGTGAAGGGGGGGGGGAGGTAGAAGAACTGCGACTCTTTCAACCCTGGTGACGAATGGCCTTTGGCTGCCCAACCGTACAACCCCCGGCGCACGGCCGCAAAACAGAGAACCTGAGTCAGCAACGTGTGCATGCGGTGGAAGGAAGGTGGAGTGTAGTAGGAGTAGGGGTTTTTACTTCGCAAGAAACAGGGCCCCTCTGGTCCGGAACTAGGGCGGGGCAGGGGGGGCACGTGCTCCGGGCGACATATTTCCGGGGGCGGCAAAATTTGAAAAGTTTATTTGACAAAGTTATTTAATTTTTTCTACTTGTTAAATTATCAAACAATAGTTGTTAATTTATAATTTTACTAAACAATAATCTTAATAAAACTTTTTAATAGCAAATAAAGTGTTGCGTAATTTCAGTCACTACATCTCAAAAAAATTACTTACGTATGTATTATATTTTAGGGGGAGGGGAACGGTGTGCGAGGGGTATCAGTAGAGGGGGAGCAGAAAACTGATCTTTGCCTCCCCCATACAAAACTCCTACCTCCGGCCTTGGAAGCAGGGGTATTTCTGGTCGGGGCGATGGGTGAAAAGTGTTGTATAAGGTACGGGGGGGGGGAAGAGAATTGGAAAAGTTATGGGGGATGAATCGAATTGATATCAGACTTCGCTCGTGTGTTTTCGGAGAGGGAAGCGGGACTTGAATCGCTTTCCTCTTCACTGGCGTTCCTATTGTTTTCGTGAATTCACCGGTGCTTAACGGGTGGGTGACGCTGGATTTTCCCCGTGAGCACTGGGCTTATGTGTGACACATCGGCGTATGGTCCGCAATTTCTCACTTTAAAGCCGGGTATTTTATCCCTCTGCAAGATTCTTTATCTTTTTTTAATGGAATACGTTCATTGAAACTGAATTCATATGTCTCGCAATGTATCGTAGATGTATAGTCACTGGAAACTGAGGATAAATCTTGTAAATTTCTTTTGATATCTGTTATGAGCAGGCTAAAAATGTTAAATAAATGTTATTTCTTGTTAAAAATGATTCTAAAATTGGTAAAAAGTGGCTTTTTGCATTTTCCCTCTTTTTTCAAAAGATCAGCATCTATTTAATTATTTACTACAAAATTGTCATTTAAAACTTGGCTTCCCTCGGTGAAAATATTAATTTAAGAAAATATCTTGTAGTAATAATTCCTTGATAATTCTTTGCCTGAATATTCAAGCTTTGTGAAAAACGTTAGACTGAATTCCTAAGGCTTTCCTTTTTGTATACTTTTTTCTAGTGCTGAAAAATTGAAATGACTCTTGCGATATTATCGTTGCTCGCATAAACACCCGGATACTAACAAAAGTTCATATATAACTAATCCTCAAATTTTACATTGCATCCATGATTCATTGCCCCTGAATGGTTAATATGTGAATCGCATGTCTATCGTGAATGTTTATTAGCTCGAGTTCACCGCCATATCTTCATTCCAACGTGAAAGATGGGTTTTTCATTCGACTGTGAATTTTCTCTGCTCGAGTGATCGTGATTCTATTTTGATGAGACCTAGTATGTAAAATAAAAAGGTGCCTATTAATTGAACTCGAACTTATGGAAACGCCATTGGTTAGTCGTTGATTCTATCACCTTCTAGCAATTCCTCCCATGCCAATGTTATGAACCCTCAAAAGTGCTTGCAACATTTGCAAACCAAGATGAAAACCGACTTGAATCTCAGTTGCATGTACTCGAGGTATTTATATTTTCATTCGAGGCGATGATAGTTTTCCAGCCAATATTTTTGTATCTCGGATTTTTTCCCTTACAAAAACTTCTCGCCCAGAACCTCGTATTTGCCTTCTCGCTGCCGGCCTTCGCAAAAAATCTCCCCCTCTCGGCTCCTGTGCATTTCCATCCCTTCGAGATCCTCATCGCCTCGGAAGGCTGCCGTTTGTTCCCATTCCCCGTTCACTTATGCTTCCCTGCCAGCCTCCTCAACCCGTAGTATCGCGTGTGTATCGCATTCGCACCCATCGCTTTTCCTGCCGCTTTCTCAACGCCCCTTCCTCCCGTCATATATCGGTCCCTTTCACCTCCCAGGCCCAAAGCAAACTCTCTCATGAACTCCCTCCCTCTCTCATCTCTCTCTCACATACACACAGGGACCTATCCATCCCTCCGCAAGCTCCATACACTCTCCACGGGCCTCTCTCCATATAGCTTGAGCCAGCATTTTGCTTCGCTTTGGTTCCTACCCAACTGTTCGGTGAAAGTTGGCAAAAAGACTTTGTAAATTTTTGTGATACTAATAAATGATTGGCTTTCAAATTTAAGCTTTCAATACTTATTCAATTATGTAGAAAAACTTAGATTCCTATCGTGGAAGATACCTCCAGTTTAATAAATTTACTCATTCCGAACCATTAAAATCATCCTGCCAATTAACATTACTTGCGTTTAACGTGAAATGAACCGATATGGCGGGAGGTGTGGGCGGTGAGGACGGAGAGGGAAAATTCGAACACATACACGGAGACCTATCTATACCTCTCTCTCCTCGTGCTCCATACACTCAACTCTCCACGGGCCTTCCTCTCTCCATACAGCTCGAGCCGACATTTCGCTTCGCCCCTTCTCTGCCCGCCGCTGCTTTCGGCTCCACCACGTCCAAGCGAGAAAAGACGGATATTAAAACTGCGGTCGCAATATTGCCTTCGGGCCCCGTGGTTATTCCTCATTCTCGCCCCTTCCCTCACCTCCCCCGCATGTCCGTCCCCCCCCCTCTCTCTCTCTCGCAGCCCTTTGCTTCTCTCCCTTCGGCCCCTCTCGCTCGACTGCTATGGGAGCAGCGCCACGCACCTCTCGCCTCTCCTTCCTCCTCCTCACCCTGAGCAGCTCCATTCCACACCTACGAGAAACCGTGCAAGTCAGGCAGCACTAACCCTAGCTTTAATCAGAAACGCGCTCGTTCTCCGGTCACGGGCTGATGCATGTACTTTGACTGACTGGCTTCACATTTATTTATGTTTTTACGTATTTTTTCATTCTTTATATATTTAATTGGCTGAAGCTCATTTGTTGTATCTGGTAATTTATTATTTGATGATTTTTTTATTTTGAAAGTATTTTAATTTTTGATTGGTTTGACTTTTTGATAGTTGATGAGTTTGAATGTGTTGAGTTGGTGCCTTGGTTAAAGAGAGAAAAACAAGGGATTGTTGGGGAAGAAGCCATATTGATATGTTAGAGAGAAAGAAAGAAAAATAATGTCAAGCTATTTTGAAGTTTTTTCTTTTATACAATCGCTTTGATACATAAAGGCAAGCACTCTGGATAACGGGGCACGGCCAGGCCATAAAGTAGGAGAGTTCTGAGGACACGAGCATGCCACTATGCTAATAAAACACTAATTAGTAATAGAAAAACTATAAGTTAGTGTAGTAAGTGCTTTAATTCACGAATTATAATACGCCAGAACATGGTTACAGATAGTATTAACGAATGCATTAAGTTGTTGACCGTGCGAGCAGAGCCTATTTTACACCCACCACGCTCTGAAAGCCCACGTTAGGAGTTGCCAATTCACTCCAGTAAGTTTTTGTACTTTTTCTGCTTTGTTGCGCTTGGAATGTCTTCGGCACATCATTCAAGCAGTCATTGGGCAGTCTCAGAAAATTCTCTGTCACAGCCGGGATTTGAACCCGAGCTATCGGGGAGGGAAGTGAACACTTTAGCTACCACACCAACCGGATCCCGAACCCAACACGATACAACGAACCCATGCCGGATGCGAAAAGCATCAAATCAGAGTTCATCTACATCTACATAATACCCGGCAAGCCGCCTAAAAGGCGTGTGGCAGGGGGTGTTAGGACACCAGCCGTTCATGGATAAAAAATGAAGTGCTCTAACGCAGTTAGGACTAGCGTTTATCAAAGTCCTTTATAGTTCGGGGGAAAAACGAATTCCCATATCTATCAATTGTATTAGGCTCAACTATGTGGAAATTAATACACGGAAATGAAAAGGAGACTTCGTTCATTTCCACAGATTTATTTCGTCCGTACGACAATGACCTTGTAGGTACTTTATAATGACCGCTATGGTCAAAACATGTCGTACGGACGAAATAAATCTGTGGATATGAACGAAGTCTCCTTTTCATTTTCCCATATCTATCCGTTCGGCAAAAAATCTCTCTTAATTTATCGCTTCTATCGGACCTGGAAATATAGTGTGGCTCTAATATTTTGTTCTTTCTGTCGCTCTTAAAGATATCCATTCTCAATAGTTCAAGCAATCTAAGCCTACGGCGCAGCCTATGAGTCTCTAGCATTGTTCAAGACGCGATTAAACCTCATTCAGGGGACGGCCTCACACTTGGAGATCCCCACCCTCCTCCCACTTATTCTTACCCTCCCCTTATCCTCGTATTTTCTCCCCCAAATCCCATTCCACCTTCTTTCTTTCACGGCTCACTCCATTCCCCAACTTTAGTTCGCTTTACCTTGCTCGGTCCCTCCCGTACACCCATGCATCCCTACCTTTCCCGCCCTCTAATTTTTCGCTCGTTTTACCAGCGTGTGAATATTTTACGTTTTGGACGAATGAATGCCATTATGCATGATTTAAAGACCCTGCCCCCGGGCAGCGGTGGCGGCGTGCCTGAGAGGATATTTGAGAAACTTTTGTCGGTTCTTATTACGAAGGCTCTTATTAATATCCTTTGTGCGAATGGTTCCGTGAAATTTTGGCGGGGATAATTTTTGTCGTATCAATTTTAATTACACATAGGTGCTCTAACTTTTCCCACATTTCGGGTTTTAGTAGCTCTCTGGACGTCCTGATTAGTGACGTTATGAAACATGGGGAATGCAGGCTTCTCTGTTGCTATTTATTGAAGTTTCTGGAGTGTATTTTTCTCCGATTGTAATCTCGGAGTTGATGCAAAGCATCTGTGAAGAGTGCGATATTGAGGCGTAGTAAAAATTATTACATTTGTTAATATGTTGATTTGTGGCAGTGATTTGCATAAGAAAGCCAGGCTGAAATTTTTAGTTATCCATATGTTGTGCGTTATCCGCTTCAAGTCTTCAGTCAGGTCATCCTTTCGTAATATATGCTTTAATTCGTGGAAATGGTCCTGAATTCCCAAGCTCCTTTTCATCTGCTTGTGTTACAATAAAACTGAGATCCGATTGCCTGGAGTTCTTTGCTATTCAGTTACACAGAATGAACCTTATTTTGAAAATTACGAGTTATACCTTATCTATTTGTGCCTTTATTTTTCTTACATTTGTTTTATTTCACTTAAACTAGCGAGAATTCCGTGCTAGGATTTTCGAAATTGGAACTGAACTAATTTTTCTAATTTAATGTCAAATCCAATTTTAATGCTAAACACTGAACCTAATTTGCCATCATATCGAATATTTTTTCAATATTCTCCTATCACGAAATTAACCTTATTATTATACAAGCTTAGGTGATAGCTACCTCTGCGACTCCTATTCTTCCGAGCCTGGGAAATCGCAGAAAATTGATCATCTATTAGCGAAAATCCTAGCATGATATTGACTGTATTCTCTGGGGTTTTTGCGTTTACGATCATTTGAAACTAGGTTACTTTAGTGTCTCATTAAATTAGTTCTTATTTTTTTCTTTTTTGAACTAGCTGATATGGATTTTGCAGTTCTCTAGGATGATGAAATTCAGGACACGGAGATTACAAAAATGTACGCACGGAGCATGCTTCGGCCGCTGCGAAAAGGAGTTAATCAACCGAACATTCCCTCACAATGGGAGAGAAGGTCTTCGCCGCATCCCTCTCCACTGATTCCGCAACTTTGCTTTATTTGCTTGTTTTTCTCCTTCCTTTTGCTATCCCTTTTCTGCACACACTCCCACCCACGCCTGTTCGTCCCTCTCTTATTTCCACCTTTATCCATCTCACTCCATTTCACTCTTTCCACCCTGCCGCCAGTGAGCTGCCTCTCTCTCACTCTCTCATTTCATCCCTCCCTTTGATAACAACCCAATTTTTTTCCGGTTTCCAACCCCCTCTCCCATACAATCATTTTCCATCTCTCCTTTGACTGTATCTGCGACTCCTCACGCTTTTCCCTTCTCCATACTCGCTCGCCATGGAACCATTGGCTTCTTCGCTTTCTCTCCTTGGCTTTACCCCTAGGGTGGCTAGTTTAGTCACTAATTTATCGGAGTGATTTTTGAAACACTGGAAGACATTTATATCATTCATCGACGAATCAAATAATTTTATTTTACCTTTTAATATCATTAGTCAGCGTTAATTGTCGACTTTCCGAAATTTCGAGGAGTTGGAAACGCTTTTCATTCACCTTTTGGTTATTACGTATTACTATGCGTAGTGATAAAGACATTTTCTACTTCTCCTCTGACTGTATCTTAAACTCTTCTCGCTCTCTCCATATACATTCTACTCGCTCGGATCTAATGGCTTTTTCGTATTCTGTGTTTGACTAAACCCTTAGCATGTCTCGTTATGTCACTTGCTTATCGGAGATATATCGAAAAAAAAGTATATCCTTCATCGATGATACAAATAAATTTTTAGATCTTTATATCCTCGGTCAGAATGATGCGTCAAATTTCCCAAATTTTGTCAAAAAAGAAACATTTTTCATTCACTTTTTCGTCAGTGTCACTGTGTATATTAATTACGACGAATTTTTGGGCGCATTAAATCAAAGCGTATTCAGAATCTTTCTTTGAGTATAGGTGTCGATATTTTGGCAATTATTTTTTTCGGTCATGGTAAGCACATTTTGGCAAGGTAGGCAGAGGACATCAGTGAATCATATGCTTACCTTGATGGCAATACTTAAAATCACATATATGTGGCATAGGAAAAGGTTTGTTACTTTGGCTGGGTATTGCAGTTCGCTTCGAGGGAAAAGTTGACCCAGTGACTCTTCTCACTCCCAATCCTCATGTAATGCAGTCCCTTACGCACACTCGTAAATACGTTTTACTTTCACTTGCAAAAGAGTCAAACTATTTTGGAAGATGATAGTGAAAGTAATCAAACGTGTTTCAAGGGTAAGCAATGTCCTATTAAGTCGCATTTATAAATGCATTATAAAGAAACTGTGGCGTCTGCCTTAAGACATAAGCGCTTTTCAACCACATAATGACTGCTTTAAATGCCGTCTTTTATTAGGACGTAAGCTGTACCATACGAATAAAAAATAAGATGTAAATTATGCATTAGAACAAAACTAGATGTTTCAAGAAAGGCTCAAGATAGCAATGGGATGCTTAAGACCACGCTGACGGCACCATGAGCGCTTTAACAAAAACTTGAGGTTAGAAGGGTTTATGAAAAAAATTTGATCCCTAAGAAATAAAAGAGACGTACCAGATATTTATAAGAATAATTTTGGTACAATATACAAATTTAAATAATATGAAATCAACTGATTAGGAACTCTTTTATATTGAGTAATTAATATTAATCTTTATATGTATAATTATGTTCTTATAAAACGCCTATAAACGCTCTCACACGTCCATGAGTCTTTTATTCCCCACCTCTCTTTCGTCTCCGGGCCACGGCTGCGAGAGTCCCTCCCTCTTTTGTGTGAATGCGGCTTGCTTTTATTGTGTGGGAGATAGAGAGCTGGGATATATGTGTGTATGGCGCGAGAAGAGAGCTGTACCATTGTGTGAGTGAAAGGGAGAAAGAGGTGGGCTCGGGTCAGTCCGGCCGTATGAATATTTAAGAGTTAGCATCGCCACTCAAAAAAATCCCGCTTGCCACCCTTTCCCACCACCTTTTCGCACCAACCCCTTCTCGACTGGCTACTACACAGGAGAATTCCCCTCTCTCCCAAAAAAAAGCCCACCCACCTTTTCCCAGACCCTTTTTTCCCATCTTTCCCCACCTTATCTCTCTCCCTCCTTTTCTCATTTTCACTCGGACGGTTGGCTTCCACACTGCTGTATCAACCTTTTTCTCACCACCTACTCTGTAATTCGACCCTCCTTCTGAAACTCCGCATATATAGCAGCATACCGCCGTGCTTTAACGGTCCTAACTCGGAGCGGACGTCTTGGGAATTGATTCTAATTACTTCGCACACAGAGAGGCAATGCTTGACATTTTTGGTAAATAAAAACATGTCCCTTAAGAGCGCATAATGCACGTGTCTGTTCGTGTGCCTCATCGGCTTTTGTTCAGAGCAATCGCCTGGTTTTCAAGGCATTGAATAAAGGATCTCTCATATTCTTATTTCTCCCCTAATTTATGTATGCATTGATTGGTTAATAATTGAGCTACTTGATTGCTAATGGATTGTTTGTCATTCCTCAGAGGCAGTATATATTGGATGCGATCAGAAAAAGTGAAGCTCGGGATTACCAAGGAATTAATGCATTTCTTGTGTGTCTAGTAGAACAAGTACAAATGATTTTTAAGGATATACTTTTTACTTTTCCCTTTCCCTTTCCCGATGCCTCCTCTTTCGTTCGTCACTATTTTTTCTTTCCTTTAAACCCATGGCTATTGCAATCGCCCTTTACCACTATTAGCTCGATGCTTTTTGCCAAAGAGGTGCGCGCAAAATTGCTTCACAACATACGATATTACTAATGAATTTTTTTATGTCGAGTTACTTCGGCTGTTTTTGTTGAAGCAATGATTTGCTCTGATTGCAATTGCTAACCTATGGAGTGAGAATATCGAAATATTTAAAAACTCAAGTAAATGTGTCGTTGCTCTTCAAGTCATTCTGATTGTAATTTTTGCTTTAATTTCTTTGAAAACTGAACTATAAAACGTAGCGTGAAATGTAGGAAACTCTTCATTAATCCTTTGTTTCGGTGCTAATTGACATATTAATCGGTTTTTAATAAAATATACCAATTACTTGATTTATTTAACTTTGTATTACCCTCAGAGTATAGTCTCCCGACACTTAATAGCAAATCCATTTTATCAAACACTTCTTGGGACCATCCCTATCCCACGGCTTAAAACGCTTCCTGCACTGACAAAAATCATCTCATCGTTCAGAACCCTATCCTCAACCCCTAAAAAAGACCCTACTCCACTCATGGCATTTCCCTTTCGCCCCATCCTCCTGACTTACACGCGCACACACGTATCTCCATCCCAAGTGTTATTCATCCTTTTTTCCTCAACTTTATTCTTTACGGGTGGACGCCTCGGAACCACTCTCTCTCTCTCCGGCCACTTCTCAGTCCCTTTTTCGGACTGGAGGAGGACTTTGGGATTCCGGGAATGGTTTGAGGGAAATAGGCAAGGAGGGAGGAAAGGGATGAAGTGTTTCCAGATGGATGAGAAGGTACCGGAGAGGGACGAAGGAAGGTTGGCGGAGGATGAGGTCCTCTTGCCTCGGAGGGCGCGTGCGTAAGAGCGAGGTTTGGGGAGTCCGGGCGGCGGTATAGGGTGTGTGTGCAAGGCGGGAAAATCACAGCCGCGTTCCGGCACGTGCCTTCCTAAACATGTTTACCCTTCTGCTTTTCTCTCTTCCCCTCCTACTCTCACTGTCTTCACCTGTTTGCCTCTTCCTACACCTCCATTCTCCTTCTCCCCATCTTCTCAAACTGAGGTAGGATTTCAGTGAGGATAAATAGAAAGAGGGAATTTCTTCCACTTTGATCCACCCTCATCTATCTCCTACCCTTTTTTTCTGGTTGCTATGATAACTGTTCTTAAGAGATTATTTGCTTTTTCTTCTTTTAACCTTCTGTTTTTCTTCCTTCGTTGGGTCTCTCATAGAATTCCTCATATCATTTTCCCCCATATCCGTTGCCTTTCGTATTTAAGGATTCCTTGGAAAGGCATATCCTCGTAATTTTTTATTCCTATAAAAAATAGACTCCCTTAACGAATCTCTAACTAGAAATGGACACTGATTGGATACCTTTCCAATTAATTCCTCTCGCTCATAGATATTACAATTTATGCGTGGTAAAGAAGCAGACGTGAGTGTATGCACCGGGAAAAAGAAATGTAGCGGCTAACATGAACTTTTGCCATTATTGGTGTGAAGGATTCATTGAATGTATGAAATAAAATGCATGGATTTTATCTATACCATAAAGGGTATTTAATCGCCTGCGGAATATAAAAAATTGTCATTTATCACAGCCGTAGTGAAAGAAGCTTATATTTTATTTTACTGAAGAGACTTAAGTTGCTAGTGAGGGAATTTTTTCAAATAGATTTTTAATCTCTCTTTTCTTTAGAATATCTCATTAGCTTTCATTATTCAATCCGTTTTTAACTAATAAAAGGTAATAAATGATAAAATTATGTTTTACTCTCCATTAGATCTTGAAATACCGCGCGCACTAATGTATGAAAAAAGTACCATGAATCATCTAATATATGTTATATTCTGCGGCCCTATCTTATTCGCATCCTTATTTTGTCTTTGTATTTCGTTGAATATTTTGAAATGCAATTTCCCTGTTTATTGCTCTCTCACTTTGTAATTTGCGAGCCCCATTATATCTCATCATTCCTCTCTGCTTGTCCCTGAGGTGTATTTTTATGGCATAGTGATAAACACATTTTTTTATTTATCTCTCTTCTCCTCCTCTTTTAAGAGTAACTAAGAACCCATCCTTTTTTCATTTAGACTCTATCGCCGTTTGAAATTTGTACTTTCCGCCAAAACATATAGTTTACTTAATTCTAGACCACTCGGGTTAGAAAACACATTTTTTTCTCTGCACCCACTCTCCTGTCAAAATTAAAATAGTTCCTGCACACTTACCTATATTATAGGGTATCTACTGCAAAACTCAGCTCCAACGTACCCAATGCACATTCATTAGATATCCGACTGAGGGGAAAATATAACGCCGATAATTTTTTCATCTCAATTGATAAAAAAATAATGTCCATAAATGAAGCCTAGTTATAACCTCGTTCACGTAATTTATTCAAATTGTTTCAATCCTTTCCCTTGCATACGAAGTGAAATGGAAGTATGATTTTAAATACCATGTCATGGTAATAATTGAAACAAGACGTATTAAATTTTTACGACTCCTTGAGAGAATATTTTTTAAAATTTATCCAATCAAAGTTGGTCGCGGGTCTTAAATTTATGCGTAAATTGTATCTGATCATTAAGTAACCAGAACAGGTATTAGTTATAAACTGATATTTGTGGATATTTATGAGCTTTCATTGTTGTTTGAATGTCAATTTCATGTATATTGCCATTTGTTAGCATCGTAGTGATAGCCATTGTTGCTATTGAAATGGAAAATTTTAGACAACTGCCAATTGCATAACTCATTATAATATTCACTTTATATTCCATAATATTAACTTATTAATATATACTACAACACGCAAAAATTTGAAACACTGCTCTATCTCCTTAAACATTTTTTTAATATTAAATTCACGTGTAAAATAGGGTCTCCGCCCGGATGATCTCAATAAAAGGGTACATAAATACCACAATTGACTACTTGAGTTGTGGGAAATGGCTTACATATTTAACTCGAATCCGCAGCTCTCGATTCAACCGCTCCAATTTTCGAATCACTTTCACGTCAGTGTCAGCGCTCGCAATCTTTCACTTAAGGGTTTATTCACCTCCTTCAGCTTCCCGACGACACGCTCCCTGCCTTCATCTCCACCTCCTCCCACGCCTCCCCTACACTCGTCTCTTTCACGTCCTCATCTGCGGCTTCGTCCTCCGCTACTCTGTCTTTCTTCCGTGCTCCACCCTGCTATATGTGTACGTACGTGTGTTTTCAAGCAGAATCCCTCTCTCACTCTGCCTATCTCTCTCTCATCCGACAATCGATACGCATAGAGAACATTGTCCCTCCAGACTCCTCCATGCTATAACCTCATCGTCCTCCTACTCTCTTTCTCTCTCTTCCCACCGAGACCTCCTCACCATTCCCCTCCCCTCTCCGCTATTTTACCGTTTCTTCTCCTCTCTGCTGCTCTGAGAGATTCTCGCACGTAAATGCACGTGTTGCAGGGGAGTGGTGCTATTTATATTTTTTTATATTAAATTTAAATATTTATGTTCATCACCACAAAAACAGCACTATTTCACAATTCATCATGGTTTTCGTAGAAGAGTTGTACCTCGGTGTGTCATTTTTTCCACGATGGGAAGAGTAATACTCAGCAGAAAATGAATTTCCATGCAACAGATGTAATTTTATTGCCAAATTGTTGGATTCAAACATTTTAAAATTGACAAAAACTTTAAAATTTTAATTATTTTCATAGTGATCATAATTATATGGAATCATTTTAAATTAACATCAGCATTAAAATACCAGCCATTTTTTAGAATTAAATGACTTAAAGATGTCCTCCACCAGGTCCTCATTGAAGCGGTGCTGGAAGCCTGTAAAATGCATACCATGCAATGGGAAGAATTCCATAAGTAATGTAGGAAGTATATTATAATTGAAAAACGTAAGGATTTCATTTGATTATTGGGTCATAAATAATAGGTCATGATTTTATATCTTTCAAATACGCGAACATTCTTTGAAATACTGCCTGATTCTGTGGAAAAGCCAGCGTTACCCAGATGTTGAGCGAATTTTGCTTGAGCGGATAACATCATATTAGAGCCCCACTATATTTCCAGGTCCGAAAGAAGCGATAAATTAAGGGTAATATTTTGCTGAACTGATAGATATGGGAATTCGATTTTCCCCGAACCATAAAGGACTTTAATAAATGCCAATCGTAATTGTGTTTGAGCATTTGCGTTTAATATGTACGCGGCTGATGTCCTAACACACCCTGCCACGCGCCTTTTTAGGCGGCATGAGGGTATTTTGCATATTTAGATGATCTGCCTGGAAAATCGTGAAGTGAGTTATTCTTGAGCTGTCGGGGAATTTTAACATGGTATTGAAAGCAGCCTCCCTGATGTAGAAAACCCAATCCCTCTCGTGTCCACCGCCCCCAGATCGTTGTGCGAATGCACACGTTTTGAGGGGAGAATTGGAAAGGGGGGACAATACTCTCACTCGTGCACCCCAGCGCCCAGAGGGGGCGATTACCGCGTGTGGAGGACGCGAGGTATAAGGGCATGGAATTCTGGGATTATCGGATGGATGTGTGTGCATGCGATCCGCGGAATAGCATGTGAGGGATAGCGGTGCCAGATCGGGGTTGACGCCTAAATGCCATTGATATCTCCATTGCAGTCGGGTGCGGAGGTGCCGATGGGCGCGGGATGACTCCCTTGCGCGCGCGGAATGGGTAATGTGCGAGCGGCATCGGCATTTTGGAGGGAATTGGCATCGGCTCGGGTTAGAGGCACGCATATCTGCGCGCGAGCACGATCGCAAGTGGGCCAAGGTAGAGGAGACAGGGGTTAGGTTCGCAACAAATTCTTTCCGAGTTGAGTGAGGCTTTTAATGGCCAATCGTGGTCATCTTTTACGAATCCGAGACAGGAATGGGGAATGTTGAACACTTTTCCTAACGGTAGTATATGATTAAGACGATTCAGCGCTCAATATTCTTATATATTGTTCGGGTCGACATTTTACTATGCCCGATCTTATTAAAAAGGAAGTGAGGAAGCAATAGGGTGGTTTCCTATTATTTTTTTATTGCCTTAATCGAAAGATTATTACTCCTGGAGTTCGAATTTCACATTTTCAGATTTTTACATGACGATATCTATTTTTCGCGATTAAACGAAAAGTGAAACTTTCAAGCGCGCGAAAACGCGACGGCTAAGTAGGAATGATGGGAAAAAGTTCGTGTGACGTATTTCTGATTCCCCCTGCCGCCTTGTGAGGTGACCATGGGGCGAGGCTTGAGCGCTGATACGACGCAGGCTGCTAGCAGGTATCTGAGTACCATGCTAGCTGGTAGCGCTTGGCTTAAATAAGAATTATTATTCCCCTATCAAACGAAGGAAACTTTCTGAACTTAGGTATTTCTAATGTGTGATTATTATGAGATATTTCCCTGAGCTCTGTGACTCATGCATGCATTGGTAATCTCAGACGATGTAAAACTCCTATCCTATCGTGTAGAAACTAGGTTCCTGTGACGTCACGCAGAGTGGAACCGCATGGGCGCCAATCTGGCCTTTTCCAAATGCGGTTAAAATTGACCATTGCCATTCGTCTAAACCGGTATTTCTAAAACCAAATAATTTGTATATTATGAATACACTAATGGTGGGTAACGAATCGCAATCAATGCCTTTTGTTTTCTTTGATGAAGGAAAATACGCTATTCATCATTGAATTAAACCTTTTTCGAATATCCATTATATCATTCAGTTCATCAGATGATACGCATGAAGTATGCCTGAGTTTCCCTAAGGGAGCGAGGCTTGAACGTTGGCAGGTGCCGAAATTTCAACATGCATTCGCTATGTGATGCTACCGAAGAATAATGAAGATAAAATGGACTAATAGAGTAAGTATTGAAGAAGTGCCATGAATTGTGGGAGAAAAGAGGGGTAACTTTAAAACGAGAAGATGATGAAACTGAATCGGCCACAATATGTGGCATGATGCCCTGATGAAAACAATCGCAGAAGGACAGGCGGAAGGGAAGAAGGGCATAGGACGGCCCCGAATGAGTTAAATAAGACAGGTTATAAAGGATGTAAAAAAGAATAAATATGCCGCATTTGAAAGGCTAGCGGATAGGAGAGAGGAATGGAGAGCTGCGTGTACCCATCTTAGTATTGAACAATGATCACAGGGTTTGCCGGCGCATAGAATCGTGGAAGGTTTCTCGGGAATTCCGCCGGGTCAGGTTCTCCAATTCTATCTCGGCCGACGTTTCGATGTACGAATCATTGTCGTTAGCCATCGTCATCAGGGTATGGTGTAACCGAGTAACCTTCCACAATCTTAGGATTGTTGACTGATGATGATGACAGTCACTGCAAAGAAAGTGCATTACGTTATGTTCTTAAGTGGTTTATCTCCTGTCCTAAAAACTAACTTAACGCTAATTTTAGGGAACACATAAATCCACTGTCTAAGGCTGTGGTCAAAACTCGGGTGTATGATAAAACTCGGATCTGAATCTCTCTTCAAAACTCGGTATTGAAGAATGATCACAGGCTTTCCCGGCGCTTAGAATCGTGGAAGGTTTCTCGGGAATTCCACCGGGTCAGGTTCTCCAACTAGAACTATTAAAATTAGTCCACTTGCTTGGTCTCCCTCAGGCCATTTCATGAATTGTGTTATAATATGGGCCGAAATAAGTGATTAAGGAAAACGTAAATATTGAAGTGGTCGATCACGGTATCCTTTTGAAAATTTGGTGATATTATTTCATAATCTATGATAAAATTACAGGTCATTTTATTTATTTTTGGAAGATTATAGATTTAAAATCGTGAAGTTGCAATAGGATTACTATTCAAAGGCGGAAGACGTACATTCAGGACATGATCAGTTTATACTAAATAAACGGGAAATAAAAATGAACTAATTTAAATTTTCAATTAACCCCATATTAATTCAGTGGGATGAAGTTTTATGGTAACATTGCGACACATAAAATACTGTTAATGATATTTCTCCTCTCACTTGAATATTTTGGCATATTAATGCAAGGAATATACCTACCTCGGGAAGGAGTACAGCATTTGCATGTTTCACAATAAATTCCCTCACTTTACCTTCCCGCGAAAATTTATTCATACAGCAGCGGGATCTCATTATGATCCTGTGGTCCAGATCGATGTATGTACATTGTCGCGGCGGTGCGGAGAGCTGTATGCTTTTCGTAATGGTGGGGATGGGTGGTGGGAGCGGATGGAAAAGTTTTCGCAGCAGGTAGGAGTTGGAAACATGGGTAAGGGAGGAAGGGTGTTTGGTTGGGATGTGGGGTTGGATGGTGTGTTCGACGAGGGTGCCGAAGGGAAACACGCTCTGCCCTGTGACGCACGGCTCGTGCCTGAAAGTGTGAGATACGATAGGTTACCGAGTGTTATAAACGAATGTGGGGGTCCTGCCGCTACCGAGTAGCCGCCTGACACTCCCACCTTCCCTATCTTTTGCCGCTTGCTATACAGCGGCTGGCTCACCTTACTCCTTGTCCCCACTTGTCCATACCGAGAATCTGATTAAACCTACCGCCTTAGGTCGATTAATTATACCCTGGTCAATCCCTTAGTGGCAGAAAAAAAACTTTTAAAAATTGGTCTCCAATGTCAAAATTTACGGAAAAAGTAAATGCATAGTATGTTAATTGCCTAATAAATTTGCCTATTCTTCAGCTTTAATAGGACAACTTCCTGGGAGATTGGTGACTTTATGGCTGGATTGATGGCTCCTGATCCTACAGTTCCCTCACCTTGCTCCTTTTCCCCACTTGTGCATGGCGATAACCTGATAAAGGGTACCGGCCTAGGTCGATTAATTCTACCCAGATCAATCCTTTAGTGGTTGAAAACTATTTTAAAAATTGGTCTCCAATTCCACAATTCACTGAAAAAGTAAAAGGCTTATTTACTTACATTTACAGACTAATAAATTAGGATATTCTTCAGCTTTCATTGGACTACTTACTGAGAGATTGGTGGCCTTATGGCTAGAGCCCTTAGATTCTGAGCGAAGACACCCGCGTTCACTTCCGGGGTGAAGTCTTTTGGACAACCCTATACAAGAATCTTGGAAGTGATAAGTGGTACATCGGGTAACTTCCCCACTATCCTGAATGTGTGGATTTCACGCGCCTTTGGCTTTGTCAATTGTGAGCTTTAGCGTCTTATAGCAAATATTTAGGGATGAGCATTGAGTAACTGAATGTGGCAGCTTCCGCTGATAAATAAAATGTTTGCTTTTTCAATTATTTTAGTTTATACTCTTTGATTGAAAGCGAGTATAAATTTTGAATTTTTAAATGAACATCAAATGTGGTAAATGTAATGATAGTATGAGTCTAGGGACTGATTGATTGGCACATTTACTCTTAACATTCTTGTACAACTTATATTGTAACCTACATTATATATTTACTGAAATTTAAGCTTTTATGAGTCATTAGCTGATTGATGAGTTTTACGCTGTGTTCTCCTCATCTATATAATTTTATTTATAAAATTTTTTTCGTTAATTATAACGTTGACACTTCCCTCCCAGAAATCGTGGAAAGAAGTCAAATACATCATCAATCTGCTTGATACCACAGCTGAGATTGCTAGAAAAGAAGATAAAATGATAAAATTGAAAATAATAATGGCGGTAGGAATTTCATCGCCCGGGCTGAAGATAAAAATTGATTCGATCGCGCGTTGGAATAGATTGAGGTGGAGTTGAGTGCGGAAGATACGGTGCACCCAGGACGGCTATCTGGGATTTTGGTGGGAGGGCTGTTGGGGTTGTGTGTCGCTGCCACCACAATGTAGGCTTTCCCGTAGGCCGTCGGGTAAATGTGCATACGCGAATCCCACGGTCGCAATCACAGAACTGTTTCCGATGCCCGCCGCCGTCCGCTTGCCACTGGCCTCACTCTATTTCTGTCTCCGCAATGCCAATATCCCAATGTTTGCCCTTTTCCCGCATATTCTGAGCCGGCGGACTTCCTCCTCCCTATCACGCGTCTACACGCGCCGATCTCACATCAAGAAGTGCACTGACCTACCTGCTGTGGCTTGGCCATTCAATCCACTTTATTTGTGTTGTCTCGAATCGATTCCCTCTGTTTTTATGTCATTTCCTCATTCATTCCCTCTTTATTTGTGTTATTCCGTCATTAAATCCGCTTTATTTTTTTAAATTCAGTTCGCTTACTCCATCCCTTGCATTAGTACTTTATTACTTGCGAGCCTTGTCAGTTTAGTGAATTCCGTGGTGGAAAAAAAGTGGCAAAAATAGACTACTAGGTGGACTATTAGGCTTTTTTGATTCTGGACAATCTTAGCCAAAATTATTTCGGAGAGACTTTAGTGTTCGGATTGTTTCATTTCCGTGGATAACAGATGTAATGCATAAAATGAATATTAGCATGGTCATCTACACAAGACAAAGTTTTTCTAATTTTTCGGAGCTCAGCCATGATAATTATGATGAAATTTAAGGTAGGTGCACGTGACTTAAAATATAATTAAAATGTCTTTAAAGAAATTTAAGCCGAATTTTTTCTTCGATTATCTGGGTCGTATAAGATTCTTGGCAGTAAGGAGACTGGTTGTCAGTATAAGTATGATTTCTACATTGCGTGTACAAATTTCTCATTTTAACCTCCCTATTGTCCAATCATAATCTAGTATCAGCATGGCATTATCTGCCCTACTGGGAAACTCATTTCAACACACATTTTCTCAGTATCATTGAGTTCCGTCGAGATTTTAATTCTCCTGTTGTTCCCTGAATTATTCTATCTTTTCCTGTGTTCCATTTTAGTTCTGCCGTACTAAGCTCAAAAGGTTATAATTAACTTCTCCGAGACGCTCCTTGTTTCTTTAACTATTGGTTTATTTACTTTCATGCAAATTTGACATTTTCCGGGAAAATTCCAAAATATTTCAAAAATACCGCTGATCAACTGTTATATAATTTCATGTGTCGTAACCGGAAGATCCATATATTATCCACGTATTGCATCCTCGCGGATTAGCATTCAGTCCCACCAATTTTTTCAATAGGAAGCCACTGATTAAAATTATCATCATCCAGAAAAACAATTTTGGAATTCTACAATTTAAGTGTTTTGATCGATATTCCGCAAAATTCGTCGTATCGTCTCTCTTAAATGTCGGTACTTTGACCTACAAAAATAATGGCCACGCAGTCAATCCGAACGTGTTTCCACAAATTTTTGGACAGTGCTGGTGTGGTCAATGTTCACTTATTGGAGCTTGCGGAAAGATTACCTGGAACCGTTTTTGCCTCTAATTAAACACCTTAATACGTTTTTAGTGAGTAAAAAGGAACCTAACAACATATTTATGGCATGGAAACGCGATATTGCGGATATTTGTGGAAATGAAACCGTATTTCACGTAGAACTCTCTCAATGGTGATTTTTGAGAAATTTGGTGATAACAATAAAGTGCTTAGTTTAATATTGCGCTGCGAAGTTGATTATAATAGGTTATATTATTTCAGCATTCATTACAAACGTCATATTAAATTACAATACATGTATTTTGGCGTCTAACGCACTCTGAAAAAAATAACCTAAGTTAATGACCGGCATGTTGGGAATGCATACTTTTGGTGCCTTAAAAGCGTTGCCTATCTTAAAGTTTAATTTAAATTAATCAATTTTTCCTGCATTGCAACGCGCATGAACTTTTTTAAAAACTCTGGACTGTCCTTATGAAACGTTTCTGCCGTTCTGAGGGATGATGGATCTTTGATACTGCCGTGGCGAGCGCCGCGATGAGGTGGTAACAAATAGATGTACATATTGTTACCTCCTCTTGGAATATCGGGATTACCCATGGCGCTTGTTACTGGTTCCCGTTGGGGAAACGCCTTTCCCTCTCTCTCACCCAAATTTGTTAACAAGAAAAAGACCTTCTTTCACGCGACCCCAAGGCTAATTATTAGTCAATTACTAATAGCTTCTGACGCCGTATTTTGTTTGATGTGTACGCATGGCTATTTCAAAAGTTTAACCCCAAGAGTGCAAAGCTAAATTGTACATTATAAATTATATATCGGCAATTAATTTTGCATTTTATCCGGTTGAATAGGAATTCCATGATGATCCGTTCGTGGCTGGCATTGTCGTTTGAACGGATTGGGCATTTAAATTGAGATAATTGATATCTATAATTGAATAATATTCCAGATAATATTTTTTTATTATAATTGCTTCTTGAAATTAAAAATAAATAAATAATCAAAATGGATCAATGGATATAGTCGTGAAAATTGTCGTTGACACCGTTCGTGCGTATTTAATCTGAAAAGTGGCTTAGAGTCCAAAGGGTTAATGGGTAGCAGAGGTATCTTCGAGTGCTCATAATATAGGTAACATTGGACCACTCTTATATATCAAGCTGAAAGATCTTTCAGATGTATTTAAAAAATCCTATGTTAGGATTTTTATTCATGAGTGAATTATTTTATGAAGGTTGAATTCTTTGTGATAATAATTCAATTGGCTGAAACATGACGTAAGACTGCGGCGTGGAAAAACTAATCTGAAGAAATGGAAACATGGAAAATGTGTACCGGAAACTCAGCCTTGCAGGAAAGTGATGTTATCATATGGCATCCACGGAAGAGTTTTCGGGGGAAAAGCTTGGAAAAATCCTGAAAGAACATAGTTGACTTAGTAGTAGGACTTAGTGATGGCAGACTTAGTGTTCATCACATCTAATTACTAATGTGAATCCGTTGCCCTGCTTAGTGCGCACTACGTAACTGACAAAAGTGCAGGCTCCACTCTTTCCACATGATATCCCTTTCTCTAGCTAACACTTTCAGCAACATATGACTACTCTTTCAACATGTATGCATAGTGTTATAATCCTCGCTTTTTTTTAAGCTTCATCCATTTTTCTTCATTCCTTATGTATTTCGTTCCACTTCCCTATGTTACTTTTTCCCTGGATTTTGAAATATTAATTCGTCGTTGGATAATTTTACTCTTTTTTTGTACATTACTTCCCTGTTTGGTTTAATTTTAGAGTGTAGGATTCGTGATGATTATCCA
The DNA here is from genome assembly GCF_921293095.1 of Ischnura elegans. Classification (NCBI taxonomy): domain Eukaryota; kingdom Metazoa; phylum Arthropoda; class Insecta; order Odonata; family Coenagrionidae; genus Ischnura; species Ischnura elegans. Next base: position 31,211,425 of record NC_060250.1, on the reverse strand, counting down.
ATCTGGGGGATAGCGGTGGGAGGGAAGAGGTGAATCTACCACCCTCGATGCCTCATCTCACCCTCAGTACCACGACGCACCGCCCCCGGATCTATTTCGCACGTTCGCGAGGCCTTTCGAAATCGATGAGAGAGAGAGAGAGCGTCCGATTGCGAGCGTGTGGGCGTTGAGTCCCCGTGTCCGGTCTACATGTCCGCTATTATATGGCTGCTGCTCACTGGGGCGTTCCTTCGTTTTGCTACTCATTCTCGGTGAAAATTGTATCACCATGCAAAAGTTAACTCAATTTTTCTGGGTTTCACCGTACCTATTCCGTTTTGCTGGTATCGTGTGGTATGGTATTTGGAGGAGGCGACCGACAGCTGAGGTCATTTGCGCCATGAGGGAAGGGAGTGGAAGGAAGGGTGGAGAGAAACCCGGCGTCGGCGTTAGCCTGCTCTTAACGAAAGGCGCCAAGGGGACCACGGCTTAACGTCCCAAGGGTGGAAAGCCAACACTCTAGCCACCATACCAACCCAATCCCCCGGCTAGTATCCCAGCCAGTGTCTTCAGGTCAGTGGTATGGAATTTGTAGTTGGCGACCGACAGCTGAGGTCATTTCTGGCATGAAGGGAGGAAAGGGTGAAAAAAACCTGGTTATTAAAATGAAAGACCTTTCCACATTTATTTAATGCATACAACGCGTTTCGGCTGACTGAGCCGTCATGTGTTACAATTCATTGTAGTATATGAGAAAATCACATTTTTCCGTATCTCTTAAGGTATATATGTTTGCCCGCTGTCTCCTCTATGTACATCTATTTCCCATTCCTTTCTCAAACTTATGAAATCCTCCCCCACTCCTTCCTCAAAGATATAAATGTCATGTTCTCATGCATTACAATGTCTTGCACCAGATGATGAGTCTGTGAACCGATACGCGACGGACGAATGATGTAATTGTGGAAATGTAGTACTACCTTTGATTTATTTGAGTCAAACACCCAGTATTTCACGCCTGAACCGGTTGAACTTACATGAGAAACTCGGCGTCGGCATAGGCCTTCTCGTAACGAAAGGCGTCAAGTTTGCCACGGCTAAAATGGTACTAGAAGTGTCCTCCACAAAACACTGAAGCAGGGATCGGAGGGTCAGTCACTGTAAGGTCAAGCGACAGCCACTTGACTTGAAGAAACTCGTTGAAATACTGGTGAAACTGTCGTCACGGAATTAATGTAAACGCGGTGAAACACGAAAAAATTGAGTCATCTGCGCTACTTCGCAGAAAAAATCCTCTCAACCTTGCCTCGAAAAGGTTATCTAGCCTTATCGATATTGGAGATGGTATTTTCACCTCAACTGATTTACATGATTTAATGGTCACTCTCAAGGTTTTGAAATTTCAAGCCAAAAAACGGAAAATATTTTCTTTCATTTTTTTTGATCCGTTGAGATAAGTTAAGAGATATTTATTAGATAGGAACTTCAATAAGTTGTGATATATTGTCGATAGTATCTCAATATGCTAGCTTTGCGACCTTTTTCATTAATTAGATTCCAATTGAAAACAAAATTAATAAACGGTATTTAGCGTTTCCCCGCGAGATTTTTGTTGCCGGCAGTAAACTGCCTGCAGCGCTCATGAATATTTTTCTGTACGTGTCTGAAGTAAATAAGCCTTGAAAGTGACTTGCCAATTTTCGTGTATGCGTCTTGCCTGGTGTATGCGTCTCTTCAGATTTCATGTCCATTACATGGTGTTATGAAGAGAATTCCCTGTTTCGTCAACCTATCTTAACAATTTTTTGCCGCGACCACTTTGCCATATTATGGACAGCACTCTTTCACCGAATCATTAATGGTAGAAATAGTAAAAAGGCGAATATGAGTCCTGGGTAACCTACTTCACGTATGCTATCTTGGGCCACCGTACTGTGTCGGCTAAGAAAAATAGTGGGCGTATTTATGTATTAAATTATTGTATATTGATTCAGCTGTACATATTTGCTGAATTTATTTTACCTATACTTTATGGTCAATCTCACCGAAAAAATAATGGCAGCATTCGTCGTCGAAATGTTGAAACTGGAAACAAAAATTGTGATGGAAGGCATTTATCAAATAAGGAAAATTTCACATCTGCTACATCATTACGGGTTGGCCATTTTTTTTTCTCTAGTATTAGATGCCACTGCGAGGAAAAAAGTGACAAAACTCTCCCTGTAATGCTCAACCCCTGCCGCACAAAAAGTATACAAACCCGCCTCGGTTCCCTTCGCACATGTTATGTCATTCGCTTTTTGGTGTGAGAGAGAGAGGGCACGCCACCCCTCGCAATTCCTCCCTTCTATAGAAGTTAACGCGCGGCGCACATCTTGCGTGAAATATTAATGGTCCCAGAATTGGCCTTCATTATGCAGTCGGGGGGTGCGGGTCGCATGACGGGTATGAAACGGGTAGAGGGCGTGGTAAAAGGTTGTTTTGTGTGCGTGCGGAATTTTTTCTCCTCCCTTTCTCTCTCCATTTCGCGTGAAAGGCTTGCGTTTTGGGTTGCCAGAGTGTGGAAGCCATGCTGCGAGTTTTTGCGCGTCGACGCCGTGGATTCTTTCTCCCACACTGCAGTTTATAAAGGATCGGCTACGCGTGTCGGTATTTTCGAGGGTAAACGCGCCCGACTTTCCTTTTCTTTTTTTTCTCTCTCCCTCTCTCTCATTCGTCGAGTGCGAGGTTGCGGGCATGTGTTGGCAGTCCGCAGTTTTTTTTTCTTCACCCGTCACATCGGTGCCGACGTTATTGTAGGTGGTTAAAGTGGGCGTGGGACGCCTCGCCGCCGTGAGGATGGGATGAGAGGGGGGAACGTAATTTCCATCAAACTGCACGGGAACAAATTACGCGGCTGATTTTTGGGAGCAGCGGGACCAGATGGGTGAAGCGACGTGTGTCAAGCTCGTGTGTACGGCGCTGAAAGTATGTCTTAATGATTCGGCGGTTTTAAGTGCTGCCACTCGTTTTGGGTTAATAAACAAGGATTGAAATCGTGTAAGCACAATTTTTACTTCCTGTTGGAATGCGGGAAGTTAATTTTTGAGAACTCCAAGGGTGTAGGTTAGTACTCTTTATTTAATTTATATACTTCTATCTTTCGAAAATTAAAATACGTCTTCATTCTTTCAAGTCCACTACGTGCACATTTGCTTGTGTACCGAGAAGAGATTGATTTTTTCATTCCTTCACGTCGGTTATGTACGCATTACCTTGTGTTATAGTGGAGAAACTGATTTTTGGGAAATATTTGTTTTTATTTTTCTTTAAAATGTTTTTATCAATCATTATCCTATCACCTTAAGTTGCTTTCCTAAGTGTTTAATTATGCATACGAGTTATGGTTAACCTTCACGATATGAGCAATGAATGAACCCTTTGTAATTAGTGATTGGTAAACAAGTTATGTCCATGCAAGGTTACATTAATTTAGACAATGAATAATTCATTAACCGTTCCATTTCACAATATTATTTCTCTTTCCCACTAGCCACATTGGCTGTCAATCCTCTGCTAATTTATGTGTAATTTGTGCATCAGACTTGGAATATAATTGCGCTTTGCTATAAAAGCTATTCATCGGTACCAGCATTCATTAATTACATCAATTCAAGGACGTTTTTTCATACCTTGTTGCTGACCATGATATTATTTAAAAATACCTTATCGGACCATTTACCCCACATCTAATCTACATAAATCATAGCTAATTGCCTCTTGTATAATGAGGGTAAATTATAAAATTCTCTCCTTCCAAAAAACTTATTTATTATTTTTCTCAATCAGTATGAAAGTTTTCCACGAAAGCTTCAGAAAATGAAGCACTATTATTACTTCACTTCCTTAAAACGGGAATGAAAAAAGTGCTGCATTATACTGAGGAAATCTTAATTGTATTTACATGGCAATTTAAAAAAATACTTTTTTTAAATAAACATTGATTGGTGACTGAAATATGACTGGTTTTAACTCTACTTGATTTGCTCCGACTATAAAAACTGTATTTTTTGACAATTGTCTAAATCGAACCTTTCATTTGTAATACTGCATATGATGCTATTATCATTTCAAATTTTATCGTGCACCTTCATTATATGAGGTCAAGTAATCAGAAGTTGGTAATCCAAGGGTAGGCAGCCATTTGCAAATTATTCGGTGCAACAGTTTCCAATAAATTTCTGCATTACATACAATGGCGGCTCCATGGCTTTATCACCCAAAAATGCCATGAATGCTTAGTTTTCATGCTGACTATAATGTTTTGATGGAAGTTTAATCGGATCTTGTTTTTATTTTCAGGTACGTGAATACCGGCTTCATTATTGATATGCCAGTTTAATGAGCTGATATTATTGCAGCGCTTAAGTCCTCAGCATGATACGTAAGTTTTTACCATTATTTTCAATAATGCCCAATTGTGGCTCAAACTGACGCTTCATAAATATGGATATTTAATATTGATCGTGCAGGATAGTTTTTCTTCGGTGGATATTGCGCCAGTGAAATGAATCGCGTGATGGCTCGTTTCAGAACCTCACACAGCTGGTAGCGGAGGTCGTGTGTCAGAGTCTGTTATCAATCATAGCATAAATTTTAAAATTATGAGGAAATTAAAGATTAAATGGCACGAGAAATAGTGCTAGGTCAAAATCATGAGAAGGATATGAGTTTGAATGTATTGGTGCATTTTCATTCCAGCGCGAGTGATTTGTGGAAAGTCGTGGATGACTTGATGGTAATAGAGATAACTCATTTATAGACTAGATTTGATGGCTAGAAGGACCGTGATTTTTAAACATTTTTAATTTGTTAAGGTCAAATCACATTATAGCGTTTTTCCTTATTTCTATGACAAAGAAAAATGATTTCAAGAGTTATATTGCTTCGGTATTCCTACTTTTTTTCTCCAAAACTGGAAATCAAGCTAAATTTTGTAATTACGTGCAAGGATGGTAATGTATCATTTTTTGAGTGCCTACTGCTGATTTTTATCCATTGTAGGTGCCTAACTTTCATCGGTTCTGATATATGCAGTGCTAATTAAAAGCGCTCCCAAATTTAACTCTTTGATTTGATGTTACCGTGCAAAACATTCTCGTATGTGATTTTTTGTGATAAATAATTCTGCGTTTGTGATATTTCAGCGCCCAACGATATCATGCTTGCTTGGTATGTGTATGTACTTAAGAGAGGATGAAATTTGCGAGTGTGTAATTTTACTTCGCAGCAGGGCGTAGAGGGTGACTTTAAAACTCGGCAGAGGGAACAAAATCATTTGATTTGTGGTGCTTAATGCTGAATGGGCAAAACGTGAAATCTTGAGATCTTGAACGAGAATAGGATTTTGACATTTTTTCGATTGGTTTTTGTATGTAATTCCTCGCTAAACGGTGACGATGATCGCCGAAAATTGGATGCTTGACACTGACAGGTCTGACCTTTCCTTTCCCCGGACTTCGTCCCACCCGCACCCCGATATGAAGGGATGGAAAAGTAGTATTTTACCGTCGACTCCACAAAAGTGAATTGTTCCAAGCAATGGATTCGGCTTGCGTCAGATTTTCGACTGAATTATATATAAAATGGATCAATAAAAGTCCCCGTGAAAGCCACTTCATGAGAGTGGCCTCAATGGAAATCTCATGCTCGGACATGACACATAAAAAAGGCGATTGTTATCCCCGTGACAAAAATGGGATTTTTCCGTCCTTTCCTTGAATGTGCGAGGGGAAAAAGTGCTGATAATTTTAAAACGTTTTTAGAACAGCGAACTGGTATATTGTCTCTCTGATTTTCTTAGAATGATGAGTATAAGCCAAAAACGAATTGACATTTTGTGACAAATATTTTGTGACGATTTACTCACATCAGAATAAATAGTAATTTGGCGCTTATGTTTATAAAATTTGATCTGTGTATTAGGTGGGATAAAATATCTGTTGATCATGTAGCTTTCCACCTATTTCATTCTTCCTGTTGCACCATAGTGGAATTTCTTTGCTCTTCATATATCTCCCAGCAGTTTTGAAAAGAGAATTGTGATACGAATTGAAGATATCGATATCCTGTTATACCATTGCTAATAATATCATATTTTTGGTAGGTACTTTCAGCATCAAAGATTCAAATTTTATTTTGAGTATGAGTCCTTTTAATTCTGGCATTGGTATTTAACCTGGTTTAGTTAATTGGATCGATAATTTTATCGCTAGTATATTTGTATGGAAGCTACTGAAACTTATGCTGGAACAAATTAATAACATGCCCTAGTATAAATATTCGAAGACTTACTTTGGAACATAGTCCGAAGCGCAAAAATGAGAGCATTCATCGATGGATAGTAGTTTTTAAATATATAATTAATTGTATAGTTAGAATTTTATTATTCTAATATGAAAAAATATGTTACAATGAAATTTACACAGGAACTATTTCCTCATCGTTTTGCGATTACTACGCATTCATCCTGTAATTTCGGCTTTTTCACTTATTTGATATCTTTGGAATGTGCAAGCTGTACGTATTTATGTAGACAATCTATTTTCCCAATAAAAATAGATAACCTTTTTTCAGAGGGAGAGTGAAAATTACGTTGCAGTTGGAGCCGAGAATGGAATACTCAAAGGAGGGCTAAAGCATGATTTCAACGTAAAATGACGTTTTTATCTAGCTTCTCGTTGGAATGTTTTGCGTGGAAAAGAAAAAGCCTTACAAAACTCCTCGTTACTGAATAATTTTTAATTTATGTGATAGGTGGCATATTTTTCGTGGAATTGAGAGGAAAGTCAGCGATTAATTGTGCTTTTGTAACTAACTAGAATGTTCCTACTGTGTTAGTTTGATTAGCTAGTTATTCGAAGTTATTTTGTTAGTTCTCGAATAGGCTCTTGACCCGCTACGCCTGAAACCACGATGAAAAATTACTTAAATCATCTAGTAAAACCTACCGGGCCTACACTGGAAAAGATCACCCGTCGTTTTCGAACTAAATGATAAGTGTGCACAGAAATGACCACCTCCGTAAGGTAATCGAAAATTCTCAGTGCTCTCTGCTAATAACTGACGCTTGCTCGCATTTTTTTCCTGGTTAGGTACGCGCAGAGCCCATTGTCGAGTGCATAATTTCAGTCTGTTTCAAAATGCATGATGAGGCAGCACGTGTTCTGATGCAAATCAGCGAGGTAATCGTTTCCTTTGGTGTCTTGCAAAATTGAAATGTTCCCCGTAATTTAACATTGTATTCTAACATTGGGTTCGACAAAGCGGGCGAAATCGCTTGGCCTCACGAAACGGGCTTTCAATTTTGGCAAAGGGTTATGTTACCAGGTCACCCTGCCCGCTGAAATGATGCACTTGTTCGGTTCTCCTGTGCGGAAAGTAATTTCATGCTGGATCAAATGGATCAAATTTTCATGGTAGCAAGTGGCATTGGGGTGTCTAAATCGAGAATCATATGTACATTTCGTCATTTGGAGTAGTTCTCGACTGCATTTCATTCTGGGGTATAATCCAGCGGTGCTCTTCAGTACACTCGGAGTAGAGTAGACAAATATTATTTTGAATCGCGTTTGTTTTCATGTTAGCCCTCCTGATGACAGTTTTATGTTTATAGGCAATGATTTGACATATTCATAATTCTTTTCATTATTCTTTATTCAGCGCATATCATGAGAATTTTAGCCATTGCTGGCTGTGTGAAAATATCTATTGCATGGACATTAAAATCCTTTTTAATGTTTGACTTTTATAGGTTAATTCCTCGAGTCTTCTTCATCTGGAATACCGGAATCGTTTGTGGTAAACGTGTGTAAGAAAAAATGACGGAGAATTTCCTTGTTTACGTATCAATTTAAATATTCAGCATTTGGAAATGCTTGCGGCGAGATGAAAAACAAAATCTTACATAGTAAAATGTATGCAACCTATTTCATTTATTATTTCGCCAACTTAAATGGGCGATTTTAGGTTCCCGCAATCTTTTTTAATACCACCAATTTTTGTTTTTCGTCTCCTATTGCATTATATTTTATCTCATTTTGAAATATATACGACGATTTTTAAATTCATTTTCACCTAGGTTTCAGTATTACTACATAACCTTCAAGGTACAAATGTGATGCACCATTAGTAAATTGGTGGTCATGCAGTAACATTGAAACCTATGTCGTAATTAAATTAAATATCGTGAAAAATTTTAGTAGTATTTATCGTGAAGTATTTATTTCAAAATGGAAATATTCCATTCCATCACGCTTGAGTCTTTTCGGATTATATTTATCTCATTTTTCTGTGCGTAATACTTTTCCTCCATTTCTTAGCCATTTGAGCAATCCCCTTTGATTGTATCTCCGTCCTAGCTCCAGCAATGTCCGCCCGGTCTATATTGCTCCTCGGTTTTCTCCGAGTCTCCGAGTTTTGCACACCCCTTTTTCCCGTCGTTCCGACCATATTCTTTCCTTGGAAAAAAAACAAAGGGTCCATATTTTCAGGCCTCCAATCTTTCCCCTCTCTTACTCTCTTCCTTGTTTTCTGTTGGAACCCTTCTATCTCACGCTAGACACTCTCTCCCTCTCCCCCGAGTCTTGCGCCTTGATATCCACCCCCTCATACCCCACACACCCCTTTCGCGTCTTCCTACGGCGCGCACCGTATATATATCCCATTCGCGCCATTACTCAATATTAGTTCCCCGACTTGGTTCCGTCGGTTGCAGGCATACACTAGCCTCTCCCTCTTTTCCTCGCCTCGCTGAAATAAGAAGGTCTTCCATTCTCCTCCTTCCCTGCCTCCCGTCCCGCAAGCTTCTCTTTTTCTCCCAGTGCCCAGTTCGTTGCCTCTTTCCTCCCCGACTCTTTTGGGGTTCGATGAAGGCTTCTCAGCTGTCGTGATCACGGAGGGAAAGATGAGGAGAAGAATAAAATCCGAAGATTTTAGCGTGATGCAATGGAATTTTTCCGTATCGAAATAAATAATCAAGTGCTATTTTCCACGATTGTAAAAATAATGACGGCCTAGGTTTCAATGCTACTACATCATCTTCAAATTAATATTTCCAATTTTCCGCCATTATTGGATTTTTTGCGATTTTGAGGAGATTTCATTCAAACCATAGTTGAATATTAATTGTAACTCTGATTGGTACGTACACAGATTCAGCAGGCGGAACGCATATTATTCAACATTCATCTTTGAAGGTGATGAAGTAACATTGAAACGTAGGTCGTAGTAAATTTTATACTTGTGGACAATTGCAGGTATTTATTTCAATGAGTTAGAGGCGTTGAATCTTTGAGACACGGTGAAAGGTCGAGGTGAAAGGGTACACGAGGTTTTTCCACAAATAAGAGCTTTTTTTGGCAGAAAAACCGTGGTATTGTTCTAAAAAAAATCGATTGCAAATTTACCCAATCATCTGGTCAAGCCATCATTAAAAATAAACGTATCCATTTAATCTTTCCGTGTTGGTCCATCTAATAGGTGGAGTAAGGACCAAAAATGTCAAGGTTTAGAAGTGGTTACAGATGTATGTGGATATAACTATGGAGTACATTGCTAAATCAATGAATTTAGTCTCATGACATCCAGAACTCGCTAGGAAAAGGATTGCAACCGCTTCGATATGAATGCGTGAGGTATATCATATCATCCACAAAATAGTAAGAAATGACGTAATTAATGAATCGTATTCATTGGCATCATGTAAAAAAACTTTAGCTAAACCTTTAAATTTTCAAAGAATGTCGGATAATCGCGTTACGCCCACAGAATTTGACGGTTGACATATCAACCACTGCTTGATAATGCATGTATCTACCACCCAGAATTATAGCTAACGTACTACCAGGATTTGAATAAAAAATCTTCGAAGTGCGAGGTGGCCCAGGGAAAGGAACTGGCCCCTTACCATGAATATGTGAAGTTTATACGCCTAGGCCGGGTGAGCTTTACCCTCACCTAACCAAGACAACCTTCAGGTATAATGATTGAGAAGGTGAGATTTGAATTTGAAGACATAACTGCTGTAAATTATATTCGATTGAGACCTTGCCATTGAAACTGTTACTATCACGATGGAGCACGTTGATGTCAACTAGGAGGAGAAAGGTTGATAATGAGTAGAATTGATTAAAAGCAGTTTCTCAGAAGCCTTTGCAGTTTGGGAGAACTGATCTCTATCAAGGCTTCCTTTTAGATGCTTTTCTTTAACATTCTGCTATTTGTTTCAATGCATACCCTGAAGATAATTTTGCTGGCATGTTTTTAATGTGATTGCCCTAATATTTTATTCATACCAGTTGCTGACGTATTTTTGTAACTTTTTACCTTCGAAATATAAGTTTAATAAGGCTCCAAAACACTGGAAAAATAGAATAATTACTTTTTTACTGGACTTGTTCGTAGAAACGTTTTATTTTCGTTGATATGCAGTTTTTTTCTGGTTTCGCTCTGTAAAAAGTTTGATCAAAGTGTGGATCAAATGCGTGAAGTATCAGGTCGCACGAGGATCACATTAAAGTAATCCAAGGTAACTAACCGGTCGTGGAAGAAACCCATTTAGAGGTCAGCGTACTCCGTCCAGTGCAGCTTTTAACCCTTGTTTACTGCTGCGTAAACTTCATTCGCCGAATCCATTCACGTCGCCCACCTCAGTTTACTGGGGAACATTGGGGTGGCGCAAGGAACTAAGGAATGAACGTTGGGTCCCTTGAGAAAGGAGTGACTCGCGGAGGTATTATGATTAAATTTTCCTCAAAGAATTGTGTCCTTCCTATATCGTCTCGATTCTTGCGCGAAAATATCGTGAGAAACACATTTACGTTGAACCTCTTATTTCTGCCTCCATATCTTACCACTATATCTCCCCGATCCACAGTGTGGGTCGTTCTTCATCGTTATCAGTTATATATAAAAGCCCAAATTATAGTTTTTGTTGATCTTATAACCATTCCTAAGGTTTAGGCGGTGGTCAAAAATACCGTTCCATTCATGGATGTGAGTTATGCATGTCGGCTTTTCTATTTTATTTCCTTCTCTTATTAGGTTATTAAATTCTGTCCCATCCCAAATTACCTAATCAGTAATTTATCTTTCGGGAACTCTTTTACAGCGGCTGTCAGAACTAATTCGTTTCCCACTCTTCGGGCGTATTCAAAGCATCATAGTGCCCCTTACGTTAGTCTCTCTACTCTCTGTCTCTCTGTCTCTACTCCTACTTTGCTACCATGGTTCCCCTTACAGTATTATTTATGACTTTATCGACACCCTATCCGATTTCCGCTACGACTCCATCGCATTGTCTTGTGATTTACTTCTATTTCTCATTTGAGGAAGTTGAAGAAGCTGTTTGTATTATCCTGTGGCTATAGTGCAGTGCTCTCGCCTTTTCATGCTTTCCACGTCGCAGTTCCAGTGACAGCTTGTTTTCGCGCCGTCTGTATCGAAGTTTGATTGTGATGGCCTAAAATAGTCATAGTAGTCATAGGTGTATAGTCAACTCATTGTTATTGTGGTGGAGAGTAAAATACCAAAAAAAGCTGTAGCTTCTGAATGTAGTATTAAATAGAGGATGAAACAGAAAAATAATATATTTCTCCTAGGGCCAATGTTGTGGCACATGTCAGAGGCCTTATTAGGAATATGCTTTGGGGGGAATGGGATGGCCTGGGATGCCCCCCAGGGAAGGGGTCAGGGAACATTTTTGAAAAATGACATGCCTAGAAATAATTTTATATAAGTTTGGCAGAAAAAAATAATTTTAAACAGATGGAGTAGTTAAATGTCAAAAATAGACAATAGCTTTAATTTTTTACTCCTGTGAGGCTTTAGTGGGGGACCTACCCTCTCACATGGCACATATGTATGGCTATATAATAAAGTATAACATGTTTGTCTGCAGGTCAACAGCTGCACAATAATTTCAGTTTATTACTACATAATATGTATAAATTACCTACTTTGAGACAAAAGAAAATTAGACATATTTTCCTTAAAACTCACCTTAAGTTCCGAAAGTATTAATTCAAATCTTCAATCGTCTATCGTACACGATCAGAAAAGGGGGTCTGAAGGTCAAGATTGAGTAAACGCTGCTCGTCCAGATAATATATCGTATGACATGCTTAGAGCGTTTGAACAGTCTGAATAAAATGCATTTCTTAGAAGCATGCATAACATATGTATTTATATTCTAATAGGTTGAATGATATCTTCTTAAGTCAACTTGTAATCTCTCGATACCTTGCAAGAAGAGAGGCGTGTGGAGGAAATGAAAGATGAGGACGCGACGCTCAACAGCAGGTAAGCTCTGAGAATCGCGAATCGCTTCGGGTAAAATTTGAGCGATGGCGTAGCACGCATCTAAGCGTCCAAATGACTGGAATTGGCATCGCTTCTCAGGCCCACTCAGACAGAGAGAGAGTGTTTCGGGAGGTCGAGGTTCCAAGCAGGCGAAAACAGATGGGACTGTTTGGAAGGGTGGGTGGGCCGCTTTGTGAGGGATTTAGCCGAAGCAGATGATTGAATTAATAGATGGCGAGATAGATAAACACGTGCGCCGTCGATATGTTTGCATGTGAGTGTCTGTGTGGGCGCGTGCACCACCGATTCGGTGCGAAGCTGTATGACGAGAGATAGAGAGTTTACAGGGAATAATATCGGCTTCTCTTGCCACTTCAACGCCCTCCCTCATCATCATCGGAGAGAGTTAGTCGTCGTGCGTGTGTGTGTGTGTTGTGAATTAGAGGGATTGGGGTATCCGGATGAATATGCGAGGGCTAAGTGGGAATCATGGGCGTGCGTGCCTTGATGGTGCGACAAAGAGCCGCCCGTGCTGATTAACTGTCGCTGCAGACGCGGCAGCAGGCTTAATGGCAACTAGAACTAAAAGCTAAGGCTTTCAGGCCTTGAATTATGTTTCCCCAAGTATGTCACGGTAGTTTTTACCGTTTCTTTTTTTCTTTTTGCGACCTAATCAATAATCTCCTGTAAGGTACCGTGTTAAAAGTAGGAAATGAAATTAACGCTGCTAGCTCACAGCAAGAAAGTTTTTGAAAATCGCATCAATTCAGAGGAATATTTTTCGTCTTCTGTTGAAGTTTTTCAGTAAGAACCGGAAGCTTAAGGAATTTTATGCTTTCCACAAAGTTCAGCGGCCACTTTCAGGTATGGCTTTCTTTAATAGCTATTTATTAAGAAATGTGATAGCCTTATATTAAATATCTAAAATGGTGTTTGGACAAAATTAAGTCAGAAAATCAAATTTTCTGCAATTGTTTTGAATTAAAATTACCAGAATGAATGTACTTTTAAAGAATCTTCATGTATCAGGAAGAAATATCAATCTGCATACCCTCTTCGATCTCAATGGAACATAATTACAGCACAAATTAGTGTGGAAACAATTTGCAAACGCGAATTTCAATTATATCTTCTTAAGAACCCTGTGATTGAAAATGCCATGAAAAGGGCATGTTTTTTGAAGCGTGAGCTATTCCACTGTAAAACATTTTGATGTTATTATTAAACATTTTCCCAATTTTCGCTCATGGATATGCAAATTACACAGAAAACCCAAGACCATATCAATCTATAGAATTAGTCCTATAGTAAGCGAACTACTATGTAATTAACTGCACTGCTGTAGAAGTTCTATAATCTCAGAAGTTGATCTTTAAGCTCTTAAGAGTCCAGTTATTTTCATATTTTCCGCAATTAGTCTGAATGCAACAACCGCGATGCATGCTACGGATGAAGTCTTAGGTATTTATACTTCCTATAAAGTTGTAGTCTTGAGGATAATTTTACATCTCTCCCTTTGACTTTATGCAGCGGAGCAAGTTCTGCGAAGTCAATAAAAAAAACATTGAATTAACTCATCCCTCGGGAGCACATAATCTAAGTTTTAAGATCAATGGGAGCCCGTTTCCCCCTTGGGGTTGGGGAGGAGTTCTTTAGGTGGGTTGCTCAAAACCGAAGGAAACCGCTAAGTAAGTTTGATTTGAGTTGAAAGTATGTATTGGGGATCGGGAGGCTGGCTCTTGGTGGAAGGTGGTGGTGTGGAGGAGTCTGGGAAGAAATCGGTGTGTGTGTGGAGCCGAGGGCGCTGATAGACTCTGCTTCCGAAGGAATGAAAAGGACGATGGCGAGGAGGAGAGGAGTGAGGGGGGGATAGCGGGGAGAAACAAGGGGGAGGGATGGGGGAGGAAGTTGAGCCGAGGAAGTACCTAGGCTGCTGCTGGATGATTGAAAGAGGCGCACAGCAAAAGTTTGTGTGCGGAGGACGGGGTGTCAGATCCTTATCTTTGAACAGAGGTCCCTGGCTGATGGAATTTTTCCCCTCCATCGCCAGTTAAACTGGTATAATTATGTATTCATTCGCTTCCAAAAGAAATTAATTCAACATGCTGTATATCCTTATCTTGGGGAAATTCTTGGGTGATATTTATATGTTAAATATAAATAGTCGATAGCTAAATAATGATAAATTATTAAACGATTTGCATTTGCGTTGTATTCTGTGTGAGGCCTTCGATTTCACATATTTGTCGGTGAAGTATTTTAGAAAAGGAGAGTAAGAATCGTTATTGGTAAACGGTTGTCGGATCCTTATCTTTGAACAGTTGATGAGATTTTCCCCCCATTGCCAATTAAACTGGTGCGCCATCACAATTCGCCATCTATTTAGTATACTATTCACTATTTTCTTCTTCCTTATGTTTTAATGATTCTATATTCACCTCTCTGTGTTACAATAGGACTTTTCTGCGAGCGAGTGTGCAGGTAAACCCCTTGGTTCTGTTTAAAGGTTTAGTGTGTACTAAATAGCTAAATAATTAAACGATTTGTATTTACCTTGTATTGTGCTAAATTTTGAATGTTTATCGATGAAGTCTTTTTCGAAAGGAGAGTAAGAATCGATCTTGCTAAGTTACAAGTCTTGAAAAAAAAACCTTGACTTGTGCCGTGGTATCTACTCGTTGAACTTTGACATGCAATATTACTTGCTAAAATCTGCGTCGTACTGCGACTGCAATACGTTTATCCTTTGCCTTCTCATCTTACGAATTTTTCGTTCCATCGTCTGTGGTTTTTATTGCGGGTGGTAACGGATATGCTGAATCATCGTGATTTTATTGGTGATTAGTTATTTCCAGCACTTTTTGTCATACTCTCTTGTGTATAGAAATCCGGTAAAATGTCAGTTGATATGGAATTGAAGATGTAAAGTTTTCATAGAGCGAATTATTCTGGTATATAATTGTTTAATTCTTGTATCCATAGGCTAATCTTTTTTAAATAATTTGTCAAATAATAACATTTGGCTAGGCTCAATGCTTTCGCGGCCAATGGCGTTTTGAATCCAAAAATAAGGGCGTTATATGCCAGTGCGCAATTTGCATAATGCTAACAACATCAACTTGAAATTGACCGCGTTTTAAGAGTGGAAAATGCCTCATTTCATATCAGTGTGAATGGAGTGGCAAGAAGTTCATTGTATAGGGCATTACGGTGTTATTTTCGACAAAACCCGGCTGTCTGTAAAAACCATGGCCATTTTTTGAGCGCTAATGCCTCTCTTATTTTTCATTCCGCTTCCTACGGACAAGCGATTCTAATGTCATCATTTTCGAAATCGCCCGAAACCAGTTTCCATTTCCCATTGGAGCTTTCAGCAAATGCGATTCCTTCCTGAAAAAGGGTGGAAAATAGGGGCTGAGAGAGGTAGCGAGGGGGTGGACGAGGAGAAGAGTTTATTATGGAACTGGAGATTTTTTTTCTGCGCGAGCAGTTTGTTTTTTTTTTTAAAGGTAATTCGTCGCTCCTCGTTGAAAAGGTGGTGTCGGGAGAATCGGACGAGTGTGAAATCGCATTTCTGCCTTCATAGTTTTCGGGACGACACGGAAACAAGAGACCAGCGGAATAAAAAGGGAAAAAAGTGACGAAGGGCTTGCGCAAGTTGAGCGCGCGATTGCGAAAGAAAGGACCTTATTTCCAGACCGCCCACTCCTCCACCCCCACCCCATGAAGCCAATCCTACCCTTCTGAGTCCTCGCTGCAATAATTAAGCCCCCTCACGGGCCAAAGTACATAACTAACATTCATTCATTCATTCCCGTTCTTACCTTTCCTTCCCGTCTCAACTTCACAATCCTCATGACGTCCTCCGCTCATTCTTCTCTTTCTCTCTCTCATGCATTATTATTTTTTACCCGCCAGAATATTCCGGCTCATCTTCGTTCCGTTTCTCTCCCTCGACTTCTCTTATATTTTTTGCTGTTTCCCTAATTTGCATGCCTGTCGTCTTAGGGAAAAATGTAAGGTAGCGGGAGAGCGCGAAGCAGTTTAGTTGGCACGTTAGCTGCTAATTGGCTTCGGAATGGAGCCTGGTTTTTTGCCGTAGCCGGAACTCATAATTAAAGAGGTAGGGGATTGAACGGGGTGCGATGGAGGGGATGAAGTGGTCCGTACGTTGGGAGAGAGAGGGTATGATGGTCTGGATGCGGCTTGTTGCAACGCTGAAGAGCGCCATGATTTCTCTTGCACTTGAGATTCTTTAGGGCTCATTATTTTTGCGTGCAAAGGTCATACGTTTTTAGTTATTTTTACTATTAGTCAGATATGATTTCTAAAAAATGCTAAATCGATATGTACCTTTAAATATTATATTGCATGCATCGCTGCCATTTCCAATGTTTATATTTACCATATACTGCTGTTAGTGCTCTTGTCGAGGAATATTTGTTTGAGTTTCAACGTTACGGTAAATGATTACTTAGACAAATATGAATCAAGACTGAAACATAAATCGATTCATTCTTATAGGGTATAATAAGTCAGTGAGTAATTTTATCACGCTACCAGTGTATAACCACTATCCCTTATATGATGTATTGTTTGAGTGTTAAAAATATTTATTTCCATTCGGATAAGGTTTGTTTTATGCATGTATTTTTGGAGTCCTATCTTTTGCATTACTATCCCAATGATATCATTTTATTTCATATAATTGTATGTCAGCCGATTTTGCATGAATTAATGATTCAAAGTGTTTTATGCAATGATTGAGATCATAAATAAGTAGTTTTTTGTGATATTTTAAATGTAGGGAGGAAAACATCCCATGATAATAAATTGTTGTACAGTGTTGAACGTCTTGTTTTACGGACCGGATAAAATATGTTCTCTGCGACCTACCGCCAAGCTGGAATCAAGTTTGAAATGAATAGTATTTCTTCAAATGTAGAAACGATTGAATCCATTCTAGACTATATATTATTTTGCGAATTACCTGAATAAAACTCAATGAGGTGCATTGAAGGCGTGGTACTGGAGTTACTGCTCCGCTAAATTATGTATGTGAGGCCCATTGTTAGCAGAAATTAAATTTTGACTCTCACAATATAGTTCCAAGAAAATTTCTGCTTTTTTGTTTTTCGTTGACTGATGATTTTTTCCCATGTTGACGCATGCAGATTGCATTCCTCCAGAACAGTCAGCGCCTGCATTCACTTCATATTCTTTTTTCCGGGAATATGCCTTACTTGGAATTCCTCTGTCATGACCAGTTGAAGAGAAAATTTGTTGGGGGGAGTGGGAACACAGCATTGTTAGATAAGGGCTGGAAGATGAGTGTGTTGAGTAGAGGAGGGAGTTGTGGTTCATTTTAAGGATACGGTTCGCGTGATTCGATTCGTGGCAATGATAAGATTCTTTAAATCGTTCATAATAAGCTGAGTCAAAAAAAACACGATTGTTTTAATTTAACCAAATCTTCGAATCCATGACGAATGCGTAGATTATCCAAGTGATTTTGATTTACTAATTATAGATGAAAAATCAAGTAAAGAAGTATGTTTTATTTCAATCAACATCTAACATATATCGAACTTCGTCAAAATCTGCGATAAGAAGTAATTCTTTTCGTCAACCAACCTGCATTACCAATCCCGACATCCCATCCAACATTTCGAAGATAGTCTTCCCAGTAATATCCTGTTTATGATTCGCACTAAATCCAAATCCGCTTCAATCTGAATCCGCTGAGTGTATATAACTCATTTAGAATACATCATGTTCGATGGATTCGGCTAGCAGCTGCATTATTCTGCACTCTTCCAAAGCGACCAACCACAACCAATTCAAATGGATTCGGATTCATCGTTCACTGTGAACGATTTCACCAGAAAGTCACGATTCAGTTCATTCGATTCATTACATTGAATCGTTCATTTTGTACGATCCCAATCGCGAACGACACAACTGCAGTAGTGTGGAGGAAGAAAATTGGGCAGAGTAAAAAAACGAAGAAGAGAGCTATGTGAGGGTGGGGCGAGAGAAAATAGTTGAGATGGGAATCTGGATGAGGCAGTGAAGGGTTGGAGATGGAGAGGCAAGGGGTGTGGAGTGCGCAAAGAGAGAGGGAGAGAGATAGGGACAAAAGGAAGGAGTGCGAGTTTTCGAGACGGAGAGGAAGAATGGGTGAGGGAGTGAGTGTGCTCTCGCGGGTGGCGCCCTCGGAGGAGATGTAAGACAGCGTTCGGGATTGGAAAATCTTTTGTGAACCCCTTCTTCACTTGTTGAGTCGGGATAGGGTTTGAGAGGGCGTTGGGAGTGGGGAGGGAGGACGCCCGACGGGGTGGTTTGTGGGTGGAGGTGGAGTAGGTGCCTCTATCATCATGACTCCCTCTTCCCATCTGACAAACACCTCCCGCCATCCATTCGCAACGCTATGGCCCTGTCGACGCGCTAACCTTATGGTGGAAGATTGGAGTGGCCAATTGACTTCCTGTGCTTTTCCTCATACACTCCCATCTCTCTCCCAGACGTTTATTTCTGACGGTGGACCTGGTTATTTGTGGAGAATATGTCCTAACTTTTTTTCCTAATATGTACATGTTCTTTTTACACCTTTTTATCTTGATAACAGTCACCCGTCATTTTTTTATCAATAGTTTTCCGAGCGGTCACTCTTGTTTATGGGGATTACTCCATATTAACAGAGGGTAATCTTTAGCTAACGAATGATTTATAAGGTTTCTTCCAACGTGTGAAAATCATTTTTAAGGGTAGTGAAAGTACCCGACGTTAATTCCCTAGGCCTTAGAAAGGATTTTTTTTTTTGAGAGATTAACTC
Source organism: Ischnura elegans (assembly GCF_921293095.1). Classification (NCBI taxonomy): domain Eukaryota; kingdom Metazoa; phylum Arthropoda; class Insecta; order Odonata; family Coenagrionidae; genus Ischnura; species Ischnura elegans. Next base: position 31,192,272 of record NC_060250.1, on the reverse strand, counting down.
ATAGAACGGTGCCCGGAATTCCTCTGATGGTACTATCCACCATGATTTAAACGGTGATTTTCAGTCTACCACAAATCATCATCATGCGGATTGTTAGCCTCTCCTGTTGTTTGATGGTGAATATTTTCCTTTGCTCGAGAGCTTTTGCAGTTACCTATAGGCAGCCAGCTCTTTTTAAAAATTGAACTTAACTGTCTAAATCTGTAATTCTGATGAACTTCGTCCAATCATATTCCTATTAGTTTCACTGATAGTTATTTAACTGTCTTGTATCGTTATTTTTATGGTTATCATTAAATGCAAGCAGAGGTTGAAGCGTTACACCTTCTGGATTATGAAGTTGGGTGTTAAATTTCAGAAGCAACACAGCCTCCAGGGTTGTGGGCGTTTCAGTTCTACGTGTCGTTATTCTTTACAATGACAGCTCAAGGAAAATTCCGTTGATTTTTTAAATCTACGAGGGAATTTATACTTTCGAATGAGAATATAATCAGTGATAGATGTAACAAAGCACGTAATATTTGAAAAAATCCTTTTTCACTTGTTGAGCCGGGACTTGACTTGATTTTCTTTGTTCTGAATTAGATGTGACTCTTCCTCCTACCCAATTGCTGTCACATTCATTATTTATTCAGCTACAGTATGAAACTAGAAAGATCACTAAATTTAAGCACATATTTAATGGATAAAATAAATTAAATGCATAAATTATTATTATTGGTGTTATTCATGAATTAAATATGAATAAATGTAAGAACTCAAAGTTCTGCTCCTAAATTGTTTACATTTGTCGAGTAGAGAAACATAAAAATTCCATTAATAATGGCTATAATTTTGCAGGCTTCTGACTATAAATTAAAAAAATTAGTAGAATGTGACTTAGAAAAAATACTGATCCAAATGCTTCGTTATAAACAAGAACATAAATAAAAATTTCATTTTTAGTTTGAAAAATTTAATTTTTCAGTTGAATTTTACTGTAGGTAGCGGGTTCAGAATTAATAATATACAATTTTTTAAATAGATTAAGGGGATGTCCCGCAGACTCGGTCACATACAAATCGAACTCCTATACCAGACGGGACTGGGTTTGAGACGGCGAGAGAGGTTTTGTAGGAAGGTGATATGCACGGAGTGGGTGCTCTATCATCGTAGCTCCCACTTTCGTCTGACAAACGCCTCTCGTAGCCATTCGCAACGAGAAGAAGACCTTGTCGACGCGGTAAACTTATGGCGGAAGACTGAAAGCTCCAATTGACTTCCTGTTCCCTCCACACGCTGCCATCAACCTTAAAAACGTTCCTTCATGCTAGAAAATCAGTTGTTTGAGGATAGGATCGGCTACGGAGATCACCATGCCTCTTGCGCTCTATCTTGCATCTATCTTGCGCTCAGAGGTAAATCGTTGAGGTTTATTTCCTTAATGAATACAGGTTGGAAAGATGCTCTACGTTGGCAGAGAAATGATCTTACAGAGGGGAACCTATAAGCCATCGCGTGGTCAATAGCCTTTGCTGTTGAAAACCTGCATTATCAATTTTCCACCGAGAATGCCCAAGTGTTGTTAGATTTAACTGAGTCCGCTGCATTCGTATTCATTCTAGCATCGCGTCGTTGCTTGTCAACAGCGGGTTGTTTTGTGAGTTGTGGAAACTCGTTATTATCTATTATATTTTCCCCCAGCATCAAAATATTTAGAAAATTTTACTTATAATGGCGTTATTATATTGAACTGTTTATCTTATTGAATACAACATGAGTTGGTGCTTCTACCCCTTCGTTATTTTAATGACTATCAATGAATTTAGGGATTAGACTCGAGGCGACGAAGCAAGCACTCTAATAAACAGTAATCACTCTTTTTACAAAGCATAATATCTCAGAAAATGGTTTAGAAGTGACACTTCACTAATCTGAAATTGATTGCTTTGAATTCCTAATTCATTCAATTTGTTTGATATTTCGTCAAGAATCACGTTATATCTTCTCTCGCTAGACCTTCGAGCTTCTGTAAAGACTTTGCGGCTATAAATTGAATTTATTTTCACCCCCAGTGATTTACCTCGATTGAGAGAAAGAAGAAAATATTTTGCTGTTTTTATCACTTTTAATTCAACCATTATATTTTTCGTAGTATGTTTGAGACTCTAATAAGAAGAAAGGGCCTTAGTTCTTTGCGATTTATTATACATCATCTTTTTAGCATATTTTCGCTCAAATAACGATGTTTCATCGCTAACTTACAGTTTAAAGACTACCAACACACTGCGTGAGCGCTGAGTAAACCCGCTTGTCAAAACAAAATTTAGCTGTGTCAATTATACTTTCGAAATCACATTGATATCCTCGTAATTTCGGTTACGATATGTTCACGGGATATTTTAAAGTATGATAAAAAATATCGACCACTCCTGGATTGTGATTTGTATTTTAAATTTACTCTATGTATGAGTAATTTATTATAGTTTTAATCGCTAATTTGATTTTTATAGCTCACCTTCATATTGTATTTGGATGCTGGGTAAACCTCCATGGCCGTGTCGATAACTTGCCATGAACTACCGAGAACCGTAAAACATGGCATCCGCCGTTGATCAGCATACATCGCTACCTCTCTTCTCCTCCCTTCATTCTCCTCGACTACATTTGGTATTGGTGTCCACTTTTTTAAAAGGATCCAGAGTGATATATCATGCATCGTAGCTGTATTACTTTTTGATTCCCATTGCGATTTTTTACTCGTTAGTGCACCTTACCTGAGCGTCACATTGCATTGTTTTCTCTTGTGCACGTAAGGATATTTTTAGTTTAAATGAATTTGAATGCTTTAACTGATTGAATAAATGCTTCATGATATTTCGTAAGTGTATCACATTTTGGAATAGGTAGCTTGCGATGTATCTTATCGCTAATTATTTTCAAAATCCACCCTTTGTATTCGGATGCTGAGTGAACCTACTTAGCCGCGTCGATTCCCTGCCAACTGCCATGAATCGCATCCCATGATTTCCTCACCGGCTCTTTTCTTTCGACCCTTGATCAGCAGGCATCGCCACTTCATCCACTCTTCTCTCCCTCGTCAACTTCCTCCCTCGCCGAACAGCCCGCCCTTCAACGCCATCGCAGCCGCTCCAAGATGCCAACATCGCCAAAACCAACACCCAACGACTCTCCTTCTCCCTTTCTTCTTCTCGAGTCTCCGCATGTGTGTACATGTACACTCACACGTGCGTGCGGGTGTGTGTGTGTTTATATCCTCTTCCCGCCCACTTGGGCTATCCCATCCACATCCGCCTCTCTCTCTCTCTATATCCCCTCTTTTCCTTTCCTTCTTGCCCCTTCCTCCCCAACCCTCGTCTTTCCGCCTTCTCTTCCATCCCCCTCACGCCCTTCTCCTCCGCCCCTCATACGATGTCAACAAGTGCTCCCCACTTTCTGCAGCCAATCACAGCTCAGGGTGTGCTCTGGATCAGAAAAGGGGGAGGGCTAGGGGGGGATCTGGTGCGAGGGGTGTTGGTGAAGGGGATGTAAGGAAAGGGTCGTCTATCTCCCATACTCCTCCTCGCTTCCTCCTGTAAAGGGGAACTCTTTCTCTCTCCAAGCTGAGATGGCTGTTGAGGTGGGCATTTCAGACACTGGAGTGGTCTTCTTCGTCATGTTAGTTTTGCTTTTGTAACGTTTGGTATTTATGTATGTTATTGATTTGAGTTTTATCTGGAATTTTATGTTTATTTGTAATGAAGAGGGATGGAAGGTTGCTAAGGAGTTGTTGTGGGATGAAAGGGGATTGTTGAGAGAGGAGCCATTAAGATCATGAAGGAGACGAGGAGAGAAATTGTATATTTAAAGAAATAAAAAGGTTTTGAAAATTTTTCTGATTTTACATTGTTCGTAGATCTCCCGATATTCCGAGTTTTCGCAGCGTTGGGTGTTCGAGGTTGACGAAAGTTTTGCTGGGATTCCTCCAGGCGTCTTCAGGTCATTAACTTCTTATTTAACTTCTGACCACTAACACAGTGAAAACCCGGAAGATGGAGGCATCCACAGATCAAGAACGAGTCAACTTTGTTAACTGTGGATTTTGTAAATCTTCAAGAATTAAAGAGATTCGTATTTTCCATTACTTTCAGGTTAATTGCCTTCAATAGGGCCCCTAACATGTATTGCATAAATGCAGGTTATCAATAGAGAAATATCCAATTGCTTCCACAGCCAGTCAAATCTAAATTATACTTGTATTTCAGCTTTTAGCAGAAATTTATTCGTGAGGAATGAATAATCATTCATTGGGATTGGAAACAATTGTTTTTGGCTGGCTATCCATCGCTATCAAGAGGAAAAATCCATTAACTGAGTCGTGAGTTTTTTTATACTTGAATTCATTGAGTGCATTCGTTCGCAAGTGTTATAAAATCCCAAAATCAATGCTCTGACATTTCTCACATCTACCCACAAAGGTACATTTCGAGCAATTGAGAATAATCTTATCCATGGGTTTGCATATACTAATGTTAATGCATTCGTTTCTGCGTAAAAATCCTACGAAATGATTTTAATTTCAAAATAGTGCTCAATTCATTTGGATGGGCTCAGGAATCATTCATCTTGAAATATGAATTCAATAAACACCCTGATTTAGCTCGGTGATAAACCGAAAGGATCGATGATCCTCCTACGTACCTACTTGCCATTGGCTTCGCCACCTGCTTATCAGTTTTTCCCTGGTACGCCTGGCAGTTGTTCACTTGTTTTTTTCCGACTACGAAACACGTTTCGATCATCCTTTCCAACCTCATTTTTTATTTATTAGCTTTGTGGCGGAGGTTCATGAAAAAGGTACTCCCAGCACGTCGTATATCGAAGATACTTATTTTTCCCCTAGCAGCAATACTTTAGCTCATCGGACCTATTATTCCGCCTCGTTCTTCGGAGATTCAACTGATGCATCTTCGGACTATAAAGTAAACGAGCGGCTGCGTGCAGTAGAAGCATTCATGACGTGACCTTTTTGGAGTCGAGTGTACGAGTCAGAGTGTGCGAGTTGGTAGGTACTATCCGCGGTCATTTCAAGCCGTGCAGCGCTATTTCTTCTGGATATGATCGGCTGGGTAGGAGGCCGCGGTTAAGAGTTCGCTTTCAGCTCCGTAGATACTCCTTATCTGTTACGCTAACGCTGAAAATGTTTGTTCTTGACCTTTACTTCGCGTGTATGTTTATTGATTGGTGATTAGTCCCTGGGAGTAAAATTCAAAGGTCATGCTCCTGGTTCGAGTGCAGCGAGCCCCACAATTCGAATCTTGGGCTCACCTATTAAAACATAAACGTCTTCATTGTAATTATAGCAGGAGCAGAGATTTTTTGTGAGATAGATCATACCCAGATCCTCATAACATTTTTATTTTTTAAGAAAGTAATTTTACGCTTTCTTGTTTAGATAAGCACTAATACTCTTTTTTGACACAATGTTTGAGTTATAGGCCATTAGTAATCACCAGCTGGGAATTATAGTAAATATTTAGGAAACTAATAAATAGATCTTGTATTTTAATATGAAATATTTAGTATTTCAACAATGTATCGCCACTCTAATTCACAATTTATTAATTTGCTTTTCTCATCTGAAAATTTTCAACGTAATTATTGTCTTCAAAATATAATGAAACTAAATGAAGAATATTCAGTTAAAACTTACATAATTCCTTTATTTCCAAATTGAGGGCTGAGAAATAGTAATTTATAAACTTACTTTTTAGTCAATTAAGTGGGCAAAAAATGCGGTAACTAAAAACTGTTATTGGCCGTAGGTTATCCTATATCGGCTGAGCACTTTATCTTTGCTGGGGAGCTGGAGAATGTTCTTTAATACAATTCGCTCTATGCACCTATTCCATCTCAAAAGAATGAATTGAGGGACATTATAATAGTATACAAAATAAAGACATTATTTCAATATTTTATGATTGATTATTAATATTGCTGTGTTTAACTGCGGGATTTAGCAAAGGAGTTTCTACAGATAGTTATCGTTCATTCTATTCCTTTTCCAAAGTTAAAATATACTTTTCCCTTCCAAAAACTTCGGTGGCCCCTTCAAAGGCTTCGGTGCATAACTTCAATTAATAGTTTGTACCTTCGATTTCTCACTAGCTTCGTGGACTCATATGTCGCTTCAATTAATTGTTGTCTATAGTAGCTAATAAGGAAATATGATTTACGCTCAACTTTAATTTTTAACTCCGGAATAAAATGCAACAAAAAGAAGAATTTTTATTTAAGTATTGGCATAATTTCTTTATTTTCAGTTATAGGAGGGCGAGAGAAACTAATTTATTAATTTACTTTCAAATTAAATTTGCAGGAAATGGTGTAACTAAAATCTATTATTGTTCGTAGCGAACATATTAAGTAGAGAATGTGATTCTATTAATAAAATCTCTGTGGAGAGTCGCTGTGGGATATCTCTGTTTCATATTTTTATCCATATGGTTGGTTATGACCGGAGAAAAACATTTTATGCAAAAAAGAAAGGAATGTTTAATTATCATATTGTATTCATAGTTAAAATATCATCGTAACTCGTATGCTACGAGTACCCTCTAAATGCTGGTCATATTTTTTCAAGTCGGTTTCGTTTAATTCGGCATGACGGAATTCGAGGTTCTTTGATCGCTCCCAACAGGCGAGAAATTCCATTCTGGCGGCCATGCAATTATTTACCCTTGCAGTGCAGACTGCCCAGCTGAGAGACCATTCAGTCATAATAGCCCGACTCAGGGCACTGAAAACAATAGCGTTTGCACAAAACCTTGTATTTCTCGTGGCCTCCACCGCAGCCACTGACGGTCGAAATATCTCACAAAACTCGGTAGTGACAAATCCCGTAATTTCATCGCGGGGTTAGAACGGTAAGCCGCTCGTTGCTGCCCCTATCAAACTAAGCGGGTGGGCATTTGGAGGACGATTTCGCCCTTGCGTTATAGGCACTCCACCAAAGGCAGTAATGGGTTTCTAAAAAAAAAAAGCATATTGCCCCGGCGTGCTGTTATTTAATTTGAGCTCACTGTCATCGTCGGCCGAGCTCTTTATGCTTGTTAGGGAGCTGGAGAATGTTCTTATAATGCAATTTTCCCTTGCACCTATTCTATCTCAAAGAGTATGAATTGAGGGATTTTACTTTCCGTAGCGTTGAGGATGAAAAAGCCTAATTTGTGATTTTAATTTTACTTCAAACGTCGAATTATCATTCTGTTTCTGTATTTTTTCACTGCTTCTGTCCTGCATACATTTTTAATTATATAATATTTATGCTGTGTGTTAATGCCTATTACGAGGAGGAAATATTTGTCACTTTTTATCTTAACTTTAATATTATTATTACGTTTTTTTAAGGTTCATTCAAATACTCGGTATTATTTTAAATCAATTATTAGTTTATCCGAAAGCCGCAGTGGAACTTATTTCACAAAAACACAAAAGATATTCTTTTAATGATTTTTCTCGAGTCATATTTTTAAATGTTTTCTATACTTTTCATTATCGGCGTACTTTAATGTAGGGTTGCATAAAAATAATTTAATTAACACTTTCCTTTATATTTCCGTTCGACGCTGAACATTGTGAGGGGCGTGCATCTTCAGTATTGAGCAAAATTTCACTCATTATGTGGATGTGATTGAACAGAAGACCCATGTATTTGTATTTATCCACGGTGGGTAGATGTTGGATTTTTATATTTGTGGTACGTTTTCTATGTGGGGAAAAAGATAATAAGTATTTCCTGAAAATTGTAGTTGTGTTGTTCGGTCTGAAACTCGCGTTTAATCTAAACCTTGGAAGTGCATTTCGCTTGCTGTTTTACCCCAAGAAGTAAGATAAACCTTGCTGTATTTTGTACCAGCCTTTGCTTACCCCGTTATCATAGAAAAATTGGCTTTCAAAAGCGCTTGATTTTTAATCAGACTGCAAAGACAATTCAGTAATATTCTACTTCAAAACATTACACGTAGTCAGCATTTTTATACTGAAAAAAATGGAGCTCGAGCATTGAGACGGTTAGCTTGACCTCAGAAGGCGTGTAATTGCTAGCTCTATTACGAAAGAAAAATGATCTATTTCATTATTTATGAAGGCATCCGTTCAAAGAATCCGTGTAGAATGTTGTTTTTCCTGTTGGAACTAACTTGCATCGTAACAAATGTGGCAAATATTTAACTCAAAGAAGTGGGGACTGTTTTTTTTGTGAGGTAGTGCACAAAAATTGATTTTATTCTTCGAGATGGAGTTACGACATTGCTGTAGTCTTGAACCAATTGATCCGTCACGACGCCCTCAGATTTTTAGCGATTTGTTGGTGTGGTGACGAAGTCAGTAGGGTTCGCGATAATTAAAACAAGATCTAACTTATCGATAAGGGATTTCTTTTGAAACGGATGGGAGCATTTTCCTTTGGAAGGGAGCGTTTTTTTTGCGTATAGATTCTCGTTGATTCACAGCGATTAAAAGAATTATTTTACGCTTTTACGAATTTTTTTTTGTTTACGAAAAGGAAAAGAAAAGGTAAATAGTCGTGTGTACTTTTTGTTACGAATATATCTTAGTGTATTGGAGTTATCTGCAGAATGAGTAGTTTTAGACAGGATCGAATTTTAAGTTAGGGGCTCATGATGAGTAGGTGGAGGGAAACTGAAAACTAGATGATAATATTGTGTTGGTGTTATTTTTATGCATGATTTAACTGTATCCCAGGGAATAGAATGAATTAACTTCTCACGATTTGCGCGCGGTTAGGCTGCCTTAACCGCAAGCAAACCTGAGAGTAATTTATTCATGGTGTTATGTAGTTTTCCAAACGATTGTATCGCCCATAAGGAATAATTTGGAAGAAATAATTTTATAGATGTTGGTGGTTGCTTTCGGGAAATGCTGCAGAGGTAACATATCTGCTCGACGTTTCACTCCTCCTACTGGGGGCCTTTTCAAGAGACTGGGAGGGAAACCGATCTCGTCCCGAGCTTATAAAGGCGTCTTTAACCCATTGTTGACCCGATTTGAATTTTCACGAAAGGCGATAGCCGTTGGTCATTAGATTGGGCCAAGAACCCTCTCCATATGCGGCTGAGGTTATATCGGTTATATCCATCCACCCTATTGAAGTTGTTTGGCCTTTTCGCTGTCTCGACGGATTCACGTATAAGGCGCGGATGATATTCTTCCGTCTTCACCAATACCCGTGCAGCGTTAAACATTATTTAATGCAAAAAAAAAGAATTTTATACTTACGCTTCCGAGTCGGATATTACTTCTATTTCGGCGTATTTCAGTCATGCACGTGTGCAATGCATGCTATGCGGTCTTCGCCACGCATGTAGCATTGGAATTTACTGCATATCCAACTCGAGTCCACCACCCGATTAACTGCCGGACACTAAGTTCATTGCAGTGTGAAAAAAAAGGATGAATAAAAACGGAACGGCCGCGGCGAAGGGCACGGATCGAAACTTTTGGGAAACATTGCTTGATTTCTCGGTAAGCCATGCGTATCGGCACCGAATTCGAATTTCCTCGCTTCATCTCCCCTTTCTGGGGGAAAAACACGCGCGGCGGCGTTGGTGTGTTGTCCCTTGAATCAGAATCCGAGTGAAAATAGAGCACGTCGCCGGATCTTAGAGACATTTGAGAGAAAAGCTTTGGCCGAATCGATCCGCCGGATACGGTTTTAAGGGGCAGGAGCGGGACGTGAGCGGAGTTGTGTGTGGCACGGACTGTGGAGCATAGGGGGCCACGGTGGCCAGGGGTGGGGGAAAGGGAAGAGAACGACCAGCAAAGGGGGTTTCGTTGGGGAAGTGTTGGAAGGGCAATGTGTGTGGGTCAAGGGAAAGAGATCTGGTGGAAAGACCAGGAGAGGAAGATAGGGGCCGCAAGGAGTACCCACTGCTGTATATATGGGAGGCGAAACGACTAAAAGGGGGCAGTTCGATGCATGAGAATATGAAGTAAGGATTGGAGACTATGGAGGTGTGGAATACCGGAATCTTTATGACCGAAAACTCATGCGGATAAAGCAATGGTCACGCGCATGGATTTAATATGTACCCACATATATAGACATCATGGTGGAAAGACGGGGAGTGGAAGATAGGGGCCACTAGGAGTACTGCTGTATACGAGAAGTGAAACGACAAAAGGGGCAGTTCGATACGTAATAAAATAATAATCTATTTACTCCCAAAATTTTGATTGCAAAACTGGTAGGAACGAAGAGGGAGCCTTAGGTGGTCTCTAAGATCAAAAGACCATAATGGAGTCACCAGCAAAAAACAAAAATGTCTACCACAAAATAAACGTATTTAATATAACATAAGTATTGTTGTAGTGAATTAACGTCAAAATAAATTTTCGATCTTTTCTTGAGTAAAAAGCCAGTATTTGTCAAGTTTTAAAATCATATTTGAGAAATTATTTCTTTAAATTTCTGGTGGAAGTAGATTAAATATCTTTGAGTAAGAATATGAAAGTAGAATTGATCTCTACGGGGTTGTGGAATGCCGGTATCTTTGTGACCGAAAACTCTTGTGTATAAAGCAATGGTCACACGCATTTATTTAATCGGTATTCATCCATCCATATAGTAATTGTGTTATTATTAAAGGGAAGCAGGCGGTGAAAGTTCATCTTTCTACTATTCACAAAGTTGATTTCTATTATTGACTGATTTGTCAATACGTATGAATAAAATTGTTCTACCCAGGCGTGAATTTTTCTAATTAGGGAAGTGGAGGACATTTATGGATAGAAAAATTAAGTAATAGCTAATCAAAATATAATTCTATTACTAACTTCAATCTAAGGTTCAGTTTTGGTAGCTTTATTTGGCAGTAAGGATGAAAGAAGAGCTGTGAAAGAGAATACCGTAACCACAAAGCAAGGAGGGGAAACAGTTTGTGTGAAGAGTACAATTACACCCATCTCTCAGGAAATACCAGGTAATGGATGTCAATGGGCTTTATGGCACGGGCATTTGGTGAATGACTTATTGTAGTATAGCCTGCAGCACGAATTCTGTCCACGCGACAAACGTTATTGCCAGTCGTCTTCTTGCTCTTCCTCCCTCCGCTCCCTGGACTCCTCCATGCCTGCCATTATCTTCATCCCCATTTCCCCCCGCTCTCGGATATCCTCCTACATTCTTTGGGTCTTAAGGAAAAGCGCAAACCACCGTCTCGGCTCAACCCCCTCCATCACTCTTTGTTTTTGCTCCCTTCTCTTCCCCAACTCCCCCCTCTCATCTCCCAACCGTCGTCCTATTGCACGTATCTCCTCTCTTTCTTTTATTCTCTCCACCTCTCCCCTTCAATTCCTTCCCCCCCTTCCCCTCGAAGAGTCGCCTTATTCTGCTGCTGCCACCCGATATCCCATCACTATCATTTCCCACAGGAGGAGGAGGGAAAACACGGAGGAGACCGTCACAGACGGGGAGCAGGGAGAAAAGAAAAGAGGATTTTTTCCTCCCCCCTCCTTGGTATCTTTTCTTTCGAGGTGGGGTGGTTTCAGGAGCAAGTTCCCTTCTTGGACCTCAGCTTCCTTAGGACGTGGAGGAATAGAGCGGATGGAGTAGAGGGAAGGAGGGATTGACTTTTCCCACTTCTCTTCCTTAAGGCTGTGTTTATGCGTGCATGGGGTTTTTGAGAACATTTATGCATAAACTGTTTGAAAGTTTCAATTAAAAAATAGCAGGAGATTACATAAAATATTATGAAACCTTCTCGGATGTGGCACCGGGTAGTGCTGTTTAAGGCGTACGTTTCGATAAGAAACTCCCTTATCGTCGTGGGCGAAGACTGACCCTGTCGATGAGGGAGTTTCTCAGCAAAACGTTGGCCTTAAACAGCATACCCAAGAGGATTTAATCGATAGTATTTGCCGGGAAAGCTTAATATTTTTTGAATAAAATATATTTAAACTACGTTAGCGGAATCAGCCAACACTAATCATTAAAGCTAGTTTAAAATCCTTGCTTTCAAAAATTATGATAAGGGAATGTTGGAAAAAATGAAATTTCAGACACAATTTTTGGGAAACAATATTTCCCATTTGTTGACATATACCAATAACATGGGCATCTATCGCGCTTTCATTTTCCCAAAACGGTCTTGGGGTGCTTATTTTCAGTGATGCGCGCACAAATTTTGGACGAAATCCGAGAGCATAAGAGTCGATCGTTTGTTTAATTTAAGTGACATCACCGTTTCATTTTTCAAATCTAACAATTTCTTGTCTTAGTTCTCCGCTAGCTGCTCTTTACCATGAAATATTTGGGACACTATGTTCCTCTTTGGTGAATGGTGCCCTCTCTTCTCCTATTCTTCTTCGTACCTCCTCGTTCCTCGCTTTGTCCCTACATTTATGCGTCAGAATCATCCTCAAACACCAAGTCTTGAAAGCTCACATTATTTCCGTACATTTTTCTTCTATGGTCGTAATGTATGTATGCGTTGTTTGCAAGGCATTTGCCAACGCATAGGATTTTAATTAAAGCAATGATGCGGGAGTGTATGGAATGAGTGCGTAGAAAGACGTAAGGAGGCACCGATTGGATGAGTGAATGAACCAAGTGGAGTGAGTGAAATGAGTGGACCAAGAGTGCGAAACAGGTGGTAGGCAGTTTGCTTGAAGAGTTGAACAGGGTTGCGCCAAAGATGGTTCTGAAATTAGTCGCTAGAGCGAAAGAGATTTCCATGGAATCTGAATTAGGGCCGCGTGAAGTCTCCTGCTGGGGGATAGTCGGGTTATAAGTCGGTGAACCGCGGTGCTCACTTGGGATATAATGCAATTACATGTGGCCTTTTCCCGTAGCAGCTCCGTTAATTCATCCGCAAATGCAACCGCAGGATAACATTCTCCTCATAATTACTAGCATTTATCAAATGAATTATTTAAGGCTCGAACGACTTTAACTAATTGTCGTTTGAGCCTTGCATTTTATTGCACTAACTACTAGCTGCAGTCCTTTGTCGTGGCATCATTCTAAAATGTATTCCATTATAAAGTTTTCAGTATTCATGCTCCACTTAAAAACTCAACATTTTTTAGCATTGGCATCTTCGCTCACCGGTGGTAATTGCAGGTCCCATCCAGCTACCTTAGCTTCAATTATTTTCTTGGAATTTGTGACTTCCCGCACTTTAATAATGACTATTGTTTTAATTGGAGTTGTTGCTTTGGCTGCTCATGAAGCAGTAAATTTGAAAATATAATTTTTTGCTATGAGCGAGTGTGCAATATTAGCGTGTATTTTACAATGAATATAATTACTCTGTGGAAACGCCTTTCGTGCATCATATGCGAACAAAATACTTCATTAATGTTGATTATTTTTATGCACATGATCATTAATAAAGCATATCAATCTCAAAATCTTGTATTTTTGGCTTGTTTCATCCATTTTGATTTCATATGTTTTACCAAGATTTATGTCTGCTTCTTGTATTTTAAATCAGTACAAGGAACTATATATCGATATGTATAATAATAATAGTATTATCTTTTTCAAGCGTGAGAGCGTTTTTGTGCCGTAAAATGCGGTTGTATCAACCTGCCTGCGGTATTACTCCTTGTAAGCCTTCTGCAAAAGCACGGTGAATTTGTCGAGACAGCCACTAATTCCGTTGAGTCCTGAAATGGAGCATTATTCAAGAATGAGGATTGATGCTCCCGTCCGGCCACGGTGATGGCACCACGTATTTCTTGGAGCCGTCTAGGAGGAGAATGGGGTTAATCTGTACACAGGATTTGCAGTTCTTCTTACCATGACGAAGCGAAGTATGCAGCCGTCCTACTCCTCGGTTTAAGAAAAGGAACGGGATTTTTGGAGGGGGTTAGTGGGGTTGGGAGGGTATGGAGAGTGGTGGAAGGACATTTAAATGGGCGTGGAGGGAGGATGAGGGATTTTAGTCGGAGAAGGGGGCGCCCTGAGGGAGGCAGGGAGCGATAGTGGGGTATATAAGGGAGGAGGAAGGTCCCGGCAAAGTCGTTTCCCGCCTCATCCCCAGCGGGGGGCCTCCCGCGGAGAATATTTGCCGAGCCCGGATTCCGGGAAGACACAGGAGACCGCCTGCGAAATCGCATAATGGGGATCGAATCTTTGCAGCAGATGAGGTTATAAGGCATAGCGGCTGCGGCGCGGAGGGGAGGTTGGAAGGGAGGCTTGGAGAGAGGATATAGGCAAAGAGAGAGAGATACTCTTGGTTTGGTATGGTGGAATAGCGAGCTCTCTCTCTCTCTGTCCCCCTTGGAGCTTCCCCATACGTGAGTTTCCCCGTTGTTTCCAAACTGGAAAGCCCCAGAGGAGTAAACCCGCTAGACTTGTGCCCTTAGCTGGCTCATAAATCTGCGGAGCGCCGTAATAACTTTGGGAGGGTCGCAAATATGTCCGTACTAGCGAATCGAAAGTCATGCAATAGACATAAGATGTGCAAAGATGTCTTCGGAGAGTTTTTTGAATTCCATTTCCGAGCGGGGATGCAAACATTTGCATTTTCAACCGTGACATTCTGTTTGAAAGGCCTCTATTCCATCCCATCTAAGACGGAAATGTTACCTTGCGACTGACTCTCCTTAAAGGAAATGACGATTTATCTCTATATTGTTTGCCTATCATTTTGCCTATCGTTTGAGGTGAGCTGAATTTTCATTTTTTAAACTAAATTGGAAAATGATGATTCGTCAATGTCGTTGAATTTTTACTGACGAATCGATTACTTCCATGCTCCCCTATTGTTGGCCAATGAGCTTCTATTTATTTAAAAAATCATTCATGAACGTATTTTAAGCAAATGAAGAAAATTGCCCTTTTGCGGAAAGGGTTTGTTCAATCCAAGCAAAATTAGAATCGTTTTTATTATTTTTCTAGAGTCAATGGCGGGTGAGCATAAATGCGGTAGTAACCATGAAATTATTTGCAATGAAATTTCTTATCAAGAGGCCAAATAGCTAATCAGCTGAGTGCGATATAATTTTAATTTTCTCTGGTGATATAATTACCTTATAGGGAGGAAATATTATTTTATTTTCAATAATATTTATCCTCATTATTTTATATAATTTTAGAATATCTCTTCTTATGACGAAACTCATGCCTCGATGCTGCGGAATAACATAGGCTGCCATTTCTGTAATCATTTGTCAAAAATGTTGAATTTGTTTGGACGAAGCTCCTGTGTTAATTCTCAGCTGTCCTTTTCTCTCTCTCACATGTTTCAACTGCATCCTTCATAAGCGTTTTCGCAGGCATATCTTATTCGAGGCCATCCTTTGCTGTTCTTTCCTTTCTCCTCTCAATTTAGGATTGTCTTAATCGGACCATCATATCTAACTCGAAGTAGTCGATTAAGAACCTAGAAATTTTTAGAATTACAAATTTTATTTGATCATTGATACGTATTAAATAAACCGGGAGCCTCGTGATTGGAACAAATGTTATCATTTGAGCTTCATATAATGCTTAAAATAAGAAGGAAATGTGAATGAAATTCACCAAATAAGAATATAACACGAACACTTTGTATGGAGTGAATTCATGCGCAAAGTAGTTATACTGAATAAAAAAGATGAGGAAACATTGGTAAATATTATCGTAGTTACAGCATTTAATTTGTATGTACTAAAACGTAAGAGATAAGCGTGACAAAGAAATTTTAGTGTTGTTCTTTTCATTCTAAGTTCGACACTACGCGTCATTAGTGCTACCTCCCCATTCCATGATGGCATATCTTTTTCCTCTCCCCATATTTATCTCCAGCGGCAGCCGAGTCGCTCATTCCCTTCCCTTGATATGCACCTCGCTGAATCTTTGCAGGTTCAGGAGTCTTATTCCAGCGCTAATTCTCACCCTTTGCATCCCGTGCTGCTCACCGTTCATGACCTAGCAATCGCCGATTACACGAGATGAGCTTTTGGGAACAACTTACCGAATGCTCAATTGGCGGTATACCAACCAATAATGTCGAAAATGTACCCGTCCTCATTTCCTCGCCTACCTTCGCTGCAGAGTCACGTCACATTCCCACTTTTTCAATATTCTGGGCGTGCTTCTTTAAGATACCCTGCTTTCACTTCTATCTCGATTTGCTGTTCATATTTTTTTCAAGGGAATTTTCGATGCATTGAAATACGTTAGAGAATTTCCGTTTCGTTGTAACCATCTGGCCCAAGCTGTAGTAGTCTCTTGATATGGATATCTTCTGTAAAGTTGCCTTTTTTTGATCAAAACACACGTATACTTAAATAACCTTACGACTGTTTAGTCATATGTCACACGTCGTATTACAGCAAGAAGTGCAAGTTGACCATAACGATAAATTTGATTACAAAATGCCATATTCATGTTTTCATATGTGTGAACTCTGTGTATAAAGACGAGTGAATGCAGTTCCAGTGGGTGTATTCTGATTCAGTGAGTAAAATATTACTCTGACGAAATATTGGACCCAGTTTAAATTGATGCAATTAATATCGAAATTAATCTGGAGGTTTTTATAATGATTTTTTAATAGTTTCAGGCTTGTGGCGTCGGACCAAAAATATGTCGCTAAATATAGGTCGACTCCCTTTTGTACAACTCCCCCGTGTTTTTAACATTTTTTTCCTTGTCCCCACACCTCCCTCTTTGTAGATCTGGAAGTGGGAACGAGAAGAAGATAGCGGGAAGAGTTTGACAAGAAAATACGAGTGTGGAAGGAGGTGGGAAGGGAGAAAGAGAGAGAGGGTCCTTCTTTGACGAGAACGTGGAGTGGGTGGAAATAATTTGGGAAGGATTGGAATGGAGCGGAGAGACACTGTGCGTGAGGAGGGGGGGAGTGGTGGTGGTGGTGGTAGGGAGTCGCTGGGAGTAAGAGAAAATAGCTAATTTTACGGTCGGCCGGATTAAGGCGACTACTCTTATTTTCCTCTTTGGGGCAGAAAGAACGAGGGAGTGGGAGGGTAGAGGGGGGGGGGGCGGCATTCTTACGGGAGGGAGGAAGACTGTCCACTGGGGGATGGTGCCTCTCTGTAATGGGTGTGGCCTCGTGAGGAGGGAAACAAGGGGTTACGCGGAGGAAGAGTAGTGTTCGGATGGCTAATGGAAGTGGGCGACTGGTTGATGCGTGGCTCCGAAAGAATGGGGTTTCTTGAGGATGTAAATGAACGCAGAAAGTAAGGGCATCTGAAGTGTGACGTCGACATTTTCGGGCTGCATCCGCGTACGTGGTTGTAAAATTCCGCAAAAGTTTCGCCGGCTATCCAGCTATCGTCCTCAGGTTAAGGATGGCAAGAAGCTCGCGGTCGTCTCTTATTTAGGGAATTTTGGTGCCCAAACCCGGACATTTTCTTCGGTCAATCAGGGAACGTCCTCAAATTTGCGCGGAATAATTCTTTTCCATGCGCTGTGAAGTGAATACCCATCATCCCCGTTAAAGTTGTCTCAGAATCTTTTCACGATCTCAGTGGCCTCTATATTACTTCTGGGGAAATAGTATTCTTTTCTCGCTAATATTTTAGCGTCGTCATATAAGATTGAAAGTCCAGGTTAACTTCAGGCGTGATCAGCGATGGCGGACAGCAAAATGTGCGGACTATATCTTTTTCCAACAACGTAAACGGACGCAGCCCGAAAATGTCGACGACATCCTTTCATCGCCCCGGAAACCTGCGTACTAATCGGGAGTGTTTTTATGAAAGTGTGTACATTTGGGTTGAGTTTCGTTTAGGTGATATATTTTGAGATCATTATCTTCGTTAGCAACATCATTGGTCAAATAACCTAGAAGATGTTTGTAATATTTCGAAGTCTGCCTCATGAACGGCAGTGAAGTATATACATGAATTGCCATAAAAAAATCCTCTGAACCGGGAAACTAACCACGGACCTTTGGTTTTCCGGGACACTGCGCAGACCACTGTGCTATCCAGGATCCTATATTAAGCAATTTCCATGTTAATACAGAAACCTGGATAGCGTGTTCAACAATACCACAATTGCCATGGAAATTCAGGAATCTGAATAGCATATTGGGCTGCGCAATGGTCCAGAAAGCTAAAGATTCGTGGTTCGATTTTCTGTCCAGACGAATTTTTTCTCATGGCAAATACATGTATAACCTACAAGAGTTTAAGTTTGTTAGGGATGTTAGTGAACCTTGGACGTATAGGAAACTGGGGAGTTTTTTTGAAAGCATTTAGCTTTGTGTAAAATATTTTTTCGGTGATTTATTTGGAGATCATCATAATAGTCGATATATCCATCATTGGCCAGTTCGAACTTCGAATAGTTCTTAGTTTCCTCGGGATGTAAGTGAGCCTTGAAGGTAAACATACTTAAACAGTCATTCCAGCTCTCTCGTCGCTAAGTGCTAGCTGCAGCTAATGCTTGCCATCCTTAGAAAGATAATGTAATAATTGTTGCAAGAGACGTTAATTTCTATGCTAAATTGAATTAGCCTCGGTAGGTTCATCATCATCTTTATAACTTAGTCATGCGTCTAACTTAATCTAACATAATCGAATTTCGTTTAAATATTACCTTTTTCCTCTCACTGCAGTATTTATAGCTTGCCTTGGTCATTGTACTAGTCCTGATTTTCTTGTGTCAGATTTTTAACCATGCATATCTGAATAAATGTGCGTCGTTTTTAAATGACGACGAAACTCATGTGCGTATTTGGTTATTGTGTTAGATTTTTTTATTTTGTCAACGCATATGACTATTTTATTATTTGGCAACTCAAATGAAAGTGGTCGAACAGGCAAACTCGTTATATCTTGTTATTCAATACTTGATAATTTTTTTCCCAGCTACGAATTGAAAAAATGCATTGCGGATCGTTCCCATTCCGATTTAAATATTAATGCATGCAAAAGTAATTACACAGTCGTGTTTACGGTTAAAATTTTAAATTTAAATTTTCCCGTAATGCCTCGATAAAGCGCCAATATTAATTTTCAGATGCATCTAACTAAGCACTTTAATCAATTTAATTATAATTTAATTTTCGGATTATATATCACTTTTGACTATAACCACAACAGTTTGTTAAAAAAATGGGGATAAATGGATTTTCAATTCTCGTTCTCTTCTACTGCGTTTTTGGTGACCGCTTGCGGTCCCATTATTTCGGATCAGTACCGGTTAATGTTTATTACTACTGAATATCATTTGTAAACGTATAATTCTGGGTTCGTTTTTGATATTTTACATCATAATGCTCGGAGGTAGTGATTTAGTTGCTCGTTATTTATGTAGAGGAAATATTGTGTGTCATGAATACGCAGTAAAGCCCTTTGAATTTTCAAAATTATTGTACTACTCTTGTTATATGAGTCATCGAGCTTGACAAATTTTCATTTGTTCCTTGCAAATGGATAATTTTTGATTACATTTATCAATAATTAATATTCTACTTGAGGCATATTTGCTTTAATGAAAACCGAGTCCACCCCACCTTTTTCCCTTTTCTTTAATCAGTTCTATCCTAGCTTGATATTCTACGGATTTGGGAAGACAAGTGAGAATTATTTTATTAATGCTGAAATTCTTTGTCTCACCTGTGCCTTTACATGAGAAACGAGTAAGGTTTCGAAGCGGCATAGTCAAATTTTGAATCATAATTGAATGACCAATCCTTTAAATGACGATTCTTTTTATATTCAGTTACGAAAAATGTTCACAGTATGTTATTTGATTTCAAATGGTCGAATATCGAGATCAATATCACTGATGCGGGCTAATTCTCTGTCAATTCCAAGAACCTCGGCCACCAGTGCTAGTAAACAACGCTCCACCTGCTGCATTAACCTAATTAAATCGCACATTGTAAATGTGAAAGAGATATTAGGAGTTTAACTAGTCTAACAGCTTGATTTTCTGAGTAACTGTTCAACAATTGTGTATTGCATCCTGCGGCTAATATTGTCCCGTCAAATTTGGCAACGATGCCACTTATCGGTTTTAGAATTTCTTCTGAATCTGGTTCAGAGAAATTATTATATAAATGATGAAGTCGATCCATAAATACAGGTAAATATTTTTTTTAGCTCTTTTTGAGCCAATAAATACCAGATTACGGTGGCATTGGTTGTTATGTTTTTTGATTTAATAACCTTACGCCTAATGGCGTTAAAGTATGACCTGCACGAAGTAATACGTGGTATGTGAAAGACATCGAGTGAGCGTATCGTGAAAAGTTATGGGATGATCATTGGGCACACAGCCGAGACTGAAATTCCGTCAGGTCGTCTGGTTCAAATGTTCGAATGACTGATACCGTTCCATGAAAGGGGAAGTAGATTGGGAATCAATCGGCTAGATAATCGGATTTCTCCGATCCAATCTCCGGGAAAGTCATTAAAATCGCTTCAGTGACGGTTCTTTGAAGGTCATAAGTCATCTATCTTACCGAAAGACAAAAGTCAACGGCTTGGGACAAATCAAATTTCAAGGAAGTTCTTATTAGTTCTTTTTCAATAACTCTTAGAGTAATCCAATCTCATCAGTGTAGCTGATTACATTTAACTAAGGGAAACTTCCGTTCAGCATTTTTAAAAAGGGACTAAGGAATGTCATGTTCAAATTATTTTGAGGATTTTTATGCTTATTATATTGTGATTCATATTCCACAGTAATTCTTTGCCCGTTACGACTCGAAGTAGTGCAATACCTGCAGTATTGCATTATATTGGACTGTGTTCCAGTTGAAAATCAATCCACATTCTAAACTTAATGAAAACGGCATAGGTACCGTTTGTATAACTTTTTCTCAGTGCAGTAATTCAACCATGGAATATCTGCGGGGAGTCTGGATGCTTAATTTTTTATCTTATTATTACTATTACCAATATTTTTTATTTCCTATCTTCTTTCTTGCATAATTATTTTCTCACCACCCATGCTTATTTCTATAAGTTATCCCAAATTATATTACTGTGAACAGGGTAGAAGAATCTTTCGAAAAATATCCTACTAGGTCGTGTTTGTCTGCGCGATTACCATATTATTTTCTATCCTAAGTTAAATAAAATACCAAGTTTGAAATTTTTAAAGTTTCGTGACCTTTCATCTAGCAATCGGTTATTATTTCAGAATATTTTCATTTTGCATGCGAAAATTCAGTGACTGGAATTTTTTATCTAATCGATGAGCACTCCACTATGAATCAATAGAATAGTTCACTAATAAAATACCTAAAATCAATTGTAGACTGCAGTGAATCATATTCAAATCTGTAAAACATTGGTCCACAAAATTAATTTCGAGCTTTGGGTGGATTCGACATATTGGTTTTTCCATATTTTTCATAAAATTCTGTATTTTATTTTGATATAATTATTAATTTATTACTCAATGCACGTTTACCATATATGGTGCAATAAATCGGGAAAGACTTCATGTCACGCAAGCATAGAGCTTAATCCTAGATACAACCGATGTTTTTTTTTTAAGTTCCTTTTCTCGCCATGAAGATTCTTTAAACTCGGGCGGGCTCGTGATTGAATGACTTTCCTACGGCTGAAACCTGGCTGGTCACTGACTCCGTTTGTAGACTTGTTGTTTCCAGTGGATTTCGCTGGTCTTTCCTCGCGGATTTAATCGGCCTGCGCCCCCCGACTGCCTTTTGCAAACTACCCACGAAATGCCTCCCATACTGGCCTTACCTACGTGCTCTGATCCGGTTCATTCGCGACACCAAATCCTACCACATAACACCACCACGCCCGCGCCGCTCAAAACTTTTTCTCGCTAATTCCCTCCCGCCAAACGGATTCCCTGGCCTCCTCGGATACCTACATCACCCTCGTGCCTCCTTCACCGCAGCTCGACACCACGTACACGACCAGTTTTCGGCCATGAACTATTTTTTCATCTTCCTGCTCGGTCATTCCCTACATTTTATCTTCTTTATCATCGAATTTTTATCGAAGAAATTCTTAAAAATACCATTGGTAGTCTCATTCTGTAATTCTATTATTGCAGCTAATAGTTTTATATCTTTAATATACACATCTTTTTTACAAAAATTATCGAATTTACGGCATCTTTAGTGCTATCTTTAGTGCTACTGGAGAAAATAAATGAACGCTTTAATTTATGATGATGAATCATCCCCAATGGTCAACAATCCTAAGATTGGTGTTGACGCAGCTTCACATTCCTCTCTCTTATCTGCTATCCTTTGCATAGCGACATATTTATTATCTTTTACATCATTTATTATCTGTCCTATGTAACTCATCCTTTGCCCTTCTTCCCTTCCACTTGTCCTTGTGATGATGGATATGGATACAAATTGAATTCATGTGACGTGAGTTGAGTCTATTTGAAACCATGGTTACTATATCGTATCTTCCCATCGAGCTAGGAGCTGGAAACATCTTCTTTTCATGGTATTTTACAAATATTATTGCAAAAAAAATGAACTTTTCATCGTTTTTCTGCAGTGATTTTGAAATGGCAGCTTCATAATACCCTCATTTTGGCAATGATTTCTTTGAAATTACGTGCACCTCCTGTAAGAGTTTATATTGTGTTTGTGATGGATAGCTTATAAAAGGATTCCTTTATTAACTTGATGCCCCCAGGGAAGTGAAAAGATAAACGTTTTGTGAATACTCGTGCAGTTCTTTAAAATATGGCTTCAATGTGGTCATGAAGTTTGAAATGAGATGAAGGGCTGTGTTCGTGGCCTATTTTATGGAATCTTCCTTGGCCAATTACAGTATTTCAATTGAAAAATGTAATTTCAACGTTCTTACTTGAAAAATGAGCTTAATTCACCCGCCGGCATTTCGGTTTACACCGGAATGTGAAAGTAAGCCCGAAATGCTTCAGGCCGTAAAATTGTGGAAATTTATGCACTTGGATATCTTACCTTGGAGGTAATTCGGGGTATATGTACCAATTTGACTTCTAATTCTATGCCGGCTGTACTGAAGCGCAAAATCGCATGTGCATGTTTTGCGGCAAAAACTGCTTCTACGGCGGTGACAGCAGGGGTAATTTTCATCAATCACAGTGCAATACTAAATCGCCCGGCAAAATGAGCTCCCGTGGAATATGTGAGCATAGATTGTGAGAGGTTCCCGTATTTCTCACAAGGTAATGTCATCCTCTGAGAAGAGCAACACCAAGTTAAAATTTACTTATTCTTCATCATTTTTTCGGAATTTTTCTTCGTTTTATCTGCCCACATCTATTTCAATCGAACCCGTATATTTCTTTCGTATTTTCATAATTAATTTCCATATAATTATATTTTATGTATAACTTGTGCAAATGATTGTATCTATTTAAGAGGTCACTATTTTCGTTGGCAGATGCTTTTTGTAGGCGATGACTTACCGTGCCGGTCACAGTGATCCATAGAATGGGTGTTTCTAGACATTTAAAGTTACTTGCTCAGTATTTTAAGATTTTCGGTATATAAAGAGGCGCACAGTGAAAATAAATAATCCGGTATTGTGCGTTAATTTATTCATTAAAACTTCATTTACCTTGGCTGAATTATCGGTTTTTACAAAACAGGTGTTGGTAATGAGTCATCTCATTGCTTGGTGCTTCCCCACATTTATTTCCGGCCTTTATTTTTCGCTCGAATTATGCTTCTTATAGTTTTTCACCGGTATTTCAGTCTTTTACATCGCTTTTCACTCGGATTTTCTTTCATTGTGAAATATCGTTTTATTCCGTTTCTCATCCATTTTCTCTCATTTCTCTCTCCTATTCACTTTTAACCTCTATTCTGTGGCACCTTTCTTTCCGCAGCTCATGTATCCCTCCACAGTCGAGGGCACAATTCACTTCGTGTGCAATCGATTCCCCATAAACGCTCAACGCGGCCGATTCCACCCCAATCAACGGTGCGGAGAACGGCCGAGCTCATTTCACCCCTTCCACGCCTCTTTCTCCTATCCTCCCACCCCTATCTCCTCCACGTCAATCCCTCCTACCCTCTCTTTCTCTTGTGTCTCTTCAGGAGCATTTTTTCACTCCCGCACGCACGATTGCTCGGGGTAACTGATCTCCATCCTGAGCTGCAGTGCAAATGCGACGTCCTGCCAAGTCTCTCTGGGAGTGGGAAAGATTTTAAAAGTCGTCTCGCCCACCTCATTCCACTATCCAGAAGTGAAAGAAGGGAAAAAAAGGGTTGTTATAGGAAGCAGTGCGAATAGGACGTTGTCGGCTTTTCCTTCTTTCTCCTCATCTCTCTTTCTAATTCCCGCCTCGATCTTCCTCTTTTCCCCACTCGCTTTCGCCTCAAAGCTTTTTTTACTTCCCCCTGGAGTTTCTGCACCACTTTGTCAGTTGGTCACCGTTAGCTGAGCCCGAACTCCAGGAGTCCATCCTCTGCATCTCACAGTCAGTCTATTCTTAGAGAAATTTACACTCCAGTCACGGAGGTTGGCAATATTACGACTTTTTATGGATTATTTTTATCACATTTTTATTTAAAAATATATATTTTATTCATTGGACATATATTTTAGCATTTATTTATTTCATAAAAATACAACTTAAACTTCAAATGATCAAAACACCGTGATACGGTCTGTGTCACGTCGTGCTCCGGTTGGTTATCACAATTATTTTAAATGTGTTTCCATTCGGTGTGCGGGGATATACCACTGCGCAATGGTTTACTTGTTATCGGTGTCCGAGTTGGCTCTATTGTATTATCTTTCTTTATCTTCCCACGATCATACTTTTTTCTCTTGATGGTCCCGACATTATTTTTCAATTGGCCAGACACCTATAGATGCTTTCGGAATATGTTCTCTAGGATTTACGCCGTAATACCATAGGTTATTTTCTTATTTCAACCTTAATTTGCCTATCTTTAATTGAGGTTCTCAAATTCTTCATTAAATTTAGCCAGGTGCACGGCCGAAAATATTTTTATCTTTTGTATCTGATGAATGCATTATGACGATCATATTGGTGAATGTATACGATAGGTTTGGAGACGGAAAAAATAAGCATTAATGGTTGTGCCTCCATTTCAAGTAGATATTTTGTGCTACCTATGTAATTTGACCACACCAGTTTTTTTCGATTTAATATGAATAACTGTCGTCATAAGGTACATGCTGTAGAAATAGGCGAGTTATTGTTCCACTATTACATAAAGTGGCACAAATCTTAGGAAATGTAACAATCCGAAAAACTGTATTAATCTGTAATTTACTTGTATTTTTATTTTATATTTTTTACTGAGAATGCATATAATAAATCGATCGCAATTATTTGAAATGTGTATTCCGTTTTCTGCAAAAGAATTACCTCTTGAATATTAGAGCAATTTAAATATTAAAAAGACTTAAAGAACTGCGTACACCATGCAATATTACGCTTTGATAATTAGGAGTTCAAAAACTCGCAAGAACTTGGCAATATCATTAATAATGTAGAAGAAGGAATAATGCCACCCGATGCAGCATATTTCAAATAAATAGCATTGTTATTTTTTTCCCAGAAAACGGAACGTATCCTACACATTCCTCGCATCTCATCTGGTATCCATTCGTCTGTTGCGAACAAAAAAAGATAAAAATACACAAGAGATGAGGCTGTGGAGAGAGCAGGAATCGGTTTAATTAAACAGTGGAATTCCTGTGCTTATTTTTTCAGCACAGTGCTGCCCTTTTGTTTGCAGTAGTACGAGAAATAAGGCAGCATTTCTTCTTCCTGCTACCAGATATCCCGGGAGGCAATTAAAGGCCCTCCTCTTCTGTAGCGAGGTCCGAGTGTGCAGGGACGTAGTAAAAATACGAAAAAAAGAAAGAATCAAGGGAGGAGAACATCGCGGAGTTTGCGACTAGTATTTGCGAGTGGGAAGGCGTTATCGAATTAAGCCTCTGAGGCCGGCGACACCTCAGCGAAGATGCGCTTTTGTTAAACCGAATTATAGGTTTTGGAGAAATTCCCAGTCGTAGGCAGGTAGTTCAGTTCCTCTTTCACTGCCGCCCGGAATCAGTGGAGGAAAGGAAGGTTATTTTATGGCCTGTGAGCGTGATAAAAGATTTAACTCGATTTCACTGATGAGCAAGCAGGAATGAGCTACTGGTCGGATTTCCTTCACTCTCGATATCTTATGATCTTGGCTTATGATTCTTACATAGTTTCCGATGGTAATTATACTTTTTTTATTTAATTAGCTTTAAGTCCCTTAGAATGATAGATATTTCACCGAAAGGTATTAGAAAGAAATTCCCTCTTACATTCGGTATTTGAAGTGAGCATTTACAATGATGAATTTGCACATTAGAAATCTAATGAAAATCGGCTTGAATGGTATTAGTTTTTGTATTTATTCATTATTTATTCCTCTTTTTCAATTTTTACCCAATGAATCTTTGGTGCAATTATCTGATTTCAAAATTATTTGCGTACTATTTAGGGTAATTCTGCTCAGGTAAACTTCAACTACAGTTAAAATTACTGGATTCCGTAGACGTATATTACATTAAGAAATATTCTTTCACTGTGTGGCTGTGAGTAGAATTCTTTTATAATTAACTGAAGGTGATAGTCAATTGAAATGTATGCTATATACCCTAATATCTTCAACTCGTAATTGTAATAATATGTGCTCTAGAGTACACCAAAGCGTTAATTTGGGTTGTAAGTGCCAATTTAAATTCTAAATCTTTCTTGGCTTTACAGAAGCGCAGAATCGTATACACGTTTTGTGATGAGTACTCCCACCTTTGCGGTGCCGGCGACGGTAATTAACTTTTATTACCTGCCATAATATACTCTTATGGAGGATAAATGCAAGGTAAATTTATTCGTCTTCTGAACAGAAAAATGTTTTAATTTAAATTTGGCCCTGGGTATGATGATGAGATTTTGCCACTATAAATGTTTGCTAGAAAAATCACCATTACATTTTCGTAATAACTATCTTACGATGCTATTGCAGTCCGACATTAATTGGTGTATGAATGTGCTCTAATAAACATGTATTGAAATTTTATTGACTTTTTCCAAATCTATCAGGGGATAAACCTGAGAGATGTGATTAAAATATCATTCATTTTGCATCCATCATTAATAGAGGCAATCACGTCACCCTGAGATAAGATAGTGTTGCTTTTAAAGGATACTAAACCACGTAGGACTATTATAGATGCAAAAAATAATATTTCTTCCATCGTACACGAAACCTCTGGAACAATCCATTAATATTTGCTCTCTAATTTCTCAGCCTGATTATTTTCTGTGGAATTAATAAACTTAAAATGGACTTTTTATTTGAAAATTTTATCCACTTTGCATAACGTGGCAATTTTTTGATCTTGTTATTTTTTTAAATCGCATGCTGAGGTTTTTAAATCTCGATGAAAGTTACGGCCACATCATAAGGTATGCTTTATGCGATACATGTTGAGATAATGTCTGCTCCTCATATCCGTGGGATGATTGTTATTTGTTTTTGATTGATCGCCAGTTGTTTTCTCGTATCGGCGGCGCCATTCCTTTCGTCAGCGGATCAGTGGGCGCAGGCAGAGGTATATGGCTTGAGAGGGAAATCATTGAGGCGGGGGAGTCAAGCTCCTAAAAAAATGTTAAGAAGCGTGAGTGTGTTGAGAGAAAAGAAATACAAGCAGAGATTGAGGTTTTGCGGCGAAATGAGACAAACAGGGCGATGGGAGGTGGAGGACGCGATAAGGGCTCGGCGAAGCTGTCCGTGAGGATGAAAATCTTTTTGTAAGGGGGAGAGGACCTGCCTACTCAACGGGGTGGATTGCTGCGGGTAGGTAGGGGAGAGTGGTCCCCCAACTTGCCTACTGTTTCCACGTTTTTTTTTCTTTTTCTTCTGCGGGACGTAGTGCCAGTTTCTTGATTCCTTGCGCCATGGCTCCGAGTGAAAGCCTGAACAAACTGAGGTGACTCCTAAAGGTCCGCAAGTGGATAGCTGTGTCAATGTTTTCCGAGAGATAAGAAGGTTTTTTTTTACCCAACGCGGTGATTTGTGGGTTTCCAAGACCTGACATTTCTCGGTTTATTGAAATAAGATTTGGATGAAATTTTCATATTTCGCATGGGGATTTTAATTGAAATGTTTATCCTTGTTTATAAAAAAAGATGAAAATCTGCTTATTCTGACTCGAAATTGGATAGTGCTACCTTTCTTTGATAGATATCGTTGGGGTATATTTATTCAAATTTCCTTTCTTCGAGACTCCGTTCCAATGGTTCTCTTTAATAGTAAATTTTTCCATTTTTTTGAGGATACCAAGTCATTTAGCTGTTTTATTTTTTATTTGTAATAAACGTATTGATGGCAATAAAGTTTGAGGCATTTTTGAACTTCTAAGTGCGTGAAAAATAGTAATTTCAAGTTAATTAAGCATTTATTGATATATGCGGTAACAAGTTATTCTGGAATGTATGATTTCCTTCCCTGTCCGTTTTCCACCGCACTATCTAGTGACAAACCTGCATTCGTTTCGTACCGCAAGGATACTTGGCGAGGGAAATGCCGTAGAAAAAAATCGATCGGGCAGAACAAAATAAAAAAGGACTACCCGGCGGAAAGTTTGTGAGGGCCAAGGACTGGGTAAAATGACGTCGTCGGAACAAAAGAGTGTGTTTGACGAGGTTTGAAACGCAAAAGGGAGAGCAAATAATCCGTGAGAGGGCAGATAGACCAGCCGATGAAGCACAGAGCAAGAGAGGGCGCGGAGTATTTAGAGAAAAAAAGCAGAAACCCCCTTCCCCCCAGGGAGGAACACGGTATGGAGGATTGAGTGAGATTGTAAGGGGAGAGATGGCAGTACTTTTTAAAGGGCCGCTGGGGGAGTGGATAGGGATGGTAAGTGTGGGAGGAGTGGTAAGAATTGTTGAGCTGGGTGGATGTCTGAAGTTGGGAAGGATGATTGAGGAGATCCCACGAGTGAGGATGCGGTTGGTTGCTACAAAGTGGGCCGTGAAACTAGGGTGAGCTCAAAGCTGAAGTGCCGTGAGACCATACGCGGGGCTCTGAGCGTTTACGTCCAGCTTTTTCCGTCCTGCGCAAAATGAATACATAAGTTTTCGTGTTTCAAAGTGATGTTCTTTGAAGCACTTCATATTCTCGGAAATTGGGATTTTTTTGGGCATCATTTCTCCAGGTGTGCTCAATTATACTCTTTTTGTATAGCTGAGGGTCAAGGTTTCCATTAGTTTTTCGTCCATCTGATCTGCTACTGCATCCTTCCCGTATTATTAGAAAATGAAGCATTTATCTCACCTAAAATACAAGGTATTCTCGTGATACGAAGCAAATTTCCTCATTTTAATCTTTGTGCCCAAGTCTCATGAGTAAAGTGATATCTTTTTATATTGGCATGAATATAGTGTGTATCGGCTCGTTTGAATGTTCTCATGAATATACTTGGCATCTGCTCACCTAAAAAAGTTAGGAGTTTCGAGTTTTCCCTTTATCGGTCAATTATGCACATCTTTTGGTAGAAACGCATTTTTTCGATACAATCTGATGTGTACGCAATGGAGGTGGATCAATTCAACTTGTTTGTTCAGCACATTTGTGACGACTTATCAGTATTATATTCAACATTTTAAAGCCGCAGACGTAAATATTTTTACAGTTGTGAGAGAAGATTGTAATATAAAGTTAGGAGTGAACTTAAGTGGCACTTGCTTAAGTCACAAGCATGACTGGTTCTTCTACGTCGCAAAAGGTATAAATTCAAAGTATGGATTCTTATGCGTATCTAGTCAAGTTATGCCTATTCTAATTACCCTCCATTTAGGAGCTCAATGCGCATAAACTTTACTGTAATGGGGGAATACCTTCTAATAAAGATGACTCTATCTGTCGTAGACTGTTATTCGTGGTCTCGTTTTTGTAAATATCGGTTGCTGTAGATTTTTCGTCGCTTCGATATGTAGTTATAGGCGCAGATAGTATAATCCCAAGCAAGTCTGTTCGTTCCTTTTACACCGAAGAATCCCTTCCTCGCGTAGGATTGCGAGGAGATTCCGGAGAGGAAACGACGATTGTCGAGTAAAGCTTCTCCCAGGAATTGCAACGAATGCAGCGGAATCGAGGTGCAGTGAGGGCCGTTTGGGGGGGTGGGGAGGGGAGGGGAGTGGCGGGACCATAACCCTGAAAAGAAAACCAAAGTGAAGGTAACGCAAGGGAACTCTAGAACAGCGCGAATGGGAGAGAATGACTGGGGGAAGGCGGAAAAGGGGGTAGGAAAATGATCAGGAAGGGGATATTCATTAATTTATAGATATAAATTTCTAGCGTTGCTCTCTTTTTTCCTGCACATATTTCCATTTTCATCCCGGGTATATTTCATTGTTTAAGTTTATTTTGCTCTCGCTGTGGTGCATCAAATTTCCCTATCTCTTTGAAATGCCATAATGACATCATGTTATCCTATTAATAAAGCGCGATCAATAGATTATATGCGTTATCTAGGTAAGCAACTCTTTCAAAATATATAGAAGGGCAGTTGAATTTATAATCGCTTGAAAATCGCATTCGATTTTAAGATCTTTTTACCTATTATGTACATTGGTAAATTCTATCGAACGGTAAATCACAACGTCTCAGTGGATGTTTTATTTGTCTTTCTTTCTTCCATTGACATTAGGATAATTTTCCTATTTGCTCAGCGAATTTTTTTCACGCCCCTCCATATAAATACCTGTTTTTTCCGGTTGCCTTCATATTTCGGATTCGTCCGGTTTCCCGTGTGAGATCACAGTGTGGAATGGCAGAGAGCAGTAGTGTCAGTTAGTAAATTACAAAGGAGAGAGCGGTTTTTTCCGGTTGCTTTCTTGTTTCGGGTTCGTCCGGTTTTCCCAGATTACCTGTGTGGGATACCACCTTGGAATGGCCGAGAGGAGTATTGTCAGGGAGTAAAAAGAAAAGGAAAGAGCGATTTTTCCGGTAGCTTTCTTATTTTGGGTTTTCCGAGATTTTCCGTGTGGACCATGGAATGGCAGTGACGGGTAGAGTCAGTGAGTAAAAGGAAAGAGCTGTGATGGAGGTGGAGAGATCAGGATGTGCACGCGTGGTGGGGGTGGAAGGGGAAGCGAATCCGCAAGGACTCGACCGGGAACGCAGGGATGAGGTTAAGAGGAGAGAGAGAGAGAGGTCTTGCGACCCCAATCGCTGCCACTCACTCCATCCGCTCCCTAAAAACCCTTCATTTCCTCTCCTCTGCCGTTTTTCCCTCACACCGTCCTCGAAACCCCCTCTCCTCCCCTCTATTTTCTTACTCTTATGCCGGTGGTCTCCTCCGCCCTCGGAGCACACATTCGCTGCAAATTAGGACCCTTTTGGGGAAGGAAAGGCCCGTGTGCCTACCGCTAGAGTTTTATGGCCCTCCGCTTCAAGCACACCCTCAAGCCTCGACAACGATCCTGACCTTCTCTTTGTGTCTCTTTCTCTTTCTGTCTCAACCCCTTTCCTTCGCTCCTCCTCAGCTTCAGTCTCTTTTCATAAGATGGTTCTTTACCCCACACTTTTCCTTCACCTGCCGACCCACCATAATTAAAAATATTTCCTGCTAAAAGTTTTCAAGCATCTGAAAAGAATTTGATTTCCGATAGAGTATCCGCATGTGTTTTGTCTGGAATGAGCTATGCTGAGGAGATAAAGTAATATCTTGCATGGTAGAACGTCCTCTGCCTTGAAAATAGATGTGCCTGTAACTTGTCCAATGACTGCAGTGAAAGCTGCATTCTAATCGAAGTACAAAGGAATTTCAGGATCATGAAAAAGAATGTGTATCGCTTTCCTCAACATACACCTTAGTACACCACAATAATCAATGCTGAAATCATTCATTGGACTGGATTTCAACACATCATCCATTCACACTTAATGCCCCCCTATAATTTTGTCCATTATTCCTTCTACCTATGTTTTTTTGGAGCCAATAATGTCCGTCAGAAGAAGAGCGAATAATTCGAAAGTAGAGAATATGAGCTAACGTATTAATATTATAGCTAGGTCGGCCTATTTTCTGCATGAGAACTAATGCCTCTCAAGTACGTAAGGTAATACCTCAGCGAAACACTGCCTAGTTGCGAATATTTATCCTTTTCTTATTTTGTTTTGGTTTCTTTGCCCTTATAAGAGATACTTGTTTTCTTGTCTTTTCATTTAGCCATTAATAACTTTCGGAGGTGTCCGTGCCAATCGGTAGGAATATCCTGAGGACTCGGCACTGATGCGAAAAAACTGTTTCAACTTGTGTCTAACTGAATTAATTAATATTACCTACGAACGAAATAGTGTCCCAGTGTATTCTTGTCAGAACGAAATATAGTCCAAAATCTCCGTTGAAATTTTATTTTGCGCTAATTTTGTGGGTTATATACTTTTTATGGGGCGAGTTTAATAGCTACTCAATATACAAACATTGTTTCCTCGTGTGCCACTATGCCAGCTTTTGTCTCCTAATCTATTGTTGAATCTTTTTTTCTCTTTCTCAGCAAACTTCATTAGCCTCTCGCTGAAATTCACTCTCCCACCAGGTTTCATTCCATCTCTTTTCATAACTCCGATGAGCTTTACTTTCCCACCCTTTATCTTTTATGAGGCCAAAGCCTTTTTAAAAGGGAAATTAATACATAAAAACCCATTAATAATGAATTCGTAGTTTTCAGACTTCCTGCCAAGTTTCTGCACCCTCCCGTCTTGGCGTGGGTGATTAGGTGATAATGAAACCAGTCTTAAAATTCTTTTTTTTTAGAATTCTCAGAAGTTAGCTTTTGTGCATTAATAAAGACTAATAGACGGTGAGAATTCCGGCTCGTTGGATTTTTCGGTTTACTTTTTTCACCCTTACGAAGAGCCCTCGATCGTATCTTTTAAATTCCGTGGTATTTCAAGCAGTGGCTGCTTAAATGGTGAAATTTTAAGCGGAAAGTTTTATATATTAAAAATACACGTCCGAGGTTTTGGGCGATATTTGCTGACGACATTTATCTCAGAATTTAGCTTAGTTTGGGTAAGTATTATAATTAATTGAGAAAGTATATTAAATTAGATTGCGTCTGATAGTCATACCACGATCCAATGTAGCTTATCCGCTTCTTTTAGTATCCAACAGTAATGGGACGATGGAAAAACTTCTCTATTTAGTCTCCTTATGAATAATTGATTCCATTATTATGGCAGAAAAAATACGCTGATTCAATTATTCCCTTGAGAAAGGAGGACTGAAACTTTGCGATTATGAGATACAAATTCCTTCTGATTACGGGAAAAGATATCTGTGTGGTTTTGGCGTGGTTTCCATTGGTTATAAAATTTCTCTTTTGTTAAATGTTTTCATGCTCTAAAATTTATAGTCATTCTCTCTGCACGTTAAAGGGTGTCTGTCCTTAGTTGATTGGTAAGTATGTTTTCACCTGCTAGTATTACATTTTCAATCATCATCTTTCGTGCTAGCATTCCTAATTACATCTTGGAAATGAATATTTTTTCTTCTGTCCACGTCTTAGATGTGCAGTTCAGTGCGAGTACAATTATAACGCATGTCATTTCTGCGCAGTTGCTTAAAGCTGAGACCAAAATCATAACTAATTGATATTGGGCACTGCCCATAGTATAATGGAACCGGATCTATTGTAATGTTAACCTTTAAAGGTTCAAACCATTTTCATTCTCCTATGTTACCAATCATTTTATCTTTACTGTCACTGAAAGTTCTTTTTAGCAGTCTTTCCTGCCATGGTGCAATCTCAACTGCTTGCATACAAGCGTACAATTAGTAAGCTTGTTGTATTTCACTTTTTTCGATTTGACGAAAATTTTCCGATTATTCAGCATTCTTGAGTCTCGACTTGTCTTGTGGTCAAAAGGTATGTCTAATCCTTCAAAAGCACAATAATATAGCCAAAAGATTCAGCCTATTCTCCATTTACTTAAACATCACAGTTTAGTATACGTTTTTCAGGGAGATTTCGGTGTTCTTACCCTTTTGTCGCAATTAGATCATCTATAAGTGACTTATTAATTTTATACTGGCTAAGCCGAACCACATACCGCCCCCTTGTTCCCTTGGCCAGGAGCTCTTTCACAGAGTCACGTCAAAAAGTCCTATTAACATTTCTCTTTGGTTAGGAGTAAACCACTATCTTTTTCCTTGGCCTCCACCCCTTCCGTTCACATACTCGACCTTTTCATTGACCCCATATGGGCTCTTGTTTTCCTCCCCTGTAGTTTTTAGATACGCGTTTTGCCTCTCGCCTCCCTGCTCGCTGTGAACCGTATCCCTGAGGAGAGTGTGCGCCCTCCATCCGGTTGTTATTGCTCCAAGGTGATCGCCCTCCCAACTAGTTTAGGCCCCTTTCGCTGTATCCCTTGGCTGCGTCTCCTTCTCTCGAGAGTGGTCCTACCGAAATCCGAGAGAAGTGTGTTCTGGTGAGAGGTGAAGGAACCGATGGCTTAGTGGAAATATTTCCGTCGGCAGCCTTTAAAGCACCTACGAGCGACTGCGCTTTAAATTCGGAAAAATTTCCTCCGAGATGAGATTAGCTTAGCTTGAGAGGTTGAACTGGTATGTTAAGGACTGGAAGCGAATGGAAAGAAAGCTATATATTTTCTCTGCCAGCAAAGGATTGATAGTGGCACATCTTCACTTTGTGACTGGGTGGGAGCTTATATGCTTTGGTTTCTGCTCTACGGAGGAAAAATGAGACTTATGGTTTTACTTGGAGTATTTTATTATTCTTGCGTATCGTCTTTCTTTTCCATGCTGATTTGTTTTAATATGCTTGTTAAAAGTTCATATTTTTGTGTTTTCACAGTAATAGGATTACAAACCACTGTGTAGTTTAATATACCCATCGCTACATGCCATCAACTGAGCGTTGGATCCCGGTAAAGTGCTCTTTACTTCAGCTATAAATGTATCTTTTGGATACTTTCTTAGTTTTAACAATGCATTTGAATTATTGTGACAGTTTATAATGCTAATAAAATAACTGCTAAATTTGGAAACGACGGACATTTTTCTTTGATTTCCCTTCGCTATTTTCTGTCTGCTTGGCTTTTTATACTAAGTGATCATAAACTTGAATTTCATTTTATTTTTTATGCAATTCATGTTCTTCAAAGTATCGACAGCTATCTCTTTGAAAGTATTGGGCAGTTTTTCCTCCATTCATAACAGCATGCGTTTATAGTTTCAATTAGTTCAGGAAAGCACAATCGGTAACACCAACAAAAGCAATATACTAATTTTTGTACAAGATATGTTTTATGTACTAGAGCGGTCTTCAGAGTAGTTGTGAGTGAGGTATTCATTGAGAATCGGGACGGTCGTGGCAGTTATAACGAACATAAAAATTTGTGATATTCAAATTTTCTCTTGCTTAAAGGATGACTCTACCACCTTATTTTACCTTTTGTATTATATGTTTATGAAAGTTATAGGTTTAGAAATTCATAGTTGGAGGGAATGTGAATTCCAGCAAAACCTTTTAGACTTTACATTTCCGCTTTTAGTTTCTGCATTTCATGCATGACTGTCAGAACCTTGAAAATCTCGTGAACATTCCGCATGAAATGAAGACATTTCATAGCTACTCTACTACATAGCGTTCTTCTTAATAGCATTTCTGTCTGGGATGAAGGAATCACGAGAGAAAAAATAAGGAAGATCGCAAGAGGTTAGCAAATAATAATAAACTTTTCCGAGTCTCCCTTGTCATTCTCCGGAAAAAAATATGGCTAGGAAAGGTGCGGTGTGCGACTTTCGCAGCAATTTCCACCGTGACAAGTTTTCGTGTAGGTAGTTCTTTTTTTTAATATCTCCCTCTTTCTTTCTCCTTGGCTTGGCTTTTGTGTCTAGTATAACGAGAGAAGCTGACCGTGTAGTCAAGGGGAAGGGGAGGGTGGAGGTGTCTCGTCGGAATGGTTCGTTCAGGAGGTCTTAGGACCAGGCAACGCGGAGCGGGAAGAATCACCAGCAGATGGGAATTAAAGGGGATGGCCGCAGAAAAGATGTTCTCTCTCCCCTGCAGCGGACGAAGGGGGCCACCACATTCAGGGGTGGGCGTGTGCACCGGTCCCACAGGGCGGAGAACGGCGCAGCGAACAACGGGTTGGTAGGTAGGTAACAACGGAAAGATGGGGGGTGGGTTGGGATTGTTGTCACCAGAGTGCAGATAAGGGAGGGGAGAGCGTGTGAGGAGTAATTCAAAGGGGCGGCCGCCGCGGTGGAATGGATGGGAGAGAAGATTTTATCGCGGGGAAGGCCCTGGTGGCATCGTACCGAACTGTGGCAAATTTATAACTCACGTAGCGGGACCGAGACTAAAAAAATTTAAAACATCGTTCCCCTTCCCTCATTGCTTCACGTAAATAGTACACGGGGTGAAACATTTTCTTCTGGAAGGAATAGTGTTCTCTGGGTGAAAATATACATAAGCAGAGTGTAATGCTCACAGAAATAAGGCCAAGCGTTTCGAATGTATAAAGGTTTTTAACCTGTTTTTCTTGACGTTGTTCTCGTATCCGTTGGATTTGCGCAATGGACTATATTTTAATAAAAATGACATGTAACGGTTATCTTAGCGTTACATAACGCCGGCCTCGGTGGCAGCGTGTTTAAGTCCTCGCTTGGCCAACTGAGGGTTCGAGTTCCGGGGGTGTTTGTTTTGCCCCTATTTAAAGCTTTCATGCTTGTGCACATTTATTCGTTAACATCTTACAAAAACACCAATGTAAAGGCTTATGCTGTGATGATTTTAGCGATTTGAATGAAAATGTAACTTATATAACAGGTTTATAGTTTGTTGATCACCAATGTACGACCGTATGTGGTCAATGTCATATCCGTGTAAGTAATTGATTTTGACTAGTGATTATAATCTGTAAAATCAATTTTCATGTCCGTTATTCCTTTCGTTGCTAAAAAACAGCATCAAAATTATTTGTTGTGACCTAAGAGATAAATTAAAAGGCACAAACCTACCTTCTGAGAATAATGTAAATGATCGAAACATATGCACAAGGCAGAATGTATGTACTTCTCAAACTCGTGTCCTTATAATGTATTCTCTAATTTTAAAATATCTTCAATAGCAATTACTTTATGCGTTGTTTTAAGTCTTAATTACATCATCATGAGCGTAATAGTTCAATAAGGAGAAATTCTTCAGGCCTACCTTGTTAATCTCTGAAAAATATATTACTGTTTGGCTATCGTAGCTATTTTTACTTTGACAAGTGTTCGTGTGGGATAAGTAAATAAAACCCAAATACCACCAATTATTAATTTTTCTAACAAATTATTATACATTACATTTGAAATTAAATGGAAATTGCAAAAACAATAAGGAAAATGGTGATATTCTTTCATGGGGGAATTAATGATTAAAATTCATACTAATGCTCTACGAGGAAGCTCTGGGAGCCGTGATTCACCGATTTTACTTCAAATTACTTCGAAAATGTATTCAATACCAATTTTTGTAGCTCTTTGTGAAATTAATAAGGCTGGTGTGATGCCAAAAATGTTTGAATTCTAAAATTTATTTCATTCAATGCGAAAATCATAAGACCCTTTTTAGGGATTTCTGGCATAATCATTGATTTGTATTAAACTAGCCTTCGGAAGCCTTCTTTTTTCAGTTGCTTCAAAAATATTCTATTTCAATTGACATAATCTTATTTTTGCTAGTGATCGTCATCGTTCTGTTTACTAAGTGCCAACTGTCAGTTAGAATCGTGTGCCTCGGGGCTGTTCAAGTTTTCAATGTCAATGCTGGAACTTATCGCATGCATGGTACAAATAAATATTTTCCTTGGCCAAATATTTGGTGAATTTACGAACCATTTTCATAGCTCAACCGCAAAATCAAATGAAAAAGCTTATATATATATAATATTTGTACTGGAGCACATCACCCAGAATACATACAGGCTGAAAGGTTATCAAAACGTGAAGAAAAACTTGCATGTTATGACGCAGCATTTAATATCTCATCTGCAATTTAATATCATGGAATAAAAAAAATGACTAAAAATAAATAAAATAAAATTGACTATATATGAATATAACTGAATATGACTAAATAAAAATAAATAAAAAACATTTAAACAAAAATATTTTTACATATTATCACAGAAATTAAATCAATCAGCATGATACCTAAAAAACATAAAAATCACGTTTGAATTCATTTTGATGCAATTAACGAAATAAATAATCAAAAACTTATAAATTACGCCGCATCAATACAGAAAACAAAAATGCTACATAATATATCTCTGGCATATTAACGTAAAATTTTGGTTTTAGTAAAAAAATACCTTCATGTTTAACTGCTTGGTTTTGATATGCTGGATTTTTTTGGCGAGACCTGATAAAGGCTTTCTTAGCAATGTACCGCAATATTAATTGAGTACAGTCTTTATTTTAATTCTAGACCTTAAACCTACCAAATCCTCAATAGGCTGATTTTACAAAGCGAAGAAAGAAGTATTCAGTGTATCAATGACGAAAACTAAACATTCGTCAATCTAGGAATCTTTCGTGTCCCACTTCTTGAAGTCATGGCGCCAAGTCAACGCCTAGCATCCACGGCGCGGCGGCTGTCGGAAGCGCTGATCCTCGTGTTGGACAAATGGTTGCACAATAATCGGAGGGGGAGGTTAGGGAACCAGGCGTAGAAAGGAAGATTGGATGAGGGAAGTCGTCACAAGATCGCGCAGCACGATAACTGCAGGCTAAAGGAATGCGTGCGACAGAAGGAGGAGATAAGGATATGTCGAAATGGTGCAATGCTATTTGGTTGGATGGTGATGCGTTGCACGTTTGTTAAGTCTAGCGCCGAATGCGAGACGGCAACGCTTTCTCTTCACGCAGGACTGAGCTTAGGAATAAGGTTTTGAGAAGTAACGCGTTGGAATTAGATGGATGAAATTCAGCCCGAACGTGGCTACTGTTACGTGATGGAACGTAGAGGGAAGACTCATGTGGAAATGCGAAGAGGTAGGATGGAATTGGTGTCGTATTTGGGTCAAAATAAGTAACCCCAGGGTTTCAGGTACCAGAAATTGTCGGGAAGAACCAAGAGTCTAACGGAGTCACCAATGGAATAGACTATAGAGGATTTTCATATGTATAATAATGTAAAATAATTTGATGCTTGCGTTGTCACCAAATACGAGATATTTTCAGTAAATAAAGGGGATTTCAGTTTTTGAACAAAAAAAAATTATTCGTCGACATTAAACGTTGCCGTCTTCAAAATAAGCCCTATTAGATATTACAAACTTTAGCGCCTACCCCAGACAAAGTAAACAATGAATAAAGCTGAAAGTTTTATCATACTTCAGGATCATGTTTAAAATAATATTGACTATCGGGCTCTCCAAACTCGCGAGAAAATTTCAATTTTAGTTCCTGTTATTATACGAGCACGGCTCGTACATTAAAAAAATGATGTAATGTGGCTTGAATTCTTATAACTATTCATTGATACATTTGCCTTTATCTCGTAAAACACCTTTATCTCGTAAAACCTCGACCAGTTTCAACACTCCCGTGCCATTTTCTTTAAGTATTTTCTCTTGACTGCTGGAACCGGTTGTGATTCTACCTAATACATTAGAGCTTTGTAGTTTTTTTTTAATTCTATGTATTAATTTATACTAGAATTCGAAGTTCCAAAAAGTAAAATTCCAATCCATTGGTGATATATTTTTAATATTATTTTTATCAAGCCGAGTTGGTGTGCCTTGTCGTATTGAAATCAATACTTGCAATTTTCCACGATCATAGAAATTATTAAGACCTAGAATTCAACGTTTCAATCTTTGAAAATGATGTTGTAACATTGAAACCTACGTCCTAATAATATTTTATAATAGTGGTAAATTGCAAGTATTTTTTCAATATGGAAAAATTCCACACCACCTCGCTTGATTCTTCGGATTTTATTACCTTGCGGTGTCTTATCTATGCATAATGTGATTCATTTTCAATCTTCACGCGTAGAGATATATGTCCAAATTGAATTAAAAATTAAGTTGTGATTGTGACTCTTTTCGCCACGTTTAGATAGGGTTAAATTAGATGACACTGTATAGTGCCGGGAGAGTAGACGGGTCTTAGCGTGGGGGTCGGGAAGGAATGTAATTGGTTGGTGGTGGCATTAAGTCCACGTGGTTTGGATGCGAGGCCCGAGGAGGCCTTAATGGCACTCCCTCTCTCCTATTTTGCCCTTGATTCGCCCTCGCAAACCCTTCGGCACATCAATAGCACTCCCCACCCACCCCTTCTCCCCCATCTTATCTATCCCCATCCACACACTCTCCACGCTCCATCAACCAACTCCTACCCTCGCCCTCCTGCATCTCGCCATCCTTCTCAGACCGCCCTACTACAAGCAAGCGTCTTCAAAGGCGAGACATTTATCCAGG
The DNA here is from genome assembly GCF_921293095.1 of Ischnura elegans. Lineage (NCBI taxonomy): Eukaryota > Metazoa > Arthropoda > Insecta > Odonata > Coenagrionidae > Ischnura > Ischnura elegans. Next base: position 31,151,836 of record NC_060250.1, on the reverse strand, counting down.
CCCACCCTCGGTGTCGGTCCGACTAGCATGGGGACATGGTGAGTAGAATGGGTCGGAAATCAGCGGGGAGGAAGAGAGAGGCGTAACAGCTGGAGGCAAATGAAGTGACGCGCGCTGTGTTCATGGGAGGGGGTTGAAAAGCAGAGGGCGCCGGGTGAGGGGCTTTGACCGTTTAGCGCTAAAAAGGAGAGGGGTAATATTATGAAGAAAGAAATTAGGAAAGTTCAGTGCTATCGTGACCGTAATAGATTAATTTAGTCAAAGCTTCGAGTGGTAAACTGGTAATATGGTTAATTCAAAGCTTTCCGGTGCAATAATTCGGCCGTCTGAATGTTGTATTGAAGATTTTGAGCGTGAACATTCAATCATGTACTCGTGTTATCTTAAATTTTGCTCACCTTGGTGATGTGAACATTATTTAAGTAAGATCAATATTTCGGTCAAATTATTAGTTTGGTAATTTTTTTAAGTTTCCGCGAAAATGGTAGCTAAATACAAGTGATTGAAGATGGTACATTGATGTTATTGTACGTGTGCATTATCACGCTGCAAACGAAGTAATATTTGATACAGCCTATGTCGAAAAGAGAAAATTTCTTTCTGTTGTAATTTAAGTGGAAAGTTTTCTACTGTAAACTAAATTTTAATAAAATTAAAATTTTCTTACAAAGCTAACAAACACTTACTAACGAATTCCGAGCAAGATTGAGAATAGGGGAAAAAGAAAAGAAACTTTATAAAAGATGGAAAATATGTATAAAAGGAAATTTAGAATTGATGTCTTTGTGTTAGTTAAATACCTTTCCGAATAATTTTTTGGAATCAGTTCTTTAATTTTTCCGTAATTATTTTTTATTATTCTCTGTTTCTTCATTCCGAAGTGTTTGTTTTAATCCGTTATAGTACCTCCAATAAACTCATTTTGTAATATTGTGTGTATATTTTTAACATTCTGTTATCATTATAACGTTTTGAAAGGATTCCGAGGCGCAAGAAGATAGGATAGAAATGGCGGAAGCGCTCACTGCCATTTCTTGAGTACGATGATTGCATTATTCCCATGAGTTTTATTTGCATACATGCGGGATTGAAAGGTATGAGGGAGCGTGAGGTTTTAAGAAAACGAAAATGGGACAGCATAGGTTTGCACAAAAATGGATGCGCCTCTTTCCCCTGATCCCAGCGTTTGATATCTAGTATCCCTTTACAGATAGTCCCGTTTGGCGAAGAGGGTGTGCAAGTGTTAGAATATTGGACGCGATGCAGCGAGAACTCAAATGATCAGGAAGAGGGTGGCGATAAGGGTCGTGCCGATCGTCTGGAAACGTTAAATGGAAGTCTGTGTGCGATATCAGTTAATGTTCCAACTGCTCGATTGCTGAAAGAAACTTTAATCTCAATCTGTGTACGTACTTGAGCAAATCGACTTCAGCACTCAAAATCGTCCATTAATGCGAAAATATACGTGGTATGAAGTCAGTATATTTCCGAGGGAAATACGGTGTAGCGGTGTAAACGATGCAGTTATGCAGAAATACACATCGGAGGCGGAAATAAACTGCCAGCAAGATTCGTGAGCCAGTTTACTAGTTTTATCGCTGCCGTGCTATTTTCCCACTTACGTATCTTCAATTGTTGTTACTTCTATTATGTTTCTCCGCGAAGCGGGCAGTAGCTTTTCTTTCAGAAGAGGGACGGAAAAAATACTTGAACGCTTACAGGGAGATTCAATAGGGCTTCATTTTTTAGACGTTTGAAGAGACACAGTAAATTCTTCGTTACCAATAATTATGAAATTACGAATTTCCATCAGCTATTCGACGTCGATTGTTATTAAATTTAACTTTGCTCAGTCGCAATCAAAGCCAGAATAATTATAGGATCGACACTTATGTAATCGGTACCCCAGTTTATTATTTAATTTTATATATAACCACCTACTTATTTATGGTATCGTGGTTGCTGAATTTTCATCCCAAGATGAATTAAAATAAGGAAAAAGAGTATATATAATATATATATATATATATATATTTTGTAGAGGTTTTTTAGTTGCAAAAACGACCAATTAATAGCGTTAATTGGTAATATTTTAGATTTTTTGTTTGCATTCATAGATGTTAGCTAATGTGTCTTCTTTCCATCGTAAATCAGCTAATCGGAAAAGTGAGTGCAATCATGAAGCTTAATTTTATGGTGCTTGGATGTCGGGTTGAACCAGAAACTATGAGATTGTTCTTTCTTCGATGTGATGTTAAAACTCAATTTTTTCTAATACAGTTATCATGTAATCGTCTTTTTCTCATCCCATATCGTGGCTTATGAAAGATTGTGCTTCAATAACAATTGTCTATGCGATAAATTGAAAAAATTTTGCTATCCTCTGAAGTAGGATTGCGCTGGTAATGCAATATTTCTTTATTTTGGCTAAAATCTTGATATGATTATTATGGAATTCTTAATCTTCGAATTTAAGATTTACTTTTAACGTCCACTCTTTCCCTGCTAAGGCACCTTACGTAAGAATTGACCGGCCACCAAGCAGCCGCCGAACGATCTCATGAATTACAATCCAATTTTTAATAGGCACCATTCCAAGTAGGATAGAGTAATCTTTTCCACTCGCGTTGTTTTTTTTTCTTCTCTCTCCCACCATATCTCGTACTCAAGGTTTCCCCATCTCTTTCATCCGAGAACATCTTTTTTTCACCCAGTCAACGAGGATGAGGCTGTCCGGTGGAGTATTTTATTTCCTTTTTGGTCCATTCGACTTCTTAGCCTCTGGAAGTGGTGAGGGGATGCTAAGATCTGGGGCTAGAGGGAGGAAAGCCTTCCGGAGGGGATGAAATAAAATGAGCATGGAGATCGAGCTCCAGACAACGCCCAGCCAAACCTTTTATTCCCTCCCCATCTCTTGGTTTTTATTTCTCTTCCTCTCGCTCTGCCGTTGGGTGACTCCTTTTGAATTATTTTTTCATATAGTAATACCTCCCAAAAGTCTCTCACCACCGAATCAATACCGTCATAGGTACAAGTTTCAATTTTTTTAATATTTTCTGTTTGAATGTCTGTCCTGGAGTTTGGCATTTCCTCGCTGACAGCGTTATAAACTTCCAAAGTTCTTTTGCTGCACTGATTTGCTCAAGTCTCGTTTAATTACTATGGAAAATTGGCATTTTTGGTGTTCTTGTATAAAAATATAATATATCGATTAAAGAATTCGCAGCTCATGATGATTTAAAAGTGACATACGGGTGTATTCCGCGTGATATATATCGCATTTAACGCCAACATTTCGTGACCCACCGCCGGCCACTACTTCAAATTCTTCTTGGAGAAGTGACGAGAAGCCGGTCACGAAACTATCCGATATACTACGCGGCAAACACGCGTACGTAACTTTTTAATAAAAAATGGAATAGTTTGGTGATAATGTCAGAATTTTTGAACTTCGAGTCAAATATTTAATTAGAAAGATTAATCGATTTTGATGAAAACATTGTATGGCATTGTTACGGATTTTTAACCTTTGTCAGGCATTGCAATGCGAACTGAGCGTGGAAAAACAATGTAACCTCATGCCCCCGCTCACCCCCTTCCCTTCGTACGTGTCCATCTCGTCCGGCTACAGCTCCCACCCCACCTTCCGCCCTCTTGCTAGTTTGTCTTCCGTCGCCGCAGCACCCGTTCCCTATCCGACGACACACGAGTGACACGGGAGATCTCTAGACTCGCTCCCCTGCCGAGGGCGCCTGTAGTTGGGTAGGGTGGGAAGGAAGTCGGGCTGGCGGGCGGGGAGGCGGCGGTTGCTCCCCACCGCACGGCGGGATGCGGGAAACGGAGAGGACGAAGACGATCGGCGGGAGTTGGAACGGATGGCTTTTGGGGGAATGAGGCTAAGGAACCCTCGCAAGACATTGGTGGGGGTCGCGGGGGAATGCTCGGGCTCCTTTCCAGGGTGACTGCATAGCGAGGCCATATTGCTTATTCGAGAGCTTACATTTCATCTTGGATTCATGACGGGGTTTTACCAATTCCTATATTATTTTCAACTGCTGTGTATGTCACTTCTTCATTAAATAATCATCATCACAGTCACAGGTCAGTCATAAGATTGGTTGGAATCTACTCAGTTTCCGTACCAGTTAATCTTTTCTTAGAGTAAAAAGTAATAATTTGTATCCGAATACGTTTCATCATCTGGTTTTAGTGAATAATCGCCATTATCTACAGAGTGATAAATGGTTTCATTGTTGTTGTGAGAATAAGATCCCTTACCAGCTAATATTTTCTTAGTGTGAAAAGAAGTAAGGATATGTTTCAGCTTATGCTTCTCATGGTTTTAGTGAGTAATAACCATTTTAAAGAGAGTGATGAAAGGTCTATTTATTATCTTGTGAATCACGGTTATTAACTACACCAGTTGAGGACAAATAAATCACGCAGAAAAGTTCATATTCAAATTATTCCATTATACTGACATTTTTCCCCTGCTAAGCCAATCAAAGATTGGTTTGATTAAATATTTGTATCTCTACGCTTGGATTAGAAAGGAATGCCGCTCATATTTGAACATATATCTATTATTAATCCATATTATAATTCTTTTAATCATGAGCATGACGCACATATTTCCTAAGTATATATACGAGGACTGCAATCATAATAACGCGATGGTTTGATTACAAGAGCATTGCCTTCTTTCATGAAGGGCTCTAATTTTAGTGGCAGTTAAGCTTTTTATGTTAAATATCCCCCCATTGTGTATGTAATATGGATTGAATATTTTGTTAAATAATGGGAAATTCAATGCAGTATGTTTTTTTTTTTTTAATTCTTTCAGAATCAATTGTTTCAGTTATGAGCGAATTCAATTCAAACGTTTTCTTATTGCTGGTAACCTGGGCCTTAAATAAGATTTGTTAAATTTTTAGCATACGAATTACTAGTGAATGCGTAAAGTAATGATTCTGCGTGAGAAATTGATATTGATGTCGCTTACGCACGTCATTCAGCTATTTGCTTGGTTTTCAGGAAAAGTATTCCTTCCGGTACTGAAATAGTAAATACAGCGGAGGGAGAAGAAAATAATTACTCGGATAAAATAACGGAAATTGCAATTTCATGCATTTTTGAGGATATTGCTGATGTTTCCTTAAAAATATCTTCTTTTTTTCTATCTCTCCCGCTATTTACATTAATAACAGCTATGCGTCACATATTCGGAGAATATTCTCCAGCGTAACGGAAGGATAGATTTCTAATGTCTATCTTCTGCGCGGGTGCTGAATAAAACATGGAGTATTAAACGAGGAGCGTGGAAAAAAGTATTAGAATTGTGGATTGGAAAGATAAGTAAAAATAAAAACGCCACAAGGTGCGCCTAAAAAATATGCTGTGCTCGTCCTAGGAATAATAGAAGAGAATAGAATCGAAGTTACCTCGCAGAAAATGAAAGAGCAAACACGAACCACGCTAGTTTCATATGAGAATAAATTTCATGATGCTAACTTTTGGAGCCCTGAAATAAAACTGGAGAGAGAATCGAGTTTCATATTATTGCTCCCCTCTACGTTGCCACATCACTTCAGGAATGAATGAATGCGAAAGAGAATAATTGCGTTCGGAATGCAAGGCGAAAAAAACACCTCAACTCGTGGTATCATAGTGTACGCTGCTTGATTTCCACATATGCTATGCATATTAAATGATCTGTTTGTAATGTTTGTGTTTCTTGATCTCGAAGTTGGCTACGAAGGCTTTTCGCGGTGTTGACTCTCGTCATACTGGAGCAAACGCTTGAGCACATTCTAACCACCGCGGGGTGGATTCTAGGCAGTTGACGCTGAATTCAAGATGAGACTCGCAGGTTTATGCACTCTGTTTATCCTGCAAAACTTCAAGTGATGCTTGTATTGCTCTAATCACCCGTTATATTCAGTATATTCTACCTTTATCGGGAATGAATTCGTATTATTTAAGAATGCAAGGGAATAAACTAAAATTTTAGCATACAAATGGATTTTTGTTGATGTAAGAAGAAGTAATGATTCAATATCTCCGATATACATAATTAAAACATAGCTTCACGCTTATTTTTTTAAGTTATCATATTGATCATCTTTAGGAGTTTCAATTCATCATGTCCTGCACCTTCTTTTAATAATTTTTACCACCCAAGATGATCTATTTTTTGTGTAATGAACTTCATTATTCTTTGGTAAAGCTCGAGCAGTTATCACCGTATATTTTAACGCTTTCTTTAAATGTATTGTTTTTCCTTTTTGGGTTTCTAAAGGAGCATTTATTGCAGCCATTCCTCTTCTCTGCTAAATTTTTACCGTGCCTCTCCTATCATTGAGGAACATTTGTTAAATGCCTGTATATTATTGTAAATATCGCCTATTTATATCAAATTTAACCTTTAATACTCCTTTATTTTCATTCAAATTAACATGAAATTAAGAATCGTCCGGAGCATTGCTTAAACTTTCATGAGAAAAGTACAAGAATATTTTCCTCTAAAATCGACCTTTATATGATTTTTTGGTAGTTTTTGAAATATTGATTTTCTTATGTAACGTGGTCGTAATTATCTCATCTTTGTGAGATTATCTTTTCATTAACATCTAGATCAGCTGTTCCCGTTATTTTGAGTTTTTTTTTAAGTCAAATACGGCATTGTTAAATCGTTATTTGAAATAAGCAGCATTTTAAATGTGTTGCGTCTTTGTTGATGTGTTTTGTGTGTCGCCCTTATGAATTCCTTCAGTGTCTCGCTGGTCCTCATTATTGCTCAAATTGTATTGTTGCATTATGTCCGCGTCTAATAATAGGAAATAATTTTAAATTCTTGCAATGTATGTCTGTATTAACTGTATTATTTTTTTCTCTTTTCAGGTAATTGTCATACCAATCGCTGGCTTTCTTTCAATTGACAGAATGCTCAGAATTGTGAGTACTGTTTTTTTATTGGATACAAAGTTCTATGCTATTCTCTCTGTTGACATAAGATGTTATTTTTAAATACCTTTTTTACCCAGAAAAGTTCATTGTGGTTAAGGGTGTAGAAGTTATAGAATATTTCCATGTTAGCCTATTCATCGACTGAAAACGAAAGGAACGTTTTCTTCGGGATTTCGTTTCAAGCCCTGCACCAATATAATACTACCCACTGTTACTTTGATGATTACTTCTCTGAAGAATTCACCGTAAGTAAAAGAAGAATCCAAATAGTACTCGCCATAGTACCTGCGAGATGTATCATTGTTGCTGCAAGACCGTAAACAGAGTTTCGAAACATAAGGTCAGTCGCCATTTTCAGGCGTCGGAAAACTGAATACTAAAATAACTTTGATTGATTTATTTGAGGAAAGCCCTGTCATTAATCACTGAATTTTTGCTCAATAACCATGCAAGAGAAATTTCCCTGCTTGTAAAAACTATGGTAGAGCCGTTAATTGCCATGGATGCAGTCAGGGCTTGTGTACATAGTTTTTCTATGATAATGTATCTCGTGTGATGACTTACACAAAAGTGGACAGAATCATTACACCAAAGAATAGAATTATTCTTTAAGTCAGGTCTACTATGAGGATTAATGAGATGGTAACGCTGCGGTCATAAGCATCATGCTCTTATTAAACTCATCTTGCTTTAAGTCCTCACTTTAAGTCCTGCACTTAGTGATGAGTTTTTATTCTCCATCGTCACGTATTGAATTCTTAGATTAATTGTAGTAATTAAATGAATATTATGTGAATTGAATTAATTTCTCCATTACGTTTAATTCTACCATAAAAATGCATTGCGCAATCAGATTTTGTGAAGGTAATGTAATACAGGGTCCTTTCATCTATGGTTTTTCACGAATTAATAAATGCCAGGCGTTTTGTAAATGTTCACTATAATAGTGTCAAGGCATTGCGTTTAATGGCAGATTTTCTTCTTTGTCGTTCGTTTCAAAATTTTTCATAAGTATTGTTTGCAATGATCATAATATCACCGTTAGGTCGGCACTTATTTTTCAGAATTGAGAAAATTTTTATTTTCCTAGTCTCAAAATGATCCAAGTGAGATTTACATTCACGTACTAAAATTTGGTTACTTTTAAAATAACAGCAACCCGTGCCCCAAGGGCCCTCATTACTGAGGACCCTCAATTGCCCTCAAGGAACCTCATCGGCACCGCGGTGCGTAGGGGTAGCACCCTGGGGGGTGGATTGCATTACGACGGACGATATCTCGTAAATGCTTAGAGGTAGGTTAAAAACAAACAGAAAATCGGCTCTAAAAGGCTTTACTCTTACGTTTTACAAAGAATTTGCACCTTTTCCACCCTAAAAACTCAATTGAGGGTCCTCAGCACTTAGGGCGCGGGTTGCCGTTAATTTAAAGTAACCAAATTTTCGCACGTGAATATAAACCTCATTTGGATCATTTTGATACCAGGAAAACATAACTTTTCTCAATTCTGAATAATAAGGGCCGGCCTAATCATCATGAACTAGAGAGAGTGTTGGTCATTCTGCCATTGTCAGACCTCAAACCGATTGGTCATATGTCATTTTTATAAACCATTTTGTCTGTGAGGAAGATCATCCTCTTTCGCAAACTTATGAAATGTCAGGGTGGCCGAGTGGTCTTGGGCACAGCGTTGAGATCGCAGTCCAGTTTGACGGGTGTGGGTTCGAATTTCACCTAAGACAAAAGTTTGCCGTACTTGGTTGCTGCGGAGTAACGTCTTCATCTTCTAATCCAGTGGTTGCGATTTCGTATTCCTCCAGGGTGGATTTTCTCCTATCTAATGTATGGGTGTATGTGCGTATTCAACAAATCAATTGTAAGGAAGGACTGTATTTTCCTACACTCCGTTTATAAATGTAGACGATATAACAATAATTTTACATTTTAACTCGTAATTTTTACGTTTGATCGTTCTTTTTCATGTAGCCTCAAAGCCATTTTTATGAGAAGGCTCTTCGAGATGTTGATGCATGGAAGGCCAAATGACTCACTGAAAAGTAGACAGCAATACTTCAAGAAAAATGTAGCTTTTCTTATCAACCACCGTATCTTTAGTCACCTCCTAGAATCGGTGACGGAGAAATGTTACTTACTCGGACAATGAGAGTAATTAGTCATTTATATTTCATTTGGCGACCGAGTTAGTGATATTATCACATCAGAATCGTGATCCGGGACACATTAATCTGCCCGTTGTGTCCTTCTGACGACCAAGGAGCCCTTTTCAGGTCTTATTAGCCCGACTCTCCAGCCCACACCAATGTCTGGGGAATAAGTCGTCGCCGCAAGCGCCCACAAATTAGTTTCTGTTCTCCTAAATGCTCCCCGATGGCTTCTGTCCCGACACAAACTGTTTGTCATTCCCACCTCTCCCATTCGTCTCCATCGTCATTGGTTGCCTGAGGAGTGGTTTTTCACAAGCGAGTTTTTTAAGATAGGTGAAGTATAAATAAAGACCTTTTTATGTATTCAGTACAATTCTCTTCTCAGAGAAATTTTCCTTTCTCTCAATTTTTTTTGCTGACTTTTTACGTGGGCAAGTGCTAGTGCGTTTATTGAGTACAGCGCTAGTTTTCCACTTTCCCATTTATATACTTACGATATGAGGTGTTACTCCATGGAATCACAATGTTTTTCTCATTTAATTTTCGGTAAATAAAATCCGAATTAAAAATTCGATTCCAAAGTGATCAAGCAGTTTGGATTGTTTTTCGATAGGAAGATATTCTGAATCGGTCGGATTTAAATATTCATCAATTTATCGGAATCATTGTTTTTGCAAAGCTAGAGATCATAAATGGCTAAAGTAGATTTGAACTTTTCAGAAAACACACTAGGAGACAATTAAGCTATAACCTAGAGAAACAGGATATGGATACGTAAAATAGGTACGTACTAGGAAATTTCATCGGTACGACGTTTCCCTCATTAACGACCACAATGCTTGCGTTGTATGGCACCCTTTTGAATGCAGAGCGTATTTCGAAATGCTAATGAATCAAATAGGCGATACACGTGCCTCAGTTCCAGGGAAGATTAATTTCAAAGAGAAAATATGGCCGTGGCTTGAACAACTGACGTGTTTGTCTGAAGAATTTCTTATGAAACGAGCCACCATTACGTGGTGCATGGGGATTTCGGCCTTGGAAAAGGAACGGATTTTGCTCCTTAAGATTTTTAATAATGGAAATGGAGGTAGACACGAACCAGAGAGCATATTGAGAGTATTTTAAAAAACAAACTTTTGCCACTCGGTCGCACGATGCATTAGTTAAAATACTCAAGTAATCTAATGTGGTCGCATTGTTTCAGTAATATATACTAAGTTCAAGGGTGTCAAAATTATGCATTAAAAAATCAGTAACGAGCTCAATTTCTACTGAATCAGTTATTAAGTTGAAACAAGAAGATTCTGTATATGCATGAAAAGGAAATATGGCCGTGGCTTGAACAACTGACGTGCTTATCTTCATAAGTACCTACAAGGATGTCAAAATTCAACTGCAAAGAATCTATAACGAGCTCAATTTGCGATAAATCAGTTAACACTACGGGTAAGTTAAAATAAGAAGATGTGAAGATTCAACAAGAAATGGAAAAATTATTCATTTTATAAGGTTTACAGCGATACAGTGACAAACAAGGATACGAAAACCATTAAACTAATAATAATATAAAAATTTTGACAAAATTTGATTGGGGGATCATGACACTGTCACTCCCCTCTAAATCTGCCACTGGCATGGGGAAACCTAAGGAAAGGAACAGATATGCTCCTCAAGATTTGCGACTTGGAAATATAAGGAAAACGGACCAGAGAGCATATTGTGAGTGTATAAGAAAAATCTTTCTGCACACTAGTCGCGCGGTGTATTCGTTAAAATATTCAAGTTATTTAAAGTGGTCGCTACATATTAATCATGCATTCTAAGCTCAAGGGTGTCGAAATTCAACAGTAACAAATCAGTAACGTGCTCAATTTGCAATAAATCATTTAACACCACCGATAGGTTAAATAAGAAGATGGCACGTATGCATATAGAGAAAATATGGTCGTGGCTTGAACGAGTGGCGTGTTTGACTGAAGGATTTCTAATGAAAGGAGCCTACAGGTATGTGGTGCTTAGGCAAGGGTGGATTCAGCATCAATTTTAGAGGGGATGTCATGACCTGGGTACGAGGAGTTAGCAAAACTCCCCCGGGAGAGAGGGGCGTACTGCCGTACTGTAGGTATTATTTAATTAATTTAACTTTTAAGTTTAAGTTAAATTTTAACAGAGGAGAAGAAATAAATAGTCAACTTGAAGTTTAAAATAAATATCAAATATTAACGTTTTATGCAACTGAAAATCAGTTAACACCATGGGCAAGTTGAAACAAGAAGATGGTATATTTGTATATAGAGGAAATATGGCCGTGGCTTGAACAACTGGCGTGTTTGTCTGAAGGATTTCTTGTGAAACAAGCCGTCAGTATGTCGTGCATGGGGAACCTTGGGAAAGGGAAGCATATGCTGCTCAAGATTTGTGATAAGGAAATGGAGGGGAAACGATCCAGAGAGCATATTTCGAGTGTATGTAAGTGTGTGTATCAAACTTTTCTCCTCACATCTCGGTCTCTCACGTTAAATAATTTAGCACCCTCAAACCGGCACAGCACACATCCAACGGGCACACATTTGGGTGTGGGTGCGGTATCGCCGCAAAACTATCCGTCGTTCTCCCTCCCTTGCACATACACCGAACGAATCTCGTGGTGCTCTTTCCACTCCCACGCCTCTTGAGCTTTAACCCTTTTCCTCCCGTCATAAATCCACAATCCCCTCTCTCTCTCTCTCTCTCTCTCCGAAGCGGCGTAAAACCTCTCCTAAAACACCTACTCCGCTCCTTCCCTTTTCCTTCCTCCGCACCGACGTTACCACTCACCTTCCGCCTGAGGGAACTCAACCCATGTCCGGAATTCCGAGCCCTCGCACAGTCGAGGGAAACACTTACGGAGGTCGTCCACCGTGGTCCTCCCTCTTCCCGGTTGCGAACGCTTCCTCCGCAACCTCCGAAACCGTCTGCTTTCTCACACTTCGCCCACGTATCTGCCGCTGCACCTCTCCGTATGGTCTTCAGCCCTTCTCCAGCTATTATCTGAGTGGGTTTAGGAAGGTCGAGAAGCTCTCGAGGTACGCATTAATTATAGCCGAAGATCGAAGCGTGATGGAAAGGAATGTTTGCGTATTGAAATAAACACGCAATTTTCCACGATTATATAATTTTTTCCGACCTAGGTTTCGATCTTACTACGCCATCCTCAAGGTACAAATGGTGTGCAGTGCATCCAATTCATACAATTTTAACCTTCCCCCACTCCATTAGAGGCCATTTGTACCTTGAAGATGATGAAGTAACATCAATACCTGGGTCAGAATAAATGTTATAGCCTAGCAAATTTGTGTGCATTTCCAAATAGGCATGCTTTACTATTTCCCTCTCCAATTTTTTTAATCCACTGTCACCTATATTTTCCGTGATGATTTGAGTCAATTCTTTTCAATGGCTTGCTCATTACCTTAATTTGAGTCTCAACTTTCATTCGGCATCACCAATTTCCATTTCCTTCCACGTATTTCCGTCGACTAGTATTTATTAGTGCCGTACACAAAGTCAATTTCAATGTAAATGCATTGGCTGGAACCTGAAAATTATTCACATTTCCAAAACTTGATTTAAATGAAAGATGATTAAACGGTGGTAATCAGACTGTATGCATATTATATGATAGCATGCGCTGCTTCAGGGTTTGCTTTAGAATATTTGTGAATATTTTTGGCCTAATGAGGTAGTTGCAAGTCTCTTTTACTTAATCACTGGCGCATCCCATTCATTCATAACGCAAGACAAACTGAAGGTGCTATATTTCAATTCACCAACGGATATTAAGTATTGGTCTAATGTTAGAGGCATTTTTACTTGATCGTGTCGTGTATTAATACTCTCAAAATGCAGGCAGCTTCTATTTTTTCAATTGCGCTGAAAATTTTCAGTTATCGTATCAATACATTTTTGAGATTATGCAAAATATTTTTTACTTCAGAAGCAGTATTTCCTTTGGCTGTCAGGTTGATATGATTGGAGTTATGATTTTTTTTCTACAGCCATCATTTCAAGTCTCCCTGGAGTTCCGGGTTCATATTTCCATTTCAGCTAAAACTTTTCAGATTATCTAACTGTGCGATTTTATCGGTCCTTACTGTTACTCTGTATCTAAATTTGCTCGCATTGTTTAGCACAGAGGCTTAGAAATTTAATTTATCCATTGACTTATTGTCTTCATTTTTCATGCCTGCGTTACAATTTCATCTCTCCTTCCCACCTCTCTGCGCCTCAACTTCACGGTAGCGAGTGCATCGCCCGGGTCCCATTTATTCTTCGGCGTGCGTCTCGCCTGCCTCCGTTGACGCCATCTGTCCTTTCTTTAGGGTGGACATGCTACGCGGCACGAGTTTGGGGTGCAGCCAAAAAAGTTCTCTCCCATTATTTTTTATTCCTAGCTTCTTTAAAACATGTGGCACTTTTCCGGCCATGCGTCTTCTTCATCTTTACTTGAAACTTGGGAGCGTCTGACTTTCTCAGTATTTCTTTTCTCCCGTATTCTTTCCTATTTTAAACCTGATGTATTAAATTTCAATCATGGAACGTTGATGATGTGTACCGTTTTATATCCTTAACTTTATTTTTTTTCTCTAGACTTATTGAAGTTTGTGTAAATTTAAAATTAACATTAATGCCTGTGATAAAATAATAGCATTAGGACATAATCGAGAATCATGCCCGTGCCTAGGTTACCAAATATTTTGTAGTTATTTTAGCCAAAAGTTTGGGATATCCTTCGAATAGTTTCCCCTCGACGAATATTAATTTCGGCGACATGTTTTATCCGTGGATTAATACCTGCGGTGTAGCAGGATTTTGTATCTTTCAACTACTTTATTGACGGTATCTCGCAAGATTAATAGCCCTTAGAGAGCACTACGTTTTGTGATTTACCTTGACGCAGGTATTTTATTTGGCCATCACCAAGCAATTAAAATTTCTCGGACGAAGACTTTGTATGAGTTCAAAGATAAAAAGAGCATCTTTTCCTCGCTCCTATAGAGTTGAGAAAGCTCAAATGCTATCGTAAATCTCGTAGGCTCTCTTCTTGTATTTCTATTCTCTTCCCGCTTTATATGCTTCGACTGATTTAAACCAGCCGCTGACATGGAGGAGTCTCCTCCACTCATGCCTGCCATTCTCGACGAATCAGCCTATATTTTTCACTTGGTTCTGCTTCCTGGACCGTTAAGTCACGCATCTACTGCGCTGTCTTTTTTTCGTCTCTTTTATCTGTCTGTTCGTCTCAGGCGGTGTTCTTAGAGGAAAAAGGAATCTCCCGGCAGATGGTTAAAATTGATCCCTGTGTAACATAAGAATTGTCTTATGTAGAGATATTATTACTTCAATCAACTTTGGGCCTATGGTTACTCCATTCTCAAAAATAGATACCTGTTAGTGATGTTTTGTTCGGGTGTGTCCCTTGTACTTATTCTGTTTGTTGCTCGACGTTTCGTAGCCATTGTTAGTAACTTTTTCGTTGGGAATCCATACGTGTTAATAACCATGGATGAGGTAAACTCCTACCGCCATGGTATCTAAATTCTATCATGCCTTCCATCATTGTTAATTTATACCTTTAGGTCAAGCATTTCTTTCCAATGTAGTGAAAGTCCTTACCGTTGCCCACAGCTGGTTCAAATACTACACATGCCTATTATATGAAAAATATATTTGGCGGTTTCTCCATTCGTACTGTTACGTCTCTTATTTGCTTAAAATGTATCCATTAATCCCACCTACCTTTATGATGTACATAATGAAGTAACATTTGAGTAACAGTTGTTAACCAAAGTTTCTCTAAGCCTTTCAAAGTTAGGAAGGTTGTTGTAGCAGATGACCACTTGATGGATCCCATTTATGACGCTGGTGGCATTGAGTTCCAGTTAGTGCGGCTGATCTTCATCCAGATTCAAATTCACCTTTGCATCGTGCGGAAAGAAACGTAATTGATTGTCCCACTTAATGATCACCTTGTTTCTCGAGGGTCCGAAATGGTCTGAATGTGTTAGAAAAAACAGCCATCCTTATTCGATCACATTACTGTGGAGAAAGGAATGCCAGAGTTGACGGGGCAAAAATTCCTCTTGGTCCAGTTACGGCGTGAAACCTTTGATTGATGCTGTTGGTGGGTGCAAATATATATCCCTCTGTGCCCGCGACACCACTCCTGAGGAGGCCGCAGAGCAAACGAATCAGGCGGGCCGTTGTGCTGACGGTATTAATCACTTCGAAATGGGTGGGGAAGTGGTCGGAGCGGTGTGCTGTCGTCTCGGGCGGTTGTTGTTTTTGCGGGAGCTGTTGCTCGGGAAACTCGGGTTTTCCTCTTCTCCCTCCTCCTCTTTCATCTCCTCCTATTTAGCAGACTCCCTTACACCTTCCTTCCTCTCTATCTCGGATTTTCGTATCGGCAACCTGCGGAGTGGTCCGTCTACGTTGTTCTGGACTGTAAAGGCTATGGAAGGCTTATTTTACCCTTATGGCTGCCACTAAAGCAGAAATACCGTTGCATCCTTATGTTCATCGTTTAAATCTTCCATGTCCGAGCTATTTTACAGCTTTCGTTGCCAAGGGGGCTATTTTAACATCCTCTGTGCGTTCCTTCAAACTTACAGCCCATCTGAACGAGTTATTTTCAAGAGTTTTTTAGTTTTGTCTGCATGCATAAGGTATCATAAACCATGCAATTAAAATAAATAATTTCATTTAACCATTGCATGCGCGTTGTGCATAATCAATTTGCATGTTGACGGGATCTATGATCATTCGTGTTGCCCTAAAATCCAATTTTTACATTGTGATTTTACCTATTTGATTTAAGGTAAGTAATAATATTTTTGTGTACGAAATGACGTTTTGGTTTCATTTAATGATTAGATCTTGGAATCATACTCATCCGCAAATAGACTTGAAGATTGATGAATGTGTTTTGTGAAGGTGTGAGAATTTAGCTTAACATAATGTGAGTGATCGTAACTTCGTGGAATGTAGTCGTAGTGAAAGATATAAACTTAATTGTTTTACGTCTTTAATACTCTTCTAATTTTTACTATTTATGCCTGCATATCTTTAAGAAAGATATTAACTAGGGTTTTAAGTTAACTTAGGAATATTATCTGTTTTACTGCGCCTTTTTTTACCACGTTAGGTAAAATGACGTTGTCCCGGAAATAGCAATCCCTGTTTTTTTTACTGTTCCTACACCGCAAGTAATGTTTCATCCCCAATTTTCCCTTTCTTCTATGTTCTTTAGTTGTGCAACGCATATGATTCTCTCCTTCTTCCGGATATCCTACTCTTACTTACTGACTTACTAATAATGTGCCGTGCTTTGAAGACTTTTATTAAAAGTTTTGGGTGAGATCTTATGATTATGTGTGAATAGAAAAATCGGTTAACAATTGATTATTTATGGAAAATTACAAAGTTTTAATTATTCAGCACTTCCGTTAAGGGACTGTGGAAGTAAGGAGGTAAATGTGACATCCTCTGCTGCACAGTTGGTGGTGGTGTGAAGGAGGGTGATTTAAAAAGTCCATTTATGAAAGTCTGAGGAATGGGCAAAAAAGTGATAAGATAAAAAGTGCCGAGAGCACAGTCTGGCACAGAGATTGTTAATTAGTCGAGAAAAATGAAAAATTACGTATTTCCTTGTCGGACGGTCATTAAATTGTAAAGTTACGAGGATATACGTTTTTCGTCATAAAACTGCGTGTTCCTCGCGCTTTGTTTCTAGTGAAATGGGAAGTATGAAGTTTTGGAAAGTTTGCTACGTTTCCTTATTAAGTGGTATCTACTTCTTCGCTTGGGTGATTTCTTTAATTTTTTCCGTCTTCTTGTGTGAGACGGACTTAATTCGCTTATTTTTATGACATTCATACTATATTTTTTGCTATAGAAATTAGGATTAGTCATAATGATATGATTTTTGTTGTAAGATCCATTGTTACCTTTGAAAAAACCTGGTCCCTTTAAGCCACATAACTTTTAAGGGGGTTCCGCACATATTTTATATTATTATTATTTTTATTATATGCTTTTGAAATTAGCGACGAAAATTATTTTTAACTATTCATACGTGGTTATGGTGCTGGTTAGTTTTGATGCTACCTATTTTTTCTTGGATACTTTCCGCAGTTGCTCATGCTTGATAAATTCCCAATCTTACAACAATTTTATTTAAGTTTTTCCTCCATTGTGCATATGGTAATTATTCCTCTGAAAAAATAGCGAGCAAGCTTTACTGCTCCTTTAAATTAATTATAGAGATCATTATTTAGTTTATCCTCTAGGCAGAGTAACAATTATTCATGTATTGTCTCACTTGCTTTATCTCGTAACTATGCCCTGTTCTGTATGTACTAAGGGATGAGCCTCAGTGTTTGATTATCTCTTTCAATCTTTTCTTGTCGAAATTGTTATGGAATGGCTATAAATTTGTTGTTGGTAGGCAGAAATCTTCACTTCATAAGACAGAATAATCGTAATAAATAATTTAAGATGCTCTTATAGTAAATTCAGGAATAGGGAAAAACTATTGAATTATTGGGAGTTTTTTCCATAAATGAACGATTGGGAAATATTTTTCCTTATTTAAGACTCATCATCTGGTAGAAAGAATTTTTCATGATGATGAACAAGGGTGACCCAGAAAATCTTCGACTTTATAAGGAGAAACAGGTCTTGAGTGGCTCTAGGACAAAGACATATTTGGGAAATATCCGAGGGCTGGGGGAGCTTAGGGGACGTAGAAAGAAGGAAAACAAGGTCTCCTGCTATTATCCCTCCTGTCTTTGTGTGTGCCACTCTCGCGCTCTCTGTCTTCCTTTCCATTCACTCACCTCTCACGCCCTGGGGGTACGCCCTTTCCGCACAAGTGAACAATTATCCCGCGTAAGAGAGTTGGCGCCCCCTTCAATACCCACCCTTTCACGAGGTGGCGTCGCGGGAGTCCTTTAATGGGCAGGGCACCATCCGTCTCCTATCCCCTTCTTCCGACCAAGTCTTCCCTCGCATTCTTACCCCGTTCCTCGTCAGATTCCATCCACTCTACCCCTTCATTCTCTTCTTCCTTGCTTTCCTTACGTCTAGTTCGTCCTCCTTCTCCTCTTTATTCTCCTTATTCCTTCTCTCGGGGTATTTGCCTGCCCCTGATGTGTGAGTGTGATTTGGCGTGCTTGCGGCAACAAAGAGGAATGAACGCAACCCTCCCACCCGCAGTCTCTTCGCGAGGAACGTCGTTCCACTACTCCTTTCAGGGCGGTCATTACGGAGGTAAATGGAGATAGAGGCAATGCGCGTGGGCGAGGGTGAATGCATGTGGTGTGTCTACCAGCCGGGGATCCCATCGTTGTGAGAAAAAAATTCTGGTAAAAATCCGAGAATATTACTTTTAAATTGGGAGAATTTCGTGACTTTTAGCCCCTGGCTGGGACACCATGCCGTTGTACACTTGTTTTGGGAGGGGATGTTTTGCTTCTCTCAATGACGTTTCCCCCGACATTAACGTGAAAATTTATTAGTATTATCTTTTTAAAGAATCGTGTTCGTGTAAAAGTAGTTTTTATACCTCTCGTCCTATATTTTCTGCTAATTGAAAATCAGAATATTTGAATGGTTCATCTCGTGATACTGGACTAAGCGTAGGAAATACATTGATTACGTCTAGAACACAGATATCGTTGTGATAAAAGACTATTATGAAGCATGTTATGACATAAGAATGATAATTTAAATAAAAGGTAGGCACATCACCGTATCACTTTTATGGTTATTAGTAAATTTATACTGTAACTGAATGACGTTAATGCAACGGAAATGATTAAGTAGATACACTGATTTACAGTGAATGAAATAAAAGGGAGAAATCATGGGACGATTAGGAAATATTAATAAATATGTTTAACGGCTGGGTGGTATCTTTTATTTTTCTTGAGTCTCACAGTCTTAATGAAAGAATGTTACATTATGATGGACGAGGGTGACCCAGAAAAGCTTCAAAAGATATGAGAAAATTATCTACGATAGCTCGAGAAGAAAGGCATATTTTTGGGAAGATCCTTGAATATGGGGTAATTATTTTCCTTCCGTATCGTTTTCATGTCTTTCAATTAGCCATTAGATGTAGATTTTTCTTATTAATTTCGTAATGCCCCGGGTTGCATTATTATTAACTTAAAATGTTCATATCCCACGTACTATATTAGATATTCTCTGTGAAAGTAGGCATTTTATGCAAAGTAGCAAACAGTATCTCTTTTGTTGTTCAGTAACGATCAAAACTACTGCTATTCTAGCAAACTAAAGTACTCATATTTAGGAAGCAAAAAAATAGGATGAGGAATAACACGGTGTGAAATAATTATTTTCAATGATAACATTTGATAGATTGAAGCCAAGCGTGTACTCTTACAATAGATAGCTCATTACCACACGATCAAGTTAGATTCTCCCTCCTACCACGTTCCAACCATCATATTACTTCCCACTGACCTCAGTTCGGACTCATTGATAACGGTCGTGTATTAATTTTTGGAATTGATATGTTTGTCCACATGGAAGGTTTTCTTTCCATAAAATTAAACTTATGAAGACGTATTGAGAAAAATAAGACTGAAGGTAACTCAGAATTCCGAAACAATAGCCTTAAAAATCTTGGAAAATAAGCGTTAAAAACCCGGTTACAACTTTATATACATGCCTGCTGCTAATGCTTTGTCACTCCTTCTCATTTTAAGAAGATGCATCATTCCTTCTTGATCGATCTGTTTTTTTTGTGCACGTGCAACTCGTTTTACACAGACGTCATCCACATAAAGTTTGAACCTTCTGAGGACTCAGGTCAACATTTACTTGAATCTCAGGTGTGAAAATTTTACATAAGATGAAGTAAATTAGGCCAAATTTTCAGATATGACATGCTGGTAAATGTTGAAATTCCTCAATTATATATATGTAGCTTGAAAATTTCAAGATAATAGCGGAAGTTCTAAGCCGATAAAAATTGAGGAATTCGTACCGATGGAGCTGGAGATTTTCGCTCTCTTAAGGTCGGTCATTGCATAGGCAAAGGGTGATGGAGGCAATGCGAGGGCGAAAGGGAGGAGCTTTACCAAACACTCTCAAGCATTCTGGCGGAAGACGGAGCGAGGAGAAGCTTGGAGAGATAGTAGGAAAGGGTTGGTAGGGAAGGGTCGTTTGGGAGTGTTTAAGGGAAATGCTGGGAGGAAAGGGGCAAGGAGAGTGCGGAGGGATGGGCGAGGACAGCGTTGAATTTGAAGGCGCATTAATATGAATCATCAATCAGAACGCCGGGAGGGCGAAAAGCGGAGAGGTGCCAGGCCTTGCCTTGGGGCACCCCCGTGTCGCACTCTCGTGTTCCCTCCTCCTCCTCTTGTCTTTATGCTCTGCAGAGGGGATACTGCTTCACTGGGATTTTTAACACCTCCCGCGCGACTGTTTAAAGTTCTATATCGGTGGTGACGTTTTAATGGCACTAAATTAGCCGCTCTGGGAAACTCGTGAGGGGAAACTTGGGGTAACTTTCGGGGGAGGGGGCAACTTAAAGATGAGTGTGTTGGGCTGTAGGACCCGAGGAGTTACAATCTTGACTACATATCTGAATGATAATGGCTGAGTTGTGGTGCGTTAATCTGCTCCGGTTAAAGCGGATAAGGACCGTGCTTAAGGGACAAATTAGGGGCGTTAATTGGCCTTGAATATGTGAAACAATCGGGTTTTCTGGAGCAATGGCTTTCTCCTCAGTTTCACTTCTTTAGTACTTAAATGATCAGAGAAAATGTTTAGATATTGTTGATTATGCCATCAATACGAGCCACCGAAAAATCGCTTAGTATTTTTTATATTGCAGAGAACTTAGCACCGATTTTACGTTCCGAAACTGCGGCAAGCTCTTCGGAAAACAAATTATTCACTCAAGGATGTCAACCTTGTTTTCTGCCTTAAGTATTATTTATATTTTTAGGTGTATTTAATTTCGGAAAAGACATTGAGGAACAATGCGAAAAACAATGGTGTGTTCTTGCGTCAAGTTGAATGTGAAAAAAATAAGGTTGTTGACATAACGAATTTAACATACCGCCATAGATAAATCCTGAAGGTTTTCTTACCGTCAAATAAAGCATCCTTATCCTGCGATTTTAGTTCATATTTGACTTGTTTTGAAGTGCATTTCTGGCAGCTTATTTTCGTGTTAGATGTTGATCAGCCTTACCGCATGAAAAAGCAATCCAGATAGCATGAAAAGGTTGCAGCCAGGAAAGATGAAGGGAGAGAGGTCCTTTTTCCTCCATTGGGGAAGGATTGTTCCGTGAGAGCGGTTTTGCCCGCTATGGATTACGGCATTGCGGATTGGTGAGATAAAGGAAAGCGGAAAGTGTGTCGGAATGGAAATGGTGTGATGCGGGAGGTGGCGGGAGAAGTAAGTCAGGCGGGCAGAAGATTTCCAGTGAGACTGGGACAACGCCTCTTTGGAGTTCTTTAGCCCTTAAAGGACTAGCCCCGGGGCCATTGTCTGCTTCCTTTTCTTCCCTCTCACTTCCGCACTTCTGTTTCCTTCGTGTCCTCTGCTATTTCTCCCTCCACTCTCACTAAACACTCTTCTTATGCTAACTTCTGAAACATCCATTCCCTTTGACCGTTTTCCGCTTCCGTTTTCAGCCTTTTGCTCCTCATGATCATTCCCTTCGTCCTTCAACCCTTCTGGCACTTTCCTACATTTTCCCTAGCCTTTGTGGTCTTATTTTTTGCGGTTCATCTACGCTGGTGACTGCTGGTCATTACTGTGAAAGTTTCATTGTATTCAAGCCATCATGCTTATTTTTATTTACTTTATATTTATTGTTGAATAAATCTAATAGTCTTCCTACCGTAGCATTTGTAATTCTTTGATAGAAATATATGCGATTTATTTGGAAAACTTCTAGGTTTTAATAACAACGAATATGTTGCGCTTCTAGGACGTGAAGCGTGGAGGTGATTATTGTAAGTTTAGATATTCATTGTTTTCTTCTGAGAAGTGCCTCAGTTTGGAAATGATTGCATGATCTAATTTTTAGTAAATATTCAAGCAATTAGGCGGTAAAAGTTTTTACCGAGTTCCACCGACCTAGATTAAAAAATAGTGCGCTTTATAGTAAAATTATCCATGGGCAGCCTATTTCGAGTATCAATTTCGTAATTTGTTCCAAATTATGGTTAAGAGGTCGATTTAAACAGCATATTTTCAATTTTTTCTCCTGTATCCACCAATTTTGTTATCTCATTCCCATACAAGTCACTTTTAGCTATTTTAAGCGGTGAATAGAGCGCGATGAGGCTTACAAAAATACTGAAGGAACACTTTCTCTTGCCCTCCCAAATAAATAGCTGGTTAGGTCTATCAGCTATGTTTTTTCTTAGTTTTAAGATCAAGCAATACCTTCTCGACGTATATTCCTTACATTAAAATGTGTCATGATTTTGAGAGGAAAGAAGTAAAGAGCATGTAACCGAGTGGGTACGTCATGACATTATTATTAATTTTTTATCCGATATTACGTGCCCAGCATAAATTATATCCCTCGTTGGTAATGTAAGCGACTAAATGCATATACTTATTGAACGAAAATAATCATTTCCTTTGATACTCGTATGGGCTATATATTATAGGAATGTATTTCTCACACATTACTATTGCGACATTTTCTGGCTTTAAGAACGCCATCGCTTGCATTTTTGAGTGAGAAAAAATTTTTGTTTTCCTTTGAATGAAGATTCGAAAACTCCAAAAAATAATACTTGAAATAATGAATCACTGTCCCATATTCTTTTAAATTAGTTTCTTCTTGATCCTCGAAATTTCTTTCCTGTGTTTCTGTATAGTGTAATCCATGTTCTTTCCCTTTCTGTTCCGTTTTCTCCTTCACACATATGTTTAAATACACTTAAAACATAAAATCACCCACTTCCATTGCGCTATTTAGCGCTCCTGTTTAGCTACTTTTCTTTCATGTTTCATCACACCGTCCAGATTGGGTGGATCCTAACCATGCATCCCGCTTTTCCATTTCGGATTTCCTCTGCATTCCACAAGCTCTCACGCATTATAAATTCCCAAACCCCTTTTATTATGAATTCCTGCTTGTGAGTTTCCAATGGTGATTATTTTTCAGTCACTCCTGTTAGTTCTCTTTCTCTAGACAGCCAGGAATTTTGTTTGTTCTGGGTTTATTCTCGGTGGTTCTAGTGTCAAATAAATGCCAGTTAATATGAATGTTACAGAATACGATCCAAGTTTTCATTTAATATGTAGTTTGCAGCTTTACTCGCCTAATAGTTCTTATTCTGGCGATGTTGTAGATGAATTCAAAAGATTAATTAGGAAATATCGTATTGTACTCCAAAACCTGTTTGCCCTTCATTATTTCTAGATCATCGACACTTTGGCCTTATGCTGTATTTTTACAATATAATTTAATCGTTTTTTAATGATAAGTAAGATCATTAAAACTTGATAGTGCAAATATTAGTTTAAATCAGCTAATGGTAGTACAATTAATGATAGCAACTCCAAGTGGGTCTTTTTAGTGAATTTAATCGAGTAAGATGTTTTGAAATTAAGCGGTATGAAGTGTGAACCATGATTTTTTAAATTTTAAATGGCTGGTTCTACATCTGGTAATTTTGAAGTTTAAAAAATGGAAAAAAAAATAAATTCAAATCTTCTGAACTCGTAGCATTTGAGTTAGAGCTGAAGTAGTCTCCCCGCACTTCTACATATACATCTACATAATACCCCGCGAGCCGCCTAAAAGGCGTGTGGCAGGGGGTGTTTGGACACCAGCCGTTTACAACTAAAACAAATGAAGTGCTCTTACGAGGTTGGGACTAGCGTTTATTAAAGTCCTTTATAGTTCGGGGGAAAAACGAATTCCCATATCTATCCGTTCGGCAAAACATCTCTCTTAATTTATCGCTTCTATCGGACCTGGAAATATAGTGTGGCTCTAATATTATGTTCTCTGTGTCGCTCTTAAAGATATCCATCCTCAACTGTTCAAGCAATCTTACCCTAGCGCGCAGCCTCCGAGTCTTCAACGGCTCCCAGCCTAATTTTCAATCCAGGAAGACCATTTGGAATGCAGAGAAAAAAATTCAATCCACAATAATAGTTAGTTTGCACGATTTCTCATGCCTTTAAAAACTTTCGCTTCCCCCAACTACAAGTATCATACTCTATGGTCATAATCGCTAAGGTATTTGTAAAAGGTTGTTGTTTTTTGCGCCCTCTCTTTTGTTACCTGAGGAATACTATTCCTTGCACTCAATCTCGTCCCTCTAACCTAGAAAATAGCTCAGTGTGATACCTAGCGAAGAAAACTTGGAAAGCCAGAGAACATCATTGTGTCCATATGTCATGAAATGTCCCAGAAAATGTAAGAATGACAAAAAAAATCATATTAGCTCTGGAAGTTAAATGGTTATATGTCACCACTCTCGAAAGAATATTTTCTTCTTCGGTGTTTGACCATCCTCTGCTTTTTTGCTAAACATTTCGATACGCCTTTGTGGTAACGCTATCTAGTTGTCTACATAGATAGTCCATTCTCGAATCTCATATTTTATTGCATCGGCATTTCTTTCCGAAACTATGCACTTTTCATGTTCAATTTATTTTAATTCAGTTTACCTTAATTTTCATTATTTACTACACATAATTTTTTTATTAGCCAATGGCAGTCGTTCATTGTCTGTCAACAATATTTTTAGAAACTCAATGGAAAAAATGAGAGTAGTCTGGAAGTTTCAGCTTGATTTTTGTACACTTAATCTGATAGCTGTTTGCAGGTCCTTTTACGTGTTATCTTCTCACTCTCTATATGCCATTTCTTTACCTTGCTCCTGCAAGCCCGGAGGCTCCACGGCAACGCTCAAGCTCGTGGTTAGCCTAAACCGCACACTGTACAACTTACCGCCGGCGGTCATCTCTCTCCCCAACGTTTTTCACGCTACACCTCGCCATTTACCAATCCTACCGCCCCGACACGAGAACGCAACCTTTCCTTTAATCACCACGCCCTCGTAGCTGCGGGGAGGCAGCCATATTCCGTGACTGGGAAACCGTCTTTCATTCTCTCTCCGCCTATCCACTTATGCCTCCATCCGATCATGCTGTTACCCTTCATTGGAGCAAAAAGTCTCCCTTTTCCTCTCTCACTCCCACCATTCCTTTCCTTTCAGCTATGCGCCTCATGCCCGTCTCTTCACATGCCCCTTCTTGCTAGTCACAGCCTCAACTATCTTTGTATCGCCTCTTTATGCTTGACCCTCTTCATTACTCCTCAGCCTTAACGTGCGTAACTCGACGACTCACATTGGCAAATATTCCCGATCATCAGTCAAAGCATGCTGTCTATCCTCAGCTTCCTAATTCAGTAGCCGGATGAGCTTGCAGTTTCTACTTTAGACGCACTGGCTGTTTCATTTAGGGCCTGTTTGCTTCAGTTTGTATCTCTGTGGTCATCTCGTCATCCGGAGGTTGAGGGTAAATATAATGTGCTGCCACACCTTCCGAATTTATAACATGCCGTGTAATTTAGTTTAGCAGTAATCAGTGGGGAAATATGAATGAATAACAAATTTTTACTCATGCAAAAGGTATGTATTAATTTGAATTTTTCCCTCAAGCTTTCATCCCGTGAGGAGATACCGTCATTAATATAGGCTGTAAGAAAGGGGTTGTTTTATTTGTTCATCATCTGTCAATCTCTTGAGAGCTTTTATTTTTAAATGAAATATTATTTCATGCGGACAAAATGATTTAGAGTTGCATTTGAAATCAGTTATAGTCGAATTTTTGGAATAATTTGAAAGAATGAATCGTGAATGCTATTCTTCATGAGAAGCGATCAGATATAAACAAATTGCTAGTGTCAATTTTTCCGTTTCAGTCACTTTGGTATATTATAATGGCAGTATATCTATATAAGATCTGCTACGCACTCATGATAATTATAAAGAAATCGTTCGGTATCTTTGGATTCTGTTATTTGTTAGATTCCTCGAGGGATTTATCCCCAACGTGGCATTATATTCCAACATGCATTGATGTTATTTTCAGCTGTTTATTTTCGACATAAATGTAAGTAGCTATTAATTACCCGCTACAATTTAGCCCTCAATAATTCTTGACTACAATCTTCACGTAGTGATGCTCGTTGCTTAAAGAGCATTGATATGATGTGGTCTTTACCTGTACCATTTGAATGTTTCCCCTGTATATTCTCGTGGTTTCGCTCTCTGAGCCACCCCCACCTTACACTTCCGTATTTCGCTTCCTTTACTTTCCCTCAACTCTTAGTCGCCAGTTTATCCTCTCTTACCCTCCCATTTCATATTCTCTTTGCTCTTGACCCCTGTTGCTATCCACAATATGCTCCCTCTCCTTCCCTTTTCTAAACGTGCGCGGTATGCATGTTTACCTTGTGTATCGCCGCTGTATCGTTGCTAGGGCAGTAAACGTTGGTTCTGGATTTCATGCTCACGGAAACGCTAAGGTCGCGTGCATTTGGGGAAATAGGCAAAAGATATGAAGGTTAAAGTGTATGGATTCATTAATTATGTTGGATATTTTATGTAGTTGTATTTGGTGGTTATATTTTGCCTTATGGTTGTAATAATTTACGCCAACGGCTGTTGTTATTAAGAGGAATAATATTTTTTCCTTTTTTATAATCTTGCATCTTTCCCGCCGAATACATGGAAACGCTAAGGTCGCGTGCATTTGGGGAAATAGGCAAAAGATATGAAGGTTAAAGTGTATGGATTCATTAATTATGTTGGATATTTTATGTAGTTGTATTTGGTGGTTATATTTTGCCTTATGGTTGTAATAATTTACGCCAACGGCTGTTGTTATTAAGAGGAATAATATTTTTTCCTTTTTTATAATCTTGCATCTTTCCCGCCGAATACATACACCCTCTTTCCTCGGTCGAGGATACTTCCTCCTTGCACTAATTTATATAGGCTTTCATCCTTCCTCCTTCACTCTTTACCTACCCGCTCGCTATCCTTCGTGACAAATCAGAATGCCTTTAATTTTGTCATTGATTTAGTGGTCTATCTGCTCTGATTTTTATTTCCGCCCGTAATCCTTTTTTTTTCAATGACAGTTTCAACCAAAAATTTTCGTATTCATTTCTCTTAGTAAGACTAATTATTTTATTGCTACTTAAATTTTGAAATACACGCAAAAATTCTATCCTTATTTTTTTTCCACATTACCCGGTTTTCCATTCTCCAGCATCATAAACAAGGGCAGCCCGTTTAGTGCTTATTGCCTAAAAGAAATTGTTGCCATCCAGTAGGTGTTTTATGGATGAGCTTGTGTGTTGGTACTGCATGTTCTGCACATTTTTTGCTGTACAAATGATTAATAATTAATCTTTCTATTGTAGTTCATATTTACATAAAATCAACATTTTTGGGACGATAGGATATTCGCTCTGCTCTCACAGTGTCCCTCTTGACGTTGTAAATAGGTGATTCAGATTTTTATTCTCGAGTGCAGTCGTTTTAAAATCTTATTTCAGAGTCATTTCGATTTGAAATTCGCCCGGGATGTTTTAAACATCAAATTGAACGCGAATCATTCCCTAATCCATTTTTCCTACCCACCGCAAGGCAGCAGCCTTTGCACCAAAACTACCCTCACGGGCGTCCTCTCTTGCCGGCGTACTTGCTTCGAACTTCATTATCTACCCACATCCTCCCATCTCTGCACTTCCTTTAATCCCCTTGAGGGCAACGTCGTGGTAAGGGAACTATGGTCTGCAGTCGCACGGATAAAAAATCTCAGGAGAGGATCCCAATGGATTCCAAGGATGTATAATGCACGATGAAACTCGATAAGGATCCTTCATCATTTTCCGAGCGTGACCCCGGCGGGATTCGAGACTAATGCATGTTTCTTCCTCCCTTCCGCCCCCTACAAGTTCCCTTTACCCCCGCAGCCGTCCTTAACCAATTCTCCTTTACCAATCTCCCCATCTCTACACCCAGCCCTTCCCCGCCTTCATCAAGGAACGGATTGCCGGGTGAGACTGCGCCGCTTTCCACCAGAGTCCCTGCTCATGTGCAGATTGCGCGGCATGCGACGCGAAAACTACAACTACTACACCGCCGACTACAATGGTCTCCCTTGTGCGTAAATTTAATCGTGTAAGCAGCTCGACGTGAACTGAAACTGGGCTCCCAGGTTGAATGCGCATTCGCCAAAAAGCTGAGGAAAATATATATAACCCAACCCCTGGATAATTTTGATATCATTAGGGAAAATGGAAAACGTGACGTTGAAGCGTAATATTAGATTTAAGTAGGATTTCATGTATTTTTATGGCCTATCGTTTAGGCTTATGAAGCACTAACGTGCGCAAATGCTCATGGACTCCACCGAGCGTAGAACGAAAGTACGAACTGCGTCGAGAGGTTGAGGTTGCGGAGGGCCGAGGAAAGTTACGCGAAGCCTGATTGACATTTGTGCGGAATTCCGTCTTTTCTCTAAAATAGACGTAGGAAAGAAAACTCTCTGGTAGTAATTTCCTATAGTGTGCCAATTTAACTCAGCATCCGTCTCTCATATTAGGATCTAGAACCAGGAGCAAATTCAATGCTATTAACATGGAAGTACTTGGGTACAAATATTATTTTTATGTATGTAATTTAAATAACCAAGACGTAGTTGCCATAATTCATTTATTATATATTTTAGGGAGGCGAATTCTCATTAGATTTACGATAAACGACCATTTTAGACTATTTTTTATGACGAAAAATCAACAGTGACTTTCACATAGATTATTTTAATTCCGTGAACGTTGGAAGTGATGATTGACTTAACTTATTGGATAAAGTTTGTGCATGGTAATGCAAGAACCCTATGTCCTCGTGTGATTCTCTGACCTATCTTATTTAGGAGTAGATTGAAGGAAACCCTCGCGAAAAGAAGTCCAGAGACGTCCGTCGGGAAAAGGAAAGCGTTGAGGGAATGCGGCATTGCATGCACTATAACGGACGGTAGGGTTCTTTGGTATGCTGGAAGGGAGGAGGGGGAGAGCACAGAAAGTTGTGAAGGGAGGTGGGGGGGAGGGGGTGGATTCGCCACTCGTAGAGGTGGTTGCAAGGACGAGGGGTATTCAAGAATGCGGGTGGTGGGGTGGGTGGGATGAGTGCTGCTAATGGAGTGGCTGCATGCAGTCGCCATGGGGACGGGCGGCGACAGTGCATTGTCTCTGACCGTAGGATTAAGAATGAGACTGCTGCCGCCCTAAACCTGCAGCTCCATCATCCCTCTTATGCGACCATCTCATCCGTCTGTCGCCCCATATGCCTCAATCTCTTACCCAGGCTCTTTGATGTCGGACGTCTCGACTGTCGAAGGGGATACTCATTGATACCAAATCGCCGCTCTGAACAATCGGGCTTCGGTTTACTGCCTACTATCATAATGCACTGATTCTTTCATATGTAATGATATTTTAATTGAACATTTTAAAATAATTATGTTTTGACTAAATTTCATGTGTTGTTTGCCCAAAAGTTTGAGGGAGAGATCAACGCGATTTTATGAGCATATCGTTGAATACCTTGAGTCGAGTTATCCAAGTTTATTAGTGTCACTTTAATTTTTGGTCTCTGATGCCAATGCATTGTGCGAATTTATTCGAGTAATGGATTCGGATTTTATTGGTCCGTTTTTCATAGCACTCATTCGTGCTGATACTTGTACCACTCCCTAGCTTCGAGGCCTTATATGTACTCTCTTCAAAAAAAAGGTGGCTGATTACTACACATAGTATTAACTGGAATAAAAATAACTTCCACAAAGTGACGTGCTATATGGTTAAATATATGTTACAATTAGTCATGACACAAGAGATGCATTTTTGTTTCATTATTAAGGTAACACGCCTCACTCGTTTGATACCACCAACAATTGCTAATTTCTATCTAAATCGTTTTCAACACTCGTTAGAGTCTTCAATCATTGTATTTTTCCGTAAAATATTAATTTTCATTAAAAATATTGTTAATATACGCGAGAAAGCGTTAAAGGGTTACGTTGTCTTTAAAAAAATTCTATCTAAATTATTTTCAACACTCTTTATTGTGTAATGTTTTCGTAAAATATTATTTTCTCGTGAACATAATGTGGTTTACGTAAAAAAATTAATTATAAGATTACGTTGTTGGTGTAAATTTTTAAGTCCGGTGTTGGTAAAAAAATGTTCATCCTTCGCAACACGCACAAGATACATTGTTCATAACACATTTTGGTGCGTAACTTGTGGCATATTGCTGCTCAGAGGATACGTCCTCACCCTCATGAGATGACAAAAAGGGAGCGGAGTGCGCTGTGCCGCGCCGCCGGGTGTGGGTGTGGAATGAAAGGGTCGGAAGTGGATGGGGGGGTTGAGTTGCGGTTGGGGTAAAGTGCAAGAATGCAAGGGCACGTCGGAGGGCTGAAAGGAGGCAGCCCGCCACCGCCCTCGGGCCTCATTGCTCACTGTGTGTTTGTGTCCGTCCGCAGAATGAGCAGAAAAATGCCCGCATGAAGGCGGGGAGAGGGTAGAAGAGGCTGGAGGGGAAGAAGGACACTGTGAGACATTGTTTCAAAGCGTTCAAAGCGTGGGTGGAAGCCGAGAATGTTGCGGGGAATGGGAGAGGGCTTCTTTGGGTTTTCCACGAGATATCGCTGTGAGAGAGAGAGAGAAAGGAAGCTTTGAATGGAGAAGAAAAAAATTGTGCGAATAAAAGAGGCGAGAGGAGCAGGAAGAAAAAATTGAAAAATAAATATGGGGAAAAAAGGAATGCCTTAAGGCGGCGAAGGGAATGGAAAAAGAGAAAAAAGAAGATCGGAAGGAGCTGGAGCGAGTGTTTTGTGGAGGCTTCCCCTCTCTTTCTTTCTGCCGCGTCCTTCTTCTTCCTTTTGTAGGGCGAGCTTCTTGATGCTCCCGCCGTGCCGTAAAGTTGCAATTAAGAAGATGAATCGTCGTCGGTATCAAAGGAGCGGATTTTTTTCCCTTCTTCTTCAAGCTAATGAACGCTTCACTCGGGAGAAAATGAAGCCCGGAAGCGAAGGTTGAGGTGTATATATCAATGCATCGGTGGTTTCTTATCACGTCTGGGCTTATGCCGATGTTCTAGGCATGGCGTCATTCAGTTTTATTGAAATCGTTCATCGAAATTGGACAGAATTTATCCTCACGGTGTTTCCCTGGTGTATGGGGGTGCAGTGGAATCTTTGCAAAAGGGCAAGAAATCTCCGTATCACGTGTCAAAGTCCATTATAAATTTCAGTTTTTGGATATTGGGGGCATGAATTTCCCTACTACTACACTACCTAACAACAATGAATATCCTAACAACTAGTCTTTCAGGTAAGTATTTATGAGCAGGATGCATACTGAATGCGAGTTAAACTTTTATCATAAAACCATAGTGCACTTAATGCCATTTGTCTCTTCAGGTTTATAATAAACTCAAAATCTCTTCCAGATGTATTCATTTACATGGTCCCTAGACTAATATTTGCGAAGCCGATGCTGAAGATCCAGAATAGTGCTTTTTCCTCTCTTGTATCGTGCAACTAACAGTGTTATATTTCATTATTGAACAGCTTTCTTTCATTCCATTATTTTATCGGTATTATTTGGAAGAAATTAATTGCGCAAAATTACACTTTTCTAAAACACAATTTCCGTCTGCTTGTTAAATTTTAATTACCTCCGGTGACATATTTTTCCTCTCATATTCGGCTGAAATTTGCTCATTTTCACCCCTTTTCTGATTATTCAAATCCTTGAAGGGAGAGAACCTCGACGGGTCGGTAGCAAATCATCCACTTAGGTCGGGAAAACAAAAAGAAACAGGGTTCCGAGCAGGCATTAAAAGGGTCACACGTGTTACGTCAAGGATTTCTGAGGTGTCGGCGCGTTCGCTGCGTGTGAGTCAGCTTGAGCCCCAAATTTACAAAGGAATTTCAAAGCAAAAGTTTCGCGCTACGCCGGCGCGCCCCCTCTTTTGAGTCTCTCTCTCTCTCGTTCCCTTGAGTTAACTCCCGCCCTGAAATCGCGTATACGAGGTGTTTTGACCCCTCCCGACACGACACTTTATACTCCCTACCCTCCCAACAGAGACCCCTCACCCCCTCAACGCGAGAAAGTACGCTCTTCTTCGAGTAGGGGGGGGGGGGAAGGAGATGGAAGGAACTCCATCTAGTTGGTAGAGCGCCAGGATGTTGTTACTTCTCTGGTGTGGGCCGTGATGTCCTGCCGCCTTCCTTCCCTCTGGCGACGGACCGCTTGCTCGCCTACTTCCTCCCTCGCTTCCCACAACCCCTGCAGGCGACCCGCACAACTCTCCCTTGGAAAACTCTTGCGGCGCGGGCGGGAACTCCCCTCTTCGCCCGCCCTCGCTATCTGCTTCAGGAGACGACGTTTTGGTAGGGGGCTTCAGGTGCGCCTGCTGTACGTATATGGTGGGCCCCGCAAGGAATGGTGCCTGCTCACTTTCATAAATGAAACGCTCGAGTTTTATCACGATTTTCCCATGCTCATTTTCATTTCTTCCGATTATTTTTCGCTATACGTTAGTGAAATGAATGTCATCATCATCATCATTGGTCAACAATCCTAAGATTGGTTTGACGCAGCTCTCCATTCCTCTCTCGTATCCGCTAGCCTTTTCATAGTGACGTATTTCATCTCTGCAATATCCTTTATAACCTATTCTATGTTACTCATTCGGGGCCGTCCCTTGCCCTTCTTTCATTCCACCTGATTTTATGATTGTTTTCATCAGGTCACAATGTCTCATTATGTGGCCAACGAAGTAGTCCCGTTTCTACGTAAGATTTTTGGAAGAGTTCTCTTTTTCCCATTCATCTTAGCACTTTCTCATTACTCACTCAATCAATCCATTTTATCGTCATCATTCTTTGGTAGCACCACATTTTGAATGCTTCCACTCCTGAATTCTCTGCTGATGTCAATATCCAAGCTTCGCTTCCATAGAAAAACATGCTCACCTTAGGACAGCAATATTTATTATTATCATTTTCGACTTCTTGCGCTTTCTCAGCTGGTTTACACCAACGGCAAATATTCACCTATCCAAAAGGTAAATTAGGATTAGGCTCGGTTGTTAAGGAAGAGAACTCACCCTATCCGACATTGTGCGATCATATCCAGCCCAGGAATTTCCCCACAATCCAGCAAGTCTGCAGTAAAAAGCTGTTTGTCCTAGGTTAGTCAGGTGTTTTTGGATTCCCAGGTTTCCAAGTTCTTTTTTGAACCTTTTTGATGACACTCCCTCTGCAGAGACGTTTAATGGGTGAACACTTGCTTCTTTCAATTTCCAAATTACTATTAATAATAGATTTGAAGCAGTTTACCATCCTATCTGCTTAATTCATACCTATTATCTCTTACATATTAATAGCTTTTTCTGTTTTTCTCACTACCTTCCCGCCTACCTTCATCATTCTTCATTTCCACTTATCCATCGACAATCGTCTTCATCACACCTCATGATGTAGCCAATGAAGTTTCTTTGCCTCCGTCAAATTCAGGCGTTTATGATAATCATCTTAATTACTGATACTATTACCCTTACTCATTACACAGTCAGTCATTTTATCTTCTTAATACCTTAATACTTCTGTAGTACCACTTATTGAATGCCTCCGACTGAGGTACGAAATACACTAAAATTCTAGTGTCCTACAAATATCGCGAAAAGACTTGATGATCTTATTTATATCAAATACTATGTAAGAGTATTAAGGGAAGGTTAATTATATTTATAAAAAAGGAACTTAGTTATTAAAAGCAAAGAGATGCCGAGTACCGTTTAAGGATGTACAGAGTAGAGCATTTAAACATACTTAGAGCCTTTACCTGCGGATACAGCTCACAGCATTATTTCAGTAAACTAATTTTACATATCAAGCTTCTAAAATTACTTCACCTAATTGCAGGTTTTGATGGATAAAGTGTCATTAAATGCTTCATTATATCATGATAGGTAGGCGGCTGCGGAGGGCCCAGGAGAGTCACGCGAAGGCTCAGTCTCACTCATTTTTTCATTAGGTTACGAAATGTTTTATGCAGCCTTGCCGTATTTAAATAAAGAATTTTTATAGGTATAAGTTTTAACATGTATATTTGGCAGCATATTTCCAGATTTTTCTGTAGTAAGTATAAATTCAAGTCGTGAAGTGGTTTTAATGCCACATTGCATAAATTGACGGTAGTTATTAATGTAATCAGGATTTCACGCTGCAATTCGATTGGATTCCTTATTTTTCCCGGCAGCTACCGATTCACGGGTTTACCCTGTTTCTCTTCTCGAATTTCCCGTGTGGACGGCCAACCTTTCCTGAGGAGACGTGTTGGTGCTTAGAGGGAAGGGCCGGAATGCGACGGGTGTTAGGAGAAGGGATGGAGGAAGGAAGCCGAGGTGGCGGCGTTGGAGGAAAATGAATGGGAAATTAGGAGTCGCAAACTTCTGCGCTTGGCCCCGGGACACGTGGTATTCATTGCTCCGAGTTAACGACCATTTTTCATGCGCGGCGTTACGAGGGAACAATCCATTAACTGGTCCGTGCGAGCACCGAGTCGTGTAGCTGAGATGGACTAGTCGCAGCCCGATACTGTTCGTACTTCCAAGAACGATTTTTGCTCCTGATTAATTCCTGGAATCACCGTGAAATCTGTGCGCTCAATATTGAAAGATGCCAGTAAAACACTTGATTAAACCAATATCCACATATGCCTAGTTGGGAAAGTCTTAGAACACTCTTCACAGCATTGAAGCCATTCTTCAATATTGAAAAAAGCCAATGCGCTTCAAAATGAATATATTCCTGTAAAAAGAAAAAAAAATTGAGTTCATCACTCATGCAGTGCAAACTTGTAAACAACTTTCAGTGCTTTTATGCCCATTCTAAGAATATAGTATATATTTAGATGTTTTATTGCGCTATATTGACCGTAGAGTTATGCTGCGTATTAAGTAGTGAAGCATTAGCATTTGAATATCTCATTGATTAAGACATGCAGTGGTGTATCGGTAATATATTTTCTTACATTGGCATTACATATAAATGGAATATATTTTATTTGAAAACGCCAGAAATCCATATTACCATTTAAATGCTCATGTAGTAACTAATAACGCATTGAAGCAAAATTTGTTTAATTGACCTAAAACTTATTTCTTAACTAAGATTACTTAGCCTCAATGAGAAGTTGGTGTGTTTACAGCTGATGGAAATAGGTATAATGGACATGAATTAAAGCATTTTACATGTTTGCTTGGCCAAAGCTGTCTCATTATGTAATATTCGTTTATTTTGTTGAATCATATGGATTATTTCCTTGTACATTTTTATCAATCTTTTCATGATAATAAGTCCTTTTGTTTACGGTGAGCAGTGAATTACCATGGTTGCTGTCTTTTCTTATGAAGGATTTCAAATGTGCATTCATATTTGAGCTTTCCTCTTCGACCAGTGCCAGTGTGGCCCGTTTCAGCCGGGGGTCAGACTACCTGTTAAGAGGGAACCAAAGAACACGGGGGATGAGGGGAAAGGGTGGAGACTGTCGAGACAGAAGGGTTGGAGAAGAGTGGGGAACCATGATAAACTGATCGTCCCCCTGGAGAAAGAGTCGAGTATTCGCAGACAGCTTAATTAATCCTGGTAATTAGCGTGGGAAGTGGTTCTGTGGAGAGCAGGGTAGGCGGGGAAATATGGAGGAGTGACAGGGGTTGTGCGGGAGCAATTTGGTGAAATGGGAGGGTGGCATGGGAATGATTCCGTTGAGACCTTCTCTGCATCCGATTCATCCCTGCGTCTATCCTCTGGGATCTCCACTCAGATCTTCTTCTCCGCTTATCATTCCGGATTGTAGCAGTTTTGAGGTCTAGTGTGATGCGGCCAGATGTATATATATGAAAGATTTGGTGCTTTCCGGGTGAATAGACTGCGTGAAGAGTTCTCGGTATCACTACCGGGTCAGGAACTGCATTTCTTCCGGCGTTTCGACGTCCAACTCGGCCATCGTCCTCATGGCTATGAGCGCGGGGTGAGACTTTTTCAACATATTCTTTACAGTCACTACGGTAGTCAGATGATTTCTGATTGGCTCTTGTGCTGTTGATGAATTCGCCCCGTCTTTCCTGATAGATAGTCCTGAGGATGTTAGTCGAGTAGGACATTGAAACGTCGGCAATAATGCAGATCCTGACCCGGTGGCGATCCCGAGGACTCTTCACGCCGATCTGTAGATGTTCAAATCAGCTGTCTCTTCGAGTTTTGCCCCAAAATCTATCATTGTTATTCAATGCCTGTATCGTTCCATATTTAATTTTTTTTGCAAGTCCTGGTTTTTTAAAATGTGATTACCTTTTGCCTTAATTATATGATTATTGATAGCTATGTTTTATCAGTGAAGGTGGAAAATATTCTGATACATTCACAATAATACTTATCATCACGTTTTCATTTTTTTCTCGGACGACTACAACCCATTTCATACGCTTATTATGTACATATTATAGTCATTACCTCTAAATTTCTCGGAATGAACTATTGTAATTTGTTTCCGTTACATATCTGCGTGAACCCATTGTTTAAAAGAGAGGGAAAAATGTTTCATTACTATTATTTCCGCTTACTATTGCTTCCGCTTATTATATACATATTATAATCATTAACTCTTTATTTCTGGGAATGAGCTAGTGTAATTTGCTTCCGTTAAAATTCATCGTAAACCCAGTGTTTGAAAGAGAGGAAAACATGAGTCGCTACTATCATTTCCAGTGAATCGGAGAGGAAAATACGCAACTTCCTCTTCCATGGTTAGAAATCATGTGTTGTGCCGTTAGAAGACCGTGTAGTTAACTTTTATCACTTCAGAGTGGTAGAGTTCTTGGCTAAAGAGAAAAAACGCTCAACTCGTCCCATAATTTTTATTAGAATAGTGTTTACTACTTTGATCATAAATTTCTACCATTGAAGGCCATTTTATCCAAAAACGTCTCAATGTCATTCATTATTCAATGGTTTGGACCTGATTTTTTAATTATCCCCTGTTCCTCCCATCCAATCCAATCCCCAATTTCAACTATATACACGGAAGAGGAAACTATCTGTTCACTTTTCAAAGACAGAAAATGTGTGTGAAGATCAGAAAGCATTGTGCGATGAAGAAGGGAGAGAGGGGTGAGAAGATAGTAGCGCTGGATTACACTTCAAGAGTGCGCATTACTCCCGCTCACAGGTCCATTTTCATGACGTATTACTTATATGGAAACTTGCGTTATCATTTTGAAATATTCAGACTAGAGAAAGAATACCTTTATCAATATTTACCTGTATGTATCTTAAATATGATAATTTAAACTCATTGTTTTCGTAGTGGTAATTTTTATGTTGAGATATAAATAAATTTTGACTAGGCTTTGGTATTTATATTCTAAGAGTTTCAGGACTATGAAACTAGTTTCAAATAAGTTATACGCCAAAAAAGACTAATTACGACCGGTCGAATGATACGTTATTTTTAGTGGAGAACATGAAGTGATGAACTGACTACGATGAGGTAGAACTGGGAGGGAGTTTTGCTGAAATATTTATTTAGGATACGTTATCTTCCCTCTGTAAAATATTACTCTTAGAGCCGTAAAAATAATGGATCAAATTGGGAGTGATCATGAAACGAACCAGTCATGACGGGGATGATAAATGGTGGATGGAATTTGTGTTCGAATGAGTTGTTTTACAGAGAATACTGGAAATAGGAAAGAAAGCAAATGGCATTGAGGCTGAGAAGACGCAGGACGCGCCGGTGTCTGGAAACTATTCCACGGAGGATATTAAACATGCGGCCTCACTTTAAAGAAACCCTAAGTTCTATTTGCGGAGATGGCTGTTTTTTTTTGCCGCGACTGCTCCTTCTCCAGTTTACGTACGTGCTGAGAAAATGCAAAATGGAGTACACAATTCTTCTGAAAGGTTGTGCTTCAAACAGCATCAGTCGCGGCCAACCGAGTCGGAAACAAACATTGCTAATCTTAAAGCGAGGATGCTCTACTCAAGGAGGCCGCCTCCCAGGCTTTCTCGGAATGGTGTGTGGTGATTTACCTGTCACTTGTAATAGCTTCCTCCGTCTCCCCAAGACCCGCGCCCTCCTCCCACACTGTCAACACAAATCTACCTTTCTGCCGACGCGAAACTGCGGCTCACGCCCTTTCTTCAGCGCATAATTCTCCGTCCTCGCTTTCATCATCACTCCTCCGAGCCGCTGCCACTCGCCCGAGATGACTCATTCTCGCGCTGCAGATGGTTTGGAATGAGCGATTAACCAAATGGCTCGAGTGAAATCCTGCGAAGTAAAACTTGTACGAGGATCAATTAACAATGTTATTACATTCTATAAATTTAATGAAAAATGTTTCACTCGTGTCGTTACATTGAAAAAAATTCATACTGGAGTTTTCATAAAAAATTAGCCACATGGTTTCAATTAATAAAACTTTTGGGTTAACCCGTGTCTCGTGGCTTAAAAATCAGCCACTGCCGGGGACCTCTTCGGGACTATGGTCAAAAGTAATTGTAAGAGGTCCACGGCAGAAGGTAAGAAACGTTGACTTTTAAGCCACAAGACGCGGGTTATTCCAAAATATTTTTTTAATTGACAGCATATGGACCGCGAAGGTTTTATCAACTTTATCGTAGCCACACGATGTTGCTTATGCAATATTTGCAATTTTATCGACTATTTCTTCCGCACTATATGCTCACTTTCATTTTTTTTTTAATTTCGCAATCATGTTGTCATTTTCAGCATTTGTAAGGAGGAACGCGTCCGGATGCTAGCGCCCTCGTATATACTTCATCATTACCTTCTACTTCATTACCTTAAGGTCTTAGAGATGTTTTATCTTCATTTGTGAATTTCTCGCATTTTTCTTCCGATCCACCGTCATAAGTTTAGAGAAATTAAATAGGAACCTATAATGGAGATAAAGCATCGGAGTACAATCATTTTTGCCAGTGAATAGCCCTAAAAAAACTACATTTCTGGTTTTCTTCTTTCTTTGCCACTAGTACCTATGTACTCATCGGATCGTATTTTGGCGTGATATTAATAAGCTGAAAATAACTTTAAATGGGTAAAAATATTTCTGTATCGTGTCGATTTCATGTTAAACACAAACGTAAGCATGGACTACATAGACTAAGTGGCTTATGAAGAGCTGGTCTCCAAAGCCGGCTTCAAGCAATGACTTCTAAGGCAATGCAAATACGAAGTAGAAAACGCTTGGAATTGTCACACTCATCATTCTTCGCGATGCTTAAATATGTTCCGTAGGTAAGCACCCTTTATTTTCCGAAGCGAAAGACTTATTGCCGAGCGCACGGTAGGAATGGCCTTCCCAAAGGCGGAAAATCTCCAGTAAATGGTGAAAAAACGCACACGTTGACTTTGGCGCAGAAAATTTTAATTTGGAAGGGCAAGAAGGGAAGAGAAAGAAGCCCGTTTCCCCAAGCGCTGCTATTTTGTGATGTATTGCGCCTACAAAATTAATGCAAGGCGGAACGCCCCCGCCCGTTTCACAAAAATACAGTTTTGTCCCGAGATGTGAGGCCAAGAGGAGGAGGGTGAGGGGGCTGGAGACTGCAGAATACTTGGTGCCCTCCGTGCGGGCACTTCCCCATACAGTCTTAAGATGGGGAGGAAAATTTCGAGGAAAAACGTTCCCGGACGGAAAAAATATTAGGAAGGGTTGGCAAATTTACGAGGAAGCAAAATAGGATTTGCATAACTGAAACACAGGTAGGTAGGAGAGAGGACGCCCGAACCGGAACAAGGAAATATTAGGATTCAGCGAGGAACAGCAGCGAGGCTCAATGACACACGAATGCGTTATGATTTATAATAAGCCTTTCTTGAGCTGGAAAAGACCGTTTACGCTTCATGTGCGAGGAGAACTGAGGGCCCGGCGCTGTTGGAAGGGGGGAATAAGGCGGGAGTATGCTGGTTGGGGAACGGGTATGGGATTTAGTGCGTGGAGCACGTGGTGCAGGAGAAATTCTACCGGCCTGCGGGGATAGGGCTAATGTATGGGAAGAAATAAATGCATGGGAATGAGGTGGGAATACGAAAAGAGGATTGTGAGCGGGAGTGAAAGAGGAATCGAGGGAGTACTTCAGTTCTTACGGTGGCTCTGGTCAAGGCATGCAGTCCATTATGGCGTTGCTTGTAAGATGCATGCGTACACGGAGTTCTGAATGGGAATGGATTTTGGCTAACACCAGTTCACCCGTTTATAATTGAGATCGGTGGCTTAACTGTGTGGGGGATAAGGGGATAGTCCCCCACATTAAAGGATCAAAGAAATATAAAAGTTATTTAAAACTATTGTGTAGTTTTGAAATTGAATAACTGCATCTGCTCAAAGTTAAATTTGTGGTCTCAAAATGATGTAAAATGTATATCCAGGCATGTAATTTTCTAAAGACTTTCTCGGACCACTGTTGCCTGGGGAGGAGGGGTCGCCACCCCAGGCCACCCATTCCTCCCTAAAATATATTCCTAGTTACGCTTCTGATTGAGATAGTAGTTGTAGACCTTGGATTAGGCATTTTATTTGAATATACCCTTTGTACCTTTTCATGGCTCGAGAAAATTACAGCCTGTGTAGTATTCTCCTTACAAAGTATGAAGAATTTACATGAATTTCCATCTGTAATGATATACATTTCGATTGGAAACTCCTTGCCGTGAAGTGACAACAAATATTTGAGATGATGACTTGATTTGAGAGTATTCATATGTAAGAAATGGGTGTGGGTAAAAATTATATCACCCTTCAGGACTTGATATGCCTACTCAAAATACCTTATCTAATCGTTCCAAATTCAATATATGGACGAGCCCTGAACTGCAAACTTTATGGTAATTCAAGCTACGATTATGCCTGAAACTTAACCAGTGAAATTTGCCCGTTCCTCAGCATGTTTTCTTTTGGCAATTTTTTATGGATTGCATAGACATTAATGTGTGAGGTATGAAATTAGCGTATTTCATTTTTTCCTAAATGTACATATTTACATCCGATTAGAGCCCTTAAATTAGCTCCCATTATTCAGGTTTAAAAAACAACCTCTCCAAGTAGCTTGTGTATGTGAGTAGCCGTGTTGGCACGAAGAACTCATATATCGGACTGTATAGATATTCTAACGGCATACCGAGTGCTTTTGACCACCGTACTTCTATAGTTAGGTCTCCTCTATGGCCGTTTTTCATACTCCATGGAGAAATGGATGTATTACAGTAAGACCTGCCGTCTACATTGCTTTTGCGGCGGAAGTATTTTCCTAGCAGTCAGGAAGATTCATCAAATATTCGGATGCAGAACTGGATGGTTTGTAAAAGAGAGTAGGTAACATATTTTCCTGTTTATAAATATAATATAATTTGGTTCGTGCTTCAACCTTATCCTTACGAAAATAATTGTGGTAAATAAGATTTGCCTCTCCCCGATTAAGATTGTATTGACTGATATAAAGCCCGGAGGAATTATTTTTTATATTTAAGATAAAATTATTTTCAAATTGGCGTTTGTCTCAGAAAATCACATTGTTGATTATGCATTGAATATTATAATAATGTAAAAGATATGTTTATATTTATTTTAACAAAATAATTCTAATGAACTCTTAATGGATTTGAGTATTGCGTTTTTCCATAGAAAAATTATCTAATTTTTGCAATGATGATAGTTTTATTGCCTTTTAAAAGCAAGACCCAAAATGTTCTAACCGAATCGTCAAATTTAAATACATTATAAAATGAATCCATGGAAAATTACAAGCATATTCATGTGAATATGGTATTGATTACATATTTTACCGAATTTATATCCCCAAGCTATCCTCCAAGCTGTTAGTAAGGATATGGAAATGTTTCTCAGTGGTAACGCTTGGAGTTCATCTGAATATTCATCCGAGGGTGGGTATGTGGCGATATGGAGATTTCGTCGGGTAATAAGTCGATTAATATTGCTCAACATCATTCATATCTACATTTTTTGATGCATTATATTATTTTATTGAACTCCGTCGGCTGTAATTTCCCAAGTTCATTTATTACAGTTTACGGTATAATTATTTAAATTTAACATTTGTAACTGTGGTGAATCCTACCAGTTAATCCTATTAATATTTGTGCATCTAATACGATTCTCCCTACGTTAGCTTAAGTTGCTCCCCTACATCTGCGTTTGATGTGAGAATAAGTATTTGCTTTACCTTAATAAAACAGTAATACTATCGTTATATTTTATTTTGTCAAATAAATTACTTTAGGTTAAAGGTTTTTGTTGAATGCGGGAAATGGTTTTCGTTGCTTGATCTCAAACGCAGATGTCCTTTTAGCTCTAAATATTTGGTTCTAGTAAGATAGTTGCCAATGAAAATGGAAGCCATGGGAAAACTTTTGGTTTGCCATGTATGCTACATAACGTGATGGTACGCTTTTGGGAAATACGATTTATTCACTGTGAAGTGATTGAGTCCGGATATTGCTACCATAGCGAAAGGGAAACATTGTCCAGATTCAGGGGCTGTTGAAAACGAAACATAAAAATTCCGAGCATGGGACAGCTACTAAATAACTATTGATGGCGAAAGTTACAAGCATAGATTAATTTTTGGAACCCTACCAGATCCTTTAGATTTAATTTTTGCATTTTTAGTTGAATTCATTTTTGTAAGTATTTCATTTTCCAAAACTTTTTAAAGTTAATTGCTGTTATTCATTAGCATCATCAAAATTCCTGATAGGAATTGTACGTCTATAATCTCCCCGGAAAACGAATGTTCTTGAACGAGGGAGGCAATGGGAAAATTGAATCATTAGCTTGACGATAGTAGTCCTTTATGACAGTCAACAGGAGCATGGAAACGAGGACAGCAGCATATTCCGTTGACGGACGGGAAATTAAACGGCAGTTAATGAGAGGAGGGAATGAATTCATGGGCGCGCCGAAGAGACGAGGAAAGCTGTGAGAGCGTTTAAGGTCGTGCCCGGGTGGAATGGAGAAGCAATCCGGTGCGGCGGCGGAGGGGTCACCGAGTCACTCTCTTCCCCTCGAACCTTGCCCCCCCCCTTCCAAAACACCATCCAGACTCACGCCATCCCCTCCCCCTTCCTTGATGCTACCTGGCCCTCTCTATCCACCTTCTTGCGATCCCTTGATTCTCTTGTTAGGGGCTTTATCTCCTTAGCGGCCCGGGCGACGGCAATTACACGCATTTATGAAAGTTTAACGCGCGCGCGAGCGGGGGAGAAGGGGTGTGCGACCAAACCCAGGCCCGCCACTTGGCTGACCCCTTTCCCTTCCCGGTTCTTGTCGGCTTTCCTCTCCATGTTTTCTCTCCCTTTTCTCTCTCCCCCTCTTCCGTAACACACTTGCGCTATTTTCACCTTCCATGGAGATGGCTATTTTCAGTTCCCACCCTGTTTTTTCCCCACATTTCCCTCTTCCGTTTTTTTTTATCCTCTTCTCCCGTCTGGAAGGCCTGCCACCGTATCGCCTTCTCTTCTCTCTCTATTAGCCCAACTTGACCCTTGTCTCCCTCTCAAATCCCTCCTACCGTCTCTCCTTGTAGATCCTCCCGTTTCGAACCCTTTTTTTTTGTTCCCCTCAGGCCCTCAAGCTTTTCCCTTCAGAGAATTCTAAAGTTATGCTTCTCCATGAGCGCATCCATGCATTTGAAAACGGCTTAACTTAAGTTGATGCTGCTTGATAGGATAAATTGTTTCAGTCTCACATTCCCAGTTCAAATCAAGCAAGCATAAAATTTCGTTATTATATTATAGAGATTATTATTATTGACGTCTAATCACCGATTTATCTCGTTTCCTCATTCTATCCAAGATCTTTCTCATCTGTATGCGCAATCGTTTCACAAGCAAAATGTATGTGAATGAAGGGAAAGTCGTATTATACATTTTCAGTTTCTTGAGAATTTTTAGGTGATCAGGTTCCACGAATTTTTTTACTCTTATAAATATTGAAACAGCAAAAGTAATGTCAAAGCGCTAGTTACGAGTACAGGGTTAAAACCAATAACTCAATATGGTCGTTTTATCCTGAAGAAATGGGTGTAAAATTTTATTTTACCCCCTAAATATGTAGATCAGTGCTATTGTAATTTTTTATGTCTTATCCTATTAATCTTTCTTTTTATTCTATTTTAGCATTTTCATTTTAAAATAAGGTAGGTAGATGCTTTTCCTTTTCATGGTGCTAAAAATAATAACTCATTGTTTTATGAAAGGAAATGTGTAGAGAACTGAGGCATTGAGTATTCGAACTAATATCGATGATCAACTTTTTTTCTGTTTATAACTATGTATCGTAAACTTGCTACAAACTTGTTAATTACTGCTATAATACCTCTCTTTTTCCTTTTCGTGACTTTTTTTATCCCCTTGTGCCTTTCTCTGCCTTCCTTTTTTATTTCAAACTGTTACGCCCTTTTGAGAGTCCATTCTTGGGTTTGGCTCCCTACAAAGGCCTTATCCAAAATAGAGTAGTAGGAAATAGAAGAGAGTTCGGAGGAGATCCTTTTTGAAGCACGGGTCGCCGTAGGTG
This sequence comes from Ischnura elegans, assembly GCF_921293095.1. Lineage (NCBI taxonomy): Eukaryota > Metazoa > Arthropoda > Insecta > Odonata > Coenagrionidae > Ischnura > Ischnura elegans. The sequence goes on along the minus strand of NC_060250.1, from coordinate 31,106,933 downwards.
GGGAAACGGATAGCCGTTGGTCTCGGTGGTGGAGAAAGAGTGAGAGAGGCCAAGGAAAAGCGACAAAGGTGGGAAAACTTTCCCCTGGGCCGAGAGCGGGACTCAAAACGTCGCACCGTCCGCTTAAGGGGATACACTACCTAACCAGGAAAAGCGTCCCTGTACACCATCGTAATTTCCCTTTTCATGTTTTAGCGTTGGCCCAGGAAAACTTCTAACTTTCAGAATATTCTTTGGAAGAGAAAAGAGCTGTAAAGTCATTACGATTGCTGATTTTAAGGTTGGTGTTGAGGCTTCACACTGACATATTTTCATGTCTTAACAGGTTGTTATTTAGATTTTAATATAAAGAATAATGATATAATTTGCCTAATTTCGGTTTTTATTTTTATTTTATCCTCATATAGAAACAGTGATCATTGCTAAACATGTGGATATAGAGTTACAGTATGCAGCAAAAGATCGAATGTTTATTAAAATTTTCACCAACGTTCCCACGACGCAGTGAATGCTTCTATCGTATTGGGCGACATCGGGTGGAAAATTACATTTAGCAGTCAGTAAAAATGAACGTTTATGTATTTTTTTCAATTTAAACAACGAACTTTTTGTGTTTCAATTATATCATATCATCATGCGTGCGTTTTTAGGGGTGCGTCGACAGCAGGGTCATTTGCACTAATATCATCATCAGCTCTCTTTGAGATTCTAATAGTGTAAAATTCAAAGTTCTTGTTATATAGTTATAACTTGTAGCATGAGTCCAAGTGATCTATTATGTGATAGCCTTTTTTGAGTGATTTAAGAGGTGTTTCAGGTTAAGGTTGGGTTTATGTATTATTCACGCGATATCTTCTTGTTTCACCCAAACAAGGTCCTGCGCCTATACCATGTATTTATTGTTATAAAGGCAGAATGGTTATGTGTTTTCCTACAAAGATGGAAGACCAATTGCTGCTAATTCTTTCCGAGACTTAAGGCCCGTTTTTAGAAAATAATAGCAATAAATTTTCTAATCTGAGCTCTCAGTCTGAGATTCCGGTGCCCATACACAATGGCTGCATTAATTGAAAATAAATACTAGTGCCTGATATGGCGAAATCATCGCGAACATTAGCGTGGGGTTTGGTCAGTTTTGAATTGACAGGAAAATTAGCGTGAGGCTTTGAAACACGTGGTGTAGTATTCATTTTTTCAATGCGCTTAGCATCCGTGTTTTGTTTGTGCCAAGGGTACTGGATAGAGGAGGCCCAGTTCCATCTCATACAAGGCTGGTTTCTGTTGCCACTTCGGCCCCATTTAAATCGGTTTTCAAAAATGTCCGCGGCGCGATGAGTGCAATACGATCCACTTTTTCCAATATTTTGCGTTAAGATGTTTGTAATTGCGAGAAATAACATTTGAAAGTTATGAATTTCATGGATCACAAAATCATGAATATATGATTTCGGTAAACACCCCTATTTATACGTGATTTCGTCGAGAAACTCATTTTGTCCTTCAGTGATGCGAATGGCGGCTTTTGTAAACCCATTAAAATGCGCGTTAAGTGACAACACATTTATGGGTCGTTTAAAGGATCATCTTTTGTAATATTCGTGGTTTGTTGTAACCGTGAAACTTGGAAGAGGGCATCTTGGAATGAAAAATGACGTGGATATATAATATGGAATTGAGAAGTAAACTCCGGAAAAGGTTTCGAGGCAGAAAAACAAAAACTGAACTCAATATCCGTGTCCTGTGTGCACTAGTTTGTTGTTGTTGCTTTGCAGAAGAATTATATATCGATGGCTAAGTCCTAACAACAAGTATCTCGAAAATAGCAACTTTTCAGGAGAGCAAGAAAAACGATTATTTTTTTTACTTGTACTCAGAAATTATAAACCATAAGTTCATAAAACTGAAAAAGAAGCATTCATTTGCAAACAAAGAGTTTTTTTTTTGCTTGTATTTTATTTTTTCAAATGCTATTACACACTGTTTAAGATACCTGTCTCAAACCGGCCGAATTTGAGGTACGTGTTGCTAGAACTTAGGCATCGATGTGGTGTCCAATTTTTATAAAAGTGCGAAGGTAATGTTTTAGTTAAGTGCTAACTTATATAAATTGCTATTTTTTCCATAATTTAGTGTTTTAGCTTTCCGTCTTGGTAGCGTTCCCTCGCTTATAGTTTCCATGGGTCCGGTGTCGGTGGGGTAGTAAGGGGTTGCGATTTCGGAGTGTGTGTCGGAGGGTGAGGGAAAGGTTTTCGAGTCGGGGTCAAAGGGTTTGCACGGAAGAGAAAGTTAGGAAGGGAACGAAGCGAGGTGTGTGACGCTCGTCGCGTGAGAGAGAGAGAGAGAGAGTAAGAGAGATAGAGAGAGAGCCCTGTGGTTGGGCGGAGGGAAGGAAGCAGAATTCATGGGTCGGAGCGAGATGCATAGCCAAACGGACTTATCCGGCATTAAGTGAGATCATCGGCCACACCTTCCCTTCTCTAAACCTGTTGTCTTTCGATGCGGAGGAAGATTATCATGTGTTGATTCAATTTGCGATCAACACTCTATATTTTTTTAAGCATAAAATTGCATGCAGTCAGTAAAGTACAGAGTAGACCCTTGTTTCCCTATATTAATCCGATCCGGAGGACTACTTGTAAAGTATATGATCTTGTTTTTTCTCGGCGAATATTTCTTATAAATATTTCTCGGGTTTCTAGCCGAGTGTGAATTTTTTGGTCTAACGTTTCGACGGAACACTCTTCCATCGTCCTCAGAGAATTAATGTGCTGCAGGCCTGCCTTCATGCGATGGAAATTACTTGTAAAGTAATTTCCATCGCATGTTAAATCTACATTTCTTCCGGACGAGGAGTCAGTGCATATTAATGATTCTATGCTAAAAATATGTATATTTAATGAATGTATTTAAAAAATAAAGTAATTATGGCATTAATGCGAATGGAAAACAAAATTGGAAAAAAATTGGAATTTAAAAATTCGAGTATAAATCTGTTGAAATCATATTCCGAATCCATCTTAAAATGACTTTTAGGAAAACAGTGCCAGCTTTAATCTAATAACTTATATAATAGAACCAAATAAAAAATAGTATAATTTACATCATTTGGAAAAATTTAATTGATTTTAAAGTCAGGTAGGCATTATATGGGAAATGTTTCGTCGTTATTAATATTCCTCTCCGTTTTAATACGTCAAAAATATTTCTCTAGAGTTTTAAAATGTTCGCTAGGCCGAACAAGCATTCTCGTTTTCTTGAAATAATGGGGAAAAGAACGCTATATCATTAATGATATCTGAGTTATAGAAAATAAAAATACCTGTTCATCCCCCCAAAGAGTCGGTATTGATATCACAGTCGAGTTTCTTGATACTCATTTTTCCTTTATTACCAAAAATCAGAATCTGTTCGTCAAATGCGAAGTTTTGGACGGTGACTCGGCTCACGGCTTATGATTCGATTCCTCGGGTTAAACCGTGTCCAGTTTTGTCGTTGACAGCAGTTTTGCTATTGGTCCTCTTGTCAACGATATAACTGGGTGCAGTGTAATCTTAGAAATAGAAAACAAGCATACACCTTTATTCCAGTATTTAAGTATTAAATTTTCACGCAAAAAATTAATTCTGCTTTTCTTATTAGTCTTACTTCACCGCTTTCCACAATTGCACATATACACCACCAGTCAAACTCTGTGTACTGTTTGGCAAATACTTCCATTTCGTTATCCAATGAATATTTATTCCTATAGTGTTTGCTCAGTAACTATTTGTGTGCAATTTTACAAACATATTTATCAAATATTTCTCTTTTTTATCATATAGAAGTATATTCTTGACAAGCCAATTTTTTCCCTTTGACTGTCATTTGCAGATGCTCATTTCTTGTCGTCATTACTTCTATTACCTCACTGTTGAGTATACCTCACAATTCAGTGGTGTATGTCGTCGTGATAAAATAATCAGGATCGTTTTGAAAAATCTAGATGCTAAAATAATTTATTTATGCACTAATAGTTATTTATACACTTGCACAATTTTACAGTGCCTGCCAATTTCTGAGCGATGAGACTATCTCCAGCATTGTAAAGTTTTAGTTGCTAAAATAGAATTGTTTACAGTCCATTATTGTATTTTTCCTTGTTCATCTCTCTTCAAAGCATCATCAGATTTTCTTTGCATTTCACTCTGTTTCCATCACAGCCTTTTGAGTGCTCACATCTTTTTTCCTCGATAGGTTCTTTGTTCCTCTTCATTTTTTTGGTTCATCGATTCAAACAAAGCCAGCCACGACATTTGAAAAACATGGGTATTTTCACGCGTCTCCATTCCATATTTATCCTTTTGATCGTGTGAAAATACGTCTCCAGCCTTAGTTTCTACTCCCCTCTATCCAGGGGCCGTATTCTGTATTTCGTCGGTACCGCACCGGTCGGTTTCCCTTCCCAGCCCACCGACAGCACATCATTCCGTACCGACGACGGTTTCCATACCGACGACGGCAAATTCAGCGATTCAGTATGGTCGTCGGTATCAAACCAGTCGGTACGGTTCCCCCTCCTTCTCATACAGGGAAAATCCGAATATATCCGAAGTTAGAAGTCATCTAACGTGTCTCCACCAATGAAAGAAGGGTAAAAACAAGTGAAGACTCATTGGCACAGTTTGTTGTCGTCATTCTCAATCTTTTTATTTGCGGAAATTACGACTTATTGCTAGATTAAGATAATCGATATTGGATAAGTTGTTAACAATGCTTATATAATGTGTGGTAGTAATGCTGTACCCACAGAATCGAAGGAAACAATATTACAACATCACAATATAGTTTGTATGTGATGGAAATTGTTGTTGCTGGAATGAATTATTGAAACTATCCTTGAGATCGTAGTTTCTTTTAAATATTGGTTCCGTATATTGCTATTTATTCATGATTTGCTAATATAGTTGTCATTAAGTAAGTTCCGTCTAAATATTATCAACGGAAGGTTATGCCATTGGCACCGTAGCAGACGAAAATAACATACCATGGAACGTGAACGTAGGATTCAAAAGCAAATGTAAATGTCATATTAGAGGAACAAGTTAGGAAATTGTTATAAAAATATGGAGCTGGGTGTAATTAAAAGAAGTGTAATGACGAGGAAGTAAAGAAATTGTGATTGGGTGAAATACATATGTTTAAGTTGCGCATTCCAAGTGAGAGGAAATGATAATATTGCGGCAAACCTCATACTTATTAACAAATATCTTCATTATCGTCAAGGGAATCAATGGCTGACGATAAAATGAAATATAGGTGCCTGTTACAAATGAAAGAAACTGATACCGTTGTGGCAAACTTCATACTTAAATAAAAAGATCTTATTTTTATGCCGAGAGAAACGCCAAATGATGATTGAGTGAAATAATAGTTGCCTATTCAGAGTGAGATAAAGTGATAACATTGCGGCAAAACTCATATTTGATCAAAAATATTTTTTTATGTCAAAGGAGCAAATAAATGATGATAGAGAGAAATAAAGCCTATTACAAGCGAGTGAAAGTGGTAACATAAATGAGAGAAAGTCATTATATGTTAGCAAACCTCATGTTTATTAACCAATATCTTATATTTCTGTCAAGGTAATCAATATAGATCATGACACAGTGAATTATAGAGGCGTATTCGAAGGGGCAGAAAAAGATAACATTGCAGCAAACCTCATTATTTACTCGGTGATGAGGTAAAAACAAAATAAAACGTACAATGCGCACCGGGGAGTTCATGAAACCCACTAGTCGGTGGCCGTATCGACACCTTTTTGCTGTCGGTACGGCTACCGACGATCTCCCGTCCTCACGTCGGTGCCGCACCGATCGGGTTCGTACAGAATCGCACCACTTCTTGCCGGGAGTCGGTGTGACGTCGCACCCGACGAATCGGTGCCGCACCGATCGGATTGGAGTTACAGAATACGGCCCCAGAGCTCTTCGCAAACGTAGCTGTTTCATTACATAGTCGACTAATCTTTGGAGTTCATCCTGAATTATACGTTCGTTTTCGTTTCTATTATTTTCATTTCCAGGTTAATTTGTGACTTAAAATGAGTGTAGAAATTCTTCCAGCACTTTCTTCAATATTATTATGATGGAATAACTTGTTTTCACCGGTAACTGCTGAATAAATTTCATTTATTTGCGCGAGTATATGATATTGGCTATTACTCATGAAACAGGTGAATCCTTGATTTTTAACTCTGCTATTGGATCAAAACTATCGCAGTGGCATAGCAAATATAATCGTTTTGGCTTGCTTAAGTAATTACAAATATGCTTTTGCTGATGTATCTATATTTTAGTTCTGTCATGCGTCTCATTGAATGTTCTCGTACCCAGTATATATCTTAGAAGAGTATTCTTTTCACTTTAGTTGCTTGAGTGAACTCTGCGAAAAGATATTTTTTGAAAGTATTATAACATCAGAAGTTGAGAATATGTTTCTGAGTGCGGCAAATTGTGTTCCTTATGTTTGAAAATACCGTTCGCTGTAATTTTTGCGGGTTAAGGTTATGCTTCCATCAGATTTATTAAATTACAAACAGCTATTTCTGTGATGTAAGCATGAGGAGTGCGATTATTTTCCCGTCTTCAAATTCACCGTCGTTGTAATGAGATGAAATATAGTCGAAAATAAATATAAGAAACCAATTTCACAATGAACTTAATATGATCTTATTAATGACGTTATTTTGTTACGTACATACACTGGAATGAAAAATATTACTCAAATGAAAGATATTATGCTTCGAGGGAAAAAAGATTTTTTCCCTCGAAGAAACGAAAAAGTCTTTTTTCAAGAAATCGGCCCCCCGCTTCATGGTATTAGTCTTTCTTAGCATTGTAAGCTGCGTTTTTTATTTCAGTTTTTGCTGCGAAGCCTTCAGTATTTTAGTTCATAACTTCTGATTGCCATGAATAAATGAATACTTAAAATTTTCCTTTTGTGCCCTTGAACGCCTCCGTATCGTTACTTATTGAAAGGAGATCAGGTTGAAAATAATAATAAAATTTCATGCTCATTTTGATACACCTAGTTTAACCTGCTTGTAACTACATATTTATATAAATCCGTTCTGAATTTGCGAAGAAAAAACATGAAGGTGCATTGTAAATTCTCTCGTTGAGTAATTTAGACGAATTACTCCGGAGAGTCTTTTGAAAAAAGTGAAATTACATATTTTATCGGTACAATTCTAAAGTGTAAGAGTTTATTGTTTTGGGACAACTTTTTCTACTGTGTTCCCCGTGGTTCAAAGTTATATTTTTTTCTTCCAAGACATCTGTGCGAGACAATTCTAACTTAAGTCTCCATCTTATTCTTTCTCGGGTTCTTTTTTCAGCGTAATATTCTTGCAACCTCGAACTATACCGTCGACTCCAACATGATTCGTACTCTCAAATTCGTGCTTCTTCCTCCCCTCCTTCAAAAGAGGGGCAGAAAATGCCTTCACGGCGGACCGTGAGACGCAAAACGAAGAATTTCCTCTCCTGCTCCACGCTTTTAGCGCATCGCTACGCTTAATACAATCGCGGAGCTATTTTCCAGTCCGGAGGGTTCCATACATAGGTGCAGGCTGTGGCAGCACAATGGAGTATTTTAAGAGCGGGAGTCGGGAGACAGTCCACGAAGTAGAAGTACGGTGCGGCGCGGTATGGGTGCCTAGGGTTCGGAGGAAGAACTGCGAGGTTTCTCTCGGAGTTGCGGTGCGTCATTGAGGGGAGAGAAAAGGCACTCCAGGTGAAAAATGATTAAGCATTTTTAGTGCCACCAATCTTATCCGAAAAAAGGATAGGTTCAAGAGTTCATGCGTTTGATGAGTATACTGGTATTCTGGCCTAGTGTGGAAGATTGAAGAATCCCATTAGAAAATGGAGGTATTTCGGAGTAAAATGAATTAATGGCCAAGATTCTTAGGAAAGTCGTAAAGGAAGGTTAATTAAAACTTTAAGATGGAGCTCGACGTTTTATTCGTTCAGAAATGTTAGCTTAGATTATTAGCGGAGGCCTCAGGGTCTGAGTGTGATGAAAGCACTTGTGTGGTGAGGGCAAGGATAGAAACTAAAAGTATAAGATTAGTGAATGAAGAGGCACAGTTTAGAAAAAGGGAAGGCAGTTAAGGCATAGTAAAGACAGGAGAGCTGAATATACGGTTCATTGCGAATCAGTGCATGTTACAAACTGTCTCAAAAGAAAAGTGCTGCGAACAAAAATATACAATTGACCGTTAAAGGTTTTTGTTTATCAGAAAGCGTAATAAAATAAATTGATTATAGCATGGGGTATGCCATCTGATCAAAGGTACTTTGTAATCTAATTTGTTGACGATTTTTTATTCGGAAGGATGGAACGGTTTAACTTAGATGGAAATCCATGATTTATTTAATGAGGTTATTTGCTCTTAGATGTGGAATAATAATGAAAAATTTTCTTTCCCACATTCTTGAAGTATAGTTCTATAATTATCATGTTGTTACCTCTACAAATTAAGTTATCTTAGACATCCTCGAGTTTTCATGAAAACTTGGAATCATTCACATGGCGCTGATATAGCTATTTTTATATATGAATTTTAAACTGTAAAGGGTTCACTTAGAGTCACTTGGAGTGTTAACTTTTAAGTTCTTTCCTAATATACCAATTGTAACGTTAGCAACATTGACAGCTCTTTTAGCGTTAAAAACATTCACTGGTAACATGCTACCTTATCCTCAAGGTATTCCATTCCCTCCATTATTTTGGGCTAATTTATTTTTTAACCATAATGCCAAACTTGCATTATGTTCGGGAATTTTAATATTCAAACTGTGCAGAAAAATTATGTAATGATTCAGCAGAATATGAAGCAAAGTACCTACTTTTAACTGTGGCAATGTGCTGCATCACTATTCATAAGCGATTACTGAAATACGCTGAGCTAATCGTAAGCTCGCTTGAGGATCTATTATTGCAAATTTCTGGCAAGAAAGTGATGTTGGGAAAGAGTTTTCTTTTTTTTTTCAATAATTCCGGTGATTTTTCTCAATTTTTTCCACGAAATTTTACCAATTCCGTGGCATGATGACGACAAAGACGGTAACCTTGATGATGAAGTAGATATCTAATTCGCCTTGTTTGGTTTTTAAATGAGAAACGTCAATTCTATTTTGGGAACCCAATTAGTGGAATTAATATATATTCTTTCTCTTCAGAGGAATTTTCAAAAGAGAAGCCTAAATTATTAGTTTTCTTGGAAGTGGAATACCCCCAGGAAACGACGGGGCAATATAATTTACAAACATTCTTCCCAGTGCTATAATAATTTAACATATTATTTGCTAGATAATAAGGTGAACAGGTGCTAAATATTTAAATGGGAACGCTGTTTTCCATGGTGCTTTATTCTCTCCCTTGGCGAAAAAATTAATTTGAAGTCAAAATAATATAAGGTTCTTTAATCTTCCATTTTATGAATTATATATTGTATGTTATCATAGTGTTCAATTTTAAATAAAATTATCATTGTGCTCGACTTTCCGCATAAAATGACTTCTATGAGGGCCGTTGAAAGTGCATTTTGACTTGCTGTGGAGCCAGAGAGGCGTCCTCCGTGCGAGATCTGTTTTAAAAAGGCCACTTTAAAACAAGGCGAGGGTCACAAAGAAAAAATCCATGGAGAACTCTCTCCATTGCAATACGTCCCACTTTCACGGCGAACCTCATTTCCGTCCAGTGAGAGAGGGCAAAATTGTTCATCATTTTTCGAACGTTTCTGGGAGCCAATTCGCCAAGTGGTCCCGTCACTGCGGTCAAAAAGAGAGTAAGAGAGAGAGGGACAGACAGGCGGAGCGGGGAAGAGAATTCGGGGAATAGGTTGCCCGGCTACCGTGTTGAAGTATGACAAAAATGCGAAATGTTGGTGGGAGGAGGGCGAAAAAGAAGAAGACGAAGAAGAAGAGGATTTGAAGAGGAAAGGGAATACATATTTTTTCTCTCGAACAAGGATCAAGAGAGAGAGAGAGGCAAGGATGCGTGGTGGGCACAGGGAAGATGAATAAAGCTCTCTGGTGACAGGAATCAAAACAACAGGACGGGGAGTGGTAAAGTACATGAGGATGAGGGTGTTGGGAACCAGAAGGCGTGGAATGGTATGAGGAGGAGTGGTAGGTGCGGACGTAACAGGCCGCTGACGGGGAAGAGAGTGGGTGAAAAATAAAATAATGGAAAAAAGACTTGGAAAAATTGGCTCCAGGAAGTGCGGAGAGACAGCGCGCGCTCTGGCGGAAAAAAGGAAGAGTGAAGGTGTGGAGTCAGATATATATATATATAAATTCCCTGCTGCGGCGGCTTGTCCCTATGTCCACTTCCTCCATATCCTCTTTGACGGCTCATTTCGCCCGCCATGGAAGTGTCACAGCCGGAATTTTGAGAAAGAACCCAGAAGAAAATAAAGAATAAATATTATGGTAGCTCAGGAAAATGCCTGGGTCAAATCAGCACGCGAAATTGAATTTATATTTTTCACGTATTGTATGTATTCCGTAGTGAACACAGATCCTGACGATTGGCATACTTAATGGCTCGGTGTATTTCATTTAAGGTAGTGAGCAAGCCCCTAAGGGCTTTTATTTTATGATCCATTTCATTGACACATATCATATGAGAAGGCATAGCACAGGGACCTTAGTCTACTTCATCAAAGATTTCATAGAGCGCAAAAATTATTCCCCAAGTTTTATCACATTAATTGCATATAATAAATGTGTGTAAAATTAAACAAACCCAGCTGACACCCTAAGCCGTCATTCGTTTTCATGATAGCTTCGATAAATCGTTTTAAAATAAATTAACGATGATTCACATGAAAATCAAAGGTAATGTAAGTCTCAAATCTTCTTTTTACCGCTATTCTGGTTTATTTCAGTTCGTGTTCATGTAAATATTTTAATAATGACCTGCTACATAGCTAATTAATAGTTATGGAACTCATTTATCTAAGTCGGAGAATCTTAGTTTTGTGCCTGATTGTTCTACAAATTCGAACCTTGCTTTTCGATGGCATTAACCTTTTGCTTTATTTTACACACATCTATTATATGCAACTAATGTAATAAAACTAGGGGAATAATTTTTGCGCTCTATGAAATCTTTGATGAATTAGACTAAGGTCCCTGTGCTATGCCTTCTCATATCCGCCAATTTTAAGCTCGAGTAATTGGGTTTTGATATTTTAATTCAGTTATAATTTTGACTGAAGCTCCTCGCACAAGCGCAAGCTCACTCACATCAGTCTTCCCGGGATTTCATTAAAAGTGGATTTGATGGCGGGCCTTCTTCATTTGTAACGTGTTTTGTAGTATCTTGAATTTGACTGCCGCTCCTTGAACATGTGAAAATTGTTTGCATGCGTTGATTAAATGTGGTGGCGGGTGTGTGGATCAGGTCTGTTTATCTCCACATGAAATTAATTTGCAATGACTTTCTGAGACACCTGAGAGCTGTTCATTTTGACCGGTCAAAGGCGAATCTGGAGTCAAAAAACCGTTGGCAGAGAACGGAGGATTCCTTATCATTAAATTCGTTCCATCAATCTGAAAAAAACGGAGACGAAATCATTGACAAAATAATGAAGGAGAAACTCGGGGGAAAAATAAATGCTCCGTTAACGACTTTCAAAGGTGTCGCAAATAAACTTTCGGCGAAGTTTTCTCAGAGATGTAGTTTCGATCTTAAGCCATGCAAGAAGAAGAGGGGTGGCCGTGCGTGGTTGCCGGCTGGTCCTTCTTGGCCGGATGGAAAGGAGAGCGAGAGAAGGAGCGGTGAATCTCAGGAGGAGTTGGGGAGGAGAATAAGAGAATGTAAATAGACGCTGAGAAAGGAGAGCCTTAGTGGTGGTGGTTTCCTTTTTTTTTGCGAGGAGGAAATGAGGAGGGTTGTGTATGTTTCGTGAGCCGGCACTTGGCATTTTGCACTGAGGGGGCGTGAGGAGAGAGAGAGAGAAAGGGGATGAACGGAGGGTGTGTGTGAAAGAAGTTTCCGAGATAAAGGGTTGAGCAGGGAGAGGTGAAGGAGAAAGAGAGAGGCAGAGGGTGTGAAGGTGGGAGTGAAAAAAAGGGGGTGGTTGCAGGTGGGGAGGCGTGAAATTAGTCCAAGAGAAAGATGGAGGTGGATCTGGCCGTAGAGAGTAGGTGCGAGAGGCGCAGGAATAAAGGAATTATGCCCCGGATGGAAGGGGTGCGAGGAGCGGAGGCTCACGAGGTTAGCGGCGATAAAGGGGGCAATTTACAAAGTGATGAATGGGACGAGTGCGGAGGTCTCCGTTGGGGGAGGCGGGACGGAGTAAAATAAAAAAAAAAGAAGTCCGAAACGAAAGAGGCTGTGGAACTACGCAAGGAGGCAGTAGCGCAACAAGCGCACAGGGGAATCAGAATGGCCAAAATGCTTGCTTCTTCGCCGTAAATGTGAATCGTTGTCGAGGTTGCCTACTTGCTGGCATGCCCCTAGGCGGTGCTTTTCAAGCGTGTGTGTCCGACTTCTCTAGGTAGGTAGAGTTTTAGTCCTGTGTTCGTCTGCCCCTTTCAACGCTTGGCATTAATTTTGCTTTGAGTTAGCTCTAGAGTTTGGCTCTTCTTTTTCCATTCAGTCAGCCGCGAGTGATCTTAGATTACGCCCAATTACTACTATAGCCACCAGACGTTAGTAGCTTTATATTGCGAATCTCATTAGCTCATTACGCACCAATTATTTTTTTGTAAAATTGAGAAGTTATGATTGATACCCTTTGCCGGTATCGTACGTGATACTTTGTGCCAGTCTAAAGTTTAATTGCGAGTGATCTTGCTTCTCGACGCACCCAGAAAGCTATTCATAGACAGAAGATTTTAATTTGAATTTTTATCGTCACGATGTACAATTATGAGGATTTCTGCAGCAGTAATGGTGTTACATAACGATGTTTATGAGTAGTTCATGAATTGTGCGAAAAATCCTCAGAGAAAAAAATCGTTCGCCTTGACCAGGATTCGAACCCGGATATTCCGCTCGTGTGGTTTAGCCAGTTGGACGAGGCGTCGTTTTTCCCAGTAGAAATTTGAGGGCTATACCGGAAAAGGTTGTAGCATAACGAACGTTTTCCCCTTACAATTTTTTCAGTATGTAAATGAATGTCTATGAATAGATACTGTTGTCTAGAAACAAGCTGACGCGGAAGAGTACCCTGAAGAAATGCAGAGATCGTTTTTTGCAAACGTTTTGCAGGAAATGTTGCTGAACTATCTCCTTTTACATTTTCTTAATAAGTTGTCTAATACCTAATGATTTTCCGGGGGACTTCGCGTATGAAGATCTCCTGGGTTGAATTCCGGAACATGAAAAGTCTAACCCGGCGTGAAATATCATCACCCATTTTCGTCGATGGTTTATTCAAAATCCTCACTCACGTCCGCATCTCTTTTCTCAAGTCTTTCATGCTTCATCTCAGCGTGCATACACTTTAGCCCCTGCTCTCCATTAACACCTAAAAGCTTCCTCCACTTCATCTTTCTGGTCCTCTTAGTGCCACCTTCTTGGAGTGGCACCAGCGAGAATTGCCAAAGGTATTTGAACGTAATGTAAAATCTTCAAGCGAAAATTCCTGTAACGCCATTTTTAGATATATCTTTTAATTTTATTCGTTCTATATTAATGTATCACCATAATTATATTTAATTTTTTATTCAAGAGTTTAGTTGCAGCTTAATTATTAATTTGAGCAATTACTTAAAAACTACCTCGAAGCCGATATTTCGGCTCATGGAACCTTGCAGCTGAGAAACAAAAGACGATATATACGCCTACGGCACTACGAGTGTTAAATTTCCTCCTCGTAATGCACTCGCTTTTGAGTTTTCGCCCCGCGGTGAAAAGGCCTTCCGTCTTTGAAAACCTCGTGGAAATGGTGGTGGGAGTTATTCGTAAATTCCGAACAACTGCACAACCCCGTCGCGCAAACACCCATCGGATGTTGACACTCCCAACTTGTGCGCTGCCCCTCCAACGCTTTCGCAATTTTCACTCGCCCACGCCCCCATCGGCTCGCCCGCCGTGCTGCGTCGTGGGGGGGACAACGCTCAACCGAGCAAGGAGACCCCCACGACGACGGCGAGAGAGGGGTTTTTGGCGCTCAAGGCCTTAGACCGCATAGGCCTTAATGTTACGGTGCGTCACACTCGGAACTTAAATGCGGGGCCATGAGGGAGGAGGACAAGGCGTCGTGCTTTTTGTTCTCTGATGCTCTCACCCTGCAGGGGAAGCCGCCCACCTTGTACGCCACAATTTTAGCCTGTATCCTTGATCTTCTCCTCAAACCAAAGCGTTATGTGTAAAATATAAATTATATGCAATACAAGCTTCCATATAAAATTCTATTTTATTAGTAAATCAATGATAATAATAGACTAAACTTAATTATTGTAATTATTAGATTTAGAATAAGAGGCTTAAGGTAATTCATATTTCCAAATTTTCCCAGTATTTCTAACCGCGCGTTTTTCATTTCCTAGCTTCACAGGCAGATGCCTTCATGAATAGTTGGCAGGTTTTGCCTTTGCATGAATGTGGAAGTACATTTTGCTAGTACATGTAAATTTTTACCACCGGTGTGCGTGGCAATCCACTTGCACGTTTCATGCTCTTGATTGATCATCATCTGCCAAACACCCTATAGGTGCCTCGCAGGGTATCATATAGATGTAATTATTAGGCTAATTTTTGGAACATTAACCATAAATTAATAGTAGGCATGATTGTTACTTTCAAGCTCTTTAAACCTCCACAACCATTCTTCGTTAAAACTTTCGCGGGTGCTCGTCATGTTGAATTAAAACTTTTGGGCTATGTCGCCGCGTCAGATTTTGGGTGGCCCCAACGTTTCCCGACCGATGCTGGTCGCTTTCTCAAGGGAATCTGAGCAGATTCCCTTGAGAAAGCGACCAGCATCGGTCGGGAAACGTTGGGGCCACCCAAAATCTGACGCGGCGACATAGCCCAAAAGTTTTAATTCTCCACAACCATGTTAACTACGCGGTGCTGAGAACTGACAGTTGGCAAAGTAACCTAAGCTTCATAAAAGATGGAGATTCTAATGTATATATTGTAAATGTATTATTTTCTCGCGAATATAACATGGTGAAAGTAATTTGAAACAATAAATAAGGCGAAAATATAAGTTAAAATCCCCAGGCGTGATATTCTTTGTTATTGCTCTCGCATTATCACGTGAAAAGCTATTGTAAAGAGGCAAGCAATAATGGTGAGCGTGGTTTCAATATCCTTCGCTTCGTGATAGCGGTACCAAACCTTTTATGTCCCCAACACGAGAGCATACCCGGCGTTGTTTTGTCATCCGTATTCTCTCTCTCTCTCGTCCTATCCTATTCTCTTATATTTGGCCAGAGATTCCTTTCCTCTCGTGCGTAATTTTGTGACTCAAAGATCGGACACAAAGAGAGTCGAGAATACAAATGATTTATTCGTCGGAACCGAATCGGATGATCGTTGGCGGAGAACTAATGAGCGGGTGGAGGTGAGAATTCTTTTTGGCTCTCGCGTCGCGCTGCTCTCTGCCGCTCTTCCTAAGTTACGACGGAGCCACATCGCGTAGTATGGGGAACTCTCCTATTTATTGGCTCGCCGATTGGGGGGCGTAGGATTCTCTGCCCACCGAGTTCCGTTTGAGATATCCCTCCGGCTATATCCCCTTTAAGCTTAAGTTATTTTTGTAGCCACTTGTATGTAATCGGCCTTTTCATCCAAACGATCCAAGAAGGAGGGTCATCTGTTATGCTCCACGTGACTAAAGCTTCTGCTTCCAGCGTGCTATTCCACACAGTTTTGAGGGGGAGCATTAAAACATGTTTTTTCACCTTTTACAATCCAATCTTCTTAATAGAGTCCAGATTGTTCCAAGAGCTGCTCGTTCCCGAGAGACCCTCAAAATACGCATTTCAAACTCATTACATTCCCTATATTCTCATCTATGCGTACGCTAGTTTTCGAAAGGCTATGACTGCAAAATTGATGTTGGTATTGATCGTTGTAAAAATTCCCTTCCATATGCTTTTGGGATCTACCCAAGTGTCTTTCTTACGTACATGGCTTTACGCTTCACAGTCACTGCACTAAAAATCGAGGTCACTATGTCGCCTGGATTAGGTGATATTATCGTTTTTATCACTAAATCACGCGTATCATTGAAAATCATTCTACTTTGTAAAATATCCCATTCCTGTTCCCATTAATAAATAAATAGCTCAATTTTTGCCAATATCAAATAACTTTTTCATCTTTCAATCGTAATAATTTTATGTACCATCGCGTTTATTATTCCATTATCCATTTATTCGCTATAGAGTATATACGCAATATCCATCGCGTTTTTACTCAGCCGCGAATTGCACCTATGTAATTGCTCTTTATATGACCTGATCCAAAAGCTCTTCTCTATTTGTATGTAATTCCATTTTATTTTAAAACTACTGAATGATACATTATACGTATATTTCTGCAACCCTAAAAATGTTTCAATTAATAGGAAGCGTTTGATTGTGGCTCTCTATATATCTACTACTTTATCTTCTTGAGATGAATAAATATTCTGCTATGTGATGGGGGAATGGACGTTTAAAATTCTTTCAAAAGCTTTACCAGTGAGTTGATATCTTAGAAATAGCGATGACGCAGCTTTATCCGAATATAGCGTTGGCGAGTTGAGAGTGTGTAGTTACAAAGCAGCAAGAGCCTTTTCGTGAGGATCATGGGCCCGCAAAATTAATTATCGGTATCATTTAAGATTCAAGGATCAGGAAAATGTAGGTAGTATGATCTAATTTAAATTTAATTTTTATACATCCATTATGGAAGAGCTTGATGATGCGTGGTATCAATTAGGAACATCATTCATGGTTTTGCCGAGCCAATTACCGAAGTGATGAATGAATAGAATGGGAAGCTTCAGATAATAATGAATGGATCTTTGAAGAACACAAACAAACGTGGTCCACCAACGTTAGCTCTGAGGTGAGTTTAAACGAAAACATTTTGGCTGAATCAATAAATAAATGTCACTTTCTCTTTCATGGATTAGCATTCTCGGATTATAAATCAACAGTCACTTTTAAATGGATTGTATTTGAAGAAGTCAAATCCTTTTGTAAAAAATGTCCACGGTGTGTGGATAGCGGTCAACAGATAATAAATTAGAGTACCTGCGTATACTAGGAAGTCCTAGGAAGGAAGATTACCGCAGTGTACGAGAGGACTTGCTATGGAAAATAGTGGAAAATAATTCAAGCATTAAGATTTGTCGGCAAAGTTTCTCATGCATGGAGATCAAATGAAGTTTTAAAGGTTCTTTTCGGGAAATACTATTGCACACATTCATGAAATTTTCGAATCATTATGCATGGTTTATTTAAAAATAAAAATTTGTATCCAATGAGAGTGGTAGTTGTACCCTGACTGTGACAATGGGAAGTGTCGATGACTTATTATTTGTGTGAGCCAAGAAAATTATGGGATATTTGAAATCAGCATCGCAAACTTTAATGCGACAATCTAATTATCCATCGCGGATAATTATATTATCGGATTAATCACGCGCGAGAGGTAAATAGGCAGTGGATAGCATGGAAATACTCATGGCTGATTAACAGGAACCAACGGAATCGGATTTTCACTTTTTCTGTAGCTTACATTACTTTGCAGATTTCAGTTATATTACGGGATTAAGCCGATTTTTATTTTCACTTTGAATTATTTTGGTTAAATACCAATAATGTGTGACAATGGTTGGGTATTAAAACATTATGAGTCGAGGATATTTAATCAACATCTTTCAGTTGTGCAGGGTGTCGTTGCAATGTCATGTGGTAGGTACAGCCTCTATGAGCGTAACACGAGAATTGGATTATCATAATTTATTCTTCTGTCGCTTACGTTCCTTTGTAGATTCCAGTTAGATTACGGAATCTTTATTTTCCCCTCGAAACATTTTGGCTGTCTATCAGTAATGTGTCACACTGATTGGGTCTTTCAAAATTTATCACTCGGAGATATCATCTACATGTTTCAGCTGTGTACTTTGTACATGCCATTACAATGTCTTATGGTTGGTACCTCAATAAACGTTGCATGAGAAACAATTTCGTGAAAAATTCATGTTGAAAGGCGTGTCCTTATGCTGATCACTTACGCAAAGAAGCCATGCGCCCTTTATCATCTCTGCATCCTTTCCATTCACGCTCACGCACGTCATCACGATGGAGTGCCATCCAGCGGGAACTAATGGGGAATCGTAGATCAAAGAACAAGAAGGAATCGGGATCATAAGTGTTAAATTTGATGAAATATTGAGTGCGGCCGACGAAAAGAGCTCCGGAGTGGTGGACTGGCTGGCAGAAGACGGCACTTTTTAATTTATTCCGACGAAATTGGGGCCGCCACGCTGAGACCAGGCGGAGAAGTGTGGGAGGCTGTGGCGGAGAGTTTTAATAGGCAGCATCAAAAAATAGCTTCGAATTAAGAAGGGAGGAGGTCAGGGGGAAGAGAAGTGGTGGGGTTAGGATGAAGGGATGCTTGAGTAACGAGGCGAAGCCTTTGGAGATGAAAGTGGAAAGCTGACTCTGAATGTTGGTGCGGTAGGTAGTAGGGAATACGAAGGAAAGAAACACGACGGCCGTGCGTGTGGTTCTTCCCGTCTGGTCTTTCGGATGCGTAGCAATTGGAAGAGACGAGGAGACATGGTGGCGAAAACATTAAGGTGGGACAAAATAAAAATGAAGTTGTGTATTGAAACGCCTGAGGTGATGGGGAAACATGCGTGTAGGTACGTGGGAGTTAAAAGACGGAGAACGCAAATATGGTGGTTTGGGATGGTGTGGTAGCTAGTGCATTGGTATTCCATTCAAGCAGGAATCGGGCGGCCTCTGAAAATTCTCTGCCACCGCCGGGATTTGAACCCGAGCCCAGAACTCTAGCCACCACACTAACCGGATACCCGATACACTGTCACCTTATTTCAACCGTTACACTCCGTCCGTCGGATGGGACGTTAAGCCGTGGTCCCTTTTGCGTATTTCGTTAAGAGCAGGCTAATGCTGACACCGGCTGTCTCTCCACCCTTCCTTCCATACCAAAAATCATGACGTAAATAACCTCCGCTGTTGGTCACCTCTTCCAAACGCGATACCATACGTTGGTGTTTTATCCTATGTGACCGGGTTGATATCCCGGCGGTGGCGAAGATATTACAGAGAGCAGCCGATCCATGCGTGGGTGCTCTGTGGGAGGCACTTAATATGCAGCGCACCGTCCGTCGGATGGTACGTTAAGTCCTGGTCCTATCGATAAGAGCAGGCTAATACAGACGCCGGATTTTATTTTTTCTAATTATCTTCAACGCCCAGAAAACAGAGCATTTAAGACCTTCACAGCGGGGGAATCAATAAAGCAGCAGCGTTCATTCAATTCATTTGAATACCTCTCGTCGTATTCGAAACTAGCAGACGTCGGTGCGTGATGGTATAATTTTACCATATTATCATCAAAAATATTTTTCAGCAACCTTATGAAACAGACAGAGACACAACATCCAAGCTGATAAAAATGTCCGTACTTTTCACTTAAATGTCATCTGTGATTTTCGCTAAATAGACCGAGATTTTAATGTGGCGTTCACAAAGGCTAACTAAAGAGGAAAGAATCTAAGTTAAATTTTTAGCCAAGTTACATTTTGACGATGCAATAAAAATCACTATAGGTCCCAACCGCACTGCTTATGGATTTTGGGTAGCCCATGGTTAGCTTCTGCCTAGGTGAGGCAGAAGCATAAGACCGTAGACTCTTCGCATCTTCAGGTGATAAAGCAGAAGTTTTCATGAAAGAAAAGTCGCCCGTTGTAATATTGGTGATAAAAAGCGATTTAAACCGGTGAAAATACCGATAAAACTTAACGCAACAAATTAGTGTTTAGGTTCTTTTCCTGTTGATGATCAGTTCCGCTTATAACAGAAATTTTTGTGGCAGTGCGTCACAGTGAATCGATTTTTGAAATGTGTATCAACTCCATGAGTAGGCCTACGTATTCGAAGCTGTTACAACACGGAAACATCAACTCTGAATCGCTTTCTTTTAGAGAAACAGTATTTCACTCATTTTTTAAATGGAAATGGTTGTGTATGAAAGGCATCGAGCATAGCACGGAGAGATTTCACCTGAGAATGAGGAATATAGAATGCATGTGTTATTGGAATGGGATTGTTGTGATATCGTAGGAAGTAAAACTAGAGGTGTAATATTCAATGCGAGGAATGCATGATACCACGGGGCTGAGCAAATTTAGATGACAGCGAGAGACGAATGACAAACGGATGAAAAGATTTGAAGCGAAGATATCCAACACAGCACGGTGTTTTCGCTCGAAGTGTTCTTTCTCATTAGATGAACATGTAGGACATAGCCGTGGAATTCATGAATGCCGTTGTGCTTCAAAAGATACCTCTTGTTCAAAAAGAAATCTTTCTGTAGGTATTTTTTATTTTAAAAATTACACTCGCAAAATAATGCGAAGCACTCACTCACAGGTTTTCATAATTATTTCATGATGGCGCGCTGGTTTTCTTCTTAAAAAGGCATCCATTTACCAGCCAGCAGGTCTTTCAATTTTATATTTTTCCTAAAAGAGATGTGAGGATAATGTTTGCATTGAAAGCAATGCTAATGATTTGCCGTCATCAATTGCATGTCGTCTTATTCATTTTGTATTTGTATGCCAATTTACGCTGCAATGAATGCCAGGTGGCCTGAAAAGTTTAAAAGAGCACTTCTTGTAAGAAATTCTACGCCACAACAGTTTGGTTCTATGCTTCCATTACAACGAGAGCCGTAATCTTCTAACTTCAATAGCGTGTCTCAAAAAGAAACAGCCAGACTGTCATCCACGTTTCAACTTATTTATCGTCGTTAGAGAGCTAAAGTCTCTTGATTAAATTGCATGAGGCATATTTCTCGCATTGAATTTATTTGAGTAAGTTAGTCAAGTAAAATTTACCATTTTTGGCCAGTATTGTTTACCAAAGGGCACAAGATAAAGAATTGGTTATTATCATCCACAAAAAGATAAATATTGTCCCAAAATTTGAAATAATATTAATTCACGATATTGTGGCCCGACTAAAATAGAGACGATTAAGCTATGTTACTACCAAATTCACTAACTCTTGCTTTACTTTGTGGTATTCCATTATAAATTTCCTGGATATAAGACAATTACTTTTACCACTTATTTTTTATCAGAGCGCGACCCGGGTTTCAATGAATTATCATCTTCTTTAATTTGCGCCTGAAGTGGTATAAGTAATTGTCTGATATCCAGGAAACTTATCTTACTACATTCTATCAACTAGCTAAGCTATCAACTTACAGGGTTTGTCTTTTTCAGGAATTGACCTTGAAGAATGAGTAGTCTGCAATGTTTTTAGAGTGAGATAGAAGAAAGGTGTGACATAGAAAAAAACGCATCGAAATTAAAAAGTTTACTAAGCGTTTTACTTTGAAATCACATTCACTCGCTTTCAATTGCTATTTAAATGTCTAAAAGAGTGGATCTTACTGACAATTACCCGAAAGCCATTTTTAAGTGCATGTGTATTTGAAGGATGTAAATTGTGTAGCAACCTCTCTATTCTCACTTAGGCCTTTAATTTCTCATAAATACCGTAATAAATTGATCGATTTTATGTTTTAGTACTTGTTCATCAAGAGAAAAAAAATAATACGCGAGGAAAAAATATGTCGGACCATCAGCGGAAAGTCATTCGATTGGAAGTTGGAGCAGTAAACCCACTGCAATAGGAAAAATTGCCCTACCCAAAACTAAAGATAAATGAAAAGAAGTAGTTAGGCGAGGGAGTACTAATGCTAGCAATTTCTTTATTTTAAAAATATATCGTTCAGAAGTGCTGTGTCATCAGAGTGATACATGCCAGGAATGAATTCCATGAATTTTTGAGGAATGTTGAAGTCAAGTTTTGCTTTGCATTAAGTTTTTTAAGCATAAAAAGATAGTTAATTTCGTTTACAAGTTAAATCTATCGATTTCGCTATTTGATTGCCAAATCATTCCAAATTGGGATTCAATTACGAATATGATAAATGAAATCCAACTCTGATCGGGTGCTTGCATTAGGTTAAGCATGGCCGTTAATGCATTTATATGCCATCTATAACATTTCTGTACAGCGTAGAAATATTAAGGACGAAAGGAAATAAAAATCGGCACTGTTTTCTCTGATCGAGTTTCTCAGGATGTTTCACTCAGCAGCTACAGCTGGAAACTAAGAATTCCAACTTTACTCAGAAATTCTAAGCCGTGAATGTAATTTAATGGCCCTTATACACTCAAGCATAGTGTTTGAACTTGATTTACGAGCGATAGAGGATTTTGAATGAGATTTCGAGCAGTTCCTGTTTCCGTTACTCTTGGGAAATAGTTCAAGTGTTACGCTCCAACTTCTTTCGATTCGAAATCTCTGGAGTATTTCGTGAATCACGAGCACATTTTTATTCCTAGTTTTCTCTCCTATTCTTTCTGGGTCCTGAATTCTTTTCCATATTCACCTATTGCGAGCTGAATTCAATAGTATCATATACTTCTCTCTAAAAATTATTCCGTTGACAACATTCCCCGATTCTTTTGCGCTTCTTATCATCCCTTTATTGCTCAAGATAGATCCCTTTCAATGTAGTCATTCCTCTTATTGTTTTGCGAGGAATAATTTTTATGCTGAAGTAAATAATTAATTGATAATTAAATTCAATAAAAATGCATATACCTAATTGCTTTTTTCTCTCAGTCAAATTGGATGTGACTTAGTAAAAACTTGCAATCAAGAACATGTTCCTAGAATAAAGCATATGCTAAAAATAAATCGAGTTCCATCTGAGACTATTATTCGGTAACTTTTTTAAATTTTGCCTAGTATTTCTATACGATTCGCCTCTATTATTTCTTTCATCATGGCATTTCTCAAACAAATATAGAAGCTCAATTGTAAGAAAACTGTGAATTGTTTCAATATCAGTTTATTGGTTGTCATAGTGGAAGTTAAATTACGTTATATTCCTTTATTTTTATTCCTCCATCCGAGGGACCGACGCGACGTACAGTGGGACGGTATTCTAAAAAACCTGCCTTGGGACGAAAAATATTACATCTTAAAAGGATATTATTTGACTAAGTGACATCAAAAAACATTTAAATACCGGAAACACTGCATATTACTTCATTGATTCGCCCCCGCGCTCAAAATTATTTCTCAAGTTCCTGTAGTGGGTTTGGATCCAAGCAATGCTCGGTGCAAACTCTGAGAAATCTTCATTAATACCGTTGTACTAATTAAAAGAAATAAACTTTGTCATCATAAAAAATAAAATCGTCGCATCTGATTCATATTCAAAGCGGACATGAAAACGTAAGACTTTGATAGCCCAATTTTTCTGTCACTGTGTGTACCGACCATTGACAGAATAGATTAGTTGTATTGAATATTTCGCAGGGGTTACTATCTACTCCAAGTAGGAAGGTCAGTATATAGCATTTACTGAAGATATCAAAGTTGGAAGCATGAAATGAATCGAGAATTATGTGAACTGAAATTATTTTGTCGGTAGTGGGACATTATTTGAAGTAGCCATCGTTGCGCATGCTTAAGGAAAGCAGCCTATGAAGATCTAGGTAAATAACTGAGGAAGGAAGGAAGGAAGGGAGGTTGAGGTATTTTCCTCAGAAGTATATGGGCCTCCCCGGAATGCGAACGTGTTGTTCCATGCGGAGGTGAACTGCGCGAGGGTCTTCTCTTGTTTTTGCGTCTCGGCGTCGTTATTTGTAGCCTCCTCCCTCGTCCCGTGAGTGGCCCCCCTCTTTATCACTCGCGGCATGAATCACAGGTGACGACGACTCCCCCATCTACCTCTTCTCAACACCCTTCTCCTCCCCAACGCTGTTCTAGTATCTCTCGCTAGGAAGGAGGGCAGGTACAATTTTTTGATGGGCGAGAGGTGAAATTGGGCTGTGCCTTAATCTAAGCACCCTGCAGTTATTCCTTCTTGCCAAAATTTTTCACCCTTACTCTTCCTTCATTTCTTGCATTCCTTAATCTGTACTTATTAAAGTTGCTTTTTTAAACTTTTGAGTTAATCTTCAATATTTTTTATTCCTACCAAAATTGTGCTTGTCCCTCTATTCTTCCTTTTCGTCTTCGATTGGCCTAAAGTGAGAGAAATGCTAATTTTTTAACGAAATAAATTGTATGTTTGTGAGTCGTGTGATCTATGATGAAAAGCAGTGCATGACTTAAAACACGAGGCGTCTTAAAACGAAGGTTCGGTGAAGATACCTTGCGGTCTGATGGCGCGGTGAAGATACCTTGGTGTCAGATACACCGATGAAGGTTTTCTGCTCACAACTGAGGAAGCATGCTCACACAAAAAAAAACTTCCACCATAGGTGGTGAAGGTTGTGAACGTTAACCTCTTGTGGCCATAGAGAAAAACAAGGATAGGCACAGTTACGAAGCACCTTCTGTAATATGTTAATGTATAATCATATCGTATTTGAATCAATTACGTGCTAGTCAAGGGTTAGAGCTCTTATAAAAATATTTATTGGCAATTACATCAATATAAAAGATATGTGATTCTTCTGAGCATATGCTTATGACTGTCTCTCCCCAATGAATTTGGCTTGTCACATCGATGTCTAATTCTAATTCAAACTTGGCATGAAAGCCTAAATCAGTAGGAAAATTATTTGCTTGTCACATTGGAAAATAGAAAGTAATTTAATTGAAAATGTCGGAGGGGTTATGCCCCTCTTTAAGTAGGAATGCCAGTAAATAAGCAGTTCTGAGGATATTGAAAATGAAAGCATAAAATGTCAGTATTGTGAATTTTGTGAACTGAAATTATTTATTTGGCAGTGAAACTTTATTAATGGGAAAATGAAAATACTAGGTACAATTAAAAAAAAATGTTTTATGATACTACTGCGATTTTACGATAGTAAGGTGACAAAAAAATTTCCGCAACGTCAACTGTTATTGCCCATAGGCTTACTGGAATGGATAGGGTTTTAAATGAATTGGGTAGTTAAGGTATCTTTCGTAAGTTATCAGTGGCTGTTTTTTCAGCATATTTATCATGATCATGAGCTTTTACCTAAATTTTACGTTTACTCTTTCCAGAGACGTGATTACAAACTCGTTGTTATGAAAAAATAGTTCAATGGAACAGAATAATAGAATTGGATGTAAATTACCTTTTTCTGTGCAATATTTTTCTTCTTGGTTGAAAAAAGGCTATCCAAAATGTGAATATATTGAAAATACAAAATGTGTGATTTCTCTACGATATCAATTCTCTAGTTTAACTGAAACGCGAATTTAATCTTTCACATCCGCACGTATGTGGCCGTATTCTTCGCCTTTGATATATCCGAGAGATTTATCGAGAGGAGGAAGGCTAAGTTAATGAGTAACGAGGTACCCTGATATAAAAAAATAATCATAGATACCTCGTCCCGCAATGCTTATGGATGGATATTTATTTACCTTTATTCACTAAGCTGATGAGTTAAAATTACTTGATTCTCTCAAAATTTTATTAGTTCCGAATACAAGGCATAAATTTCGACCACATAATTTTATAGGCAGATGGTATAAGTAATAATATTTCCAATTCTATTTTTTTAGTTTTCTAAGTTCAATATGTTCAAAATACTTTCAAACAATTGATTACCTTTATTTTATTGGGATGCGCAGCTATTGCGGTAAATCTCAATATTCCTAAAAGCGTGTAAAAATTTGAATGTGTCTGTGACGGCAATGGCAACCACAAATAAGAATAATTCAGATGATAATGATTTATCATTGCAGTACAGTAATTTGATCAATCAACATGTATCGTCTGTTTATGAATATTTTTTTTATTTGAGCGTTACAAAAATACTATCATGAAAGTAATGGGTAATTGAAATTTGAAACTATGTTAGTACACCACAGTTATATAGCCATTTATATTTCCCCGTAAGGCCTTATGCATGAGAGCTGAGGATTTTGGTTAAAATGCAACAACGATTATTTCTTTGGTATTTTTGAATCTCTATTCTGATATACCGTTTACCGTAGTGTTTCTCAACACAATTTATCTCGTAATAGATATTTTCAAGCCCTTTTACAACTTAAAAATTAATACAAAAGAAAGATACTTCTGATGAGAGCTGTGAACTGGTAATTAATAAGACTCAGGATAAATTTTCTGCCTTCCCTACTGAAAAGAAAACGTTCTTCCCTATAGATTTTCCGCATTAGATGCAATATTTTTACTCCTGAAACATTATCCCTTGCATGATATCTTCTTGTATCCAAGATTTAAGAAATTAGAGTCCATATTTTGACTTGTGCTATACACGAAGCCAACATTAGTATGTGTTTTCCAATATTTTTGAAAATTATTTCATCTGTGTAGGGAATCCCTAAGAAATTATCTTTTGAAAAATGTCTCCTTTGAATTTCAAAGTACGTCACAAATACAGTGTGCCCCAAAAAGAATTACCCGATTTTAAATAAGATTTTTTTATTAGGAAGAAGGGCTTAACAGCAACATATTGTATACTAAATTACTCACAAAAGACAAAAGTTTATAAAAACCCATCATAAATGTTCAATATGTCCTCTATTGGCTGCGCGGACGAAATCTAGCCGATAGCTGAATTCATCCCAAACTGAGCGTAAGGTGTCTTCTGTTACTGAAGCTACAGCAGCTGATATTCTTGTTTTTAGTTCATCAATGCCACGAGGTAAGGGAGGAACGTAAACACGCTGTTTAACATTTCCCAAAAGGAAAAAATCGCATGGTGTTATGTCAGGGGACAGGAGTTCAAGAGTGTAAAGCCTGGTCTCGCGGTCCTGTACGCTTCATCGAGACTGGCTGCACCTTATTGTTAGACCAATGGTCTAAGGGCTGCCCGCTCCACATCAGGCTCGTAGTGACATTCAGCGGATTTTTCTAAATCTCAAAACAATGCCGATCACATCTGGCGCTGTATCTCTTGCCTAGTGAAATTTGTTTCAATATTATTACAAGTTAAAATCGGGTCATTCTTTTTGGGACACACTGTACTTTAGCCTAAGCCATTGTGAAAGGAAAGATGCGTTCACTGCTAGCTGATTGTTACCTAGTCACTTTTTTCCTCGTTCTATGCGGGGAATACTGGGGACAGATAAGCTAAATCGATAGCAGCAATGAGAGAAATGACATCAAGGAAAATAAGGAAGTTTTCCGTAAGTAGATATATTTCCAATTTTCTACGATTGACCAAATTGGCTAGATTGCTTCAAATTGTCTGTGAAACATATCATGAATACTTACATATTCTCATTATTTATGGCACATGCTTATTAATTTTTTATGGCCATCCCTCATTTGGCTCCATGAAAGGAGATGTTGTCCAAGGAGCATATACTCTTGGATGTTTAAGCAGGAAGTTTAACTTAAAAAAAAAAGAATGACTCTCGAGTCCTCCACTGCAAATACGCGCAGGTGCACGGGGATGAAAATTGGGCTCGAAACGAGAGGCGTTTTAAAATTAAACCCTTCATGCGGGTCGGGAATTCATTTCAGTTGCCTCTGCTCCGAAACTCCTCTCCTTCTGCCCTCATGCAACTAACTCCTCACAATCTAGCAAAGGTTTAATTTTTTTCTCACGCCCTTTTAAACCCCAAGCGAAACCCTGCGAAGCCTTACCCATATGGGGTATGGGTCGGACACACCCAAAATATACCCCTGCCATCCTTCTCTAGGGCGCTGCCCCGATCATCGCAGCGTTTCTCCCGCTTCTCATCCGGGTCTGTAGATGAATAAAAGAAAGGAAGATGGGGGTGGGAGAGGGAAAGAGATATGGGGAGCGTGTTAACGCTTATGGGCAGTTCCCAGTGCGAGGCGGAGGAGTTGTCATTCCCTTGAGGAATACCCAACAACAACCGGGGCGAGGAAAAGCGGGCATGTATGTGCGTGGTACCTTTTTCGGAAGGAATGAAAAAAAAATGCGGATGGCGCTCGCTTGAAGGAGGGCTCGAGGGGAGAGGTCGGGGGTGTAAATTCGTTAGTCGTGGTCGCGGAACAGGGAGGTCGTCCTGGGTGAAATAAAAAGGTGTCGAGGTGGAAGGATCGATGGTGGGAAAGGCGTGGTTAGTTTTTGAGAATGTCGAGGTGTTGTTGTACCCCGTCTTGTTCCCTTTGGCCCTTGCTGCTCCTCCTCTTCCTTGAATACTGTTATCATAATGGTGTTGTGTTTGTGCACATCTTCGACTTGCGGAGGGAGAATTCTTGTTTCTTCGATATGCTCCCTTGGCTTGTTGTAGAAACAAGACGCATTTCCATGAAGGCTTGTGTCTTCTACTCTCTTTTCGAAGAAAATAAGTAGTTAAATAGTCGATTTTTTCCGGTAATGTTAAATAATTGAATTTTGTAATACTATTGAGTCATAATATCTCTATAGATTAAAATTCAGATCCACTACGTATCAAAGTAATTGATGGTTGTGGGCTAAGTATGAGTCAATGAGCGCAAATGATATTAAGGGTCATTAAAACTATTCCAGAGATAGGTTCTCCAGCACCTTAAAACATATCAATCCGCCTGTAATTATTTTAACCTGTATAAAAAGTAGCCATTGTCGTATTATTCCGCGAATTGTTCCTGGCCATACATCATCATTTTTCACTCGCCCGTTCTATAGAATTGCCATTGCTTGCTCTTTTTCTGTGTCAAAATTTCTTTTTCTTCAACCATTTTATCTCTAATGAAAAATTCCTACAGAGCTCTATTGACACGTTGATTTTAAATACTTACAATTAATATGAAGTTCAATAGGCATTCATAAATATTGTAATACCGCGTGTGCAGGAATTTTCTATGAATACAAAACGTTTCCTCGGCAATACACTTGAGGTGGCTGAGGTGAAATGAATGATATTTTACTCCCCATGTGTCCTTTAATATCATTTTCATTTCATGTGTTTTTCTATATTATTATTGACCTCAGAGTTACTTATCTAATCTTTCACCTAGAGTGTGATATGTCATTCATGAACAATTTTATTGTGAAGTGATTTATATCTATTACTGTAGTATTATGGGTTTATGACTAGGTACGTATAACGCTGCGGAGATGTAGTCGTCAGTATTTTCAGCCACCACTCTCGCTTGTGTTAGATAATCTATTGAAGTTATAAATAGAGCTTCATGAATATATACATACCTGCGTTCCTCGATAGAACGGAGAATATTGTATTTTAATTTATATTTCATTAATTCCGTTTCCTATACTTTTAGAGCTGTTCCATAAAGCATTTGCGTCAAATAATCTTCTAGAAAAGAGGGAAATTTATAACAAAAAGAGCGGGAAAATATAAAGAGAATAGGTTTTTTCGGGCACGAACAACCTGAAAAGTAGGAAAAATCGACAAAATTGTACTGGGTTTAAATAATTGAGAAATGGGCATAAATTAAAAAGGGGCAAATCAGGCACGGATTCATGATGTGTAAAGCCTGTGTAAAACAAGCAAGACCGGTGTCACGGTCATGCTTGTTTTTTACGGAGTGGCATTGGGGTCAAACTGGGATTGGAAAAAACTGTGAGGGAGTAATAGAGCCTAGTGTTGGAAAGATAGAATTGGAGGGATCACTCGGGGGTCAAATGCTCGTGCAAGGGGCGCATCGTTCGAGGGCAGAAATGAGGAAGAGGTCAAGACGCCAGTGGACAGTCTCGACTAACCTCTACTCGCTAGATTCCATTTACGACTGCCCTCCCCCCCACCCACCTTTACCCACCTTTAGCTGCGATTTCGGGACGGTCATCTAGGGGAGTAAAAGAGGACCAACAGGTAGCCATCGCATCGGCGGGGGAGCAAGGGTGATTTTGCTGCCGACGGAAATGAGAGGTGTTTTTTATAAGACTCTGCTGCTCGGGACGGAGAGCAAAATGTGGTGAGATTTGGCAAGGAGACTCGGTTTCGGAACCAAAATGACTCCTGGGAGAATGGGGTGGCTAAATTCGTCTTGGTCGAGCTGCAAGGAGAGTCGGAGTTAGGTGCTGGGAGGCTACTGATACTTAAAGAATACATATTCTTTTTCTTGTTGACCCGAATGGAAATCAGATTTTTAATGAATATCTCGCAATGAGTTAACATGCGTATTCTGTACGAAAAATATCGGTAGAGAAATCACAAAATATTGAGGACATACGCAGCTGGGCTAAATTAAAAGGCGGCCGTTCAGTAACAAAAGTTAAACCTCATAGTTTTACCATTTCTCTCACATGAATTTTCATTTTCTTTGAAGATATTGCAGTGAGGTGTTTCCTATTTTTTCTCTTGTAAATAAATTGGGAATTAGTTTGAAATATCAAAAAATCTTTGATACTATATATTTTTCCCATTTCCTAATAATTATCGGTTGGATTGGCTACGTCAAATGTACGCGGATGACATAATATTAGGGTGACGACTAACCACATCAGTCTTGGGTTCTGTTTTCCCGGATTTTTCGAACGATTTAGAATTTTTTATATCCTGTATTTCAATATTTTTACCATATTTAATACCGGAAAAAGGGCCTCTTTAATTTTCACACTCTGTCATTATCGACAATTTAAAATTAGCGAGCGAATTCATGTTTTCCATTACTTGAATTAAATCCCGATATTTTCCCCGTAGACTCCAATTCCCGCTCTCTTCCTGGATTTCCCTGTATTTCCCGAGCGAACGAAGGGGTCTCCGGGTGGCGTGCAAAAGGGAATGGGACGGCGCTCGCCCGCCTGAATGGGTCAGCGCACGCGGTCATTTAGTTAAGTCCCCAATTGCATCCGCCCGTGGACGGGGTCCTTCGAGAGCGATGGAGATCTACGGAACGCACCCCGGCTATGGCTCCCGAGAGAATATTCTGCCGGCCAAAGGTGTAGGTACAAAAAAAAAGAATACAGGTCGCAGCTAAAGCGTGGATTACGTGCTTTGTGCTTTCGTGCGGAGGAGGCGTTAGTAGTTCGATACGGGTAGTCTCTCCCCTGGTCGGTTTCACAAAAGGTGAAAATAAAGCGGTCCAAGTAATAACAATAAAAAGGTTGACTTTGCGCCCCGTAAAAATAGGGATCAAAACCTTCGAGAAACTTAGTACCAGAAATTCTCGCTCTCTCGGGATCATTCGCCCTCGCAGAGATTTCGATGGCTTAGCGAAACGTTAACTCTGGGAAATTCTAACCTAATCTGTGTTCTATCAATCCTTATCAATCATTAAAGTAAGTCGGACCTAGAATTCGGAAGGGAGGTCGATTTCCAAACGGGTCTCTGGAAAATAGTTTGAAATGACTCGTATTTTACGTGAGATTGGTGAAATTCGATTAGGAATTGAGAAATGAGATTGGCGAATTCAATTGGGTATCGTTGAATATTTATTTTTTTATTTAAAAACCCATAAATGAATCGCATCGCATACCACTGCCAATGTGGCCCAACATTTCAACAGCTAGGCTACTAAGATTCTTTCTACTCGTCTTCGATATTTTGGGGATTTTTTGTTTTATTTCATTGTTAAGAAAACAATTTTAGTTATGTTGCAATATTTTATGTTTGCTATAATTGGTATTATTTGCAAAATAATACTATAAAGCTTGAGTCATCCAGGAAATAATTTTATTTCATGCGAAGATATTTTTGCATGGAATAAAATTAATCATATCCCTAACGCCCAAACATGCAAACATTCAAATCCCTAACGTCCAAATTGCTTTCCTCAGGTCAAGTTAATGAGCAAATACTTCGTATGAGTATTTATCTTCAATATTTCTAAAATTACCGTTTTAAAAAGAGTAATTTCTATATCCGTTTTAATTTTATTTCTTCTGTTTTTCTGAAGGTTTTTCTAAGCTTCCAGCAGTTGTACTAATTAAATAATTATTTTGATCCGTGATGCTTATCATATTTTTGTTTTCTCATTACTTGATCGCCAATAGACATTGGTAAATGGCATTGGCCAACTATAAGATATATTTGCGTACGCCCAAGGAGTAAACTGAATTCAGAGTGAGGTACGTGAGGTCAGCAAAGAAAAATTGATGAGTTAGTTATCTCAAGATTTATATCTGATCTTAAGATTCCCCGTTGAAAGTGTTTTTTAGAAAAGTAAAGGCGTTAAAATATAGGTGCCTTTGACCGGGAGTTGTTTGATGTAAGTTGATTTCATGGGGAAAATCGTGATGAGCGGGGCTGGAAAACCTGTAGTTGAATCACTAAAATTATCTTCCCGGGATTATGATTCGTAAACAACGGTTTATTTGCCATAAATATTCACGATCCCTATTTTGATGTAATTTTACGACTGCGCTCCTTTAACTGCGGAGTTATGGTTCACTTCCACCTCGCCCTTGTCACGGATCCTCCTTGGGAGTCAAGGGAGAATGACATAAGAATCGTCTCAGGAAGTGTGGAAAAGACGGAAAATAGAGTTTTGTCTTCAGTCATTAACTATGGAGAGGATTGCCGTGGTCTAAGATAATGAAAGGAAGAAGTTTGAGTGAGAATAAATGGAGTGATGAATTGAAAAAAAGCCAACAATGATTGGAAAATAGTGAGCCTAGGGTAATTCCCTGAGTTTTCAGCAATATATATTTTCAGTAATTAGATGAAAAGCTTGATGTGGACTTTCTTGGCGCTAGAGATGTTCTTAAGACACATCCAGAGTGTTTGGTAATTATAAAAAAATAAAGGTTCCTATTTGTCTCATGCGTGATACAACAGTTTTTTAGGGGTTTGTTTTTTAATATAATATTTAATATTCGATCGATGTTTTCAATATCCGTTACTTATTCTTTTGTCTAAATTGAACTTGCCTTCAATAATAATACGGATAACTCCCTTGATGTTACTAGTAACTTCAGACACCATACTTTTACTTCTCGCAAAAAAAGTAGAAAATCGCAGTTATGCAAAATAAGTTAATTGGATGACGTTGATAAGAGCTCCTATTTAGCAGAGCTATCCAGATTACCTGCTGCGCTGATACTGAAGTACCTGCTAAGTTTTTATACTATAATATTTAAAGTAGGAATGTTATGTTATGCATGTATCAAATAAAAATTTATTTAGCGGTATGGATGTGTCAAAGATTTTTCTTGAGAAAACTGACTTAGTAAATGGTAAAATAAGAAGCGAAATAAAGTGCTTCAAATGGTGAAGTTTAACAATTTCAAGATTTTTTTATACGTGCCGTTAGAGAATTGATATTCCTTTTGAAATCTAGGCCTCGGTATTATTCTCTCGCGTAAGCACGTAAAAGTAAAGAGGGTTATTTTATCTTACAGATTTCACCTTGATCGTAAGGAGTTGACACCTTCTTCATAGTTTCCTTTTTTATTTCTCAATGCTTTGGGAAAACAAACTCTATCTTAGAGCGATCTTGAGTCGTGGAGTAAAAAATACAACTCCATCCGGGATATTAGACGAGGCTATCCAATGGATTAAAGGGAAGAAAGATTAAAAAGCATGGGGGTATCCTTTTCTCTCTCTGGCCCCCTTCATATCTAAGCTCGTAAGAGGAGCACATCTCCTCCTCCCCTTTCCGGAACCCTAAACCGAGGCAGCATCGCGTGAGTCGTCTTTCCTTACCGGCATCCTTTTTGGAAAACTTGACGCTTTAAGAGAGAGAGCGGGGGGGAGGAGGGTGGGGTGCGCCTGTATTGGACCGAGAGTCAGGAAGTCTGAGAGGAGGGGTAGGTGGGGGTGAAATGGAGGGTTGGTTGGATGGGGGAATGACGGGGTAAATAAAATGAACGTGAAGATACGATGTATATTTATGGACCAATATTACGCGGGGATGGAAGGCGAGAGAAGCATTGGGGGTGTGTGAGAGGGACCGCTAATCACCCGGGGTCTAGATAGCGTAAATGGAAGCGTATATTTTTCGCCCTTCCATCTTAATAGCGAAAGCAAACATCCCATTCAAGGTTTCGTCGGGTTTTTCCCCCTGATGGCTCTGGCAAGCTTTAATGGTGCAGTATTAGAATGGATTCATCTCCTTGTGGACAATAAATGCCGCAGAATTTCCTCTCTGGCTTTTATTTTTATACCTATAGAAAACTTCATATAAAAAAACTTCAGTCGTATTAGCTTGGATGGGGCAAACCTATGAAAAATTTGCTAAAAAGTATCTTTCTGGAGATTCTGGAATTCAGACGAAGCTGTATTCTCAGCGGACTAGGTCTGGGTTTAATATTTTCGTCCGGTTTTGACTTAAACATTAAGTCTTGGGGATTAGTGTTTTGTTACGTTTTAGCATCTGCGAGTTCAAATTGCTCGCTTTGCATGGATAAATTTGTAGCGGCGAGGTCGTCGCCTGCCAACTCGAACTCCGTCGTGGGTTCGAATTCAACCTGGTTAGGCTGCCCCAATACAGTTGATGGATGTTTGTGATCGTCCATTGCTAGCGTGCTATAAAACCTAGATCCATAAGACCAAAGAAATACCTTTTTCACTATAAAGAATATAAATAAAATTATTAGTAGATTTTGATACATATATTCCCATGGCGCTGCAAGTTCATTCCATTTTCGAGAACTGCATTCGTAGACTCTATCTTTGAGCGACTACTATCGACTAAAGACGCTAGAAGAATTGCTTGTGGAGACCTCCCACTGTCCCTATCTGGGATTTTTCTTCCTCATAGGAAAATCTCCTCGGGATGGTGGAAAATAAATTGCGTATGCTTGGTTTCGCTATTTAGTGGGCCCTTTCCGCTCTGTAGCGTTAAGGTGTTTTTCCCCGTCCCCTTCCTTCCGCTCCTATCCCCTCCCAGAGGCGTCGGCGGGCTCCCAACGCGGCGGCGCCTCTATCCTTTTTCCTTCCTCTCCTCCCCCTCCCCGGGTGACCGGGCGTATAAGCCACGGGCTTGGTTCCTGGCCCCGGTGTGTTGTAATCTCTAAGGGCTCCCCTGAGCCCTCATTCTCTGCTTGTGGAGACCATCGCTGCGGCGCCTCTTTCCTTTTTCCTTCCTCTCCAGCCCCTCCCCAGGTGATCGGGCGTATAAGCCACGGGCGTGGTTCCCGGCCCCGGTTTGTTGTATCCCTGAATGGTTCGCCTTGAACCCTCATACTCTCTGCTTGTGGAGACCATTGTGCCCCCAAGATGGAGCACCTAAAAAATCTTGTAAAAAATAAATTTTGGGATAATTCCATTGGAATTAAGGCTGATGAGCCTTTTTTTACCATGATATACTGCGAAATTTAAAACCCTGCGTTGCTTCACTCGCCTAAGTTAGCCATGTTCCCTTTCAAAGCACTTTCTATTTTAATGAAATTCGCAGTAAGGTGAACCAGCGCAGGTAGTTTGACCCGTGGAAGTCTATAATGAAAAGATGATGGCCTGGACCAGGGATCGAAAATGAGAAGATTGCGATGATGGATACTTGAGCGATCTTTTGACGCCTTGGGGAGACCAGGTTGAGTGCTTTGATGGAGCGGCCGGCCCGACGCCTTCCTAAGCCTAAGTGGAGGTGATGGAAGCCTTCGAGAGGATAGCAGCTTGGACGTATAGTAGTGTTCAAAGCAGAAGATGAAGATAATTAGAGGCGATAAGGGAGCTGAGTGGTTTCCCTTATGGAGTAAGCGAACCTCCGCGCGAAAAACCGTCGGGTGGCGATGGATGATGATGTTGGGTACCCGTTGTTCTGTCTATGGGCCCAAGGCGGTCGAGAGAGAGAAGCGGGTGTATAATTGGTGGAGGGGCCTCTTATGAGAAGCGAGAGGTAGGCGTTCCCTTTATACGTGAACTGGCTCCGGGGTCTTTTCGTGCAAGGAGGCGAGGGGCGGAAAGGGTTAAGTGAGGGCGTGACACGAGCCCATGCGAAGCCACCGATCAAAGGGTAGAGCAGTAGAGGGTGATTTGACCATTCAGGCGAGCTGATCTCGTTCGGCGCATGTCACGTGCAGTCCTCAGTCTGCTTGCAAGGTCGCGGAAAGCAGTCGTCCCAATTAAGACTTCAATGGATGCGAATGTTATGCCTTTCTCTGTATTTAATAGAAATGTCAATTATTAGAGTAGAAATTGTGTTTCTTATGTACTTTGTGATTATTTTATTCTTATTATATCGCTCTGGGAAGATATGTGTTGTAAATCGTCCATTAAACTCAAATAGTGATAATCAGTTAAAATATGAATTAATAGGCGGTGAAGTATATCAAACTCTATTCTGTGACATGGAAACGAAAGTAAAGTTAGCTTTCATAGGAGATAAGTGAGGACCGTAAGAAGGAAATAACTATTTAAGTAGGATCATTCGAATAGATTATCTCATTTTTTTATGAGAAATGCTGATGCAATGAGTTTGACTAATTAGTGAACCAGTGCAAAAATGCCATGTGTACATCCACCACTGCGTATTTGGGTTGGTATTGTTGGGGCTCTTTCCCATTCAAAGTGAAGTGTACTTGTTTTTTTGAGTCCGGATGGTGTGAAATGGGTAGCCTGGGTGAGAATAAATTCATCATCCTGTATTT
Organism: Ischnura elegans; assembly: GCF_921293095.1. Lineage (NCBI taxonomy): Eukaryota > Metazoa > Arthropoda > Insecta > Odonata > Coenagrionidae > Ischnura > Ischnura elegans. The sequence goes on along the minus strand of NC_060250.1, from coordinate 31,070,281 downwards.
TGGTAACTTTTCAATGGCATGAATCATTCCGTTACCATTCAAATAGTTCTGAAATATTAGATTATATTCCTTTGGTGCTAAATGCATCGCATTGAAATCTGAAATCGTGAATCCAGCCAATCAATTATTCCATTAGTACTCAAAAAACCTTCTTAAATGTATGCATAACAAGAATGGAACGTACCTAGAGCTAGAGCTCTTTTCAATTGCCATTTTATTCTAGAAATTATTGTCTTAAAAAAAGACCCCAAATTTACCAGCCACGACTCATTCAGCGAGGAAATAATATTACCATTCCCATACTTGGCGGAGTACTGCAAGGAACCGAACCCAGCGGGTCCCTTTTCCGTACTTCTCTTCTAACCCCCCCTAGCGCATTGCATTGATATCATCAATCGTTCTTCTAGCCAATCAATGCCTTGAGAACTCAAAAATCCGTCTTTAACTTACACATAACAAGAATGAAACGTACCTAGAACTCGAGCTGTTGTCAACTGTCATGATTATCCAGAGATAACTCATCGAACTCAAGGCAATGGAAGGGCTCCTCCTCATATATCATGAAACGCATATTTTCTCAGTGTCACCATACCAGTATTTTTTAACATTTTTGCTAACTTTATTTAGCTCTTACTTTAAAAAAGAGCAAACGTACCAGCATCGACTCGTTCAATGAGGAAATAATATTACCGTTCCCGTACTTGCGGAGCACTGCACGGGACCGACCGCAGAGGGACCCTTTTCCGGACGCGTCTTTGCGCTTCTAAGCTCTGAGAGAATCCTTTGGCGAGGACGCTCCTACGAGGAGGAGTGTGTGGAGAGAGGGAGGGAAGGAAGGAAGGAAGGGTGGAAAGTGCCTGGAGTTCCTGCGAGTGCACTCCGCGGAGGATGAGTGGGATGCCAAGGATACTCGGCGTGCCTTTGCTCTTTCATCCGATAAAAAGGAGATCGGCATCCGTAAGAAAGCATATCGCTTGTATTATCCACGAGGATGACGGCTTGAAGGGGCTGGCGAAGTGGGGTGGTGGGGAGGAAGGATGTGTGGGTTTCTGCGACGAGTTTGTTATCGCTAGGGAAGGAATCGGGTTAGACGGAGGAGGAGGACTACTTGAAGGATAAAGGTCCAGTGGAATTGAACTGGGTGTGGGTTCGGTGGAAAAGATATGCCGTAAAGCACAATGGGTGTGTGAAGGATCGAATCGACCGGTTACGAGGACGTAAAACTTGCGTTATGACCAAGAGTACCTTGTTCGAGTCGAGACCAACTATCTCTACCCATCTTTTTTTTCTTCCTCCTCCCTTCAATTTGCTAGAACTCTCGCTAACTTGACATGTGCCTTCGTCTTTGGCTACCTGTTGCAAATATCGAGCCTCGGGAGTTCGCTTTCAGGACATTTTTCTCGTTTTTCGTCTTCACTGTACCTATTATTTTTGTGCATGAGTGAAACTCTATTCTTAGTTTTTAAATCGTTTATAATTCACTTAATTCTCTCTCCTTCATCCAGTTTTCAATAATATTGCTAATACGAGTGCATGCATTTAAAAGCACTACGGTTCCGATGAGAAAAGGTAAACTTCAAAATTAAGAGGGTTGAAATTGTTGCCAAGTTGAATTTCTGCGTGTTCTGTGATCTTGAGCTCAACCTTGAAAATATTTATCTTTCACTGTAGGTACACTGCACTAAAATATCAAGAAGCCATGGAAATGAGTTTTAGAAGTATCTTCTTGCGATTAACACCACTTTTGACTCAATTGACTTGATATTTAAATATTTAAGGCTAAAAATTAACCTTTATTTATTTTAGCATTATTACGTTTAGTTAATAAGTTCTTGCATCAATCGGGTCGATGTTCTTCATTTGACTTTACTATTAAACGATTAAACGTGAGAAATTGTGTTACTACCCTATGGTATGAGCTTAAATACTTTGCTTTGACTGTGTGTGTTTCAGTTATAACTTTGTGCATTACAAAAAGATTTCCTCCATTGTGTCATGTTTTAAATGGTGGTGAACCGTGATATCTTCCCGAGTACTCGATGAAGAGCAGCGGAAGTGCCACAACCTATCATTCGTATCGGGTGCCAAAAGGCGATTAAACTTTTCAATTTTTTTGGAGTACATTAATGCTGACGATGATAATTTCTCTTCGCCCTTTGCTGATTTCTCAAATGGCCCCGCAGCAAAGCTTTACCCAACTAAATTTACTTTCTTCTTGTGTTTCAAATTTATAATAGTGGTGAGTTCTAATAACTTACTGAGTACTACCGATTGAAGTGAAGCTACACAACCTGTCCTTCGACACGGATGCCAATAGACCCTTAAACTCTTCAATTATATAGAGTTGGTACATTATTGCTGACGCCTAATTTCTCACCACTCTTGCCTGATTTCTCATGAATCGCCCCGCCCCAAAGCCCGACCCACCTGCATTTACTTAATTTCTCAAACATCCGTGGTGTTGATCGCCCTCCTTCAACAAATACCAGGGTCTTTCCGGGGAAAAAGTAAACGGTTCGGTGAGAGGCAGATTCTCGGGTGAGGAAGGAAGGGGGGGGGGAGGCATCCGGAGCCCTCCTCCTTGAGTGGAATTGAATCGATGAGTGCGCCTGTGCCGCGAGTCCCTTTCTATCGCATTATCCTGCAAATTGGCTCCGCAAGTAGAGTGGTGAGGGCTTTGCGGGGTTGGGCTAGCCGATCGTCGGGTGAGTCGTCGTCATCCTAGCATCTTCCCCTTCAAGGGGGGGAGGGGAGGGGCTGAGTGGATGGGGGTAATAGGAGGGCGGAGTGTGCCGAGGGCGTTCCATTTGGCCCCGAGAGGGAATGATGATAGGGTTACGTCAGTGAGGGGCGGCCGATTTCGGGACCACCAAAGGAAAAGGTCCGGTTAGATCGTGCGAGAATTGGTTTTCCCAAACAATAGCTTCGTGCTGGTCTCGAGTTATATCGTTAGTAAAGTATGAATTCGTCCTCATCTCGCAAGCGTCTCACGTCAATTACTAATTTAACTATTCAGTTATCTTCTCTCCTTTTAGTTAGCAGCTAATAGTGTTTAATTACATGTTGTCAGGACATTTAATATTATGATTTTTCTAATAACTTAACTTCCATCGATGTTGAACTAGAACTTTGCCTTTTGGGAATTATGATTTACCTATCAACTTATCCTATCTCATTTAAGTCCTTAGAATGTGTAGGCTGAAATTTTTTTAGTAAGTTTTCCTTAGTGAATTCCACTTTTGTGCTTCGTAATTTTAATCGTTGTTTCGGTCATCGTGGCAGATTTATTTGATGATTTCTGCATCTCCTTTTTATATCATAAAGATTACGTGTAGCAGTATTTCCGCTCATAAAGTTAGTTCCAGTACTAATTTCTTTGTGTGCTCAGGAGCAATTACCAACGGTGCTCCGCTATCATTTCATAAGTTTTTCGGAGAGAATATTGTCTTTGCTGCTACGGAAATTCTAATCCATGAGTAAATAAAATTTTAATTTTCTAACTCATTTGATTTTCAAATTTCATGGGGTGTATAATCTTTTACCAATGGAGAAGAATATGATGAAATTGAAGAAGAAATTAATTATTAGCCATCTATTCTGCCCCTTGCAGTAGTATAAACATACGCACTATCCACGTTTTTAGAATAGCTGTTTGCAGAAGCATTTTTTTCCCTTTCAGTAAGCTGTTAAGGTATTCATTCTCTAAAGAAGCCCTCAAGGCACAAGCATGAGTTTTCTTGGCTGCTCCGCTTGAGAAAAGAGGAGGAAAAACCCATTATAGTTCTTCTTATCCACGACTTACTCCTCCCTCGACAGCTGTCCCCTTCACTACCTTGGTGCTTGGAAAATGTTCCCCAGGGAAGACGAAACTACGCGAAAAATAAGTGCTACTAAACGAAATAGTCTCTTCGCAATCTTAATTTGCCTTGCTAGGATGCTGCGTTTATTACTCATTTGTAAAGAAAACATTGAAACTTATGATGTTCCTGGAACTCCCGCGACGATTTGGTTCCCTAGTTTGGGTCAACGCATTTGTTGACCCTTGGCTTACTATAGTATACACTACAACTCAATACAGCAATTTATAATATAGCACAAAGTAATTATTTTTCCCTCGAGTGACTTAAACTTTTTGATAAATTTGCGTTTATATTACCATATATATGAAATCAAAGCTGTTCTTCTTATAGTACTGAATTGCTTGTGAAGCAAAATATCCCGAAGTGGAATAAAATATGCTTATATCATTTCGTTACCTCGTTACCGCTGTTTCATTGAATTATAATTAGCTTTTTTTTAATTGTAATGGCTCGTAAGTGGGGTACTGTGGCTTTCCTGAATCTGAAAGAGATTAGTATGAAAACAGGTAGATTTTTTTATCTTAAACATTTCGATAATCATGTAAAATCAATAGAAATTTAAATATTACCCATTGACATAACAATTCTATTGATGGATAAATTAAATTATTCAATGCTTAATTTGTAAGTGTTTCGATGCAAATTTTTCAACTTACCATATTCGGCGTGTTATCTATCAGTGATAGGCATATCGTAGCCTAAAATTAGTCTAAAATACTTAATTATTTTTCAGTTTGATTTGAAATTGTTTTTCATTTATTTGGTTGCTTTCGAATTGGTTACTGAGTGTTGGTCGGTATTATGTGAAAGTCCACTTTTCTAATTTTTGCCGTGCACGAGAGCGTTTTCTGCATCTTCTTTTTGTGTGTTTAGTCATAAATGGGTTTCAAGAAACTTATTATTAGCACTACGAGTGCTCTTACTCTCTCCTATTGCTTATATAATAGAGTCATGGATCTTATTTAATTCCATTGAGAAACATTTTTCTTAATTTAAAACGCCGTATCATTTGCACTGTCTCGGCACATCCGTTTTCTCTCTTCAAAATCGATTCCAAGCTCGCTCCAAACACCCACGTTTCCTTCCAAATGCATTGGCCCTGAATTTTTTCAACGACTAAGATACATTTAATTAACCGGCTGCCCCGAACCTCGTGCGTGAAGACGTGTGAAAAAGAGTTGGGAATTAAAAAAAAAAATTGACCAAGGGTCGGAGGCTGAGGTAACAGCGGAATTTCCTCAGAAGAAGGGGTTAAGCCGACCAATCTTCCCATCCTCCTCCGCATCCTAACCCGTGTCATTGAATCCACCATCGTCCGTTCAATCCACCATGTACCCGTTTGCTCCTCGTCCCACGCAAGCATCCAACTGTTTCTCTCATCTCCTCTCTCTCTCTCTCTCTGCGTTCCCTCTTTCTAATCCGCTTGGAGGGAACCAGCTGACGAGGTATTTGGGTTAACTGAATGCGATTTGGGTCGCACCCCCTCCCCCCCCCCCCAACACTTCTCCCAGCAATCCCCGTTTACCCCCTATTCCCGTACGCCATCAGGGCCTTTCCCGTCCCCCTCCTTCCCCGCTTCCTTCGGAGTAAATGAATGTTCAGAATTGCGACGCACACAAAAGAGCGTGTTCCCGAATCAATTACTAAGTCCCCCCTCACTCCTCCTCCTCGTGTCGTCATGTCTTTTCCTCCCACCCCCCACACCTCTCTCCCATTACCCCATCCCTCTTACTCTATCCTCGACAAAAGTCTTCTCTCCCTGTCGTCTTTTAAACTTCATCATCACGGGAGCCGATAAAACCTTTTAAAACACGCCGAACGCCGTCATTATAACGTTAACACGTTTTATTATCGCCCATATATTGCCCGGTGCACCCTTTCATGTTTTTTTTTATTCGCTAGCCTTACGGGGTATAGCGATTATAAATTCTCGTCGGAGAAGAATTTTCGCGTCACTTGATGACGATGTTGGGCTCTATAAGGTTTTGAGAGTCGATTTTGCTCTCCTGGGGGGATGAAGTCCTCTCCTTCCTCATTCTCGCTTTTATCCTGTCTCTCTCTCTCTCTGTCTCTGTGTCTATCGCTTGCGCTAAAATATATTAACTACCTATCTCCAAGGAGGCCGCGAAAACTTGTCGCTCGGAAGCCGATTTTTTTTCCTCCTCAATATTCTCGGGTGGTAATTTTCGAGCGGCGTTTGGCAGCCTTAAGCTTTTCTCTCATCAAAAGGTTCAAAATCTGTTTCGATTACATTTTTCCACGGCAGCGATATTGAAAGGTGTCTGCATTGTTGCGCGGGTGACGGAGGTAAACGGATTTTCTTTGGGAGATGCTAAATGAATATTTTTTTGTGATTTAATTGAGGAAATGAGTTGGTGGATCCTTTGTGATCGCACGCTTTGACCTTAATGTTTGCCGATTGAAACTCTTTTGATAGCATGACGGAAAATATAATACGGCACCTCTTATCACGAGCTGTATGATCGCCTTGTAAATTTCGAAAGATTGTTGTTTTCATCGCCAGGATTGCTTCGACTTAATTGATGGAAGGGCAAGGAGGAAAACACTTACGGCACAAATTTGATATTACAAAGCCTTTTAGAACTATGCTCTCTTTTGACAAAGACAGCATGGCAGTTTAATTCCATGATGAAGGTAAATTATCTTTGTGGAAGAATTTTCTTTAATATTACACATGCATGGAGTGATTAGGCGATGGATTCATCATAAAAAATTGTTTATTTACATCTGCTCACCAGTTAAGCAATTTAACAATTTCAATTTTAATTTTCGACAATTAATGAAAATTTCTCATGCACATTAGAAAGTCTTAACTATGGGTTTTATTTCCTCATTTTCACCATGGCAGTGTGTGGCTTATAATTTCTCTCAGTTACGATTTTATGTTGATTTTTTATGCTGTGACGTCGAGAATGGGTGTGCAAAATATCAGCTCCATTTTCAAACATTTATAAATCGCTCAAGAGGCCTATATGCACTTGCTATAAAAATATATTTGATAACATTTTGAGATAAAGCGTATAAAATTAGCAATATGGGGTTAACACATTGAATAGATTGTGTAAATAATACACCAGCTATTCACTGGGCCTTACGTCCAGGGGCTTCAGTGGCGATCAACTTATTGTTCCTTAGCTCTTCATTGATCAATGCCGTTCCCTAAACTCTACTGTCAAGATTGAAGGTAAAACTCTCTGAGTAGCATAGACTGAAGTTAATGATGAATTTTAGTTATTTGTGTGATTATTTTATTTGTTGAGACGCGGTGACCGACTGGGTTTAGCTCTGAGCCTCGAACGGTAGCGTTTTGGTCTAAATCGTAGTAAAGAAATCGAAAACTCCAATAGAATTCTTTATGCCCATTCCTTAGTGTTACTAACTATTTAAAATCATCAGGTGGCCAACAGGACTATGATTTCCCCAAATGTTGATTGGTGTAATTTCTAACCTGTTAAAACAAGGTCATTGCATTTATTATATGACCATTTAAAATCACATGAGAACCAAGCATTTACCTGGCAAACATGGCATATTATTAATATTAAACTTCACGATGTGCATTGGGAGTGATGTTTTTACAGCCTTATTTTTGTCATAGAACTCGATTATTTGTGGGAAACAAACTAACCATTATGTATCCGTTCGACAATTTCCTTCCTTGTCGTTTCTATCGGATCTGATGATGCCGTTTCTATCGTATCTGATAATCTGATAAGACTCTGCTCAATATTTCTATAAATTCCAGCCGAATGCCGATCAGCGGTTCACTCTCTTTTACGTTTCATCAGGCATTCAAGAGATGTGGGTATGGAGAAGTTGAAGTAGACGGAGAAGAGGAGAAGAACGACGAAGTGTTTGACATGGTGGGTGAGCAAAGGCAGCTTCTAGATGAGATATGGAGGAGACAGAATATTTGCATGGAGCGAGTATTGAGCGTTGAGGGGATGTTTAAAACAGTATTATTTTGCAGAATGTTAGGTAACGAGGGAGAGGAAGCAAGAGAGTAGGATTTTTATAGAGAAAGAAAAGGAGGAGGCGTTATTGTTAATTGACCAGGGAAGTACATGAAGGAAGGGGATAATGACAGAACTCTTCATAAATACTCCGTGAAAACCTACCTTAATCGTTAGATTAATTTAGCAAATAATAAAAATCACACCTGACGTCCACACAGCCGTTGATGTTTTTCGTCCTCCTTCCGACGCCGCTGCGTCATAATCCACTGACGTCACTGTATCTTACTTGCGTCTCCTTCGCACATAAAAAAATTGAAAATATGTGTGGAAAATACTCATCTTAATTTGCATGCAATTAATATATTATCAAATATTTCATTGTGATATCTATGAAAATGTATTGTTTTTTGGGTAATGGTGTGCTCTCCGAGGCTTTCATTTATCTGCCTCAGATTGGAATATATTTGTTTTGTTTAAATTGTTACCAATTTTTTAGTATTATAACAGTTTTAAAGGTATAATTCATTCCTTTATTTCGCCTTTCCCAAGCTAGTCCATTCAGTTCTCTGAAGTTCTATTTCCTTTTCCCTTTTTACCTCAATTAATTACTATCCTAATGCGTGGTGGCTCAGTGAGCGTTTGCCTGCTGAGGGAAAGATCGCGGCTTTAAACCACTATCGAAGTCTTCGTACATTTCAAAGAAAAAATCCTGAAAATGCGGCGTGGCCTAGAAAAAATAAGTGGCTCTCCTACACTGAATGTATGAAACACATCCACGTTGCGAAATTAGGGGTGAGCCCAACCCTAACCTATCCAAACCAACCTACGCACGGTTTGAATCTCTGAATGGCTTTACATTTGGTTCCCATTAATTTGGGTTGAAAATAATTCCCACGGACCGGGAATTGAACCACAAACCTTTGGCTTTCCGTTTTTTTAGCGATGGAATGGGGTTTTCCTTTTGGTAGTAGTTTCTTAGAAGCCCTTATTCCCTCTCGTTGCCATCCTTGCTGGACCCTTAGGGCCTAACACGTAGCACGTTGAACGTCGGTAAAATTTCCACAGGACTTCGAACCTGGATAGCGTAGTGGTCTGCGCAATTGCCGAGAAAGCCAAAAGTCCGTGGTTCGAATTGCCGAGGGTTTTTTTTTTCTCATGACAATTAATGTGAATTTGACCCCCGTTCACGCGACTAGTTTGAAATAAACCACACTAAATCTTCGTGATGAAGAATCTGGTATTTCATGGTGAATGGTTTAAATGAATTCATCTCGGGTTTCCAACCGGGTTAGCTGTCGTAGGCCGTCGTTTCGTTGGAAGAATGTCCCAACAGCAACAGGGATGATGACTTTCATCAGGCCTGAGAAAGATGCCCAACGAAACAACATGCAGCCACTAACTCGGGTGGACACCCGTGAAGAATTCATTCAATTAATATTTCGTGCTTAATTCCGCCGTGTATTTGTATATTTTCCGTGGAGAAATCGCATGAAAGATTGCATACGTTACGGATCATGGCTTTTCGCAGCCAAACACTCAACGTCTCCTCCCATCGCACTGACGGCGTCACGCGGAGTTCGCTTCACCATCCGCCCTGCCGCTCCAGTGAGCCCTCCAACGCCAGTCCTTCCCAACTCTCCCACGCAACGCCGAGAGACCCCTTCCCCATTCCTCCTCCCCTGTCCTCACAGCCTCCTCCCTCTTCCTCCCGCTCGGGATCCACATTCTCCTCTCCGTCCACCTCCCACGGTAAAACCCCTTTCTTCTCCTCCTCCTCTACGAGCCCGAACTTTTCGAATTAGCCTGGGCAGGAATGCGAGTTTAATTCCCGCATTCATTTCCCTTTGGAATGGCAGACGCAAGAAAGCTGCCGTCGCAAGGGAGGTGTCGGTTTGGAAGCGGCAAGAGGAAAAGGGGCAAGTGTGCGAGGAGGAGTAGAGAAGGAAAGGACAGGAGGAAGGAATTGGAAGCCAGGAGGAAAGGAGACGACGGATACATGTATAATGGGTCGTAAAAAGGAGTGTAAGGGGTCGGCAGGCTTGGCACGTAAAGAGGGGAAAAATTCGAATCAGTGGTTGGACGTTTAACGGTTTTAAAACGTTCCTGTCTGCTTTTTGTTCTTTAAGTACGATTCGGGAATTACAACCTATTCAAAAATGTGGAGAAGTAAAATTAGATGTAAAGAACTAAGCTCTGCTAGTGCTTTCAGGTGAAGACATTGCTTGTAAGCTTTTGTTCTGGCTATGATTTCTGCTGTCGCAGCCAACTTAGTTTACTGTGTTTTATCTCCGGCATAAACTTAAAAGAATTGCTCACTCAGCATTGAAGCATCAAGGGTATTCTGATGACTTTGGTTGAATCTTTAATTGAAATTAAGTGTTTCTTGATATCTTGAAATTTAGTGTTCGTGAATTCAAATGGAGCTCAAAATGCTAAAATACTATTTCCCCCGAAAATATTTTAATTCTCTGGTGAATTGCATTGCAGGTTTTTTAACCCAGTGCATATTGTTTTGGCGGTATTATAGAGTTGATTACCCTTACGTTTGTGTATCATGAAAATCCAAGGAATAATGCGTATGAATTGATCTCATTACACCCTCACTGCATCGAACCCGTCCAATATTTCATGTGAAGTCGTCTTTAGGCTTTCCCTAGTGCAAAATGTTGCTTTTTTACACTTAGGATCTCGAGACTTAGGCTGCTTACGTTCTCATTCTGTGTATTATACCATAGTGTTAGCCGATTTATAAATCTATTGAGGAGAATGTTATTTAATCTTGTTTTGGAATTTCCAACCAGAATTGATTAATAATTTTGATGAATGAGGTGGCTTTAGTCTTCACAAAATGCTTGGAATTTTCTATTTTCCTTCAATTTGGCGAAAGAGCCATCAATCCATACGGATAAAGGTGCTGCTTTGATGGAAGAATTGACGGATTTAAGTGAATCAGGCATTCATCAATTTTCTTCCTTGACGATTTTTTATTTTGCAGAAAACTCCTCTATCACCGATCTTAACGCAATTTATTCACGAGGGACATTTTTTTCTCTCAGAATTTAAATCAAGATCTCAAAAGAAGAGTGGCTAGATATTGCTCCTTTTCCTTCCTTTCCGCGTGTCAATCCCGCAAAGGTATTTTCAATGAAAAAGCTGTAAACACGTAAATCAGAATATTCAGTGATTCTTTTTCAAGAAGCAATGAAATATACATATGGAAAATGTGCTTAGTGAGCATTTGAGCGTAATGTTAACTATCCACTCAGGCACGGTGTAGTAAGCATTGTGAGAATCCTCATAATTATATACTTGTATTCTTGTATTATCCGCTGTAAGAACATTCATACGGCGTAGTGTACAAGCATAGAATTAAGGACATCGGGGAATACAAGAATAGAAGTAAGGAAACAATTCATCAGATTCTACAAATGGAGGATATTCCTCTATGCGAGCGAGGCTTGGAAGTTGACAGCAGCAGAGGAGTCAAGAGTGAAAGCAATCGTAATGTGGTGCTACCGAAGAATGATGAAGATAAAATGGGTCGACCGGCTATGAGCAATGAGAGAGTGCTAAAAAGTGTGGGAGGAAAGAGAGTTCTTCTAAAAACATAATGGAGAAGATGGAAGAACTTAGTTGGCCACATTATGAGGCATGATGAAGAAAATTGTAGGACAGGTGGAAAGAAATGAAGGGCAAGGGAGGGTCACTACGAAAAGGCTGGCGGACAGGAAAGTGGAATAAAGCTAGATGCGTCAAACCTGAAACCAGTCTTACGATTTTTGAAATATGATAATGATGATAGTAATAATAATGGTAACTTCGAACGCATTTGTTCAATGTTTTTGTTTTCTTTGGGAGCCATTATTTCGTAATTGGTTCTTTGAAATAACTACTTGCGTTGGTCATTGAACTGGATATTGCACTTTATTTTTCACGCTCGGTTGAACGAGGAAATTTAATAGTACCAAAGTGTTTGGTTTGTTGGACGTGTGAGGAACCCACGGTAAAAGGGTCAATGCAAATCCTTTCTTTTCCCACAGCCAGTTACTCAGTTCTGCTTCCATTCCTGCGATATCGGAGAAATACACAGTCTATTATTTTATTATTGAATTATGATTATATTTACGAACATTGAAGAATGGATAGTGATAGCTTATGTCATGTTTGGTTTCTTTAGTTAACTTTATGTAATCAATAAATTAATCCGTTCGAAAATGAAAAAAATCATTATTTTTTTATGTCTGCCTTATTTTTCAGACTTGGAAGGATGAACCCGCAGCTCTCATCGGTTGAAATGCTTCGGTTGTGAATGCCTCAATTTGATTTCGTACTTTTATTAGTTGCATATTCGTCCGGCCCATTTCCAAAGCCTGTTACCTTAATCAGTGCCGTGCAAGAATTACAAGGATTGCTCACTTAGGATAGAAGCATCAAGGGTATCCTGGTGTTCTTTGGTTGAATCTTTAATTGAAATTAAGTGCTTCTTGATATCTTGAAATTTAGTGATCATGAATTCAAGTGAAGCTCAAAATTATAAAATATGATTTTCCCCGAAAATAATTTAATTTTATGGTGAATTGCATTTACGGTTTTTCAAATCCGTGCAAATATTTTGAATGAGGCTTCCTCCCGAGTGGTCAGTTTCTAGTCAAATAAAATTGATTCAATGTCTTGGAGTTTAGGTCTTGAAGAATTTAGATGCAAATTTTTGCCAACTTTTCGGTATATTTGAGCACATTCATTGGGGGTATGAATGATAATGAGTGAATAAATTTGATAGACAATGGCATATATAGTTCTTACAATTTAAAAAAATAACAATCATTGAAAGAAAAATTGTAAACTTATTTAAAAAAAGATTCTATAATTTTGACTTACGTTATAAGCTATTAATTGGATTTGTTTATCGATGGTAATTAAGCTGACAAAGTTCATAGTTAACAATCATATTTTTATTAATTAACCTTTAATGACCTTATGTATCGTACTTACTATATTCATATTCATTCATAGCCATGATGAAGGTGTATAAATATACCGAAACTTTGGCAAAAATTTGCATTTAAATTCTTCAAGGCCTATGATCCAGCACAAAGAATCAACGCTAAAAATAGAGGTCAAGAGGAAGAAAAATATTTTAATATGCCAAATAAAACTGTCAACGGCTGTCGCATACATTTCTATATCTCCTTCAATTCTTTCCCCTCCGCTGGGAAACTTCCAATTCTATCTTTTCCCATTTCCAGTTACTCTGTTTTTCCTCCAGTACTGCGATAACAGAGGAATGCACGATTTGACCTATGGGCCTATTATTTAGAATTTTATGACTAGGCTAATCTGGAATTCGATTTCCATGGCTGATGATTTGAACAATGAGGCATGCACGAGAGTTGGCTCTCACAAAATCGTTGGAAATGATTTACAGCGCACGCATTTTCCCTCTGAATAGTTAACGTAATACAACGAGTTCTTCCGCAAATCCCTAGCTGAACGAAGACTTATGAATGACCAAGGGTTTTGGGAGGATTCTTGCAATGGAAAGTTAATGAACTCTAGAGCTGGCTAAAATTACCTTTGATGCGTATGAGGCGGAATTAGACTAAATTTAAACCTCATTATAATTAGAACCAGTCTTTACCCCGTGTAGTAAATGCATATAATTTCCCAGGAAAAATTGTTTTTTAAATATACTTCACATACAGATTGAAAAAAGTTATTTTTTACATCAGAGACTAAGTGTACTTCCTACTCTTAAAATTATTTCGTGTGTACGAATCCTTCAAGCCGATGCTGTTTCTCTCGCTTGAAATATTTTAAGAAAATTAATGAAAGTATTTACCATGGTAAATTTAATTTAATATTTTTTCAACTTACGATCCTTATAGTGACAATAGAGAAATACATAAGCGTCGGGCCTATTACCATCTAGTAATTATATTAAATGGTGGAAATATTTTTCAATTTATTAAAAATTATTCGATTATTCTTAGTTTTGATAACAATATTACTTTATAGTACGCGATTAACCTTTTGTCTGGCGCAAAATTGGAATTGCTGAGTTCAGGCGCAATGCGTCTGACAGACACAGATGTGGAAAAACATTATTTATTCTTAGCATAACTCAGTGGTACACCTTTAAAGTTTAAAGCACTATTTAATGTGTGGTCGAAGACTTACACGATGCTTTTTGTGCTATGCAAAGATCCCTTTACATGCCGTCATACGGCCCTGGACCGATCCAGCAAGGTGCGATTAAACGTGCTCTTTAGGCTATTAGGAATTATTATATATAATGTATTTTAGTATCTGAATTCTATAGCATGAGTGTTTTTTTATTTTACTATCATATTTGTCTAATAATTCTTTTATTTTGCTTTGTTGTGACATTATTTTTCTTAATTATGGTGAATAATCTGCAACTGATCTGTCGGCATAAATGCGAAAAATGAAAGGCTGCATAGAATGTGTTTTAAAACAAAAAGCTACTCTATGTTTCAAGGGCCTTTTGCCACCTAGTGTCGCGAAGAAATGAAAAAAAAGTCAAGCTGTGCCTGTCAGATCCATTGCGCCCGACTGAAGGTTATATATGATAAGTCATTGGTTAATGGCCTGAAAAAGAAATATCTGGGTCAAAAAATTGTGTTGCAATTCAGTATTTTACGCCCATGTAAACTCGGTAGTATAACATGGCTTTCATCTAGTGCCTGATTAAATTCGCTTATCCCAAAAGTAATATTTTTCACAAAAACTTTATGGGAATCGTGTTAGTATTTTAGTGTGACTTTAGTATTCACGCTCTGGTAGCAATTATGAGATACGAAAGAAAATATTCTCGTTTACGCGCAACCAATAGAGACTGGAATAATAAATAACATGAATGATATTGCGATAATTTGATTTGACCCTGCAGGTGTGAGTTTGGCACAGCAAAGAGAGTCATGGACGAGACCGGAAAAAGAAAATTGAAAAAAGTACGTTTCGTATTGAAAATTTATGATGAATTGTAACTGTTGCTCGCTCATAAAACTGATTAGTGGAAAAAGGATTGAGCGATAAGATAATGTGTTGAAAGAGGCTTGCAGGAATGGTCCTCCCTCTGAATTGGACAGATAATCAGAAATGTTTTCCGATAAATATAGCTAACATGAGAAGAAATAGTTACAATAAGTAAGTACTTAGGCCAATTGGAGTTCCTAAGAGTGACCAACGGCTGTAATAATTATTGCCATTGACATTGCGTCTACAAGTCCGCCTAAATTTTTAACTGTAGACAGCCTACCGCAGTTTGAAATTAATTGGAATAAATGTTGACGATAAACATGGATTTCGAGTTAAAGTGGGTAAATTTCATAATATTAAGGCGGGTTTGCGAGTACTGAGGAAAAAATGGAACTTTATTAGAGCTTGGGGGCATTGGGCGATGTATGCCGAGAAAAACCGGATGAAGGGAATCGGAGAGTGCTGATACGGGAAAAATCCTTTTGAGAAATGCGAAACTGCGCTGAGATGGTTTCTTAAAGATCAGGTTTAGCCTTGGCCCGAGTCCTCATTACACCTTCTTTTCCTCTGCCCATTCCTAAGCTCTTGCGATTCTCATTCTGCTTCCACTTGGCATACCTAGAGCGTTATACCTTCTCAAAACACCATCTCTGCCGGCTTTGTTCGGTGACGGGTGACGTTCTACACGCAGTTCTCGAATTTCTCGAGAGTCCTTTTGAAGAAGGATCCTTTTTAGTCTTTTGCGCAACGCCTTTCTTCTTTCCTCTGAACGTCAACCTCTCACGCCGCGTTAAATCATAAAATTCTTCATATTGGTGTTTTAGAGAAAGAAAAATACATCACTGTACGTAATCACGAATATTTTTTTCGCATGTTTAGCTAATTATCCCGTATTTTTCACTAATATTTTAACAGGAATAAATTTTTCATTGTACCGTCTTGTTTGCGAGGTCTCTTTTGCTTCATTCTCGCGCGCGGTCCCTTAATTTTCTAAGACTGTATTACATAGTGGTACCAGTGTGTGCCACACATATGTCGTTCTGAAACATATCCTGATCTGCTGTTTCTATATTTTATTTTAGGTAGCTGTTAGGCGTATTTTTGTTCATATTATTTATGAGGTCATGGTTGCTATTCATAAGCCCTTTTTATATTTCCATCGAAACTTTAACTGCTTGTTTTCTTATACTGTGCCTAAACGCCGTAGGAAATCGTAAGATATAGAAGTATCAGTTTGTTATTTTCTTAATTTAGTAGTACACTTAAATATATTTGGAAAAAAATCTTCTAAAAAAATTCATTATGCTTGTGTATGCATAAATATAGTTGAATCTGTTATGAAGTAATGAGGGTGTCTTAGTTATCATTGGATTAGTTTGCTTTTCACAGAAAATAGGGGAATATAGATAAAGCTTTCGGCTGTATTTTCATAGACAAATAAATCCTGCCAAAATGTTACGAAACACCGTTCGCATTGATCAGCTGGAATTCTGCGATATCCTTTTAGATTTGAAATATTTTTCCTCGGTAATTATGTTATGAGGAATGCTTAAAATTTTCTGTATTTATTAAACTTATTGGTCTTTAATCCGAGTATGTCCTAAAATATTTAAGAATTTCATGTAAATGATGATAGCATTAAAATTATCGACCATTTTTGGTGCTTATTCAATAAGTCAAACTAATCTCTTTTCCTCACTTCTAATCGAATAGTTACGTCACTCTTGATCGTTATTGTATGATTCAATGATTATGTTCAATCCCTGCTTTGATACCATCATCAATTCATTTCGTCAGCACCTCGTAATTTTCGTGACGTGTACATGAATCATATGTGGTGCGATAAATCACAAATCGAAGCGGAGATGGAGAGAAGGCAGGGAGGATGATAATTACGGGCAAGAATCCGCCAATGGCGTCGGAAATATTTCGAAGCCCCGGCATTTGGCACGGAAGGCCATGAAACGTTGGCCGTCTCATTTTTATTTCACAATTGCATTTCTGCGCCAATTATGAATTCCGTGTGAATGATGGCCGCGTGACAGGGATGCGGTGTCCGCGCGGGATCGCCTTTGTCGACTGTCGCTTCTGTCTCTGCGAATTTCTCTCGCCAATCCTTTGTTTTCCGCCTCGGGGCATGTTTTCCAATTCCAGGCTGTTTCTCCCTCCCACTCTTCTCCTCCTCTTCTCTCGTTCTTTTTCCGGTATCCTTTCATGCTCAATCATTCACCGCGAGCAGCTAATTACCTTCGAAGGTCTCTCTTCAGACAGCATGTCGACACCACCTCCCAACGCCTTGTCTCATGAAATCGCCCCTCAAAGTTGTTGTCTCCTTTAAGTTGTTGTCGCCTTCCAAAAAATTTGTCGTAACTTGACTCCGCATCACCCAGTGAAAAACCACCAATCACTGTTCAGACCGCGCATCTATCATGATATCGATTTGAGACAACTTTCGATTGTTCATATGACGGTCGACAGACATTTGAAATATTGCCATGGGAATAAAGGAACTTGGATGGCGTATTGGTCTGCACAAAGGCCCAGTAAACCAATCCCTGTGGTTCGATTCCCGGTGGTTCGATAGGGGATTTTTTCCCAATACAATTAATGTGAATTTCACTGACGTTCATGCGGCAGGCTTGAAATATAATACAATATTATTGAAACATTTACCGCTTTACCGCCAGGCGCGGCGTTAGCGTTAGAATGGGGTGCACCTTTGGTTGGTGGCTTCCTTTAAGTTCATGCCCTTGATGAAACGCTAGGGTCAAATATGTGCACTGTGAACACCGTTAAAATCGCCGTAAGAAATTGGATTTGAGTTGTTTGGAATGAGTGAGAGGGTCTCCTCGAATTTCCAATTTGATTGCTACGCTAATTTGAGTTCAGTTGCTGTGATCGAGGCCTAATCATTGTTCTTTTAGCGTATATATAAAGATAAAAACATGAAAAGGGTTCACAATGACTTTTAATTGCATAACGTTACTTAACGAAAGCATTAAGTAAGGAAATGTCTAAAAATTAACAAACAGCAGGAAAGTTGGTTATGTCTATCGAGTATCACATGAACCATTGGGTGTAGAAATTTCTAGAATTCATGGTTTTTAAGATATTTATAGACTTTACGCATTGACCAAAGACAGATGAAAATGATTACACGTTTGATACGCGCTCTGAGCAATGATTGGTGGAATCATTCAGGTATCGGTCCGAGTAGGAATTTATCAAGTTGCACCCAATAAAGATGTCGTGAAGAGGGCTTTATGTATGGCCTAGAATTTCCCATTTTAAGCCATCTTCTCTTCCCTCCCCTCCTTTCTTTTAGTCCTTACTTGGTCCTTCCGTGTTACTCTTATCTCTCATTTAACTTTGGTCGTGCGTCGTCATTATCTTCCGATCTTTGTCTTCCAACCTTCGTATTTATTTTTCTTGGTATTCTCCCACTGCTCCGCACTCTTCGCCTGATTATTTTTCCTCGTGCCGGTATTTAGCCGCGAGCTGAAGTGTGTTAAACTGGTTATTAATATTGGCTAAAATTCAGTTCACATCCATATGCTAATCACGATAATGTGTTTTGAAAGTTTTCTCAAATATATGTCTGCATCAAAACCCGTTGAAGTGATTTCATTTGTTTTTCACGCTTAAAATTAAATTTTCTATCAGGATATATTTCATTTAATAGCATGTTTCATAACTAAAAATATAATCTTTCTTGGCATAGGAATATTTTGGTTACTAATTTTTTTATTGGCATTTCAAGTCTACATTTACCTACCATTCATATGTAAATTGAGTGAGAAGTCAAGGGAATCAACCGCTAATTTGAAAAATCATGTTGCAATCAGAATTTTAGCTTACCCTTGGGATTATTTTTTGTACGTTTAAAATTGAACTTACCTTATTTTACATGTAAACATTTTTGTCAGTTTATCTCTCTCATTTTAGTTTCTCTCAAGTGTGAAATTACCCAATCATATGTAACGCAGAGAGGACCGTTTCAGGTATGCAACGCGACTTTCTGCATATTCGGTTATTTTGAATAAAAATTTTAAGAAATTTTGTATAAATAACTGTTTATTTTCGAAAATGTTTGAGTGTATTTTTGTAATAAAGCCTCCAGGTGTAGCTGTTACCATTAAGACAATGAAGGGAATCTTATCACTGTCTAAGCGTAGCCATATGGCTGTGATTAATAAGGACCGCAATTTTTTAATGCTTTCTTCGTATATTTCCTGAAATATACATTTAATATGATACTATGGGGCCGTCATTGGATCCCAGTGAGAATTTTCTTTGAAAATATGAATTATTTCCCCACTCTAGTAGGCAAAGCGCACAATCATAGAGCAGCTGTATTATTCTGGCATTGCTGATAGCTAAAGTTTCCAAAACTTCGTCAGTTAAAGTACTCTTTCTAAGGGAATCCATTGTTCCGGAGGTATCCTCTAGAAACCATTCCATCGAGTTAGCTTTCCAGTTGGAGACGAGGATCGCTGTTTCACTCCATGCGCTTTATCAAGGTTTCATCTTCGAAATTGAGTTTAGGCAATTGTTTCCGAAGCTTGAGGGATTGATGGGTAAGTGGAATCGAAAACAAAGTTTTAACTCCTCCAGACCCCCTCGACTGGATCAAATGACTTTGAGGGAGACACACTTGTTGGAGTCATTAAAGGGGCAGGCATGACACGGAAAATTTCGGATGTATGCATTAATACGTTCTCAGGAGTCACCATTGATTCGCAATTGAATTATGCTCTGTCAGGCTCCATGGAACTCTAATCCGGAGAATATTCTTTGCCCAAGTCGTGAAAGAGGAGTTCTGAGACGAATGTGCTGGGGTAGGAAAACGGACGGGGTGGCGATTAAGAGGAGACAGGGATCAACATACATCATTAACGGGCGATGAGAGGGGAATGAAGGATCAAGGCGATATGGTTGCCTGAAAAATTCAATTATTTGATGAGGGAGACTTGTTGGGAGATGAGTGGTGGAAAATCCGTGACTTTTGTAGAGGCACAGCAATGATTGGGTAATAATTATTTCTTCGCCGCTAATTTTAACGAAGTTATAATTTAAGTAATGGATGATTGCGAATTGATCCCGTGGTATAATGACGCCGATACATAAATTGAACACATGCTACCTAAGATATTAATTGTGAATTTGAAAATTATTCCCTTAGCTATATCTGGTAATAGGAAGTATTTACTATTCCAGCGTATGTTTTTATGTGTGTCCTATCAAGATAGACATTACTTCGTTACTTTTCTTATTAAAAGCAAATGCCTAAAAATCCCTTTTCATATTGTTCTTGTCGTAGTTTACAGTTCCGATTACTTCCTATTTTACTGATCCCTACCCTGTTTTGCAATGATTGCGCTATTTTAATACTTGCATAACTCTGTGAGTGAACCCTACTAGTCATTATAAACCGTTGCTCCATCCGTATACACGCCTGTGGTTCCCCTTGTGTTAGCAGATGAAACGAAGCAAAAAAATCAGACCATGT
The DNA here is from genome assembly GCF_921293095.1 of Ischnura elegans. Lineage (NCBI taxonomy): Eukaryota > Metazoa > Arthropoda > Insecta > Odonata > Coenagrionidae > Ischnura > Ischnura elegans. The sequence goes on along the minus strand of NC_060250.1, from coordinate 31,049,936 downwards.
AATTGCATCGGAAGATGAATTTGTTGGATTTCTCTAGCGGTTCATCTCCGTTCCTGCTGGCCGTTTATCCGTCTGCTTGCCCTAACTCTTGTGTCGCGGGACCACCATAATTCGGGACCGCGTGAAAAATTGGAATGAGCGCCGATGACAAAAGAAGGGAGGGGACGACGACACGACGAGAATAAAGAGGGTTGCGTGATGATGGCGTTAGGCTCAGGGGAGGGGATCAAATCCTTTTTTTCCGTAAATGAAATCTTTCCAAATGAACGATTTATTTAAAAAGTTGAATTGAAGAATTGAGTCGTAGATTTCAATTTTAATAATAAAAAAATGTACGGTTTACAAATAGACTTCTACAACTGAGAACGCATCTATATTTTATTGATTAAACGAAATGTGGGTAAATGTGTGGAATATTCGAGCGTTCATTTAGGGATTTTAATTTTAAAAATAGTCATGGAATGATATTTATAGGAGGCGACCGAAGACTTAGGTCGTGGGGAAGGAGAGAGAAGAAAAATTCGAGATAAATCCGGCTTTGGGCCTCTACTCTTCCCGAAAGGCGTCAAGCGGACCACGGTCTTACGGACCACCTGCCGGACTAAGTGTCTTACACTAAGAACCCACGCAGGGATCGGAAAGTCTCTGAAGAATCTCTATCACCGCCGGGATTTCAACCCGGACCCACTGCCTGGGAAGCCAATAATATAGCAACCACACCAAAGTGATTCCCTCAAAGAGTCTTTTCAACATCCTTCAAAATTGTGTTGATTTACTGGTAGGAAGTTGCAATCTGTGGCTCAAAACACGCGTGTAATTTGGTCACAATATTTTTTCAGTAAGTAATTGATATTCCCTGATTATCCGGCCACTATCAAACAGTAATAAAATTTACATCGCTATTCAAGAAGGATATACTAGAGTTATGCTTTAACTTGCTGCTACCAACCATATCAGCGGGAAAATCTAAACGAAATTCATTCGCCTACTGGGACTCGAGGGGAAAAAGGATCAAATTTATCGGATTAAATAAAAATGAAATAATTCATTTCGTTCGCTCAGGTCGGCTAGATGAGCTGAATCATCGCTATGACCGAAATCCCATGAACCGAGTCATGAAAATGAACCGTAATTCCCACCTTTAGCTGGGATTGATGAGGGTTGGGGGTTAAGAGGGCAGAGCAATAGGTGAAACTTGTGTGGAGTTAGGGAGGAGGAGGAGTAGGAGGATGCCCTCGGGAAATGTTATAAGTGAGGAGTGGAGAAGGATATGAGTAGGGAAGGGTGTAAACGCTAGTAGAACGGCGCCAGTGGAGATCTGTTGGGCGTATGCCGTGGGGCTGCGGTGGTTTGGGTTGCACGGATACGCCGTGAAGTGGGCTTGCTGTGTTGCCGGGATCACAGGCGAAAGGGATGGAGACGGATGATGAGAGAGTTGGGCTTTTTGGAGAGTGGGAGGTTTGGTGGTGCGGTAAGATTTAGCTCTCGTGGGATACGTGGGGGTTGCCGTGATCTCACTGGCGGAATTGGAGGGGGGTTGTTCTCGGTGAAAAGGCTGTGTGTGATGTATATACGTGTGTGTGTGTGATGCTGAAGTGGAGTGTGTAATGGATGGGACCCGGAGTTATAGATGAGGTGGTGGGGGAATATGGTGAGGTTTTTAGTGCGGGAAGCGACGCTGGGAGTGGGAGGTGGAAACTTATCAGCCCACGTGATCTGCAAGCTTCATCCGGCCTCGCTTGCTCCTCTCCCGTTTCCCCGTGGGTGGAGGAAATGACGGGAGACCTACTAGAAGAATAAGAAGAATATTTTTTTCCAGTAATAATCCGCGTTTGCAATGTTTTTATAATTGTTAGCATTGAATCTCTGTTACGCTGGGGAATAAAGGACTGTCTATATCTGACATATGATTTGATTCTTTCCTGGCGAATGATGTGGGGAAACTTCTCGGGATTCCCACCGGGTTAAATTTTTCTAGAGTGGCCAAAATTATGGAAAAATCAAGCCTTTGGAATCCTGACAACAGTTTACCCTCTGTTTATATCTCTTATAATTAGCAGTTTGGTGGTCGACTAGTGAAGCTACTCAGTATTACTAGAGTAGTCTCAGTGGGTTGAGCTTTGCTCACAAGGGTCTCGGTTTCAAATTGTGGACGAATCATTTGGAGGGGCTTGACAGGGCAATAGGCGGATACTGATAGGCGGGGATGTCCTTTGAATCCCCCTGCCCCGGGGTTTCCTCCAATAGACAGGGGACTTTACTGTTGCCCTTGGACAATGTTGTTGCCAGGGCCCTAGGTAACTATTGCGATTCTGAACCTTTTTTACTCCCACTAAAAAGCTCACAGATAGGTGGTTCACAGGAGATTAATACGGCCAATTAGTTATTTTTCATACTGAAAAAGTAGAGACGGTCGAGGGAATGAAAGTTCTTACATTCTGGCTCGCGATTGTGATGACAGATGAATGGCTTTTCATTCGCACTTTAATTGGAAATCGATTTCGGTACGATAAGGAGGAGAGTGTTATGTTATGATATGAGGAGAGTATGAGGACAATGTTAACAGCAGAAATGAAGAAACTGACAGACCTACCTTCAATGTGTGAAATTATCACATATTTGGCTTGGTCTCAGGTAGACTCTATCCACACCTAGCCTGGCTATAATACACTGAGAAGTTTAATCAATTTTCCGAATGATTGGCTGGTTGGCCAAGCACTTACAACCGTTCCGTAAGTAGTGTAAATTCTGTCCTCATCGGAATCGATACAGTGATCTCAATGCTAACTACATGTGCGTAATCCTTTCATCACTGAGACCAGTGGAGTTACGCTCTCGCCTGCTTTCACCCTCAGTTTTAGTTGCTCATCACTTTATTAATAAATCCTCAACAGCACCAGTGTAGCAATACTGATAAGTATGTTTGTAAAATGGAAAAGAATGTGGTCAATTAGTTATTATCTATATCGGAAAAGAAGAGACTCGGTCGGGAGAATGATATTTCCAACATTTTGATTCGTTATTGTGATGATTGGTGACTGGCTATTTAATTGAAATGCTGTGGAAAATCAATTACTGTACAGATAGGGGGATAACAGTGTTTATATTAGAAATTGAAATTTCTAATATCGTTGATCAATTAAAATTAATAAACACGGTTTATTTTCATGATTTCACGGAAAATTCTGTCTAAGTATAGCAACTTAATATACGAATGGGGTTTGAGTCTAAGATTTTGGAATTTCAGAAGAATGATCATTATGAAATTAGAATGGCCTTTCCAACTCCACAGAAAATAATTTTTTAGCAGAACGTATCGTGTAATCATTAATATAATACTTCGTTCATTTTATTCCAAGGACATATTTTTATGTCCCTGTTGCCTTTACATTTCTCCTTGACATACTCATCCCCATGACAACCTTGACATTTTTCCTTCACCATTGTTCTACAGCGCTCACCCTTCCCCCTGCCCTTAAACTCCCCACCCTTTTTTCTCCTTCCCCCGTCTTGCTCATAGTCTTCAGATATCCGCCTTCCCCCTCCTTTCCGAATACTTCTTCCATCCCTCTGCGGTAATTGAATGTGGTTTCCTCAGTAACCCCACCTCTGCCTCCTTCTTTGACTGCTCCCAAACTTTGTTCTCACTTTTTCCCTAAGGAAACTTGGATTAATCTTCGTTAGATTCCTTCAGATTGCCGAGAATAGCCTCGTTTTACAGAATAGACTTCAGTAGACTCTTTCAACTTTTTCCGCATTCGTGCGTTACAGTTTTTGCTCCGAAACATCATTAGAAAGGTTGTCTTTACCTCCACTTTTGAGGAAAGTTTCTTGCTTAAAACAAAAGAACTGGAATTTTTTTCATCGCTACACATTCCAATTTTTTAGTACAAATTATTTTTAGATGACTTCTGTTTATTCACAGAATCTTTTCTCTAAATTTATGTTATCTGATGTATATTAAAAACTAACAAAGGGACTTAATTTTATCCCTATCTCTGTGGTAATTGCGTTTCCATTGCAAATATTTAATTGTTTTACTGAATTGTTTCAATTAAGATTAATGTCATATATTGCAGCTCTACCTTATATATTGACAAATTGCGTTAAATTTTATGCAACAATTTATGATTAATTAACTTTTTAAACCTAAATTAAGCGAAGGATTCATTAGCTTCAGAACAAATCTGCTGAAACAGATGTATTGCTGAGTGTAAAAAAAAATTAACTTTTTCTTTTACTTGAATCTCAAAGACAGGATGGTTGAGTTTCTGAAAAAACACGTCACCGTTATGTTATGATTTTGGAGTACGTCATGAAACTCGTGTTTGATTAATGCCGTGCATGTTGCGGTAATTTTCCACGATTGTGATGGTTTTCTCCCTGAATTTTGCTCTGTAATCCTTCAGATACCTTTAGGTGTTAAATAATATTAATTAAGAAAATTTCACTGCCATATTTTTGAGATGGTAATAATGCCTGGTGAGAAATGGAATGAAGTCAGCGAAATGAGTTCAAGGGTTGCATGAATCTCCTGTCGCTCGATAGAGATTAATGCTGGGATGGAGCATAATCGGAAGCTGAACCACATCATTGCAGAGTCATAAACCGTCGCCACCCATGGCTTGTATTCCTTTCTAATGGAACCATTGCGGGAGAGTAATTGAGTCCGTAGTTCACTCCAAAGCGCCGCTTTATTATAGATTATAGAAGCAGGCCATTCCGACGACAGGAGTTAGGATGCGGCTTGGTGCCCCAGATGAGAAATATCACACCGTCAGTAATTGCCCGGCGAACTCTACAAATGCCGCTGATTCGCTCAATCGGAAGGTAATCTCATGGCTATCGGTTTATTAGCTTAGAATCTGCGGTTTCGGTCATCCAAATCAAAGATTTATCCATTCTTATTGATTTTCGTTCTCCTATTCTGTGATTTGTTTTAGTTTTTTTTTTTTTTTGACGCCTAAATGTATTTACGCTCTATAAACGCTCTTTTAGTTTCAATTTTCTGATCATGACAACTTTTTTCACTTAGCTATGGTAAATTAAAAGCATGATTTCAAATACTGGTGTCGTTTTGCAGTTTTGCGTTTGTTTGATGGCAAATTATGCTATCGATTTCATTTATTCTCTAGTAGAACGTCTTTTATGCAAAGTAAAATATGCTTCTGGAATACTCTTGAATAGCATTGGGAAATTAATTAACATAACTTCATCTATAGTTCAGAAAATAAAGCAGATTTATAGTTCAAATTGCTAACCGGTCTGTTTGCTACAAACTAATCCATGAATATATGATCTTGTTTTTTCTCGGCGAATATTTCTTATAAATATTTCTCCGGTTTCTAGCCGAGTGAGTATATATATATATATACATATAAATTCAAAGGTAAGGAAAGAAAGGGATAGGAACATGGAATAGAAAAAGGACGAGGACAACGGTGCTGTGGTAGGTGGAAAAAAGCCAGAAATCAGAGGGTAAAAATGCGGCCTGACTGGGACTCGAACCCAGAACCTCCTGGTTGCCGGCCAGGTGCTCTACCAGTTGCGCTACCAGGACGCTTAGATTTACCATGATTTCGGCGGGGGTTTATACACAGAAAACTCCCTTTGCTGTGGCCCACGAGAGTAACCAATAGATGGCACTGGGGCAGCTCACCACTCACCAGGGGAAGGAATGGACGAGGACACAAGGATGAAAGGAAAGGTACACACTCACACGATAGTGGGAAAGAGACAGGAACACGCGTTTCGGGGCACGCAGAGCCCAAGTGAAATAAGCCAATATGGCCGATACACTACTTCATTCATTCACACGGCGCCATAAGCGCAAACATACATATAAATTCAAAGGTAAGGAAAGAAAGGGATAGGAACATGGAATAGAAAAAGGACGAGGACAACGGTGCTGTGGTAGGTGGAAAAAAGCCAGAAATCAGAGGGTAAAAATGCGGCCTGACTGGGACTCGAACCCAGAACCTCCTGGTTGCCGGCCAGGTGCTAAACCTAAAAAAAGAATATATATATATATATTCTCAATCGGCTAGAAACCCCAGCAATATTTATAAGTAATATATGAATATTGGGATGGGTGATTGAAAGGTGTAAGTAAACCAAGTGATGCGCGTGAACGTGTTACACTTTAGTATAGAGTTTGATGGTATAGTCTTTGAAATATGAAATGCAGCTGCCGGGAAGGTGTATGCCCTTCTCTCATAATCACTCAAAAACCTACGCATTCCTTATCTATTTGGCCGAAAGGCTTTCTTGAAAGGCTCAGTTTTTTTGACAGCCTTAGCTGTCATGGAGATGAGTGCGTCAAGGAGAAATTTAAAGTTAAAATTGGCATAAAACATGTTTTAAATAAACGAAGTATTATGTAATGATAAAATACGATATTATATTCTGTGGAGTTAGAAAGTCCATTCAAATTCATCTGATCATCATTCATCTGAAATCCCAAATTCACTCATCTTAAAACTCAAATCCTGTTTTTATTTTAAGTTGTTATTTATAGACATAATTTTGTTTGAAACTGCAAAAATAAATCGTCCTTATTAGATATAAGTATAGTTACATCAACGGTTTTTATTTCGAGAGCATTGATTTCAATCAATACCGGAGTGTGACCTAGATAAACTTGAATTTCATCGCTTAGCTGTTGTTCTCACCTGGGCTGTTTTTTATTTCACAGGTTTCTCAACCGCCTCCTCCCGAGGCCTCCGTGGAAGCACGACCGGCGTGGCCATCCCCCGAGATGAAGATGAGCAAAGTGGGAAACCAAACCAACTCACAGGATCCACAGGCAGTCAATTCTCGCGCCTTCGTCGGCAATCTCAACACATTCCAATGCAGCAAGACGGACGTCGAGAGAATGTTCCAGCGATATGGACGCATAGCCGGTGAGTGTTTCCAATTGTGCACACAATTGTGCTCTAATCGATCTCAAATAAATAGAGAATTGTATCCCTCAACTGGATTCTTTATGGTAAAATGAACATACTTTCATTATTGGAAGTAAGGAAATAAAACTTTGTAAGGTTCCTTACTTATTTCCTTACTTCCAATATGGAGAGGCTTCACAAAGTAAAACCTGAAGTTATTAGTTACATACTTTCATTATTTAAAGTACATTTTATGAATTAACGTTAAATCGGTGGAATGAGTCCGACGTCTACGTGCTCATTTTCGTTTATCAAAATAAATTAGTCCTAATTTTCATTTATTTCTAAATGCTTTAATTCGCTAAAAATTATAATTAATATTTTTGGATTGCCACATCCGTTCTATCTTTGATATCTTTCGTGAGAAATGTGTTCCATATGGCGATATAACTCATTCTTGTAATGAAAAAAATACTGGTTAGCAATTGATTCCAAGATTTCTAATCAGTAGAAAAATAAAATTGTTGGCTGAATGATCTCAGGTAATTTATATTGAGTTCTGTGAAGTTTAATTTTGAGCGTTATCTTTGATTTAAAATTTCATATAGTTTTTAATTTCTTTGGCAATGCAGAGGGGTTACAATTTCTGAATACCTTCCATCAACACAGTGCGTAGCGAATGTATGATTGCTAAACTTTGTAGATTTTAAAACTTGTGCAGTTTAAAACCATTGTTATTGAAAATATTATTGATTTCGCATTCCACCAGCTGACTTTAGAAAGGTTGAATTATAGACATTTGTTAAAATAATATATACAAATTTATCTGTAATCCTCCACGGTTATCTTTGGAATTGGATACATTGGTATTTCTCGTTGCTTTTTTTAGTAGTGATGAACTGTGTAATTTAAATTTATTTTAACGGTTTTGAATTATTTGTTCCCTTGTCTAAGTGAACTGAATTCGTTCCTCCAGCGGATAGCCGATCGAAATCCGAGCGGACTAAAAAAAATGTTGCGATAGCAGTAGAAATGCTAATTTTGTGTATATTGTGATAACGCGTGGTCATTGGAATCTCAAATCCGCGAGGTCTATTCAGATCGTTGAAATATTCAAATACGTTGCGTTTGGCCAAATTGTTTGTGCAATGATGCTCACTTCGGATTCGGAAAAGTTGATCGCTCGGTTGCAGGCACGGGAAAGGGGTGAGGGGCTGTAAATATATAAATTCAAAGGAATATTTTTTCAAAGCACCAAAACGCCAGCATTTCATATCTCTCCTGTGACTGAAAATCCCAGAAAGGCTGTGCCAAAAAAAAAGGATAATAGCGAGAAAACGAACGCTGCACTCTGAAGCTTAGAATCACAAACCGCGCGCGCGTCGGTATGAAAAACAGAGAGATTACGGAGCAACAGGGCCTCCCACCCCCTCTACAGTTTCTGTTTACCCAGCTCCGATTACGGGTGAGGATTGATTCCCCGTTGTGGTTAGAACGAGAGCCGTAGCACGCGGTTTCGGCCCGTGGAGTGAATAGATCTGTTATACGGGGTGGTTGATAGGGCGGCGCGATAAACATTTTATTTCGCCGCGCGCTACTAAAATAATGGAAGAGAGGATGATTAATAACGGCATCCTTGTTAATACATTTTGTAATCCACTCTGCATTGACTAACGCGCAATTTCCGCGGCGATAAAATTAAAATTTACCGCGAATTCGCGACATACATTAAAATGTCCTCCGTGGGTTTAAAAATTCCTCCTCCTGGACAATCAAGAAACTCTATGTAAAATGTGCCCTCCGCTTTGTGTTTATAGAGCCAATGTGGAATCACGATGATTTGTGATGGGAATCCGTTATATGTTGTGATTTTATTTCTACAAATCGATCGCTTCCTTTGGAAATATTATTAATCTCTTTTGAGCAAATCCGTTTTTTTTTGTTCTCACATTTGCTTTTGAATGCATGATTTGCTCAGTTTCTTTATTACCCCATTGTGGCGTTCGTCGTTATCGATTTAAATTACCCTACAGTTTGCTAATACTTCTTGAAAATGCCCTCGCTTACCTTTAAACTGTTTTTGCTGCCTGGTGTTCAGGGCCTTTATACTATAGGCCGTATTCTTACCCCATAATCTAAATTTGATTGCTTCATTTAGTCATTTATAATTCGCCTTCAGGTGTGCAGCCGTCTAGTATACCACTTCATTATATTAACATTTTTTTCTCATGTACACCACATAACGATGTTGTGATTTATGTTTAGATCCAATTGCTTCAATGAAGTGTATCTGAAGAGTGCTAATCTCTTATTTCTCTGTGGCGTAATGCTGCAATTAATCATTGGTTTGATTTTATCTTGCGTTAGCGATTTTTATCGTACATCAATAGAAATAATTTTTCATTATTTTCGTTGATTTTTACGGAATATCAGTGACCACAGCAATAATCAATTTAAAAACCTGAGCGATTTCCTAAATATCCAAGTACATTAAATTGATAGCTAATAAAATTATTATCCATTGCCATCTAAAAACTGCCATTTATTTGAATTATTTATACTTCAAGCATTTTCTTGACATCTCAATCATTCTGCCAATACTTTTAAAGGAAATTATTTTTCATCCTAAGTCATTTTGTTTTTGACAAGTTCATTTTTTTATTTTCCTTAAGAAAAAAATCAACTTTGCCCAAGTATATTCTGCAGTAGAGAGGTTTCTCCTCTCCAATGCTCAATCACATATTCTTTCAAGCGATCATTTCACTGATAATGAGTGTAAACATCGATTTACTAGTTGATAATAATTTTTTTCGTTCCCACGAAACATCCTTTTCCATCATGTTCTATCAAAAATCATATCACATTGATTTCATCGAGTTTCTCGATAAGTTCCGGGTTCTTTTTCCCCTGATTAATCTCTAATTCCGAGAGTAAATCAGCATATCAGTTAACCTCTGTCAAAGACTCCTACAGCTGATGGTGCTATACAAATATCAAAAAGAGGTTATTTCTATGATGCCTTAATCTGCTACCACGAATCCCATCATTATCGAGGATCGCTAGTGTTGTATTTGCACCCCTTGCTCGTTCTACTACCCTTTGTTGCCTATCGACTGGAGGGGCTCAAGGAAATGCGGCTGCAATCGATATATAGAAAAATCCATTGCAATGGCTTCACCTCCTGGATATCCATACATTAGGCGTAATATGACCGAGATCTTTCGTTTTATGTGCACTTTTCTGGTCTCTCCTGATAATCATCAGCCTTTCTCTAAATTGCTACGCTGTCTCGTAGAAGTTTGCGTATGTTAATATCTGCTCGATTACCTAATATGTTAAAATTTCGATAAAAAGCTACAAGCATGTATAATTTAACAAATCAAATATTAGCGTATGTGTGATTGATCCTGTTCTACCGATACTCATAACTAGGATCTGTCTTAAAGAACTATTTCTTATCTTCATGGCGATATTCTCTAGTTTCTTGCACATTTCATGAGTAATAATTGACCCTAACGTTGCTACCACATTTTCAGCCTTTCTCCAGGTATTTAGCTTTTTTATCTGCTCAACTTCGAATTTTTCCTTTCTTGATGTGATATTACTGCTGATGGCTGTGCATAAAGATGTTTTCCCGTTCACATAACTTCTGTTGGTTAATGGCAATAATTTTTTTCTCTCTATGCGAGATTGAGACCAAACTCTTAGTTTTACTTCACCAGGCTTATACATGGAAATCTTTGGATCTCCCAATCCATACTCCTGTATGTTGTGGAAAAATTATACTTTGATAATTAAATTAATGCGTAACATCATACTATTCATGAATTACTTTGTCTTTTTTATTTTCGTCGCTATTTTACCTCTCAAATACGTATCGTTAACAAGGTTTTGGCTTTGAACTTAGAAAAATTTTTGTTTGGTGTACATTTTTCTTTCGGTAATTCCTTTTCGTAAAGCTGAAATTAAATTTAATGATTTTCCTGAAGTTGTGCAGTTCCAAAGTTTATTTCGGTAGTAACCATTTGGCTCATTTTCTAACTAAATGAAAACTCTAGATGGCACAAGACTTCTTACACATTTAAGAGAATCACCAACTGCTGCTTGAAAGTCGCACGAGTGCTTATTTACTGGCGAAAGTAGTGGCTTTTATTGTACTTATTTTAGTATCATGCAGTCTTTAAAAGATCAATAACAGCCAGTAGGGTAAAGAACACATATGAATGATTTTTATTGGATGAATGCATAGTATTATATTATTTTAAACTATAAACCATCTAAAAGCCATTGTCTTTAGTGCCTCCACGAGTTTTTTTATGGAAATACTATCCTAATTTAGCCTCCTATCCTTTTTTCGTGTCATTTCCTTTTTTTTCAGAAAAAACCGTTGTATTCAACGTGAAAAAATGCTTTCAAGTACCTACCCTATTTGTTAATAGTTAACACACTAGGCCATACTTTGCATGGTGGTATGTGATAAGGTAATCGTATCTATAAATGGGTCTAAGTTACCGTCTTTTGTGCAATGATAACTTTCAATGTTTCATTATGTGCATTTGAAAAAAAATTGAAAGTATTAAATATACAGAGTCTAATTATGTGCTGGCATCATAATTATGGCTGAGGACAGAAAGTAATGCTGATTTCTAATGTTCCTCATTATCAGTCAGTTTTAGATGCTTGATAATTAGGTACTTGCACTTGACTTAAAAAAAAAGGCTTCATCTTTTTTTAAGAGACCATAAAATGAATAGGTATATTTGTATCACACATTTGAAACATTCTTCAGATTTTTCGCTGAAAATATATTGATTTCGTTGGAAGACTTTAAGTTGAATATGCGCATCCATCTAATCCTGATGCATCATTTTCTCTCACCAAAAATAAAACTTTCAGTGACATGTTGATTGTTCTGTATCGATCGATTTTGTTAATGAGTAGGTATTCCAAATGTAATCAGGGGATGCGAATCCAACTCACTGTGAAATTGGTTGTCAATTCTCACAAATTAATGGTGGTGGTTCGAGCATTTAAATCATCGCGATTTATGATCACCGTATTTTCGAATTAGAATGAAAACTACGGGCTCCGTTGGTGGCTCTTTTGATTGTTTTCTCTCTCCATTTATTTCTTTGCATGCCACTCCCGCTGGCTATTCCTCATTTCCCTGGACCCTTGATAAGTGTTCCGCATAAACCATAAATGCAATGAATAGCCTCTCAAATCCACATTTCCTTGGGTTCAATTGGGCGCCCGACCAAAACGATTCCACCTCATCTCAGACTACGGTGAATAAACACACGTTTTCACTGTGAAAAGCTTCCCACCAAATCCATTTCGTGGATTTGAAATATTAAAGCTAGCCTTCCGAGTACTTGTCTCTTAGTTTCCTGTAGTGTCTAAAATTTATGGCATATGTCTCTTCCTGTCTCTTATACGACGGAACGTGACTTGAATGGCCTAATTATTAATTGGAAATTAAAATTCTCGTTTTGAGAATGCTAAAAATTAAGCCAAGAGTCAGCCAATTCAGATTTTTAGATATTTAAGGCGAATCCTACACGTCAAATCAGGTACGTAGGGGAAACAAGGGAGGAATGGGACAGTAGGAGGTATGGGACAGTTCAAATTTCTCTCTCTTGGTTTAAATTTTTTAGCTCTTGCTTTTCTCACATGTATGAGCAGCAGTAGCTGCATTTCCTCCTAATGACTTCCTCTCGCTGGAAGGACTGATGAAAATGCATGTCCTTTTGGTTTATAACTGATAATTTTAATAAAATTTAGATGTTTTTTTAAACCTAACAATACATGTGAAATAGAAAATGGCATTTAAGGGATGTCTGGGACGTCAGATATGTGTTTTCAGGTTTTTTTTAAGTTTTATTTTATAAGGCATTTTAATTTCATTATTGGGTAACTATGCCTAATAAGTTATCCTGAATGGTAATAGTGAAAAAATCCAGATATGGTACCAGTTCCAAATGGTACGATTCTGGAAGATGTGAAGATGGTTTGTGATGAGGGCAAAAGTGTGAGAATGGTAGCAAGAGTAAAGAAATCATCAAAATCTGCATTATAAAGACATGCTTTAAATCATTTGCTTCCAAGGCCAAGGACAGTGTAAATTTTCAAAGTAATCTCATATGTTGAATGGTTTTCCTCTTTTGTACTACACAGGGTAAGGTTTTGGTAATGGGTATGATGATGAGTATAATTTAAATTCATGCGAAAAAGGAGAGCTAATTTAAAAATTTTCCTTCTCAACAAGAAGACATTAGTTTCATAGAGAAAAAAGATATTGTTCTGAAACTGAATTGTCCAATGTCCATTTAAGACACTGAAAGAGTGAAATCCTTCTTTAAATTTACTACTGATACCATTACTAAAATATCTATCATTTATGCATTTGAATCATCACTTATTTTTATAGCTATTTTTGCACATTTGCATTAGTGTCCCATTCCTCCCGGAATGAGGGAGGACTGGGACAAATATCTTATGTTCAGAAAATGTTAAATTCGACAGTACTCACCAATTTCTCGAGGAATTTTCGATGGAATTTAGAAGGGTCAAGGAAACTAAGGATTGCAAAAAAATTGATTTAAGCCGCCGATACTTTAAAAAACAATTGTAATCTAGAATGTGTCCTCCCTAGTCTCTCCTACTATTGGGATCAGAATCTAAGTATAAGCATTAGTTATTAAATATCGTAAAAGTTCATCTTGCATTCAACCTAGGTATTCATATCCATTTCACGTATTAAATTCAGAATAATTTCTTTATTCTCTTATTTTTCTTTTCGGGTATCTTAATTTTAATGGTAAATTGTTAACTAATCTATTGATAAACTCCCTGAGTGGTGCCATGTTTGATGTTTTTTAACCTGAGTTGGTGAAAAGTATGTAATGCGTGTTGTGTGTAAATATAATTATGGCCTTGCCGAGATTGAAAGTAAAACATGCTAATAAAATTTCATATGTGTTATTTTAACTTCACTATGAGCGTCTAATCATTGAAAGCCGAATTTATGAACGTATGTTCTATCTCTCTTAAGAACATTACTCATTTTCTCTCCAGCATGGTTTCTCGAAAAAATTTCTCGACAATCCGCAGTTGGTGAAAATTTTCTCTAGTTTTTTCTATAATTTAATGTTCATTGATAGGTTGGAGAAATTTATAGCAAATGCGTGTTTCTAAATTTCGTCAATTGTTAACTTTTTGGAGTAATTCCAGTTTTCAATCACATCCTCAGTCAATAACATCCATACCACTTTAATTGAAACAATTTTCGAAATGAAAGCCGCTACGTTTTTTTTCATTAAATTTAGCTGTTTCGATGCTGGCGATCAATAAAAGTGAAATATGGGCTGCTTGAACGGCGAGAAAAATTGCTGTTTTTGCAGCTTAGCAAAATGAATTAATAAGTGAATTGAAACGGAAACATTCGGTCAGAAAGTATATCGACATTGTTCATTATTTACGTCAATGTCAAATGTTTTTGCTATTGCTTGCACAATCTTAATTTCATTTTACGGTATACGTTACTACGCTAAAACAAAACGTGATAACCATCATCATCATGATCATAGTTTGTAGCTTTAATCGGACTTCATTGCGCAGGTATTCTTCATTTTTTCTCATTTAAATGAAATTTGAGAATATTAAACTGTTTTATACTAGTGTGCTCTTTTTTGCTATTGGGATCTTCATTAAACATGTTGAATGAATTTGACAAGAATTTAAATGCAATAAGCTTCACGTAAATGATTTCTCTTGTTGCAAACTGAAGTGGTGAAATATAGGTCATTGCTTGCTGTGCGCAATGTAAGATTTTGTCATTGCGGAATATGAAACAAAGTGAAAAACGCTTAAACAATTACATTGTTCTTATTTAAACTTCACTATAAGAGTCTTATCATGGAATGCAGAAGTTATGAACATCTGTTCAATCTCTCTAAAAAAAACATCATTCATTTACTTATGCCCATAGTCATGAGACCCATCATTAACAATTTATTCAGTGCGCCCCATCACGTTAAGAATTTTAAACTTGAAGCCATTCAACGCTTCCCATTTGCGAAGCTGGAACATTGCATAAGTTATAAGAAATGATGACTTTAACTGTGTGGAACGATCTTGTTAACATTCTGAGGAGTACCACTCTTTAAGTGCGTTAGTGTTTTAAAAGGACGTCGCAGGTGTGGCAAAATTTTATCGCACTAAGTATATGTGGAGCTGCGATCGTAGCATCGGAATGGAAGTCAACGCTTGAACACTATTAGCTAATAATGGAAGCAATATGTGGAACGATAATGATTTTGAAAGCGGAGGAGACAGGAACATTGGTTAAAGCGCATCTTTTTGTCTCATGATACGCGACTGCCAGTTCGAGATGCTGTGCCTGGAATTTCGCAATGTGCTGCTATTACGCCGTTTCCCGTGGCGTGGACTCCGAGGAAATTGAGGGTATTTGAAATTATATGAGAAGGGAAGAAGCAGAAGAAAGTATAATTGTCTTGGATGCGTAATGGTTGCTAGATAAAGGATAAGGCTAAGGAAAAAAGGGTACAGAGATGCTATCACGTTTTCGTTACTTTTTTTTTATATTTTCCGTTTTACTGCTGTCTCTCTAGAACCGCAAAAATATTTGCCTATCTTTAATTCCGTTTACTTTGTAAGCAAAATAAATTGCTTTAGAGTGTGTTTACGTATGCTAGTAACAGTTTCCAAATTGAATTCCCCATTCCGTATGAGAAAGGTGAAGATATTGGGGAGATAATTTTATTACCAATTTCAAGGACACTCGGTATTTGGGAATTTGTGTAATTCTATTTGATATTTAATGCTATTGATTAAAATCACGAATCGATTTTGTCACATCGATGACCTTTGTCCTTATCTATTCTATTCAGAATACTCCAAGAGGACTATTCTACGAAAATTTTCATTAATGCAACATGTGTTTGTTATCAGTTTCTCAAGTGCAGTATTTTATCTTCTGAATAGGACATTGAACCGTGCCTTAAGACAATTTTTTTATCGCCATCAAGTTTTTCCTGATAATCGATCTACTGTCTTTTAATATTTGTATTTGATAACAAATATGAGTATCTTAGCGGTCATCGTATGGAAAAAATAATATTCGGTAATAAGTTATTTGGAAAGAAAGCGATATATTCAAATTTTCTGAGAAAAATCGTAATCAATGGCCAATGAGTTTATTAAGTCAACACTTAAATCAAGGTGTTTGAAGAATAAAATACACTTTAGGGGCATAGTGTGTTAAATAACAGGAGCATGCCCATTTCTGATGAGAGGGAAGAAGGAAAAGAGGCTATAGGGTGAATTTAACGAAGAGAAAAAAGCGCTAACATTCTCATAGAGTAGACGCCTGAAGAATACATATATCCTGAATTTAAGGCTATATTGGCATTTATAGTATTTTCAATTGTGTACCTAGTCGATTAAAAGATATATACTGAAAAGTAAAGTGAAAAAACCCGTATATATGACGTCTCCTGCCGTTTTTTTTTTCGTGGTTAAGAGTAACATTCTTCTTTTCACAACTTAACATATTTAGTACGATGTCGTATTTCATTTTTAATTCTCTTTAGTAATTTCTGTTAAATATCCGCTCACTCCATTAAAGTCACTACACATCCCAATTACGTTTTCTAACAGTTATCTACGAATTAACCAAGGAATTATGGTAATTTTTTCTAGATAAAATTCTGTTTCTAGATTACAATTCAGTGGCATATGGCGAGGTTTTCCATTAGCTCTGTAATAAAAGCTCTCGACCTGTCAATATGAGCGGAGTTCAATCTGCTGACGCCCAGCGGAGAACCCCTTCAGATACTGCCGCCGCACCACGCCGGGGTGGCGGAATTAACTCCTGAGCGCAGAAGCCGCAACTCCCGTGGTCACGGCCCCTATACCTACTTCCCCGCCTCCCTTGACCTCCCGATCACCTACATGGCCACCGCATGGCGCGGCTGCTGCGGACGACAGCTGAGGCTGATATGAGCGAGCCACGGATCTTGCAAGAAAGCCGACTCGCCATTCAATACTCCCGGAGAAATTATTGCTCTTAAACCACCATGTATTTTATTTTATTTGGCATTACGGTATGAAGCTGCTCAAAAAAAGATATTATTAATCGAAATTTCCATGAGGTTTCTGCTCCTTTTCACTTGTTAGTGGAAAATCTAACTGAATAATCTTGTCTTCGAGGAATATGGTAACTGCTTAGCAATAGCGCATTGGTTGGTGCACTTTGTTAAATTTTACGCTTTCCTCACGACCGTGAATGTATGAATAACTGCAGAGAGATACAGATGTACGAATAGAATTTGCAGTACGATCGTGCAGCTTTTTCGACATAGAAACACGGAGCGTAATAAGCTGGTAAGCCGGTAATTTTTGTTTGTGCTGGAGTTAAAGTTCAGGAATTTACCGCGATATTGATTAAGAATATCTTAATGTGAGAGTAGAATTATTGCCTACGAAATATTAATCACAATATAAGTCCGTATGAGTGGTATCAACTTTATGGGAATAGCTTGCAAGCAGTAGTCAACGAATGGAATAAAGTAACAGTCATTGTAACGTAATATTTCATATTTTTACAATGATTCAGTGTGGTTATTGTAAAAGAAACGTCGATATATTATTGATCGAATAACTTATGAGATCCTAATATTTCATAATGTTCCGGAGATATGAGAAGGCATCTACATTTGCGTATTACCCTTTAAACTGCTTTAAATGGCGTGAGGCGGGTATGCTAACCTGTTCTAGAAATCCTACGTATTGGGTGCCATTTGTGAATGAATTGGGTAATTGATTTCGATCTTTTATTTATTGAAAGACTTAATTGTTCGGGGAAGAACGGATTCCTAAATCATGTAGCATTCCAATTTGTTAATTCATTGTATAAGGATGAGTTTTGACAAATACAACTGATGGAATTACTCTCCCGCATTCCATTCAAGCTGGATATACCGGTCGAAGTAGACAGCTATAGGAGTCCACTTTTCAAGCGCAACTCATAGGTGTGGACAGCTATTGCGAAGCGACCCTAAAAGGGCAAAAAATCGATAGGTCTTGATGTATCTATCAGCAAAGCTGGAGCAGTTCATCTTTGAACGCAATAGGAGACGATTGCAACGGGTATATTGGAAGTGTAAAATGTTGATTCAACTGCACATGCGAAGAAGATAACATTTTTCCATTTTTTCCATTTATTTGTCACTATGGATCATTGGTAAGCCAAAATCTATTTTAATTTTCTGCTAAAGAAGAGGAAATGAAATTGTTTCTCCTTCTCAACCGCCACTTTTTTTGTTTTTCAATCTCTGGCATAATGAAGGACATTATCACTTCTAGATCAATTCTGTGTTGATAGCCGTAGCGATATTGATTTGGAGCTACTGCTATATCAGGGAAGTGTAAACCAGGCTTAAAATTAGCGGCCAACAGTGACAGTGCTGTGGCACTTAAAGTGGCGGGGAGATGTATATCTGTCTCGGAAGCGATCTTTCTTCTGATCGCCTAATGGCGAGAAACGGGTGAGGTTGGTGGCAGACCATCGCATAGCAGGGTTGTAGAGCAGGAGTTTGAAAGGAAGAGCGGGGAACATTGTGCCTTGGGAGGCTTCGATAAGATAGGATACCCTTAAGGAACAGTGGAGGGTGAAAAGGGATGAGGCGGTCGAAATACCCGAAGAGAATGCCTCGAATGGTTCGCAATGAATCCTTTGCGGAGCTAGAAGGGGCGACAGCTGGTGAAAGACTGGGTGAAAGGGAACGCCCTTGGTGGGTCTATGGGGTGAGGCAAGTTTGTGCGGGGGAGGGGATTAAGTATCAGACGCGTGGCGAAGGAGTGATAGCAGCGTGGAGTGTTGTCCTCGCCGATTTGTGGGAATGAGAACCTATTCAGTTTGGAGAGCCCGAGTAGAAAAATACTTACTAAAATAATAAAAATACACTAACTCTCTCCTTCATTCAACCGGAAGGTTGGTATGGATGGATGAGGGTGGAGCTCTCCCCAGACTAAGCCACAGGCGTATATTTCACTATAAAGGTGCAACTTCTCTCTACGAATTTTTTTATTTTTGGGTATTCGAAGGCTTCAACCGAGCTTTGAACCCGGGACCCTTACCTCAGTAATCAGAGCTCTACTCACTAGAATATCACTCTCCGATTTGAGCTGAATTTTTATCATTGTCTCGCCACTCCTGCCCGAAGTTTGGTTTGAATAGTTGATAATAGAGTTTGACTATGACTATGCCACCGACGTGTGAATTTCATACGTTTAGGATAAGAGAAGTTTCCTTTTCCAGCTCTACATTTTCCCTAGGAATTTTGTTCAAGAGCGTCTGAAAATTTTTACCGGGAAATTTCGGTATACTGCAAAACTCTCCAATAATAATTCACCCACCATAATGCGCTGAAATATTTATCTGACAGGGAACGTGTACAAACCTCAAAGCATTCTAATATATATATGCCCTATTATTGATACATCCACTGTTATCCTCTTGCACCGTAAGAATGCAGTATGCCATTTGCATTATGTCAGATGATTTCCTAAAACAGTTCAGTTAATCAGGCGATTGTGATGCGAAAACTCTCTCGCATATTTTTAAGTTTTTTCATCGCACCATTCATATTTTATGTTCTCTTATTTTATTGCTGCTGTTCGTAATTACTAGTACTTTATTTTTTGAACGAAGGCCTTTCTTCCGGAAGGGAAATATTCCGGTGCCTTGCAGTCGGATGGTCCTCTTCGGGTTCATCGTGAGCATTCGTCTATTACTTTATAAAAGTGTACCATCCTCGGTCCCCTCCCATTGAGGTATTTCTGTCCCTTTGGACCTGATATATCGGAAAGGTGAGCGACCGATGCTCATGAAAACATCCCTTCTCCCCTTCCGATTCCTTCTATAGGCATTTTTCTTGGATAAAGTAGTGGATGGCGGGTTCCTGGGAAGATTAAAAAGAGGAGAAGTAGGAATTCGTATTGTGAGCAAGGAAAGAATGAGATCATTTCACTCACCCGCGCCACCTCCGTCTTCTGAGGAATCTCAAATGGGAATTGAATATTGAGCCCTTCCCGACGACAAGCGGAGAGAGGGAGAGAAATGGAATTCCCTGTGCTTGAACGGTTTTGGTGTGAGCGCCCTTTGAGATGTTACTGGTGGTAATTTCTCGGGTTGCGTTGAAAAAGTACGTTAACTGGCATCCTTTTCAGAGTATTATTATTGCGGAAATTATTATTAAATCTCGAAAACTAACTAAACTTGCTTCCTTTTAATGGTATTCCTAATGTCCAAATTTTGTATTTTGTTCAAGAAACAAGGAAATCTCAAGGAGAAAGGCCATGTGTGTAGAGGGTGATAAAAATTTTGGTCCAAAACGTATGAGTTCTGAGGACTGAATCGGCTGGAATGTTGCCTTACCAGGGAAAAGAGTGGCCATCTCTCTTGACTTTAGGCCATTTACGACGCGATGCTTACGTATCTCAGACGTTGTAGAACTTCAATTCAGTTAGTCTGGTTTTCTGTGGAGCTCACATGGAGTTAGAAGAGGTAAAGAGACCGTAAGCGTTGAATAAAACTGAATAGAAACGGTCCTTTTAGTTTTTTTTGCACACATTGCATGCCCACTGATAGTTAATTAGAGTCTCAGATAGAAGCAGCTCAGCTGGTCATCGTGTCCATCCCCTCCAATATTCTCGCTTCCAAGGAAGGAATACTTGAATCGGAGGTCTTGATGATAGTAGATACTTACCGCTAGGATTCTCTACCCCATTGTAAGCCGCTAATGCAGTGTTTATCAAACTAGTGATCTATTCATCTACTTGAATTACCATGAATACTGAGCGTTGCCCTCAAGGACGGATGGCGTGCGTTGCTAGGAGTAATAACGAAAAAAACTGTGGTGGTTGTTGACTAAACGTCTTGATCCCACCCCGTGAACGTTGAATTAAGTACGGTGAAGCAGCGTAGCTCAAGTTCCTTTCCTTATCTCTTGCCTCAAAGCGATGAACGTGACCCATTTAGAAAGCTTTTGGAAACTGTTTATTAAGTCAAATCAAAAGCGTGAAGTAAGTACTTTGGTCAATGATTGTGGCTGAAAAGGTATGGCTAATTCTTGCCACCAAATATTTTGGCTTAGTCTTTGGTTAAATCGTTATGCTAAATTTTCCGAGTGAATAGTACTCATGCCTATGAATAGAAGGTTTTAAATTTTAATGAAGTCTTACCAATATCGTATTATTATTGCATTTACCCATATTACATTTAATTTGATAAGACAGTTCATATTGTTAAATTCTTTACAATTCCCTATTTTTAAGGCTAGGGCAAGTTGATTATCTTTACTGTCCCCAATCATGAGTAGTCAACATTCGCCAATGACTTTCTGCATGGAAAAGATTATTCTATGTTCTAGTTTAAGATAGCTAGGTGATTAAAAAGTAAATAAATTCCTCCCTCATCTGTTTTTAGATTTCAGGCAGCACAATGGGTAGGTTTTATTAGCCTCTTATATTCCCCTGTATTTTAATACGAGTATGATGGCATAGTGGTAAGCATCTACCCACCCCTCCAACTCTAGGAAACTTCGCTTAGTCCTAGGGGCTTCACCTCCTGGGTTTAGAACTAGTTCATAAGCTATACACTCGGGCTCAAATATCCAAATATTCATCGATAAGCTGCAGCTCGCATTTATTCAGTACCCACCTTACTGGTTCCATTGATAATGACATGGAAATTGAGAAACCTCGGAGTGATCGTTCGTCTCGATGACTCTATACGCATAAGCTATCTCACCTTTGTTTATATTTCCGTTTCATTTACCTTTTGGCTCCATTTCATTGTAGATCTTCACCCCATCTAGATATTGTAGTGTTTTTGTTACAAATAGGTCTCAAAAGTGGAGCTCATTATTCTAAATAATATGCACCGATGTGTCAGTACGAGTTGTCAAAACAATTTTCGGGTCACTCTAAAACGTCTTTCTGGCACGGAAACTCTCATGGTACTAATTATGACCACTGTTTTGGATGTAAAATGTCAAAAGACCGCATTGTAATTGTGGTAAACTGGCAGGCCACTTGGCGTTGCCGGGGAAGGATAGTATCCATGAGAAGTGAGAAAATTGGAATTCATGGTCGCGTGGCAGGTTTTTTTTAGGTAAAGGAACAAAGCTAGTATGATGATGATATACATATGTAACATCAAGCAATAGAATAAACGATTTCCGTATTCCGCGCATGGGATCATCTTGTACCCCGCTCCACAGTATTGATCATTATGTGTCCGTACGTGCGCAGGCCAAAAAAGTCGTTTGAGCATTAACCCCGGCATAAAGGCTTGCACCGATAGGATTAATAGTTAAGTGTAAAATCCCTTGTGTTAAGTTTTCCTCTTGATCGTTTCAAGAGGCGTGCCTGCCCGGCAGGATATCCAATCACAGAAGTTGTACATATAACGTGACGCAACGAACTGTAACGGGAAAACGATGCAAAGCCGCGTTAAACACAGGCAAAAGTAGCACTACGGGCTTTGGGAGCATGAGATGCATGTAAGTACTAACTTTGGTTGCAATCCGTGCAGCCGTATGGAAACGCATAGCGGACAGACAAACAGACATCATCTTTTTATAGATAGATAGTATAGGTCTATCTCCGATACAGGCTGGGGTGTGGGATAGCTGGGTATGGGGAACGAATGAGGAGAAATGAGCAATAAGAAGATGCCGGAATATGTCCCCAGGGGAGTGGCTGGGGGCGGGGGTAAGTCGAAGGAAAGGAACGCCGTTGATAGTGGGAGGGGTTGGCGGGAAAAATTCCTGACGAAACGGGCAGGAATCGCAGTGGTATGGGAGGAATGGTTTTAAAAAAGGGACGCGGGGCCACGGGGTGGGTTCTTCCTTGCTTGCGTTTTTGCAGGGTGATGGGTGAGGCGTTGGAGGAGGGTAAGAGTGGAGGCGCTCAAATTACCTATTTCAGAGACCTTAACGTCCGCCATCAAACTCAGCTGTCCCAGTGAGGACATTAGGATGACTCCCCCGAGACCGAAAACTCATTTTATGTTACTTCACTCTTCTCGATAATCACGGTTGCTCATCCTATGGATAAAATGTACTCGAGTTCTCCTCTTCCTTCCTTTTCTTCTTCATCTTCTCCACTTTCGCCCGTCCATCACGCTATGTTCCCTTCTTCTTCCGTTCCCCCGACCGGTTTTTATTTATTTATTTCTAGATTAAAGGACGCAGTGCAAGTTTCTTCAACCCGCGGCCGCCAGACCCCATGCGGCCCGCCAGCTTATTTCTTGCGACCTCTAGGAGCTAAAGAAAATATTGTATCGCGAGCCAAATATCGTCATGAACTCGTCAAAAATAAAAAATGTCAAAAATCGCATTGATCGATTGAACTTTTTAGCTAGGTACTAAAGATTATTGCACTTGGAAATTGTTTTATTTTATTTTATTGATGTGGTGTTAAAGTGACGTGGGGAATCGTGCTCCTACGGACGGTGGGGAATTTGTTTTTGGCCCTTGCATTAAGAAAAAGTTGGAAGACCCCTCACGTTGATCGTGGAAAACCATGAAAATTAGATCTCCGATCCTAGCATGTATGTGGAATGTCCTCTTCATTTAAGTCATTTGATTTAAGGGTGGGCTTGTTCCTACTTTACGATCTCTGGCAGCATTCTGTGAGTCTATTCATTCCTTCATTTTGTTTTTCTAATTTCATGGCCACTGAATGTGATCGACTTTTAACGTGGGTACAGGTGAACTATCGGCTATTTCGGAAAGTTAAAACAACTTCAGGTGCGATAATAGTCTCGTAATGCACTATACGGCTCTGTTTGTTTCTCGTTCCCTCTTCCGCTCCGTTTACCGTGGGGAAGTTTCATATTTTATCTGCCTCGCGATCAATATCAGAGTTTTCTGGGCCTCCGTTATCGGTCCTACGCGGAGAATGTCGTTAGTTCACATATCCTCCACTTGCGTGTTTTATCCGCCCGATTTGAATTTCCGTTGCATTTAAAGTCAATGACTTCCTTAAGTATAAAGCCGTCGCGCATTCAAATAAATTCCCATGTATTTTCAGAACAATAAAGGGAAACTTTAACCACCCTGAAATTATTTATGCTGTTCATTCTTTTGCTTTAATGGCATGATTTCAATAGTGTCTATTAGTTTGTCTATCGAGAGATGGTTTGGTATTTCATTTCTTTCGTGGCTAGATGTAATGTAATATTTCTCCCAAAGGAAAATGAGGTCCAAAGTTCCCAACTACGGTTCAAATTGCACAAATTATTATAATTAATATGTTACAAATTCGTTTTTTATTAGTCGTTTTCCACGTTTCTTGTTTTATTTCCATTATTTTCATTCATTCAATTATTCAACTTCTTGCTTCCATCACAGAGTTTTATTTCTTTAAGAAACTAACATGGTTAATCAAAAGTTAGTGCTCGCTAAGGTTTAAATTTCTTAGAAGCAAGTCGTTTTCTTAGTCATGCTATCTGTTTAATTGTATTTAGGTATTATTTTTTCTTGAACATGCACGCGTGTACCTATTTTCTAAATAACATGGAAATGGTTCAGTTGTTCGCTATTTTACCGCTGGCAGATGTTGACTCTATACACTCTTTTATTTAATTCCGCGGCTATAGGTACTTTTTTAATGCAGGTTGTAAATTTGTATTTTAATATTTCTTAATACTTTATCCTTACGTTAATGCTTCCTTTTTCCATTTCATCAAACCAGAAATTTCCACAAGGACTAAAACTTAATTCTCTGCTGAGACATCATGAAGCGATAGCAGTGAATCCTGCCTTTAAATAGTGCTGATGCTTAGATTTTTAATCGAACGGTTTAAGTATCTATGAAGCGCGTCTTTGGTAATCATACCCTTCATTATTTCCCTACTTTAATGGGTCTGCTTTATGGTCATTAAATATCAGCGCATATCCTAAAAAAGACTATTCAAGTTAGTTCACTTAACGATATGGTGGGTACCAGATTGCTTAGCAGTTTTTGCGATATTATCTTGACGATATTTACTCACGCGCTACTAGTTTTAGTTATTCCCAATGCTATTGTGAACTTAAAAATAAAGCGTCGGACCAATCTTATTAGGTACTACTAAAATAAATAGGTAAGTCAGCTTGAATTGCCATCAAATCACTTAAAATCCAAGAAACTGCTCTTTTAATTTGTAGCAACGTAGATGCTACGAGTTTTACAGACACAGCAAGCGTTTGTATTTGCACTGCCTTCCTGATTTTATTTGTATGGCATTAATCCACGGTCTCATTCGTTGTAAAAGTCTAGGGTCATTGGATTCATTTGCAATCGGAGAAACTACTATTTTAATTCATAAAATTGTAGATGCTGCGAGTTTCACGGACACAGCATGAGTTTATATCTTCAATGTCTTCCTGATTTTATTTCAATGGCATTAAGGCATAAATTCACTTCTGGTACAAGTCTGGGGTCACTCAATTCATTTGCAATCGGAGAAACTACTATTTTGTTTAATAGCAGTTTAGGTTTTGCGAGTTTCACGGGCACAGCCTGTGTATTTATTTTACCACCCTCTTGATTTTACTTCCATGATATTCACGCGCAAACCCAACCATAGTCCAAATCTAGGGTCACTTGAATTACAGTTGATTCTTTCTTTAATGACACCTCTCTCCAACCGTCGCTATTCTACCTCCTAGCTTCAGCCATCGACAATCATGTGACCGTGTTCCGCGGCAGCGCTGGATGTGGCGGCGGCAGATGTAGCTTTGATGCGCCCCGAGCTAAGAATTAATTAAACGACGTGACCAACTGTTCATGTGCCCCGTCTCTTTTCTTCCTCTCGTCCCTGGCGGGGGTGCATGAACACGGGCGCAGCACTGGTCTCCGCACCGACACCAAAGAAAGGGTACACTCAAGGGTCGCGTTCCACTCTCCACGAGGTCATTTCGTCAATGAGCCATGTTTCGTTGGTCATCCTCGTCACTTTTTCTTCTCCGATAACTCTCCCCTCTCTTCACACAGTTTCTTTCGTCATGCCATCATCGCTTTGCTTTCGCTGGTCTCCTCTTTCAGCTTCATCATGAGCGTTACCACCAGTGATCTCATCCTAAATGTCCCCGCAAGGTTAGCTTCCAAGCATTCGTCAAGCTGCTATTCTTTCCAACTTCGATTGTGTGAAATTGGTGTATCCCACCAACAGCCCGCAGGCTATGTACGGTCCGTGAACCTGACCCGTCAGATCGAGTCTGCGGCCTTTTTTAATCATAATTTCGGTTTATAACACTTAAATATGCTACCTGGTAGAATTGAATATTCAATTAATTTTGGTATTTGTTTTAGCATTTAGAGGTCGCAGGCCCAAATGCAGTGACAGTTAACATTTATTAAAAGAATATTCTGTGACCACCGCACTATGGTCTATTCTTATATTTTCTTATGCACGTTTTTAAAGGGAAAGAAGGGAAGAAAAAAGTTGTACTGAAAATTCTCTTTCGGACTCTTTCTTTTGCGGATGTATTATTTCTTTATTTTTTTTTAATTGAAGTAACATATTTCTAATCTATGAAGTTATAATCAATTACAATGACATGTATCTTCAACCTTTATTAAAAATAAATAAATGCGATGGTGGTTGGCGTAACATGGTGAAACTCCTTCATGATGCACAAAGGTTAAGAAAAGACTTCGCTGTTTCACTTTTGTGAAACAGCGAAGTCTTTTCTTAACCTTTGTGCGTCATAAAAATAAATATTAATTTGGAGCCTCATATTTAGAAATTTGTTTCTGTAAAACGGCTTCAGACTGCACGTCCATAAAACGTGAAGTCCGAAGAAACAGTTTTTAGGTCATGGGGGTTAATGAACTTTGGTGAATTTTGTGGGTGACTTGTTGATAACCGTAAGGTCTTTCTCTTGAAGCTATTAATTAATATTACTTGTAAGCGATATCCTTCTATTTACCGCCTCGTGCTGTTGTTCGCATGTTGATTTTCGAATAGCCTTAGGTTGCAAAGAGGCCCAATAGAAGCACCCTCGAAAACTTCTCGTTGTCTAGAGTTTTCTATTATGCACCTTACGTATAGCTTTCCATAAGATGTTTTGGATACATGAGCGCTGCTTTTTTGGGAGAATATAAAAGCGTCGGGAGCGAAATTTAAAAAATCTATTTTATCCCTCTCCAACCCCAAAAATAGTGCATTTAATGCCCTTCCAGCGGCATATGATCAATAATTCCAATATAAGTAACAAAAATCCATGCTATGGATAAGAGCCACTAACCTAGGCGGGACTCGAGCCCGCGACCTTCAGTTTGGCAATCGAGGACTTTAATTTTCCTCCACTAAGGCCGAGAAATATTAATATTATGGAATAAATTCCATTATACTATATACTATACTACTTTATATAATATCGAAAAAATTGAACATGAGCGGGTGATTAATTTTATTATTTCAATTGTAGGTTAGGTAGCGAGTTACTCTTCTATCCGGAGAAAAAATGATATATTATTGACTGAAAATTTCTGTAGTGGCATCGATATTTTTTTTTGGATGACTTAAAAAAGGGAGTTAATGAAACGCAGAATAACCTTCAAGCTAAAACTGTGATTCATTGCAAACATCCAAAACTACTTCTTCAACAACCGTTAATTTTTAAGAATAATATCGGCATGAAATACTTCTTGGAAATGTAAATTTCTGAAGTTGTTTTGTAAAATATTATTAACTTGTGTTACCTTCTGAAAAGTATTTATAACTGTGGAGATATTTATTATACTGATTTGTAAATTATTTTTCTTTAAAATGCCGTATTCAAATCTTTATACCTGATTTTGCATCTTTCACTCGAATATCGATTTTGGTACATTTAACTGTTAACATAACTTCAAATCCACATTTTTATCTTTTCGGCATTTAATATTTTCTTGGCATTAAGGGGAATATTCGTTTCAAATTAGGATTTAACTGATTGTGTTAATAATTCCCTCTTGACACATTCCACTTACCTCACCGAATTATTATTTGATTGTTATTTTTATGCCGCTGTTACTATCCACTTACAATAGCTTTTCCTTTGTCAGATAAAGTTATTCGTGAATACCAATAGCCTATTATATCAAGATTAAAATTAACCTTCCTTCGTTATTAATGTTTTTCTTGTGTTAGCCAGTCGCGTGACTTCCGCATTTAAAAAAATAAGCCTTCCCTTTTCATTTCGAATTGATTGTGAATCAAAATTGTTTTTGTGTCATTTTTCAGGGATCTCGATGCATAAAGGCTATGCATTCGTACAGTTCACCAACCCGTTCGACGCTCGCAGCGCCTGCCTCGGCGAAGATGGAAGGACCGTCCTTGGACAAACGCTTGGTGAGTAAAGAACTTCATTTGGTGGACATGCAATTCATTAACACTCATCGTTACATCTAACCCAGGAATTCTGTTCAACTTCAGGTATTTCCTGTATCCCTGTTCTGTATAACTGTTCCTCATGTGATACGTCGTATTATTCCATCTGTCCTCAATTATTACAGTTAAAGATCCTTGAAGAAAAGAAAAAGAAAATGAAGTTTAAGCCATTTAACTCAATGAAGGCGAATCTCAATCTGTATTCCGTCATTTATAAAAAAAATTCTATTACTTTGAAATGAGATGAGATGAGTCTTAATTATTCATGATTAAAATACTGACTATGAATTGGAAGGCAAAATCTCATTAGGCAACGACGACTCCATTAATCTCTTCGACAGAAATAATATTCCCTTTTAAATAACAGGAAATCGTCTATTTGGCGAGGTATCTATGATTTTTTCTAGTAGGATAGATTTGAAAGAACAGCCAGTTTTATGGCTGTAACTAGGATTGGAGCCTTAGAACGTGTAAAGGAAAATGTGCCCTGGTAAAGTATTAAATATTTCATTTCCTGCGATTATCTGTCCCTGCATTTGAACCATAGTATGTGATTATAAGTGTCTACTTGCTTCCAAACTTAATTCGGAGTCAAAAATTCATCGATTTCACGGTCAAATTCGTTGGGTAACCAAACTTTGGGGAAATGGAGCATATGCATGCATGTACATTCGAAATATGGGGAGCGTAATCGCCAGAATTCTGCATCCACGTCCGTCATTAATGCCTCGCGAAGTTGCTTTCGCCACTGTGAAATCGTGATACGGTTTTCGCTCTGTCAGCGAAGGAAAAATCAACTATTCTCGTGGAACAAAAAATACTGTGCGCGTGTATGAATTAGGGAGCGTGAAATCCGGACTGGAGGTCTTTTCTCTCTCTCTCTCTCTCCCACGAAAAAGTTGAAGCCATCCCCACCTCCCACCCTACCTTATTCTCCTACCCCTCCCTTCTCTCTCTATACCTCTCTGTCTACTCCCCTTTTGTGCGGGAAAAACACTTAAACATGCATGCCTTCAGCCTGCGCGTCTGTACGAATAGAGCTGCTGCTGAAGCTCGTTGACTCTGGGCTCGAGGTGGGGAGGGAGTCTGTGTTGTGTCAATTGTTATCAAATGATGAATATCAGAGTTGGTGGAGGGCCACACACACACACGAGGCGTTCGGGTGGAAAAGAGAAGGTGAACGGGGGTCGGGGGGAAGGCAGGGGTCGCGCGAAGAAAAGTCGGGACATTGAATGGAGGAGGAGAGAGTCAAAAGCTGTCAGTGCTCCCCGTTGTGAAAGGTTATACGGAATAAAGGCATCCAATAAAGTAAAATAAGGGCTAAGTCTAGGCGTTTTTTGATCATATGACGTAGCTATAGTGATTTAAATAATCGT
This sequence comes from Ischnura elegans, assembly GCF_921293095.1. Lineage (NCBI taxonomy): Eukaryota > Metazoa > Arthropoda > Insecta > Odonata > Coenagrionidae > Ischnura > Ischnura elegans. The sequence goes on along the minus strand of NC_060250.1, from coordinate 31,020,222 downwards.
ATCCACTAAAAAAATAGGCAAAGGAGGGATTTTTTTGGCCTGTGATCTGAATAAAAATTTCTTTCAATCACATTTTTTTATAGTAAATAAATTATTCGAATTTGTTGTGCAAGTGCTGGTGACTTTCTTAGCAGTCTCGTTCTTAAAGAGCCCATTTTTCTAGGTTATTCGGTTCACTCTATTAATATGTAATGCCATGTTTTAAGGTGAAATATCGAGTGGATAAATTGATTAGTGTTTCTAGGGATAAATACGTTATGAAGATACTGTGAGGTAATGAGCACCTGATATGGTGAGAAACATATTAATCTCAGTCGCGTAACAAAAGGATTATCATGGATATATAAGTAAAAAGTAAATGTATGTAATTAGGTTCTCAAGAGAAATCATAGTAAAGAAATAAAAGGAAAAACAAACATATTCGGTTTTAGGGTCTTTTAGATCTTTGAAATGTCGTCAAGGAAATGAAGGGGACTGCTTTTCAGCGACACTCATTTGCCATGGAACTCATCATCATTATAAGTCACAAATAGTAATATATTTTTTGACGCAGCTCTGCTTTCCAGTGTTCTATATGCAAGTCTAATCATAGTCGCATATATTTGTTTTCTTTTATATCCCTAATAAACCTTCCTATGTAACTCATTAGGGTCCGTTCCTTGCCCTTCTTCCCGTCTACCTTCTAATACTATATATATAGTTATTCCTTCGGTTTATCCATGATATTCATTTAGTGACACGACTGAGATTAATTTAATTCTGAATCATTGAGATATAATTGAACATTTTTTAATCATTACTAACTTTAAGTATTATGGAAAAAACTAACATTAAGAAGTTACTTGACCTTCAACGATTGCCTTCATCTGGCTATTGAACAAGACCATTTAATCTTAAAAAGGGAAAGTCCCTCCTAGAATAAATACTCTCTAGAGTTCGGGATTGCTTGGAAAAAACATCGAATCCGGGTGGAATGTGGGGAATGCTCATGGAAAGAGGGAAATGTGTCGCTAGGAGGCAGCACTCGACCTGGAAAGGCAAACGCTGGAAAAATTCAAAAAGGGGAAGCGAGGAAGCATGTGTGTGCATCCATCCAGAGTTATGAGTCCGTATGTTGGACATCGGGACAGGGAATCGCAGAGCGTGTTTGAGGACTCATATGCTCTCTCCCTCAATCTTCCCCTGCAAAACGGTGCAGAGATTTTGAGGAGGTGCTGCCGTGAGCGAACTATTTAAAACAAATGCTTTCCACTCAAAAATAAAATAAGTTATAGTTTCAGGCTTAAAATTGTTGAGCCTTGTCACTTTCAAAGTAAAATATACCATACTTCAGTGAAATACAAATTTTAATGCAAGAATTGAACCAGGTTTCAACGCAGTAGTAGTGCCACCGTCTGGGATCGGTGCCATTTGCCGTTGCCAGATGATGGACCTATATTGAATTTAAATACGGGTTAGTTTATAAATTAAAGTGTGGATTTAAGCTTTAAGTTTAGTTAATTTCTCGATGAATTTTCGCATTAAATATGCCTATGCCATCCATTTATTATAGAAGTCAATATATTTTTACAAAGCATCTGAAGAATTCAAAATGCAAATTTTAACGAAATGCTATTCCAACTTTATGGACCTACCATTCCATAATGCTCATGTAACCACCGTCGTTTGAGTAACATTTCAATCCTGTCGCGTTAACGGTGGTTAAATTTCCATGAACTGTCCTGAAAAAATAAATTCCCCTAGGCCTGGAACCGAACCACGGGCCTTTATCTTTCTGAGCCGCTGCCTAGGCAAGCACGATATTCAGTTTCCTAATTTTCCTTGGTAATTGACAAAAACCATTTCTCGCAGCAATTCATGTTAACCGTCAATTGACTCCCTTAGTGATTCATACTACTGCCGGCGTCAAAATGATGTGACGCTGTACTTTGCAAATTTATATCTGAACTTCAGTGCATGTCACAATAATGAATAGTACATCATTTTAAAGGAAATTTTATTCTCAATTCTGATACATTTTTTGTTTTTTTTAACATTAAAAAATCAAGACACGCGTCAAACAATAAAATTAGCCGTTTTGCCAACTTCATGAACTTTGTAACTCAACCTAGGGAAAACTACAACGTCTAAAACATTCATCTTCCACAGTAAGTTGCAAACACTAATGTAGATTAATATATTGGCTTTTGCGTATTTTCAAAATGCATATTTTGTAGTAAAATACCGAAAATGTTTAAACATTATATAGTCCTACAATTTACCTTGAAAGAAAGAATAAAACTAATAGAAACAATTCTTAATTTATTTGCAATTATTATTTGATCTATAATATGTAAAAATATTGATATTTGTGAATGTTAATAAGTACTATTAATGTCTCGTTGCCAAACGGGGCCGCGCGGGTCAGTGCCAGTTACCAGGGAGCAAAGTGTCGCGCGCAAGACGTGGCAACGCAGTATTCGTTCGCTCCGGCGTATTTTTTTAATGCCATTATGTAATCTATACTAAATAAAAATCATGTATTTTCGGATTATAAAAAAATCGCAAATAAATTAGAAAGTTTTTCTCTCAATTTTATTTTTTCTTTCGGAGTAAACTGTAGGACTAGATAATGTTTAAACATTTTTGCTAAATTTCTACAAAATATGCGTTCTAAAAATACGCAAACGCCATATTAATAATATAAATTAGTGTTTGCAACTTATTGTGGAAGATGAATATTTAGACGATGTAGTTTTACCTAAACATAAACTATTTTTTTTATATGATCACCTGATATATTTAGGAAATATTCATTCACGAAATCTAGATTTTAAATACTCAATGAACATATCTTCCGGTAGGGTCGGTATTTCAAGCGAGTGAAGATTAAGGTTGGTATTGAAAAAAAAGAAAGACAGGAAATATGTCAAATAACGTAAAAAAATAATTGAGACATGTTGAATAAGGGTAATTTGAGAAAAGGCTGAGAAGTGAGTACTTTTAACCCTTAAACGAATCTTACTTTCAATAATACATCCGTAGGTACTCGTATGTTTTCCGGTTGGGACGGTAGTATCTCAATAGAGGAAAGAGCAAAGGGACGAGAAGTAGTTGTCTGGATAGCGACACTTGGGGGCATGTCTCTCGTGTGTGTGGATGTGGCAATATTCATACATAGAATCTAGCTTTTAAATACCCAATTAGTATATTTTCCGGATGAGTCGGGAATATAAGCGAGTGAACCCTAACAGTGGTAATGAACAATTAAAATACACGAAACATATCGTAAAAAAATAATTGCGGCATTTTGTATAAGAATAATTCGAGAAAAATCTGAGGAGTACCTCAAGTCCTTAAATGAGAGGAAAGAGCAAGAGATGAGAAGTAGTTGCCTGGATAGCGACGCTTGGGGGCATGTCTCTCTCTCGAGTGTGTGTGTGTGTGGATATGTGTCCGGGGATATGGAGAGGAGTGGACGGTCACATTTCATGGTTTCTGAGGTGATGAGCAGTTAAACAAAAGACTCGGGCTCTGACCAAAGTGGCGGCGCGGTCCGGAGAACCCAGGAGGCTCCGTGGAGAGAGAGTGCGGAGGGGGAGGGATGGATGAGGTTGGAGGCTGGGTAGGAAAGGTGAGCGTTACACACGAGGCAGGGAAAGGGTTGAGAGAGGGAGAGGAGGAGGAGGAGTTGATGTGGCGAGGATGCTAGACCGCACGTCTGTTCCCTCAAGCCCCGTGGTCACCCCCTCCGCCTACACCGTCGAGCCGAGAGCAAAAGGACCACAGAGCCTCCATACCTCATTCTCTCTCCCTCTGGTCTGCACCATCCGTTCCTTACGCGACCTCCGTCCCGCCTCCTGTTTACCGCTCCTCCCTCCCACGCCCTAGCCGCAAGCCCCCATTTTCTTTACTTGCTGCGATTATTCCGCTGTCCTTTTTAATCTTGCTCTTCCTATTCTGGCTTCCCTCTCTTTCCCTCCCTTTCTTTCTCTTGGCTTTTGCCCTTTTTTGACCACTCTGTTAAAATATTCAGAGACAATTAACGAGATATTTAAACGAGAATGAAACCTGAAAAACGGATAGGCGCATTTGTATGGTCTAGCGAGAATATTGATAATGCCAAATTAGAATATTAGGGCGTAGTCTTAGGAGAAACCTCCCCCCTGTAGGCCAGACTTGGTGCTGGCAAATATTTTATTCCATATTGAGATTTTTATGGAAATATGTCGTTATGAAAAAGTTGTTAAATAATGTTGCTGAAGTTATTCATGCCTTACCGAATACCCTGTGGCATTTCCTGAATGCTCAGGCGTGAATTAGTGATGTGAAGTAATCGTTATATCTCCATGGGTCACAACGTTATTCTCTATGTATTTCCTCTCTTTATCTGAGGTAAGTGATTATTATTGGGTAATTGATTACGCTGCTCAAAGATAGCTGGAGTTCACTGATTTTTTATGTATTGACGAAAATATTTAAGAATGATGATCCCGCTTTTCCGTAATTCTTTTGTTTGCATTAAGGTTACTCAAGCTTTACGTGGGAACGACGTAGTTTCTTCCCAAGGATGATTTATTTTCATCCTTATAAGCATCAGTCTCACTTGGACTTTCATCTTTTTCGATGTTATGATTATATCGAACTATTCCTTGAATGCATCTTGCTAACGAGTTGTAAAAGTTTCACCTTTTTGCCAATTAGCTATTTTTTATCTTTTAATATTTGATGTAGTTATCATTATATTTGTTCTCAGGTCCATAGTAAGCTTATGCAATTTTCTTCTACTAGATTTTCAGGCATAACCTATATTTATGTCGCGTTTAAAAATGTATTTTCAGTATACCTATTAAAAGCAGTAGTTCGGAAGTTATTTCACCAAGAATATTTTCAAATATTTTATTCCGCATAGAAAATGATCAACACTTATAATTCTTGACTATGCTACAATGATTGCATCATATAAATAATCAATAATGGTGCATTGGCTACTACTGTACGAAGATTAGAGGCCCAAAAAGGCGACAAGGAATTGGCTATGATCAGACGAAGGTTCTGGAAATTTAAAGAGAACCTCCCTCTAGGCAACAAACGCGATCCGTTTATTACTTTATCCTTTTCCAAGTAAAGCCTGTATGTGCTTTACACAATAGCAGAATATGCGACAGGTTTTGGTACTTGATCAATTTGGTGAATGCAGAATTTGCACACTAATTGGCAATTACCTCACAGGATTGCGGGAGGTGGGAGTTCAAGATTATGCTCTGTAATGGCGCTTTTTCTTATGAGTGTAATGACTGTAAATGAAAAATCTAAGACGAAGAGGCAATAAAAAATTTTATTATCCAACGAAAATATTGATTTGTTTCTCTTTTCTGGGAATTTAAACTATAAATTATACTATCAAAAAATTGCTACGATAAGTACCGAACTGGCCTGATATGCTCGCAATCCAGTTTTTTCTCCTAGTTGATATCGATTATACTTGTAAATACATATGCCCCTTTAAGTATATAGGCAGCTGGTACCAACATTAACGCGAATAAATGACTGTATTTAAATTTTCTTCTGAAGATCTAATTCACGACGCAATTTCAGTTAATAGTTTGATTCAGCACATTCTCATCGCAACTTACGACACGTGCTCCGAGGTATGCTCCGAATGACCAAATTGTAATGTTGATTTTTTTGACTAATACTTTTTTTCCAATCTCGTATTTAAATGATCAAAAACGGTATGACCAAAAAATGAAAATGATGATACTAGTGGCACATGTATCGCCTTAATTGCCGTATTTTTCGACTTTGATTCCATATTTTTTGATAGCCGACTTTAACATTTGTCTTCTCGCCATAGTTTGTGAATAGCATGTTTAATGATCCACGACCATGTTTTTCCCCATGGGATTCACGCCCCATTGGCATCTTTGGACACGAATTGAGGTTGGGAAGCCAAGTAGCCACTCGACTAGGCACCACTTTGGTAAAAACGCTCTAATTTTTATGAGTCTGATCCCGGCGTGATAATGGCGACCTTTGGCAGCTGGCCGACCCATTTAAAAATTAAAGCGAATTCTTCCCGCCACCTCTAATTCCTGGTCAGGGTTTAACTGCATTTCACCAACCATTTCGATTTGATCCGGGCAGTCTCTAGGTGATGGCCATGCCCAGTGTCGTCCTGCCTCTCCCGAGAGCTGAACCCAAGCCCTGAATGCAGATTCGCCGTATTCTGGACATCGCCCCACGTATGATCCCACGCCTTTTCATCGACGAATAAGTTTCCATGACAAAGTTAAGCCAAAAAGATCTACTTGTCGCGGCGTAAATATTCTGGTTTAAGGCTCATGTCATTAAATATTCCCTTGGAACGGGAGTCGAGTACCGGATATCAGAAATGTTTCCTTTAAGTTATTCCAAGTGAATTTTTTATGACACTTGCCTTAAACCAGAATATTTACGCAGTAGTATGTAGGTCCCTCTGCGCGCAATTTTCTGTTTCTTTAGGAAATTTTCACTGCATCTGCTATATGTATACGGATGTTTGTTACTTCAAGGAAAGATCATCCTATGGCTATTTCATGAAGAAATATTTTCCATCAGTAAATTCTCATGCTAATTCTTGGAAAATTGCCTACAAAGGTCCATTTTTAGAAAAAGTGAATAAATTCAATAACAAATAAAAAGTTTTATTTTATCCTATTACAATAAAACTTATTTGATAAAAGGTGTGGAAACACGTGAAAATGGGAGACGGCTAGGGTGATTTTCGAGGCGCTTACTAGAAATAGAGGGTTGGAAGTCAGGTGATGAAATACAGCATCCTCGTCTGGCTAATAGATAATATTAATATTCGCAGCTTACCGTGTCCGTGCCACAATATCCACTAACTTCCTCGTGCAGGTGGAAGCCACCGAGAATAGCGTCCTAGCCGTAGAATTCCGCCTTCTCTTTTTCTGCAACTCACCTTTCATCCGCTCAACCTCACGAGTGAATGAAATACAATGCGATGCCGCTGGAATATGGCGGTTTGCCGCAAAGGGTTCCGTTCCTCACATGGTCAGGTTTGCGAGGAAGGAGTGAAGGGCCCAAACTTTCAACTGTTTCCACCCGCTTAACATCTCCTGTTGAATAATGCTTCCTGCTCCAGTTCTAGTTGTACATAATTGGCCCATAATTTGATGTGGCTTCTGAAGGAATATGCGAGCACATATCATCTTTTATCTTCCTACATAGCTTCATAATTATTTAATTAATCCATGGTCTCCGTACGGAAAAAATGAATAAAATGTCCCTCTGCGAGTTTTTGGAATGACTTTAAATTATCTTGCCAGAAGTATTGCCTAGTTCTGTATGTATTCTCTTGGACATGGTTTTGAGTGGCGCTTTCAGTCCGCAATTCAACCTACATGCTGACAAGTTGAGAAAATGAAAAATAGAAAACCAAACACCGAGAAAATTTCCAATTTTTTTGTATTTATGATCGCTATTGATATTTAATAGGACAATGACCTCTCTTCAGCTTAAGACTGTTTCAATTTGTCTGGAAATCTGTAGTAAATAAATATCAATGTAATTTTTTCACTATAACTTCGTAAAGTTAAAGTTTTAAGGCTATTATTTCTTAGTCGTATTCGTTAAAATCATGCATATGAGGCAAAGGAATTAATTTGAGCATCTAATCCCCATACTCTCGAGTAGAGACTATCTTCCTCACTATCGTATACCCATATGTAATTCCGTGCCCATGATATTTCCTGCATGGTACACGCATGGTATCTTAATTGTTAGGTAGTGGAGAGTTTAACGTATGAGCACATCCATTGGGTTGGTTCCTAATTACTTGTCTCTCAGCAATTGTGCTGTCTCATATATTACCCATGTAGCAAGACGTGTTAAAAAATTTCTAAGGTATTAGTTCATAATTGAAAGAGTATACATGCAAAAATTCTTAGAAAGGCAACAACAGGGTGAAACAAATATTGATACAGATTGAATTAGCAAATAGTATAGTATTGCATATTCGGATTCCATCTAAGGAAACCACTTTCTATCTTAACCATTTAACCTCACAAACGTAGTTATAAAACTTAGGTGTGGCCTCATCTCGTAAATTTTAAGTTTACAAAGCATCACAGAAGAGACGTAAATAGATTCTTTTTTTGCATAGGTATTTGAAACTTCCGAAAATAAAGACTGCTGCGACTAATTAAGAAATTATTATTGATTTGTTTTAATTCCATTCCGATTGCAAGTTATATTTCATGATTAAATGTATGACTGCGTAGGATAAAAATACTGCAACTATGCTCGACAAATTATCCATAAGTATCATGTTTATGATTCCTCTTTGTTGTACATTAATTCCTCAACGGCTTTGCAAGCTACTCCATGTGCATCGTTGAGAAATGAGCTGAAACACCAGTCCTAATTTGTCGTTTTCTGGACTGAAGCAAAGCGGATGGGAACTCGGAAGAGTCTTCAAGTCTTGTCTTTACGCTTGGTTGTAGCGCTTACTCCATCCAGTCAGCGAAGTCCGCCGGGGTACCTTCCGTTCCTACGGTGAGCGGAACTCATCCGTGCGTTAGTCAGTCAAAGCGGCCATTTTGACCATTATTCAACCCCAGTGGCGTGAACGGAGCATAAGGTGGGCAAGAGGAGTGCAGTCGGGGTGAAATGAGGTTGGTTGGGTCGGAAAACGAAACGTTGGAGTGTGTGCGGGTGGGTGGTGAGGTCGAGGAGGTTTCCATGGCTCCGCAGCCCTTTTGTGCAGGCAGCCACCGCGCCCCATTCATATTTGATAGCGCTCGCTTTAGCGGAGTGCCGCAGGATCATGGGGTTGAGCGCCCAAAATCTGGGGTGGCGCCCCCTACCCCTCTTCCCCCACCCCCTCTGCGGAGTCAGGGTGAAGCGGTTTGAGGGCCATTTCGCCCTCCGCTCTGGAGATGGGTGAAGTGCCGAGGAAAATATGTTGAGCTTGGCTGCACCTACTTTTAAAAATGTGTAATTACTTATGAGGGCAAATTAAAATTTTACTGAATAGGCAATGATAACGCCCAACTGTATAGTTACAGTTACTTTTAATTGATATTTTAATGAGGTTTATTTGAGTCGATTCAATATTTGGTGAGGGAACATGGTGAACATTTGACATCAGGACTACAGTTTTAAGGACCTTCACGGTATTGACTCGACCGGTTCCCACTTATTCTAGTTATCATAAGGTTTTCTAATTGAAATTATCCTGTATAGCTATGTAAAATTTGAGTATTCATAAGCCTGTATTATCTCCAGCCTCTTCTCGACGAATATCTTCATACCTAATAGGGTAGTTGCTTATGTTTGCCCCTCTTCTTCTTAGTGTGCTTTGAATGCTTCTCTTTTCTGCCACCATCTTAGTACCTACGTCTTCATTGTTCTCTCATTTATCGTCACATTTTTTTAAATAAAAGTGGACGGGAGAGATATAATCCGTAAGATTGGGAAATTGGTTGTACCTATTGGGTAAGCTATCAATTTCGTAACGGAGAAAGTTGAGGTAAATATGAGGATGAAGTGGAGAGCTTCATACCATCCTAGGATTGTTGATCTGTGAGGATGGCGAACCTCGGAGACTATAAAAACAAGGGCGTGCAAGTTGGCTTTGCGATAACCAAAGTCTGAGGCTGATATTGAAACCCAAAAACTGCAGTGTTCGTATGGGAAATGGAAACACTTTGCCAATTAAATACGTATTTATTTTGTTAAAATACTAATACTTCCCCTTCTTCATGATATAAAGTGCAATATATATACTATATAAAATCGAACACTTCGATCATATTTATTGACAGATAAGCTCCTTTATGCTCTCAGGCTTTGAGGCTGTTGATCTCAACATCAGTTTAAACCACTAACGTCACACTTTATGCAGCAAATGGAGGATCCCATTCAAGGCATGGCTTAGAACTAATTGTTTGGGAATAGTCGCGCACATCATTGTGCGTGCGCAGCGCGACTCAAAGAGAGCTGGAGGGTAGGCTCCTCATCACCTCTCACGATAATATTTTGATTCAGGGACACATATTTTGCCCTAGCCACGCATCTTCCGTTTACATGGTGGTACAAACAACATGAAAAATAGGGCTATCGTCGTAGTCAGCTAATCAGGCCCAGCCTTTGATCTTGTATTTTATCGTTTCAATCATCAATATTCTTCACATGCGCAGGGCCTTCTTAATGTTTACTCTGAGTGATAAGCGATTTCATCGAAAAAGACCTAAACTGTAGCCGTTAACGGTGACTCATTTCCTCCATGTTTCTGCGTTAACTTTATTGGAATTTTACCGCTGTTTAGCAGCAAAATTATGGTCGTTTGAGTATGAGCTTACATTGAATTACAATGTTCATATTCTCTTCTCAATTTCTATATAGTCTTGGATTAGTGCTGATAGCTTTGGACCACCATATCAAATTAGTTATGTTATTCCTTAATGAAATATTATTTTTAACAACCATTTTTTTCCTATATTCTTCATATTGGGACCTTTCCCCATGCCAGAATGGTCCTGAGGAGCTTTCGGCGTTCTCTTTCGGGAAGTTGGTCACCACGCTTTTCCTCATCTCAGCCCTTCTTTCTGTCTTTTCCATGCGGATTAGCATCGCTCCATTGCATTGCGCTGCCACGTGTTGTGTGCCCGCTTCTCCGCACCTACCTACCTTTCCCGCGTAATCCCCCTCTCCTTCCAACATGAGCCAGCGACGTTTTGAATTTTCGTGCCAGACATATTCATCCACGTTCTACCCCGCAAGCAGCCTCAACAGGCGTGTGGCAGGAAGTGTTAGGTGACCAGTTGTTCCCTTGTACGACAATGCTAAAAATAAATAGGTGTGTCTAGCGAGAGAAGTGGGCGCCTGAGTTCAACTTCTCCTGTATTCAAGTAATTTACTGCTTGAGATGTTAGCGAATTCCTATGCCTACATTACCATTCAGTAAAATAATTCTTTTAATTTTGTTTTTTTTTCAGTCGCACCTTGTATCATGGTGCGTTTCTAAGACGATGTTCTCCTTGGCGAGTTGCGAGAATACCTTGTGCAAGGAAAAGGATTTGATGAGCGAACATATTTAAACATTGAATCGTTATTTATATTCTTTTATTTTTTGGCTATTGATGAGTAATATAGACATTTCTAAGTTATATTTCAAGTATTGAATGTTTTCACCGATTATGCTAACGTTAGCCACAGCATTCATAATGTAATGCACGACCAACATTCTGGTTAAAAAGTAATATTTTATTCCAGTCGAAAATGGCTGTTACATTTCAAGAATATTCATTCAGCAATGTTAGTATTTCTATAGCCGTTCCGTCGACGAGTTACCTCTTCTCCCGCAAGGTTTGACGACAGGACGTCATAATTAGCAAGCGGGCGCCGAGTGACTGTCTCTTGAGTGGCTAAGTGGAGTGTAATTCACGGAATGCGGTTCCGCGGGAGACCTTATGTGACTCCGCGAGCTATCTTAGCGCTGCTCTGTGATATAGCCTGAGAGCGTGCCACGTGAATCTTACTACTACACAACGTGCATAAAATAGTTTTGCACGCCGCCTGCATGCATTGTTCTAGGTTGTGGCGGAAGTCAAATTTTGGCGAAAAGAAAGGGTGGTAAATATTTTCAGAATAAGGCCATTTCATGAACTTTGCATGCTAAAATTGGTATGGAACGCGGTAGAAAATATATTTCTTGTGTCATTCTTTATCATAGCAGAATACGTAGTCATTAGTTCTTTTCAGCACAGGAAAGTGATATTGGTGAATAACTTCTTTTCTAGATTCTTAGTATCATTTACTTATTAAAAATTCAGCCGCGACAATTTATATTTAAACATTTAATTAATTGCTTTATTTGATTGTTATTTTTAGACAAGTTATATATACATTAGTAATTACCTTTTGATCGTTAAACTTAGTCAGTAAATGATTATCATGAAGTTTTAATTCGGGAATATTGTTTGAACGCCTACGAAACCGTATTAAAGACTCACAGCTTTTCTTTAATCACGAGAAAAATATGGTTTTACTATTTTTGTATGGTAACCATTATTCTTCTAATCATGCAATTGGAAATGTATATCGAAAATTGAAGTATGAAGAGAAAGTAACTAATATAAAAATAACATACCTAAATGAAGCTGAAGAAACAACTTTGACTGACAGTGCATTTTTTTTAACATCATTCACTTATTTTTCTGGAAAATATCCTTTTTTTTAGCTCTATACTACTTTTGGAGATTTAACTATACTTTCGTATAGATTTTAAATGTAGTTTTCTCAACTTTTTACCTGAAAATTTTCCTCTAATTATCTTTGTTTCGGATTTCGAGGATATTTGGGTGATTCATAAAATAAAATCTTGGTGTGCTCATAACCTTATGTTTATCTATAACACCCTCAAACATCCAGAAAAATACCTATCCAAATGTACTTCTCGTGCACTTAAACATCTCGGGTATCGAACCAGAATCCCTACGGAACCGTTTTGAATCTTCTACAACTTCTACTGCAACACCACTCGGGATAATTTGGTCTTTTGAATACACCAGCTAATTCAGATTAGCGCGTTGTTTGTACTGTGGTGCACTGTTAATAGTCGAGTTTAGAGGCGTAGCTGCCGGTGCAGAGAATAAATCATGTTGTCACCTTCTACTATAGAGGCGCATAAAAAGTTTCGAGGAAAGCTGGAGGTAAGGCAAACTTCTGCGCATCAAATTAGTGAGCTGAGTGCGGGAAGAAAGCAAGGATGAATGAAGGTTATTAATGCTGACACGTAATAATTTGGCACAGTACAGGCGCTTTCGGCGTATTGCGTTATCATCATACTCGAAATTATGACCCCATGCTGTTCTCGGGCCCCATTGAAACTTCGTGAAAATTTCGCTCGCGCGATGCGGGAGGAACGGAAACCCGAAGTAACTTCCGTTTTGCGAAGACGAAAACTGCGTGATCGATGGCCTGTCTATTTGGCTATTCAAGGAAAACCTTGGAGGGAGTGTGCAGCGGAGGGGTCATTAAAAATCATGACCTCGCCGGAGACTTGGGGTAAAGTAAGAGAGTCTGGTGTCTGCATGATAGGGATGTTTGAAAAAGTTTATAAAGTTTCGAATTTGGCAGTGATTTCAAAGAAAAGGCATATGTGATTCTAGATTCGTCAAAAAAAAACTAATAGAGCAAAGAAATCTCTTGAATGAATGAATAGTATTATAAATTTTGATGTAAATAAATATAATACAATAATAAATTTATTTATCCGTACAATCAATATTACAATTTTATGTATCAAGTAGAAAGGGATAAATTAGAAATCCCTTTTAGGTATTGCCTGTATTGGGATACCTCAAATTTAACCTTAATTACAAAATGTTTTGAAAAAATAAGTAAACTGAGACAGTGACACCAACCATAAATGAATGTATGAAAGATAACAATTTTTTTGTTTAGTCTAAACTTGTCGTGCAAACAAAAATACACTTAGTATTAATTGCTCTAATAATAAAAAAGTCAGCTGGTTCTTCTACACTAAATACCCATTTTTTACTATTGTCATGAAAGATGTTAAAGTATTACAACCTCTTATACTATCTACTAATTTAGGAAATAATTTTTGCCCGAAATAGGTAAAGGAGCGTTTGAACTGGGTCACATTCAGCTGGGGCAAAATTTATGTACTAGTAGATCTTACTTAGTATCCATTGGCTTTTCTCCTTCTTTAGGTTTATTGCCATTTCTCAAAGGAGAACGATTTCAGTAAATTAGAACGATTTTGTAAAAGGGAAGATGATGTAGAGGGAGCAATTTCAAATGAAAAAAAGGACGCTTCAAGTTGACATTATCTAGCAGTCAGTCTCACTATTGCTTTTTGGAGAATCAGCATCGGATTGAGCGAATTTTTACAGGCACATCCCCAGCAGATTATTCCCTTATCTTGTCTAATCTTTCGTAACACTGAAAATTTTCCTGCTTTCAAAGTGTATTGAACTTTTTTATTTCCGCTGGGCAAAACGTTGTTTGTTAAGAAATGGTCATCACGCAGGGTGAATTTTATGGGCCACTCCGTTCCATTGATAGGATGCATTCTTTCGCATTATGTCCCTTTCATTTGTTTTTTGCAGTGTGCCACGCTCAGTTGGAGACATCGACGTTCATGATAATGGTGTATCAAGAAAATCTCTTGCTATATAATTCCTTCTAAATATTAGCTACTAATTAATTAATGAATATATAAATGCAATATCAATTAAGCAATTGGAAAGAATGCCAATTACTATACTAGGATTCCTGGTTAATTTGTTTACTCCCCTTTATTTTTGATAACTCGTTCAGATAATAAAATGTAATTGATTGTGTAAATCCATAGGTAAGTTAAATGTGAATTGTCCGATCGCTGGAAATGAAAATATATATTGCAGATTATTTGAGATAAACCGGATCCAAGTAATTAACCTCATAATGGCAACCTACGAATAATTTATATGAGGGAGCAGTAAAAAGTAATTAACTGTTTTATATTATTCAAATTAGGTATGTTGTACCATGGAAACTCACTGTTGAGAAAGCAATTAGTGGTAGAGTAGGGCATTTCCGGTTGGTTTTGTATTATTTTCTAGGCCTTAATTGATTCCTATTTAATATTTCTCCTTCTAAACTAATTACAAAAAGCAACAGCTTAAGGTAATTACGCGAAATGGTCTGTTTCAAAAAAGATTTATTGCCCTATCCTTTCTTTTACCACTCGGTATTTGCTGTAGGGACTGTTTATAATGATCCCACAAATAGATATTCCAGCCAAAATCAAAATTCCAGCAATATATATCTATGCTGGTCTTATAGTCTTGGACTGTTATAGAGTCTTTGTTTGTTCCCTTGTCCAAATGAGACGTATAATCATTGCCCTAAAGTGGCGTTAATATGTAGCTGCTGGTAGTTATTTATAACTCCTTTGAAAAAGCATAAGTTATGTACATTTTATTTACATGTATATGGCAGGTGAATTTGGGCGTTACGGTGGTTAAACAATATGGTCGTTTTGTTTTATATTTTTCACGAGGCATTTAAAGGAAAGAGATATGGTAAAAGATAGGGAAGTTTTTATTACATTAGTAACTAACATAATATTCCAAACTATAACTTATCATGTTAGGTGTTTGTATGAAACAGCTTGATGAAGCATGTATAAAAAACCTGTAGTCTGTATTTATTCACAAACTGGCATGAATGAAATTGTCCTCATTTGTGTACATATGTGTGTTGGGAAAATTTCAGTTTTTGAATAACATCACCAGCAATAGCATATATATTCATATATTTACGGAAGGCAGTATTGATACAGGTGGTTGTTTCTTTTAGGTTTCTTAAAGATATGAATTATTTGTACTAAAGTAATACATACAGTTATGGAGGAATGTGTTTTTTCTTTATTTTCTCCCAAGTACGTATCCCTGGGTTTTCCTCGAGGGACTTTTCGTTCACTTTATTTCACCATCCTTTTTCTCACGTAGGTAATTGCTATCAAATACCATGATCAATCCACAATCTATTCTCAGAAGTTCGGTGTCCATATTTCCCTTCCTTCTTTTATTCTTGAGTTCACCTCCCTTCTCATCTCATCCGTTCGTTTTATCTTCAATACTTGTCACAATCACCAGGACTCTTTCTCAGAATTCTTCTAGTCTTTTCTGGCCAGTTTTCAAGTAATCCAAGTTTCTGAATTTGTGAAATTTACCACGAGCTAAATTCACGACCATTGTGGACTTTTTTAAATAGAAGAATTGGTAGACGATGACATCACGAAAATTATCGTTGAAGGAAAGGTAGAAGGGAAGAACGACGAAAGTAGGCCTCGGATGAATTACTTGGAGCAAGTGATGATGGATGTAACGTAAAATAATTATGCAAGAATTCAAAGGTTAGCTGATATGAGAATTGAGTGGAGAGCTGCGTCAAATCAATATTAGGATTAGTGCCTGCGGATGATGAGTTAGTTAGGAGTGAGCTCTACCATTGCCTATCCAAATAAATCCAAGAGTCTAAGCACCGGTCGAGGATTTCTTGTCTGGTGCTCTATTTATCCCTGTCGAACCCATTTTTCCCCTTCTCGCTCCTCCGCCTTGCGCTATCTCATTCCGCATCTTCCTTCCCATTCTTTCGCACCCTTATCTCGTTTCGGCTCTTTTATCTTCCTCGCCGTATAACCCCCTCCTCGGCCACCCGCGAGTCAGCGCTATCGCCATCGCTCCCAGCTGCAGACGATCCACCTCGGCTCATTTCCGCGACGGCACATCCCCTGCCTCGGCCAAGGAGAATCAGCCTCGAAGCACGCAACCTTCCCGGGGTTGATTCATATTTCCTCCTCAATCAAACACGGGTTTCTGAGACCTTTTAAAGGGTATAAAGAAGGGGTCAAAATATTTATCGCCCGCGGAATTATCTGGATTTAAAGCTTCCTCTTTTAAACCCCTTCCCGAGGTGGAGATAAGCTCCAATCTCTTGCTGCAAGCTTGCATGTACAAGGGGAGATTCCCGGTCGGACGTTTGTCGTTTCCTAATCGGGGAATCCTTGCACTCACGAGCCGCGGCGTTCGCCTCCTCTTGCCCCGCCGCGCCGGCCTCGGGAGATCCGTACCATCATTCCTACCTCACCCACACCTGATTTCTCTCTTCTTCCACTTCAATTACGGCCGACCACTTCCTTCGAGACCCTCGTCTTCCACCGGCGATGCTGAGGCGGCTCTCACCCATTTTCATCTATTTAGGTTTAATTTAACATGTGGTTTCAGGGGCTATTTTGTGAAATTTTTCTATGGTGGCAATGATGCAATTTTGCTTATTTAACTTTAGTTACACCCATCGTATAAATATAACTTTTTGAAACCTTAATCGTCAAAAAATCTTTTCTAGTGAGCGTGCATAATTTTAACGTCGTCCTGATATAAGATTTTTGCGATTTTCTTCGTGGCATGTAATTAATTTCCTGGGGATTAGAAATTCCGGATGATATATTATGGAATATATTTCATGCATTAACATTATTTGTAACTTTAATAAATGAGTACTTCGAGGCCTCTCCTAGCTGTCCTTCGAGTCCGCTAATTATTCCATGATTTTGTCATTTGGGCCATCCTTTCGTCTTAAGTGACCATTTTTATTTCAGACATTCCACACCTTGAAAATTACGTTGAGCTTTTGTCGATTCCAACGTTGCACGAAGAATATCGGGTCTCGGGTCGTACGTCGTGTAGCCTACGTGTTGCTACGTGGTAATCCAAAATTTTACAAAAGTATTCTAACATTAAGAATATTATCTCAAAATCAGCAAATGAAACAATGGTCGTGAACATTAGATGGTATTTTTTGTGGCACAGATGGATTGGAAAACTCTTTGAAGTTAAATAATCTCTTAGATATCAGAATTAAGAATAATTCTCACTTAATATGAATAAAAAACTGTCCAGTGGGCCAACATCAACACACAACCCCACTAACCGACTCAGTAGCCGTGTGTCGGGGAATGTTGGAACGCCAGCCATTGACAGGAAATAATAAAGGAGCGTATGTATGCGTACTGAGTCCCAAATAGCATTGATTAGAGCACTCAATTGTTCGGAGGAAAAAAAAGTCCTATAGTACCTATCCGTTCGGCAAAATACCTATCCTAATTTATCGTTTCTTATAAGCCTAGAAATGTAGTGGGGTTTTAATGTGATATTTTCTGTGGGGTCTCGAGTGTATGCCATATAATCGAAACGGGTTGGTGTAGTGACTAGAGTGCTGGCTTCCCACCCCGTGGGATCGGGTTCAAATCCCGGCGGTGGCAGAGAATTTACAGAGATTGCCCGATTCCAGCTTGAATTGGAGGACATTTCAAGTACAGCACTCCGTCCGTCGGATGGGACGTTAAGCCGTGGTCCCCTTGGCGCATTTGGTTAAGAGCTGGCTAATGCCGACGCCGGGTTTCTCTCCACCCTTCCTTCCATACCCTTTCCTCATGGTGCAAATTACCTCAGCTGTCGGTCCAAATATCATATTAGAAAAAAAAACACCATTAGAAAAAACTCATTTTTTTATTTTGCGTTTTCCATCATTGACAACAGTACCATCACTTCCGTTGCTAATTTGGCTTACAAGAGAAATGCCACGCCCAGACAGGTAAGAAATTACAGACTGCACAGCTTGCTGCCAGCCCTCTGTGCACCAGAGTCTCAGCCGTAGCATGACCGGGAAATATTGACAGAAATTGAAGTTATTTTTCTACCTCATTATCAGTTCGTATGAAAAATAATAATGTTTTTACATTTAAATACTAATTATTTATCAAGTACCAAAAATTCGTAAAAAAGAGAAATTTTCAATACTCTGCCAAATGTGATAGGATTATAGGCATGTTCCAGCAAGATATCGACTGATATAAACCAAATCAAGAGACAATCCTTTTAGATTTTATTTGAACTTTCAAAATTATACGATAGCATCTAATACAAAAATAAAAATAAGATATTCGCAATTTTTTTTCATATTTTGTCAAATCTTAGGGCCTATGTGCGACCGGAAGATGTTAACCGATTTTGATGTTCTTTTATGTATGCACAATTCGCAATTTTTCCGCGCTATTACAACTTCGAAATTAAAAAATGTGAGTTTTTTTTCGGCCCACCCTTGGTGTTAGATGAGCGGGAAGCTTCATGGAGAGGGAAAGAAGGCTTGAATTGAATGAAGGAGAGGGGTGTGGATGGAATGCAAGGGTTGGTTGTGGTGGGGGCGAGGCAGGTGGTTCTCTCGGCTATCCATCAAGGGAGGGAAATCATTAGACTTGGCGGGGTCGAGAAGAGATTGCTAAGATGGGATCGCGTAGAACGGGAGAAGGATGATGGGGATGAAAAGGAGGAAAGAAAATGAGCCGGAGGAGGAATGGAAAGAAGAATAAGAGGAAGGAGGAACAATTAGGTCAATGGAAAAAGGCCGGAGGACCGGGTTCGTGATGCTTCCAATTAGGTAGAGTGAAGGCGGGCTATATGTGGGATGTAGTGAGGATGAGAGTGGAAGGAGGGAAGCGGGAGAGGAGGGAGTCGGATTTCCCGCGAGGAGAGGGTGCTGCGGAGGGTGGAGATCGTTCTCTGCACGTGAGTGGGGGGGGGGGGGGCGTCAATCAGGGCCTAGGGGGGATCGAAGCTTTCTTAAGCTATGTCTTCTGTAGCAGTTGAGTGTGAAGTTTGACTCGCAAGTTTGGACATATACAACGAAGCACTGCGAAGAGAGCGTGGATTGAGACCTTTATTCGACCTATTAGAGAACTTGAACCTGTTCAACTGTGAACGCAGTTGGAGTCGACGGCTATAGATATTTTAGCATGCATAACATTATTTAGTGGTGAAGGCTGTTCGGGTGCTCCATCGAGTATTCTCCTCCATGGCTGCTGACGTTTCAGAGTACGATTCGTACTCCATCCTCAGGGTTGAATGTGAGGATTGGGTACGACTCGTACCCTCGTCGGCAGCCATAGTCATGGAGGAAATTACCCGGTGGAGCACCCAAGCAGTATTCACTACCTGCAGAAGCCTGCATAGCATCAAATTTTTTTCAAAATTATTTATTTATGTACTAATTTATTTATTCACTGTACCACCAAAAACAGCACTATATAGGCCAATTACATCGGGGTTTTTGATCAAGTTAACAACTAAACGAACACGAAGATGCATGTCCTGGATAGGGCAAACCTACCCATGCGGGACTCGAACCCTTGACCTCTTTTTTGGTTGGTAAGGACCTTACCCCGGCGCCACCGAGGCCAGCAAAATACAATATTTTTGAGGTCCCAGGATTTCAACTCGCAACCTTCGGTTTAGGAGTTTAATGCACTAGCCATTAATTCGCCCATAAATGTTAATTTACCTACGCGGGAAAATAAAATAATTACTGATTTAAAAAAATTTATATGATATTATGGATCAATGGTAAGCCAGATTTTATTTTAAATTTTCTAATCGAGAAGAAATTTCTCTTTTTTAACAGTCTCTTCTTTCCATTTTCTACCTCTGATATAATGAAGTGTTTTGGCATACCTCTGTGTTGGTAGTCATATTGAGAGATCGCTGCAAAGCTACTGCTAAAGCAATCTATTGCGTAGTGTGAACCAGGCTTTGCGCTCGCACAGTGGTCTGAAATCGTGTAAAAGTGGTCAAAATAACAATGTGACGTTTTTTGAGATAGGTACCTGTAACTTGGCAACAATGCAAAAAAAATTGGCAATCATGTTAACTCGCATTTGTTTAGATACGGGATTGCATCAAAATGACAAAACTTCCTAAGGATTCGGCGCTTTTCAGTTTTTTTTTGGAAAATGTTGTGGAGTAAGAACCTGATGACACTATTGCAATATTTCTATGGGATTAAAAATGGTTTAATCTGTTAATATAATAATTTTACTTGAATTTAAATATAAACAAATTCAGGCGTCTTGAAGACTAGACATGCATATAAGGTGTTGGTAAATATAAGACATATAATTCGCGATGTAAATTAAACCACAAGGAATAGTACATTTCAATAATTCAGTCAGGAATTTAGTGGAGTATACATGTATTTTCATTCTAACTCGTTACAATGCATGCAGAATATAATTATAATGAACCACATAGGAGACCTGCCCTGCCAAACCGCTCCTTTTCCATTCTCTTAATTAAATATTGTCCAGCTCTTCGCAAGCTTTTACACTCACCTTTCTTAAGGCTTCGCGTTTCACTTCTACGCTTTCTTAACCTTTTGCGTCTACCATTGCCTTTCATTAGTTCTAGGTTATAATCCCAGTCCGCACTCTGGCGAAGTAATCCAAGGGATATTTTATCATTTTTCCTCTTCCTTACGATGTGTAAAAGTGTACGAGTACTTTCCGCTCCGTGTTCTCCATTCATGTTCCAAGAGCATACACTTCCTTTTCATGTGTGCCTGGATTTCCTTCAAACTGTGTATGCTTTTGCCAATATACTTTTCCAGTGATATAATCCCTCTTCATAGTGAGTGAGTTATTTAAACCGACGATAAAATACCAGAACCTTTACCAAAATGCGTGTGTGCTATATCCATATGTCCTACCAACCAACGATATTTCCTGTTTTTATTCGTTGTCTTCGTTGCTAAAAAGATTTTTTTCTTGCCATTGCTCCTACCAATATTTTTGCTGCTTAATGTACTATTCTCCAGTAAAATAATTTTCATTATTCGAACATGCTCCTAAAATTTCTTTCCTTCGACTATCTTACTCAAATGCATATGTTATGTATTACATGCATTTTGAGTTTGTCTTTATCTATTTTTTGTCCCAAATACATATTTAATTATTGTTACGATTCCTAAAGCTTAACTCATGATACTTAATTTTTCTTTCCTGTTTATTCTAAGTCTTACATCTTTACGTAAAATGCCGAAAGCGTTCTGAATGTACCCGTGACCATTTCTCCGTTCTCTAGCCTACGACCACTTTTTCTTGCTTTTTACTGTCTTTGAAATATGCTCCGAATTTTCATATCATCTCCCTTTGCACCGAGTTGCATGCACTGCGCTTCGAAGCCGAGTGAAATATTGAAATCCCTATTTGCCTACGTTGTTTACAAGGGACGAACAAGGGATGAGTCCGCGGTATCGGCCCTTCATCGCTGGCCCACATAACTCGGGAAGAAAAAGACGGTTAGAGGTACGCTAAGGCTATTCAGTAACTGACTCTCCGAGGACGCGGTGGGGTAGAGTGGAGGGAGTGGGGGAGAACGGCCGGTACAGCTGAGAAGGAGAAGGGGAAGGAAGGGAGAATTAGGGGAGGGGAGGGTGGGATGTTTGGGGAGAGTCGTCGGCAGAGAGTAGGAGGAAGATATAATGGGCACCGGTAGTCCTTATCAAAGCCCCCTTTCGCCCTTATTTATCGCACCGGCCGTTATTCACAACCCTATCTTATAATCCGCATTACGCCGTATTGCCAAAGTAATTCATTCTGTTTGTGGCCGTGGAGGGAGACGAGAGAGAGACAATGGTTGGTGGGCCGGGAGGGATTGGGAGAGGTTCACTCCGGCGGCAGGAGGGAGTTTGAAGAGGAGAGGAGTTTTGAGGAGAGGTGTAGAGAGTGAGTTTGCGGATAGATAGAGGCTGAGGTTGTGGAGAGGAAGAGAGAGATATAGGACAGTTACGGGTCGAGGATTAAGGTAAAATTACTGTATTTAAATGGCATTCTTCGCAAGCTTGCGTTGTGCTGATTAGTCAGAAAATATTCGGCCATTTCATGTGTGTTTCGGTGCGGGCGATTGGCTAACAGCAATCAATCAAATTTCTATTATTTAACTTGCTGTTTACAATGTAATTAAAACTTCGTTAAAACCTAAAATTTATATTGGAATCGAGAAAAGAGACAATTTCAAAATATTTCAATACTCAATAGGTTTCTACAAATCGGGAAGTGCCGAAACAATGGGAAGTTTGAGTAAAAGCAATCTTTCCAAGTGATTTTTTTTAAGCGAATGCTACGACAAGGTCTGGAATATATAACATGGTGATAAGTACAGATTGTATAACCAGATAATTGCGTAGATTATTAAAAATAGTGGGAAATTTCCTTCTTTCTTCAACCTTACGATGCTGAAATTCTGCTAAATTACGGCAGAAATCTTTCGGAAATCGCTAGTGATTAATTATGGGTATGGATTGAAATCTTAACAAAAATGTTGAGCCATTTAGTCCTCTCTTTAGGAGGAAGGAGGGGTTTATGTGACAAGCCGTTGAGGTGTTTCAAAAAAACAATCAAGTAGCTAAAACGCGATTAAATTAGTGGCTGAGGTTGTAGTGAGGTGGAGAGAACTATAGGATAGTTGAAGGTCGTAAATTAAGTAAAAGGTAACTCTTGTGAAATGTTAAGTTACGTTGCACCAGTTAGTTAACAGTTAGGTATTCGGTGGTAGATATTTTTTTGATGATAATTTTATAATAGTTATTGACTTAACATAGTGATTCAACCTGAAGGTTGGTTTGGTTAGACGAGAGTAGAGCTCACCCACACATATGCCTCAGGTGAGTAGGTATTACACATTCACGGTTGGGGGGGCAGTTCCTTTCCCTGGGAAATATCTTATGAGGGAAGTGTCATAAAACTGGTTCTAAGATTTCAATAAAAATTTGTAGTATTGTAGTCCATCGGGACCTGTCCACGAATCACCCCCCATATGGGGCTATATAAACAAATAGTTTAAACAAAAACACGGTTAAACATTTACAGGCCTAATATATTCCCATAGAGACATGCCTGGCGATGACAGTGTACGACTCTTGACCGGTGGTCTCAGGATCGACTCGCGGGGTTGATACTTTTTTTTGATAATTTGTTTGTGTTTTTCATTTTGCAGAGGCCTGCTCTTCATCATTATTTCCATGATTTTCACTGAAAATTTGTTTTTCTGCGTGGAAATATTTTTCTGCAATGCAGCAGCGTCTGCTGTTTTTCCGTTTATCCACACGGATGCCTACTTTATACTTTCAAGCCAACCACACTCTTCAGTACATTGTTGTAAAATATGGCCCGTCATTTGTCATTTGGATGACTTAATAAGTTTGAGTGATTATAAATTTGACATCTCATCGGTTTTTAGTCACTCAGATGTATTCATTCACAATGATGACGAAAATCCGTCGCAGGGTTGACGAAACAAAATTATTTAAAACGGTGGAAAATCGAGAAGACTTCACGAAAATGATTCACCGAGAGAGAACTACATCATGTTTTACCACAATGGGTTATTATTTGGGTATACTCACCAATGAGGATATATTGACTCTTAAAATGGGGGAGTACCTTACTGTGTAAATAATTAAAAAAAATTATTTTCAGGACCCTCCAGTGATATAATTTGGGTCTGCGCGAAGAAATCATATAACCTGTACTTGTTGAAGTAGTTAAGCGCGTTACCATCCAGAATGAGAAACCGAAATACCACTTCTTAATTATTTACTGAATTGAAGGAGCTCAAATGTTATTGCAAGCTCTACACGTTGGTATATTAAAATTTTCTAACTCCAGATAAATAGTAACCGCCCTAAAAGGTAGGCCTTGAAAAAGTAAGCTATGCCCCGAAGTAAAACTTGAATAAATATATCAATCCCAAAGATTTTAGCGCCAGGAAGTGTTTGCATAGTTGTATGGCAGCCCCCGTCACTGTAAACATCGATCATCATTTTGGTGAAGGTGGAGTTCATGATGCAGTAATACAGTGATGGTATTTCATCACTTAATGGTAATGACGCTTCGGAATGACGAAGCTATGAAATTGAAAACAAGCTCTTGTGCGGTTTGAGCGTGTTCACTAAACGGTTTCCCATAAGAGAGAGAGAGCGACACAACAGATCCCTCTATGTTTGAACTTAATAAAGGGGTAGGTAGGTAGGTATAGGAGTCCCGACTCGTGGGCGTAATTCGTACACATCCCCTCCAATGGGGGCCTCAATCACAGGCTTAAAGGGCGACACTGTGGAGACGTGTCAAGGAGCAGGCACTTGATGAGGAAGGAGGGTTCTCTCTGTCGCTGTCGAACAAACGCGGGAGGAAACTCCAAGAGCAGCGGCGCGACAAAAGAGGCGGTTGGGCGCATAAATTGGCTTGGGGTGTGAATGCGAACGAACGGAGAGTCGCGCCGTGTTATGTTCTTCTCTGTTCCCCCGAAGAAGACGTCGTCGTCACCGCAAGAGTGGTAATGGAAGCCTGGGTGGAGCGATAATAAAAGGGTTTGCGAGGGTGGGTATTGGAGAGAGAGAGACTGGGCGGTACAGTTCTTTGTCGCGTCGATTGTTGAGCACAAGCGTCGATCCGCGAACAAAACATCGGCGATCATAGATGGGAGCGCAGTCGACAGGGTGGGCGTGAATCGGTGTAGTAGGTGGCTCAGGACAAGAAGATGGAGCTGTTTACGAGAATGAGAGGGAAAGGCGCTCTTGTACAATCTCGAGCGCTTGTCAAGTGGCAACGAATATCAGTTGACTACAAGGAATTGAAATTGATAGATGAAACAGTATTCGTAATGAAACATATAATTTGGAAACATTCCTATGCCAAAAATATAATTCCATTGGTAAGTATTTGATAACCCTATTTATGCATGATGGCTGAGCAACTTATAAGCATGGAGATGACGAGAGTAAGTACGGTGGCAATATATTTTTGCTTGGAAATTGTTATTTACGTTTCTAGTGAATGAAGTATCTGAAAAACCGTTGGAGATCATTGGAATTAACTCTAGCTACTTATCTTGAACCAATTCAACTGCGCTCAAGTAAGATCTCTAATGCTTGAGCCGTAATAAATCCAACGTTTTAACCTCATTCTTGATGTAAGCTGATAATTTGGAATGGAAAGCATGTACTTCATCGTTCATCGAATATGCGGATTTTAGGTGCCCCCCCCCCCCTTCCAGACGCTTGAAAATAGGCAAGATTTTTAATACGATTATCGTTAAGTTCGTTTTGTTTGTGCACTTACGGAGCCTCAAATTTAATTTAATATTAATAACTTTCATATCAGAATAAAGAGAATATTTATTATAAAGAAAATTATCTTCAGATATATACAATTATCTAAACAAAGATAATTATCTACAGTATTTTGTTTTTAATGTCGAATATGAGGAGACTTGTCCTACCCTTGTGCCCCTCCTAGAAAATAATCCTGGATCCGCCCCTGCTTCATCGTAATAGTTAACGCCAGTAGGATAATTTATTGACTGTCCGCCTCTGGGTCCGTCTCTGTGGATTCTTGTGAAAAGAAGTGCTACAAAAGCATTAGTGTTTGTTTGCGACTTAGAACCCCCTGGAGGAATATATGACGGGTTCTCTCCGAGTAATGAAAGAAAGCTTTAGTACCTATACGTCCACCGACCTACCACACACATTTTCTCTTGTCAATCCAAGTTATTTCACTTGCTATAGTCATCAGCTTCTCGTGAAATGTATTCAGACTTAAGCTTGGTTTTTAACGTGGATAAACAAGGTTTATGCGTCGGAAATTTTTTAACTCCACTGTAAGATAATTTAAGTGGAATGTACGTACATTTCCAGCGACAAATTATCGTCGAGCTTGCGGCTCTAGATTCCCTAGCCTCTGGAGTAAAAACCATGTGTGTAAGGCTTGAGCAACTTGGTAATGGAATGTTTAAAATGGCCTCGGTTGCGAAATGGCGCTTAATTTTGGTCCCTAGGGAGCGGCAGAGGGTGGAAACGTGGGGGGACAACAAGTCGAGGATTCCAGGGGCCGAATAAGGAGCGGGCGGCGCTCCGGATCCACCAAGATGAACTCCCTTAGGTTTCCCGTTCCGGTTGCGGCCAGCAGGGTTTTATCGCTTTGCGGTGTGGTCTTTGCCGGCTCCAGAAGTGGATGCGTGGAAAATATGGGGTCTGGTGGTAAGAGAGAAAGGGGCGAGGGAGAGGACGTAAGGTAGCGGAGAGGACACGGGAGAAGGCGAGGGATAAGAGCGGACGACTGAGCCCAGTGGGTATTTAAGGAGAAACCTTATTCTTTTTATTTAAGTAACAAAGGTTTACGCCATCTTCGTGAAAAAATCCAAAATGTTGTCCAAGATGTTGGTAATCGACTGATGGCCGCAGAAAAATAGGATTTCTGTGACATTTTCTGAAAATTTCAAAATAAAATCCGTATTTTTCACACATACTCTTATGGCAATACTTAAGTGTTCATTAGAGAAATGTTTATTTTTACTCGAACATATCTGTCATTATGACTGAATATTGATTTAATGCTCGTTTTAATTTCAAGAACATGACAAAAATAAATATTTGGCTCGTCCCTAGTCGAATAGTTGAGTTACTTGCAAATGAATACTGTAACTAAATTCAAATCAGGTTTGTTACCAGAAAATTGCACTACCATCAGCTCGTATGTCTTTAAAGAGTGCTTTAAAAATGAATACATTATTACATTGTTTGTTCAAATTTTACGTTTCGACTTTGATAGATGCCGTCTGTGATAGAAAATAGTTTTTTTAGCCATGTATTTTAGAATATCTGTTTTGGATCGCT
This sequence comes from Ischnura elegans, assembly GCF_921293095.1. Lineage (NCBI taxonomy): Eukaryota > Metazoa > Arthropoda > Insecta > Odonata > Coenagrionidae > Ischnura > Ischnura elegans. Next base: position 30,993,159 of record NC_060250.1, on the reverse strand, counting down.
CATTCGCGAACGTACCTCCGTAGACTTACATTCATTCGTAGAGGGTATTCTTTATACCAGCGTGATTTCCTGTATTCTTGTAAGAGTCAGTGTTTTGTGCAGCATATTTGTGCCTTCTTGCTTTCGTGCCAGAATGGAAATCATTGGAATATTTTTTGGACATTAAACTATCAAATGATACATGAATAGAATTTATTTTCATTTGTCTATTATATTTTGGTCTTTATTTGTACCCTTTTTTGTGGCATTCACCCTAATTCGTTTTTCTTTATGAACCATAACTTCTATAAGAACCATAAGTCTATGCTCTTTCCGCCAATACTGGTAAGTATTCTTCGGAAAAATATTCATAGTGTAATCATTTTTATCTGTGTTGTATGGATAATCAGCCGATTAAAATTGAAATCATAAAATAAATACGAAAAGAATATCTTATCCCTAAAATGCGCAGTAAAACTTGAATAGAAGCTAATGCAATTTTTAATGCATTGGAGTATATTTTTTCTGTTATTTTTAAACACTTTATTATCTATATGTAATTCTTATCATAATTTGTTTGAATTTTCACTTCCTCATTAGGACTTCGCTTTTCCGCGAACCGAACAGCATACGGCGCAACGAAATAAATAACTTGCCGTCCGCTTATATCTCAGTGATATTGATAAATTGTGTAATGTCTGAAACTTCGTGGATTAGCAAAAATTGAATTTTTATCAATGTTAAAATATCACATATAAGGCTGTCGGGGGCAACTGGGGCATAGTTTTTCAATGTGATGGTAAAATATCATTTTCAAATATTTTTTTGGAAGATAACACCAGTGGATGTTTGAGAAAAATCACGTGATGATTTATCAACAATCTGACTAGGACATCATGTGGCTTGAACGTAATATCTGCCAGTTTGTAATCTTTTATATTAACATTATTTTTACGTCTCAGTTGGCCCTAGTTACTCCACGACTTAGGGTTAGTGGGGCCTGGATAGCAAATCCCTTTTGAGCCCTGCCACAAATATTTTGGGTAGCTGGATCCTTCTTAGTTCTTTTAAATGATCAGAAAAAATATTCGTTTACGTAACTTTTTGATTAATATGTATGTTAAGGCCGTTGTATTGGGGCAGTAACGGAGGCCTCAAGGATTTTCCTTTCAATATGAAAAAGAAAGGAAGCATCTCACCCTCTGCAGAAACACAAAGCAATGTTGCTGTGTCTTCTGGAGGTGCTTGATTTGCGTTTAATATCCTGATTAATAGCGCGATTGGGGGTCTCGCCACAATGGAATATTTGGCCTGGCTTCCCTTGCGAATCAAGTTTCTGAACAAGATCCGTTAATTTTTCAAAAAGTCATAAATAACTCAAGGATTAGTTTGGTCGCAACGGAAGTTCTGAATTCTTTGAGGAAACTTAAATGGATAGGCGATTCCTTTTTCGAAACGAGAAAAACTAGTCTGGGCCAGGTAACTGATTTTTGAATCTGGTATCGAGTTTTTTAGAACAATCTAACCCTGAAAATGTTTTAATTCCTCTTCGCCAGTAAGGCCAAAGCCATTTTTTCCATAAATTTCATTGCATTGGCAAATTTTTCTTCCTCATAAGCAGAGAAATTAGAAGCCACACACCTACCACCCTTACTTGGGCATTGAGATACGAGTTCTTTCCCCCGAGTTTCAGAAACATGATGTTGTACCGTAATCCTAGAAATGGGGAAAACAATGCTGCTCCACAAGTAGTTTTGTTCCCAGTTTTTACATAATTTACAGGATTTTCAATTAAAGAGGTTAGCCCATCATCTCTCTGAGTTTTCCCTGTATTTTTGCACCATTATCTGCAGGTGAGCAAAAGGGTTACGCTAAAGGAATTTTAAGCTATTTATGAGCTAGGTTAAGTTGTATAATAAATATCTCCATATAATTTTCACTCATATTACTGTCATGGCCTGTCCTGGCTCCGTCATGACCCAGTTAGCTGAACACCACCCCCCAGTTACCCCATTTATTAACAACTTTTGGGGTAACTGAGACATCCCTACTACAAAACCTATCGTAAGTTTAAGGGTGATAACAACCAAATACGGGAATAAAATCAACCTTCATGTACTATCCTAATTTAGTTAATAGTTTGAAATTATTCTCCTTATTACAATGGAAACCAGCAAATCTCACTGAAACAGGTCGTTGCTTTGAAAAATATCAACACTAAAATTCCACATCTGCCCGAACTCACAAAATAGCTCCAAATGAGTAAGTCTTGTTGCTCAAGGAGCATGGGAAGAAGTAGGTGTGCCTACCTTATTAACTTCAAGTGCCCATAAATATGCATATAATCTACCCATGCCCCAGTTGCTCCATGGCCCCAGTTACCCGTGAGCACCTTGCCACTTGTACAAATTATCGTGAAAACTAAAAATTACTTGCTTTGCAGCAAGTCTTTCTCTGGGTTGTACTAATATGTTTGTGCCCTCAAAAATCTTATCATTTTTTCTTCAAAAAGTCATCGTAAAAGTGATTTATATTTCATCGTTACACCTGACTGTAGTGGGCACTTATAATTATTTTTGACTTTGTTTTTTGCTCAAATAACAAAATTTGACAATGGTGCTTAATTGCTGAAATTCAGTTTATAGCTCACTGCCGGATTTTGTCATGAGGGCTATCATTAGCTGGTATAATTTAAGATCGTTCTAACATCCTTGAGCGTTCGACATGTTTGCGTGGGTAAAATATTCCCTAAATAAATTATTCCGTATTTTTATGGTCACGTTAATCAACTTCATTTTGGTCGCATGCTAAAAAGCACTTACCTTGGAATACGTTAAACCCTTTTAGGACTCATTAGCGTCATGGGAAGATGAGTTTCTCTCAGGCGATCCCGATGTTTTATGGACTGCCTCGCATAGCCTTGGCATTAATTCTTATTTTTGGGTTGGGTTTAATTTGAAGTAAAATCATTTTGTCACTGAGTAGGCAAGTCAAGAAAGTGGACGTTTTTCCTCACAAGAGCGAGCACTTCACGAGAAATTGAAGAAACATTCTTACATGTGCATCGATTTTCTAGGGTTTCCAATTTCTCAATGGAACCGCTCTAGGTTTCTCCCTTCGTATTCTGCAAGTTTTATTTGGAAAAACTAAAAATACAAATTTGTCACTGAATAATTTGTTCATAGTATCCAGCATATTGAAAATTCCTTTATAATAACTTTCGCGTTAAATAATGGTTACTTATCAGATATTTGGTATGGAGCTATAATTATCAAATTATTGTAGACGTGATATAACGAAAATAACTGCTGATCAAATTATTTGTGTTAAAATCCTTCTCCGTTCAGTAAAATAACAGCTTCCCTTGTATTGAATACTTTTGGTTTACTTGCGAGGCAAGAGTGGAGAGTTATAATTAAACGTGGAGGTTTATTATTTAAGATTGTTGTCCTTGAGAATAGATTTGCTGCTCGCAACCGCAAAGTGTCGCAATTTTGGCTCCATCATAACGATAACACCTACCACTTATATTAATTTCTTCCGAACTTCATTACAGGTTTACTGAAGCTGATGTTTAATAGACTGCCGTTTAAAAAGTTTCTAATTATGCGCTAAATTTCATTACGACGTAGTGGCTCACTATAGGAAAGGATTTTTTTCATTTGTCTCTTTATAGACGGACTGGGTGGCTGTGATGCAAAATAAGTATGCAACATAGTATCAAATGATTATTTCTGAATTCTTCCATGAATTTTATGCGAATACCTTTGGTAAAATACCTGAGAAACCCTCCTTGGTGTACCAGCGAATAAAAATGTGGAGAAAATGTGACGCGAGCGAGTGACTGGAGGAAGTGTTGTCGTCGCACGTCGACGTCGGGAAGGAGAGTGTTAGTGGAACCCACTTTGATGAAAGGTCTCGATTTCGTGGAAGTGATTTTTATATATGTCAAGTGGTCACAATGCCAAGGTTTTCGAAAATCAAATATTTTTCTCGTTAGGATACGTGGTTATTTAATAAAATGGATTTGTATATATTTTACCCCGAGAAACCGAGGGAATGGTATGAAAATTCGATAACAATACCCAATTATCCATTTTGGATTACGTCAACTAATATTAAAAATTATATTCATGGCATATTTAGTGGAAAATACATTTGAAAAACATAAGTGTTTCATGGGAAATGCGAACGTTATATGTCGGAAAAATATTAAGTGGAAGTAGGATAAAAATGTCGTTGCGATAAAAACTGATATTAGTTACGTCATTGGTTCAAGTAATAACAAAGAAACGTCATTTTTGTACTATTTAATGAGTTATAAGTGGATTAATACTCTAATTAAAGTCATGTGTTTTTGATTATTTGTAATGATACAATGACTGCCTTGAAAAACCATTGTAAAAACTTTTAAGCAATTAAAATGTTCACATTTCATTATTCCTCATATTGAATATTAAAAACAGAGTATTACATCCACGAGAGTGAATTTCTTTTATCAAATTAAGTGAAAAATATTTAATCTGCGTAGTTATGCCACGGTAGATGACACCCTCTCCACAGAAAGCATCACTCACGTATACACAAGGTGTTTTAGAAGGAATCTGCAATACTTGAGGAGGTAGTAGAGGAGACCTCTAAGCATTTTTTGTCCTCAAAATATGGGGTCACAACTCCTTAGCTACTGAGCTACTGCAAACATTTTTTTGGATGCTCTTTGCAGTTACCATGAAAACTGTTCTTCTTGGGTATCCAGCCTTTTCGAAAATTTATTAAATACCCTGGATTTATAAGGACATGTAAAAAATGTGCGATTATATTTGTCTGAAACAATTAATTTTCAAGTTTAAATGAACGAAATATTTGAGCGAGTATCAACAATACGACTGGGCAATCTCACCCATTTTGAGATTTATTGATCTAGACAAATATAATTGCACATTTTCGTCCAAACTCAATTATTTTATACTCTTAAAAATATAAAGTATTAAATGAAAATGATGGATATCGAAGAAAAGCCGTTTTCAAGGTAACAGCGAAGTGTGTCAAAAAAGTGTTAGCATTGCCGAAACTAAGGAGTTGCGACCCCAACTTGACGGAAAAAATTATGCTTAAAATTTTTTCTCCTGCCACCTCCTGAAGTATTGTGGATTTCTCCTGAAACACCTTGCATAATCATTGGAAAATTTTCGAACTTTCAAAGTAATGCTTGTTTTGAGTTGGTCAGTCGCGATGTATCCTCCCCGAGGTGACTAAAGAAGGACCCGTATCCTGAATCCTTCCTCTTCCACCGGTTGAGTTTTATCCCCGCCACCTTCCCGAACCGCACGGGCCCTCTGAAAGTGGGGAATACACCGACACAGAGAGATGTGAAGGAAGCTTGAGCAAGTAGTAGTCCCCTTGCTTCTTCTCCCAACTCCTTGAACCTTTGGGCCCCGTCCTCCTAAACTAACCCTGAGAAAGGATTGGTATTTTTTCGCCAGGGTTAAAGAGCAGGGTTTTCTTGGGAGGCGGGAGGGAAAGGGTGCGGTTAAAGTGTGACGAGGAGGAAGGTGGTTGGGAGGGTGGGCTTTGGGGTTGGGGGGCGGAAGAAGACACGCAGCGGAGCATGGCATCGTGGGAATGTGCAGTTACGTCGGCGGTGGTATTTTCGAGCCCCGGGGGCCGGGTGGGGGGACCAGCGGTGTGTGTTCGGGGTCGACAGGGTTTGGGGGTGGAGGGTCACGGAGGAAGGAACTGGGGTGGAGGTGTACTACTGAGGGAGTAAGCCAGGGGTGGCATGAGACAGGGCGCAGGGGAAAGGAGTCCAGAATGTGTTCATTGGGAGGAGGAGGTTGCTAGCGGATTATCCTTTTAGTTTCAAGTATAATATTCCCTATTTTTTGCTTTTTTAATACTTTAAAATTTTCCTGTTATTTCTATTTATCCACATGTATTATTCTTGAGCTTATCAGGCAAAACTTTTCCCAAAAATTAGTGTTACTATTCAAGCCTCGTATGAAATTTGTATTTCTTAATTGTGTGTTAATTCTAAGGCCACTCACAAGATGCAAGGTAACAAATGAATTTTGTTTGCTTTCCAACCAGAGAAATGAGAAAAAAATTAAATGGTAGGAGTTTTTTCGCTACCCATTCTTGATTACCCATTAATGAAAGGAAATAATACTTATGGGAAGTGTATCGTTGTATTTCTTTATCGTATATTCTGCAGATAATATCTTCTGCTTGGGTTGAAATGTCATAAATTGTATGCATTGTAAATTATATCAATCTTCAAGTGCATGGCTTAAAATTTCTGTTTTTTTTTTTTATTAAAATTAATACTCTTTTTCTACTGAAATATTTTTAACCCATTGTACGTTTTATGGAACGGGTTAATTTGGCCATTATGCGTGGACATTAAAGAAAAACCATCACAGAAGGATATGGAAAAAATTAAATCAATTTAAGGCTCATACTTTGTGTTTCTTGGGAAACCCCGTCGTGTAGTGACCTCTACTTCTCGTTAACGAATGAAAAACTCTTAACAAAAGTTTGATAAACATGTCGATAAGCCAATTATTTTCATTTTTCTTTGTAGGCATTTGTTGATAACGTATAATCTATTTCATAACAGTAAGGATATCAGAAAGTGAACACCTTAAGCAAATCAGGGGTTGATGAAAATAAAATGGCGGGTGGGAGGATTATTTGGTAATAATTGAAGTCTGAATTGTAGCGTTTTATGATACAAAAACTTGAACACCGAGTTGAAACGTGTTCAAAAGGACGAGGAATGACCAGAGGCGGTCGAGATGCGGGTGTGAAGGAGAATGGAGAAAGTGTAGTGGGCTGAGAGAAATGAAAAAACAAATTATTAGACGTTGTAGGGGAGGAGAGTATATTCTAGGTGAGATAAGGAGTAGAAAGAGAGTTTGAATGGAACGAACACTACGATGGAACGCGGGAAGGGTACAGTGAAAACTTTGCCTGAGATAGGAATGACAGGGGGAAAAGGGAATGCAAAGGAAGAGAGTTATGTTTATGCATGGAATGAATTACAGTGAACTGACTAGAATATTCAGTTAGAAACAGTCCAAGTTCATTTTTAATGCGCTGCAGGAAAATGTCATAATCTGTAGAATCTTGTACGTTGCAAAAGTAAGATATTCCAATAAAACGTTTGAATAAAATTAGGATTAAACATTTATCTCAGTTAACCTTATGAATCATTTGAATGCGTAGGTAAGATGAGAATCATTTTAGAATCGCAAAACATTTATTTATAAATTTAAGGGATAATTTCAGGGTGTGCAGCTATTTGCATAGATGGCTGTAAAAGCATGGGCCGCGGTGAAATCAAAAGTTTTTCACGGTGATTTGAATAATAATAGTCTCGGTTTTTCGCCAGTTGAGCACCGCAATTATTGCAAAACGCTTGAATCGACTATATCATTTCAGAATAATAATCAGGAAATTCATCAAAGTGCCCCGCTTATTTATAAGTTTGATAATTTCCTTAAGTTTTGAGATGTTCTGTCAAATCCTTACACATCAAATCAAATACACATCCTTACCTTCGAACACTGTTTTCTTTGTGTCATTTAAAGCTTACATTATCATAATGAAATTTTAGTCTTGTGATTAAATATATAAACTTGTCAAAATTTTCCAATACCTAAAAATTTAAAACTATATTACTAAAATTTTGAGAGAGAAATAGTCTTAACGCTTGAGATACGGAAACAAACAAATGTAGACTATGTAGACAAAGGTCTATTTTTTTGGCCCAACCCGAAATTTTAATGATGATGGAGTATATTTAAAACGAGTAATGAGTCTCCAGAAAAGATATAATGCTAACGGTCGAGAGAGTGATGCGACTTATTAATAAACAGGTTTTGGTTTAGGAAAATATTATTAAAAATGCTTAAAAATTCGTTTTTGCTTCAAGAGTGTAAATCCCACTCTTTTCATTGAGTGAAATTTTCCTATTAATTTCAGTCGATTCTGGGGTTAATTCCCGTTCTCCCCTGAAATTTCCCCCGTAACCTTCTAATTTAAGGTTATCCCTAGTTTTCGTGGCCAGGTTGTCATCCTGGGCGAGGCCAGTCTTACTGACGATAAGAAGAAGTTTTGATTCGTGAAGAGGAGGGGTATTTTGCCACCCCCGAATACATAGGGGTATGTTCGGCATTTTTTTTTACTGTGGAGAAGTGCTGGTTTTTGGGGGGAGTCGGAGGTGGGGTGGTTTTAGCTGCGAAGGGTTAAGGTAGTCTGTGTCTGCTGCTCCCCCGTCTCCACAGAAATTCAACCCCCCCCCCTCTTGCCTCCCTCGCCCGGTGCCGACACACAGTGGCCAAGATGGCAGCTGTGCACTTCATGCGAGTCTCACGGCCTTACTTCTCCTGCCGACGTCCCATTCCCAACGCCACACCCCCGCCCCCTTTGCCCGCCTCATATCTCGTACCACTCGGTGAATATATCCGTTGCATTTGCCGCTCGTTCCTTCCTGAGACTGTCGTCCACGCAAGGCCTCCGAGTCTCTCTCCTTTTCTCTATCTCTTCCTCTCTCTCTATCTCTCTCTGGCTCCCACTGCCACAGTTATACACCCGATATGCGGCCATCGCCCACATCGTCCGAACTCCCTGCGTCAGACCCAAGGAGGGAACGCTCAAGTAGGCGACGCGACGTGTTGTGTGTGCGGGAATCGCGTGAAATATTGGGTGCTTGGCCGGGTCGCGTAGGTGGTCTATGATTCTCGCGAGAAAAATGTTTATGCCTTTGAATTTTTTTGTCTTATGTGAGTGGGTTGGAAGTCAAGGGGTACAAGTGATTTTTTTCTCTCAACAGAGTTAGGTAAAGTTAATTGTTAGAATAAATTCATAAAACCTGGTTGCCAAAGGAAACGAGTTAAACTCTTTTCTGTGCTGACATCGAGTGGAAAATCAAATTCACTGCTAAGTATCTAATTGATCTGTTTTTTTCTGTACCTAATTTCTGTACCTAACACTGTATAGAAAAGAGAAATCACTTGTAATACATTTTTTTGCTAGATTATCTAAACTTAACTTTTGAGGATTAATATACGGTTTGTCGGTGGAGTTCAAGGTGTAAAACCGTACTTTGAATCGAATTGAAAATAATTACAATGTATATGAATTTAAACTATTTTTTAAATGTAAATGAATTAATTAAATTTTTAAATTAAATGAATTAACTGAAATTATGTTTTCAAAGTTAAATTCACTTTGCATCTACCTAGTGCGAAAATCCTTAAGCGTTTCATTGTAGGGTGAAGTATTGGAGAAAAAGCATTACCTATGGAGATGAAGGTAAGGTATATAGTGTCGAGGACTATGATGGTTATGAAATGTCAATAAAGTCGTAGGCAATAAGATGAGAAAAAAGGGAATGTAGACGTGAACATTGAATCCTGAAATGGAGTGTAGAAAGATGTGGAATGAAAAAATAATCTCGGGACGCCTTTGGCGGTTGTGAAGGAGCAAGGGTACGATTTACGATTCCATCAACAGACTGCATACAATCGACGAGTATGCGACCATTGTGGTCGCGTACCTCAAGGCATATTGAATTCTGGAATTGGAACGTTAGAATGTCTTCGCCAGTTATTACTTGACGCGTCAGCAGAGGAGTAGAGATGAGGAGAGATGACCTTGCGGAAATCTTGGAAATGTGATGCCAGATTCTATCGTTTTATTTTGAATCTCAGCCCCGACGGGAAATGGAAATATTTTCCTGGAACCTGCGTCATGTAATCTCGACTCATATTCTGGAGAGAGTCATCGCTGCGTCGTTTCCATTTTTTTATATCTGAATTGAAGAGACACCTTACGTTTAATCAACTCATGTACTGTTTGATTCAATCATTGTGTAGCATATAAGAAAAAAGAACAATTACTCTAATATTTTTAAGGTGCTCAGATCTTTTTTCTACTGCCTAGCAACTTTGAAATACTTCATTACCTCAAAGGCAACCATCGTTATTAACGTCTTTGTGAAGTTTTCCTAAATTAGTTGCGGCGTTCATGAAAAATGTATGCCAGAAGACGTATTAAAATAAATACAATGTACTGAGAGCAGTCTCGATCAATATACTTATTAAGCACCTGGTATTTTGAAGGTTCAGCCGATTTAAATTTCAATGAATATATGTGGTTTTAGTGAGGATGGCTTCCGTTCTCTTCTGTTCTCCTTATGGGTGACACCGTTGATATAATATACTACCTTGAGCTTTCTAATTATTGGACTAAGTTTTTGGTTTCTGAAATAAGGCGTTTAAATTAATGAAATAAATTAACCTAAGAATTTAAACTAACTTCTGCTCACTATTTCATAATATGTGAAGCCGAGAAGAAAGTATAAGAAAGATCCATAGCTCAATTTTTAGCATCATAGTGATTGCCTGTTTTACCCTTTATGATACTTCCGTTAAAAAACTTGATTTTATGTAGTCCATGATTAGTTTTGTTCAAAGTTGATATAAAGTAAAATTCCAGTCCAGTCAATTCCTTTTCTTGTTCCATTACTAATTGTTAGTTCAGAATACAAGGATGGCGAAGTGGCCTTTAAAGATTTAGCTCAGGTCATCTCCGTAACGCGAATATTTATGGAGCTGTTTTGTTGCGGCATTTTTTATTTAGGAGCAACGTTATCAGATTAGGTGAATTTAAGTTCACTGCAAAGAAGGATTCTCTCGGCTTATAATCAAACTCTATGAGAAGAATGTTTGTTTCAGCATTACAGGATAGAACTCGACAACATGCCTCGTGGAGAAAATCCTCTTTCCACTTCTTCTCGGCGGAGGAAGAATTTCTTATTTCGCGGTTGAAAAACATCCAAGTCTCTCGCAAACTGCATCCCACGGAGCTGTGCTTCACTTTACTCCCTAGATGCCGCTAAGTGAATTAATGGACAAAGTTGGGGCGTGCGTCGTCAAATGTGTACCGTAATGCGCTTAATCAAAAGAACGTGGAAACATCCTTTCTCATTTGGGCCGGGGCAAACTCGTATTCATTTTCCGCGCGCAGTAAACTCTAAAGTAGAGTTAACCGAACAGAGAGTGGAGAGCTGGTGTTGGACTCCATCGAGTCGGTGGGCGGGGGAGGGGTTTTGCGTTTGTTTCCAAGCAGCGAAGGAATTCCGACGGGGTTCACTGTCCTCACCGGCGAAGGAAGCGATTTGCCAAACTAGAAAGATTATCGCTCAAGCGTCGGGGAAGCATCCACAAAAACGATAGGGAAGAGACCCTTTTCGGCTGAAAGGCATCCGCGTCTGCAATTACTCCTATTTTAGTCAGTTCTCCCGAGTCAAGGACCACGTGGCGCTAAAAATTTTATCTTGCCTCCGAAGAAATACTACTAGCGTAGGAAAATGCTGTTTTAGCTCTGGAAATGTGGTAGAGGTGAGGTATTGTCCAGAAGTACGCGAAAAATCACTTCCAATTTGATGGTGAAACTCTGTTGATGAGAATCAACTATCTATTACCAACGGGTTTAGTCATTTTCTACAATAATTTCTCTGATCTATTAAGTTATATTGATGATGAGCATTGTTCAATCTTATATGGTTGAAAGGATGCTATAAATATATTTCCGTTCTGTCTTAATTTTATTTTTATTTTATTTTATTCTCAAACCACCGGATACAGCTCGTATTGGCCATTTTACACCGGGGTGTTCAATAAATGTAACAATTAAACGTACACAAACGACCATGCCCTGGATCGGGGAAATCTACCCAGGCGGGACTCGAACCCGCGACCTCTTGTTTGGCAGGCGAGAACGTTACCCCGCCGCCACCGAGGCCGGCAAATTTGCTTGTCTTCTCAAAGCATTCCTAGAATGTATTGAAAAAGTATGTTACTGTTTCATTTGCTCTCCTTAAAACAGTATGACAGAATCAATCGTTCTTTAAATAACGTGCTTACTGGGAAAGACCTTGCTGCATGCTTGTGGATAAAGTAATCTGTTCGTAAGACTACTCTGCAAGGTAGTCAGTAGGCCGTTTATATGTGCTGATAATTCATTTTTACATCGAAGTCTTCCCTAACGCTGAGGTATAAAGGTTATTATTCCTATTGCACGGACTGTACGTTTGTGTCCTCTATATTGAATATTTCACGTATATTTCGCTTCGATACTGTTTATCAGCACAATCTAACGATATTCTAATTTAGTAATGATTTTTTTACACAAATTCATATCAATTACCATCAGTGTGTTTTATTGTATCTAAGAATAATTTTAGATTCAAATTCTTTTTTCATATATCTTAAGATAAACAGGTTGTTAATACTTATTTGAGGTGCATACAAAAATTATTATGAGTTAAAATTTTTCCGAATATGGAATTCTTCGTGTCTTTCTCCCCTAAATGTAATAGGGATTTCATTGCTACATAATAAAGCGAATACGTACACAAATAAAGCGAATTTTTTGGCCTGATGTCTTCTGTTTATCATGCAAATTCCTAGCATTTTGCAGAAACTTCAGTATTCACCCATTTACTTTCCCACCTCCGCTGATTCAATTCCTTATTTTGCCGGTACTTGCACATAATATTTTCACCCGCGCATTGCTAATTTTTCACGTGGTGTAAGCGTCCGCAGCAATTTAATAAATGTGTTACTCACATTGTGAACGCAAATGGAAGCTTAGCTTCTCTCCCGCAAGTTGAAAACATTTTACGTGTAGATTTCATGCTGCTCGCTTGTTTCTTTTTTTATTTACGAAGCTCATATCTTTTTAGGGAAGTGTACTCCGCTAATGGTTCCAGATATTAAAGTCATAAACGTTTTTGGCGGTAGGGGCAGAAATTTGTGGCGTCATGATTCGTCGCCGTAAAAATTAAAAGAAGCAGTGAAACTTAATGGGCGTGGAAGAGTTATCCTCATTGCTGTCACAATCATATCAGGTGGAGGAGTTGTAAAGGCAAATAGTCACTCGGAGCGTTAACACTTGGATTGCAATTAAATGGTCATGTGTACACGCATATATATATTTTGCCCTCTACCTCCCTTTTTAACGTATTCGCCCGTTATTTTTTTACGCGTCATCGTTGTCATATTTCACGCCGTGGAAACAGAGAAACGTTGCTTACTCACAGTGTAAGAGATTATGCTTTTACCACCGAATCCGTGGACTGTATTTCCCCCTCCACACTTTACTCGATTCCTGCGACAGCCCATCCCACAGGGCAATCACTTCGCCGTCCAATCCTGACTCCCCTCCCTATCTTCCATTTGCTCCAAATCCTCGCCGCCCACATAAATACGCGAAACCCGTAGGGTAGAGGAGGAGTCCGTAATAACTTAACAAGGGAATCAGTATGTGGCTCTCACTCTTGATATACGAGGGCATTTACCCCCCTAGGTAGGTACCGGTTTCCTCCACGCTCTTATCACCGCGCCGTCGTAGTGGAGCAAACGAAGACAAAGGGGTGGGGGGCGTTTCAATGGACAGTACAAGCGGGGTCGGTTCGCTCGCGAACAGTCTAACTTTCCTTCCAACTTCCTCACCAGCTCTTCAACGTGGATCCCCCTCCCCCCGCACGCTACAAGCAGTTATCAATCCCGTATCACTCACCCCGTTGCTTTCTTCATCTTCTATTCCATCATTGCATTGCTAATCCTTAGCAACAGACCTTACGCACATCCAGTTTCTCGAATCATCTTACGGCGAAAAAACGATTTTGCTTTATTTCTATTTCATAACGTTCTATTGCCCTTACAATGAAAACATTTCTAATTATCTTGATGTTGCTATTATATTTCTCATATATAATCATTCGGTCAAGATTCTGTCTAAGAAAATGTTCCGCAACTTAGGACTTCAAGCCTCATGTTTGACTTACAAGGAGCCATGTTGCACTTACAAGAAAAATATTTTAAATCATTATAAAGTTGCCACTATATCCCTCATATACCATCATTGGGTAAAGATGTTTGTTTTATAAATTGTTTGCTTCACTATAGTTCGGCAACTGGGAACTTCGAGCCCCATGTTAGAGGGACAAGAATTGCCTAAACTTATCTTCCTTTCCTGAAATGTGGACATTTAGCGGTGAAACACCCTGTATATAGTAGGCATATCATTCCTCCTGGAAACGGCCGATGATTTGTGTGGTTCCGTTCGATTTTCTGCTCGCTCCGTTCGCCGCATTAGTGAGGACGTCCATGCCTCGCTCTGCTGCCCTGATAGTATTCACCTACGGCGGCAGCGTTGGTTTTTCGTCCGCTCTGCCGCCCCCCGTGGAACTTTATCATCCGATCCACCGTCCATTTCGTAACTTCTGCTGAAAGGGGCGAGTTTGGTGGAAAGCCGAAACCCTTTCCGAAAGGATCAATAGATCTTTTATTTCGCGCTTTGTCAGCAATTTTCTCACATCAGTGTAACGTTTGGTGTGTCAGTTTTCCTCCTATGGAGTGAGGAAACTTTACGCAGTTAATTCGGTCGAACAGATTTTCAGATTGTTATCACGTCTTAAAAGGCCGTTTATACTTTCCCTTGGTTGGTCCGCAAGTGTATCAGTATATTTCTCTTTTATATTAATTAATCGATTTGGTGACATATTTCAACTTCTACTATTCTCATCATACTATTACTATTAATTTGCAGAATCGACGGCTAGTATTTTATTAAAGTCTCATTAATTTCTATAAATTTTCCTTCCCGCCTTGCTGATCTTATTACGTTATGTTTCCCTTGTGAATGATATCTATGGGTTATAAAACAGTATTTCTTGCCCTTGCGAATCTTATCACGAATAAATCGATTTAAGGCAAATTGTTTTTCCTCCGTTACGTCAACAATAGTCGCTAATTGAAACATTTTATAATTTTTACTGCGATATTAATAATCAGTAAATTTCTTTGAAACCTCGTGAAAATTAATAAATTCTGAGAATTTCGAAGAAATAGTTCCTGAAGAAAGGAGAATAGTGGAAAAACATTGAATTCCTAATTTATTAAATGCATAAGCTATCATCTCCTTGATGTTTTCTTTCTAACGTTTCACTGCGATTAAATTCAATGTAAATATCACTTGACACTCTGTTTTATTCTCAATCCTATTTTACATCCACTTCAAGATGGCTCTCTCCTTAACAATTCATTATTTGTCTTTTATCACCATAGCGTCGTCTCAAACAAAGAAATAAAAGAAATCAAAATAAAAACAAATATGCTCACAAATAAACAAAACAAACAAAAAATGAACTTAAAAACAGAAAATAAACTAAACATATACAAAAGTGGTATTGGTCATAAAGGCACATGCATCATTTCCTAACTCAAACTTTTCCCTCTTTCTTGTTATAGGCAATCTCATGCATACCTTGAACTGTGATACAAATATTTGTGGAGCCCGTTCATTCATGTTTGCCTTACATCCTCAGTTTTTCATATTGCTGTACATCGATGCGCTGGCATTATGAGTAAAATGATATTCAACCTCCCTGTCATTTTAGCTCCACGTTTTTTTCTATTGTGATATTTGCCGTCCTTCTTGAACTTTGCTCTAACTAAGTGGTTTGGTATGAGATAATTTTGTACTTTTCCAAATGGTATTATTGCATTGGATTTTTTTTGCGTTTGTGCGAAAGCTTCTCTCGCTTTACGTCCAAAAGGCTACACCAAGATTTGAACCGGGAACCCTTCGGTCAGTAGCACAGCGTTACACCTACAGGCCACCACTCTTCCCTGTTTATTATTACTGGGCGTGTATTTGGTTTGACACCATTTACGAACGTCATATAGTGCTTCGGCATTAGAAACGCTCGTTAACTTACTGAATTGCGTGCAGTTGCCCGTGTGATGTTTGGCATCTGTAGACACAGGCCGACAGCGGTCGCTTACACTGCACAGACAGCTCAATGTTTGGCTGAGCCCACATTGCGTGTATTATTGTAAGATCCAGCGGCCGGGATGCAATGTTTCCTTTAGCCCGACGTCTTTATGTCGTTGGATTCCTATTAATTCTTCTGGTTGTTACCTCTCAGCTTCAAAAGCTATGAGCTTAGCTGAATGGATGTACTATTATTTCACTTTAACATATAATTCAGGATTCACGTAAACAGTGAAATATAGTAGGACACAAATCATTTTGATATCAAAAATCCCAAATCCTAAGACGTATTTCTCAAGAATTATCCCATGCAAAAATGAAGAAAAGTCTTGTTTTTCATGTTAAACTGAGTGGCACCACTTTAAAAAAAGAGAATAGCACTGGCTTAACATTTAGCAAGCACTTTCCCATCTTTTTGCGGAAAATTACGTGTTATTTTTACTTATATTTCCCCATTAACAGCCTAAAAAGACTCTTTCCTTTCTTCCTCGTATTGCATGAGGAGAGAATGCAATAACGAATTTAGTGTTTGACTGCTCGATCCTAGTAATGGCCAATATTCTTGACCAAGAAATTTATGGAGATCGGCCCCATTGCTACGGAAACTCGAAGAAATAAACTTGCTGCAAATAATTAGTCCATTAAAGGTACATTTTCAAAGTCTGTCTCTTACAGGAATTAACCCCGTTCAACGGGAATATCTTTGTCTGGGGCATTGTTATCAATTCTTTCCCCACCATTGAATTCTTTTTTCCATCTCTCCCTTCAATTTCTTCTTTAAAACGCTTTCATCCTATTTCTTTTAATCTGGTTCCAACTTTTGTATTTTTTTAATCTTTTTGCAGTTAGCGTATTTTTTTGTCTTCTTGTATTTTGCTCGGATATTTTAATTTCCTGGAACTGTTCCCAAATGCCATGTTAAAAAAATAGATGTAAAAAGAGGAAAAGGTCTTGTTAATCTGTGACCGGATTTCATGAGGATTTAGGGGTTTAAAAGTCTCTTGAAGGATCTCAGATCCCTTAAAACTCTAATGAACCTCCTTAACTTTGTTTTCAGGTAAAGTATTTATTTTAATTAACTTGCTGTACTCGCAATTGAATTGATCCCCTTTGCTAATATTTCTTTGTAACGATTACATTGCCAAATGCTTGTATTCCCCGTTGTTATGAGGAGATTTTAGATTTTATTTATGATAGTATTAACATTATCGGCCAACCAAAGGTTGTGACTAAGTTTTCGGCTACCCTGGAAATTAAATTGCGCGTAGAACTTGCTACTTATAAACTGCTTTTATGTAACAGGCAGAATTGAAATACCCTTTTGAAGGAAAGAGGGAAGGCTTTTAATGTTTCAGAAATTGTACCTGGAGGCATTTACCTACAAATTCAGTATCCTGGCCCTATCTCAGCGCAAAAAAACCTACAAACTAGGGATAACCTCAACGAATCTTATGAGCAATATCCGTTCAGCCGCGTTCTTTTCTTGTCGGATTGTATGGCTTTGAAATCCTGCTGAATTTGATGAATATGTTTCTGGTATAACGTCAAGATTTTAATGTTTTCTCAGTATCCTCTCTACACATTCAATACTGCTGTAGCTAAAATCAAATAAATTTCATAAGGATGAGTTAAAAGGGATATAATATTTTGCAGTGAACTTACATCTATTTCTGTGATGCAACTTATAGCAACTAAGTCCTCGGCTAACTTTTACAAGAAAGAGTGCTGCGGTGAATTTGGTAGCTTACCTAATGTACTGTTCCGGCCGATAATTAGTTGAAACGTTTGTCTGCAAAATTAAGCACGTTTTTATTACAGCGCAACTGTAGTTGCTAGAATGGTGTGGTGGAATAGTTAGCAGTTAGTTTACTTCACCGCCTCATCACCTCGACAAATAACATTCAGCAGTTTTCTTAACTAAACTTGCTAGCAATTTCCGTTATATTTGCTTATTTTGCCTAAAGTTTAGATGCATCCCTTCAATCGTAATGAATTTGAATGAATATGATTCTGGTATAAGGTTATTATTTTACTGTTTCCTAAGCATTTTCTCCAATTATTCAGTACCACAGTAGTCTAAGCCAAATAAAAATCTTAAGGATGAGGTAAAGTGGCCATGAAATTTCAAAGTGCAGCATCATGCACATATTTCTGTGATGCAACTTGTTGGAGTAAATTCCTCAGCTAACTTTTATAACTTCAGAAAGAGTACCGCTGAAAATTTAGTGGCTGACCGAATAAGCTATTACGACCGATAATTAGTTGAAACACATGTGTAAAAAATTTTACACTTTTTTTTATTATTTCGCAACTATAATGGCTCGGATGATGTAATTGGAATAGTAACGGATTCGTTTACTTTGTCGCCTTATCACTTCAACAGACAACATCCAGTAGTTGCCTCGACTAAACTTGCTGGCAATCTCTGTCATGTTGGCTTATTTTAGCTGTATCTTCTCAATCCTTGTGAATTTGAATGAACCTGTTTCTGCGTAAGGAAAAAAAAGTTTTTGTTCCGCGTCTTCTCCGAACCTTTCACTCGAGCCACGCCACTTTTTTTTCGTACTCCACCACGCTTGATCCCGCTGCCCTCTCTCCCTCCACGCCCCCCGATGCCAAAGGCCGAAAATAATCGCGTGCGGAAGAAGGTGAGGTGGAGAGGGGACAGTCGGGGCCGTTGGTTGCACGGGGAGATTAAGGGGAGTAAAACATGAGAGGGAGGCGATAAACAAGACCGGCGGGAGTTTGGTGTGTGTGTGTTGAGGTGGGTGGGAAAGGTTAAAGAGGGAGGTTTTTTTTTTAAAGAAGAGGGGGGGGGAGGGGGTGAGCTGCAGTGATAGAGGGAAGTTGGGTTTCCGTGCCGGAAGAGTGCGTTGGTGTTCTCCGCATAACTCATTCCCTTGTAAACTGCACTCTCTCCGTCACCCATCCCAACGCCTACCCCTTCCCCTTTGACTTCCTAACTCCCCACCCCTCCCAACTCCTTTCCGCCCGCGCCTCCCCTTTATTTCTTGTTATACTTCTCCACCCTATCTAAACCTCTTTTCCCAGCCACGCCACCCTTATAACCCGGGCTTCAAAAACCAAAAAACTTCACCCGAATTAAGGACTTTTTTCTCATTATTTCTCCTTATTCTGGTCTCCTGCCATTTTCTTTTTATCCTGTATATTTTTCGTCTTATTCTTGTCCTCTCTCCTCATTCCGTTTCCCAATTTCGGTGTGGATATATATATAAACACACACCTTACTCGTGTTCTTTTTAAGGCCATTACGTATTTCCGGCTAATGACATAATATCTAACTAGCTGATAAAATGCGCTTACAGAGTGACGATGGAGAGAAAAAAGGAAGTCAAGTTGTGTGGAAGACATGATTGGCTCCCTGCAGGCTTGTAACTATAATAATAAAAAACATAATTTGCAGCACACACGCCCCATTGAATTTATTGCCGTCAAAGAGGTTATTAATCCTTGGTCTTTCCCTTATTCCGTTCTATGTCCTCGTATCTCCACCATGCACCCTCCTCCGTTACTCTCCTTTTTATTACCCTAGTGTCATCAGTATCGTTCGTTTCCTCTGCTCGTAAAACCTTAGAATTTTCCCGACCAATCCTGATTTAGCGGATTAACGGACGTATCCGTTTCCAAGGGAAAAATTATCTTTTTTTTTATCAATTAATGAATTTTTACCCATACGAAAGTTTAGTTCTCAAATGTATGCTCACACGCACTGGCGTGCATTGTGTAAGAATTGGAGTCAGATAAGGGCCTGAGAAAAATATTTGCATTTGTTTGTATTTCCGGACGAATTTATTGAAAGGATGTTTTATAAAGGAAGGTGACCCGCAATTTTTTTACGAATGTGAAACGCTTGGTAGACCATGGATGCCGACCGTGGGAGTTTATCGCTTACTGCGAGCTCGCAATGTATAAGCGCATAAATATTAAAAACCGGAGACAGTTAAGAAATGAATATTTAGATCTGAAGTAATTTTCAATTAGGCGAATTTGCCAGTGGGATTCCATTCCGAGGGCACTGAGTAGAATATTATAAATTTTTGTTGCTTTTTTTTCTTTTAAAAGAATTCTTTCACACGTATATATAGTATGAGATTTCTCGTATCATGGGAAATTGTTGGACACAAAGTTGTGTACGAGCACCAAACTTGTTCCTCATGCGTCTATTGGAATATTCATTGAATATTGATTCATATTTCAATCTGAGACATATGATGCAATTTTATCTATAATTGATGAAAAATTATAATTCAAAGTCTATCTTCTAATGCAATGCGTAGTTAAGAAGTAAACATTTAATGTGAAAAAAATCAGTAAAATTTCGGCACCTTCTGAGAAATGGAGACAATAAAACAGAAACGACAATACTAACGATACAAATATTACTTCTGCATGCTCTCAATGTATGTCCATAATTCTTTTGGAGTTCTAATGATATTAAACGAATGTTTAGTTAATCGTCTTTTTATGCTTCAAGTACCCCATGGTGTAATGTAAAATCATAATTAACTAGGTTTGTCAACGGTGTAAATTTTACTAAACAATGCCTCATTTATAGAGAGTTCTGCTTTTATCTTTAAACTTGAGGTAATATTAGAGCAAATATTTTCACCGCGCTGTTCATTTGATTCATCTGCAGTTGATGTTTAGTGGGAAATTCAGAAAGGATGCATGGCGTTTTGACGGTTTCGCCCTTTGCCACTTCGCTGGCATGATGCGCAGAGAATATTCAGGACAAGCTTTAATCCCCTTTTTCTCCTCCCTCACAGCGCTCACTCTAAGCAAAGCACGTGCGGAATATGAACCGCCTTAAAAGTGTACCCATATTTTTTTCTGCGGCCACAATTTCGCATCGCCAGGGATAACCCTTCTAGCGTTATACGCTGGGAGCCCTTCACTTTGAGAAACAGAGATCATCTCGGCCGCAGCTCTGGAGATGGAAAGGAGAGAGAGAGAGGCACCCGAAATGTAACCCAGTGGAAAACCCTCCCCCTCATTTACCCTAATCCTCCACTAATCTGAGGTGGACTGCAAAATCCCAACCCCTTCCCATACCTCCCCTCACCCTCTTATTTCAGCCAAACCAACGCTTAAACTCTTGCTCAGCCCTCACATTATCCTTTCTTATAGCCCGCTAACTCTCATTCCTTTCTGGGTGCAATCGACAAAACATGCGCCCCTTGCCCCATTTGACTTCAGTCCTCCCCATCACTTGATCTCCACCGTTCCACCCTCTCATTCCGTAGGACGGTCCCCTGTGCACCCCATTCGACCTATACTACCACCGCACTCGTTTGAGTTGTCCGTTGCCTTATTTGGAGATGTGTTGTTCCGGTGTTTCGTTCATTTAGATCCGATCTGTTGAGGTGAAAGGAGGAGTGATTCCTGATAAAGATTCAGTTTAATTCAGATTGATAATATTCTCATGCCTACATAAATTTGAAACCGTCTATGCATGGTAGGATTTGAATATTTCTCCACTAGGTGTACTTAGCTCCATGTAGGGGCTATCATAATGTTAGTAATTCATCATCCAGTCTAATGTAGCATATAGGAATGGTAAAATTACGCATCAGGAATATCCCGCCCACCGCGCATGCACCATTCGTTTGGCAACCTACGACAGTGCTGACCAAGATAGACATGCGTCAAAAACTGCGCATCGGAAAATTTAGAAGCATATGTGTAATCAAGTGCACGATTAATTGTTTAGGAGGCAGTAGATGCAATTTCATTTGATTCTTAAATGGGAGATCTAAAACTTCATAACCACGATGACATTGTCACTGAACCATCTAGCATAGAAACGGATCATTTAACTGTTTTCTTTCCGGTGAACGTGACCGGAATGAGTGAACGAGTCACCGGGATGGGGAATGAAATTGCCCACCCCCACCACAGTCATCCTCATTCCCGCTCGATTCCCTCCTACTGGGCTTCCTCCCACATACCTCCCGCCTTCTCGAATTCCGCTGTCCCACACCTTCCATCCTTCGCTAATCCCGTTCAGTCCCACGCGACCCCCCGTATCGTTTTAAACCTTCCACCCACTTGCGTCCACAGACCTCGGAGGCACACTCCCCCAACAATGGTCACAAAGCCCTCGCCCCCTCCCCATAAAACCTCACCCTCCACCCTCTTTCTTGTTCGATGCATTCCCTCTCCTGAATTCATGCCCACTTGGTATACAAGCACACCATGCACTTCATTTCTCTTTCAAGGGGTTAAATGCCTCCTTCACTGTCGTCTTCCTCAGCCTCGTATACCTGACCCACTCTCTCGACCTTGGTTATTCGTTTGCCTAAATCCCTGGTTATTCATACGCCATATTATTAGTCCTACGCGCCAATTATCCGAAGGACTTTCTTCGTCCAATTTCATTCGTTATTACCTTTGGAATATGCTCTCTCTTTAGTCATTATAGCCATCAATTCTTTGTGTTCCTCATGCACACTGGAAATAGTATAGAGGGTTGGAAAAATATGTTATTCGTGCGTTTTAAAGAAATCTATAGCCGTTAAGCATAGGCGTATGTAGGGGGAGGTCACAGGGGCACCTGCCTCCCCCTCAGGCTCTTAAAAAATGGACAAGATCTTTAATACAGTTAACATTTGTTACGTTTTATTTTGTGTATTACGGAGCCTCAATCATTTAATTCAATATTAATAACTTTCATATCAAAATAAAGAGAGTATTTTCAACAGTAGTTTTTGTATTTTGTTTTTAATCACAAATATGAGATGATCTGCCAAGGCCTTTCCCCCCTCCCAGAAAAAATCCTTGATCCACCCCTGCCGTTAAGTAATGGATATCAGCTACTAATGTAATCATGGGCCTTATTCCAATGAAAACTGCCTGAAAAGCGCGGAATGCTTGCCTCTGGCTGGGAATTTTTGACAGAAAATTGGTAGAAAATATCGCGCATAGTTAAATTTGAACCATTTCTTGAATATCACCTCTATCATTCATTTCTTTTTCTGGTCGTATTTTACAGATTATGGCTTTGAAAATTCCTCATCTGGTCTGATACAATCTGGCACATACCCCATAATTAGGAAGGGTCTTATGATTTGGCTGTCGATTAAATTGGGGAATAAGAATTCATCTAAGATTTGAGGCTGTAGTGGGTTAATTGAGGCAGCTCAATATATAAATCTGAAAGTAGTGTCGTGTTTTTTCCATCGGAATAATTCGAGTTAATTGTGTTCCTGTTGCCTTTAATGCTGATACTTTTCTGTTTTGTAAAATTTTAGCCATCACAACCAACGATTTTCTTTCCTCGAAAAATGTTCCAAGTGTCACAAATCTGTGTTTTCAGAGCCAGCATTATGCGTCCCCACGTTTCTACCTCGCCGTCTTTCCCTCGTCGCGGTGATGGTGAAAGGACGTCGTAATTCCAGATTCCTACTCCAGGATAACGGTGTTATAACTCTTTCAGGAGCCTCCCGCGATACTTCGGCCGCCTTCCAAATGTCCCCCTCCTGCTCTTCTCACCTTGCGGCCCAACCATCTCCCTCTTGTCGCCGCATTTTTCCCCTCCTCCCAAGTCGTTACAACCCAGCTTGACCTCTCGGATGCTTCTACCACATACCCCGCCCACAATTCCCAGCGATGCCTAGTCACGGAATATGACTCTTTGACACCCCCCCGAGCGTGGCAGATGAGTAGACAGAAGTGTGGTTCTCTTTTTTCATTGAGTGGTGGGAAGGGGAAAATGTAGGTGCAGCAAAAGAAGATAGCTTGCCGATTCCTGTCTCTGAAAATGTAATGTTGCATGCTGTGGCGGGGGATGAAAGATAAGGAAGGGGAGGATAGGGGGGTGAGCGATGGGGGGATGAGAGCAGGTGGTAGAGTTTCGGGTGCCGAAGATCTCGAGTTGATCCGGCCCGGATAAGCGGTAGAAAACCTAGAAGGGCCCCTCCCACCGGCTTCTTCTTACCCCTACCATTTCCCTCACTTACCTTTCTTTGGATTACATTGAGCACGATTTTTCGTTTTTGGATGTGATGATAGTTTCAATTATCTGAAATTTATTATATTTTATGCATATATTTATAATACTAAGTTTATTGTGTGAAATTATAATTGCAAGCAAAATAATCTTCAAAATATTATGTTGCTTGCAATACTTAAATTTTACCCGTTGATATTCCCTCTTAAATGCCTTCATCATCTTCGAAATTTTAAAATGCCACTCTTAATTATAACGGACGGGATAGTTATATTGTCGGTTAATGATTTTTTTTAGTTTATAAGTAGTTGCATCCTCTAAAAAACACAGGCAATATACGATACTTTGACCCAAGAGACGAATTAGATCTTTTCATGCTTATTAATTTGTCTTGATTTATCGTCATCTCACTTTCCATTTTTATAAATGTTTAGTTGTTTTATTAAATTGATTGTTTTGTTGTCTACAAAGTAAGGTGCGAAGTTTTTAATGGTTCTTCGTGGAGAAGAATTAATTACCTGTAGCTAACATTTTTGTGGATTAAGATTACATTTGAATTATATTAATAGAATGAATGAGAAAATAATGAGCAAGATGGAGGATTTAACGGGGAGTACGGTCATGAGCTGGTTGAAAAATCATTACGATTGCTGTAAATCCAGTTAAAAAAAGCATTTTAGAACATAAAAAATAGAACGGAGGTCCTATCTAATATTCACTTTCGTCATCTTATGCTGATGGCTCATGTTTGAAATCAAATGGAAACTCTGGTTATTCTCATCAGTAACTAACGAATACGCGTAAATAACGAATACGAGTAAATAACGAAAACCAAGACAACGCTTGTCTTGGTTTTTAATGATTTTTCCCCATAGCAATAGAACAATAAAGTATTCCAGTAACTCATTTATTCTCCATTGTCATTATTCGAACTCAGACCTTTGATCCCAAAAAACGAACGATCCCACCAGTCATATTTATTTTAGCTTTCCCTTTCGCATTCTTGTTTTAACGAGGTAAGTATAACCATTTTGCACTTGAATTGAAGTAGTCACTTGCAAAAGGCAATGTTTAGTTCAATCGTAACCACATGCGCTCTGCTTAGTGAAATACCTGAACTAACAATTCACTCAAAATATTTATAACCAATTGCCTTTAGGTGAAGAGACTCATTCAATGAATATTTTCAATTGACACGCCTTGATGCATAACAATCATAGTTATGCATTGCTTATTCAATTTACTGACGAATTATTGAATTGGGAATAATTGAAACACAAAAGTTATAATTTACCTCCTTACTTTAATTTAAGGTCGCTGAAAATATTATTTAGCCTCATATTGAGATCCTAATAATTAAAGTTAATAGCCTTGTATCGTTACACTTCCTTGCCTTTCCCTTGTCACTTATAGCATTACAGAATAAATCTCAGCTTTTGAGTGATGGCAACGCGCTGATGTCATAAATCATGTTTGCGCATCCACCCATTCTCGCCACGCCACCTCTCCTTCCTTCTCTTTCCGCCCTTCTTCTTCACTTCACGGCCCCACCCAGTGCCTATTTTTCTTCCCGCCCCCCCCCCTCCCCTCTTCGCTCGCCGGCCACTTATTCCCCGGGGGTGAATCATGCACAGCACGAGGTGGCTTCCCAGTCACGCACCCCGGAAGATGAGGAAAAGGATGGGTGGGGCAGAGGATAACACCAGGTAGTTACCAGGCGGAGAGGGAGTTGGCGTGTGCATAGGGGTAGGAGGAGATCCCACTGAGTGTGGAGGCGGAAGGGGAGAAGACTGGTGTGGCTCTGTGTGGTCGGTAGGGGAAGGAAGAGACGGGGATCTGGATTGCATGGACGTGTTCGGGGCGCGGTTGAAAGAAGGCCGCGCCGCTTTCCTTTTTTTATACGTTTTTATATTCTTCCATTTCTTCCCCACAGCTGTGGTGTGTGGGAGGAGGACTGGACGCGGTGAGGTAAGGCGTCAGTGGATTGGGTGGGCTGGTTAGTTTCGTTAAAAGTCAAAAGGGGGCGGGCGGAACGCCTATCTCCCGGCACCCTGCTTAGTCGCTTCTTCTTCTTCTTTCCTCTTCGTCTGGGTGGGGTTCATGAGGAAACTCTTTTGTGGAGGAGGGGGAGTAGTGTTTGCTTCGTAATGGTATGGGAGTGGATCCCCTGCGGGATTGATAAATGTCTTCATTCGGAATTTCTAGAAACAAGAAAGTTATGATTCACGCGGCGGAATTGCACGGAAACCTGAGTGTTTCGTCTCCTCTCTATCCTTTCCAATATCCTCACCCGATCTATTCCTGTCCCTTCGCTGGTGCAAAATTTTGTCTCATGCTGCCCTCTTTATTTTGAAACGCAAATGCGATTCATTCATTGGATTGTTTACGAAGGCTTCAAAAGTAGTTTTATTCGCTGAATTCCGCTTACGCTTATACTGCGGATTTTTGCATGTTGTAAGGAGTGAAAATGCAGCTACATTCAGGCGTAGATTTTTATGTAAAGTACATCACGAAAATTTTTGGATCGATAATTCCTTCTCGATTACTCTTAAAATCATGATAATTGGTGGAATATTCCATAGTTTTTATTCCAAAATATTTTTTCTTTTTATATAAGCAGTACACTATTTGTTGCGAATGTGACTGAGCACATCTATTGTGAAAAGTATGCATTTTTTGGTTTTTCTTTGAAGAAGGTTAGTTCGTTAACGCCTGCTATGCTGGATTAATAAATTAAATGCCTTCTGTAAGTTTGGCACTACGTGCGAGAGATATCGGCATTTAAATTAAGAATTTTCCATGATGTCTGTAAGAGTCTTACATAACCGTATTGTTGACGTCAAACTGCAACAAATCAATGCAAACTTTCATGCAATTTTCCGTTAGCTTGAATCCTTTGACGTGGTCTTGTAAATGCAAATTAGAGAAAAATTCCATTTTAATGCTGCTATTGAAAAACAGCCCCTTTGCCTCTTAAAGGTTCTCCTAAGTCGTGCTCAAGCATTTGAACAGTGGATGCTAAATGAGCTGTTCAGTTTTACGGTACATGTAGAAAGACGTAGTCAAATCAATTTTAGATAAGCAGGATAAGCTATTTTCTTCGGTTCCTTAGTCATATTTCTACTCTACTGTGAATGCTAGTGTATTAGTAATGGGCCCAATTTTAAGTCTTGTAAAATTTTAATGCTTTTACTGGTGATATATGTTAATTCTTGTGAGACTGGATTAAGGGCTTTGGAATAATCCGAGATTAGATGAAGTGTTACTTAAAACCTGAAGTGTTACGCTAACTAGTACTGCAAGTGTCTTGAAAAGGATATATCGAGGAATAAATAGGTGTAGAGTTTTTGTGCTTAACAGGCTCATGCTATGCTCTCGTTTTCCCATTAACTCGTGGCTCCCGATGCATTTATTAAATTAGTCCAGTTTTATTTGAACTGAGAAGTGCTCCTTTGATGTCTTAGCAGTCCCCATTTGGTCAAGTATCTCCGTTGATTAATTGATTTCTGCTCGCTTTACAATTCCAGTAGAGAGAATTTATCCCATTTTTTTCTAAGAAAAACAAACAGCAAGGCTCTTTTATGAATCTACTAATGTCAGAGTCTTCATCGACTGAAAAAAATGCGAGTAGCATACTTTGATTTTCTCTTTCATAATCTACCTCCAAAATTCTGTACTCCCTTTGGCTTTTATTTAATCACGTTACGTTTCCTAAATGTGTATGGAGCTGACGTTCCTCTTGAGGGGCCAATTATAATCCTGAAATAAGTGATTAATTTTGTGAAAGGATGGAAAATAATGATACACGTGATAAAATTAACCGAAATTGTCTTCATAAATGTCTGCTTTAATGGAATTAAAGCTCTTATGTGGTAATATTTTTATAAAAACTGATATGTGGCAGGGAAATTCGAATTTTTGAGATATTTATTCGATGCAGCTTTATGCAGCTTTGATATTTTCTATTCATTTCGATTGTGAACGATATTACTGTGGAGTGCGATTAAAGAAACGCTATACGCACAAGGAAGGGTTTTCCTTGGGCTAACACCGCGACCTAATGGTCGCTATTGGTAAAGAATTTATGTCTCGGGGGTTTAACTTTTGTTTAATCTTACTCACTACATCTAGTTTTCACAATGAGAGAAACATACTCGTATCAGACGAAGCAGCTAGCAATTAGTCATTCCCATGCCACATTGTACCCATATTTTATCTAATTTAGGCACCTTAGAATACTTCTAAGCTAGTAGTTAAATCAGGGAGAAAATCTTTAGGTTAATGTTTTCTTATTGGAAAATGTGTCATTGTCTATTCCTGGTGCCATAAACTCTGGTCATGAAAATGCTTTCCCCTGAATATATTAATAAAGATAGACTCAGCGATTTGTTTGCTGTTCCCTATAGGCCACATTGAATTTTTTTATATCAACTGATGATGCATCATCAAGGATTTACTCAAAATTTTGATGCAATAATGATTATTCTTTATATCAGGGACTAATACAGGGATAAGTATATACATGTTTTAAGGACTTGCTAGTCCAGCAGTGTTAGCAATTGATACCATTCGCCCTCAGAATCGAATTATTTTTTTAAGGGCCAGGAATCGAAGGAGAAAGCTGCTTTAAGTAAAAGAGAACCTATACCTCTATGCGGTTAGTTTCGGTGAACATAAACACTAAAGAGCCCGTGCTGGTGCATTGAGCTTTTTGGAGCCTTAAAAGGTGAAATGGGGTTAAAAGGAAAAGAAACCTGATATGTGCGTGTGCTGCTTCTTGTCAGGAGAGCCGGGGTACGCGAGAGGAAGGTTGGCGGGCGGTAAGAAACGAAAGGCAGGTATGGATGTCGGAGATAGGTGTTGGAGGGCTTGTAACGGGATAACCTGGTACGGCACCAGTTTTCTTCCTCACTTCTTTCTCGGCCTTTCCTCATACTCTCAGGCCGGTCCTCAAGGCGCGTATTTGATATGTGCGTGAGTTTTCGCGTGCCAAAAAGAAAGAAATGGTCGTATTATTGCGAATGCCAGTTCCTTGAGGAGGGCGTTTGTGTCACCGGAGACGAGAAGGAATGAGCTTTCCACGGACCTCGGTCGCTTCCTCCTTCTCTTCCCGCGCTCTTCTCTTTCCATCTCAGGGTTCAATTGCAGTCCGCTTTGGCTCTCGCTAATATTAGCCCTCGAATCTGCTCTTTCCCCATTCTTCACCTCCTTCCAACTATCCTCGGGTTACCTTAGAAACCCAATTTTCTCTCCCCACTCACCGGGGATCACCTTCTCTCTTCCTGTCTTCACTATTTCCAAATCTTTTTTCCTTCGGGCTGTTTTTGTAGTTTTTTCGGAGCCTTTAGTAACTAATAATAAAAACATCTAATTACGAAGAACGATCTGTAGTGCAACACAAATATATATGCTGAATTTAAGCTTAAAAGAAGTATTTCCCTCTCAAAATAAAATAAAATTGTATTAAGCTGATTATTGTGTCTCATATCTCTCAATCTTCTATTCAGTTTCATACGCTAGGATTTGATTTTGGCTACGTAAGGTTTTATTAAAGCATTTTTTATTCTCATCCTCTGTTTACGTATTGATGTCCCTCATCTCCTCTTGTCGTGGTCCTGTCTATCTCTTCATTTCACGCATTCTTCAGAACAATCTGGTTCAGAAAGGCAGACATAGTTGATCAAAATATCCCAAATATTGGTTTGTTAAAATTTGTTTTTTTTTTAGTTATTTAGAGTTTCGACCATCAATCACTATATCTTACCTTGGCATCGAGCTTGTAGTCTCATATCTTGTAATATCCACTGACTAGGAATATACAAGGCATAAATTTGTGCTTTCAAGGTCGTTGGATATTAGTTATTTAGGTATGGCTACTTCTCTTGCTATGATAAATTAACTACTAATACCCACAATACGTGTATCATTCTTTTTAACTAGCGTGATAGCAGGTTGAATGGTCTGGCAAGGCGAATAATCCGCTAATGAGGCCTGTGATAAACTAATGAAAAAAAGCAGACTAGTTCTCCGTAGTAATCACTGCGCCCGTTGTTTAAGCCTGAGATCTAAGGTTGGAAGAATGGAAGCAACCGTGATGGCGTTTGATGCTGTTTTGCTATACGTGCAATGTTAGCGAGTAACAATTATTATACGTTTTTACCTCCCGCCTCAAAAATCAGGAGAGTCTTTACATAGGAATGAATATGACATTAGAAGAAGTTGAGATGTAGGATCGATCGAAATGATGTCAAAGTCGCAATACATTTAAAAATTTGGTAGATGGAAAGGAAAGATATGTGATGATAAAATAGAAATCTTCCTCATTCATGCATTTTGTCATCAGCTTAAAATAAAAACGTGAAAAGGTGATCATTGTTTATTTTAAACTTTAATGACTTGTGACTATCTAGTAATTTCATAAGATCAATTTAAATTCTAATTGCGAAAATTTGAGATTTGACAAGAGTTTAAAAGTTTTTATGATAAAATTATGTTTAAATGTTGATTCAGTCAAGCAAAAGTTATCAGATACGAGACGGGTCGGGTCAGATGAATTAGCATATAACTGAAATCGATTTAAGAGTATTTCCTAGCAAAACTGGGGTCACGGCTTCACGGCGGGTCACTTTCCTGATGCATTTTTATTGACGCCTAATATTAAATTCATCTTCAATCTCTTGGTTTGTCTTTTCGTTGGTATTGCATCAGTCACTATGCAGAGAAGGTGCCTTTTTCTGGCGTTTTTGTTCCTTTGGTCATCTTATTCACTATATCTTTCGATCATTTCGATTTATTCATTTGGATTATTATTTATTCATGGACTTCATTTCGTAATAAGCTATGGCGACTCGCATTCAAACGGAGCTTCTTCCTACTTATAATGGGGTTTGTTGGATTTCCAATTTCCAGCCATTCAATTAGTATTAATCTCGATGCCTAAGTATAATCCATTAAAATGAAAGCTTTGAGAGATATTTTTATTCAGTTAGATTGATTCGTGAACAGCTATTTCTTGCCTGCCCTTCTTCGCAGAAATTGCTAAATTGAAAGAATATCGCAATGCCGACTTGATGCTGGTCATTTTGCTTGCTTATCTTGTGTTATAAGCGGAGTTAGAATGCCGTTCTGTCATGAGAGTAAGGGAATCTGTATAAAAAATCATTCGCGTGGGTGAAAATAGTATTTTCGTTTACTTTTCAGCAGATTTTTCACATCATTCATTTCTTTAACGGGTTGTAGCAAACCCGAAGTCTTTTTCAAGCCCCATCTTTCCCACCGTAAATTAAATTCTCTTTGCTTTAAAGATTATACATTGATCGCGAATGTGGTCGGATAAATATTTGCTTGCGTTGCCGGACTAATATTTACCATGATAATATGGCGCTATGGGCTGCGAATTTTTACCCTCCCATGAAATATTTTATTTTATCGTGAAATGATTTTTGCTGCGCATTCGCTTTAAAGTTTTAAATCTATCGATTGCAAACGTTCTGGATGAAATAAATTTAGACTGAACCCCATGAATGACCAAGTGTGGCTAATTTTTATCTAACCCTTTCTAACGCTAATAAACTCGGTAAAAAAAACTATGGCTGGTAGGATAGACATGTGTATTTCTTTCTTTCATTTCAGGCAATATTTTCACTACATCTGTGGTTTGATTTACGTTCCGGTGGCCTGATATTGAGGTAATGGAGAACCATAGTCATCAAAGGTTTTCTTGTGTTTTATCCCAAAATTCTCACCAACTTGCAAGGCATAAAGTAAAATCGTTGAGAAACCGGTAATACATCGACATTCTGCCGTATGACTTAAAAATTCTCTTCCGTCTGAAACGTGTTTCAAGCTGATAAGGTGATTATTTCTGTTTTTACTTTTGATCTAAGCTAGCTTTTGGATGAAGCGTATTTTATAGACGCTAGTGAGCACATATTTTTTTGCAAAAAGTCAGCTCTAAGCATCAGCGATCTCTTTTTTCATATAACTTTCAAAAACGTTTTCCTCTTATAGGGCACTATAAAATATATAATTATGACTTCTTCGTTCATTCAGGACTTTTCAAAATTTCTTTATTTTTATGAGCCGAAAAATTACAGGCATTTTTTCTTCCAACTTCATCTTCGTGACTTCCTTCCCCGCTGAGCTAACAAATCTGTTATAAAGTAGGGACAAAAATATCCTCCAGCCCATGAAACTTCTTTCGCCCGAATGCTTTCTTTTTGTCATTGAGAGAGAGCTGAGCTTCACCAGGCAACTTTTCTGAGGTGGAACTTGAAAAAAGTCACGTTTGTGAGCAGACAATTATTGAACTCTGGTAGTTTTCCCCTTGTTTCAAAAGGGGTACAAGGGTTCCCTACCGCCTTTTACCACCGCCCTGCCGGCTTCATAATGCAATCCTTTACCCTAATACTTCGATTCCAGCATCCACCCTCCCGTCGGCCTGTGCCCGTCCCCAGGGCTCACAGCTGCTCCCATCCCACCCCTCGTGCTGTACAACGTCAGAACTGCTACAGCAAGGGTCCCCATTCACCGCTCCGCCTCGGGCTGTAGCAACATTGGACCCGCTCTCCCTCAACATCCCCATGCATCGAGCCATTGTGTGACGGACGCAAAACTTTTAGCGACACTGCTAATAGCCTGGGGAACGTTGTAATCCATAAAGAAGGCCGAGAGTAAAAATTTGGGTGGGGAAGGACGAGAAGGGACGTGTTTTTAACGGGGATTTGAAGATATAGGAGGGGATTCTTCTGAAACGTTGTGATTGAAACCAGGCGAGTTTCAGGGGTAATATTTAAGAAAGGTAGGGTTGTATATCAGTCATTTTAGTCACGTTACTCACGCAGTGCACGTCTTGATGACCTTCAATGAATAAATTTCACGCTAATTTAGGGTGAGGCACCACTTTTTCACTCATAAATCAATATTTTTCCTTTTTTTTTCCTTCTATGAAGGTTATGGAACTAAGAATCAAAGATCTCTATGAAAAATTAAGTGATAAATATTATCATGTTGGAGAGAATATCACACGAGAAATGACGGATTAGTATTACATGTTATAATTTGAAAGAACATTGTTTCTATCAATTTTGATTAAACTGTTATAGGCACAGATACATGGTTGATAAGTAAATTTATCGATGTAATTTAGACTGTGTTAAATACGGTACTAGATATCTATATATCTTCTTCTATATATATAAAAGAAAGTCGAAAATCGTGTTAGTTAGAACACTTATAACTCGAGAACGGCTGCACCGATTTCAATGAGATTTGGTTCTTTGGATTCGTCTCAGGCGGGGTTAACATATAGGCCATTAAAAAAAGGATAATTTTACAAAAAAAATCATCTCTTTCCTATGGACATGCTTTTAGGAGTTATAGTAACACAACAATTGATAAGTCGGTCAAAATTACAAATTAAATAATTTGTTTTGTTTTTACCACTTTAATAACTGAATTTAGTAACAATATAACATTTTAATTACTAAATATATTCAAAATATTAATTAAATTGAAATTACATTTTAAAAATTCAATTCGAGCTGATTATAAGCCCAGCCGTGGCCCAGCTCGAGTTGACACTTCACTACCGTGTTTGTAAACAAATCTCCAAGCAATTGTTGACAAACGGTAATGTCCGTGTTCCAGTCGAGGAATCGAGTAGTTTTCACTCATTATCCTAGGAATGATTGCAAATTAGTTTCACCGGAGGTGAGCTCATCAACAAAGAGTTCCAGAATATGATTGATCACCAAAAGAATCAAAGATGGTTGATTTAGCGAGCAAGAACGAAGATTTAGATGACTAAAACGAGGTAAATTCAAATAGTTCATACTCTGCATGAATTCGAATCTTTTAAATGTGTAACAAACGAAGACGAAATCACCAACTATCTATCTGAATATTTTAAGTCCTTGGACGTACCTGGGTTACCAAGGCACGATTTACAGCAAAATGTAGTTTCTGTGTTCATGATCTTTCGAAGCCTAAACCTACATTAACTATCCAACGGAACGTGTTTGGTGATTAAAAAAATTGGTAATGAATGTGATTCACGCAACTTTACTCAAAGGAAAATTCAAAGTTAAGGAAGTCCTCATTCCGAAGGTTCCATGATCTCAATTCATATGCCCTTTTGAGCTTAAACGTATTAAATTTACAATTCGTGTTGCATTCGTGATAACGATTAAAAAATTGTATGGTCAGTCTTTCAGTTTTTGTGTTGTTTGTGCTCATGTGCTAATGAAAACCCATGATTTTCTCATGGTCAATTTAACGTGCTATGTTCACGAGTCGATAAACCATCCTCTGTATTTCTTCCTTCGCTTCAAGTGCGTAGCTAGGATAGGGGGTTTTGGGCGCAGCTAATACCACGGGTCTGTAGGGTATAGAAAACTCGCTAAGGTAAGCGGGAAGTGTGGGGGCACTTCCCCCAGATATTTTTTAAGATAAATGGTTCAAAATAGTGGGTTTTGCGTCTGTGTGAATAGTTAAATATGTTTTGTTTGTAAGCCATCCGTCCCCCTAATATTAATAACAAAATCTTTCATTAAAAAATTCTCTAAGCTCTTGGGGGGGGGGGTTTATCCCCCAAAACCTCCCCTCGCTGCGTCACTGCTTTGCTTCGCTATATTTATTTAGCTTCATCCGCTTCATCTTGCGCCTGATAAAAAAACGAAAACTGTTGTTTATCAGAAGGTGCTTGACGCAAGAAATTAAACCCGAATGTGTAGAGCTCACCGTGGTGCGTTTACGCATGCAGTACGTTTACGCAGTGCATTTTTTTCAAACAGAGATACTAAAACTGGCGCGCCTTAAGTCATTTAATGCGAATGCTGCCTCATAGGGGCTCTTCTTGCACGATTTTGAGCATCAGTCTAGCGTCGGTCTGGGGTTGTGTCAACCTCCCCCCTGAATGAGCCAAGTGTATGCAACAGACTTGGACCTAAAAACATTTTTTTACAGCTAATTACGCAAATAGCCAACAACTGAAAGCGTATAATTTTTATTTCATGAACTGCTTTATTAAACCACAATGCCCAAAATTTCTTAAGCTAAAACGTAAGAAAATTTGCTGAAAAATATCCGCGTAGACGTGCTCCGATCCACCCTATATAGATTCAATAAAGAAAATGTCCTTCTGACAAGCAATTTTGGTACTGATTTACGTAGTTTTATTGAATTTGTATCCTTATTTCATTATAATAAATTAAACATGATTAAAAACGATACAGCCGCTCTTGATATATAAATGGTGTAAGTAAACTTTAAGTTCATTGATTGTTAGGCGATACGAAGTTCGCCGGGTCAGCTAGTATTTTATATAAACACATTTTTATTTTTGTGGAAAGAAAAATTTTAGCCATATTAAATTATGCGAGTGATATCACCGTCTATGCATAATATACCCAGAGCTCCATGGAGTCAAGTCCATGGAGGAAATGAAAAGTTTTTTATGAATGGAAATTGAATTTTTGAAAACGACGCGGAAATTCAAAATCCTGGGAAGATGAGGTAGAAATAGTTTATTCGATGTCTTCCCTTCTTTTCTGCGCTTTGTACAACTGATTTCATGTTTTCATAAAGAACGGAGTCGCAATAAGTCTGCAAATCTTTGCACTCGTCAAGATAGCCTACTTGAGAAGAAAACCATCCCATACCGTAATAATAGGGTGAGAGGAGGGTGATTTTTATTCATTTAATGAACTTACCGTTTTACTACAAAAGATATCAAATCGTTTCATTTGTTCTCAGCTTGCTTGGAATTTTTAGTAAATAGATGTTAGATTTTTCCAATTTATTTTCTTTGTATTGGCAGGGTTAAATAAAAAACAGGAGATTGCTAAGTAAAAATATGCTAACGAATCAAAGTAAATCAATAAAATTGTTTCATCTGTTATTTTTAAATATGTTCTTTATATCTTGT
This sequence comes from Ischnura elegans, assembly GCF_921293095.1. Taxonomy (NCBI): domain Eukaryota; kingdom Metazoa; phylum Arthropoda; class Insecta; order Odonata; family Coenagrionidae; genus Ischnura; species Ischnura elegans. The sequence goes on along the minus strand of NC_060250.1, from coordinate 30,957,439 downwards.
GAAAGAGCTTCTTCCATATACACCGTAACTACGAGAACAACCAGCCTGAAAGAATAAGCATTTTATTTAAAGTTTTAACCGCAAATGTTAGAGGGAGACGAAACTAGCAGTAGAATTTCATTAATTTCATAAGATATACAAATTCATGGGCTATGGATAATGAGATGTCTGCGTTCAGGAAATGAATTTGAATTTTGTTGATTATATAAGGCGCTGAAGAGAAATTCCTTTGATTTTGTGTACCTCAGCGTTCTTATCCTCCCCGACCACCCTTTATGGAGAGGGAAAGAGGAGTGGAAGTAGTAGAAGGGTAATGTATAATCTATGATATTTATTAACTCCGGACACAATAGTCTTAACAGCACCAACATTTACAGTTTAGTTTACAACAGAAAACATGGGTATTTTCACAATTCCGAGTATGAAAAATGAAAGTTCTTCGCGAGTATGAACAACAAAAGACAATAATGAACTTTTTTGTGAACTCATTCAAAAAGCTTAGGATACTCACGACGACTAAGAAAAAAAGTTAATGCATACCTTCATACCAACAAATATCCAGGACAAACAATTAAAGACAGTAAAAAACATCAAATTTACCCGTTAAAATGTGATAAACATTGATATCAGAGGTGCATGCAATTGTTAAAACTAAATAACTACATTTTGAATGGTTGACGGATGGATGGGGGTTGCAATGGTTGAACCAATCACTTGAAGACAGCGAAAAACATAAAATAAACCCCTGAGAACAAGAAAATAAACATAAATTATCATTCATAAATTCAATTGCTTAAACTAAATAACTACATTTTGAATGGAGGAATGGGGGTTGAAATGGAGGGACTAACATTCAAAGACAACAAAAAACATAAAATAAATCCCCAAGAACCAGACTATAAACAGCAATATCGGAAATACGTACGAGCTACTAATTGTTACAACTAAATATCTACATTTTGAATAGTTAATGGAGGAACGAGTTTGAAATGGAAGGATGTGTATGTTGAATCATAGCCTTGGGGTAAGGGCAGGGGCTGAGCGTTGGAGGTGGGGGTTAGGCGTTTTCTGGATGGAAGGGAGGAAGGGGGCGGCTGCATTTGGGGCCGACGCGACGGGGAGAGGCCCTTTACGCAAAGCAGGTGGTGACGGCAGGCGATGATGCATTCTCTTGATGACGCGCCTTAATAATTGTGAGGATTAATTGGCAAATTAGTCCACGCCGCCTCGCTCGCACGCCTTCCATTTTCCCTCTCTCGGGCCCTCTCTCTCTCTCTCTCTCTCCCTATTCTCACCTCACATCTCCTTGAATCCGCCGCCGCCCGTCACTACTTCCACCTCCACGCCTGCTTTCCTACGCCTCGTTCAGCGAGGATTCTTCCTCCCATTGCAACCTCCTCCCATTCAGTGGCGAATTTAGGAGGAGGTCATAGGGGTTATGACCCTCCCCCGCATAAAACGTATCAAATGTTTACAGCTTTTATTATTTTGTGTATTCTTAAATGTCTAGAATCGTTCAATTTTATCTTATGATTAAAAATAAAATTTTAGGCTCTAAAATGAGTAAAAAATTATGGGTATTTTAAAAATTGTACCAGGGAGAACGCCCCTCCAGGTGATGACCCCCCCCCCCACCAAATTTGATGCTGAATCCGCCCCTCTTACCATTGCAGCTTCTTTTTGAGGTGTCAGGGTCGATACGGATATCATGATGATCACGAAAATTTAATGACAGTTCATAAATTGGGAGGAAAGCGTTTATATGGACCACAGATTTATTTATATCCATACCCGACCGTTTTCCCGAATCGTTTTTTCCGACGACCTTTTCCCGAAAGAATGTTTTCCCGAATCGTAACGCGTCCTCTTTCCCGAAAGCTTTTTTCCCGAAACCCTTTTCTCCGAAACATTTTTTACCGAACACCTTATTTCCCGATTGTATAAAAATGAGTTCATATTTTTCATAACCAAATATATTCATACACAAGATACATCATTTTTTTAGAAAATTATATTATGCGCGATGGCTCTAAGAAATTCAAGAAAATTCCTATCGTTCTTGTAATCTTCATATTCTTCTACAACGGATTTCAGCCTCTCGTGCATGTCGTACCATTTCTTTTTTGGCTTGCCCTTGATACTTTTCCCAACACTTTATTCAACCAAGGCAATCTCTGAGTCAGCTTGTTTTGTCTGCAGCTCTTTTACAGCTGAGTATAAATCCGGGTGGTTTTTCCCGACTAGTAACCTAAAGCGGTTATTCCAACCTTTAGATGCATTATTTGTTGTTGTATAACCTGCTTTTGTAGCTTCATGTTGATTCCATAGACTAGGAGGATATCGAGGAGGAACAGCGCGTCGTCTGTCAACAGCTCTTACACCAATAATGTATGTTTCTTGAAAATATTTCATAATTGGCTCAAGTCTGGGAATATTTTTATCCGCGTACTTTCTTAGAAGCTCGAAAGTTGTTTCAACGTCTTCAACTGGAACAAACGCTAAAGCTGCCATCATATGAACTGTCGTTTTGAGGGTTCTATCTGTTGGGTCATTGTTAGGGACTTGGAGTCCCACTTGTTGAATTTTACGATAAATAGCTTGTTTTTTATACAATCGGGAAATAAGGTGTTCGGTAAAAAATGTTTCGGAGAAAAGGGTTTCGGGAAAAAGGTTATTCGGGAAAAATGGATTCGGAAAAAAAATTCGGGAAAAAGGTCGTCGGAAAAAACGATCGGGAAAAAGGTAGGGAATCATTTATATCATTTGTATATATATATAAGTATATCATTTTCAAGCTGGTCAAAAAATATGTCATTTTCAACCTTGAAAACCTATCGAAAATTTGTTCATACTTGGCTCGGTAAATAAAATCTATGGGAATAAATTACAAACATCTTTATGTTATGTTTCCTGTTACATGATTCCACAAAGTATCGCCATCTACTTTAAAGTCGGTCGCTTTTAATGCGGATTAGTTTTGATCACTGCATCATTTTGAAGTTCGTCTGTTTTCTATCTTTGAATTCCCTTTAAAGACGAAAGGCGAAGGTGAAAAGATATCCGTTACCCGAAAATCCAATGTCTCAATAGGTTTATTGTGATGTCGTTAGCCTTCTTAATTAAATTCAATATCATACAGAAGGCATAATGGCTGTATTTTTAGCATAGCTTCGCCAATGTATGAGAAAAGAACGAGAACCTACTGTCTTTCATGATTTTTTCGGCTTATTTTCATTCAAAGAATTGCCATAATGCTTGGATGCTCAAGTGTCGTCTTTTCATCATGTAACCCGCAATTTATTTCCACAATAAATAGTGTTTCGAAATGAATAGAGGCTTGATTCACCTGCTGTAGAGCTTAGAATGAACGTCAGGTGGTTAAGTTTATCATTTCGATTATTGTTCCCGACCTTGCAGCATAATAATTTCAGCTAATACAGACTTCTATTAAAGCGCTTTTCTCTGAAAACGCTTCCTACTTCCATGAATATACTTAATTAACGTATGCACAATTAACACCCTCGTGAATACCTGCATGTGATAGTTAAATTACTCTCGTTTGATTGATGATGTGATTGAAAGGACCTTAAGCCGTTTCAGATTTCTTGCTAAACTTTGGCGATAAAAGGAGAGATTTCGTGGGGGGGACTCAAACTGTACAAAGGTTGAGATTGAAATTGATAACCCTTATTGCGGGAGTATACTACGACCTTGAAAGACAGGTGCACGTAAAGGATTAAGGAAATGCCAAGAAATGTAGAATTTTATATGGCCTTTTTTCGAGAAAAAAGAGAACTTATTTAATTAAAATATTTCAGTTTTGTTTAATAGAAAGTAATAGATCATCAAATGTTATTGATTTTTATTAAAGATTTCCACTTCTTTTAATCGTTACCAGCCAAACATTTTACCTTTTTTCCATTGAAGGTTTTTATGTAGAAAACTACGTTGATTTTGCAGTAAAGCTTAAATAATTCTTTGCGACATTTCTTCGGAATCAATCATTTTATTATTATATAAAAAGAAGTGTAGCTTATAATGACCCTGATCATTTACCTTTTTCGTTTGGTCTTGTTTTTTTTACTGCAATGAAAGGGTTTAGAAATGCAGGCAAGTCATCTAGTGAAAGCCTGATGTGTAATAATAGGGAATACATTTTCTGATTGAAAATGCGTCGAGTTTAGAGACAAAAAAAGAAATGATATTGTCAAAAGCAGCACTTAATTTGGTTCGTTCCGTTGCAGATTGCCTATTTTAACACCGGAGCGTAAACCGCGATCGATGGAGTGCAATCGATTTTGTCCGTGTTAAATTTAGAAACTACAAGGCCACTACCGAGGCTTCAAAGTAATTTATGGCGTATTCGACGCATAATACGCTCTGCCATTCACCCCGGAAGTTTTATTCTCTCTCTCTCTCTCTCCTCTAGTCTCTGACCTTGTTTTGATGGCTTCCATCCTCTTTTTCTCCCGCATCCTTTTCCCCGTTTATTTTTTCACGCGTCTCTTCGATAGTGCATATCTTCTTTTTCTCTTGTTGCACTAGACGTTTTCTATACCTGTATATTTCCCCAATTTCCAAATGGCACGCATTTCCCGCTAGTCAGCTCCCTCTCCCCCTTTCTCTGGAAGAGTCCGCATCCACCGTGATTTTCGCTTGCCCGGGTCAACCCCTATTCGCCTTCCACACTCTCTCTTATCTTCTTTCTTCCTGAAGTCTGCTAGGGGTAGAAGACTCGATTGCTTTTTTGCTTACTTTTACTTTGAGCATCATTCAATTAAGTCAAATAAGTAACAAAAATAATAAAATTCGTAGTGTATTGGCCTCTATCTAAATTACGGACTTCATTTAATCACAATAAATGCTCATTATGTTTCTTCATTTTTAAGTGATTTTAAAGGAGTATGGTGTATTAAGAACACACAGTTGTATGATATGTATAGATGCATGATATGTGTGCTGATGTATGTAGGAAATCGTATTTTAGATTTGCACTTTTGCTATGCAGATAGGCATATTTCTAAAAAGCTAACCAGTCTACTTACACAACTGTACTATTTATGAAGCATCTAGTTTTATTATTTTTTTTTCGGGTATAAGTTATCTTGCTTTATCTCTCTTTTACTATCTTCCTTTAATCTAATTTAGAACTCAAAGTATCATCGACTCAAAGAATAGAAATAGAACTCAAACGTGAAGTAAAATTGTGGTAACTATCAGCCAGAATATGTGGAGTAGCAACCCAGGATACGGTTTTTTTTTCGCTGAGAAAATTGAAAACCAAAATAAGAACATGCTAAAACAAATTTATCTTAAAGCTACAAAAATCCTGATTTTATACTTTACTATAAAAAGTGTAGTCCATCTAACTCACTAAAATCTTTTTCGTGGCTTTAATTTCCATCGTGATCAATCACGTAGCAGTGTTATAAAAAATAGCCGACGCAGAAAAATTGTACCTGTATATATCACACTATCAAACATATGTCTACGCTAGGTCTTGCCATGTTATCTCTTTCGAAATATGGAATCAATTGTCAGACGTAAAAAATCTGAAAATGCAAATCAATTGAAAAATGCCATGATATATTACCACAAGTGTATTAAACATTCTAAGTGAAGTAAATATTGTGCTACACTGTTCAAAATTAGATATTTTTTGTGTATATTCGAATACGTTTTCCTTCCTGTTAAATATCACGTCAAATTCTGTGATATTGATACATCATGTAAATCTCCCTATTGTACTATGTATTGCTTTTTGACTCTTAGATATGCATGTATGCTTCTAAGGGATTTTCTTGTCCCGGAGTAATAAATTTCGTGAATGAACTGCTCTCGGATTTCCAACCGGGTCTGGGTCTGTTTGATGTTGGCCGACGTTTCGTTGCCATCCTCGTCAGCCCTGATGGTGTTGCGAAAGTCTCCCAACGTGGACCAACAGCATGCAGACCCTGAACCCGGTTGAAAACCCGAGAGCAGTTCGTTCAAGTTATTCATCGGGTAAAGCTTAGATTCCTCAATAAATTTCATTCTCTATTCTATTTACTTGAGATCAGGTTTGTGTGGTGACTAGAGAGTTGGCTTCCCACCCCGTGGGCTCGGGTTAAAATCCCAGCGGTGGCAGAGAATTTTCAGAGACTTCCTGACCCTTGTTTGAATATTGTATGTAGGTCATTTCAAGTGCAACACTCCGTCCGTCGGATGAGATGTTAACACTTGGTCCCATTGGTGCCTTTCGTTAAGAGCAGGCTGATGCCAACACTAGGTTTCTGGCTACCTTTCCTTACATGCCCTTCCCTCAAGGCGCAAATGACCTCAGCTGTCGATCGCCTCCTCTAACTACCTACCTATTCTATTCCTATATCTATGTATCGGGAGAAATATGTATGCCGGGAATTTGGGCATAACGGAATCTTCCGCACACCCCCACTCCGTAGTTCTCCTCACCTTCCAGACCTCCACTTCCCATCCACTTCCCAACTCATTGCCCTCCTTTAATGCTCTCTGACCTCACCCTCATCACTCATCAACTCTTATCTCGACCAGCACTTCACTCCCGCCGTGAACTCTTGGCGCTGCTGCTTCCCTTCAGCACACACATATACGCCTGCCCTTCCCGCCTCTCTCTCTCTCTCTCTCTTCCCAAAGGAATACGTTTCTCGCGCAATTATCTAATGTCATGAACGTTTGCACTCAATACACCTCACCCGACGTCTGAAATCGCACGCCCTCTCGCCGATTTCCAACCTCCTACCGAACGCTTGAGCTGGAGTTTTCTTTTTTTCTTCCATAAGTTGGATGTGTTCAAGCGTGAGAAGGTACTACTAGCATATTTAGAGGAACGGCTACCTGTGCAGTTGTAAATTCTGCATAATTTTCGTTCCTGCACGCGGAAAAACGTGCATTTTTGCATTCGAAGTAATTTGCGTTTCTGATGTTCCCCCGATATATGTTCACCGATCGTTGCCGGATTGGAATATCCCCTTATTAGAATGAAAAGGCACTCAAGCAAGCATCGCATTCATTGTACTGCTAAGGCTTTCGCAGTGTAATAAAGATGAATTCTCAATGCTGTCGAATATTTCTACTGATTAATATTTGCTAGTAGCGCCTTAAATTGCAATGAGGTGTGGTAAAATTAACTTATTTCTGCATCCTGCAAATTTTGACGTACTGATTACAAAAGTGCAGTGAAAAACTCGAAAGTATAGGATATTTATTGTACTTGATTCATTACTTCATGTAAACCTTTTGATTATTATTTATTTCGTAAGTATAGTCCGGTAATTGACCGCCAAACTCTACAGGCTACGAATATTTCACAGCTCTTCTAACTCTATCAAATTTACCTCTCTTAACCCTTTATAACCCTATGTTGCCTCTAACCAACATGAAAAATGATTTAACTTTCAGCTCTATTTAGGAGATATCTAAACTAAATATTATTTTGTAGTATATATTTTAATGACGAAATATTTCGTTGCCAGGATAATAATCATTGAGTGTAAAATTTTCAAGTTTTCAAAATGAAAATTCTTGAAATTTGATTTCTCCCAGAAACAGCTCTGGGTTAGAAAGGGTTAAGTAGGCTGGTTTAAGCCTTCATTTTCTAAATGCGTACATCTAAATATTTCCATGGAGGTAGTAACATTTACCCAAAGTTTTGATGCTACAATAAGATAAGGATTGTATGAAATGAAACAGAAAGTTTGGACATCTCCCCCCCCCCCAAAAATGGAAGGAGGCTTATCAATATTTTTGTCTCACTAACTGACAGAATAACAACAAAATTGAGTCCATTCATAAAAGTCTGACAGTCAGTTGGTAGATTGCCGAAACGATATAGATGAATAATCGTAGAATTATTCAAATGTATTCCCTCTTCCTCGCTTCTTGTTTGGCAATTTTCATCGCTATCGTCGACGGATCATGTCTTATTTCCTCAAGGGGCCCCTCCATCCTTCCTTTTCCTCCCTTTTCGAAGCCGCATCCCTAATTCATATAGCCCCCCCCCCCCCTCCCCACCAAAATCCCCTTCTTGCACCTTCAAGAGCGGGGATCGGAAAGGCCCCGTCGTGGGCGGCCCATCCCAAGACACACCTCCCCTCGACAACGGAGCAAACTCACAACCCTTTCCTCGCCAACAATCCCTCCACGCCCAGGTGATCCACTCTATTCTACACGTGTTAGGTCCCACTCAACTTAGTTATGGAGACGAAGAGGAATTAGCTCGCAACGACTCTCAACCCCATCTACCCCCACACCCGCCAATTTTCCCGACCCCCTAACCCCCCAATCCATTCAAGCGTTTTCCTACAAGCGTTCCAGATAGGAAGTGTTGTTCGCGCCCAGGGCGTGTGGGTGCATGTGCTCTCTTTGCATGTGATTGGGACCACTTGGTTCCCTCAAGTGTCGTTGCTCGTCATCGACCGATTCAAAGTTTCGGGAAAAGGAAATTTTAACGTCGTCGTCGAAGAAAGGTAGTTAGATGGAGAGAGAGAGAGAGGGAGTTTGGTTGGAAACACGGTATCCTGACGCGCTTTGAGCCGAGCGAGAAAGCGAATTGAGTCTGATGAGTTTTCGGGTCGCTCGTAGGTGTCTTAGAGGGACGGGAATCTTCGTGGGAGTTTTTTTTTGCGTTCCCACATATTGCCCTCGAAGGGCATCAAACGCCTCGTCGCCGTAAGATCAGCCGCTATCTGCAGAAATTATCTCTCATATTTTGAGATGCAGATGGATGACTGGCATAGTTCAGAATCTACGAAGTGCCAAAGCAGATTTATGCATCACAAGGGAACGCTTTATCGTGATAAAACGGAATATGGCATCATTCTGAGTGTAACATTTGATGGGATTTTTTATTTATTGCACATACTATAAGGTATTTTTTTCTCTTATTGATAAGTATTTTTATTTCCAAATTAGACAAATATTATTATTTTCCACTAGTCCCGTTATTTTACCCAGAAAAGCGCTATTTCAGCTTTGATGTAGAAAAAAATGAAGAATAAGTTACAGTGCCGTTTTGCCCTTCGTGAATGCTGTGGCTGACGTGAAAGGTACTTATAGATTTATATTGAAGCAAAATTAACGAATCATAAAAACATCTCTTGTAAGGCAATTATTTACATGTTATGAGTAGCTAAGCGTTTCGATGAATAGGTGTACAATTTAATTATTTTCATCAAATGCAACTCATGTGTATTTAAGAACTTGTAATAAGTGTATACATTTCCTGTATTTGGATGGAAAATTGTAGTTGAGTGTTCCTTCTTGACAGTCTTTTAAAAAACCAGCGTTTCAGAGCAAATTCGTATTTGAGTGCTTTAACAGCATCTACACGAAACCCTTTGAGCCGCTTCCAGCATGTTTGGCTTGATGCATTCCTCCTCAACATTACCTTAGCTGCGTGTAGATGCTGGAACAATTTCGTGAGTCGTTACCTGGAACGGGTTAGATTTCACCAATCATTGCACCATTCTCTCCACTACCTACAACAATATGTTGTCCAAGATGGAAATGCATCAGAAACTCATGGCCTGCAAGAAAAGTCGCAAACGCATTAAGTAAAAGTAACAACTCGCTAAACTCTTTAACGAAAGACCAATTTTATGTGACCGAGAATTCTGTTGTGGCCTTTCATCGCTTCCAAGAGGAGTGAATTTTTAAATCTCTTTTCCGTATTTACTGTCCATCGCTCAATCTGTTATGGTTTGTAGAGTCTGTCAAAATACCCTGGACTTGGTCTTCAAATATTTCCCCCTAAAAATTAATGAAACCCACCGTCCCTTTATAAGAGCTTCCATCGTGAGAAGTAGATGTGGAAATAATAGCAATTTTTATAGATAGGCGCGTGATCTAGGATGGGGTTTTCCCCGGGAATAACAAAGGAATCTAGTTTTCGGGGAATTGCTGGGGCTTGGGTCGTGCGAGGTAGGAAGGCCGATGGTAGGGGAGGCAGAGAGAGAGGGAGATGTCTGCTTGCTCACGGGCCCGAATGGATGTTCCAACGCAGGCGGGCGAACGCCCCTGTGACAGGGACGGTGGGTATGGGGCTTCGGTGCGAATATTGATGAGGGAATATGAGCGCATTAATCCTGAGGCGCTAGACGTTTTACACCAAGCGACGATGTCTGACGCTAATTTCAGCGATAAGTTCTCCGCATCCTTCGCCTCCAAGTTCCAGAAATATATATCCCCCAGTTCCGAGTTATGAATGGACTGCGAGTGGAAACAAATGATTTTGGACCTCGTGGCGACCCATCTTGTGTGATGATCCCCAGCAATTATGATGCCGATCCACATTCGGCGGAATTTCTAACAAGCGGATGGATTTAGAGGTAAACGAATGCATCCTGTGATTCTGAAATGCCTCTACAAAGTGCACTAATTTGTTGAGTAATAAAACCGTGCTCCTGAAGTAGCATTAGGATGAAGTTACAAACATTTTTCATTTCTTTTTAATCGTCACGGTCATTAAAAATATATATGTAATTCCGATTTATATGCAATATATGTAATATGTATTCTTCCAATGCAATGAAACTGCGGAAACCTACTTACAGTTATTCACTTTTTTTTGCTCCGAAGGCATTCGGGAAATCCTTGGATCCTTGGTATTTATTTTAATTCCAGCTTCAGAAGGCGTCAGGAAAGAGTCGGAGGTAATCATTAATCAGGGAAAGGACAGTGAGATAGCCTGTGACGTTCCCTGACGGAATCACCTATGAAGTGATTTTGGAAATTCGGCGGAGAAAAAAACAGCATTCTGTAGAGGACGGAGACGACCATTTAGTTCTAGTGATATAACAAATGGGGCAATTTCGGGAGATACGAGTTTGAATTACCGCCAGGGCAAATGAATTATCCTCTGAGAAACATTTGCATCGCGAGGTAATGTTTTATTGCTGCATTGTTATTATCATAAATAATAGACGGAACAAAATGATGCAAATGGAGTTCATAGAAATGTTTGTAGTCACTCCTTATCGCATCCGTCAAATTGGTTTTATTTTTGTAATTTATTTTTGCAATTTATCGGGTTGGTTTAATTTTTTCATCCATAAATTCGTTTTCCTAACTTTAAATTTACTAACGTTAAATTTCATACTTTACTAAGAAAAAAAGCATGTTGCCCACTCAAAAAATCAGGATAAAAACTTGAATGTTATGAATGTTGAATGAGTATATTACTAAGCATTATGTTCGTATACCCAGAGGTAAGGCTCGATTGAAATTTTACCACCATATCAGACGATTTGCTCAGCTTCTACCATATTATAGACTTTGCGAGATCTAATAATGAAAAGAATGAACCTTGTATTGAAGTAATGTGCCCTTGGATGATTAAATGTAACGTATATGATGTGAAAATGACGAAATGGATATGTCTTGAAACGGACCACCTTGAAGCGTGGGGAGGAACTTAATTAATCAAGTTGTTATTCGTGTACGTAGTATTTACGTAAATTTTTAGGTTTTGCTCATGAGGTCATTTTTTTGGAATATTCATATGCTATGAACTCATCATCCAGGAATTTTCATCATTTTTCGAGCGTTTTTTCCGGCCTGATATCAACCCACCGCATGTCTTGTCCGGGTATTCAGGAATACCGTGCCAAGGGTAGGTATCTAGGTAATCATGGATTTTCCCCACGCATCGCGTTGGCAAAGTAGTGTAGGCATAATGAAAGTTCGATTCAATTATCACCGAGGCAGGTAATCCGCCACTCGATGGCGCTCGGGACTTTAACCTCTATTAATTTTCCCAGTGCGGTTTTTGCCGTGATTAATTGGACGAGCAAGGAAGAGAGAGGTAAGTACTTCGTGAGGAGGAGCAGGGAAGCCAGCATGAGGATAGGCGGAAACCGCTAACTACGCCACAGAACCAGAGACGCTTCCAAAAAGGACGCGGAAGGGGTGGGGGAGGTGCCCAATCAATTGCGCACGCCCTCTTAACGATCAAGTATCAAGGAGCAGGATGCAACAGCCATTGTTAGACCCGGTGGAGGAGCTTCGATCGTGTGGTGGTGGGATCGGGGCTCTTGTCGCGGAATGCAGCGACAGATAGTATAGGTGGCGAGGGGCCTAGTACGACTACGTATTGAGGATAGGAACCTCGCGTTGGAGAGAGAGGGTTGAGTTTTGCTCCGGGCGATTGGGGTGTCGGCCGGTCTTTGGTCCTGTGAGATGTGGAGACGGAGAGAGAGATTGGATTCGAAGTGGCAGACCGTTTGAGTTGTCGATTGAGTGGAAATGAGGTTAGCGATGAGACGGCAAGGGTGAGTCCCTTAAGGTGGAAGATGGTAGGTTGAAGGCAGGGGTTGTTCCTGAGGGGTTCAAAGTTGACAGGTAGAGTTTATACAAAACTCAACATCACCCAGAGACTTTGATATACTTGGGATCACATGCAAACTTATATTTTTATCCATACGTCTGCTCATTAATGTGCAGTGATGGAAAATGTTTATCTTATACTTGTGGTGTTAGAGCGTTGTATAAGATTGTAACGCTAAAATACATTCCATGTATTGTAATCAACAAAAAATTACAGGAGTTTCAGAAGGAAGAGTTTTGTCTTAAATTTAAGTGCAATTTAATATGAACAATTTTCATCGCAATAGAAAGTCAGTGTAAGTGGAATTCAGTGTAAAATCATATATTTATTTTAGAAAGTAGCTTAGCTAGTGATCTTCCCAGCTAATTTTATCCATTAGAAGTATTTTTATTACTTTCAATCAGTCGCAATCCAGTTTGAATTATGCGATGAATATAGTTCGTATTTGAAAGCGGCATTTTCATCCCATAGCAGAAGCCTTCGCATCATCTTTCGTATTTGTTCAGCTGTTTATCTTTCCTTGAAGTAATCAAATATAATTTTTTAATATCCTTGAAAGCTCGAAATCGTAATGACGTCTCTTTTGAGCGCATTTACCAGCGAAAGCTACTGGGTCCCTTTTAAGTTTTAAGATCCTGAATTTTATTTCTTCCAAAATATCCATTAAAACGTTTCAATAACTCGTTCCAACACTCTTTCACTTCATCAAAATTTCGTTGATCTTTCATATTATTTCATGTTTTACGTATTTGCGCCCACATTCCTTATTTTACCTGGTCTTTTAATCATTTAACACTTTTCGCGGTGTAAATTTTACGCGTGCACGGAAGCGGAACGAATAAAGCGGTTCCGTAACAAATGAGGGGATTTAGGAAAAAAGGGTATCGATTAATTGCCCCCCAGAAAGTAATGGGATGTATGTGCGTGTGGGAGGGGAAGGAAAAGCGGCGAAAGGGTATCAATATTAATTAACAGTGAATGTCACATTCCCCACCTCCCCTCCCCCTCTCCTCCGCATTTCAACGCGACCCCGCACTCGCCGTCGACAGGGGACATGTTTATCAAAATCCCCGTCAGATTTCCGCGAGTCGCAGAAAAAAATGAAATGCAATGTAAAAAAAATGACGAGCGACGACACTCACACGCATGCATACGTTCGCACTCGTACGTTCCTCTTTCGCTTAATAATGTGAGAGCGGCGATCCGGCACGCAGCCCAGGGTGAGATGTCAACCGGGTCGGGTGAATTCATTATGGAAGAGGGAAAGTAGGTCGGTTCGGGTCGTGTGTGTGTGCGTTTTTCTGCCCTCGGAGTAAAAAAAATACGAGACGTCGCCACACTCGTCCCATTGTCGGCTGCACCGCAACGCAGTGTCATTTTCCTGATGATCGAATGCCTACCCTCAACGGACAGTGGTGAAGGTGGTTGCGTTCAAACGCAGCTGGGAATCTTCCCTTTGGGAGTATTCAACGAGATCATCGGTAACTTCATCATTAGGGGAAGGGTCTTGAACATAAGCCCTAATGAAAAAAATGGGAGCAACACTAACCAAGCAAATTTAGTGCTATTGTCAGTAAGTGTCTACCCCAGCTCCCTTCATTGTTCCTCTGTCAAAAACTATAGCAACCGCAGTCAAAAGATATTTTGGTAAAAGTAGTGAAATTCTATGTAGAATACATTGAAAAGTACTATTCATATCTGTCTTCTTGTTACTATTTAGTAAAAACAGTGAAACTAAGAAATTATGAACTTTTCCGTACTTAAAAAAGAAATTGTGTGGTGTTTTTACTTTAATTAGATCGTTTATAGATTTTCATTGCTATTTTGTTAGCAATAGCCGTATTGGGCTTCTAAAGACAGAATCTTTCCATTAATCGGACTGAGGTGAAGGAGATGCGAGTAATCTTCCATCATTGGGTACATGGCCAGACCACTGATTTTTTTATTGTTAGCGGAGGGGTCGTTATGACGTCTTTTTAAGTTTACTTAATCAACGTCATTACGCAGTAAATGAATGGTTTTGGTGCTTTTTTTATAACTGAAAAAATGTGGTAAATCACCGCCAAGATCACTCCCCCCTCCCCTTTGCTGGCTGCCTCGCATTGCCGTGTGTGATGACCAGCGTTTCTAATGACCAAACGTGTGGTGTCCTTCTCACCGGGCGGTGGAGGTGGTGCGTGTCAAACGCAGCTAGGACATCTTCCCTCAGGGGTCGCCCGGCCAGTTGCGTCGATGACCGAAACTCCATCTACGTAGGTACGCATTGCCTCTCACCACATCCCTCAAGTATGAGCCTTGGCCATTATCCTCGGGCGCTGTTCCGTGGGAGACCGGAGATGGCGAAGCAAGGTGCAATTGGAAGGCACCTCGGGGAGGAAGGATAGACGGATAGAATAGGTTCATTATCCTAGTATTTGACGCAATGAAATGACTTAAGCCTTTGCGACACTTTTCAATTTATTGGCCAATAAATTGGAACGCAATATTGTTTAAAATATTGGGCGTTACGTACCGTACGACACGTATCTATATATGCACCAATATTGGCCGTAATAGTGTTCTAATGTCCCGCTCGATAACGCCAATGTATTTCGGTGGTTTTACACTGTATACGCATTCGTGTGATTTGTACGCTTCGATCAATGGTGAAACAACTTATTTCTTCTACATTTTAGAAACTTCAAGCGAATCATCGAAAAAAAAACAATGTTTTACAGCCAAACCTGATGTTTTGCAAAGATCTTCTTGTTTTGGCCATTAGGAGTCAACATAACTGACTTCTTATTGGAGATTGGCCGCGAGAAAATAGAACCTGTTCTAAATTCCAAATTGGGCAAGAAATTGTGTCCAATATTGTGAATAGGATATTGGACTAGAAATTGGTGCGTGTCAGTTGGACCACAATCCAATCCAATAGATTGGCCAATAAATTGGGAAGTGTCATGCGGGCTTCAGTTTTATTTCCACACTGATTTAATTCGATCGGCCTAGCTTTCAGCACATTGCCATTTTCAAGGTATGATTCATTCAATTTGAATTATCAAAGTAGATGAAAAATGGCAGTATGTGTATGAAATCTAGGTCAGTCGAAATAAAAGAATCATGGAAATAAGATATTTCACTATGCTAAATATTAACAATTTCCATAGAATAATGCCGGAAACTATCTTTTATTAACATACCGCAAGTTCTTGGGAACGTGATATGTTCAACATAAAATGAAATCATAAAATGAAACCATCTATGCATTCATAAAATAGGGGGCTCAGTGACGAAATGCTTTTAGAAGCACGTAAAACACTAAATCAATTTTCAGAAAATATGTAAAATAATTGTTACAGTCACAGGCATAATATTATTACATGCAATACCATAATTGAAAATCAACACAGTAATTCATCCAAAATTTGTAATTAAAATAAATCACCCAATAATTGAGATTTTACTAATCATCACTAGCATGAAATTATTATGCGTTTTTCCATTGCAATTACAATTTAGAATATAATTCATCAAAAAACTGTAATTAAAAGAAGTCAGCCATTACTGATAATAAATTTAAAATGAAACTTTGTTGTATTCCTATTTAATAAAAGACTCGACCGGTTTCGACCTATTTAGGTCATTATCAGGAGGTTCACCTCCTAATAAATAACGGGCGAGTCTTTCAATAAAAAGCGCGTGGAACACAACAAATTTTACTTTTTAGTCTAACATGTCAAGATTCTTCAAAGGAACGGGGAGGGAGGGAGAAATGAGAAAGGGAGATGGGGTACTAGGGAGGTGAGATGATCGGGGACGAGAAGGCCATCTCTTCCGTCTTGTCGAGAGCAGGTGAGTCAAACATGACGGGAGACGAGGTCTCTCTCTCTCTCTCTCGAAGGGCGCCCACACTACAACGGTATCGCACGTCTGAAGACGACATTACGGACGACAGTCGGCTTTCGTCCCGACTTGTGTTGGGGACGAAAGGTTGCCTTGGCTCTGGAACAGCAGCAGACTACCTGGGGCGGGATAACCATTTGTAAGAGCGGATCGTTCCCATTCGTTCGATATTTTATCTGAAGCATCATCGGCCGCGAAGGCTGCTGCGGGGTAGAGCCCTCGCCCTACAAACCGAATTTTCGCGGGTTCGAGTCCCACTGTCAGGGCGTTGGTGATAGTGGTCTTCCGCTGTTAATGGTTGTAAGCACTTCAGTAAGCACTTCAGAGAAGCTGTTTTCGGGGTGATTGGAATGAAATGATAAAAAACATAGATACAATAGTATGGACATCCTTGGGAGTGATACGTTAGCAAAGGAGGAGTTAATGAATGGGAAAGAACTAATTAGAGGATCGTTTTATGAGAATTAAAAGAATTGGCTTGCAAGAGAAGAGTGAAAAGAATTTGGATTGAAGTACAAAACGGTCAGAAATGTGGATACTTAGGAGACAGGAGAACATTAAGTGGACGGAAGAGAAGGAAAATTAAGGAACAACAATGTACTGGAAATGGTGGTTGAGAAGAGGAAACGTTTAGGTGAAATACAGAGGGGACATATGGATTGTATGAAGGGAGTACTGAGTGGAGAGATAAGTATTAAAATCCATGCAATATAATAATAAGCCTGTAATAATTTAATCCAATAAGCAGCCCCTAGTAAGGGGCATATGAATTTTTTTGTGGGTCTGATTTGGTTTTCAGGCCGCGCGTAGCTGTCTCCTGTTTTAGATTATGAGAAATTAGCCTGATATATTAGATATTTCTTGAATTTAGCGGATTAATCATTTTTAATGGGAGTATACATCGTGAATGTTACTGGAGGTAATCCTACCACCCGTACGAATTTCAATTTGGACATTCGACCCTCACATGTGAAGAGGTATGCGAATCCTAGGGTTAGAGATTCTTTTCTCCTTCACCTTATTGTTTCGAATGAGGAAAGTAACATGAATGATTTTGATGCATGTATTTGCAACTTGATTTTGATTCTCATCATAGCTTTCTCATTGATCTTAAAGCGAAAAGCACTGCCTTTCCTTTATTATTATATGCAGCATTAAATCTATGATTCAGAAAACCACTTTAACACAGCGATCAGGTGTATGAATTTTTGTATACGATAATTCTATGAAATTAAATTTTGATATATCCATCTAATTTGTGTTTTTCGTTTTGATTGGTGAAATCAAAAAAAGTTATTATCTAAACCGCTAGATTAAAGAAGACCTTCCCCATTATTAACACCCTTTTATTCCTAGCTTGTGGTGAAAAAATCTCCTCCCCGCACCTTTCCTTATTTTATGCTTGCATCTAACCTTCGGTGAAAAATTCTTTTTTGTTTTATTCTCCTCTATGGTAATTAGAGTAACCGATTGGACACAAAGACAGAATACAACGACGGATGGGTTTCCTCTTTTCTCATTACTAAATAGGTCTCTCCCGCTGAATAATGTTTGCTAATCCTTCATTGTAATCAATGTTCACCAGGCGTTTATACACATGCATTGTTCACTATTTTCCCTATTTTTACAAATAAAAACAGAGAAATATATGGATATAGTGTTCTTGCAGTGTGTTTTTGTTTACCGATAGTCTCGTTATTTGATTGGGATCAATGTCCTCAGGTAGGGGTATTACTAATTGTTAATGGTGAGGGAATGAGAGGGAGGGGAATGGCTGCGTAAACGTGGAGGGAAGTAAGGGTAGTGCCAGAGGGGAGAGAGAGAAGAGCCGAAGCGACGGCCTGCAAGGATTACAAGCGAGCCGACATTTATTTCTTCTTTTTTTTTTCGTTCGGAGACTTCGGAGGGGGGCGTTCCAGGAAAACGGGGGAGAAGAATCGACGTAGGTTGGGACTTAGGTTTTTGGGGGAAAAGGTAGACCATTAATTGATTAGCGTTCGGGTGATTCAAAGTGGATTTTAATAAGCCTTCCCATTAAGTAATTAAATACTCCCTCACTGATGACTTTGCACTTCAAGTTTTAATAACTTTATGACCTTATAACTCTATATAACTCTTTCTTCTTGCCAATCAGCGCTTCCATTTGCTCTGAGTAGACGCGAGACCCCCTCAAACAGTCAAGAGGCCACGTGTCGATGGTTTTATATTCATATGAATGGTGCAGCCGTCATGAATTTTGTATTTAATTTTAATGACGAGGAAATGTAGGTCTCATATTATTTTAGTGACGTAAGTTTTTAGTTTAAATAACGGTATTTGTTGTAATCATACGACATGTATTTCTTATAATTGTGTTGGAAAGGTAGTCAAAATTGGGAAATCTTCAGCAAAGCGTTGAACGAATCCAATTTTTGTTATTAAGGTGATCATCTTGGAAGATTACCGTTCATTCCTATCGCAAAGTTATGCTTTCCTTTTTTTCAAATACACATTTCAGCAATAAGATTATACTTAAATTTATCGAGGATCTTCTGTAAAAATTTTGATAACAACGGGGCAACGTCCTCGCCTTCCAACTCGAAGGATTTAATTCCACCCAGATGAAATTTCCACCATCCAGAGCATGAATGTGAATCTTTGTCGAAGTATCTAATTGTGAATGACGACTTCATATCCCTAAATTCTTTTATTTATCAGATACGACTTTATTTAGTTATTATTTCCGACCTTAGTACCTATTCATTTTCACTTACAAGTTCATATCTTACCTTTCCAATGTTTCTCTGGGTCAAAAAAATATTCGGAAACTATGTGTTCATTTTCAAGAAAACAGTCAACGCTTCTACTATGAGGGGAATCACAAAGTTAATCCAGCTACTTTTGCATAAACCTATTGATAGTGATATTTAAAAAATGGATTCGCATTCGTTTTTCTCTCTACTATTACAAAATGGAGATAATTAGCGATGAGATAGGAGTAGTTAGTGTATTTAAACATAGTGATACAACTGTTACGTTACTGTCGGGAATAGTAATTTTTCCTTTCCTTCTATCACAAAAGTTTAGCATATACTCGCCTTCGGATTTAACGGGGACATCCGCCCACTAGCCACCTTTTCAATATAGGCGCCAAGTGAGTAGGTCACGGAGGTAAAATGGTAATATCACTATCCAGCATAATTATTAGTGCAGTTAAAATGATTGTTCAAGTTAATTTAGATATCATATTCAATATGTAATATGTTTTAAACGGGTAATTTCAGTTATTTGTAAAACAATAAGTACCGTTATTTTTAATTAAATTTTATTAAATGTCTATTGCAATTGTTCTCGTGTAACAGAAGTTTTTTTGGCTTGTTATCAGAAATAATCTTATTAAAATTATCGTATTTAATAAAATATGCTGCATTTTTGGTACATGTTTGAGGAGCATTCATATGAAATAGGTATCAAAAAAATATTAAAGCCATGAATGGTACTTGAATGACCTGGTATATTTGTATAACTCGTTGAATTATAACTAAAAAGGGGAGTATGTCGCACATAAATTGAAAAAATATGATTGCGTTGCGATGTCCCGTTGTCACAAAGGTCGCTCACTTTTATCAAGGGTGCAATAAAGGCTGGTGAAAATCGGGTCAAAAGTCTTGCGCTGCAACTGTGAAATCAATCCATTAATTAATATATCTGAAATTAACTAACCTTTTCACCGCTATTGCTATTAAATATTTTAATTTGATTCTTTCACGCTCACCAGATCGCCAAATCGAAAAGAAATTCTCGTATATTCCATTGTATCGGTTTCTGTTTTTTTATTATCTTCTGGAACACTTACTCATGTTTTATTTCTTTTATAACTGATAGAGACTCAGTTCAGATTCATACTTCATCCTAATTCGTCAAAGCATACAAATAACTTATATGATGAATTAATAGATATACATATATAGTAGACATATACGAAATAATTTGTGGATAATGCTGAACGATATGAAATAAGAAATACTTGAAGATCAAATTGTTTTTACATATATAGCTGCAATTATGGATCAACCATGCATTCTTAAGATAAGTTAAAAAATTATATATTTTGCACCTGGTAAAAAATATTTCTACTTCTACTCACAATCAGAGTAATTTTAGGGATCTGTCATTCTCCTACAAAATCCATTGCTGTTTATAGGTGACGCTAATATCACTTTTTCCCTTAGCAAGAGCCTTATTATTGGGGTTAGGAGTAGGAATGCTCTCCTCTGGTGGCATTATTTGTAATTAATGAAAAAAGAGGATAATTGTTTTCATTTGCTGTAGCCTTACATTTCCTGTTTCTTTGAAGATATTTAAAATATGTTTTTTAAAACATGTAATAAGGAATATAGAAGCGAATTCCACTGTCCGCGGCAAGCAAGGAGAAAAAAGATGGAATGTTATTGCTAGCTGAGGGACTGGACCTGATCTACGTGAGACTCCTCCACTATCTTACGCGGGAGTGGAGGGGAGAAAAGCGAGAAGAATTTAATGCTGTCTTTGATTGAATTAGAACTCCTGTACTAGCACGATTCCTCGGCAAGGGATCTTTTGTTTGTGCGCGTACGATTGGGAGGAGAGGAAGAGACATTGATTTATATCGAAAACTGCATTTAGAAGGATGTCTGGGGATCGGGCTGGAACCACGGTGGAGTGGAGAGGAACGGGGAGTCGCTGGAAGGGTGAAGCCATAGTGGGCTGGGAATAGAGGGCGACCCAAACAAGAGGAGAGGTCTTGAAGATTAATGATCTGTTTATCAGCCGCAGGCCGAGTCCTCTGGGTGGGCAGCAGTCAGTGTTGAGGGGGGGGTACAGTGTGGCAAAACCAACGGCTAGTGAGCGGGCGGCCACTCCCGTTGTTGTTTTCGCAGCGAAGGACTTGGGGGTCTTTGGCTGCGGAGCACAGACATGTCCTCTCGTCCGGTAATGGGAGTGGGCCGTCGAAATTGAGCGTGTTGCATATGTGCTGTGCTTCGTGTCCAAGAGGTCGCTCTAGTTATCCTCCTCCGCGCTGTTACCTCACCAAAGTGTACCCGGGAAAAATACCTAGTCATGTTGAATGGGTTGGCAATTTCATTTCTAAAAGAGGTCCTTAAAACTGCAGGCTACACGTACTTATTTCACTGGGAAAAGTAATTTTACTTCTTGTTTTTCTGAACCACTTCCTTTACAATTATCAATTGATTTAATTCAAGTCCTATCGATGGCGTTAAAGATTCGGAAACGTTGGCCTTAAAAAAGTAATTTTGCAACCAAACCTCAAAAAGGCGTACCATCAAAGTAAACATTGTTCGATACTACAGAAATGTTTTGGTAACCCGACCCGAGAGTAAATTTCTGAGCTGCCATTACGGTGGTAAGACTTCTGGGTCATGTCACTCACTCAGTGATTTAACCTATGGGCTTGTTTGGATAGAGGATGGCAGAGCTCGCCTCATACAAAGCCACAAACGTTTGAATAACTGGCTTTCAGGGTAATGGGAAAGATTTTTTCCCTTGGTTCATGTATATATGCTTAATTTACTTGAAGTGACGATAAAGAATAGGAAAAATAGTGTAAGGGTTTATTCTCTCTGTAAAAGGAGCAGGCAAAACAAATCGTTTAGTGGTGTCTCCAGCTTATGTAAGCATCGAGCAAGTTTAAAAATATTTTAACTAAAACAATTACCTGTTATTATATTTAGTCCATATTAGCATTCAATACATCCAAACACTTATATTTGATCTCATCTACCCTCCTAGATGCCAGCAGAATCGTAGAAATGACCTTTAAATATATTGGAATGTCCTTGGATAAGAGAATGACATTCGCTATATTATTTATTGGCTTGAGATTGAAGCCGGAGTTTGGGAAATATACTTCAGCCCTGGTATAAATATGTTAACATACGGATATTCAGCGTTAAAAATGAAGTGATGAATATAAATTATGCTGATTTTTTCGTTTTTTTAAGTCGGTTGCATCTTTCATCATACTTGACGTCTTATATTTATATTCTCCAAACCAATAAAGTCGTAGGGTGTCAAATCAATCAATTAAATGCTGATTTTTGTTACTCATTTTCGTCTTAGAATCCACATTATCCCATTCCACATTGAATTATTTTGATCAAATGCGGTCTTCTCTCGAAAGTGCTTTGCGAATCGGACAACTTAGGCAAGAGATATATGAATTATTGCATAACAGTCGATTTTAATATAAACGCCGACATGACACTTACCTTAATTGTAATACTTACTAACGTCATTACCTGATTTTCATAAAGGTCTCGAAAGCTATTTGTGGAGGTCGACCTAGTGATAGAAACCAGGGACTCGTTCACGGAGTGACCCTAATGTGACAAGAAATTAGGGAAGGCAGAGGGGGGGAATAAAGATGGGGAGAAAGGGGCGTCTCGGGCATCATAAGGTAATGAAGAGGGGTGTGAGGAGAAACAGGTGGGACGTTTAGGGTGGCTGGGTGGCAGCCCTTTGAATTGATGCCGGATCGATATCGCCCGTGCGTTAACGACACAAGGAACACAACAGCTGATACCGTGGCCACCTAGATTGCTGGGCAGGGACACCTCAGAGCCTCGTGGCTTTCAAGGGTAGCATTGGATGGTTTCTTATTCGTTAACTGAAGTCGCTCAGACCTCTTCGATTGAGGCGTTATCTCTTACACTAGTAATTGGAATACCTCCATTAAATTCATTAGATTGGAAGGTTAGATGGACTACCTGTGGATTGCTATTATCACAATAGGCTGTTTGTTACACTTTTTTTGGTTGTTTTGCTTTCGCACACGTTCAACACCAGTCTTCATTGGCTGCTTGATATTCTCGGTTTTTTAATTGCTACAAGTGCCTGATTTTTGAAGTCAGCGGAGAATTTGCGTGAAGTATATCCACGTTTGATCATGGTAGGCAATGAATCTATTGCGATGGTTCACTTAGGGTGTCTTTTATTCGGCAGCCCATGAAAGAGCTTGTAAATTGCTTTTAAGAATAGTGGCGCCAAGTGCGTGAAGTTTATAATGAAGGTTAAAGACTTAAATGGAATTAGTATTAATTTTGGGTTTGAGGTTGACAAAATCTAAGTTTTCTTCGTATGGAAATCTACGGTTTAGAAATATTTAATATTTATCTCGCAATGAGTCTTATTCAACTAATTTGGGCGTAAGTTTTAGCCATTTTTGGGTGAATAAAGATACATTGCTGCTCTACTGAAGTCTTTCTTTGACTTTAAAACGGGAAGGTCTGCAATTTATTTTAGGCGTAAAAAATTCAGATTTTCGCCAATTTCGTACTGCGTTGCTTTGCTGCTCCGTAGGTTAGGTCTGCGTTCTGCTTTAAAGGGCTTCAAATGAAAAATAGCTTCGTGATCTCATTCCGTGGTACGGCGGAAAACGTTTCCCAAAGTGAAACATGTCGGTTTGCTCATCACGTCACGGGTTGACAGGTGAAAGGGTAAAGTTGCGATAGAATTCCATTTGTAAACCACTCACCATCTCTTAAGGCCATCGGTTTGATCCTATCAAATTGGTGTATTCATTTCCCTGCGATTGACCCATCCTCTTGGGTCCTCACGTCAGGAAAACAGAATGTATTGAAGAAATGACAGAATAAAATAATCTAGTCAAATTAATCGATAAATATTCGAAGAGTTGGCATCCGAGAATCATCCGAAAGAAAGATTCGTACTCTATAAAACTGAGTATAGGTTGAAATAGTCCTTGTCTGAAACATGTCAAATAAAAACGTTCGTGGGACCTCTATACTGAAAAATAAGTAGTTTTATGGTCTTTGATGTAGTACTAGTATTTCTACATTAATCAGCTTAACTAAGTAGAACAAGAAATTTCACGAAGAAATATCGAGAAATCATATTCAATGCGTACGTAGAAGTTTTGAAGTTAATAGCTTTAAAACTGTTTCATTTATCATTTTACCCTTATTACCATAGCCATTGAAAGAATCCCATGATTTAAAGCGATAAAAAATATTGCATTCGGCAATACTGTCAATAATTATGTCGCGGCAATTATTTTTTTACATTTAAAACCATGGCAGCACCGTTGGGTCTGCGATTGTATCGCTAGAGGTCCGGCATATATTGTTAAAGTGATTCGCTCAAATTTCGAACATGATTGTTTTTCTGCTGGCTGTCGAAAACGTCCGCAGGAGAGAGGTATTACAGGGGTCGAGTCCAAAATCTTGGCCAATATTTTTCTGACTGAACCGTATCAATTTATCAAGTGTCACCGAGAAAAACCATCAGTCGACCGGTTAAGGAGCATGCCAGCGTGAAAAGGGACATTGATATTCGTCATAAGGGGGGAAAATGCCACTTCTTGCTAATGGAAGTGGGGTGAATTCATGAAAGAATAAATGTAACCCTTGTGATATCAGCTAAGGGGAAAGTGGTGGCGAATGGGATACAAGAGTGACTCGGCAATTAGATAGAAAAATACACCGGACATTGATACTTGGGGGAGATGAAGTAGGGTAGATTGACGAACGAGATTATAAGTTCACTCGTAATTAGTGGTTTAAATGAGCTTTTTTAAAATTGGAGTAAAATTATATTGATATTTTTGGTGCTTCGAAGCAATGTTTCGGCCAAAAATACGGTCAAAATATGCACGAAGTTTAACCTACATTCCCGCTTATCAGAAAATCGTCATTTCTTTTTGCAGAACTGTCATTGAATCACCTTTCTATTATTCAAAATTAATATTGTGTTTTGATTGATATAGCGTTTTCGTTTATACGCGCTATTTATCATCATACCTTGACATTACCCATTTTTAATCTGCTTTCAAATCAGACACGACATTTTATTTACTTTAAAACCTCATAGCATATCAGATTGGGTCTGATTACTAAAAGTAGCTGAGAAATAAACATCTTATAGCAGAGTAAAGGCTTTTTTTACGCCGTGACGAAGAAAGTCAAAACTTTCTGTGATTTTTTTTCTGAATTCACACAGCGCATATTACTAAGTTGGATCTTCCAAGTTGTCACACCATTTTAAACGTTGCATTTTGATCTCAAATGCCATATATACATTTATATAATTGATACTTTTGTGAAAAGGAATACTGCGATTTGCTGTAATTTTACGGAACTAGTCTTTTAATTGAAAATGCACTCACATTTACTGGTATTAATACAGTTCTTCTATTTCCTTTAGGTAAGGAGCTCTCCCTGGTTTACCAATGCCCGCTTCCAATCATAATATCTTCAGTGCCTAATTGTGGGTAAGGATAATCTGTCCTCTTTCATGTAATTACCTCTGTGGAAACTAATTGTCTCCGAAACATTGGAGTGATACCATTTTTTCATCATTCAAAAATTCTACGATGCACGATTCTACGACTCTCTGTATATTTCTGAGTAATTAGCATCTTTCCTACTTTGTCATCTTGATTTTTTGTGGTCTGTGGCGCTTTGAACTTACTTGGAATTTTTGTTGACTAATAGAATTTTCTAATTTCATTCAGGCTTGACCGAGAAATTTCACTTTACCATTTCCTTATTTGTCACACTTCCTTTTCTGAGTTTATCTTCCAAAAATCCTCGTCCTATATTTCAACGGGACTACTTTCTCAACCAAAAGTGAGGTCTCCTGTTTTCTGTCGCTGTTTCTTCCCGAATGGATAATGTAATAATTTTTTTAATATTGTACTGAAGAGGTTAATAGCTTTCCGGTGAGGCTAATTGTCAATGATTTTCTTTGACATTTGTCGTAACAAAAACTTAAACACTGGTTACACTCAGGTCACAACTTCAGGGAACATGCATTACATCAAGCAATAAAAACGATTATATTACTGTATTAATGACGACAATCGTTGAAGGACAGGTGGAAGGGAAGAATGGCAAGGGACGGCCCCGAATGGAGTTCGCAGGACAGCTTATAAAGGATGTGAAAGAGAAGAAATACGTCGCTATGAAAAGGTTAGAGGATAGGAGAAAGGAATGGAGACCTGCGTCCAACCAATCTTAGGATTGTTGATTAACGATGATCATTGGATTTTCTGGAGCTTGAATTGAATGCAAAGGTCACATAATTTCTTATCAATCATCTCTTGTCTTTTCGGGTGAAAACTGGTCAAATTTCACTATATTCACGTGATCAGTTGGGTAAAATTCCGATTACTTATTTTCAAGTAATTTGGCATTTAAACCAAGGAAATTTAGAGGAGTGCTTGTTCTCAATATCACCCTTGTCATCCCGTATCCGTTACTAATATTTATAAGGAAGAAAAAACTACCCATAAGTGTACGTAGTTACATAAATAGCTGCCACCTATCTTACTACAGTCGTATGTGAAGTGAAACATGTCATCAACCATAAAGACAAAGGGAGCTTGGATAGCCTATATTCCCTTGAAACGCAGGCAGGTTGGAAACTATTACTTATTTACATAACCGTCCAAGTAATAGAAACGAGTCGTTTATAAATGATGCAATGTCGGGAATAAATGATGCAATCCAACTCGCTACAACTGTAATAGCAAGCAAGCACTCGCGGGCTACGCATTTTTAACCATTGCGTGTGCCATACTGGACCCCAATGAACAGTCTCCAGGTATCCAAAATAGAAAGGCAGGAACAATTCTTGTGATTCCACTAAATCTTCTTCAAATCCTGCATATGCGTTTACCTCGAAATTTCAAAAAAAGAAAACAGAACTCTCCTTTAAAACTGGAAAACTGTATTGAACGTGGGCGAACCACCATAATGAAACGAGCGGCAACTGAAGGCGGCTCCCATGTCACCGAAGCCATGTGGCCATTTTGGATAACAATTAAAAGGCATACGACAGAGGCGTCATCATTCTGAGGATGCATAGTGGAGGATCAATGACCGTACCCTATAGTGACGATGTATTTAGCGCGGCGATGGCAGTAAGATGTCTCTCCGTTGAAGACACTTATCAGCTTATTAGATACCTTCATCTTTCGTCAAAAAGTTAGTAAATCGAAATAAAGTTATCTTGATTAATTAGCACTTTCGACAGCGTCCTACTAGGGCCAAGTATTTCTCTTTTAATTCTTCGAGCGTTTTTTGTGATTTTACCTATTTGTTGCTGATGATGGTGTTATCCCCGAATATGACCACAACTGAGTTCAAGCGAGGACATGTATTGGAATTAGAAAAGACTTTATTGAGGATGGTGGGTAGAAAGACGCAGAATTGGTGGCAGATAGAGCGAGAGGAGTGTTGAGGGGAGGAAAGTTGTGGGATGATTGATCGTCCGCGAGGGAGACGATGGGCGTAGGATCGGATCACAATTCCTCTCCTTACAACACACGCGCGTACAAGGGGAAAAGCCCCTCGGCGCCCTTCACACCCTCATCCAACACTTCCTTGTGAGGGCGCTCTCCTGGAACGCCAGTCATCACCGACGTGGAGGTAAACTTGACCCAAAATTGAATGATCAAGCATTCTCCCGGTACTTTCCTCCCCTGAACTTCGTCAGCATCCCCAATCTCTCATTTAATCAATTTCCCCGCTGGAGGTAATGTTCAGCTTCTCTAACTGTGTAGTTTCCTTGTTTTGGCTTCGATTACTCTGGCAATCGTGAGCTGTTCCTTCTTTAGTGTCCATGTTTTTCGGCAATTTACTATTGTGTGTATTAATTACACACGTTTTCTCGCTATTAGGTCCGGTACTAAGCAAGCATTCGGATGTAGATTTTTTTGATCCCTCATGGTCAGCTGATTGATATTCTTGCCTATCATGCTTTTTAATTTCATAAACTTAACTACTTAATTTTTGGGCGTAGGGACACAATTTGCTCCCAAATATCTTATTAGAAGTTTTTATCAATGTATGAACTCCAAAATTACCTGACAAGTCTTCATTTTCCTAGCTTCACCGATTTTTTTTCATTCTCAAACACAAAGCAGGAGTCCGCCATTAATATATCACCGCTCTCGTTCGCTCAATCATGAGAATATAATCTTAATTACACCATTAGGTACCCGCCGATGGGATGCTACTTAAGTGTGACCAAAGTAGGGCGAAAAGTGATGTCGACCGCTAAATCAGCTCTTATTTCCCTTCCTATTTTAAAATTCCTTCACCTGTCCTCCGGTGGGGATACCTACCTCAAAAAATCTAAGGTTGAAAAGTCCAAAGTGTAGGGTGGGAGACGGTCGCTGGCACTAGGGAAAAAAGTTCGGTAATGGGTTCTAGCAGATACATGTCCTTATCAAGAGATGTTATCTCTCTTCCCCATGGATTTCTCCAAGCAATTTTTTTTATCGGTGCGTGTTTACTACTTAAGGTTTTACGTTGGTCCGTCGTGGCAGTCTCTCATTTCCTCGGCATTTAATGTTACTACTGTGCTTGAAATAATTTCACCGTCGTCTACGAGGGAAACAGTTGTAATTCAACCTTGATTATAAAATTTTATTTCAGTTTTTATCCTCCGAATTCCAATAAGTACTCTATTGAAGTCCTTTAAAAACCTATGCATTAAATGGCATGCAATTTTTTCTCGCATTTTAAATAGTATCTTTGGATTTTTGTTTGCAATAACATTAAAAATTGTTTGTTCCACATTCCTTAATATCTTTTTCATAACAGCTGCCTACAAATTAAAATGAATCTTTTATCTATTTTTCTTATAGAGCCTGATAACACATAATCAGGATTTATTCCCTTCGATCTGTGGCATAGTAGATATATATCACGCTATGGAGTTGAAAAAATATTGAATTTATCGTATAACAATTTTGGCGTTCCATTCTCAACTTCTAAACATAGTTAGGTATTCAAATCAAACATACTATTTCCACCCCCTTGAAACGTAGCGGAGATTCCCTTTGAACACATCACAGGGACTTCCATCAGTAAACTAGTGTCTGAAATTCTCCAGAGTACAAGAGTATGGTTGTTAAAAGAAGGAACATTCACGTTCTGCTTTCATGAGCGTGGAATAGTTATATTTTGATTTCTGCGTCCTGAGAAAAATGATGATGTTTAATTACGGTCACTGCATGCATGCCACTTGAAAAACCTCTTGTTTGTAATTAGCAGACAAAAGCAGGCGAGAGGGAATGCCATGGGAAGCAAAAGCAGTACTGTCAAATTTCCATTCTGGGAAATAGCACAGGTGGAAATTAATTGCGTTTCGTGGTGACATGGGCACATTACCTCCACGGAAGCTCTGTTGTACACGCCTGTGTTGGTCATACTGTATGCACCGTTGTTCTCCTCTGTTGGATGAAACAATCTAAAAACCCTGTAATGGAATGTACAGACATGATTTTCTAACTAATACCATGTTGAAAAAATACGTGTAAATATCGCTATACCTCACGGGACGACAGATATATAATATTAGTGCTTTCGCATGTTCTTATATGTGTATAGATAGGTGATTACGGTATGTATCCGTATGTATTTCATTCAATTGCTACTATTTTCATATCCTCATGATATCTAAAAATAACATTTCCTCTGAATTTGCATTGTTATTATCAAAAACTTATGCTACTCCATTTTTTCAACTTGACGTAGACATTAAGGCTGAAATATATTGTGTGAACAGGTCTTATTTTTTGCTATTTAATAATTATTTAAACCCGTAAGGTCTCATCCAATTCGTAACCATAAATTATTTTTTGAAATTGTTTACTAAAACCCGAGATCTTCCTATGCATAAAAGGCGTTCTTGTTATCAAAGTTACGTGCCTCAGCTTCCTATATCTTCAGTTTTTAAGATCATTAAAAGTGCCATAATCATTTCCCCGTGAAATATCTCACCAAATAACGTACTGCCTTTATATTTTATAACCAATTAATCCTTATATGTTGGCCGCTTGCGGGTTCCAGCTTTCATAAAAGTCTCTGTAAATTCTGAATATTCATGCATTAAGTACGTGCAGTCAAAGAATTTATTCCAAATAGCACTCGGTACAATTCGGTAACAGAAAATGTTTCGTTTCTCTTTGGAGTTTATTGAAGCGAAAGTCTTAAGGGGCCATATCTTATGCAGAAAAACATTTTGTTACCTTTGCGGTATAGTATGTGTGGGGCCGATAAAATTAGTTTCAATTTTATCATTAATTCTCGAGACGTTGGACATGCAATTGAGGTACTTAGCCGCTGACAATAAACATGAATTGCGTTGAATGATTATGATTGGGGAACCGCTAATGGGCAAAAATGAAATAATTTTCCTAATTTCGTCACCATTAGGTGATAAAACAGGGTTTAATAAATGATTGATGCTTATTTTGTTGTTCTGAATTGGAATGCGAGTATTTTAGAAAAAATATGTTTGAGATGAAATTTTATCAATGAAACTAAGTCGACAAACATTCGCGCGAAATTGCATTTGCATTTCAGCATGTATATTTTTTGCATGTTATAGCAGCGCGCAGATCTTTTTATATTAAATTGAGAGGTGTCTCCTGCTCTAAAAAAAGGTGACTTAGAAATAAAAAATTTTCAGTAATGTGGTTACTTACCATTCTATAATTTGGAAATATGATCGTCTTTTACAAATTTAAAAGTGAAAAAAATCATTTTTGTCCTGCTTTTTCCGATTTCAGCCCACTATTGGGTGACTTGGAGGAACTCTTTTGACATAGCAGTTGAAGGAATTTAAATTTTGCTTTTTAAGTTTTAATTGCGTCAATTCCCACGATATATTTTTGTCTGTAATGGATGATTTCATAATTAGCCTTAGCATTACGTCTCCAGAAATCTTGTTGATCCTAAGGTTCTCGAAAATATACGGCCAAACTTTCGATGATAACTTTTTAAATTATTTAATAAATCCCTTAAATTCTTATGGTTCATCTTTATCTCTTCAAAAGTACGCCTTTCTCTTTAATGTGTTTATTCTTTAACAACAATGGCATAGAACATCGTGTCTTTATGTTTTGTTCGTAACTTGTATATCATGGTATTTCTTTGTTTAGGATTTTTTATTTAGGTCTCAATTGTAGCTTAATTTAATACAGATACAATCAGAATACAGATTTTTATATACATAAAAGCTCTGTATTGAATTGCCAAAGCTAGTCGTACGGTAGGATTTACCAGTCAACGTCAAAACAATGTCTTGCAAACTATTTAATATGCTCGTTTGTTGAATAAATACTTTATCAGAATAACATATTGCAGAAATTGGCAATTCCACCAATTATTCTCATGATATTGGAAAACTCTCGCAATTTATCTTGAATATTGGGTAAGTGATAAATGATTGACAACTACACAAATTTTCGCTTTAAACTCTTCTGCGTGATGAAAAATAAAATTGCCTATGTTTTTCATTAATGCGTATCTATACTGAAGGAAATATAAAAATACCCATCCATCAAGTGGCGTTTGTTTTGTAAATCCCTCAAACGTGTCCGATGCGATAACTGATATGTAGGAATCAATTCCATTTTAGCGTGTTAATTTTTTCCTTTATACCAAAATTGTATTGCTTACCAATCTAGGCTTGTATCTCCTATTGATTTACTGGTGTCACCTTGCATTCTAATGATAAAATTAAGTAATTTAAGGAGTCGTTGATACATATCAGACTCGTTTAAGCTATTCCCATTCTTTCCGCTGAGTCAGGATTACGGTCGTATCTTTTGTCTCGCGGAACCGTTTTAGGGGTCCCAACACGGCCGGGATTAGCATGAATAAACACCGTATTCAAATGTGTATCATTCATTGAACCAAAAAATTTATCTTCTTCCCCTTTTCCCGCAGCACCGGCAAAATTATATCTCTTGTTAAGATATACAAATTCAAATAGCGGGGCGAGTCACGCGAGGTCGCGTGCCGTGACGCAATAAAATCCCTACTTTTCCGAGCGACAGTGATGATCTATATGAATATTCCATTAAATTAGCTAAATGGTGTTTTACTTTTATTAAAAAAAAAAGATTCATCGCCACATCTCGCATACGGACAGACGTAAACCAGATGTTACGTTCCCTCCGCTCTTTCCCTCCTATTTATCCAACATGGCTCGCATATACCCCCCCTACACCCACATTGCCTGCCATACTCCTCTTTCCGACCCCCTATCCTCCCTTCTTCCCGATTCCCCTTGATATGGCGTGTGTCACGCACGGTCGTCAACGTGACTGCTTACGCCATCCCAACAATGGCGGCCGGGCGATCCCTGACGGTGACACTGCGGTCAATATGGCAACAGGGGCGGGCCGAAAATAAAGAAAAAAAAGAGGTTGACGCAGGAGGGCTTAAGGTCGGGAATGGGGGGCCGCGCATAGGTTCCAAAGGCCCTGGTAATCATGTAGTCCGTTTGCGGGTCGTGCTCTAAGGGAGTTAGGGCAAGGACCGCGGCGGTAGTATTGGAGGAGGGCTCGGAAGATTTCCGTTTGCCAGTTGCTTATCGCTCCCGCTCATCATCATCACTGCCGTGATCAATATGGGCTTGTAGTATCGGAAAGGGTAGTAGCCTCTGCATGATATTAAACACTTAATAATTCCCTCCGCAAGCCGGATATCCTGATTTGTTGTATCGGTTCTGGACACTTTATAGCATTTTATAGCTTTTTTCATTCAAACTTGATTTTTTCCTCCTTCCTGAAAAAATATGGTGCCGTGTTTTCATCTGTTTTGGGATAAAATTTATGTTTACCTACCTTATTTTGATGGTAACGTGAACTCACCGACATTCATCCAGTACCTGGCACAGTTAGGACTCATCATCTTGGGTCAAGAATTCTTAGATTGGTTAGACGCAGCTCTCCGCTCAATTATTCCGTTAGATGATCTTTTTACAACTACCTACTTCGCCTCCTTGTTATCGTTATAAACTTATCCATATATTTCATTGGTGGTCTTCCTTTTTCCATTCTTGCCATCTGCTTGCCCTTCTTCAATCGTCTTTATCAGATCATCTTGTCTCAAGGCAAGGCCGATTGCGATGTTTCGCCTTCTAATCAAGGTTTTCAAGGGACTTCTTTTCTCTCCTACTCGTCTCATTGTTAACTCGGTATATCCATTTAATCCTCATCATTCTTTTTTATCACCACATTTTGAAGGCCTTCACCTTTGTTTTCTCCACTGCCTTTAGTGTCCATGCTGATTAGTAATGACTCCCTTTTTTCTGGCTTCAAGATACATGCCGTGGTGTCAATAATTCTTTTGTCATTATTCCCGGTACTTTTTTAGGTGGGTAGTTTTAATAATAGCTCCTCCTTTGGTAGATCCTCCTATGTGAGATTTGCTGAAACGTGGACGCTAGACTAAATGTAATTCACCTTATAATTTGGCTAAAGGAAATCAACCGGTAAAGAAGATGAGACTCTTGTTAGCGCCCAAAAAAATGGAGGAAATAAACTAATTATTAAATCTTAGCAAAATTAAATACAGGAACGGTTCACTTGATATGTATCTCGTGGCCAAGGAGAAAATGTCCCTGGGATCATCATCAAAAGTACTGTTGTCGAAAAACTGCTACATTAGCTGATATAAGTGTGACATTAGGAGATATTTTTTAATTTTAAATTTGAGCAAAATAAAAGTAGATTAATACCCAAAATTGACAGGATTTAAACTGAGAAATAGTTTAATTAGTTAATCTTTCTCTGAGAGCCCTGCTGTTCTACATATGCATACATGTCATTCTTCAACTTCTCATTCACTCATCTCTTTTCATACCATGCATGACACGTTGTATTTCTCTTCCTTCCCCGTTCACAAACTATTCCCGTCACAGATATCGGTACTCCATTATCATTTATTTTTTTTGTAAATTTACGCTTTTTGCCAACGCCAACATGTCGTCCAGCACTTACCCTTCCTCGACGACATTCATTGTCCACGGTCCACGTCGCGTCGTCTTCGTTGTCCATCGTGTTCACATCTTTCTCTTATGAATCATGAAAAAAAATATATTGTGAGTTCTTCCGTCACGGTATGATTTTCCTGTGGATAAAGAGAGGAATTGCTAACATCATTTGCTAGTTCCCCACTTGACCAAATTAGGAAGTTTCTTACGTAAAGAATGCCCTGTTCTTTCACCTGTAATCCTTCGGCAAGAATTGTCATCCATCAACTATTGTGTAATCAGCACATATTTTACGAACTTTCAATTAAATAAGGCAATGAGATATTCAAATACATAAAGATATTATTTTATCAAATCACATTTCATTATTCAAATATTTGTTTTCTCGCCGCTACTTTAGATCTTTTCACCAGAAGAGTTGACCAAACCCCGTAATGATAACGCATCAAAAAATACTCATTGGTGTTTTTAATGTCGATATGGATCTCAATGCAGAATTCGAGATTCATCCAAGAGCACGTGCATGAATGAAATAAAAAACGGGTCACTGAATCACCCGGGTGCATTGGGTTCATCTTCGTCGCTTGAAAATCAAGGACTTGATCCGTATTCAGGTCTTATCCGCCTTGTTTCCTCTATACCGCCGTTATTTAACCCAATTGTCAGGTTCATTTGCTGCCCCGGACAGAGGTCTGTGTGGTCACGTATTCATCAGACCCAATTCTGAGTTGAATACGCAGAATTCCTTTCTACGGCAGACATTAATACATCGGGTAAATTTTCCACCGTATGAGTTCCCTTCGTCATCCAATTTATACTGCAGTGAACATCACCGGCATGCCAATCGATAGTTAATGAATATTCCCTGTGATGTCCGCCAATGATCCTAAAAGTTTTTATTTGTATATTGGTGAAATAATCATGCATAGGAAATTTAATTTGTTGCTTTTGGATGAAGAGCGTTTCATTACAATGCCCTGGTAATCAGCGCTAAAGAAATTGCTGCCATGTTTTATATGTACTTCTAAGGAGCTACGTAATGACGAATTGAAAACATTTCAATGATTTGCAAATTTGAAAAATGTCAGAAGCATTTTACTATTAGATGGACAGATTGCTCGTTGCATCTTTTCATCAATTAAAGTTTTGTCTTTATGCTATTGTAGGTTTGCAGTACTAAGAGCTAATCTTAGAGGAACTTGAGAGAATTCGCTAATAATGTTTTTTTTATTACATATATCAATTAAAGGGGATTAATGAAATGAGTTTTTTAATAGAGTAAAATTTTCCCATTATTTCAACTAAATAAAATATGCGTGTAAAAATGTGCAAAGTCATACACACTGTATAAGACGCAATAATTCGCCCGGCCAGTTTTATTCAAATTAGTCGGTATACACTTGTGATCCATTTCACTGCTTTTACTGACAAAAATAAGATTGTCTATGCGTTTATTTTAGTCCAGGAATGCATCGAAATTACAGCAATGATACCATTCTGTTGTTTATGTCGCATTTTAAGGTGACATTACTCCAATATATTCTTAGGAAAGGGTTGATAGGAATTTTCATTAGAAACATTTCTCATAGTGGCGTTTATTTTTATAGAAAACTATTTATCGTCGCACTGTATCATCCAATAGATGTAAAAATTAATCCTTAATCAGTCTTATATGTATTGCGTTGTTTCCGTACAAGCTTAGAGGCCAAAAGCTTCTGCAATTTTCAAGTTTCATATTTTCTCGGAGAGTGAAAGCTCTCCCCTTAAAAAATTGCAATGACAATACAGATTAACACAATCTATTGGTGTATGGAGTAGTTGGAGGAAGAGAGTATGGAGAGAAACAGGAACCAGGGGAATGAAGACGCAGATCCAGCGCCGAAATGTCTGACGGTGGGGAGAGAGGATATCGCCCTTCTCTTCCCATTTGCCTGTTACCATATCCGAGAGCACAACCTCCCTTGTCTCATTGCGAGCGAGCAGCAATCCTCATTCGCCCCACTTGTGTGCTTGGGCCCGCTCGACGGCTTATCTCGGCTGGTTGGGGATCCACGGGGAATCAAGACACCTCAACTCGAAGGCAACCGCGCTCTTCACGCCCCGCGAATAATCTCGGCGATCATCTCGGAAGGAGAGAGAAGAGGCCGTAGTTGCTCCCAAATTCGCGGGTCGGCGCGAGGAGCAGAGGATTGGAGGAAAGGCATCAGGGCGGCCTTTCTGTCCGTATGAGATGTTGATCCTCCTATCCATTGCCATCACGACCACGATCCTCAGTCCCATTCAGCGGTGGACGGGCATTTGCTACCAATTTTTGTGCCCACTTTGTTCAGACGCATGCTGGCTCAACTCGAGTGAGTGAACCCGATGCTGCATAATTGGGAACTCGAGGTATCCTAAAGCTCAAAGACGTGACAATTCGTAATATCACATTAGGAGTGCTTGATGGGTTATCATAACGCAACCTGAAAGGTTTGAATTATGGCCGTCGTGAATCGGCCATCTTCAAAAAATATTGTTTGCATTTACGAGGTGCGTGATGTAATGTGGGAACTCTATGGATTTATAACTTTAAAGCATCAATTTCTGGAGCCCAAAAGTGCGATTTATACAACTTTTCCGCATTTAATAATGCTCATTTGCTTTCTTCCTCTACCATTCTTAGCTATTTAGTAAAAAAAAATAGTTTGACTTTTTGACTTTTTTCACCACTCAGAAGAAAATCGTCGTCTTAGGGCCTTTTTACGGCGAAAAAATACTTCACGTTTTAATTTCAAGGAACCATTTGTCCGTTTCGATGTTCTAAATTTTTTTTCGTATCACTTTATTTTCAGTTTTTCTGTTCATGTTGCCGATAAACTCTTAAACACTGGCTTTTACCGCAGCCAAAGGAATGGTTGTCCAAACGTAATTTTCATTGTAATATTTTTCCTGATAAAATTAGTGTGGTGAGGTGCAATATGTACAATGAAGTACCAACGAAGTTGCGATGGAAAAATACTGGGTGTACTGCGTTTTCGACCGCACTCTGCTGAGTCACCAAGCAAGCGAACACGTGGAAAAACAAATATACCCGTATGAAAAGGGGTCAATATCAAAAATCCGTGGGATGAGGAGAGAAAGGAATTAAGAGAAAAGAAAGCATTGCTTGGCTCAAAACTCGGAAGCGGAGATAGGTGAGGGAAAATACGCCGCTGGGTAAAGGGGAGGGATATAGCGAGGGGATAGGTTGATTGAAAAAAAGGAAACATCTTTTGTGGATAAAAAGTTTTTGCTCGCCCTTTTTTTTTGGACCTTTTGATATCAAAATAAAACTCGTACCCTCTCCCTTTTCTTCAGTCCACCCTACGCTCACGCAGTCAAATACGTTTCCAGAAAAAAGTAATAATAAAGAATATATATAATTTGACGGCTCAGTTGAACA
Organism: Ischnura elegans; assembly: GCF_921293095.1. Classification (NCBI taxonomy): domain Eukaryota; kingdom Metazoa; phylum Arthropoda; class Insecta; order Odonata; family Coenagrionidae; genus Ischnura; species Ischnura elegans. Next base: position 30,919,997 of record NC_060250.1, on the reverse strand, counting down.
AATTCATCGAAAAAATAATTCAAAAATATATGTTAGTAAAGACTGTTCTAAAAACCATGAACGCTACTGCGACTCCTAAAGATACTGTTGCTGCTCTAGAAGGCCCCTCATTCCACAGTATTTCAAGTAAAGGTATCAACCCGACTCCGGGCTGCTATATTTTTCTTTTTCAAGGGTAGACTTAGGTCGGTTAGCAATGACGACGTATACATTTTTCAACGGAAACGGCTATCAGATGCCAACGTGGTCAAAATTCAAATCCGGGCTGGCTGGTGCACGTTTAGCTGGTAAGCAGAGTTAAAAGTTGAAGTTGAAATTCTCTTTATAATAGCCATATTCACTCTGAGGAGATTTCTATAATTTTTAGGGGAGTGTAGCAATTTGGTGGTTAGAGCACTTCGCTGATAACGGAAGGGCCCCAGTGTCTGTCGTATACTTGATCGGAGATTCTTGCCATATTTTTTAAGGCCTCCTTTAACGAACTAATTTTGTATCAAATAACCAATATCGAGATCGTGTAGTGGAAACATGACATATTCCCCACATTCCTACTTTCTCTTCTGTCCACCTGGTCATCTATTCAGCGCTCTTCCATGCTCTGCTTTTCCCCAGCCGTTTCCCACGAGTCATTTCTCCCGGCCGTGTCGCCGAGCACTTCCTCCTTGTCGGACCCATTCTCTTGACTTCATCGCATCAGCATGGACGGCCGGGTGCCCAACCCTTTGCGACTGTTTGATATGACAATTATTCCCTTTCTCTCTACCTACCTCTCGGGTACCCAGTGGGTAAAGCAAACGCCCGCCAGGTGGAGAACTGGTCCCAATCTTTTGCGGTTCCTTTCTGCCCTTACATTGAAGCCGCGCCGTTTATTATTGTTTGTGAAGGATCCGATGACAGAGTTCCTCTATATGGCATGTTGAAAATGTCCTTTGGTTGGGAAAAAATGGTGATTTTCAAAGTTTCAAAAAGATGTTGGAATGGACCTCGCTTTTAACATAGCCTACTATAGCCTAAAAGTCCGACGAAGACTGCTAATAAAATAATACTCGTTGAATCCGAATATCATTAAATGTCATAATAAGTGGCAAAAAATCTACCAAGTTCACCCAAACGTCAATTTCGAAGTTAAAATCACTGGTAACTCTTCCATGCAAAATGTTTCAAAAGTTTTCCTGACTAGCGTATAATCACCAAGAATTTATGTTACAAGGATATGAAACCGTGTCATTAAAATACTTTTTGTGGAAACGTTACCTTTTTTTATTTGTAATACAATTCAATGTACTTTGTTAAAGGGGGCCTCTTTTTCCTATGATAGATTATAAACATAATATTGTAATTGGCAATAAAAAATAAACAAAATCGAAGTTACAATATTCGGTTACAGTAGGAGTAAGTATTAGAAAAAATTTACATGTATATTCCCCAATACCTTTTAGTTAAGGCTGATTTGATTTCATAATGTGTCGGGAGAGAACTTAGCCGCTTCACGAGGAGTGATGCCTTAGCGTCCCCTAAATGCAGGAAAGTCTGAACCTTGCAACGTCTGTTGCTGCTGAAATTTCAACATCACCCATTGCGAAATGCCTATTCACCTCTGTTGTTGTCGTGTCAATGTCGCCCTCAATTTTGCATAGCGCCGTATAACTTTCACGCTACTTTCTCCGTTACTGAAGAGGAAGTTTCTAGATCCCAAGCCTTAGAATGCATTTTCTCCATGCTCTGAGCTGTGTTCGTGGTGATCTTCGCCCTGGCCTATCAAAGCGGCCTTGAAGTCTGATGACTGCCGTTTATATCCCCTCCGAGGGCGAAAATGTCAACGTGAAATGGCTCCTCTCTCACTTTTGGAACTCGTGCCGCCCTTATTCGCGCCAACCTTTTCCTCTCACGGGAGCTATTTTTGTCTTGTGCCTTTCTACACAATCCTCTTAGCCTTTAACCTTGAGAAATACCAAATCTTAACCTTTCACGTGTATAATGTTCAGTGCCAAAGCAATTCGAAAGTACGAAAATAAGATTTGGTTTCATTTCATATCGTTCGAAAGGAGGTAGTTTTTATTATATTCACTGTTCAATATCCGCATCACAATTTTTCTGAATATTCCGTCATATTACTGAAATAAGTTCCGTATTTTTTAATATCCCTCCTTATTTATTTTAATTTTTCAGCTCCATTACAATTTAATGCAGGCCCTTTGTTCGTATTTCTACTGGTTTTAGTAGTGAACATGGCAACTCCCGAGATTATGTGCCACTGACGATTAGGACCATGGAAGCCATGCAATCAGTTTACGACATGGAAAATTCTCCAATATACAATTACTCTTGGGTGGTGGTTTATGCATCAGTCCCTTGCGACACACTAATCCACAGAACTGACTCAATTTACCGAGCAATTTGATCCTCTTACGGTGTTGAATTAGGCTTGGTTTAATAATGCCCTGGTTATGAGGGCCATGTGAACCGTCCGTAATTGTTGACTGAAAGTGAAACCTAGTGGGGACAATCACTGGGCATTTCAGTCAGTTGAGACGTCGCAGTTACATTGGGCATTCTGAAGGAGATAAACTGTTCGGTCACGACCGAAAGTGAGAGAAAAACCTCTCTGGAAATCAACTAATCGTATCAAGCAACTGATTAGTCACCCATTCACACTCTGTACTGTCATGTAAATTCCCAAGCCGAATAATGACCTGAAAATGTGCTCTTACCTTTCTTTAATTTGCAATTAGTATAGATTAAAAAATAACACGACTGGTATTTTTACGCTTCTTGATCCTTTATCTATTTCTTGAGTTATTCGCGGCGACCTTAACCCTTTCGCGGATAAGTTGGTGATGTCACGAACTCCTTCTGAGCGGATCACTGCTTTCCCGCTTCTCCTCGGCCTCACGCATTGCCTTGCCATAGATCGTCATTGTTTGTACAATTGTTAGCGGCCACATCGCTTAATGAGCAGTTTCTCCTCATCCAGTTAATGAACTGGAATTCTCATGATGCCAATTTCTAAAAAGTGGGCGGCGACTTTCCCGTTTGATTTTCAACTTCTGAGAGGGTTTTCTGAATGAGGATGATATTTATTCCTCGCAACTCATATTTCCTTCCTTCTTCTAAATTCTTTTAATAAATTTCCATTTCGGGCTTGATAAACGATCTCATTAAAACTCGAACGTGAGAGTTATGATATAGAAACAGCGGTTGGTGTACAATGATAAATGAAGAGCAAACTTAGTGCATGTCCACAGTAATTTTATTTGGTACGACGCGTTTCAGTGACCTTACTTCACTATCATCCGGTACAAAATTTTGTACCTGATGATAGCGAAGTAAGTTCGCTGAAACGCGTCGTACCAAATAAAATTACTGTGGACATGCACTAAGTTTGCTCTTCATTTATCATTGTATCATAGTGTTCCACAACATCTCACCGAATACCGTTGAATACAGCGGTTGGTGTATTTAAATTGGATTTATTTCAACCACTGTGTCGATAAACCATCCATTGCTGTTCATAGAAAGTGATTCTCTTGGAAACAAAGTGGTTGAAATAAATCCAATTTAAACACGCCAAACGCTGTTTTTATATCATAACTCCATAACGCCAAGGGGCCCGTGGCCCCTTGCACGCACCGATTTTGGACGGCCGGTAAAATATCTGCCGTCCACATTCCAATAGTGAACAATGAGAGAGCATTGGAGCTTGCACACGTACCGACCACGCGCCGGCACCGGCAAAATGCCGGTTAGCTGTGGGCCATTGTCACTGTAGATCGCCGGCGCGGCGCCGGCTCAAAAACATAGCAACTTATCATTTGACCGGTAAAAATCCGGCGTGTGTGCTTCGCTTCGCTTCGCTTCGCCGGTAAAATATCGACCGAAATTTTACCGGCCGTCCAAAATCGGAGTGTGTGCAAGGAGCCTGACGCTCACAGCTCTTAACTAACTAAAAACCGGGCCTTCTGAGCTGGTGAACAGGTCTCTATGCTATAATAATCTGCTGTGTGTGGCTTAACAGTGATCGTGGTGGCCTTGTGGGTGGAGCGGTTGGCTACTGATCCCGGCTTCAAATCCGGGTAAAGCCTTCGTGTTCTCCCATATAAGAAACTTATAAGTGTGAGGAGGCCCAGGGAAAGGATATGACCTGAAAAACGGACCTAATCCCGTGAACTATTTCGCGTTGTGCCCTATCCTCACCTGTCCAAATCACTTGAGTGAGATACGGTGTTGTGAACCAAACTGATGGAATAACTATCTGCATGTCATCTTTTTTGCATGAAAGTAAACGTTTGATACAATTTAATGTTGTTTCTGTGTTTATAGCCGTGCCAAAATTGCTGTATTAATTTTATTTTCATATTTTAAATTCTAAACTGGAGAGTGGGGTCCCTTTTTTCTTTGTTAAACCATCGTCCACATTTTTGTGATGGACTGGCCAATGGTGTAGCGCTATTTCAAGATAGCTCTTTTTAAAATGTAATTTTTTCAGATACTACTAACTAGTATTTTGCAAATCCGTTTCTTATCTTACGGTGCAGCCTTGTATAAGTAGGCAGTATCTGAAAAAATCATCTGAAATGCATATATAGCTATAAAATAGTGCTATTGAATACGATTCATGTGGAACGGATTTGAAGCAGCCTACCATTATGCATTCATAATTAGTACAACGGGGCGCGTAAAGTAATTTATGAGCTAAGAACGCCATAAACCGCGTTTCCGTTGGGAAAATGTTATAGACTGCTGAATTATTAAGTATTGAATCTCTGTTTTGTGAGCACGGAATATAAAACGAGATAATGGCACACGCGCTTGCTCCTATTGGCCTTACTCTTATATGCAATTCTGCATGTATTTCCTCATCTCCTTCCGGTCCGCATCGTATTCTTTATTGCGGCCCAAACGTTGGTTAGCTTGGTCCCGTGTTTTATAGCTCGTAAAATAATTAAGGAGAAGATTTAGTAAGGTAAACCAGCAGGCGTATGTGCGAAAATCATTCTGCAGATGAAAAATCTCACTGCCCGACGTCAAAGAAAATTGATCATGAATAATTTTTTATCTTGCACGCTACTTCCAAAAATATAAAATGTGACTACGTGCTCTCAAGTATGTCAAGATATACTGTTATCATAAGCGTAAGTGTCTAAGGAATAATGTGAATTAATTGCAGAATCCAGTTGCTGAAAGTATTAAATTCTGAGGGTATAAGTAATAATTATCCATTTTGAAATATACCAGTCAAGCTGTCATACTTATTTAAATAATAGTACTTGATTATAATATTCTGAGGAATGATATTTGAGTAATGACGTTGCAACAAAATCTCTGATTTTATCGTACTCCTTTCCTTCATTCTTGTCACTTTTTTATTTAGCCTTTTTTCAGCGAATGCTGCAAGTGCGTCAGCATAGAACAGCGCATTCCTGAAAATATGTAGTACATCAGGTACATTAAAATGCCACCGAAGGCTTATAGATTTCATTAAGCTCGACTACACCATTTTTTTCCGAGGAGGGAGTCACAAAGAGAATATTGATAGGTATGCTTTGTTCTCTTGACTTCCACGAGCTTGATTGACTGACCAATTAAGATTTAATGGCTAACAGAGTGACGTGAAATGCACCATCTTAGAGCCGCACTACGTTTTAAGGTACATCAAAAACGATATTCAGGCAGAAAAAATGCCGAACAGATAGTTACACTCATTCAATTTTTCCCCAAGCCATGAAATATATCAATAAATACTGCCTGCCCTCGCCCAGCTATATTTTTCATAACGCATACCCAATTTTTAAAAATTATTTTCGCGCAGGCTAACGTCTGTTGTCCTAGCACCTCCCGCCATACACCTGTTGAGGTAACTTCTACATCTACATAATACCCCGCAATCCGCCTAAAAGGCGAGTGGCTGGGGGTGTTAGGACACCAGCGATTTGCACATAAAAGGAAATGCTGTAACGGAATTACGACTTGCATTTATTGAAGTGCTTTATAGTTCGGGGGAAAAAGGAATTCGCATATGTATCCGTTCGGCAAAATATCTCTCTTAACTTATCACTTCTATCGGACCTGGAAATATACTGGGGCTCTAGTATTACGTTCTCCGTATCGCTCTTATAGATATCCATTCTCAATTGTTCTAATAATCTAAGCCTAGTGCGCACCCTCCGAGTCTCCAGCGGCTGCCAGCCCAATTCGCTTAACATCTGGGTAAGGGGTATTAAGTTTGAAAAATATTAGATCACCATCACCCCGACCATGTCGTAACAAAAATTTTATCTAATCCGCTTCTCTAAGTCTTTCCTTCGTATTTTTCTATATTTATACCGAACTAATTCATTCGAATCGTCTTCTTCTCCCCTCCCTTTTCCTCTCCCCTTCTCCCATCAGCCCCTCTGCCCCACGTCGCTGCTCCTCCTCGCCACGAAGGGTACCTGCACCATAAAAAAGTAGCCATCTCGCTAATTGAGTGCCCTTGTACGCCGAAGCCTGAGGGACATGGGAGGGAGCGTGGGAGAGGGGCGGCGTGGATGCGGGTATATCCCTGCAGTGTGGTTCACCCTGCGTCTCATTTTCCACCTGCATCCCTCGTACCATTTGCAGCCGCGTCTACTCGCAGAGCGAAGAGGTATTTGCATTTGCAAGTAGAACGGAATGATGATTTATTTTATTCTTGTACTAAAGCACTCGAGGGTTAGGGCCGTCCGAACAATTTCCTGCCCCTTTCAAAGCTATATCGTTTCTACGCCTTAGATCATGACAGCAACTATGGAGAGAGTAGATATATATCTTAATTTTACCATTAAAATTCACTAACGTAAATAAATAAATTATTAACTAACATGGAAGACTTTTAACGGGGGAGGTATTTTCGTCCCTCTTTGCCATTACAATTTGAAAATCCGGCCTTCAGGGCCGGCCGACCCTCGTCTTAGAGTTTAAAAGTCTATGCAAACTATAACGATGATAATTATATCTCTTTTTTTTCTCCTTAAGATATTACTATATGAAAGGCACGTATGGGGAAAGGAAAAATCAAAGATTTGCATAATAGTGTGGATAAAATTTTTGCTACTAACTGTAGATTTAGGGAAATGGATGACCTTGAATAGAAAATATGAATTTCTAAGTAAATTATACATATTGGCAATTTATAATGCAATAAAACCTTAGAAAAATGTTAATAGTATGGTTTTATGAGTGTACGAATATTGATTATTCAGTAACATGCATTGATTATGAAAGAAAATCTAAATACTTTCCATATTACAGAGTAATTTTTCGGCGACAAATTATTTCAATTACTCCTATTGAGGTGATTGCGACTCCAAAAATGTGACATTAATTTCTTAATTAAGTACTTTGAAATTTGCTAATGTTAACGCGTATTTCCCTCCGACAGGGAAAGTATTATGGTATTAGTAAATTTCTTTGCTTGCACATGAGGTTTCTCTGTTTTAAGGTCGAGGTTAAACCGACATTTTTAATCGGTATGTCTCACCGATCTGTTTAATGTTTGATTTTCCAGTCAGTCAGTCAATTGTCAAGAGCAATCACGATCTCACCTTACCGGTTTCAGAGGCAATTCGGAGCCATTTTCAGATGTCAGCATCAATTTTAAGTCGCAGTTAACGGTGTGAATCCTCATATGCATCGCATTGGGTGTTGCATGAGAATTCACTAGTATGAATGCTATCTCATCGTGAGTGTCGGAGAGCTACGCAGGGAATTCGCAATTGTCCTATTTGAGTGATTACCATTTCAACGAACTATGCGGCTTTTAGATAATCCCTTCCACCATTTTTACCCACCATACTTCTTCCTGTTCTCTCATTCATTGTTTTCAAAACTTACGACTATCACAGTTAATAGTTCACCGACAAAATTTTCGTTATATTTTCTTTAGTTTTTCTTGGCATCTATTTTTTACCAAAAAGTTAATAAAAGGGAAAGCTCATTAAGTATACGGAAAGAACAGTGAATGCGTGAAAGTCTCGGCGGAAATGTGAAAGTGACGCTGTAGTAGGGCATTCCAGTAAAACAAACCGGACTTAGCCGGCATACCGAAGGCTTGAGGGATTACAAAGTTAGAGCTTCTTTTTATTTTTTTCATATCCTTAGGTGGAGCTGTGATGAATGCATGCATAAAATTATATTTTACCGCGAGATAAATTTTGCAAAATTTTCTCCTATGTCAATGATTTGGCCACGTTTTCTAGACTGAAGAAAGTTTAAATCGCTTCAGGCTTTAATTGTGGCCGCTGATGCAGTAATATTCAATGTAATTAATCTGCTGGAAGTTGTTAAGAATTATTCCTTTGCTCGATTGTGGTGTTAGCTTTAATAGTAGTATGGAGAAGATATCATATTCTTACTTTTTCACAAGGGTAAATTGTTATGAATCCTTAAATACATTCTTTGTTACATTTTTTATTGTATATAATAAGAATATTAACCAGATAATGAAGTATAAAGGTAGCAAACTGCTAGTTTGCCTTGGGCACTTTGAAAAGGTGGGACAAACGAAATCATCACCGGCATGACCCTATCGCTAAAACATTTTTCTTGCCACTCTGATTTATTCTTCTCTTCTCCCTCTTTCTCTCCTCTTCTCTTGTTGAGCTCTTTTTATGGCTCATTTATTTCAGTTTATTTTGGCAGGAAGATGTGTCGCATGAAGTACACAGTAATGCCAAAATTCATAAAATCACATTGCTCATAACGCTTTCAAAGTAGATACATGTTCAGACATTATGTCGCCAAGTGTCGGCATTATAGAATTAATAGGACGGTTTCTTTCGTTTTAATCTCTACATTTGGTGAAAATATTTTGTACCTGACTAAAAAAGCTGGACCTTAGCGATTCTCGTCACGATTGTTATACTACCCTCTTTTTATCAGCGATAGCTCACGCTAGGAAGGTTACAATTCCGATTTCTATCTATAACAAAGATTAGGTCAGGGCACCTCGTGTTTTATATCTACTCACTTTTTCACTCGATGCTTCAACAGTTCTTTGGCGATAATAACAAAGTTTTGCCTATTTTCTCATAACAACGAAGTATGTTTATAGGCCGCGCTTAATGTTCAAAATTTGGTGCATCGTATCAATTAGTCTTGCACGTATTGCGTTCGAAAGACATTCTTAGGGCTTCCTTAGATGAATCCTATATTCCGGTGAATTATTGATACTTTGCCGTATCTTCATCAAAAGTTAATCATTGAAGTTGCGGGTAATTTTTGAACAAGTTCACCAAAAACTTCCGGAAATAAATTTTTTTCTCACCTTTAGTTGGAGAATTATTTCACATTTTACCAAGCCTCCATCAGCTACGGATTCCATGCTTATGGATTAATTCCGTCATTTAATCGTTAACTCGATCCATATAAGTGTAAATGAGTGATTGCTTCTAATTTCCTCATTTGAGTGTAAGCTCCGAATATTAGTTTTGCATCTGTCGCGGCCTTAGAAATACCGTCGGCTACAGATTCTCAACGATGTCACTGAAATCTTATGAAGGAGCAGCTCATGATTCTTGTGTCACGTCTATTCGAATACTACCGTGATCATCATCAGTCAGAAATTTTATTATTGGTATAATACCGCATTCCACCCAGCCACCAGTCAGCCATGGATTTCATGCTGATTGATTAATTCTTCTTCATTCATCCGTAACTTGATCCATGTATCTCTTAATAATATATCTTTCTTATTTAGCTCTGGTGAGGGCTTTCTTTCGTTGCCAGGAACCCGGAGACGCTGGAGGGAAGCAATGCGGGAGAAAGAAGCCCGTCTCACATCTCCGCTTCTCGTATTTATCGCGCTACTTACCTTCCACTCCTCACTCCCCACCCAGCCTTTGCTCTTTGTCCCGTCCTCGTATTCCCAGCGTTACGACCCCTTCACGCTCCGCTCTTCCGCGACTTTTTTATTTCCACCCTTTCTCCTCTTCCATTCTCACCTTACTCCCGAAAATTCAACCCTCTCCGTCGTATACCTCGGCTCATCTCTCCACTTCCAAACCCTCTTTTGTCTTTTTCTCACTCCTCTCGTTCACCTGATCCCTGTGAGGATACGATCCTGAAGAGGTATCCTCTATTTTGAGTTAAATAAAAAAAAATATATATATGTATAAAATCAATGAGAGCCCCCCCCCCCCTTTTTATGCGCCGCCAGTTTGAAGATGGAATATCGGACGATTTCCTCGGGCGTGCTTCTCCCTTTTACTCGTCGAGAGGGCGCTGCGTGGCGCCGTATGTGCTTCCAATTTTTACTGCCCGAGTTGAGGCTCTCTTGTGAGCCATTCGTGCACTTTATGGTGGAAGGAATACGGGTTTTGAAGCCTTTTTTATTGGAAAATAATGCGTAATCCCATGATATAGTGCATATATTTAGGAAATGCATCCGAATTTATGGACTACGGAGTACGAATTATCGGAATCACTCTCGAGGAATGATTCATTAATCGATGATTGTGTGTACGTATAGCGATAGGTTTGCTTTTATAATGCCATTAACCCGAGTAAGAACGGTTGAATAATTACTTCTAATTACCTCATTAGAGTGTATACTTCTGGTATTAGTTTTGCATCTTTCGTTGCCTTAGAAATACCGGCGACTAGAACTTTTCAGCGATTTAGTTACTTTTGGTATCTGATTTAGGAGCAGCTGAAGATCCTTGCGAGACGTCTATTTGAATACAAACATGATCATCATTACTCATAAATTTTAATTTTGATTTTTGCCACATTTTGCATCCCTTCTATCAGCTATTCTTTTCGTCCTTATGTATTAATTTTCCCTGTCAACCTCAGTAACCTATTCCATATACCTCTTTTTAATATTAATTTCATTAATGAAAATTGAACGGGCCAATCATTCACTACTCCAAAACATTTTCTGAAACACCACTTTGTTGAATTGCTCACCGTTTAATTCCGCTTTTCGGGAAGCTTTCGTTGAAACGTGTCCGTTTCTGAAGACCTTGCCCTCTGAAGGACTTTGCCCCGTGCCGCGTTCGGGCCATTGGATAACCGGCCACCCTTTTCATTAATCGAATAATTATTTTAATAAAAAGTGATACATGGAAAAAATATTAATTAACTGAAATTATAAACGATTGATTAATATGACTACGAGTTATTAATTACTATATGGCTTGGGTGATCCGTCATCCCTAAAAATATTTAAAGAACGTTTTCAAATTTCATATTCTATAGAGTTGGTCGTGGAATATGCAAAGCTATTGATTGATATTGATTATATACTTAATTCGCCAATATGGCCAAATAAGCCGAATAATCTTAACATGGGAATGCCTTTCTACTATTGTATTTTTATCCTTGATAATGACGGGAGAGTGTTAAAAGCTGAGAGCATACACTAAGTGTGAGGAATTCACAAAGCCTATTCTGTTTATTTAAACATGAGTTCTAGGTTTCATCCGTTAAACTCGAGAACCTTTGAAGATTTCGTTGAGTAATACTACATTTCCTCATCCTATTAGATCTCAATCAGTCTGACGTGCATTCTGAGCAAAGCTGGTTCCTTTTGCTGTCGTACTCATCGCCGTCACCCAAGGACCCACGGCAGCACTGTGCGCCGCTCGCACAAATAGCGTGTTTTGCCTGTATCGTTCTCCATCCATCGACGCCCCCGTATAATTCTACACCGCTCCTCCCCTCCCGCCTAATCTCTTCACTTTCCCTGAGCCTCCAATCTCTACTTCCTCCCCCTGCGCGTCGAATAGTCCTTCAGTTTGCATTCATCACGTCCCACACGACAAACTCTGCCGTCGTTCCTCCTGTCTGTATTCCTCCTCCTCGCAAAATAGCCGCACCACTTTCTCACTTCCAACCTTGGCGTTTCAAAGCGACCCTTTCCCTGCCTGCGACCCTGCCTCCTACGCATGATCCCCGCACGTCGTACCCTGATGCTAGACCACCCTTCCCTCGTCTCTTCTCCAGATCCCCTTAACCCCTTGCCATCGCAATTCTCACATCTGTACTTCGTCTCTTTTCGCATGCACCCATTTCCTCCCGCTCACTTTCTCGCCCTGAAACTTTGCCGGAGAGAGAAGCAGTTTTAAGGAGATTAGCAACATTTCTCTCCTCTTCCCCAGTGCACCGCCAAACAGGTCCCATCTGGACCTTGCAATAATTCCCCCCGTCCTGACGTGACGGTCCATCCGCACGCACCGCGCGGGTGATGCTGATGTTTCTCGGGTCTCTCGATGATTCGGGTTGGTCGTAAATTAACGCCGGGAAGGTGCGAGAGCGGACAATCACGGAAGAGTGGCTGGCCTCTTTGCCGGGATTTGGGGAAGCGGCCGTTGATGTTACGGTCCACGCCCCGGGGGATCAGAGCGTCATCCCTTCAGAGAGTACATTCCTCTGTACTTGATGGGCATGACTGAAACCCCGTGCAGTGCATATATACAGAGAGGAAATATTCAGTAATAGAGCAGGCTTTTTCACAACTATTGAACCTTATTATAATACTTTGAAATTTCACTTTTTTCGTTCCATCCAACATTATTCCAGACCATGGTTTCGAGATGACTGTTTCATTATTAATTTGCTAATATTAAAATTCCATTTCTTATGTACACTTCAATTAGACGGATCATCAAGCCCATTTAGATGGGAGATGAAATTTTGAGGAATAGAGTTGTTGTTTTTTCCTGCAAAAGGATTATTGCATACCTATAAGTAGGTACTAGTGTCATGGAATTTATCAGCTAATTAACATTTAGATGCATTACAAAAGTACATAAAACGGAATATTTGCGTAAAGGCATGGTTCATGCAGGTATGGAAGATTCTTTTCCTGTCACTACCTATATTGCGCTGTCTCTTTATCTTGAGCGTTGCCGAGCAAAAAGTTTTAAATGGGCTGATAAATAAAACCTGAAAGCATGGTCTTATGGACGGAATGGGTATTAGCTGGAGGAGAGGAGGTAGATTAGGGGAGAATCATAAAATCTGCGTTAGCCTTATAATCTTAGATTCGTAAAATATATAAGCTGGAGACAGGAAATCCAAATTCCAAGTAAAGGTGGAAGGAAATCTCTGAAAGGAAGAAAATTTGTGAATAACCCTCGGAATACTAGCTGAGTAAAATTGTTTGCGGCTTACGTGTCGACGAAACACTCTTCCAGGGGCAGATTCAGCATCAAATTGGGGGTTCGGGGGTTCTTGAACTGGGTCTGGGGAGTATGGAATACACCCCGTGAGAGAGTTTTACCGAGTAAAAATTTTTAAAATGCCTAGTTTTCCGTATTTTTAGCCAAAATTTTCATTTTTATTCTTAGAAACTTTTGAAATTGAACAATATTAGACATTTAAGGATATAAATACTATTAAACTAATAAAAATTAAAAATGTTTGATAGAATGTTGGTGTTCATGACCCCTGTGACCCCCTACACCCGCACATGTACCCTTCCATCATCTTTGGAGCTGAAATGCCGATGAAACTGTTCCGTTGAAACATTAGATGAAAAAAAAATTAATTGGAGAGAATGCCGAGAGATATTTATAAGTATAATTTTCCGAGAAAGCTCTACATCCTTTATCGGTTTCTCAATTGTCTTTGGCAATCATCTGTGAGGAGGAGATCAATTTTGACCCACCTATGTGTCACAGCGTTTTTAAGTTCATAAATGAGAGTTTTACCTTTAATATGTAAATAAATCTTTTTTTCTCTGTGCTGGTATTTTTGTACAGCGATTCGAAGGTAATATTCCGAATAGCCCTCGCATTTTGTTTGAGAGAGTTCACATGAAAGCAATGATTGTTTTCTGCACCGGCCATTTGCGCTTCATTTTTTAATAGATGAATCACTATCGATGCAAAGCTGCAGTTTTCTGAGTTCATGGTTCACGCAGGACATTTGTCTATCATGCTCTTCCTGTGCTTTACTTTACACTCGCTTGCCTTCAGCCCTCTTCCTCCTCAGACTCTCCTTTTGGCCTTCCATCCTCCCCTTTCAGCTTCGATGGCGTAGTGCTAATCTTTCCTCCTTTAAGATCCTTCATCCCGGGCAACATGTCTCTTACATTAGAGCGGATGACGTCGAAAGCGTGGACGCTCCGCGAGTCGGAGAGGGGAAGTGCGTGAAGGAAATTCTGTTCGTGTATAGGGAGGATAGCAGTATGGGTATTTGCTCTGTTTTTCTCACTTTACTCCTTAAATCCTCCAAGAATATATCTTTATCGAGCATCGACCTAACTCGGTTACATATATATAGCTGAATTCATTCTGGACATTTTTCTTAAAACAATGATTTTCTTTCTACTAGGCGGTATAACTAAGTGCAATTTGATAAAAAAAGCCGCTTCAAGGAGGAAGTAAGAATATTTTATGGCAATAGTTGCGGTTTCCGTAAATACATTTGAATCTATCTTTATTTACGTCCATTTTACTTTCGGCGTTGTGTGTATATTTGAATACTGAACTATTTTCAACATGGTTTTGGAAGTTTATTGAAAATAACCTTTCTTCGCGATTGTATGAGAACGGTATTATTGGTAAAAGAAAACGTAGGAACTTTTGGTGCTCTACATAACAATTATGGAACAAACTAAAAGTGTCTATTTTTGGTCACATTCACTTCTGCGACCATGGTATAGGTACACTTTTCTATGTGTGGAACTTATGGATGCCTACCGGTTACTCTGCAGCGATGAATCTCTTCTTGTTCCAGTTTATTTTTCCCAAATCTATCGTCCTTCTTCTATCTTACATTTTTCCCAACCCCCGGGCGCCTGAGGAAAATTCCTTTACACTTGCTGTTTATTCTTAGTCATTCACGCCGAAAGTATCTCATCCGTGGGTACTGCATTCGGCAAAATAATTACATTTTTTCCCAAATAGACATGCGCTCGCGATCCCGTGGTATCTGATATCCAACTCCCATGCGGGAAGCAGTAAATTTTTCTCCCATCGATCATAAACCGAGAGTTAATTATTACGCATATTATTACGCACGTATTATGCATACACACAAAGCAGTCGCGCGATGACTTCTAAGGCCGCAACCGCCTCCCTCGCAGAAGGAAGGGTTTGTCGGGATTCGGTTCCTTTCATTTAAATATAGAGTTTTAATTAAGGTTGTGTTTGCGAATAACAGTAAAAATTACAATCGCAATAACTGATGGTGTTAATTTCTGTATGTACCATATAAGCCCATGATCATAAAAAAGCATCTAGTTTGGAAATAATACCAAAAAATGAAGGGGCACAAAGAGTGAATGAAAGGGTAATAAAGCAATGATGAATGTATTATACTTGAATTTGTAATGAAGAATTACACGGAATATAAGAGATACATAGAGCTAAATTGAATTAATTGACTAATGATTGATATACTGGCTACCCCTAATAAGACGTGTTATCACCTCCTCCTAACGGCGTCGGGGGAATTGAAACAGTTAAATTCCTGATGAAGAATCTTAGAATCCGCCCAAGTTGTCGAAAGAGGTATTTTTAAGAAATCGCCAATTATAAAGATGCTACAGTAGCATTTAACTTAATATTATTATGCGAGGACTAAGAAAATCCACTTATTTTAATTCCATGTATGCATATAAAGCGTTTGCGCGGTGGATGACAGCTAAGGTCGCAACGGAGCCAGTTGCGGGTTTTGTGTGAATGTGTGATGGGAAGGAGAGGGTGGGTACGGCTCATATCGTAAAAATATCCACTTCCAGGTCAAAAACTCCACAGCTGTATTTGCATCCACCGTCGCTTAGGAAGCAAATGTGGGGGTGCGTTTTTCTCTCCTTCCTTTTGGGTTTTCTACCAACTCATTCCGTTCTGCACACCCTCAGAGGAAATGCTTACTACAGCGCGTTAAGCCTGCTGCTCATGGGACCAAGATTGAAATGAAAAAAACAAGATCACGTGATGAATCTAATGAATCGTATTGGCTGGCTACGATAATAAAGTTGGGTTTTTTGTTTATTTTGATGGAAAATTTAATTACCATAGATTTTAAACTCATGAAGGTGGAAAAGTCTCAGAATATTATAATGATCTTGGCATCAGCAATTCTTTGAAACATGAAAACCTTGAAAACAACCTTGAAAATGACACCAAGTGTCGAAACCATGGTCGGTTAAGTGATAATAAAATAGTGTGGCTATTACCATTTGTGCTTTAATCATGAACAATTCTTTGCTAGCCGTTTTCATTTCTCATTACCATGCTGAACCGGGGCATCAATACTGGCCTCGGATTTTAGCTATTAACAAATCCATTATGTGCGCTCTTGTTGAAATAGATCTCACGTACCCATCCACTGACGTAGACATGGAAATATATATACATATGTTCACTCATTCCTCCATGCCGTTCGAGTGTTTTCATATGGAGTGGACTCATGATCCTTTGCAATGCACGCTTTGGTTTTCAGCAAAGAAGAAAAATATTAATTCAAGCTTCTGGGGGACAATAAACGGCCTGCGTGTTCCAGCGGTTTTCCGCTTCGGTTCCCGTGCTTCTTGGAAGTGCTCGAAATGGGAAAAGAGAGGGAGGTTTGTGGGACATGGTCGTTTCGTTCATCACAGCGCACACGTTCGAGTGTGATACTGAAAACAAAAAAAAAAAACGGAATTCAGTATTCAGCCACCTTTTGCGGTAATGTCAGGTGATCATCGCTAAATTCCCTGGGTGATATTTTTTTCACCAATGGAGCAGTTGTTAAGCGTAAAAGTTTGGCTAAAGTGCAAATTTTTGCAGATGAGCGGCGTGAAATACGTCTACAGCTGCGGAAATAATTTGAGGTGGCCTCTCTCAACGCTTGAGAACGCTAAAAGGGTTCCCTGTACAATTACCGTAGAGGATCCATACCATTGCTTTCCGACCCTATTGTGGTTCATACGTGCTTATCGTATCAGCGAAGTTACTTGAACCGAAGTCCTTCAGTTGGCAGATTCTCCTGCTCACCAGCGGACCTAATTACTCTAATTAACGAATGCTTGCAAATTTTAACCCGATTATATCCTGATGATGCTCTTCGTTTGCAGTCTATAATTATCATTTGAATTCAATTTTTTTAATTATCCCGGGACGTAAGCATCTTCACGTCATGAAGAGTGAATATCGAAATCATATTAGAGTGAAAGTACTCTTTCCTAGGTTTGACGATTATATCATTATGATTTTACTCATTAGCCTTATTTTAGTTGTTATTATTAAATTTATTATATTATAAATAATATCAAATTCTTTTTATTGAAAAATATTGCCCGAATGACTGTCCTTCGACGAATCAGATGAGCGATTACCGATCTGGATGGGTGTAAAATGTAAAGAGGTAGTAGAAAGTGAAATAATTTATGATGTAATAAACTTAAATTTCATTAATATCGGCAAAGACACCTCTAACAATACACCGTCGAAAGTAATTCAAAGAATTTCTCTCAATGACAATTACTTCGGCATACTTCTCAGTGTGAATTAGTCTAGATTTGAGATTAATTTATATCCTCGATAAGTATATAAATTATAAGCCCCCTTCTAACTGTAACCTACCCTCTCCCCAATCTTTTTAATTTCTTATTCACTTAAAATACCTTCTTTCTTTAAATAGTTCTTTTGGCATAAGTAGCAGATTCCATGGTTCTTGATAGGTAATTTGACCATGTTTAATTTTCCTCATTTTTCTTTGGCAGGTGGTCATTATATCTCCGATACTGGGTCATTCATTGATTAGCCCCGTTTACGTCTTTTATTTCGTGCAGTTTGTAATTTCCCATTCGCATTTATTATATCCATGATTATCTTCCTGTGCTTAGAAAGCATTTTATAAGTGTTACGTATTTTTGTTATTTTTCTAAATTTTCGTTCTTAAAACTCATGTGATTTGCGCGTGTTTCTACATTAATATCTTTTCTGTTAAAAAATGCCGAAAAATGTCAAATTAATATCTTGTCTGTCAAAAAATCTGTTTCTATCACCAAGCTTCCAGCTCTCAGGTGACTCTTCATTTGCTATGATTATTTTTATCTATTGTAAGAACCTGGTCCCGATAATATAGCAGAAACCACTCTTGATCTGTGTTTCCATGAGCTAATTGACTTAAGAAAAACTTGGTTGATGTTCAATGGGGTCAAAGTTTCAACTTTGACTTTCAACGTCTTATTCGATCACTTCAGGTGAATATTTGACATTCGACCAGGTCATAGCAAGTGAGAGATAAAATGCTAGTTTTTGAGGTAATTTTTGACCCGTCAAGGAACACCTGTTAGTTTAATAAGTTACGTCTTGACAGAGATGAAAGCTGGTAGCACTCATATGGATATTCATTTGATGAAATAAAATAAATTCATCTGCCAAATTTCAATCCTCATTATCAGGCCTGCAGAGAGTTGCACAGAGTTGCATTGAAAAAAATAGTTATGAATATAATTAGGGAACACCTAGTGTGTACCCTCAAATTCGTACCCTCAGGTTAATGACTGCGTTTATTTAAAACATTTTCGTGGAGGTTGTGTAAATTATAAAGGAAATTAACGTGGAGTTGGTCGATTTTGAATCAGCATGGAATATTTTCACCGCGCAATTTGGTAGGCGTATGTTTTGAGCTTTTCTTCAGTTTTTCGGTATCTCAAACTGTGAATTATAGATTAAGGCATCTTGGAATGGGAAAATCCATTGGTATTTCAAAAATAATCTCCTGAAAAAATATCAAGGCAACGGAGGAGCTTTGCAAAGCAGCAAAATACCGCACTCACTTTTAAAAGTGTGTGCGGATTTTGGTGTTAGTTCTAAGCAACTGTCGGAGAACTGTATGCTGTCATATTTTACACCCCAGAGCTATGAATTTAATATTTCTTACGCACTGAAATTAATTTTTCGCTAGTTTTTCTTTATACCTGGCCTTGATACAGGTTGACGCCGTATTGCGAGAATGGTTAGTGAAAGGATATTCACCTCGCGGAAAGGCTAACTGAAAATATACTGCCTGGGATAGAGGAGTGGATGATGTGATGAGGTGTAGTGTCCCTAGAAGAAAAGTTGGGTGGAGTGTTAGCGGTGGTAGACCGGGGTCTGCCGCTTGGGATGGCGACAACTAAGTCCCCACTGCGAAGGGGTGGAGTGAAAGACAGGGAGCGGGAAAAATGAATTTTAGAAGGGGACGTGAGGGGAAAAGTTTTCGCTTACAGCATTTTATTATTTCCTCCCTCGATAACTCCACCCGCCCCACTCATTCTCTCCGTCTCTCTTCGGGAACATCCCTGAAACTTGATTCCCAAATGTTTTCGCGAGTACAGCGTGGGAGAAGGGTATCAAGAGGGACCCACCAACTACTAGTTCCTCTCACTCACTCTCTCTCTCTGCGTCTCCGATGGCGGACAGATGTTACTCGCTACGAATTAACATCCCCAACTCTTTCCCGCTATACGACTGGTACGATGTCACAAAAAAACGCTTCACTCTTCTTCTATCTTCATTTCGGGGAGAATTTGTGCTCTATATCGAGTGATTAAATTCTTCCATTGCTTTCACGGTTCCTTGACCGAGGAATAAACTGCTGGAATGATGACATTAGCCCTTTCTAGTAAGCATTTGTATTATTTTTCTGATTTTCATTTATAATCTGAAATATGTATTAATTAGCGATATAGCGAATGCTACATTCTATCGTGAATCGGCGGCGTTATACATTTTCACAAAATAATAATTTGATTGATATTTACAATATCTTACTCGAAGGAATAAAAATGGAATGAAGTTGCAATATATGACAAAAGTAAGCAGTGCATAATAAATACGATAAATATTCCAAAATTAGTTCTCCTTAAAGAAAAATGTGGCAGAATATCGCTGTCTGCGTAGTTTTACTACCATTTAGAGGATAGAGATTAATTTTATCATCAAATATATCATTAACTTTTGTAAAACAAAATTAATTTCTCAATAATTAGTGCTCCAAATTTGTAAGTAAAATTATATCTCAGCATGACATTGAAGTTTTTTGGATTCTGTAGTGTACAGTATCAACATAAAGTTAGTTTATACTGCATCTATAGCCTGTGTAGCCTGTATTATTAATGATGTACAAAAGGCCCTGTCGAAGGTTTTGGCAATTTCAAACCTATCTTCTATAAGTTCCCTAGGGTTCGTCACCCAAACCTCAAAGTCGTGGCCCCTGAGTCTCCAGTTGAGTTCTTTATGGCTGGTTTCGTGTCAGGTGCATACCGTACCTACCCTTTGGTCCTTAAAAGGGTCATTTTCTGTTACAACTGAAGTAGATATCGTCATTTTATACCCGATTTTTTCTCAATTGGCCAACGAAGAATGTGTCTCGGATTGAGATAGCCCTTATTTCAGCCTCTACCCTCTCTCGACAAATTGGATTACGCTAGCGGACGATAGGTTGTGAAGGTATAAAAGATACAGCGAAGGTATGTGTGGTGCTTCTATCATTTTTCTGACGCGCCACCAAACCGCCGTGCAGAGATGCTAGCTCTCATATCTCCCATCTCGTCTCTCTACTTAATGCCGCTCTCTTCGAGGGTGGATGGTTTCGCCCATCTTTTTTACTACGCAACCCTCTTCCACGTTATCCCCGTGGTCTATTCACCCGTTGCCCTCAGCACTGCCGGCATTCCCTTAACCACCCCTTACTCTACCCGTATTACTTGTGGGGCGGAATTTAATAGTGAGCGCGGCGGAGAGAGGTCTCACTACTTACCCCTGCTACCTCCAGGATATCCCGTCATGCTCCATGGCCATGAGGGAGGGGAGCAAACGAGGCGCGATAGAAGGGTATCAAGGACAACCCTGGATATTCGGGAAAAAATTGTAAAAAAATACATTTTGGGGCTCTATAATTCAGTGTCTGATCCATATTTATATCAAATTTACAGCATTTGTGCATAAATAAGTACCACTTGAAATATTGAATATAAAAAAGAGGCACCATATAACGTATTATATTATATGATAAATTTTATAGATTTGCCTCATAAAGCTTAGTTACGCATAAAAGTGACGCACAATGTGAGCTCTGAGACCCGCTGCCACTTCTTAAGCAACAGAGATACCTCAAGGTCATTAAGAGACGTTATTAGGAACGAAATTTGTTTAAACTTAGCTTACTCTGCAGAAAAAATTGCGAAGATTGCTAAAACCTAAATAGGCTTCATAAAATGCTAAAATAACGGGAATACTATGCACGGGCAAAAGAAGGCAATGAAACAGAGAAATTTATTGACATTATTTAATTAATCGAAACCTAGGTACATATGGGTTGCTGAACCAATTGAATTTTTAGGTCCTTTTCAAGCACATCTTTATCATTACATCTCCTTCACTTTCTCGAAATTGAATTGCATGTAGCGTATTCAGTTGGAATACCTTAAATAATACTGCTCTTCAATCTATGTTGAATACATCTATCTCGTATACATATGATTCTTCTTTACTAATAGAGTTTCAGGATTAATGGGCTAAATATTTTATCGCATGCTTTTTTGGGGAATTTCATACCTATTCAGAATTTAAATTTAATAAGTAAATCGTAAATTATAATCCCTTGCAAAACTTTGAGAAAAAATAAAATTGTACGAAGAAAAACCGGAGAAGACTCATGAATGTTGCTTTCGTACCTGAGTGGCCAAGCTAAGATGGGTATAAAAGGGCTGGACTTCGTTTGGGAGGGATGCTATAGCGTGGGAAGGGGGTTGGAGAAGAAAGGGAATGCGCGCCCGTGGAAAAACCATCGCCGGCCACATAAAAATTCCGGGTGCTTAGACTCCTCGGCAATTTCCAACCCCTTCCCATTCGTCTCCTTCCGTACATTACCACAACCCCTCGTTCTCCCCTTTGACCTTCCCTCAAGGTTCTCATGCCTCCCCCTTTCTTATTTTCCCCTCTAAACCCCATCTGCCTCCTCCTGTTCAAAGGAGCCTTCTCATCTTATCCTTTTCCTCCACCTTCCTTCGAGACGTGCAGAGTCTAGGAGAGATATTGGGGCTTGTTCTACCCCTGATATAATTGTACTTGAATATTTTTTCTCCTTTCTATTTTCCAGTTGAGGTTATGAAGAAGGGAAAGTCTCCTGGCTCCAGTCTTGACGTAAAATACTAGCCCTCGCCTCACGATCCTCATCACTATCAAAACTCGATTTCAAATCTAAGATTGGTTTCTCATAGCTGTCCACCCTATTCCGATATTGGCTCACCTTGTCGCACTTCCATAGATCTTGTTTTTCTTAACTTATATTCGAATATTTTAATCAGGGTCTTACTTTGACGTTCCCATTTCCATTGCATAAGTTTCCCACTAACCTTTCGAGAACATAAGGCCATAATTTCATCAGCCTGTCTCCTCTAATTTCAATATTCCTGATGCATGAAAATTCATTCACAAACTTTCCTATTCTTTCTCTTGATATAAGTACTACCCCATAGAATAACAATACTCACTTATTTAACTCTTTTCAATTCATCTCATTGCATCATAACTGATTCATTATGCTAGGGCTAACATCATTACGATGAACTTTCATAGTCAAAATTCATAATTGTGGAAAGCGTCTCCTACACCTTTTGATTTTACTGAGAACTATATGTATCTTCGACGCTGATTATAATTTATTCACTTATAATATTAAAGGATCAGTACATATTAAGTACTGAAGCTACAATTGCACTCTCTCATACACACGGCAGAGATTGTAGCACTTCCTCGCAAAAAGTAACTCTCTGTTCAATCATTTTTTTTCTTTCGCCTGCTATGTTATATGACTACCGTCCCGCGTCGATGCATCAAAAAACATCTTTTGTTCCACTGGACCTCCTCTCTCCTCTGGATTAGCAAAGTATTTCGTTTTTTCCATTTTCCTCCCCAAAAATATCGTGCACTTTTCTCCTGCAGACGCGGGAAACAAACTCCCTCGCACCCCCCTCATCCTTCCCACCTTTTCCCTATCTCGAGCTCTGCCTCCAAAACCCACCCCCATCTCACTCATCCCTCTTCCCTCTGGGCTCCTTCCCTATTCCAATGAATAATTCTATTATCCTTCTCGCCTGCGCCTCGTATATAGATGTGCCCCGGGCCTTTGAGGGGAGGGTGGGTGCGCGAGCCAGGGGTGGTGGTGGGGGCAGGAGTTCGGCCCGGGTAGAGAGAGAATCTGCAGAGCAAGGTGGAAAGGTTGCCTTGGAAAGGGTCCTGCGATATTCCTAAAATTTTGGTATCATGTTTCTGCATTAATATTTTTCCATTTTCGAATCTTTCATATTTTATCTCATTTCGTAAAACATCGCTCGCTTTTGTTCAATTCAATTCATCTCAATGTATTCTCGCGCATCATGTGAGCAAAGAAATTGAAGGTTTAAGACCTTCTTCTCAGATTGAACTATTGTTTTTAGTTCAATCGTTGGAGGAAGTGTTTGGGAACTCATTGTTCTCTTTGTGTGGATTTCCGATAGCTTCACCGGGGCTCAAACCGTCTTTGTATGCTTGTCCTATTTAATTACTGTTCCTAGTAATATTGTGTATCACATGTATTTGCGGCATTCGGTAAATGAGATCGCACTTACAGGATTAGATTGCTTGAGAATTTGAGAAAAAATATTTTTTAGAGCGAAACAAAGATATTAGAGCCCAACTATATTTCCTGGTCCGTTAGAGGCGCTAAATTAGGGGAGATATTTTGCCGAACGGATAGATATGGAAATTCGTTTTTTTCCCGAACCATAATGGTCTCTAATAAATGCCGGTCGTCATTTTGTTTTTAAACATTTGCTTTTTATGTGTAAACGGCTGGTGTCCTAACACTCCCTGCCAAACGCCCTTTTTAGGCTACTTGCGGGGTAGTTTATAAATGTAGATGGATACTTAGTAACGCATTGCGATGACCACTGCTGATTGCAAGACACAGTTATCCCGTCTCGCAGAGGTTTCGTATCCGGCTTGCGGGCGATTAATTGGAGAGGGCATTTCTGTGGGTGCGAGGTTTGGCCGGCGAGAGAAGACTCCGCTATTTGAAGAGTGCGAGAGAGGGCGTTGGATATTCTGCCCAATGCAGTCTTGCGAGAGAAGGGGACGGGAACACCCTAGTCGAACCTCTAAATGGGATCGCTTTAATTCCTCCAGTTTCGCTCGGCCTCCGCCGAATGCACCATCCCCACTCTCTCCTTGCTCTCGAAAAATTGCAACTTGTTATTGGATCCCATTCCTGTATTCTATTAAGGAAACGAGTTTCAATATTTATGAATCTAACCGGCGGATCCGGAATATTGCATCGGGAGCTCTGGAGCGGTTGAATATTTTCGCTTATTCGCGTGGATGACAGCCCACTTGTGTGAGTGTATCTGTGTGCATGAAAATCGAGCGTAAAAAACCTATGGGATAGGTCAATGCTCCGAACCTCGGTGTAAACCTTCAGCTATTATTTCCTTTCCGCAAAAGAAACGACCGTGAAAAATTCTTTATAATGGCTCATCTCTCCTCGAGTGGTCTTTTTTTCGCGGCAGTTTTCTGAAAACTTATGCGATCATTTTGAAGTTTTCAGGCTATTTTAAGTGGATCTTCATCAGTATTTGCCTTTATCTCAAATTTGAAACTTTTTCCTGTTTTTTTAAATACACCTTTTGTGCTTCAAGGACAGGAATATGTTCATAATGGTCTTCTGTTTATGGTCTGAAAATTTTCAAAAGTTTTAATGCGTCACTAAAACAGGTGGAAATATTGAAAGGTCTCAATTGGATTACCAAAAAACAAGTATCTACGACTGACCACGAAGGATACGGGAAAGAAGAGCCTAGGGCACGAAAAGAAACCGATGTAGGAGAGAGAGAAATGGAGGTTTGCAGTGTATCAATCAAAGGTTGCAATACCATGAATATAAAGAATGCATCTTTTGACTTATGCAAATGTTCGAGTTTTGAACGAGTTTTAAGTACCACAATTGAAACAATACCACCGTTTGAGAGGGAGAGATACCACTCTAATGGCAAATACATGCTAAAAATTACATAAATCCTCGTTGACCAGTATCTTTTAAGATGGGAAAACAGCTGATTATTGCTGAAAATTAGGTTAAAACGGTCAGGAGGGTTGAATAAAATTATTTAGATCAGTTTTTGCTGTCACAGTATCAATTACTATGTAAATTATCCTTTTTAACAGGCCTGAACTTATATTTATGTCAGAAACAGAGAATAAAATAGTATTTTCTACGTTATTAATAGATACAGCGAAAAAGTGATGCGAAATAGATTATTTCACTATAAGAAAGTTTATTATATATTAATTGCTTTTTATTATGGTCAGGAAATGATTGAAAAACAAAAATTTCCAGTGAAAAATGATATTACGATAAATTTATATGTTGGGTCTTAAAAATTAAATAATGCTGCCTTAAGGACTGAAGCACGGAACTTTGGTTCGCAAAAAAAATCTCACTCAATCAGAAAACACTACCGCCACGGTAGCAAATGCTTATAAAAAAATAGGTAACTAAAGAAAAATTAATTTATGCCTGCATGTTACCATATAAGCCTTCATCCCTTTTTCAAGTTTAACATCTCATGCTAAATCTAACTCATCCGGCTATATACGCATCGTAGAACTCTCGTCTTGCAAATGAATATAATCGCTTATGCTTTTATGAAAATGTGATATTTTGCTTGACTTTTGCCATCTGGTTAGTTCTGCTCGCGCTAGTGCTAGCTTCACGTAATAGGCATTGGTGTTTACTATTCTGCATTTCCGCCAATATAATTGAGCGCTTAGGGGGTCAAAAAAAGCTCTTGAGCTATGCTGGTATGCCAGCATTAGTCACTGCTCTGATATGAGTCGAAATTTTGTTTTATGATCAGTCATGAGCACAAAAATTATTATTCAGGATAATCCGAAGCTGAAAGGCGTAGGCCATGGCTAATTAAGGTGAAATGAAGGAGCATCTGGCTTGGTATAGCGTGAAGGATGATCAAAGGAGAAATTTGCGCGTGGCATGTGGAGAGATAATTGATTAGAGTGTACGGGTCATGGTGGCGGATCTATTGGGTATATGGTGCTCGGAATGTGAGCAGCATGAAATATGAGGAGCAGGAAGAGATAGAGATACACTTGCAGCTGTGATTAAGTCAGGTTAACTGAGAAAGAATAAATTTATCCTATAGATGTTATAATTCTTTCTGTAATTTGAATTTCATGATTAAATTGCAATTCACTTAAAGCTGTGCCTCTGTTAGTTAATTTCGAATCAAAGTTGCTAATGCCTGACCATGGGAAAGCTGATCATATTTGAATTTGTACGATGAATGTTTCGTTTGCACCTGTTTATTCTCTCTGAGGATGGACAATAAGTGAAATTTAATCTAAAAATCTTCTTTAATAGATGTGTTATCTTTGTTGCTGGCTTTGGCTTTTCTGTATTTCTTATATATTTGAGTTATGATAATACAGTCTTATCTATTTCGGCCAACAGCTATGTAATTGAGAAGTTTATTGTATGAGGGTTCCTGACCAAGTTGAAGTTCTTGATGAGTGGTGGGGTTAGGCCAATTCATGCAAGGTAAATCAGGGAACTCAGGGAAAAGTCGTATGATTTGTATAAGGATCACTGTACTTACGGCTTGGAATTCAAGTTCTATTTCCTGGGCCACTTGAATCAATGGGTAACTTTCACCATATGTTAAAGTCGACTTCACATTTTGGCTTTTATCTGACTGAAAAAAGTGTATAGTCACTGTTTTTCTTAGTGGTTAATGGGAAGAAATTATTTACAAGAGTACCTTTGTGAATATGTTTTAAAGAGTTATATATTATTTGGCTCTCAACTTTAAAAAATAACTATTTAATGATCGATAGAGATTGTGAAAAATTCAAGAGTAAAGCAGAGGTTGGAGAGAGAAAACTGAGATAAAACCAATGGTATTTAAATTGGTTATCTTGATGCAACCCTGAAAATGCCTCAATGGTAAGTACTGTAGGTATTAAGTAACGATATCAATGTTATGAGGGTAAGTCTATTTACAATGACTAGGTTCATCAGGGTAGGAATCGTATGGAATGGTTGGGAATATAACATGAAAAGAAGAATTATTTGTTACCTGAAAAAATTATATATCCTCTCTAATTTTGCTGTGAACGTACAAACTATCTAAAATGAAAAAATAATGTGAATAAAAATACAACCGTTGTGATCGCGGAATTGAAAATAAAGTTAGATAATTTTTCGGTCGCTACTTGATGTCAAAGTCAAATTCAAGCAAAAAGAAGAAAGGAGAAGAAACGCCAACATCTCGCTGTGGCATGTAGTCTTCGTAATTGTTTCTGACATCTCAATTTTTTATGGGGAAGTAGAGGAATTTTTGTGCCTCTAATGACTATTAGCCAAGGGTTATCTGAAGTAAAAATCAATGTTCTGCATTTAAATTTATTTGAGATTGTGCAAGAGACGCAATTATGATCATACTTAGAGATTATTTCTGATAAGACTTCCATGCTTGCGCCGTGAAAAAGGTAGCTACAGTAAACTTAATTTAACGCATTTATTTTTGTTCTCCTCAATTATCTCTCGTTCGGTCATTGGATGGTTACATTTCTCAGAATTTGCAACGCATGAATGACGATGGGTTTGAAAGTGTCTCTACCGTAATTTTCTTGAATGTGGCTAGACGGTCTGTTAATGCTCTCGGAAGGAGCAGCATGCCTTTGGGCTTCAATCTTAAATGCGGAAAATAATTGGAGTTTCCTCGGCAATGAAAACACTCCATCGCGCCACCGAGAGAATATTGTAAGCAGTTTTTACCGGCGAGGAGGAACAACTCGGGCTTGAGGCGACTCACACTTACGCTCCGAAGAAGAAGAAGGCTCAGGTGGTTGCGAAGAATACAGTACGGCCCTTTTATGTCTCAAGAGTCCTTCCCCATTGAATTGAGTGGGGCGAGGAATCGTCTCTAGGAATTGAAAGAAATCCCGATCGAAATTCTTGCGGCCTCTCTCTCTCCTGTGTCTCATCCTTTTGCGGCTTAATTCGAACCTCATGAGAAGTCGTTAAGAAGGAGTGGAGATAAAAAAAAGAAAAGTGATGGGAAAGAGAGCGAGCGGTTTTGAGTGCTTTGTTATGAAGGCGAGGAGGGTGTCGGGTGATGGAAAAGTGGACGAGGGAAGAAAATGAGTCGGAAATTGGAGATGATGGCGGTGTGAGGGGAATGGAGGGAGAACGAAGGAAGGAGAAGATGGAAGGGTTGGGAAAATGTGATCGGGAAGCATCGCTGCCAGTGGCGTAGCCAGGAATTTCGTTCGGGGGGTGTCCAAAACCAGGGGTGAAAATTTTTTGAAAAAAGGGTACTAAGTAATGGGTTTTAAACTAATTTTAATACTTTTCGTAATCGAAAAACTTCATTTCTTAAAGAAATATTTTGTATACTCATTATTTTTCAATACTCTGTTTTCTTTCATGAAGGAAATAACTGTATTTTTATATTTCGGGGGTGATTGGGGGGGGGTTTGGCCCCTCAGACCCCTCCTGGCCACTGATTTGGGTCCTATTTCGTTATTTCTCTTGGTTTCTATTTGCATGGAATAATGAGTGGATACTTGTTGACATTTGGCTATTTCACAAATTTAAACATGCGACAAAATATTTAGGTCATTAGAAATAAGGCTCCTGACAAATGCTAAATATGGAATTCTACATGCACTGAAAATTTCAAGGTAATTTGTTTAGATTTTCACGTGTAACAATGCACAGAAAATAACGGTTGAGCAGTAGAGATGCGTTCTCACGGTTGAATGAATCGAGTGGGTTTACAAGCTGCCAGACGATAGTATATTTGCTGCCAGAAGACGAAGAAGAAGAACCAAATATATATCTAGTACAAGAGATTTCCAAAATGTTCTCTACCGAATGAGCAAACCGATTTTACGTCGATTCATTGTCAAATAAATATATCTCCACGTATTTATTTCTTTAGCAGTCTATATAGCCTTTTATTATCATTTTCAAAAGCTAACCAGCCAAATTTTACCACTTCAACGAGAAATGATAGATGGTAGAGGGTTGGGTAAACGAGGGAGAGGAAGGAAGGAATTAATATTTTTGGATGGAATGAATGGGAGTAAGACGTATTGTGAATTGGAGAGTGAAGTCTATGACGGGAAAGGAGAGGGGCAGAATATTTCTTAAATACTCCAGGCAAACCTACCTTAATTGGTACTTTAATAATTCCGAGAAAGTTGTCAGCAGCGACAGTTTTACTTGCTACTCGCTGGCATGTGGACTTGCATGTTAACTGGCTGAAAATAAAATTTTAAATAGTTGCTTGCTAAGTTCGGGGAGATTTTTGTGTTTTCATGTTTTTCGGTCTTAATGAACGGTTTGCAGGGTTAACCGAATTTGACAAAAGGATAGTGTTTGGAAATAGTTATTTTCAGTAAATATATCAATGAATAAGATAGATGGCAATTTTCCACAAATTTATTTAACAAAGCACGAAGCGTTTCAACCGTTAGGTCATTCTCAAGTCTAATATAAGTATCAAATATATAAGTATGATATAACTCTAATTGTACTTGAGAATGACCTAACGGTCTAAACGTGCTTTGTTAAAAACATTTGGGGAAAATTGTCACCTCTCTTATTCATTATTGAGGATGTCATTCCTGTATATCTCGTCTTCCTCATTAACTTTTAAATGAGTATCTTTAAAAGTGGAAAATTGCGTATCATTTACCAGTAGGTTGCTCATATCACGCAGGATTTTAATTGACTTGTGCGAGGTGTATCTTTTGTAAAAAAATGATATTCCACAAAAAAGTCCTCGGTCTATTACCATTTTACCTACTCACTAGCAATCTTAAAATACTTACCCCCTTGTAGCTAGTAAACTCGCTCAATGTAATCGACTCTTCAGGTTAACGTTTGGATGAGATGAGCTCGCCCTCTTATCCCCTTTCTCCTTCACCCTTTTCCATCCCTTTAACCGCACCCAATTGATAAGCCTTCGGAGGGGATAATTTGGAGGGCTATTACTCGTTCCCCTCCTTTCCAATCCCTTCCCCTTCCAACCTCTCTCACAGGGTTCCTCTCTAAGGGTCTCAGCGACTGATCCGCCGACGAAATGAGGGGCTAATTCCGAAATTGGAGAAGTGAGAGATGGAGTAACGAGGGTTCGATGAAGGAGAGAGAGAGACAAAGAGGTGGCGGAGGGTGGAAAGAAAGACCCTGAACAAGGTAAAGGAGGTGAGAAGGCGAGGGAGAGAAGGAAAAGGGTTGGAGAGGAGAACGTAATGCGTAGCGTCGTGATGAAGGGGGTGTGATCCTTTGGTTGATTCGCGCAGTCGTTTGAAACGCGGAAATACCATGGATTCGCGGCTGTGTCTCCGCCGCACGGACGAAGGAAGTCGATTAGATTTGGGTGCTAGGCTCAAATCATCAGTTCTTAGTTGTGATTGACAGGAGCGCATTTATGCCTCGGCCTCGATAACTGTTCTGGACACTGATAGTTTCCTAATAAGTGGGTATCCTCCTCAAACCTCAGTGTATTTTTCGCAGATAATTAATCTACGCAAAATATCGTTAAATCTTGCAGAATGTATAGAATACTATACAAGCAGTACTCAGCTCTTTGAGAAACTCTTAGATCAGGCAATGATAATAAAACCAGATGTATCATATATGGTACTCTGGGAATGAAGAGGGTATGAAGTGGGAAAAGTACTGAGGAAAATTTCATGACATCATTTTTAAAGCCTCAGGCATTTAGATAGTATGACTTGTGGGAGTGTGTGACTTAAATGAAGATTAAAAAAACTCCTACATGCCCAATACAATTTTCCAACCTAGGTTCCAGCAAATCCGTGCCGTTATCAGGGTCGTATTCAAAACATTAGATAGTATTATTTATAGATATGAATTCAAGTAGGTGGTGTTACAGAATGAAATGGTGGGGGGATCAGAGGTACCATCAATTAAAAACGCAACTTGGCTTGCCATGAACATGAATAATAAGTATAATATCATAATGTAAACTTCGTGGAACTGATTAAATAAGGCTTTTAATAGGCTCTCGATACCGATTTATATCGCTAAATACCTTTCTATAGGCTGGAATTAAGGTGACGTTGACCTTTTTGTCATATGAAAGCTATTCTAAGGCAAAATACTAGAACTAGTATAGACACTCTCTTTAAATTCTTCTCTATTCCTCGTCATGGCAGTTTTACTCGATTTAGTTTGTTATAAATTAGCCATCAGTAGATGAATTTGAGACGGCAAATCTTTCCGCGAAAATATTTAAATATTTCCGTATTTATATAATTAGAGCTACCTAAATAGGCACCCAATTATTGTACTGCCGTAAGACGATGACGTCTGAGAATTCTCTTTTTATCCCTCTTCTTTTATCTTTGTTGTTATTCCTTCTATATTTCTGCCAGTTCAGCGGCACGTAGCCATTATCTTAGGGGTATGTCTTACTCCGGTGTTTTAGACTCTTAATATAGTTCCTTCGTCTTTTACGTCAAACTTTGGAATAAATATTTCGCACTTCAGTCTGTAAAAAACTTAAATTTGCAGGAAAGTTACAATTTTTATTCATCAACATTTTATAAAGCACATTTCTAAAATCCATTCCATAAATTGAAGAAACATCCAAATTTACAAATGGTGCCAATGCTGATGACGTAGGCTTCTATGCATCCTAAGTGATGTATGGAGTGTTTATCATTAATTATAACGCTATGCAGGGATATCCGGCGTGATACAAAAGTAACTAAGCCTTGTCTCCTCGCATAATTTTTGACTCCATGCTTATTAACTAGTAAAACAAAATTTCTTTTTCAAAAAAAAACGAGAGGTTGGGGAAAAATGCAAACTTTGATGCAGGTAACTTCGTTTAGTTTCCTACAAGCGAAAAGCTTTTTTTAAAGGAGCTTTATTTGCGTCCTTTACGAGCCATAACCCAGAAAAATTCAGCGCCTGACGCCGCCCGCCGTGTCCTTACTTTGTACCGCTCCGCGCCTACTCTACCTGGCGCTTTTGACTGCATCCTCCTCCTCGGATGAAATAAAAATGGCAACGCAAACGTATAAATGAAAGCATCACTCTTTTTCTCCACCTTTTCCTCCTCGGTTTCGCATCCTTGCAGTATTTAATCTCGTTCCGCTCCTCCTCATTCGCTTCATTTTCGCTTGCCCCACGGGCTGCGGATGGGGGGGTCTCTCTCCCCCTCGAAAACTCCCAATTCTCTCAAAACTCCCCCCTCCCCCTACAATGGTCCCCTTTTTGCCTCACTCGCTTCACGGGCGAGCAGTGAGCGGCAACTACTCTTGTTTACTCACTCGGATCCTTGACCGCCTCAAACCTACCCACTCCCCCCTTGAATAATTAAATTGAACTCTGCTTTATTGGCAATGCGGTGATTTATTTTTCAACTACAACCCTGATGCCGCCGTGAATATAAGCTGTGCCCCTGCTCGGTAAACATATGTCGATGTGAAAGGGGGAACGGTACACACTTACGCCACGCCCCTTATTCAACCTTACAGTTGCCTTTAGCTCACAATCTCGGCATTTACTCCGGACCCTTTCCCCCACCCTCTCGCTTCATCTTTTACTCAACCCCTCACCCGCCACCGGACTTATTTCTCTCTCACTCATTGTTCTCATTTTCCAATTTTCATGCCTATACCTCGCCCAATTTTGCTCCTCCAGTCGTTCTCCCACTTCTTTCGTAAATTTATTCTTTATCGATTTAACCGGAAAGCTATATCCATGAGAAGGGTAAAATAAAGGCAATTGATATTCCAGAATATTAAATGTTTTCAGAATTCGCACTGAATCAGTAAAGCATTTTAGCCTGCACCTAAGTAGATGCCGCGGTTAGTGAAAAATGTATTTAATGAAAGACAGCCGTCTTTCGTGGATGCAGCGGATAATTATAATACTGAAATTCTATATAAAAGGTAGTAATAAAATGAGTAATAGGTACAGAGGAGGCACCCTAGAGAAGAATTTTCCGAGAAATTATTCTCAGCCTAAATTTTAGATTCAATCCATGCGCAAGTAGTAAGCGGATTGCATAACATCAAGGATTATTTTTTTCCCTTACATAAGAAGAGGCCCAACTATCAGCCCATGACTTTGGTTGGGGTGACTAGGTCATACTGGAATGGTGGGGAGCATCAGTTGATTTATTTTCGAAAGTACAACACCAAAAAGTTTTAATTTCTTTAAATGCATAAATGATAATTTTAGTCGCTTTTTGCAGTATGAAATCGAAACAAAATAATCCGCCTAGCTTTACTTCATTTTTCTGTTATCCTCAGTCTTCGTAAAGTGTTGTCATGAAACATAAGGTGTTATAAATTAACGTCAAATAACATAAATGGAAAGCGGAAGAAGTCATAAATAAACTTTACGATAAGATACTTCCACTGCACGAACGCTCAACAATCGCCCACCGAATCAAATCCGCTCATCTAGTACTACTAGGTCTACTAGCTGAGCGGATTTGATTTGAGGTATCGGATAGTGTAACACTTTTTGGTATTTATCCTGCATCGCGATACATTGTTGTTCCTCAAATGTAGTAAAGCATCTGCCGTATTTAATTTTGGACGTCATGTGAATGATTATCGTGAACAACACCTCCTTTAACGAAGAGACTTGATCAGAGTTGTCAGCCAGTGAATAAAAAAGCAGAAGAAGCCATATGGGATGGAGATGAGTTTGATATTTATCCGACCATCACGGAGTCTACCCTAGTCTATCCTATGGTACATTATTTTGTTGAATGGAAGCGTACTGCGTAACTGTAATGATCGTAACTGCGTATTTTTAAATAGAAAAAATTGGTTGTCTTTCAGAGCCTTCGTTTTTTCCTAGTGCTGAATTAGGATTTTAATAAAACTTACCTTATTAGTTTTTGCGGTAAATATACTCCATTTAACATGGTCCAGTTTCTTTATGTTTAATTTATTTCATCCGTTATCTGAAACTACTCTTGCGGGAACTTGAAATTGGTTGTAAATTAAAGAAAAGCAAAGTATATTATAATAAAAGTCAATTTACTTGTTACTTTTCGTTGAAGAGTTCGTAAACTTCGATTTTTTTATTCTTTGCATAATTTTTATTAGTCAGTATAAAACTATCTGAGTGCGAACTTTAATCATTACTGATATTTATCACATTTCCTATAGGTTTTTTTCCTTTTTACTATACATGATGAAAGTATGAGTTTGGTCTCCATTCAGAAATACGTTTTGCGCATCACCGAAGCGAATAAAACCATTGCAACGTCTCTCTCGCGAGGGGTTTGCTGTGGCAAGAGATCGGATCCCCCATGCTTATGGATGAAAACGGTCCCCTCACATTGAGGCCAATGGTATCCTAAACTTGCCTCGGTCTCGAATGGGAAAGGTGCCGAGAGATTTTGTGTCCGGAGAGCGAAAAGTAGTCGCGCAGGAGCGTTCGAGCTCCTTGAGCCTGTCGCCTACTCTCCTCACGATCCATTTGCTTCCTAGCGGTCGGGAAATTTAAAACAAAATAATACCCTTTCCGCTCCCTCGCCTTGAACCCAATTCCCAGAAATTTCTGGGTGTGTAAACTCCGAACGGAAGCCTCCGTAGAGGACGAGGAATAGTTTATTCTCTCATATACTTTGCAATAAGCTTTTAAGAGCATCATGGAGTGAGGGTGATAAAAAGGATATCAATATAGCAGTGAATATTACCGCAGAATTAACCCTGCCCTTTAAAAACTCACGATTAATAATGGAACGTGGTGATTATGCTATCTTGTTTGCCGGGTTTCCACCGCGTTGATTCTTGTCTGATAACGACAGTTTCGTCAATATCCAACCAGCATTTTCAGGTCGGAAAAAGATTTAGTTGCACCGCACCGTGTCTTTATACATATTTGGATATCTTCGGTGTATATATAAAGGGCCATTTTTCATTAAACTCCAATCTTGATCTGAAATTGCTGTCTGGAGTGCCGGTGAAACTGCCGTCATGAGATATGATCGACGCGATGGAAACCCGTAAACCATGAGAGCGCCTACTATTGATCGCAGAAGCCTTCGTAAGGGGTGCTGACTGACATGCCTTTGTGGATATATGTAAAATTCATTACCTAATTTTCTAAATCGTATTGATTGTATACTCATTATCTGTCGGCATACCAAATGATAACTTGATTATATTCAAGTGATTTAATTAATCGAGTGTCCTTCAAGTTTTTTGTATATCTCATGTTGTATTTTCCCTTTGTTGATCTAGTATTTTGCATAAATCAACTCAAATAATCTGTCAGAAATACAGTGCGTATTTGGACGCAATTAGAGGTTATGGCCGAAACGAAAATTAACCTTTCTGTTTATTCATTCCCGTTTTTATCTTCATTTTTTGGGGCATGTTTTCGTTTGCGATAAATTCTTATTCGAAGACCTCCCAATTGAGCAACAGCTTCTCTTTTATTTCCATTTCTGATGCCTTTCACGTATTTTTTCCCTCTACTTTGGAAGTTCAAAAAGTTTCTTCAAAATCGTTTAAACGCAGCGCGATTAACTCGATTGTTCATTGTTCGGTCCAATTACCGCTGCGTACACTGCACCACTTCAAGTGCCCCAACTGAGTGCTAGCTACTGGTTGTTCGTGCGTAATGCGTTCATCACGGCAGGGCCCAACTGCGCTGGAAGAGAAATGCTTTGTAATAGAGTCGGGCTAATGTCGGCGGAATCATGCATGCGCATACGTGATACATTTATTTAAAGTTGTAAAACTCGACCCTGTGGTGAATTTCCCCTTCAACAATTGCACTCACACAGACGCGCTCAAAGAGAAACATGGTTCTCTATTTATGGCTATGCAAAGTGGGCGCGGAACGGTTCCGGGGTAGTATTGCTATTGCCATGCACCTATGCGCATTCAACAGAAACTCCATTTAAGTGGCAGGAGAGTGTCTGAGGTGGAGAAGACTCGGAACTGGGTCTAACGGCCTTTTATGATTGGGAAGGAGCGGTGCATTTCCGGTGGAGAAAAAAGAAAGAGCCCATGCATCGTCCCAGGTCATAAACGGCAGTCGAATGTTTTAATTTAACCGAGTTTTTGCCCCGTCTCTATGGGATAACGGAGAATACCACATTTCGTAACTCCTAATGCCTAGGCTAAACATTGAGGTGATAATGGGTTACTACCACGATTTATCCACCTTCCTCCTCGCATTTAACACCTCACGTCTTACTGAGAATTATAATTGTACAATAGAAATATTTTTAGCAATTTAACATTTATATTTCCTCTCATATCTCTCGGTAAACTAGATTCTTTCGGATTGAAAATTTTCATTAATTGAATGATAGAAATCTTCCTTTTTTCCATTCCATTCCAACATTTAGACTGCATGATACGATGGATAAATTGAAGAATTTCATCAAATATTCATTGCATTATAGCTTATGCTCTTGTATTTCAATGCCTTTTACAAGGTATATTCATGAAGCAAGGCGTTTGGTCAGAGGAAAAAATATGCTCATATGAAACACATTTATTGCCACTTTTAGTTAGCTAGAAACCTGATTCCATTCTCTACATAATCGCCGTTCACTTCTAAGTATTTTTCGTGCCGCTGCACCAGATTCTTTAATCACTCTGCAGAGAAGCTCGCCGCCTGATAGGTGAACCAATTGACAACACCATTGAGTTCCTCTTCGGTTTCGAAATGTTGTCCACTGAGCCACTGCTTCAAGTGCAGGCAGAGGAAGTTGTCGCTATAGGTGCAAGGAATGGACTGTACGGTGTGTGGTCAAAGACTTTCCAACGAAAATCTTGAATTTTCTTATTGGCTCTGACAGAAGTGTGAGCCTGTGGCTTGGTCCAATTGGTTCAGCTATCAAGCCGCGAGCTTCTATGCATAGGGGTTTAAGAAGCTGGTGCAGCGTTTCAAAAATTCTTAGAAGCGAACGGCGATTACGTAGAGAAGTGAAGTAACTTTCTGGCTAACTGAATGTGGCAATAAATGTGTTTCATCCGAGTATATCCATATTTATTTTTTACTGATGACTGTATTCCTTCATTTCCGTATCTAGAACCTTGTAAAGAGAGCCCTCGTCTAGAGTAAGGGGGGGGGGCGGATTGTGGCCTCATCTGGGCCAGGTAAAAGAAATAAATAAAATCAAAATCAAATAAATATATTTTTTCCTGTGACCAAACAGACCTTACTGTATGAATATGCCTCGCAATTTCTTTTTTCGATTTTATGATACTAATACGAAATATGTAGCAATGAATAATCAGCACCTAAGGTTTTATATTTTTAACCATTAAAAGTAATTTTAACATATTACTTTTAAAATTTAAGATTGCAATATTTTATTATGAATAGAGATATTAGATAAATGTGATCATAGCAAATCGGAGGAAACGTTTATTGGTAATGGATAATAATTTTGTCAATTACTAGATCTTAATGTAAGAAGTCGGTCGGGCAGTGAAGGGTAAGAAAAATAGCTAAAGCGTGAAAAAAACTCTAATTTAACGCTAAAGTACAAAAAATGCCTACTTCAAGGATTTGTGGTAGATAAATAGATTACACGCTATTTGGGACTTAATTGTTTTAGTGGAACAAGCGTAAATATGCAGTAAGACGATGTAATAATTACCAATAAAAATGAAC
This sequence comes from Ischnura elegans, assembly GCF_921293095.1. Classification (NCBI taxonomy): domain Eukaryota; kingdom Metazoa; phylum Arthropoda; class Insecta; order Odonata; family Coenagrionidae; genus Ischnura; species Ischnura elegans. The sequence goes on along the minus strand of NC_060250.1, from coordinate 30,882,356 downwards.
ATTAGCAGCGCTATGTATTTCACAAAACAGGATAGCTTTTTTAAACCCAAAAATTAATAGTTGGCTGAATTTTTCGCTTCGATTGGATCATCACGCACGGTAAACAAGTGCAAGAAAAAACTCGTAAAAATGCTTGGCGCTTAAAACGAGCCCATTTTGAGCTATTTGCCCGTGTATTGGTTTAAAAATAAAAAGGCTATCCTGTTCTTGCCGCCGCCCTTAATATCCCCTTCGCCTTTTTTTTTAATCCCTCAATCGCTTGAGAGAAAAAGCCAATCGACTGCAAGGGCTGCGCAATGAATGAATGAATGCATCGCGAGACTCGGGATCGGCATTAACGCCAGTGCTAAACGCAGCGGAACGCCAGCGGCTGCGTTCGACGGTCAAATGCGCCCCGCGTCGGACTCCCGGTATCTCGAACCGGGCCGACCCGCAGGAGGAAAGTGGGCTCGGAGGGTTTGATAGGACTGAGGGGTGCGGGGGGTGGCAACCCCCTCCACCGACCGTAATATTTGCCCCCTCATCCTTCTTCCCACCCCCAAGCCCCACCATCCACCCGTCAGGCACCCTCCCATCCCCCAACACCCACCACCACCCGGGGTGAAATCGGTTGAATAATGTATTTTAATGCATTCTGAGCGGAAGCAAACGGAAAGAAGAAAGGCCGGGCAGGTAGGTAGGTAGGCGGGCGGGCGAGCGAGCGACCAGGCGGCCCGCGTACGCCGAAGACAAAGGGCCCACCCCGTTCTCTTTTTTTTCCTCCCAAGACCCCCTTTCATATATATAACTCCCTCCCTCCCCACCCACCTGCCCCGCCCCAACTCTCCCTTAACCGGCTCACCAACGCCACCTTCATACGTACTCACAAACGCCGCGCCCCCTGTGTCCAGGCCGGCCCTGACGTTCGTGCCCGTACTCGGGACGCTTAGGGGAGAGGGATGGGTGCGCTGGAAAAGCTAATATGCGGGCTGTAATGCGGGCGAAATTCACCCTCTCGCAGTCAGTGGCACTGCAACAATCATCCCCGCTCTGTCACGGAACAATGGCTCACGACTCCACTCTGTTAGCAGAGATGCAAGTTAAGGGGTTGTTCTCGTTAATTTTCTCCTATAACTTATTACGGCCAGGGATGTGAAGTATAAACTCACTGCATTTCGTGATGTGGAAGACGTATTAAATCACCTTTGACAAAAATGGCCATATCAACTCTTATTACAACATAAAAACACAGGACGGCATTGCAATTCAAGATAAACGAAAGACTCATGTACGCAAATGAACACGTTATCCTTCCATGAGTTGTTACATGCATAGTATTACAATCCTAAAATTAGCATACTGTAGCCCTACATATTTCCCTTCCCGAGCTAGTTCCTTCAATGCCTTGTCGCTCTTTTTCCTTGCGTCCTCCTTTATGTGTCACAAGTACTTACACCTTGGTCTCCCACCACCACCACCCAATGGTGGTTTTATTCCATTTTTTCCTTCATTGTACGCCTCGCGTGATTGCTATGTATCATGATGTGACCTATGAGTAGATTCTTAGGTTTTGCGTTAAAGTGCATGACTCAATTCAGAAAATAAATTAATTTGCAGGAGGAAATTTCATATCTTTGCATCTCATGGTCCTCATAGGCTAAAGTCACTCCTGATTTTCGGATCGATTTACACCTCTAAGGCATAAACCAAAGAGTTTATATTACAATCATTATGAAAAAAAAACTTAAGAAAAATATTATTGCAACGTTCTATAGAAACTTACGCAAGTATTTTGAATTCCGAAGAATTATGTCAGCTTTGCTTTATGACAGCTGTTTTTTTTCTTGAAAGAGACCATAATCGTAGACCGTTTTCCAAAAATGATTAGAGAACAGTTTATTTCGTAATGCTCATGGGTTAGCCTGTTCCTAATTTACAATGTTATGTTATCCATGTGCGCAAATATTTCATCCTATGGATTAAACAAGTCTGAGTGGAAAAATCAGCAATATAAAAAATATAAACGATGAAAACATTGATCTTTCAGTGCACACGGTTTCTATCGAAAACCAGTGAAATATGTAAAGCAAACAACTTCTTAACCTCAGAGTTTTGTTTGCAAAAATCTGTTATTCAAGTCAACATGGCGTACATTTTATTTTATGATCAATAATTCCTCCTAAAATTCCATAGAGATTTTCTCTGCTTTTCAGACTTCGCGTTCCAGGTAATCCCATATTTTGTCACATCTCAAGAGATCTAGATTACGAAAGCTCTTCTTGGAAACGCTGGATAAGATTCAGTTGGCCATAAAAATAGGCGTAGAATCCGAGAAATTTGTGACATTTGGAACACTTCTTCCCTCGGGACTTGAAGGCAGGTCGGGGAAGTAGAAAAGACCCTAATGAAGGACGTACTGCTACGGAGAAGGCGACTTAATTAGGCGCATTGTTTATGCTTGCTTCCCGTCCGAGGAGATTTCCTCCCGCTTACTCGCCAAGTTTTCACCGGAAGCCGGAAAGTGTAGGAAGGGTGCGGAAATGAGCAAAGAGGATAGAGAATTTAAGACGCTGTGGCAGAGGAGAGGAGAGGCGGAGTGGTCGATGAGGGAGCGTAGTTGGAAACCTATTATAAACTGTGAGAACGGCCTGATTCGGCCCGGCCTCGTCGGAATCGAATCGGCATAATCGATTGAATTTAAGCCTTTAAAAATCAACCGATTAAGAGCGACCTGGTTCAGAGTGACCTGGCACAATAGGAATCAGACCCCCAGCATTTCCCAATGAGCTCAAAATATTCTCTGATGAGCTAAAATTTAGGTTTCAATAATTCATTTTAAATTTATGTTTTGACTTGAGGCCTAATTTGCAACTTCTTCGTCTTAAGCAGTTCTCAAGCTGGGAAGTAATCAATTTTTTTCTAAAAATTGAAAATTGACCTTACAGACTTATCGTAGTTTAATGCATATATACATCGGATGATAGTAATTTTGATGGCGTGCATTTGTTATCATTACCAGAGGACAAATTGGTATCTACCACCTTTTAATTTCATGATAATTACTTTCCCGTTCCTTGGATGATCTAATTTTTGCGGAAAGCTAAGGGATGCTCAATTACAATTAATTTCAATAGCTAGAGCGCTTCATACCTTAAGAGCGAGAAATTAGTTTGAGTCGATAATGAATATGAATTTCTCTGTTGTGTCTGGGAATCAAACTGAAAATCTCTTCAATAGCCTACACGCTTTTTCAGCTGGTGACGAAGTAGCTAAAGCTCAAATTGTGTGCGCTAGGCTTTTAAACCTTTTTTCAGTTCAAGAAAGGCCAAATCCGGGTACAAGAATTTGGTTAAAATTAAAATAATTTTAGTCGGTCTTATTTCTGAATTACTATGCATATTAATTGGGCTAGTATGCATATTAATCTCTTATTATTTATAACGGTCGTATCATAATCATAGGAAATATCTTTTTTTTTCAAGGTTTGAATCACCCTCTCTCCATACGGGTTCCCTACCTAACCCTCTATCGGTTATTTACCTGAATAATCCTAGTGCCTAAATTCTAAAATTGTACTACTGAGGCTCACTTAGAATCACGTTGAGTTTCACGTAGGCACTCGGCAGTAGATATGCATTCGCCCATGCTGTATGCGCTCATTTAAACTCTATCAACAGCCTCCCAAGTCTCATAAACACTTCTACGCGCTGCGTGGGTATTTTGGCTTCACATCGTTTCCCTTGATCTCTTTAAGTCATGAAGTGAGTGGTTTAGCGTAGATGCATGATAAATGATTTGCAAAAATGTTATGAGTACTCTGAGCCTCACACATCGCCCATCGTCCTTTCCAATGGCCCCGTTACCCTCCAGTTATCTCTCATAGAAGGTAAGCTGGGATTTATGCAAGGGTATAGAGAGAGCATGATGATCAATCACTCTTTCGGAATAACTGGTTCTGGGAACTAAGCCTCAGAATTTCATTGTGTCAGGAAAATTATCGGGTGTCAGGGAAATTGGCAGAAATAAAAAATCATATTTGCTGCAAGTATCAAGTGGTAATTTCTCTTTATCTTATTAAAGATGGATATTTATTCGGTATCTGGACTTTTTGTTCTTAACATTTTATTCATTTGGTACCCGATGTCCATTGTATTATATTCTATTTCTAATTCTGAAAAAGCACTCCACATCGTAATTTTACATTATTCTTACCTAGTATTTGATTCTAATGTATCACAGCTCTATCATTTGCAAAGATTTATTTACCTTAAATCCTAGGTATAATCAAAATATATGGAATGTATATAGAAAATAAACTTTTAAAAGGCGCCAGGAAAGATCTGCTAGTTGTGAACGGATAGGAAAAATATTCAGGAGTAATAGTAATAATTAGACTTAATAATTAGCCGGCCTCGGTGGCGGCGGGGTAAGGTCCTCGCCTGCCAAACATGAGGTCCCGGGTTCGAGTGCCGCCTGGGTAAGTTCCCCATATCCAGGGCATGGTTGTTCGTGTACGTTTCATTGTTGCATTCGTTGAATACCCCGACTTAAAATGGCCTATGAGAGCTGCATTCGGTGGTTTGGGAATAAAATTTTAAAAAATAAAATAAAAATAATAAAAGCGGAAGGGATGGCGATAACAATATAAAAAATGAATATCAGGTTAGTGGGGAAAGAGGAGAATAGAGTTAATGTCTTCAATGAAAACAAATAAGCCTAATTCTGAATTTCAATTAGCGAAGGGGGACGGGCCGGGATAGTTCGCAAAATACTTAATTCTAGCCTACGTGGATGGTAGAATGAATATATGCCTACTTATTTGAGTTGCCACCCGGATGGAAGATGCAGAGATATTGGGTTAAACTGCGTGGCTGATGACTGGGGAGGAGAATGTGAAGGGCGAGTGAGCATTGTGTAGCCGTCTCTATAAACCGCACATGCAAAACTCACCGACAGACTCACGCATGGCGCCCCGTATTCTCCCTCCCGCGCTGTTTCCTTTTTTTTCATCCTCGCCACGCGCAAACATTCGTGCAGTCACCCCTGACCCCCAACCCAGTGTGTGTGTTCTACACCTCATTCAACCTCCTCACCCTCCCTCCTTTCTCCTTTTAACCCACCATCCCGTTGTACACGTCCCCTTCTTCAGGATCATTTTCTCCGAGCAAAAAGCCCATGCCTTCGTTCTCTCCTGTCTTTCTCTCTCTCCCTTTCCAGTTATGAATGAATGGAGTTCGTTTCCTATTGTTTCGTCAGCATAAAAGCGGATAGGGGGAAGAGGGGAATGGTGGCTGCACTTTTTAAAATTTTTAACTCGCTCTGATAAATTTACAATGAATTCTCTCTGTCTCTTTCTCTCTCCCCTGCTCTTTTTCCCTTCTCTTTCAGGAGGAGAGCGGGGAATGTAACGCAGGTATTAACACTTTCGACGACTCAATATTCATGCGCTCCGCTTGTCTGTCTGCTTCGCCTATTTCCCTCCTCCCCCTCCGCCACACTTTTGTGTTCAAGTTTCCTAGAGAAACTCTCCACGCTTTTCTTTTTCCCCCTTATTTTTTTAATATAAAAAGTTAAGTTGGCTGTGAAAAAGAGAGAGAGGGGGAGGAGTCCTCGGCTTGAGCACATTCAGTTGCGCGTTGAATATTTTACTGCGAGTCCGGCCGAGCTTTCAGTTTTGCCTTTGCCGAGCTATTCATTTTCCCAATCCCTTTGTTATGCACTGGCGATACTCTTTACCGAAACCTGACTGAAACATTTAGTAATTTGCAGCTTTAGGGACTTTAGAACCGTGATTTAACGCACCAACAAAAAGTACAACTGCGAATCACCCTTTTGCCCGCGGCCGAGCGATTCATAAAAACTTTATCCGACCGTGCTGTGAGTTGTTTTGCCCGAAGTCCTGCCCGCGCTTCAAGTCCAAAAAATATACATAAATATTTATACATGAAAATAGCAGCTCTTCTGGAAAATATTTTATATTATGGGTTTTATAACCATCATAAGCGATTTTGCCATTTCCGTTAATACACGGATTATCATGGCAAACTCATATGTGTAATATTGGCAATATACCTATATTTGATTTCGATAAAAATGAATCTACTACCATTTGTTTGACAAAATCCACTATCATTTGTTTAACAAAAAGTAATATGTCTGCAATTTCATTTATTGTAAAATTCACCATGGGTCAAAAGACCTCAAAGATTTGTAATATGGTCGTTAGTATCTTTCCAGGAATGAAAAACATAATCTGAAAGAGATAGTGAACTCACATTGTACTTTCATTGTTTCAAATGAAAAACTAAAAATCGTTGATGTGTGGTAGAAAGGGAAGAAGATAACACACGAAGGCAAATATAAGTACAACACTTTTTCCTAGAATAATATAGATTGATGAGCATGAATATCATCTAAATGCTATTATTCACTACCAAGCTCAAATTCAATATTGTAATTCAACTTTGGTAATAATGCATCCGTAGTAAGTTCTTAAATATTTTGTTATATTTTGCATTCATTAGCATGCATAATTCCAGGGACTGAAGCTTTAATCTATTTCCAATTCTGTGGCTACCAAGGGGTTGCTTAACGTTGAAAAAAGACAACATTGACTGATTTTGAATAATTTTCAAGGAAAATAGCAATAGATAAAAATCATATGCACAAAAAGGAAGCGTTATTCCTTTGCCCATCTAGAAACATAATTCGCAAAATCAGTATCTCGATGCTAATTATTTCATAGTAGGAACTGAGGGAATATGAGCATTCATTCCTATCCTTTTATTATGGACTAACCAGGGTCTCTTATGAGCTTTTCTCGTAAAAAAGAGTTGATCATTGTTTTTCTTCCATCTTTAACTATTAGTCTGTGGTATTTCAGCTCGATAAAATGGTAAAATCAATAAAATAAAAACAACTAGCATTCTATGTATACCTTAGACGAAGTAGAAGCTATTTTCTTCGCATTGTACCTCTTATTCATTTGATTTTTACTTATTTTTCTTAAAGCATACTTTTTACCTGTAATTTATTCAGTGAATCCTCTATTTTTACCTTATCTCTTTTATTGCATTACAGTTTTACGGTGTTTTTATGACTTAATTATGCGAACTACACGTTTTCCCGTTATAGAAGAGCAGAAGAAGACGATATTTGTTTTAATTCTTTTGTTTTATATTATCTTTTATAAAATGATATCATGAGTCCTCATTTTCTCGAAAGTATCTCGCAGATACTTCAGCTGGTAAAAAATAACCTAACAGACTTCTCCATGAATTTACGAGGAAAATATTACCCTTGAGCTCGAGCACAAAGGGATCAAGTTTTTTATCCTCCGCAGAAAAAATCTTCTTTAACGCCATGAAAATCCGAACGGAGCGGGCAAAGTGAATTTTCCTCTCCGATTTGTGACGTTCAGAATCCCCGTAAGCCGTCTTCGGAGAGTAAACAATATCCAAATTCGGTCGCTTGAGCTCATCTCGAGGGGACGAGGTGGGAGAGGGGGGTTTGGGAGGGGGGAGGAGGGTGGGAAAGAAGGCCGTATTTTAAAGGGGAGCAAATCCGAGAATAAGAAATCCTTTGCTCTTCCAAGACCGCAAACTTACCAACCCTCCTCCTTCGCGTCTCATCCCCCATACCAACTCTTTACCCATGTGTTTATTAAGTTACAAGAGTGGTGACACTATCTAACCTGTAGCAGTGCGGACGACTCCGAACTTTCAATATTCACTTCCCTTTCCCCCGCCACCCCAAAGTATGGGTAAAGGAAGAGGGTGGAGGAGGTTAAGCGGAGAAGAAAGGCATATCGCGATCTTGTATCGAGGTGGGGGTTAAAAGTGGGGTTTCCACTAAACTCCCTCCCAGTCTCCTTAAGGAGGCAGTTTCTTGAGGAAAAGGAAGTCGAAAAGGGTCCCTAGTGGGGCGGGGAGGAATATGAAGGTGGAGGAGGAGTAGGGGGAGGCTTAGGTTTCGGTGTTTGTGAAGGAGCGTAGTTCAGATGGCGAGAAGGTGTACTGGAGTGGAATGGAGTGTGGAAGGAAAGGTTGATCTTCGCAAGAGTCGGTTGAAAAGCGGAGAGGGTGGTGGTGTATTGGGGGAGTGAAATGAGAGTGGGGGATTGGAAAGAAATGGCCGCAGAATAATGGGAGGGAGCGGTGCGTAAGGGTCGCGGTGAAATGAGGAGGAAGGCGAAAGGTGTGGGGGAAGGTGGATATCACGGCGGGAAGGGAATGATGCCGTGTTAGGCAAAAACTTAACTGGACTAAACTTGACGTGGGTTTCGATTAGAGAATTTGGCACGAGATCCCACAGTGTATCCACACTTCTATAAAACCCGTATAATCAAGGAGTTTTACTGAGTCTGGAAAGTTATGGAATGCCTGCAACAATGGTATTTTTTTACACATTTTTTTACACTGCAGTAATTTAGTGTCCTCTGTCAACACGTTAGTGAAAATTGCGTAAAATGATTATTGTGAATCGTCTGGAAATTGTGTGCCTGCTAATATAAGGAAATAATAGCTTGATATTTGAAATAACGGATAGTAGATGTGGGAAAAATGGTATGGATAGAGTGGTGCCGAATTAAGCCTCATTTACAGCAACTTCTCTGGACTTGATGCTACTTTTGATTCCATAAACTTAAATTAGCGTATGCTAGGTGGCCACGCTTCAATAAAACCTGGAACGCGTGCATCGTTTCTAGAAGGGCACTTTGTGGCCCTCTGGGAAGAGGGTTGGGATATTGGTCGAAGGGTAATGTGTTTAAATCTCGGGTGAATCCTTCGGGCACCTCAAATCTTCGTTATGCAAGGTGCCTCAGGCAAAAGAAATGGCCATCCTATTTGGAATGTGAAAAATTAATTCTCTGAGCTTGGGATGAGCACTACCCTCAAACTGTTGTATTACTACTTATTTCTAAATGTATACCTACCTATTACCACCTCTTCATAGTCCTATAGAGCCTATGTGATGAGTGATACGCAATCACATCATTATGATCATTGGAGTACTTCGCTCATTGGTCTTGGACGTTTCAAGCCAACGCTAAGTAGTCGTGTTGGCGTCTTTCTTTTTCCCCTCACCCTCATATAACCTTCCATACCTTACGTTCCTCCCTTTCACTCTCCAATCTCTTGGTGTGGGAGTTGAGGGGGGAGGTGTAAGTGTGGGGAACGGTGGTGAAGTGGGCGCTATCGATTCTGGCGCGAAACAAGCCAAGTGCAAAGACCGCTCGCTATTCCATATAAAAACCCTCATCCCCACCCCCTCATCCCCAATCTTGCCTTATAGAGCGAGCGTTCGTCTTCTTCGCCCTGCCTCCCCAATCTCTCCCGCCCCCAAACTCTCCCACAGTTCTTTTTACCCACCCGGTGTTTCCCACCCTATCTCCGCCTCGCCACCACCATCCCACATCAACTCTCTCTCTCTCTCAGGAAGAGTTCATCCCTTACCGATCCACTCGCTCACCCCTTACCAGACCAATCCCAGACCCCCTTCGTTGCCTCCTCGAGAAATCAGGCATTCTTATCTAACGAAAAATTAAAAGACAATTCATTCGCTCCTCTTCACCCTCCCCCACTTCACCTTCTGCCTTCCCCCCTCGGGCTCTTGATTGGTCCTCGAAGGAAAGGAGCAGTCAAGAGGCAGTTGAGTTGGTGGGAGGCTTTTCACGGGAGTGGTGGGTAATTAGGCGCGGCAGGAACTCTTGGATTTCAAGGGTCCGTACTAGGTTCATCATGCACGATTGAAGGCATTTTTCCGTTTCGCCGACCGTGGTGATGTTTATTTTTTTACTCTTTCCCTTAGTTTCTTTATTTCGACTCTCATAATGAGGCGATTTCAGCATTTTGAGCTTAGTTACGCAATTTCACTGTCCTACAGGTAAATACATTATTGTTTATAAATATTTAGGCGGTCACATCTTGTGTACTTGCTATTTATATACTTTTCTGGCACTTTATTCTATTTTGGTTTTGAAATTAAATTTACTTTGCGACATGTTAGTTTGCTTGGCACAATCCCATGGGCCTTATCAAAATAATGTGTTGGTTTTTGGTAAAATTTTGTTGGCTAAGGTTTAAATTGTGCCTCGTGATTTAATAACTTATTAATTTATTATCTTCTTAAGTCAGTAAGTTCCTTTTTATGTTCGCCTGACAAATGAACAGAAATTCTTCTCGGATGCAGAAAAACCATCTATGTCATTTCATGATTAAATCATATTTCTATTCTTGAATACAACACTATATTTTCCTTTGGTATTTGGCAGCAGATGGTTCATGTATATGCCATTATGGCTCTTAAAATCTTCCAATGGCCGTGGATCAACTTGACATGAAAAGAGACTTCGCTTGTGGGAGAGACGGTGTCCAAAAGTTCAATTTAATTTGAAAATTAGAAAAAAATCTATAATTTGAGAATTACCACCGACTACCTTAAAGTTAAATTTATTTTAGCACATCTTTAAAATTCTTTGGGTGCAATTAAGATAAATCTTATTAATATAAGAAGTGGTCAGTGTCATAGATTATTGAACTGTTTTTATTGGTTCGGGCTGAACAATTATCGAGAAATTAATACATGCGACCTTTCCAATATGTCCAACAACGCGACGTGGCGTCACAACCATCATTCGAGCACTTTCAAAAAACCAGGAATACACCTTCCTGCTCGGTGCTTTTTCGATTTCGGGCCGCTGCGGCCAGCTAGAGCGGCAGTAGAAGTAATAAAAAAAGAGGTCAGTGCGTTCTCTCGGTACTTAAAAGCGTTGTGGATGCGTTTTGCTCCTCTTTATTTGAGTTTCTCTCTCTTCCCCGCCCCAATTTACCTCCGTTTGTCCTCCCCTAAAGCAGGTTAAAGGGAGACAGAGAGAGCCAATTGGCGCGAGTCTAATCGCTTGTGAGAGAGACGGCGTCCAAAACCGCGACCTTTCGAGATAAAAGTCCCATTCCCGCGCTGCGACGACTTCCACGCGGAAGCTTTGATGGAAAGGGTCGCGCGGGAGATCTCGCAGAGCAGGGAAAAGCAATAATCATCGCCATAAGTCAGCGCCCATATGGATGCGCCAGAGGTCTTTTGCGTACGAGTACTGAGTTAGTGTGGCAGAGGGAGAGGTGCCTTATTTTCGAAACAGATTACCAAATCACTCCCGTAAACACGTCCGATTCCAACACCGCAACACCTTTTATGCTTCCCCTGTAGTTACAGTACTCCCCGCAGCAACGACGCCTACGCCACACGGTCCAGCGACTTAATGACGCCGCCGTGGCAGCGCCGTGCGTTTAGCCCGGGAAGAGAGGTGGTGTGGCGCGTTGTTGTACCTACACGCCGTTAGTCTTATCTTATCACGTTGAAGGGGCAGATTAAGCAAGGGAGAAGCAATTGTGCTGGAAGTGATTACCACCGCGCTATCAGGCCAGGGGGTTCGCGCGGGAACGGGCAATAGGCGACGCAGGAATCGCGCGGGAAATGTCGAGCAGTGGGGACGATTGTGGCGTCATCTGTCGGCGTGAAACGGTAACCATGCGGCTGCCTCGGTGCGGTGAAAAGGGGAGCCCCATTCGATAGCGGTTTATCATTGTTGGAATCAACGTATTCCGTGACCCGGATCAGTGGGCAATGACGCCTAGGCAGCGAGTCATGTTCTCATATGTTCGAGATTGACTGACCAAGTGGAGTTTATATTCGGCTGATCCGCATGCCAAGGAAAATTTCGGCAATAATGTGCGCGTCAAATTGGTTCCGCAGTGTAAGCTCATGCCCGCATTTGGGAATTCCGTGCGATTATTGATCACTTTGGATGAGTCTGTATACGCGATGACTTCGATTATACAATGCTATTTTTGCTCTTAATTTTACGTATTGCCTCTGCGACTAAGAGCCTCCTTCTGCGCCTGTGTATGCTGTTAGGCCTTCATGTATTATGTTCTCATTATTTTAATGAATGAATCGCGAATATTATAATAGAGGATTCTTTTGCTGACTGCTACACATGTTGTCTGCTACCTCTTATCTCAATAGTTCTACAAACTTCGCCACTTGATTCGCAGACAGGTAGAACGATCCGAATTTTACGAGGAAATAAGCTAAGATTAGGTCTGTTAAACTAAATGTGTACCCGTAATTTTGTCATCGTACAATTTCGTAACTTTTCAGTGCTCTTTCTTGCGATTGTAAATGATATAGCGCAAACATTGACGATAAATTGATCGCTATGCACTCATTGCCGCTCACTGTACATATTTGGAGGCAAATTAAAATGAGACAAAGTGGCAAAGGAGTTAAAGCTTCCGCGGAACAATGTGTGGTCGCCTCCATGTAGTAAATCAATGGGCTAAAATTTTATGTCCGATTTCGATGTCTCTTTTCCCTATAATTGCGAATGAGCTAGTATTTTCATGGATATTTATTTACCCGAGAATGCGATTGACACATGACTTCAATACATTGACTTGCTGTAATGATATCCATGGAAGCGTACAGTAAGTACGAAAAAAAGGAATTCTGGTGAAAATCAGAGATAACTTAGAATTTGAAACTTTCCAGCAGTTCATGCTTTTCCTCCTGCAGCACCCGTCACAAGTAAAACGATTAAATTATTTTTCTTTCAGGAAATCGAGACATACATATGATTTTGTTACCACATGAGTTGTTTAGAATATATCTCTACTGTTCCACTCCCATTTCAATCAAATGTAAAAATTTATTCATTTCGTTTTGTTATTTAAATACAATTAATCATTTTCCAAGAAAACAATAAATTGTTATGAATGTTACCAGCTATCTCTATTTTGCATGTCCTGGAGGAAAATAATGGCAGAGGCCAATATTTAGCTGAAATACCTAGAATGTATTCAAAACAAATCGCATTTATTACGTGCATGCATTGTGGAACTTTTTCCTCAATAAAATATCGGTTACAGGAAGTTTGAGAAAAAACAGCCACATTTCTGCAGAAATTGCATACGAGGTAAGGTACCATGCGAAAATGGTATTTTTCTTCCAGTTTCTAGCCCTTGCCTGTCCTACCCCTTGTCTTAACTTTGCTCATACCAATACGAGCTTTATTTTAGCAAAGGAACTCAGATTTGAGCAGCCCGAAGGAGAGTGAAATACAAGACTTAATTTTTCAGTACACGCAGGAGCGAATAGAAAATGATTGATATCAAAAAATCTCCTAGGCAACAGAACATAAAGTTTCTTAAAATATCTTTATTTAATAACTTACGTATACTATGTATTACCTTGAAAAGCTTTCAACTGTGCTGAATTTTTAGCCTTACCCAAAGCCATCTTTACTTCTTTCTATTTCCCAATATTGGTGCATCACTCATTGTATATAATTATAATGTTTTAAGCATTGTTATTCATTTTCAGGCATCGTCCATATCACTCTTTTTTGCTATCTAATGCCTCTTGTGTTTTTCTTGGTAAAGATCAAAATTTTTACTAAAGTTTTAACTTTATCAATTTTCAATTTAAATTTTGACTGAATTTCCATGTTTTCCTTGGTATTTTGTACTGTTTTGTAATTTTTCAGAAACTTCAAAGATTTATTTTATATATGGAGGTCAGTCACTAATTTTTAGTGTGTTTTTCAGATGTTAACATGGTCGCTGAGCCAAAGCCACACCAGACTGGTAGGAAAAGGCAAAATGTTGCTAAAACAGGAAACGATTGGTGAGTTTTGTAAAAATTTTATCTTCTTTGTCTCTTGATTTTTAACCATGCCTCCCGTGACAATATTTAGAATATCTTTAATGCTTTGGAAGTGAAAATTTTCCAGCCGAAAAATAATGTCATGCAAATCATGATTTAAAACTACACTTCCAAAGTAGGGGATAGCTCCTTGTTGCGCTGTGAATGGAACTCAAATGAAAATAAATCTTCGTAATGAAATGGATTCGTGCACCTAATTTTTTTTCCTAAAAAAATGAGTTTCATAATGCAATGATAATGATAGTAAATAATTAATGGCATGTCAAAATGGCATTTCACCGTTTATGTCTTTATAGCACGTGATATAGGATATGAAAACCTTGAATTTTATGAAAGCCTGTCCTAGTAGCTGGGCATAGTTTCTTTTTTTTGTTTTTGTTTTTTTGTGAGCACCCTTCTTAAAATAAGTGTGGTAGATACTTTATCTTAGCTTATTTTTGATATCATAGATAACTTTTTACTTGCAATGATATGGTATCTCTAAAAATGTGCACTGATTTGAGCACTGTTACGATCAATGCTACTGTAGTTGGCTTACGTGGGATAGCATATTTTACTTTATGCTGTGGAATTGATGGAATTTCAGTAGATAGATGCGAAGATTAATTTAGATAAATGTATTATTTAAGATATATTTTTGTTTTCTCATTTGACGGAATAATTTACCATAACCATAACTAACAAGTCAATTCCTTGCATAAAAAAAACTGGCGAATATCGCTCCTAGTCGAGATACTTTAATACTCAATATTTGTGTCACCTGTAATTTAATGGCCTTTTTTCCTTGCTATGGTTGGTACTTGTCGCATTAAATCATATTATGTGCTATTCAGTCTATGGTTGGTACTTGTCGCATTAAATCATATTATGTGCTATTCAGTCCTCTTCCGAATCACATTCCCCTTTCATTTCGTTTGGAAGGAAAGTTTTGTGTTCAAAAGCGGTTCAGTATTTCAAAACCACTAATAAATAATGTCATTAGTGCCTCATTCCTCTCTAAATCGTTTAGCTATTCCAAAATTAAATATGAAATCGTCGGTACTTCGTATTGACATTAATTAGGGCAAATGTTCAAACTCCATGAATGCCATGGAGCCTATATGATGAAAATGGTGTCCGAATTCTGTTATTGTCCTCCGGTAATTGTAGCTCGTGAGGACTTCAGGAAATATAAAAGGTCATTTGGGTGAGCTTTGGTGGAATTTATTTTTCGCCGATCAATGAAATAATTTCCATATGGAATTCCAACTGCTCCAGAAGAGCACTTATTCGCCCTCGTGGAGCAGGAAAATAAGCCAAAAAGGACGAGCATTCTTGTTACTACTACGTCAAAGGGTTTCTGTGCAAGAGGAAATTACTTTTTTGCCGTTTAATTTCAATTCCACGGACCAATATCGTGCAATTGTCATTATTTACGTCACAATCAATCTTATGTTCTGTGAATAAATAAATACGGTCTAAAAGTAGTAGAATGTAAATTGAATATACTAAAATATAGCTTTGCATTTATCATGCCGTGAATCTAGGATATTATGCGTTTACAATTAGTATGCGTTGAAGAAATAGATAATTATAGGATAACTTACAAATATTTGAAAATCTTTGCAATGATGAGAATAATCACAGTTTATTGATTTTTTGGAAACTATTTCAAATGCATTATCAAAAGCATTGGACAGACATCTCGGCGGTTATCCGATGTTTCGATGCTGGGATTCCAATCGAAGGACCCGGGTTCAAATCTTGAGTGAAGCCCTCGAATCACTCCATATATGTCTTCCCTCTGAGTGTCTTCCTCTAAGTGAGAGGTCGCCCACAAAAGGGAATCGTTCCCAACCCCCTCTAACTCAAATATTAATTTCACTTGAAGCATCGAGAGAGAGACAACTACCTTCAGTTAATTGAAAGTTATCTTTTTATTTTGATTTGTATACTTCTTTATTTGAAGCAGTGGCATTTTCATATGAACCATTAACGTAGGAAATGAAATGATAGAACGAGCGGAGTAACTGATAGAATTGCATATTTACGCATAACTCGCTAATATACACCTCCTGAAGTATTGTATATATTTCTCCTGAAGCATCTTGTATTAACTATATGAAAGGTAATATCATATTGTCTACATCGCTCCGCTACTTCTTTCGTGCGTAAGTATAACATCTTGCGTGTAATTAGAATTCTCAACACTAAGATATAGCAAGAAATGAAGTAAAATAACTAACTAATTTATGATACTCCATGATACCACTTAAACACTCACGATCCTAACGAAGTTTATCACAGTCTGGGTGGCGCATTATGAGTTTCAGTCAGCATCTGAGGGCGTAATTAAAATTTTTCGGGCGTACAATCGGGTTAGGCTGTCCATTTAAGCCGATGCGACGTTTCAATGGAATACTTTTCCTTCGAAGAGTCGTTAGAAAAAGGACAGCCCAAGTCGGTCGGAAACCTGTGATAAAACCATCGCAGTATGAAATCGTTTCAGGTATGACGTGGTGGAAATGCGATATATCCCTGATAAGATGTAAACAACAAATGGCAATATCCACACTTCAATATACAGGGTGTTTATAAATGAATATCGGGGTTTTAAAGCATTATAATATTTATTAAATTACACTTGCAGTTGTAAATTATATGACAAATGAAAGAGCAACTCAAACAGTTTTGTTTTTTAGCAACAATTCACATGTGTGTGAAATGTTTCCGCCGCGGTCCATTAGAATGCGGTAGTAGCAAAGATGGCGACTAGTGAACAGAAAGAGTTTTGTGTTTTACAGTTTGCAAAGACTGAATCTGTAGTTACTGTGCAACTTGTGTCGCACAGTAACCCCAGATCCACACATTATGAGTGTTTACATGTCTACTGAGTTGAAAAGTCGATTCATCACTGAAGACAACATGATCCAGAAAATCATCATCGTCATGAAACAACATTTCCATTTTGTGCAGTTGGCAGGTAATCCGTGGTCTGTAGGCTTCAGAGACTGTAATAGCTGTAAACAGTGAGGACGTAGTTGTAAACGTTTCCTTAACACTTTCCAAGCAGTCGACACAGGAATTTATAATTTACAACTAGCCTTCCGGACTATTTTCTTTGGGCTACGAGCGAACGATTCTCTCACTCGCTCAACAGTCTCTTCGCTAACTCTTGGTCGTCCCGTGCTCTTCCATTTACAAAGGCAGCCTGTTTCTTCAAACTGATGATACCATCTACGGATGTTATTGTCGCTTAGAGGATCACAACCGAATTTAATGCGGAACGCACGTTGCACAGATTCAGTCTTTGCAAACTGTAAAACACAAAACGCTTTCTGCTCACTAGTCGCCATCTTTGCTACTACCGCTTTCTAGCGGATCGCGGCGGAAACATTTCACACACATGTGCATTGTTACAAAAAAATAAAACTGTTTCAGTTCCTTTTTAATTTGACACATAATTTATAACTGCAAGTATTATGTAATAAATATTATAAAGCTTTAAAACCCCGATATTCATTTATAAACACCCTGTATAAGTGAACTACCAACCATGATCAGTCACTCTGTCCCATTTTTAAGAAAAAACTTACCTTGAAAATGACATAGAGTGTCGAAACCATGGTCGGTAGTCGAGTTATATTTTAAAGCGTGGATATTACCATTTGCTGTTTATATTTTATCATGGACCATGGCACTAATTCAACGAGAGAGTACCTATCTAATCCTTCAGAGGGATTAAGATTTCGTTAGGACTCTACCTGCTCCGGCTGCGTTCTGCTGCGTGGATCAAGTTCACGTCTCACGGCCAAACGCCGAAGCAAGTGCGTATCATGGGCGCAAGCTATGCAAACAATCCCCCTCTTTCTCTCTCGCCCCTTTGTTAAAATTGGCTACAATACCTTTACGCTCCATTTTTCCTTCCCGTCTTTCAAACAGATCCCTTTTCTCTTTGCCTCCCTCTCCTTCACAAACTGCGGAGCGGCCAAAGGACGAGAAAAAAAGCACAAACACTTTGGACGGGCGCACACTCTCATGCGGGAAATTCAATTTTTCATCACGGTGGACGCCGTTTGCTCACACACACACACATACACCCACGCAGATGCCAACGATGGAAAAGGCTTTTGCGAGGGAGCGGAGCGAAGCAGATTTTTTTTCGTCGGAGACGGTCGTAGGGACACGCGCTGGGATATGTGTGCGGCAGGGTATAAGCGCGGGGGATGTGGACAAGTGGTTTTTGGTCGGGGAAAAAAATTGTCCGAGGAACGGAAGCAATTTAGGAGAGTTGGGGGGAAGCAAGAAGCAAGTTTGTCGAGCGTGAGTGTGTGTGTCGGCTACCTCTTGTCAGGTTTGACCGAGCTAATTTGAAATTTTCATTCTGCCCTCGAATGAAGATATGGATTCCCTTAAGGGGGTTGCTTTATATGATGCTGCATTTCGAAGAGACCAGATTTTCACGTGCCGTTAAATTTTCAAATCCAATTATTCACTTATTTGTGTGGAATTTTCGACTAGCAAACGGAATAGCGAAATCACGTCATATCTGGGCTCGTGAGCAATCGATACATGCATGAATTTTGATTTTTCAGTTAGTACTCATTCGTAGATTTAGCATAGCTTTTGTTTAGGAATTGTTTTTATCCATAAATGAGGTATCATTCAAAGTAGAAATTACGTCTGAGGGTTGGATTAATTTGCCTGGTGTTATAGCCGGTATAATTACCTTTGGTATAGTTTTGTTTTTCTTAATTGCTCCAATATGAGGACTTAGCTAATTTTGTATTTCAGCATTACTTTTTACATGCAAAAGTTAATATATCAAAGATGAAATCGAGAGGAAAGTTTTTTAATACCTTTAAAATGCTATTTTGGCTTATTTTTTTCGTCATTTCCCTTTACATAAAGTTAATAAAATATTTCAGCTTTTGAATTATGTTATAAAAACTTTTATGATATTTCATCTTTTCGGTAATTGAGATTGAAATTCGGGGTCCTTCGTTCCCTTTAATATAACTCCTATTATATTGAGTCTGTGTACCATTTTCGCTTTATTTTGTTTCATTGGTAAGCATTGACAGATCCTTAGAGTACATAGTGTTAAAAGCCTAAACACTTTAATGATAGTTAACTTTTTCGTCATTTAGGTTAAGAGCCTGGGTCCTTAGTTTCCTACAGTTAAAACATGATTTTTAATTGAATCTTCGCTTATTTTGGTTGATTGGTTATCAAATTACTTATAAATAGCTCTTGAAACAAATGCCACGCTGTTAATACTTCTATCCGTCAGGGAAACGAATGTCTCCTATGATGGGTGGTCTGGTGGTATCAAATCTTGGCGTTGCAAAATAAATGTCGCCACCGGGAAGAGAAAAAGTTTCCCCCGAGAGTGAATGAAAAAGAATCGAGGATAGAGGGTTTGGGAGAGAGATGAAAAGGCTGGGAGAAGGCGAATGAATCGGAATCATTGGGTCCATTATGAGAGGCCAAACATTCCTCGGTTTGTTTGTCTAGGGCCCGACGGAACCCTCCCTGTCGGCTTAAAGCCCTCGAACAACTGACCTGTTGCCAGGAGTGGGGCCGGCGGAGGGAGAGAGGCAGGGGGAGAAGGGAGAGGGTGGTGTTGGGGGAGTGTTGGTGAGCGATGGAGCGTGTGAGGCGGGGTGCGGAGGAGCGGAAGTGGCGGTGGAGGTTCTGAAGGAGAGGCGCGGGAGAGGGATTGGCTGGGTGCAGCCGCGGGTAGCCTTGTTCGCAACAACTTAACCTTGGCGTCCATCAGTCTTAAAATCGGTTGCTGAGGAATTACATTATTCATTGTCACACCACCGGAAACAGCGCTTTTTAGGCTTTTAGTCGGGATTTTCATAACATTAAAGAATGGGGTAGTTCATCAAAGAAAACGAAATGCATTGATTGCGATTCGTTACCCGCCATTAGTGTATTCATAATATAAAAGTTATTTGGTTTAAAAAATCCCAGTTTAGACGAATGGCAACGGTCAATTTTAACCTCATTGAAAAACTCCAGATTGGCACACATGCGATTCCACTCCACGTGACGTCACAGGGACCTAGTTTCTATACGAGTAGATAGGATTTTTATATCGTCTGAGATTACCAATGCATGCACGAGGCACAGAGCTCAGGGAAACATCTCTTAATAATCACACATTAAAACTATCTAAGTTCGGAAAGTTTTCTTCGTTTGATAGGGGAATAATAATCCTTATTTAAGCCAAGCGCTACCTGCTAGCAGCCTGCGTCGTATCAGCGCTCAAGCCTCGCCCAAGGCCACCGCACACGCCGAAGCTGGAACCAGAAATACGTCACACGAAGTTTTCCCATCATTACTACTTGGCCGCCGCGTTTTCGCGCGCTTGAAAATTTTCACTTTTCGTTTAATCGCGAAAAATAGATATTGTCATTCGAAAATCTAAGAGCGTGAAATGCGCACTCCAGGAGTAATAATCTTTCGATTTAGGTAAAAAATAATAGGAAACCACCCTATTAAATGCACAAGGACATCCTTGCCATGGATAAGGACAACCTCCCCCGAAGGGACGAAGTCAGAGGAGAGTAAGAACCACATAAATCCTAAGTAAGGGGGTTCAGATGCTTTCCTAGGCTCACCTAGGAATGAGAGAGTTTCTTTATTCATGGGTGCCAAACGGATTAGTCTAGGGCAGAGGATGTTCTGACGAATCGGTCGAACAAGAACATTTATGCCCTGGATGGGGGCCACCTACCCAGGCGGGACTCGAACCCGCGACCTTCGGTTTGGCAAACGAGGATCCGCCGCCACCGCGAACGACAAACTACGAAAGATTTTACGCCTTTCGATAGATAAAATCATTTTCCTTGTTAGATGAATGCTAATTTCGTGAGAATTGGAGCCTCTCTCAACTACGGACTATTCTAAACCGAGTTACGTCTTATTAAGTTATCGTGAGCCAACAAATTTCGTATTGCAGTTTTCAAGGACATTCCAGGAATAACCAAGCACTAGCCAGCGGCCTTCCCTTACAGCGTCACCCGTAAGTGCATTTAAAGGGAAAAAAATTAACAGAGGAATTATTTTCCACGCCCGGAATTCGAACCCGGATCTTACGAGGAGAGGCCTTTGAGATCTCCGGTTGTGAATCCCGAGTTAATCCGTTAGACATTCCCAAGCAAAGAAACCGTCGGATTCCTTGGTGGCTCAGGAAAGGCATCTGGCTCCTCTACCCAGAAGTTGTATGGTATCACTCTCCTGTAGCTTATTCCAGGGTGAGTTCTACCCTTACCTATTCAAACCAACTCTTTCTCCTTGGAACACGGAAGGGTAGAGGTGACTATATTTAGGATACATTTCAAATTCTGAATCAATCTGTGAATTTCACTATTCTACAACGGCGCCAACGTCACAGTGTCATTTTTTATTGCTCCGGCTCATTGAAATTGTTGGATAACTATCAACAGCCCTTTCTTTTTTTGCTGTGAAGGAAATACGTAGTGTTCTATAGGTAGCGTCAAGTAGGAGACGGGCGTGGGGGGGGGGGGGGTGGTCGGAATGCTGAAAGGGGTGGGAGGGGGTGAGCCTTGCGAGAGAGGGAAAAGTTGTCCTTCGGAACGGATCGGCCAGATGAAACCCGAGAATGTGTGGAAAGGATATGAGGTGGGGTGAGGGGTGGGGTGGGGATGAGGAGGAGGAGGCCATGCGGTCTCCATAGCAACCGTTTTATGGGACATTACTGCGCGCGTAGGGTACGATGTCGGGGTATGAGGTCTTGCGGAGGATATGAGTAAATGGGAGTGGAGAGAGAGGTAAGTGAGAACTCCGTGTGATGGTGGGGGGGGGATGGTGCAGAGCCAAAGTGGATCTCGTGTGGTGGCTGAAAGATAGTGGGTCGGATTGGTAAAAAGAAGAGAATGGGGAATGAAAGGAAGAAGCCGAAGAGGCCAGTTACGAGGCGGAGAGGAGAATAGTGGGAAGAATGGAGGAGGATCAAATCGGACCGAAAGATGACGTTTGGAGTTGGAAGGGATGGCACGAGGATAAAATCGTTATAAGGGGGTTTGAGAATCCGAGGAGGCCCTGTGGAGATCCTGGCGGGCAATTGTGGGTCAATTGTACAGGTGTCGCAGTTAGGCTCACTTCCCAGTTTCCGTAACTGACCGTGTAGTGAAGATTGTCTAACAAGACAGAACAATCATTTCGTGGCAATTTGTTGTTTTCCTGAGTTCTTGTGGACATTTATTGCTAATATGTATATTTTATTCAACCCCCTTTGTGCTACAGGCCAATTTAACCATAAAATGTTGACAATGACCAAAAAGGATCATTGTCTAATACTATATCGATCCACGCATCAAAAATATTTACTCCAAAATATTTCATTAAATATAATGATTTTCTAATGTAAAATAATAAGTCATGTAATGGCATAAGTAATGGCATCTTATGAAGCTTGAAGCATTAAAAATTCTTCCGTAGCAAATTTATTATCCCATAAAATTTTGGATCGATACGTGTCACGTCAAATAAAGGCATTGCATGTCGCAAGCCAATCAGTTACCTGGATCCTATCCTGTTTGCTTCATAGAATCTAATACAGTACGATTTAGACATAGGTACATCTCCAAAGAAAAACCTCCAGAAAAAGGTTAAATTGGGCCGAGAATCAATTACATTCAGAGCTTACCTCAGAGCAGGTGTAGTGCTGAAATGCGCAACGTTTCTGGCGTAAGAATTATAAATTCCAAGTATGTAAGGATTTATATTTTGCTCTTTGTTGATGAATTCTGTATTGAAATTCCTCGATCTTAACACCGTTAATTTGAGGTAGTCGTATCGTGGTTTCTATAGCTAATATAATAGCATGCGTAGCAGATATTTATCATTACAAATTACTAAAATTTCATGCAACAGCTTTATAATTTATGTTTTTACTCTACTGAGAAGTAAGCAGTTATATTTTTAAATCCATGTAAACAATATGAAGAGGGAATAGCTGTTTACGAATTGATGTATCTCTGAAATAATGGCAAGATGCCGAAACGTATAAATCCATACTACTGCATTTTCAATGATACCTTACAGTGTAGAAGTGCTGGTGAGCCATGCCGTTTGGCTTGTTTCCTTGGATGCCAAGTGATACAGGCATGTCCTTTCATTGGGCATTCCTCGTGTTGGAGCACGGAAGGACAACATACCGACCGGACGTCGTACCGACATCCGTTTGTGGGGATTTCAGAGCTAATATTGGACGCCCCTCGACAAATGACTTCGGAATCCTTCAGACTGTGGAGGCGATTCGATACGAGGTTCACTGATTCAGGGAGAGACAGCTAATAAAATGGAATGCCTTGGATTGAGTGACACGTAACCATTTTTTTCATTATCCTTGGGATGGCTTGTTTATTTTCATGAACTGTATACCGTGTTATTTCATAACGCTAGTCCGAGGACTGCCCAATTTCAAAAATTCCTTCGGAAAAATTCGTAATGCTTTATCTTTGGTTCTGGGCATTTCATTTTAATTAGTATTATCGTTAGCAAAATCGAAAATCTTCGTTTTTTTTCATTTGCTAACCTATGTACTTGAGAAGATTTCACCTCGAGCCTGGTGTATCATTACCTCTGCTGATCCGAATGGTACTTGTCAGAGTAAATGGCCTCGCTTTTTTCCCTACTGTTTAGTATCTATGGCGAATTCTGATAATTTTTAAAACTCATATAAAATTGATTATCTGAGAACGGTGACCCTCTACAAGCGAGCCGTGAGTAATACCGCATGAACCTTGAATACACATGTTTCTGGTCAGCCGCTAGCCTTTAATTTATACGAATACTTATGAGAATGAGTCATATCTCTGCATGCTGTTTATTATTATCTTAATTAGTTAGTTGCCATTGCATTTACAAGTATTTTCTTTTTATTTGGGACTCTAAAAGTAGTGATATAAAATGTAGAAATAAGTAATATATGACTAATCCATTATTTGTCAGTTTGTCTTTTGATCAAATCTGAAGCCGATTTTTTTCTGAAATTCAGACATATTTGCTCGCATTCACGTGGTATAGACTTACAGTGAAGTGCTGGCCGATTTCGTGATCGCCCATAGTGTCCAATATGTTAGGAATCGTAAGCGTTTTCTTATAAAAAGACCTTTTTTAAGATACTCAGAAGGAATCATATTATACTTTAAAATAGAGATGACATATTTTATTATAAATTTTTGCGCGAATCAGCGTTAAAAATTCGAGAATTTTTCTCATATCCCATGATAATTATCCTGCAATAAATTCAGACTATGTAATCTAGATAAGTCGAAAAGATGGGTTATTATTATCCTACACAAGATTAGGAGCTTAAATGCACCTAGTGCTTTCCAAAAAGAACTTTTTATGTTGGGTTATATCTTGTCGCCCCTCCCGGCGTTTAATACGATTGTATCATGACTGCGTAAACTATTAAAAATTGAGAATTGTGCTTCAACTTTCAGGGTTCAATAAATTTCGTTATAAGTGCCTAGTAGTGTGATAGGTATT
The DNA here is from genome assembly GCF_921293095.1 of Ischnura elegans. Classification (NCBI taxonomy): domain Eukaryota; kingdom Metazoa; phylum Arthropoda; class Insecta; order Odonata; family Coenagrionidae; genus Ischnura; species Ischnura elegans. The sequence goes on along the minus strand of NC_060250.1, from coordinate 30,858,143 downwards.
TTATTTTACTGTTGTGGATTACGTTTCTCGTGTCAATTTCTCAATTAAAGTTTGCCACTCACCACATTTGTCCGACCTGGAAGTGTTAGGAAAAGAAGAGCTGGATGCTATGAGTAAGAAGCTGTCTGGACAGTCTGATCAGTGAAGAAGAAGTGAGAACGCAATGAGGATTTGTGTCGCTGAGCGATGTGTAGTTACGCATCTGACCTCTGGTGGAAAGGCGAGCGAATAGGACTTCACGATAAATTGTCCGAAAGCAGGAATTCCAATTGCCATTCAATGTTCAAGGAAATTCTAACTCCGAACCCGGATTTCAATTGTCTTAGGCGATCATCACATGGGAGGAGTATAGATGTTAATCCGCAGAGGGATTATAAAAAATTTTAATGATAACACTAAAAATAAATGTTTAAACTGATAATTTTCCGCAAACATAACTTTAATGCTCCCGTTAGCGATGTACTTCATCATTTTTATTGCATCAGAAGATGATGTAGTACATTGAAACCGTTTTTGCTAAATTTATATTTGCGGAAATTGCCAGTTGTATTACTATATAATTATATCATTCCAACAAATTAAGCATAAAACGGCTACCCTCAAGGTTCAAACTTTGCTTTATTCTCCGCTGATGATCCCAAAGACAATCAAAAATAGGTTTTGGAGATATTTTTCCTTCTAGCTATAAATGGTATTAGGATTTCGTCTCTTCGAACAATATATTTCGAGAAAATTATGTCAGTTTAAGATTCTTGGACTCAACGACGGTGAAATGTAATCAAATAAAGTTGTAAGGTGTGGCTCAGATGAGGGACTACCACCCACCCATGATTGTGCGGAGGGGTGAAAGGATTCGAGAGAGAAAGTGGGTGCACGTGCGAAGTGGGATATCCGGAATAATGGCGTATGGCAGGGCGTGTGCGCTGCGTCCTCCACCCGCAATCGGAACCCGCTTCGCATCTCCGCAAACAATGCCCATCTCCGGCTAGCCCATACCGCCGTATCCAGGCCCCTTCCCACATGCCTCCAGCGTGCAAGTTTGTTGTATTTAAAGGTGGTGGGGGAGGCGGAATGTGGGTTCTGATTACGATCTGGACTGAGCACTGAACAGCTAACGACAAATACTTCTATTTTATATTTTCAAAATGCTTTTGCTTCCAAATATAAAATCAATTTATGCCCAAATAAGCAAAATAAGGCTATGCAGAATGTGGGAAATTCAATTCTTATCCTTTGAAATGACCAAATGTTTCCTAAATACTGTGCTATTAAAATAATTCCTTATGCTATTATGGGCATCATTTGTTCAAGCTTGAGTAAAAATATGTATCCTTTCAAATGCAATTTCATTAAGGTTTTGTCAGGGTTTTCTTATTAAATTTTTTAGCCATAATAAGTATTACCTAAGGAAAAATAGCGGTCGAGTGTTAGTGATATCTCTTCTCAAAACTATTTTTTCCTCGCCCACTCCTGTATTATGGATTAATCGGCACCTTTCCTGTGAGTCAATACCAGCCTACACTTTCGAATACTGCATATCAAACTTCATTCCTCTATTTGCACTGTAATTTTGAGGTCGTCTCACAAAGGGATGCGAATGTGAGGAGGTGTGGGCTTGGCCCGGAAGAGAGGACGAGTATGAGGATAAACTGTGTGAAGGGCTATTGGGTTGCTTTTGGATCGAGGACGGTGTGAGCAGGGGATAAGGATTTTATTTCGTTGAAATGGAAGAATGCCAGTAAATGCGGTGCGAACCGTTGGTTGGCCCTGCGACTGGATCGCCTCTCGCAAGGGAAGCGGCGGGAGATAGGAAATCGTAATTGCCGAGCGGAATTAGCTCATGGGAGAGTCAGAGGTGGAGAGAAAGCATTTAAAAATCATTTCCCCAGTGCTTTCACATCTCGCCGCGTATGCTTTTTTTTATATGTATTTTTTCCTCTTCCACCCGCCTGTTGTGGCCTAGGATTAGACCTCATTTGTTCCCTTGCTCATCGATTAAAAAAAATACTCCGAAGCGATCCTAATTGCAACCAAGATCCCCTTACTATTGCGACCGCGTTTAATTAATTGGCGGAGAAAAAACTTCAGCGACCAGAGTGCTTTTCGAGACCACTTTGTCCTAACACTGTGACCACGTTTGTACCCATGGAGGCGGTGACGGAATCAATTCAGGCAGCGTGTAGTCACCCACTCAGGGCCTTTGCAACCTGATTATTTTTTTATGGCGATCTCATGTTTTTCGGCGCTGAACCTTGCTGTACCCCGTTTTTTTGGTAGTTTTCCGCGACAGTCAATAAATTAGACGAAATGAGGAAATAGGATGAAGGAGTATCCCATCTTCTCCGTTTGTTCTTTATTGTAAGTCAGAGGTTTTCAATTCAGTGCGTCATCGTGTAGTTAAGTGAAAAGTGGTAGCCTGATAGTGGAAAATACGAAAAGGCATCAAAGCCTGTTGACAAGAGCTATGATTTTAAATGCTTCTACTTTTACGTCATAAAATTACTGCCTCATGAAATCTTACTTAAATTTTCATTGCTAATATTAATTAGGCTCCTGAAAGGTAGCATATTATTTTTGGAGAATTTTCCTATTAATTGTACGAATTTGGTGTGAACTGATTTTTTTATTGTATAACATTTCTTTCGTTGAAAAGTTAGACAGATTTGCTCTCTTATTACTAAATTTATGCGTGCTAATTAATCTGCTGCTGCCAGTACCACAAACCTTTTTTTCCGACCCTATCTTTTATATTGCTTTTAATACGCTAGGTATCAATTATTCCCTTTTTAATCCTTGTTCGAATCAGACGTACTTATCTACTTTCTATTTCTTTTATATAGTAAGTAGGTCATACTATTTTATATGCATAGTACTGAACAAATGCGTTCTTGCTTTAAGAGCTTGTTAATTCACCCTCTCATTGTAACTATCTATCAAAACAATAAAAATAATAACTCTCTTTACCAATTAGGTTATTTTTCTACACAGCTGGACAATATTATACTTTCATGAGAGTAACATTGGAAAGAAAATCCAAACTCACTATCGCCTCATTTTGCAAAGCCAGGTTATTCTGGGAAGGAAATTTTTAATAGCAGATGTTACTTGTGCGCGGACAGTATTGTGGAATCAGGTCGTTAGGCGTGTATCTGTTCTCCATTAATTCCTTGAAATCCTCGCACCGCGTCGCTAGCAGTTTTTCAGGAGCATGCTCTTGTATTCTACTTTTTTGTTTTATTTTTCATACGCTTCCATTCCTTTTTAAGCCATTCTGCATATTTGTTTAGCATAATGCTCTTCACAAACTTCTAAAACATTTCATTTCTCTAAAAATAGGTCTTCGAAAATTAAACTTGCATGGCACAAAAAATCAAAGACATAAAACTGCATCTAACTTGTACCTTAGCTTATTCTTCGTCTAATATAAAACTGCTTTTTTTCAGGGTTTGAAAATTCTACGAAAGTTCGTCCCGTATCAATATCGTAGTAGCCACATATTTTAATTAATTATTAGTATACTCTCAAAGGTTTAAAAGCTAGAAATGGCAATTTTTTATTGGCTATATCCCATCATCGCTTTGGATGTTTGCATAAATCAATTCTGTAGTTAGATAGTAGTGGAGCCTTTGTTTGATATATCCATTGCCTTCCTCTCTTTGCCCAGGATGCATTAACAGCCCACCTATTTTTTTTTGTCTACCCGATTAATGTTATTAATTTTACTAAAACTTACATGGATTGCAGTTCTAAAAATACGATAATATATCAAAATATTATAAATTGAATCCCAATACTCGCACTTTTTATGCCTTTCAACTTTTAGAAAAAATATATTTTCTAATGCTTAGCTGGAGTGAAGAATCAAATGATGATATCCACTCATTTAACTCAATAAAGCATATTGTTAAAGCGTAAACTTTTACTAATCTACAGGAAGGTTTTGAACCCTGTGAATAACTACTTTATAAACTGTGAGTTGCTTTTTTCTTTTTGCTGATAATTTTATTTGTATTTTTTTTCTCCTTTTAGTGTTTCTTAACGATTAAAAAAATTACATAATGTTCCCTATTTTTTTCATATCTATTATTTCTAGGAAGAGATCTTGTAGCAACTTCATCCTAGGGTGATATTTAATGCTCTGGACACCTATATAAGTCGCTTTTGTGCGTCTATCTGAGAATTTATTGTGTATTTTTTCTCCTCAGTGTTTCTTATTGGTTAAACATTAAATAACATACTATTCCCTAATTTTTTCTAGTCCTACCCATTTCTGTTTAAATAGTCATAGGGTGATATTTAGTCCTCTGGGAACTTGCGGGGCGACTGGTCCTGCACCCGACCCAATTATTCCTTTTGACCTCCTCATTCCTCGTTCCATCTCCGCTTCCCATTTCCCATCTGCGTCATTTACTCTTCCCTTATCGTCCCTTCGAACTCGGGAAGGTTGATTAGCCCTGCGTTTCCTCCCGTCCCTTTTGTTTCGAGTCCGGTTTGTTTCATCTTTTCCATGAGATTTTGCGAGCGATTGTGTACGTTGACCCTATTTTGGCAGCGGCCATGACTATTGCATTCCGGAACGGAAAACAAGCGCGACCCAGCGTGCGTTGCTCTCTTTCGATAATACGGAAACTCCGAAGCCCCATGCTTTTCCCCTTCGGGCAATAACTTGCATGCCCTTGTGCACATAAAAGGAGACCTCGCTTAAGATGGATTTTCGACACAAAAAAACTAAAAAAAATAATTTGTGCTCTTTGCGGATGAAGAATGCTCTACGTTGGCAAAAGGGTGTACGGACGAGATACCTCTTGGCAAAATTTCTAAAATATTATAAACTTGAAGGGGCTCCAAGTTAGACTTACAGACATAGTCTTTCTTAAATTAAGAGCTGCTGATAGAAAATCTACGATAACTTTTCAAATAATCTACAACAAACATAATCAAACTATCGATGGATACTACACCAGGGAAGACATCGAAGTATGGTACTGATTTGCAATTTGGGCCTTAAAAATTGCTCCAGAACTATCGTAAGGTATCAATCTGGAAGCTGGAAGTAAGGAATCGATTTTATGTGATATTTTATGGTTTCCGCTTCCTCATTATGTTTTTATTTTTACGTGCCCATTTTATCGTGATGATTTTGTAGCTAGCTTGGAGAATGGTAATGCGAAAGTAAAGAAACTGTCTCTTTTTCCTTACTATTTTTGTGCATTATCATAGAGTCGTTCAAGGTAGATTATAAATGTATTCTCCTTTAGAAGATCAATGTAGACTTGAAAGAGAGCACATATAGACGCCCTTAGAGACGCTATCAATCTCGATAGATGAGATGAAATATTTTTAGTAACAATTAAAATTATTCTGGAAGGTGATTGCGCGAGAAAATTTCTTTTAAGTAAATGCATTTTTTTAAATCTAGCGTAAATATTTATTAGAATTAGAAGATTATAAGAACGCATATTAATAAGGTAATGGATATTTTTCCTTACTTTTTTAATTTATAGGGTACGACAATGGCAGTTGATGAGCTGCTTCTTTTTTTTCAGGAGCGCTTTATTAAGATTACCTTAAGCCTTGTCATGGATTAGTACGTCCTCCTCGATATTTATTCATATTATTCCGAAATGCCCCTTTCAAAATTTTTCTGTGGAAATAAAGAGTCCATTACACTCTCTTGAACCTGAATGTCTGGCTAAAAGAATACCTAAATTGTTGCCTGCCTTGGTGTGGCATTATAATGCACCCAGAGCAGACAGCTTAATCCCTGCCTGAAAGGAATTGCGTTCATGATATGTCATTGATTATTCAGAACATGGTAGCATGAGCTGTTTTAAGGAAAACAAAATGACGTGATACCGAGAATAAATCTAATTTTTACACGTTAATAAATACGAGTGACTTAAAAATTTCAAGCAAAGTGGTTTCATTAATACTTTTATGAATAACCTTTGGATGAAAAGAATGCCGAGTGCATAAGCTTGGCATGGAGAAAAAAATAATCGCAACCCTTTTCAGCCTCCATTGTAACTGTGTAATCCGAAAGGAAAAGCTTATGCAAGATTAATGGAGACTTCCGTTTTTACCTTTGAGAATGAAGTTCATGCCGGGAATCCATTTCATAGAAGAACGAAATTTTTTTTCACATGGGATCATTTAAATGCATTGGAGTGTTAAATGCTAATAAAAAACCTTGTCATTAATTGGCGCCAGAGTAGTTTCAGCGAGTTTGAACAGATTTGGATTCCAGCCAAAGATGATGCATTCGCTTTGCCTCCAAGTTTTTTTTGTTAAAATATGAGACTTTTGAGTTAAAGTAAGCTTGCAAGGAAACTCGAGGCGTTGGACATCGGGTTTTTGTAGTGAGACTTTAATATATATTACTCACTATACTGGATGCTGTCTGTTTGTCCGCATTTAAGGCATATGTCCGCATAAGGCTTTAACTATCAAATTCATTGATTGTTTTCTTCGTACATCATTATTTATTATTCTATGCTCGCTTTTAGTTTGTCTAATGATTTTTGCCCTTTATTTATGATATCATGTAAGCAATATTTTATCGATACCCCATGAAAATGGCTGACATGATCGGAGATTCGTATATGATACCTGTTATCTCTTTATCTTAAATATACTCTATGGATGGAATTCGTCATAAAATATTTGTTGCATAAATACTTATTTAAATTAGCTCTTTTAATATTCAAAACCTTACCGTCATCTGTCCTGTCAAAACGCGATCCAAGATCAATAACCATTCTTGCTAACATGGACTACTCCTCCTGTAAGTCCGCTCCTTTGCTATGATATCGGCGTAGTGATAATCAAACCCTGCCCTTATCTCATTACTGTAGGCGTATTAATGATAAATACAGCAAAATCTATAAGTTGTTTTACTACTGATTAGTTTTTATCTATTTAACGCCGTCCAGGTCTAAGGGTTAATGGTGAAACAATTATGGTGAACCATTATCGTGAATCACATTGGTGAACCATAAATGGTTGCATTAAATGTAACATTTCAGCGTAATGGTGGAATGGAAATTTTAATGCAACCATCCACTCATGGAAGTGATGAGTATAATGAGTTTTAGAATGAGTTTATATCAGGTAAAAATAATTTTCGTTGGAAGGTTAAATAGGTATAGCTATAAATTTTAACCATAGTAAGTGGCGCTCCTTATGATGGAATTTCTTACATAACATACCTTTGCTTTAACCGTATACAAAAGCATCCCTTATTTTTGCAGATGCGTATTTTAACTAGCTTAATTTTTTTAACTAAAATAACTCCTCAAAAAGTGAAAATCGTGAGAAATTTTTTTTAAAAATTGATGCCATAAACACTATTATTCGCAAAAATCTGGGAACTCTGGTACGATCATATCCCCTTAGCATCCCTGGTAGCATTCCTCTCTCTACGATCCTTAACTTATAATTCTCAAACTACCGTTCTGACCAACTTCATCGTGTACTCTTCCCATCCCTCTCTCGTACTCCCGCAGTCCACTGACCATCCAGTCTTTCCGACGATTCCTGAATTCTCCCACCGCTCTGACGGACATGCTTGCGGAGCTACTCTCTCTCTCCGCCCTCTGCCTCCTTTAATTCTCTCCCCGTCCAGTGGGCGTCCCTCAAGACGAGTCCCGACATGAGCCGTGCGTTGGTGTGGACGAAAAGGGCGGGGAGGGAGATCGAGGTAGAAGAGAATTGCCCTGAAAAATGGAACAGGGCCCACTGTCCCGGAGATTGGCGGGCGGGAAGACAAATAAGGGCCGCCTCCCTTGCTCGTTCGTGGTGGGGCTCCTCTCGTGGAATAGGGAACGCGAGGATGGACTCGTGTATGTGCCGTAGGAGGGAGTAAAAGGGCTCGAATAGCAAAAGAACTAGTAGTAGGTGGCGTCTCATTTCTGCGGGTGAAAGTGGGTGTTAAGTTCTGTATGCCAGGTCTGAGTATTCATGCTGGAAATCTTTATGCAACCAGCCGTTCATTTTAGTAATAATTTCAATTTCTGACTTAAATTCATCATCACCAGCAGCCATCTATCCTAAGATTGGTTTGACGCAACTTTTCACTCAATTCATCTATCGGCTAATCGTATACAACAGCCATCATTTTTGTCATACAAACGTCATACTTTATTTAATAATTTTCCTGTCATCGTCAAATAGCTACAAACATTCACCATGGGAAGCGGCGTTTCTTATGATCCTGGAATTGCGTTGGAATTGTAAGAAGAGGATAACATTGTCACACGCAAGAGTGCAAACTGGTTTTATAGCGCGCCATTCACATTTTGGTTGGGTTTATAAATTGAAAACAATAAATATTACCGTTAATTTTCTACCGGTATTTGAAGATTTGTTCCCCTGTTATTCTACTGCTTCCATCATTTTTCTTTTTATCACCGAATTGTTTCGGTCTTTTGTATGTCTTGGGTGAATGTTCTTCCGGCCCCACACTTGTGTTCCTTTCTGTTAATAGACTTTCTTTTGATGAAAAACTTCGAACAGTATATCATCATTAAATGACAGGCCATTAAATATTAAATCATCCATCAGGGCCGCCTTTTCCAATCATAGGTGCCCTCTATTTGGAGGGAAAACGATCTCAGGATTCGGGGCGGCCCATCGGTCTAAATTTGAAGGGTCTTAGGGCGTTCCTGACTTTATCGAGGACGCGTAGATTGCGTCTCGTTTCATCGGAAGATGTTTGTTCCCCTTGCGTGGAATCTGCTAACAACCGGTGTTAATGAGAACAGTGATAACGTAAACAATTAATTGATATAAGAAGTTTGAAAGAACTTATTTATATTTATTATTAAATTTTATACTTAATTTTGTTAACTAGGTGTTTATCTAACTAAGATTGCTTGTAAATGTCCACATTACTTCAAAATATTAAACTCATTGCAAATACCGCCAGCAATCGTGGTTCAGCTGCCTAAAGGTTTTACATCATGGATTAATGCTCGATTAACTCTACCAAAAGACCTGAGTACTAGTGATAAGAATAATTATTCATTATTGTAAATATTGGATGGAAATGAAGTCAAGCTTATCTTAGGCGCTATACAATGCTTTAATCACCCGCACACCATGCTATTCTTTTGTGATTCCTCGTTTTTTTAATATGACTGGCTTGTAATGATAATGAAAGATTTATCTCCTTCTTCCTAATGGACCTGGTGATTTATGAATCCATTTAAGTACATAATTGGCCATATGAATGCCTTTCAATTAATTTCTTTCTGGTTAATGTGAGGATACCTCTGGCTATTAAGAGCGAAATGAGACTTAGTCTTAGGTAGATATTGATTTCAAGCATAATTTTGAACTGATTTTTTTACTCGAGGATAATATCTTTAATAATATCCATTTATCGGGGATAAAGTTTGCTTTCTCTGCTTGCAATCGCATGTTTTTCGATGTCGGGGCATGTATATCGGAAAAAATCGGATTGTATCCGAAATGATTGGGGCGAGCAATGATGACTATTTTGAAAATAATTAATCCTTTTATTCTTGTATTTTAGCACTGATTGATTTTTATTACGCATAACATTGAAAGTTACAATGGCGTTTAACATTACCTGCGCCTTGAGATTAAGAAATAATTTGTTGTGAAATGGGTTTAATGGGTACTACAGCAATGAATAATTATACTTTTTCAGAATTTTTTCTCGGTTTCAACCTATTTCTACGGCTCCACGTCATTTTCAGTACATCATTTAGTGAACTTAAAAGTGTACCAAGTGGTTCATTACCAGTATCACTGCCGTTAAACCTCGCCGATCATTGATTAAATCATTAACTCAAACTGATGAAGTGAAGTCTATCTTCTTCGGTTTGATTAAATGATGCCCAGATGGTTAAATTCGTGATAAAGAACACGTATAGTTAGTTGAATTTTGTTACTACTAGCATAAGTTAAGCTAGGTTACTGCTTGATTTTCCGCTTAGTGTAAGCTATTTTACCATCGCGGTTTTGAAGGATGCTGATGTTCGGGTAGTGCAAAATTGATGGGGAGTGAAAGGTGAGCGTGGGCGGAGAACGAGGGATTCTGATCCTTCTCGAGAAGAGACAAAGGAGACAGAGTGGTGATTTTTTTTCTTCGGGAAATTGTGTGCAGCCGGATGGGAAGTGGATAGAAAGATGGTTCCGTGAAGGACGGAAGTGGAGGGCAGGATGTCCTGGGGGAAGATGATCGGCTTTTATCTCTGCTGAGATTGGGGGACCGTGGAATTCTCTTCTCATGGGTCCAATGTGCGGAGAAAATGAGACATCTCGCGAATGGCTGTGCAGCGAAAAAATAATTATTTTCGCCTCCTCGGGAACTCTCCCTCAACGACTTCCTTGCTTATTCGAGACGTCGGCGATGTGGATAGTGGATATTGTATCGAGCAATGGCTACCGAATCGGTTGTGTGCCTCAGGTTGTGTGCCTCAGTTATTTTTGATCCTACCGTCTGTATTTGATGGGCAATAGCGGTATCTGCCGCCTTCGTACTGGAAAAAGACAAGACTGTATTCCGATCCCTGAAATGTACTTCCCTGAAGGATGCGGTGTTGTTACCGCTTCGATTGATCCGAACCTAATGAACCGAAGCCAAGTTTTTGATAGGGAGTTCATCAAGTGAGTTAATAGGGAGGCATTTCAGATTGATATCAATCTGAAACTGGTATCTATGATAGCAATGGCATCGACTTCATGTACCGGAATGTACCAGAATCATGTACCGAAAACGATGTTAAAAGAATTTGAAAGCTGAATCCATAGGTTTCAAAATTCCATTAATTCCAAAATCTATATATATTACAAGTAGATGGTTTTTTTTGGATTTTTTCATGCAGCGAATCCTGGGATTTTGCGTGAAAAACCCGTTTGAGAATATTATTAAAATATCCATTTTGAACATGAAATATAACAATGAAAAGATAGCAATAAATGGAAGAACAGTTGCTTAGCGGAATAAATATAAGTTTTACGATATTTAAAGATCAAAATCTGGTTGGAAGAATTGACTATTGAAATTGAATAATATTATTTTTACCAAAATATCCCATAAATTTTAACTATTTTTGTGTCCACCCATTCCTGTGGTTTATTGTATCAGATGAATATAAATCATGGCCCTATAACCTATTGTCAATGAGTTAAACACTTTCTTTGCGTCACAATGGTCGATACATAATAAATAATATTGTATCATATTTTCCAGGGCATACTTGTACTTATAATGTACCACATATTACTGCATAGTTCGGATCAATCCTTAAATATGCCTTTTGTATTGATAAATTATTACGTTTTTAATATATAAATTTTATAATAATAACCGGTTAATCAGCTCTTTTGAGGCCATTAATAATTTATTCGCTCAGAACAGCCTCTGCTCTTCGTTCTGCACTCCAATTCGGTTTGAGTTTTTTCTCATCAAAGTTCCTGGTAATTATAGCCTTCCACCGGTGTAGCATCAACGATGGATGAGGGGGGTCACTAACCGTTGTCTGATCTGTTGGTCTCAAATGCGCTATGAAGATTAAGTATTCAAAGCTACGCTCTAGGCTATTCGTGTTTTACTGGGATGCTGAGGTTTAATTTTACTGAGTGCACGGCCTGCGGGGATCGACGAGCGAATGGTACATATCTCTCCGATTTTCGATCAATTACGCATGAGCTCAAATAAGTAATGGCTTTAAGAGAGTGTGGGGAAGTATCGCTGAATATGAATCTGGTAGTCGATTGAATTAACGACCAAAATCTGGCGGAAAGGGAATCATAATTGAGAGGAAAACGAGCAATGAAAAGTGGCAACTTATATTCCGGAGTACAAAAAAAAACGAATGGGGAACTGGACTCGGTCCAAACATCCCCAATGTCGAGCTAATGATACTCCTGAGTATCCTGTAGACGATTTCATACATCTGTGTAGTCCCATATTCGTTTTTTTTTATGCGAAACGAATCTTCGCTGCTACTGCTCATTAAAATGCTTGTTTTGAATACATCAGTTAGGAATGACTGTGCATAAACCCTTATATTTCAGCAATGAAGGAAAGGAAGCCGATCGCATAAATGTGCTTTTCGCAATTCAGTTTCAGTAGGGAATAATCTTCTAGAATTTTACTTACAAAGCTGGTGAAGGCGAATGCATAAAGAAAAGTCGAGATCGATAGTTAATGTCGCTGTAAATGCAGTTTAAGACAACATTAAAGGGGAGTCAGCTATTCGAAACACCCTGTGCTCAGTGTTAGGTGGCCCTGAAATTTTATAAGTCATAATTGTGATGTTGACGGTGTTTTCCGTTAGAATCATTATTGTGTCAGAAATTTTCAGGTTTGTTCTGGTTTTCTGACATTGGCATGGAATGGTCGGAAAATAATTTCAAGAAGCTAAAACCTCAGCACATTGTATTTGGCACAGATCTATTTTTACTAACTTCAGCTTCTATGGTGATATTTTTGTCAATGCGATCAATGCATTTCAACGATGCATGTGTCAATCTTCGGCGTTAGCCTTCCATTAACTCCTTCATTATATTTTGTTCTTTCTACTAAATGAAAACGGAACGTTCTCACGCGCTAGACTTCTCAGCGAGAGTTCAAACTCCTTCGTAGAATACATGGCAAGTGCCTCATTCACCATTCCCTCGATCACGTCTGCATCGATAGCGCGCATGGTAAAATGCTAAGACCTTTGTTTATATTTTTAATTACTGATTATGGGCCGTGGTAATCACACACTGTATGGTGCTATGAAAAGTCATTTATGCCTTAAAATGACATTACATTACACTAGCATCAGTTGAAGATTTACTTTGTACCATAAAAAAATCATTGTAAATGTGGCTTCTTTGATGGACTACTCCGCCGGTGCATAAAATCTGGAAAAATACTCCAGTTTTATCTGATTTTAATTCAGGCATTCTAATTCTTATTGAGGGTATACAAGATCTCACTTATTTTATGTAAAAATAAAAATTGGTTGCTATTTTCCAGTTTCATTTGTCCTTTGTTAAAAAACTGAGTGTTTGCTGTACCGGTTTAGGCTACATGAGGAATGAGTTTATGAGGTAATAAATCGTTTTTTTTTTATTCTTTGTTGTGAGAAATTGAAATAATTTCGTTAACGGCATGTTAGTGTAGGTTCCTATTACGATTTTATTGAAAAACATAGTATAGTAACTTCTACAGCAGCGTGCTGCAATACCATCTAATAGTCAGTCCAATTAGAAATAATTTGCTGATACGCCTTTCAATAATCTTCTTCCGTTAAAGTCATATTTTTAGCCATTATCCTCTGTACTTCACCAAAAACGTTTTTTATCTCAACCTCTCTTATAGGTATCACTTGCTTTTTTATAGATGCCGTAAATCCTCGCCCCTTCAGTTTTCCTCTTTTTACTTGTCGTCTAACTTCTCCTCTTTCTCCAATTCCTAATTTTTGTTCTAAAATTCTCTCTTGATCTCCAGTACCTCCATTTTAATTTTCGTCTCAATTTGATAACACGCTTTTTATCATACCTGTAATATCGAGATTTAGAGTTTAGAGTTTGAGGATGACAACTAATAAAGGGAGAAAGGAAATAAATTAGTTCTATATGTTTTGGTAACGGTTTGAAGTGATTTAGCAGGAAGCTTTCTGTAGTGGATTGTGCAGCAAATAGATCATGGAGGAGTTAATTTCGTGCCGTGACTGCGTGGACAAGTGTCAAAGGCAGCGAAGACCGACTTCGCAGTGACGCAGTTCCCAGGTCGAGTGTGTTTGGACTTCATCTCTTCAAAGTTCCCTGACTTGCTATTGTGCACCCCTGGCCGCCGCGTCCCCCACGACTTCTGTCGCACCCAGTCGCCCGTCGGATTCATTCCAATTATGCCTGAGTGCACTCGTCGTCATTTCGCGAAAAGCCATGGGCCGCATGCCGTACCTACTCCTTGTACGCATTTGCCTCGGAAGTTCACCTGCTTCGTTATTTTTCCCAACAATTTTACCGTGATGTTAAATCACTGAAACGATTTAGTCATGATGTGAGTCCTTTACAAATGCATATATAACAGTTTGAAAATATCAGTTTTAAATAATCTATTTTGATTTTCAAATAACTTTGCGTTTCGCTATGAGAATCAGGCCCAAGACTTTTGAGATTCGGGGAACGGAAAGTCTCCCGCCGCATAATAAAACGCAAATCAACCCAAGTATAGGAAGAACTTAGCCCGCTACATTCGAGCATTATTGCGCGAGGGCATATAGTAGGGTATTAATGAGATTTCCTTATCGAATGAACAACTTGAAAATGGAACCCTTAACTTCGAAAAAACTTACATCGAAACAGCAGGATTTGACCCTCCTTTCAGCCGCAGTGATATTGTAAAAAGATAACATATGCCCTTTTTTCTCAATGCCTATTTCTCCAATGCGATTGATATCCCTTTTGGTCTAATTTTTCCGGTTATTGTAATAAAATGTTTCATTATTTTTTAAATAATTTATATGTGATGATCGTCCACCAATGCTATGATGAAATGTAAACGTCTTGTATTCTAATCTATTTTCAAACCTCAGAGCATCATAATGCATTATCTACATCCCATATTGTAGATTGCTGGGTTGGAAACTTATGACAGGATCCCACACAGTTGATCTTAACTTAATTCGTTAAACCAACCCTATATGTAACCTGTCACTTTCATGACGCAGGGATATTGGTCCTATGGTAAAAGCAGGGAAGGTAAACCGTCGGTAAACCGAAGGCCAGTTCCAACTTTGCTTTAAATCGGTAATCATGCCGAAACTGGTTGGCCATTTCCAGAAGTTGATTTTGCGAAAAATACTAACCGTTTAAAATTTTATATATTTACACCTCAACCACGCGAAATAGAGACATAACCTTTAATTACGTCATATTTACTATAATGAGACTCTCGAAGACTTCCAAATGAGATATGGAAGTAATCCGCCATCCTGAGCCGTCGATAATGACTGCTTGCTCCTCTTGAACGATATTTAATGAGGGGATGGGTTTAATGCCGATAATACGGCTAATTTGTGGGCATTGGACCAGCGTGTTGGGTGCGTGGATGTTTTTCTTACCTTGGGGGCAAGTCCTAAATTAAATATTTTAAGAGCATTGTTTAAAGCAATAGATAATCATGGAATGGTATCGATAAAGTGTTCTCGGGCACTTTTGTCTGAGTTTTCCTTACGTTTTGCCAAAACTCCACGCTCTATGATGCATGAAACTTTGGGACTAAGCTGTTACCTACTTGTTTGAAGCAGTGGTTAGATTCTAGATATGATTCTAGATTTGTTTCCATGCAGACTATGTTAGGACGCTCTGAACTACTGCATTTGTATTGAAGGCCGAAAGAATTGGTGGCAAAATGGTAAACTGGCCGAAGCCTTGAGAAAGCAATATCTTCGAACCCGATTTATTGGCCACACGAATCCTCAAGCAAATGCTATGTTTCTTCATTTCAGCCCATTTTACCCCTATTTTTCGTAGTCCGACGTTATCTATGTCCAAATAGTTTTAATGACTCAACAAAAAAGGTAATCCCCGATTAAGGCCGCATTAAAAGTTCCTATTTGATAATTTAACATAGTATCTTAGCATCTCCGAATTTTCGAAATATATGCCATCAAATTTAAGACAAAATTAGTTGTAAATATTTATCTACCTCTTACAATCCGACGTACAAATTTGGAAATGTCTGCAAGAATTTCATTAATATTCTACCATTCTGATCACCTCTTTTTACGCTATTTTCCGTATCTGATTTCCCAATTGTCCTCCTTTCCGCGAATAACGACCCCCGCTTTGCCATCTCCTCCACCGACTAACTACTCCCGTCGAGGGGTTTGGTCCAGTGGTCTCCGCACACTCATACTTCTCTGCACCCCATTATTCTCGTTAGCGCTTCGAGTTCATGGGGCAGCATAAAAATCTTGAGCAGCTGCTTGACCAATGAAGAATTACGTCTCGCGATATACAGCGTGGCCCTTCTGCCCACTCGTCGATTTCTTCTTCCCCTTCCTACTCCTTCCCTCGAACTCTTCCCCCACTGACCCTTGACCACGTCCGCAAATCCCGCGGGAAAGCCGCTTTCGAGTGTCCCCAAGAGATGTGGAGACCCCAGTCAGGGATTTTCCGCTCGAATTTTGTTTTAATGCCACCACTAAGGCTGGGAAGATGCCATGTGGAGAAGAAATTTTTGCTCCTCGATCTAAAGAAATCTCTGCTTCAGATCGCTATGCTACGCTGCCTGTCGCACGATGGGGCTGAAAGGTGTAGTGATGGTCCCTCTACATTATTTTTTGATTGCTATCACGAATTATATTTCAAAAGACAGACGTAGATTAAGTGATCTTGACCAATAGCCGCACGGTTTGCGTTTTTTCTGTTGGTTGACTTAGTTTCTAACTTTGACCTGGTTTGAATCTTGCTAAAATATTTAATTTAACCCTGTAAAGGTTACATTAGTCCTCTAAGTATTTTCTCCTTCGTGCTGTTCTGAACCAATATTGAGGTGAAGAGATTGATAATTGGCGCCGTATCAGTGGAATTCACTTTGTGCCGATAGGCTCAGTCAACGTACAGCTGATGGATGTGACGGATTGCTGGATATTCGTAGAGTTTCTATATTATTCTAAGCTGTAATAGTGGCAGTTACATCAGGTGATGATTTGAATTGATAATGATATTTCAGAATAAAACGTACTGTGTTGAGTCCATTCAGTAAATTGAATGATAATTCTCTTTTAAATCCATCTTCATAGCACATATTCTTGTGAATGTCGGTGGCTCAATTAATTTATTTTACCCTCTTGGAGACCAATTAAAGCTCCCATTGGGCAACCTGCTAGAATAGATTATTATTAGTGATGAATTTTCAGGACCATTCATTATTTATTTAAATCGATATTATATATGCAGAAGGACATTTCAAACCATGCCAGGCTTTTATTTTGGCTATTATACTTTGTTGTTCTTAAATTTTATCTGGTTAGCTCTCTTGACTGAGTCAGTTTTCACCTTGCCGACACTCAGAGTAACATAATGGAGTCAGAAAATTCAAGTATTCAAACTAGTAAATACCGTTTAAATCCACTAAATATAATGTTTTGTTATCAGGTTGTACACTCTAAGCAAATGATCAATCTGTTAAAGTCGAATTTTATTTTATACAATCCTATCCCATTTATCAAAAAATTACGCCTCTTAACTATCTATCCTAATATTGCAGCGTTGCTATCTTTGAAAAATTCATTTCCCATAAAGCACGCTATTCATTTCTTCATCTCTATTCGTGGCGCTTTGATTTCAAATCGTTCGTTCGATCGTAATTTATGATGACAACTGTTTGTGGAATTATGCTTAATTATACGACAAGCTTAAGTTGATTTCCGTAATATTTCGAGGTAGAATGGTCAAATGAAATTGCGCTCCGATTCCAATGGATTACAATGAGTTTCGTGGGATATGAGAAATAAATGGAAATTTAATAATGAAAAGGAGGAACAGATTTGACATCCTGACCTACTGGGACCTTTGAGTATTGCATGAAATTGGTTACTCCCTTTTGGGTGTTAATTATCCATTAGGACTTAATTTTCCCTAATTGAACCAAACTAATGAAAGACTCCTTCCATGCACTATGATAGACGTGTTTGCGATGAAATAAGGTATAATCTCTTGAAATACTGGCATGTAAGACTACGATCAGTAGATTTCGATTTACAGTCCGATAAAATACATCGACAATATTTTCAACTGTTAATGTTCCTCGTCCAAGTACGAGGAATACAGTACTCATTTGGCCTCCATTTTACATCTGAAGTTATATACAGCGTAGTGGACACATAACATTTCCATTGGCTTAAAAAATGAATTATTTGTGATTTTTTATGCATACAGTATGCACAGCGTTTGTTTTTTTCAATGAATCGAATTGCTTTTGATCTGCTTTGGATCTATTATTTTGTTGCAGCAAAGATTGAACTGCTTTTCGTTAAAATATAGGAATCTAAAAATTCGTATTTACGTGGAATTGACTTTGATAGGAAATTCACCCTCCTTCATTTGTTCATTGTCTAACTTTTGGGACATGCTATTTATGATACATTTTTTTTAAATCAGCATAAGATCTGACATGTTTAGGTCTGAGGAAGAAAGGGAAAAAATAATCCTAAGGGAAAATATGTTCTCATTCCATGAAAATTGTTTTTGTTCTGACTTATACTAATCACTATGGTTTTCATTTGAATGATTACTTAAATCATTAAGCGTAAGCATTAATGCTTCTTATTTGTCAAGTTATAATGGGAGATAAAAATCACATTTCTATTTCAATAGCTAGTGTAGCTAATAAATTATTCAGCTGAATACTATTTTTCTAGTTTCATATCTCTCTACCTTGTTGTAAAACCGCATTAATGTGCAACTTTTAAAATATACTTCACAATAAAATTAAAAAAGAAGAACTTTGTGCTTTCACATTAATATTTATTCACGACCATGGATTCAACGTTAGACGTCATCATCAGGTGAACGAACATCAGATGACGTCTAATGTTGAAACCATGGTCGTGAATAAATATTAATGTGAAAGCACAAAGTTCTTCTTTTTTAATTTAATTATGAATCGCTTTCACCAAGTTACGCCTCAAACAATCAATACTTCACAATGTCTGAACCTACTTTTTGTTCCTCATGGTGGCATCTAGTAAGCCTGAGTACGTAGCTAAATCAGAGAAATAGCGTTAACTTTCATGCATTTGGGGCATTATTTTTTATTTTTAATGAAACTTGTGGTACTTTATAATTACATTACGGCCTCTTTGTAAATTTATACGATTAACAGGACACTCTGAATCGTTAAATTTTTAACTATTAATGACTTGATTAAATTTCTTATACGATATGCATAATTAACTACGTAGCTAATATAAAATAGCTCATGCATGGATGCTGCTGTTGTGCAGGGAAGAATTTATTAATGTTAACTATATCATTATAATGTTTGTAGCTAAGTTCATTTATAAAACCATGCATTTGACGTTTGTTTGCATTCCATGAATTATTTTAACTTTATAAAAGGGAGCCGTGTTTTATGGCATAAAATTAAACATTGCACGTCGTAATTTATATTCGCATGCCTTTAATGCTTTTGAATAATTACGTGATATCACGATTAGTATTATTTCTTGCCGTTGCACTTTAACTGAAATATTTGAAACTATCCACGGTGCACGTGAACGTGGCCCTTTCATTTCCTATCCTCTTAGGAAAATGTATAGTTGCTATCAATTAGTTGGCTGAATTCTGTGATATTAGGCAATCATTTTAGTGGTGCATTGAATTGTTCTTTCCTCTTTTGACCGATTTCCGTGTTCGTAAAGTGACTACATTTTTTTCGTTAATCAAGGCCTTCCTAAAAGCCATAAAAATATCAACGATAAAAGTGACGAATAGCTGTGACCCAATGATCGCAAAATCTATCTTCCAAACAGATTACCTGTCACTTCTGTCCATCAAATATGGTGTAATCACCAAAATGGGCACTTATATTGGAGCCCAATCGGGAAGAAAGAGTCTGGCGAATACTTCCATTGAGTAATCCCCTTTCCACGAATGATTAATTGTCGAGTCGTTTTCGAGGAAAGGGTAAATATTTCGTGCTCCCTGCTCAGTTACATTTTATTATTAATGAGGTACTTCGCATTCTATGGAACGGAAAATACCATCGGAAAATGCCGCTGCAAAATTCGCTCACGAGCCATGTTCTGTTGACATTAGATTTCTCAATGTTTGCAAATAAAGGGAAAACGTGTAACCTTGTAGCACTCACCATAATTTCAGGTAGATTAGCTGAAGTGGGAAAGCAGAATAATGGTCATATCAATCGGCAGACTTTCCAAGTGTTGCTTTTGTTGCAACTTCCTTGTAACCATTACAGTTAGTTCGTTAGTTAGACAGCGGTATTTGTAGACTAGAACATAAATAATGTGTATTATTTACTATGGCATACAAATTATTTCTTCTCTTTACACCGCCCGCGATATCTTTTCCTCGCCTTACACTAACCCTAAATATTCTTCAATTCCTTTATAGGATTAATATTTTTCCATGAAATTATGTAGCATATTTTCCAAGGACGTGGTGGACTCCGGGCAGAGAAAGCCTGCTTATACGAAAAATCGCAACTTCCGCCTCGTAAGCGAGCAGCAGCCGAGAAAAATTTGTTTGGCTGCATGTTTTATTTTAAATGTAATGTATTCGATCGTAAGATAAACTACCACACGCTAGTGCTTCATGAAATACGATAATTCCACTGATTGGTATTCTGGGAAATTCACTGAAAAGTGAATAACAAGTCTGTAATGAAATTTGTTCTGAGCAGGATGGATATGGAAAATGTACTTTTTTTAAATTAAACAAGCAATCACAGGCCATTGCCAATGTGTACACTGACATTAGAAACATTATTGTTTCTCGCAGCGTAAATATTTGCATCTAAAATTCAACGACGTGAATATTGCCTCAGCGATATTTATTTTGTGGAACTCATGAAAAATAGATGAAGCTAATGCCTTTCATAAATTGCACTGAAGATACTTACACTGGCTTGGACTGCACGCATAAATATGATTCTCTGTTTTAAATAACATTTTGTAGATATATGGTCTACCTGTTTATTACAAAAAATATAGCACGCATACATTTTTATTATACTGCGTCCTCAACTGCTGACGTATTCAGTTTATTTTTTGTATTCATTTATACAGAACATTTTATCCCCACTGAAATCTTGTAAAAAGTGTAATGTTTTACAATAGATTATTTTTTAATAGTTAATTGCTGAAAATTTGGAGCCGTGCGATTAAACAATCAATTTGCATTATAAGGCCTTTTTTCTCTCAGGATAATTTTTGCATTTAAGGATTTAAATTACTAGTCTGTTAATGCTTCGCCATACTATCCAGCATGCCCGAGTTGCTTAAATGAATTATGAATATTAAAATCGATCCCTTGCTATTCTTTATTCGTCGATGTATACAGATTTAGAGTAATTTTAAATTATTCCTTGCCTTTTTTCATCTATCATATTATTTATTCATTGATTTGTGCATATTTATTATGCTCTTCATTGGTGCATGAATCTGAAAGATATTAGGACAGCGATGCATTGAATATAGAAATATTAATGATGGATTCAAAATGAATATGGGATGATTTTTGGAATAGATAATCTCAGGGGAACTGGAGTGGTCTTCGTAACTTCGTCCCATTAAATATGGTCCAAATTGATGGTATTGGTAACCTAATTAATGCCAATAAGGATAAACATCCTGTTGAGCTCCGCAACAGGTTGGGAAGGTTTTTTTCAGTTATTCTTACGATCAGCCGTAATGAATAATCCGCGTCACATGCAACAATTGTCAGTGCTTAGCTTGATATTGGTCGCGGTGAGCTAGAACCGTCGCTTAATAATCCCTAATTCCAAGCCATCATTTTTGGATTAAGAGTTGATAGAATTTTTAACTGTGTATTTCCGTCGATATTGCCTTCCTAAATCTACCGGTTATGATGAATCGCTGCGACACACATTATCTGTTCACTGTTTTTGTGCAGTTTTGCCTTCAATGTGTTCCTCCAATATTAATGCTTTAGGTCATAAATTATATTTTACAGAGTGACAGAGAGGAAAAAAAAACGGACAGGTGTCACGTTACGTAGGTCTCCTTTTTTGTCGGACCATCGAGTATGAAAAGGAGTGGTACTTTTATTTGTTAATAGCTGAAAAAACCGAAGTAAGCTGTATTTACTTGATTTTTTTGGTAAAATGGTGGGAGTTGAAAGTACATGTATTTTGCTTCATTATATTTGTTACTATTGGTGAAAGGTTAATCTGTAAAGAAGACTGATAGCAATAAATATGACATAGAATGTTCTTGGCTATTTATGATCCGTGTTCCATGTCTCGTTGAATATTCATTCATAAACGTTTTCCTGGTGGCTACTTTAGTTCGTTAGTCATTTCATTTTTGAGTCATTAATTATATGAAACGTTGGGCGAGCATCTACCAGCACCGCTTCGGGATTCCATTATTCTGATACATTCTTTTGAATTTAGCATTCCTTCGGATAGGTTGAGCTGGAATTTAATTAAGTCTCAAATTACGCCGTTATTGAGCGAGTCGTATGAATAACATTACGTATTGCTAATAATGTTAACTGCTTCAAATGCATCCGCAACAATAGATAAATTTATTTTAGTCAGAGTGGAATGTTAATACACTAAATAGCATATTTTATGTTGGGTAGTAACGCAGAATGCTGAAGTCGAAACAGCAGTGTGCCATTTTTATGCCCGTTTTTTCTCTATGCAAATGAATTGTTTGGTATTTTGAGAAATTTTCACTGAAATAAACAAGAAATTTTTGCTCCAATTTAGCAGAATTTAGAGAAATTAAAATAAATATTCTTACGGATTTATTAATAAATTTCGTTACCTGTGATATCGGTATGGGAACAAAACTGTACCCGAAGTACCGTAATACGCATTCCTTCCAGATCTTTCTCCTTGCTCATCCGTCATCCCTGATGTCTTGCTTGGAGACACCTGCTATCGTCTTTCGTGATTGTCTAGCGGGAAAGCTAGCGTTCTCCACGCGCTTGTGCACCTTTGTATCTCATCCGACGCTCAATAGGCATGGCTAAATCTGTCGTCGATCGCGTTTGTCCATCACGTCCGACTACTTGTTCTGGTTGACTCGCTTTAGGACCAGCACATGTTTAGCTCGAGTCGGCGTGGTTCAGTTTTTTCCCGTGAGCATACCTTTGCGCATCACGTTTCTCTTCTATCAGCAGGTAATTATTGCCGGCATGTACGCTCACTGACCCTTTTTTTACAAGGGAAATCTACAGTCATTGAACATGGTAGGTGAGTCAAAATGAGGGGAATGAGTTTCAGCATCGAAGCGTTCATCAATATTCATACTGCTATTGATCCGTATATGAAATTAATTCTGGCTTCTGTTTGATCGTGAATGAAATCGAGATCATTTCGGTGAAAATGAAATAAATTACTCGAAGCTTAACGCATTAACTTGGCCATTACTTCATTCAATTCTCCAGTGGACCTTTATGGACAGCAATAATTAGCACCGGCAAACATTATTATGCATTTCTGATGTCTTTTATCGCCAGATAATTAATTTATCGGCATACCGCGTATGATATCTGTGTTGTGCCGTTACCCCTCACCCTTTCGCATTAATTGGATGAATTTTCTCACTTCTTAATCCGTGTCCTGGGACGTGACTTCACGGGAATTCACTTCAACGTCGTTGTATTTGTTATTTATGTTTTACAGTATTTGAACGTACTTTTTTCGCTCGAAAATAAATGCTGAAAATAATCGCTCGACCCAGTCATTGAAATTTATACTCTTAGGCCCTTAGGAAATGACTACTGATGCAAGGAAAACGAGAACTGCCTTTCACTCGAAAACAATCGAATCTGTTAGCCTTTCAAAGGCCTTATGAAATGTTCTTTTTATGATGTTTTTTAATTGCTATTAATTATTCGTAAACGCTTCTTTAATTCTTTCCTGTGCATATCCCTTTTTTCGATTTAGCCATCACTAGCACATTCAGAGAGTACTCTCATGGAGTGCAGATTCATCGTTGGATATTATTTTGTATGCATTTTTTAATTAAATGCGGTTTTGTTATCTATGCTTGAAATATTATCCTTTTAAAAGAGAGTTGCTGCAAACGCCGTAAAGTTTGAACTCAACAAGGATTATCTCCTTTTGCGAGATGAGTGTCAGGAGCAGCACGGAGAACTTTCTAGCCGCACTTCTTTGGTGGATGGTTGTCATGAACTGTTACGTACTTTATACACTCGACCCGTATGATGCCAGACGCCCCCCTCTGCGGTCCAGACAATCCTGTACATGTTCCAAGATGCCGCGCATAGACTATCGACTTGATGGATACGGTCAAAGTTCTCGCATCAGGGGCACTACTCCAAATGAATTCCTTCTAGTCCCCCGAGAGGAATTCCTAGCGGATATTTAGACGGACGCCTAGGAAACATCACCCTCTGCAACTTGAAGCAGTGAGCTTACGCATCAAATGCGTCATAGAATCAACTATTGACTGTTCCTTGTACTTTCCTTGTCATGAATTATGGAATAGTGTCTTCCGTAGAAGTTCCATACTTCTACGTTTTTCTATTATCTTATTGTTAGTTGCAGTAATGGAGTATTATTGCGGCTTTTGTGTGATTGCTAGCCATCCTTCAGAAAAGGTTCCTTTCTGAATCACTGTATAAATAATATCTTTTTCTCATTAGAAAGAATTCTTAGCGATTTCCATCCCGCTTACTATTAGTCTTTATTCTTGGAATATCTTCTCCATTCTTTATCGGAGTCGAGTATTCTGAATCATTCAACATTATGTATTCCTGCTTATGTGGCTTTTGCCATCAAGACATTCTCTTTTCCATTAATTGACAAGTAATCTTTTTACTAGTTTAGGATATGTTTACAAATGGCCTGTACTATCGGATAGTATGATAAGGCAATAATTAATTCCGGGATTAATTCCTGTCATAAGGTATGCATGCCTTATGATCAGAATCAATCCCGGAAAAGGCTTTTTCACTAATATTTAATTACATAATTTCTTTCATTTCTGTTGCAATTCATGGCGAAATTTTGACCTTCTCATTTATTTATAGGTTGCGGTGAATTATTCTAACGTTGATACCGAAAATTTTACAAGGAAAACGTCACCTTTTTTATTTTCGTATTAAATGAAGTTTATTCGGCTTTCATTTGGATTAAATCATAGCGGCTTTCCCTGACAGTATATAATGCAGTTGTATTAATATTACCATTGATGTACCACGTATCCATTTCAGGCCGTAGATACCTTCAGTTATCTTTCAAGCTCCAACGCATCTTTATTTCTGCTCATACGTGTCTCGCATATTCCCTCACTCGTTTCTTCAATAGCTCCTCTCTCCCTCCTGCCTTCCCCTAATCCTGGGATAGCCTCATCCCTCCATCCGAAGCTTTCCAATTTACTCCTCCCATATTTCCAACCTTTCTGTCACTCTGCGAATCTTTATTGCGCTTCCCCATTCATCGGCAAGTTTTCAAAAAGGTCTGGACGCTCTCGGCGGCTCTCCAACGCAAAGCAAGCTGTTTGGGACACGTGTACTCTCCCGTCCTATCCCTTTTTTTTATTATAATATCAATCCTCCGTTTGGTTTCCTTTATAAATTTTTCTCTATTTCTTTAGATACCTTAATCTTAAGTCCCATGATATTGTTGAACTCACTTTTTATTCCTAATAATAACGAAAGAATAATTTTATAGGATAGAAAGGAGGAATATACCTTTAAAACTGTGTGACCCTTAACGGCCAAAATTGCGTGACAACATATAGTTCTTGGTTTTAGGCTTCAACGTAATTCGTCGGTGTGTAGTATACTGTGGAAATAAATATAAAATCAGCGATAGCCATCGATAAAATCATTTGAATGTGCAACTTAATGACATCAGCCTCTATGAGATTTTATGGAAGGTATGTGTACCTATTTATTCTGCGTTTATAATTTTTCATATTGTTTAAAATATCTTTAACAAATATTTTTCAAAAGAAATAGATTGATTAGGCATATTTTTTCGAAGTTCATATCGGAACATTTTTAAAAGAGGACTTTGAGGCTAATACATATTTTGGTGTTCGTTTCATTTACCTTGCAGAATACTTTCAAAATACTTCATCAAAAACATTAAATGTAGTTCTCTTCTTGCATCAACTTCAGGAGTAATGTGGGAAAGGTAGCGAATATTTTTCGAGGAATGCATGAGGTAAAGATTTGAAACTGAATAAGGGCCTTCTTAAGATAGCTTGAACGTACTCCTGTTTATCCTATTATGCGTATGATTTTGGATATTATCTCTTACAAATGCTAAATTCTATTAACTTCGAATGATAATCAAAATTAAAGTTGTATTTCCATATGCAGGCGTATTTGTGTATCTTTTACACTCCTAATAAAAGTGCTTAATTAGGGGTCATTAACAACTCTTAATGTAACTAGAAAAGGAAATACCTGAAGTATTTATAAACCTGGGTTTTATCGTTGCATCCTTTATTTTTATGTACCGATAATTGAGTCTGGGATATAATCGAGCGAATTCAATGTCATATATTGAGAAATCACTTCGTTGCCAATAATCATTTTTGCCAATTTCAAAGTGCTTGTTTTTTAGTATCTTATTCTAAACTTTCGTTTACCTACTGTTCCCTATGAATTCCTTTCATATAATCCGATCACCAGATGCATATTTGTTTCATCAGGGCGCTTTGAAACCTGGTCTTCAAGGAAACAACTCGAGTGGCTTCGGATCAAGGCTCGCTAAAATTGAAGAACAGTGACTCCTTCTCAAGCATATTTTTATCATTATTAAAGAATTATTTCTTTTTATGGTATATGGGCCGATAACAGTTTTCATATTACAGTTTTCCAACTTAATGCTTTATTTATGGTGGCCTCATGTAACTCATAAACATCAGTCTAAAATGATATGCATCAGTGATTGATTTCTAGAACATGTACATGAGAATTACTTAGGGAGCGTAGGAAGGCTAACGTCATTGCCGTAGCAGCATCAATCTTTTTAACTAGCAATAATTGGTACATAATGGATAGACAAATTGGCGTGCTTTTAAGAATTTTACTGACTCAGAAAATTAAAATATTTCCAATAAATGTAGTGGATAGCTATAATTACTATTTCCTCTGAAAAAAATTGATTTAAAATGGAAAAATTAAAAAAAAGGAACGACTTTTTTTCTCCCATCAATATCACTGGCCTTTTCCCATCTCCTCTCTCATCGTTACCTCGGCTACGCCCTTCCGGCGAATGGATGTGGTGAGGGAGGTAATTGATTAAGTATATCGGGGGAAAAATGGGCCCTCGCCTCACTCTTGCGGTGGCTTGGACGGCTTTAGAGGAGGTGTGATGGCGGCTCTATGGGAATGGGAGAGGAATATTATTAGGGCGATGCGTTGGAGAGAGAGAGGGGGTGGGGATGTAGGGGGTAGAAATGAATAAGGGGTAAAAAAAGTAGAGAGGCAAATATGCTCCGGGAGATGGATGGAATAAATATTGGATGAAAGAAGGAATGGGAGAAGAAAATTATGGTTAGAAATCGTCTGAAGCTCACAGTACTTTTAGGATTTTAACCTTCCATTGAATTGGGAACACATATAAGACGTCAAGTATGATCTTGTCGTTTCCCCTCGAATTATTTTTTGTAGATGACCGGTCTGTCCATTGCATGAAAATCTCCATAAATATGAAAATTAATCAGGCTGTCCACCGATACTTACAAGACATTTAAGACGTGGTTGCCTTACAGTATTCTTTAGAGTGCTACCCTAAATTCTTTTCGCAATGCACCGCATATGGCAGCTTATTGTTGTGCGAGGATGCTAATTAAGTTAAATATTTCGGGTTATTTTTCGCTGTTTTTCGCTCGCTGGTGTCATGAATGGTGGTCATTAATGGCCCATCGTCCAAGTATCTTTGACTTATCGAATCTTTATGAATTGTAAATTTTACTTTTTACAGATTGCAGTCATTTGAATTACCAAAGAAACTTTAAAACACCTAAAATAGCCATCTGCCTCATGTGCAGTTTCTTTAATTCGTTTACCAATTAATGTCCATTGGCAACCTAACTTGCCAAATTTTGGCTCGTTTTAGAAAATTCCTTTCTCCCCCAATATGCATCTTACACTACCAATTGTTTCCTTTTTATGCTCTCTACTCTCTCCTTTGTCGATCAAGGTCGGAATTTAACCCTGTCATTAAACCTAAGCGCATCAATGAGAGAGAGTCTGTGAATGGTACACAAGTGGTCATTCCCGAGCTTGACATTGAAGTGCTCACTCGCGCCTCTCGTGATATATTCTGCGTATTTCTGAATATTGTTGTGGCGGGCGCAAACTTAACATACGTTTAATGCCGCTTTGAAAAGGTTTTGCTGTCAGTGTATTGTACTTACGAGTTATAAACTGTGGAACTTTGCTGGCAAATTCATTTTAAGAACAAAAAAGAAAAAAACTTCCCGCCAAAAAAAAAACATTGTTCCGCTTGCATAATAGTTTTTAAATTATTTTTCTCGAAGTAAGCTACCTACGGAGAGAAACATTCGAAATGTTGATAAAATTGTCAAAAATAAATTTCTTTGGGCATTAATTGGGTGGTATGTATGGGATCAGTTAAATTTTTTTGAACATACAACATTTGCATGCATGCATTAAGTGAGTATCAGCTGTAATTAAAAGATTTTTTATGAAGTTAAATTTATGTGTTATATGGGTTTATATAATTTAACCATATATATTTCATGAACTAATGAGTACCAAATGCCTGTAGCAAGCTGATTTACTTCTGTATCTGCATCGCATCATCAACAATATTTAGGTAAGAAGAGGGTTTAATGTGAAACTGCATATTGAATGTAGTTCCTGCATAATCTTTGCTGAATGTGAAAAAAAAAATACTTTTGCACAAAATTTACTTTTCAACCGTGAAAAAGTGAGAATTGCGCAGTTCCATTGTTCACAGTATTGAATTATAGTCGTCTTTCATCCAAACGGCGCAATCGGGTGCATTTTTTTGCAAAAATATTCCATCCAATAGCCCTACCTATTGCGTTTAATACCCAAGCGTTTTGTGGCCTCTAGTAATTTCACGTGACTGCGAGCGGAAGTGGCGACGTCGGACACAATGCAATAAAAATTGGATTCCAGAGAGTCGCAGCAGAGCGCGCTGAACGTCGTCGTCAATTTTTCTTATCAAAGGAACTCCCGCTCTGTGTGAGTGTGAGTGAGCGCTGTCATTGAACACAGTGAGGGGCACAAAGCGGCAGAAATTTAAAACCCGTCCCGAGCATCACTCTCTATTAAAATGACGTTCGAACTTTCAACTGCGCGGTCATAAAATGACGAGCAAACGTGTATGCAGCTTTTTTCCATCTTAATGAGCTGAGACTAATTCCACAATCGAATCCTCTATAAACTCTCGTTGCAGTAGCAGCGTGGGGGATTAACCCGTTCGACCCATTCGCTTAAGCTCTCGCTCTCTCTCATTCTCTCTCTATGCTTCGACTCGGCTCGTTTGCGACTGACCCTACAGACCGCTCTGCAACACCGTCACCGGCTTTCCCATCCTCTTCCGGTACTTTTCCGGACCCGAAAGGACGTGCCGATCGCAGAAATCCCCTAGTCCCGTTCTCCTTGACCTCGGTGTCTAATTTGCGTGATGGAATTGAGGAGAAATCAAGAGCAGTCTGGAAGACAGATTATATCCGCACCGCGTTTTTTTGTCTTTCGGATTACCTTTGGTCCTGGAGTAAAGAGTGGAAATTAAATAATAAATGCTGTGGAATTTAATGAATTATATCGCTTTTCTTATTTTTCTCTAAGCATGATGACATTTTTTCTAATTAGACTAAATTTTCGCAATCTCAGCGTTTTGGAGAATCAAATGTAATTTCTGTTATATTTTATTTCCCTATGGTGTGAATCCTTTTCGTATTGTTCGCTGCATTTTATTCTGTTTACCCGTTTATATTATTTCACCAGTTCCATCTTTATCACCATCCTAATCCATCTGCATCACCTATTTGTCTTACAACCATCTTACAACCGTAATGTAATATGTTGATACTTTAATACGTTAATCGAGTTGTACTATCCCGGAGCGATGTCGAAGATTTTAACTCGCTTCAGAATTTCTCGCGATACTTTTGCAGGAAAGTTTCTTGGGGTAATATAATTTGTTTGCATGCGATTTTTCTTGTTGATAAGCCGAAATTTGCGTTACGAGGAAAAAAAGCAGCACCGCAGCAAAGTTGGCAATTTGTATCTCCTACGGTGTGTATCCCTCTCCTTTTAGATACCACGGATCATATACATGATTTATTAGCTTTGATTTAGATATATTGAACTAGGATTTACCTTTTTTCGTCTGACCTTACAGACCACTCTACAGCACCGTCACCGGAATACTCTTCTGAAGACTTTCCCAGATTCAAACCAACGCGCCGACGGACTATCGCAGAATTCCGTCATCGTTAAATATCGTGCCGTCCGGGAAATCCCCTCGTTAAATATCGTCCCGTCCCATTGACTTTGATGTTTGCGTGATGGAATTGGAGAGAAATCAAGAGCTGTCGGGAATACAGATAAAAGTTGGGCCACGTTCGTTCAAATTGCCCTTGATCGTGAATGATTTTAAGATACAAAATGATGAAGTTGGACTTCATGAAACCCATATCTTTTCTTACTTTTCATTGAGTATATAGTTCCACTAAGTTACGCCAACTGTTTCCATGTTCAAGAAGGATTTATGGAAACCTTATTGAAATTTATTATTGGTACTAAGGTTTCTATTCAGCGAATCATTCCATACTTTATTTTATTTATTATAAAATTCCCTTCACTAAGGTCAGACTAATATATTTAAAATGTGACTAATAATTTCACCGTAACTGATATTTTCTGTTAGATAACCCTTTTTATCACCATTCGGATTAAGTGAAGCACATTTCTTTCCTGTAATCTTTTATTCCATGAGAATATCAAATCTTTTTCCTAGTGTCAACTGTGCTATATTATTTTAATCTCTTTCTATTTCTCCACCAATGTACTATCTCTCTTTCTTCATAACGATCATATTGCAATCGTATCCTATTATTAATCCTTCTTTTTTATTTTATATATTTCTTTTCTATTATTTTAATCGATTAATTTAGCCCATGAATGAAATCAAATTATTGCTGCAGGCTTTTCTTTTCGCAATCCTCAGCGAGGTGGGGGAAATTGGAGGGAATATAGAATTGGTGGCACAAGACCATACTACCGATACTTCTATTTCTTTCATTTAAGAGCTCTAAAACACTTTTGTGTTAGACCCAGTCAGTTGT
Organism: Ischnura elegans; assembly: GCF_921293095.1. NCBI lineage: Eukaryota > Metazoa > Arthropoda > Insecta > Odonata > Coenagrionidae > Ischnura > Ischnura elegans. Next base: position 30,827,118 of record NC_060250.1, on the reverse strand, counting down.
TAACTCCCAGTTACGTTTAGAAGTAAATTTTAGATTGAAATGCTGTCTTCCACCTTCTTACACGATACGGCTTGAAAAAATTTATGCATGGCATTTTTGACTCATTATTTTGTCATTTTTGTGAGCTAGTTTTTTTTCTTATTATTTTTGTAATTGCCAATGCTATTATTTCTCATTAGGATCTCGTGATAAGCTGCTAATCTTCTGTCCAACCTTATGGGTTAAAATTCTGATTTTAATGACATGTGTTTCCTGGAATTAAAATTGAACTAATTCTGGTATTATCTACTAATATCTCCTCACTGCTTGAGCAACATAAACATCAAATTCTTAGGCTCGAGTAAGCTGGCCTTCAATCCATTTCAAGATACATGAGTCCTTGAGGTGGTTAACTGTGATATAACTCGTTTTCCGAGTCTCTCTTCCCATTAAATTATTATCACAGCAGTTGGAACCCTCATTTCAAAAGCTATGATGGCGTGTGTGTCATTTTCTTCGTTTACCGTTTTCTATTTAATGATCTTCGCCCTGTTTTTCTCCTCTCTGACTGTTTCCTCCCACTTTTCCACCAACATTACGTCGTCCACCTCTCAGATCCTGCCCTAATGATCCAATGCTAGAGCCACTCTCTTAGCGGGTAAGGGGCGCTTTGAAAGTAGTCGCGGTAATAACAATAACAGATGACGTACCTTCTTTATCGGAGCAAGGGTGGTAATGGCTAATGGGTTGCGTTGGATGTAAGAGATAAAAGGGGAAGGCCGTAGAGGTCTCAATGGTGAGGAATATTTCACTTATTAAGTATGTGATACTTACGAGTTAAACATAGTTTAACCTCAGCGTAAGAAGCAATTCCAATTGATATAAGTACAATCGGCTGGACTGCTGCGACAACCCAAAATTAATGACTTCGAGTCACGCACTGGACGCGATGGATATCAATGAAATAAATGATTAGGTACCTAGGAAAGAAGAGCAAGTTAAATTGAAGTTATTGACACGTTGAGGCAAAATAATATGTTTTAGTTGATTTTTAACCAATAAAATTCCATTTTCTCACTTTTGCCAAGTAACGGTCGAATGTGTAAAGCGCTGGGCTACTATTTGAAGAGACACAGGTTCAAATCCTGGGAGAGAGAATTCATATTTTTAAAAGAATATTTTTAGATACCTATATTTTATCACCAATGGATAGGACGTTGAGCTACTGATTCTAGGGATTCGGGTTGATGTGCCGGAAGTAACCTTCAGACACCTACGAACAAAAAACCTTGAAACGGTGAGTAGCTCAGAGAAAGATACTAACCCTGCAATGAAGGTGAGATACCGCTGACCTGTGGCTTAGTTTGGGTGAGCTCTACCCTCACCCATCATAACCAACCGTGGAGCACATGAAAGAGATTTACGACCTCTTCACTAAGATACCCAATGCCGAAGATCTAAAACCGAACGTTTCCACCGAGGCAGTATCGAGAAGCCCAGTCTGGGGCTGGGAAATGAAGATGAGAAATGAGATGGGGGAGGAATGGTGTGGAAAGAGGAACGGTAAGAGAGCCATCGACGATAATGCTTTTTGGTGTATCCTGCGATTCTGCCGCCGGAAGATGAAAAACAATCTATCGACTCGTGTGGTTCGTCACATTTTGGGGGTGTGAGAATCAGAGGATTGGCAAGAGAACCACGAAAAATGGCAGCGCCCAGACGCACGCAGAAAATGTTTCCCTGTCTTACTATCCCTTTCTAATCCGCTTCTCTCCGCTCCCCTCACACATACAAACACAAGCTCTGACCCTTTTACGAAGCCCCTTGCATTCGAGAATAGCAGGGGAGAAGTAGCGACGGAGGGGAGATCGCATTCATTCATTCATTCCAAGTGATTTATTCCTCGAACGAGGTGCGAGGAGAAGGCGGGAGGGATAGGGAAAATACATAAGGGAGCACTGCTCCTATCTCGGGGAGAAGTTCTCGCACCATCTACTCCTATGACCCCTTAGTCTGCGAAAGCTTTACCCTTGCCCGTCCCACTCGAGACCGTCTTATCCACTTACATTCGCCCCATCTACTTCCGAAGAGAGGCCATTCGAGTATTGACACTGTGCCCACATTTTCACACCCCCTACTCCCTCCGACGGATTCCATTAGCTCTCACACCAATCTCTATAACACGTCCGAAGCTATGAGGCTTGAACTATGATGCTAGAGCTATAAGGTATGGTCAAGTATCAGCAAATATTGGAAAAATATTTCCTGCAATTTCCATGGCCCACTGGTGTTAACGGTCCTGGTGATATGGGTTTACCTTAATTTTTTATATCTATGGGTAGACGGAAGAGATTAGCATAACCGTAAAAGAATCAATAACTCTTGCCAAAATATTGAAATAGTATAAAGAAGTTTTACATACAAAAATCGATAGTTTAGAGCAATAATCTCATAAGTACTTAATCAAAGAGTTTAGTTCCACCATATAAAGGACTAACTTCTATTGATAATTAGTATTATTAAAAAAATTCTGTTCTTATTTTAACCTTATAACAAATTAATCTCGGAGCCTTAAAAGACTCCCTTCACTAGTTTTATAACTAATTTTAGGTTCTATGATTAGCAAATATGACCGCTAAACTTATAAAAAAATATAAAAAACTCTGAGTACATAAAATGATTGACCGGTAAAATGGGGTCAATAAGTAATCAGATGAAAACTTATGTTTTAAAATGAAGAGAATTGGTGAAAAGAACTCAATGCATGAACCACCACACCCTGTGTATCTGCTTGCTAGTCTGAAGTCTACGAGTACAAATGTTCACCTGGAGAAGGGTTGAAAAAAATCCTTCGTCTAAGTATGAATCGTTGCGTATCGAACAGTGTCACGAAAGTGTGTAACAGCTAAGGGTACTTAATATACGTGAACATTAGACGGAAATGTTTGAGGCCCATAGGCTATTTATCTGAGCTCTTCCTAACACTTGATTACATGGCTGATTGATATGTATATCAACAGGAATAACACTCATGCAAAGAATTAAAGTAAACCTCCTGAATCTAGTCGAAATTATTCTGAAGTCAATAAGAGTCATGAGCTACTCACAACGAGATCATCGGAAGCGTTTGTGCGGCGAAAGAGCTCGGCAGCGTCAACGTATTGTACCCCATCAGGCAACCGCAGAGTGTTCGCACTCGATGACACTCGTGGTTAATTTGTCCTGGGATGGGAGGGACGAAAACAATGGAGTGCCATGAGGATGGATTCGATCTCGCCATCAAGTGGACCGATGCGCATTATCCTTACCCCTACTGAAACCCATCCTGAAAGTAAGATGAGGGAGAAATATCACCGTAGCCAATGAGATGGGCAATCTGCAGATCTTCGTAAAAGTAGAATGTTTAGAACGATAGAGAAAGACGAAAAGGATGAGGAATAGATTGGGTTGGTCATCGCTGCTTGCTCAAGTGCCTTGGCGATTGAAAAATATTGATGGGGTGATTCAAGAATGCTATTCGGCGGAGAAAAATCATTGTATCAGAGCGAGGATTCCCTTCAACCTTTTTGAGGGTTAGTTATGTTTTATCTTACTCCTAATCCGTTTCACGAGAATGGTGACCCAGGGTACCCAAGAAATCTATTGAATTGAAACAAATGTGAATTTTTGTCTTATTTTTCCTTATTCGCATGGCATCATTTTTTAGCATCTGGCAAATGTTGATCATAATGAGTACTGTTCAATGACCAGTTCATCATTCACTCGTTCATAATTCATACCATTCACTATAGCACTCTAAAGGAAACAATCAGTCATCGGCCAGTTCACATTTGTTATGGTCAATGCATTCATTGAAAATGTATCTGTAAATATTTGTTGAGACGCTCAATCATCTACGGCTTTTAAAGCATGAATTATATCATTATAAAATACAAATCGAACTCTCTTCGAAATACCGTATAACCTCAAAAATGTTCACATTACAAGTTAGATTAGTGCCCAGTGCAGCAATTGAATTGCCGTTCACGCCGAACGAACGCATTATCTTTAAATCAAAACTTAGAAATAAATCTTCTTAGCTCCATAATTGATGGTGTTTGACTATTAGTGGATTAAAAGTTATTGAAACCTTCATTGTTGGCGATGTACCAAAATGAACGGGAATAAATCAGCTCGTCAACAATCGGGGAGACAACAACTACATGAATTATATATACAATTTTAATTAGGAGCTTGGGTCAATGCGATGATTTAAGGGCTGCATTCATATCCTCAAAGCCGGGGTTCGAACCCCATTAGAGATTTTTATGATAAACCTCAATCCCTAGTGGGTTACAGCTCCTAGGGAACCAAGAAAATGGTGCCAGCCCTGGGTAGGCCGTGAATTACTGGTCTCTTTGATGCATTTCCTTTGGAGTAGGCTAACGTCGTTACCAAGTTTCAGTCCGAAATTCCCCTGCGTTAGAGGCACAATTCACCTCAACTGTTGGTCGCCTTCCACCAAACAACCAAGCGAAGGTTTTTTTAAAAAATGGCGTAAATTCCGGAACCCTTTGTCGAAGCGATGGGGGATGGAAGTTCGTGGAGCTTTTTGAGCGCAGGAGGGGGACGATAGGAGGAGGGCTCAGTTGTGCGGGATAAGAGATGATGGGGAATTGGAAACAATTGAACGGCGGGATGCGCGCCGAAAAAGAGGCAGGGGTGCTGATATGACGGTGTGCGTTGAAGGGTCCCTCTCCCATCGGCCTCAGTCAGCCACTTCGCTAATCCATCATCGCTCACGTCCGCTCTGCGCACAAACACGCTGGCTACGGAGTAAAGTAGGCACCAGACACACCTCCCGCCTAGACCCTCGCTTTCCGAATAGGCGGCTCCGCTAGCGATGCGACATAATTGAGATTATCGGCTGCTCCGTCTCTCGAGGGATCCCAAGTAGGTACTCACTCCCCGGCTATCCTCACTCCGGATATCCATCTATTTCGGCGTCAGGAGTTTCGTGTGCGATTTGAGGCGAAAACGGTTTCCTTCGGCATCGGATTCGGTGGGGTGGAGGAAGAAACTTTCTTGCTAACAAGGTGCATTATTACCCCGCACATTGAGAGGAGTTTTGTTGGGTCCTATGGCAACAGATGCCTCTGAGATTAATGTCTAACCATGTGCCCCGTACCGATGGAAATCGTGAGATGAATTGATTATCCTTCCGCGATTCCTGATTCACATCATTAAAATCGTTTATTTTGCTGGTGGTAACGAAAATTTATGATCGCGTTGTTTTATCGTTCTGGGATTGAGGAAGTATTTACAAGACTCTAATGATTGATATTTAGGGAATCTGTGAGGAAGTATTTGGATTTTATGAATAATTTCACTCAATAACACAATTATTTTTTATAATTTTTTTAACAACCTACATCGTCACCTTTAAACTACTAACTGCCATGTGATATTCAGATGTAATTTTACTAGTTTTCTTTCCGAATTAAATTAATTATTTTCAATGTCTCATGGATCGATCATGTTTTTCGGCACTTAAGTCCTCTATTTATTTCTTTTTGTTTGTGTTATTACAAAAATTACATAATAATGTTGACCTGTTGGTAAAAAATGGTGAAATTCCGTTGCTACACACTCAATAATGTACTTCTTGCTCTTGTTACCCCTTAAAGAGCTGTTTCATGCATCTAAGGGCACCGCAAAATTGTAGAATAATATCAAAATATATCATATTTGCATAATATTGGAAAATGTATCAAATATTGCTTCCATTCGGAGGCTAGATATATATGTAAATGATCTATGTGTAAAACAAAATCTCTGCCTTGTATTTCTATACTATAAAGGTACAAGTTTTGGTGACTTTAGTGAGCTTGTGCCATTTGTTTTTCCGCCATATATTTTTTCTTGAGACTTTTATTACTCGTTGTATATGTAAGACTTAACGTTGGGTATTTTCTGCCTATTCGATTCATTCGAATATGAGTTTGCTTAGTTATTAACTCTATGTCACGAAAAGTGGATACAATAAGTTGATTGCAATTCGAATTTAGTTTTCCTGTAATAATCTTTAGTACATGGGTGAATGGTATAAAATTTTTTTGCGTAAAAGTGAGAGTTTATCATGAAATTGCTTTAAGAACTTTCAAGGGCCCGGATAGCTCAGTCGGTAGAGCATTAGGCTTTTAACCTAAGGGCCCAGGTTTTAAGTCCCTGTTCGGGCAGCACTTTTGTCGGCCTCGGTGGCGGCAGGGTTAAGTCCTCGCCTACCATACCGAGTCTCCATAATTATTTATAAATATCAACGTTTCATCCCAGAATTAACTATTAATAAAAATGCTAAAACGGTATTGTAACACGTTGATTTGTCAAATTTTTCCTTTAAATTGTTACTTCTTTTTTAATGTACTTCCTGCGAAGGCCTAGCAGTGTTTTTGCATTATATACAGTTAACTTTATTTTGAGAAAAATATTGATTTTTATTATATTCACGATTTTTATCTCCCATTAAACGTATGTTATCATTTACGTAGGACGACTTGTTGTCATTGCATTTGCATTAATTTTTCTAAAATTATAACCATTGTGACTTCCTTTGTTTTGATATTTCATTTCATTTTGGCGCAAAGCAAAAAATATAATTAATGCTTTCAGTCATCAGTGCAAGTTGAAGCTGGAAGTTAGTTACATCGTGCAAAAATTATGTGATCATAAAAAGCTCTTTTAATCTACCGTCGCGCTTGCAAGTATTAGATATCAAAAATTGTGCTAAGTAACCTGCGATAATGGTACCAGCCAAGTATAATTACCAAATCATATCATATTTTCAATTGATATCAGCTTTTATCATTGAGTACTAAACTGTCTCGTCTGAACCACTTAGGGCCATCGTTTAATGCACTGCTGGGCGTGTGCATCAAACTGAGGAAAATGTGATGCCTTTGAATATTCTATTTCGATTTATTTTTCAAGGTCGTTGCCTGTTTATCGCCAAAGAGTTCGTGGCGATCGATCGATTTATGATGCGGGAGTGGTGGAATCATGATTTTGGTGCTGCGAGGTTCGGGGTCGAAATGAGTAGACGCGGTATCAAGGGGGAGGTGGTCTGAGTTGAAGAAGATGGGCAAGGTAATTTCTGCCAAACCCATCCTTGAGCCCCGCGACGGGAGGGGCCCTGTCCCCTTATTACACCGTGCTCCCCTTCTACAGGCAGTCTCCCAACCATTCTCTCCTGCTCTCTACTCCCTCTCTCCGTCTTGCTTGCTCTCCATGATGCGTAATTGGTTTTTGACGCGGTTCGCGATCAAGAAAAGGCCCCTCCGCTTTAAGGCCATTCTTGCATTGCGTTTAGAGATACCGTATTCGTGCATACTCGTATTTGCTCGACTCCTTTATCTGTCTTCAGAGTCGTGCGTATGTGCGATTTTTCCTCATTATATTTTTCTACGACCGTCGATACCTATTCATTCCTAATGATGTTATTTCTTGATACTTCGTTATACCTAAAATCCATCGATGCAAGCTCAAGCTGCAAGTTAGTTCCGCTGCATAAAACTGCGCTGAACGAGAATAAGATGCCGTCATTTACCGTCGTACTTCTAATAATTCTTTTCTGTATTATCTGCGGTAACAACAAATTTTTAAACCCAAAATATGGCATAATCAATTTATATTCGCATGTTAACTTTTTATTAAAGTTTCTTGGATAATTCTATCGATCGTATCACTATCAATAAGGTAAAAAATTACGAATGTAATAAGAATTTACGTTGACAAAGATATATTTACGCTATCGTACGGGAAAAAATATCTACTCCCTCTTGAAAATTAATTTTGAAACTGGTCGAGGCTTACCAATTAGTATTGGGATGAGTGTGCCATGTTTCAATATATTCATTTGATGTACTTCAAATTAAACTAACAAACTATTGAAGTTATGTTAGCTAAAGTTTTGCTGTAACAATGCCCCCTAAAATCAGGACAGAATACTGGCAACGAGTGGGAACATACGTTGTTTTAAAGGTGGTTTAGATGCAACTGAGGATGGCGACCAGGATCGTATTTTAGGGTCGAAGAATCAAGGGCGTGTGGCGGAGGGCAGGACATTCTGTCAGAGCTGCGTCGCAAGAGTCAATAACTTCCTCATCCCACTTGGAGGTTCGCCCTCGACCCCGATGGCTCTCGGCCGTATAAATGGGTGATGAGGGAAATAAAAGAAAGTGCTTCCAGGGAAGAGGAGGGGTGGAGATGCTTTTTCCTACTGCTGCGAGGAAGGAGGCGCCGTGGTGGTCCCTCAGAGTAAATATACACAGATTGCGCTCGGTGGCTGCGCAAAAGACAAAAGCTGAAAACGATATGGAACCCTCTTCAGTAACAATTTAAAAAAAATTAAATGCCTTTAAGCATATGCAAAATGAAATAAAAGTGTATTTATGTGTCTTAATTGATTTTTGTAACCCATTTAATCGCTTCTATTCCTAAGTAAATTTCTTAGAAATAATATCTGTTATCAAAGTAAACAACATGCGAAAAAACTCATTGCTACTAGAGAAGAACTCCCTTAGCAATTATTTCATCTTGGCATAAATTAATTTCTTTGATCAGGCTAAAATAGACTTATTCCTTCAATCACAGTATTTAGTGCACACCAATCGTGAATGAATAATAGAGGATTTATGGTAATTTTTTTGTCCCCTTAAAGGGCAGAACCGATATGCTGTTTTTTTATTCAAAATTAATTTGAGCTTTTTTCAACTAGTGACCAACTTAAGGTGATTTATGCCATATTCCGCTGTTCATTGAAACAACTTATTGACCCAGCCAACGGCTCTTATTGAGTTTTACCCACAAGGAGCCCACAATTAAGCCAATTTAAGTGAAGTTTAACTGTTGTGAACAGTGTTCCTGCATGGTAACTTTTTATGAACCGGCTGCTCATTTTTAATTGTTTTCTCTCAGTTTCAATGAAGTATTCTCTCAGCAGCTTTTAGTACCCATGCTTTACAGCCAGTGGTTGGGTGCAGGCGCCAGCAATACATTCTGGTTGAATCTTGTAGGGTTAAAATTGTTTTTTTTTTAGTTACTTCCTGCCCTCATGCCCATTGAATCTGTCTATTTAATTTCAAGGTAAAGAAAAAATTATTGCAAAATTTTTCACAACAGTTAAGCTTCACTTATTTTGGCTCTCTTGAGTTTAAAACTCGTTGGCTGGGTCAATTAATTGGTCCACAAAGGCTTAAAATTCATAAATCTATGCTATCGACGGATTGGCCACCAGAGGCCTACCCAGATGGAGAACGGATAGGAAAGGCAGGTGTGAGAGTTATCCATTTCAACCTTGGCCTCATGAGCAGGAGCCGAAAATCGTTCGGTCTTTCCCCTGCCTACTCTTGATGGCGGGCCGCAAGCACTACCCCCCGCCCCTCCTACCTCGCCGCCGCCGATGCAATGCCGGGGTTTTAAGTGCTGGGGCGTCCGTCCCCTGTTGAATTTTAATCCGGCCGCCCTTTTAATTGAATCCTGATCTTGGCGTCTGGCCTCCGTGGGATCACTGTCTCCTTAACCGATCGGTGCCGAATACAATCTCCGAATCGATGCTGGCTCATAGTCGTCTCTTTGGTGGAAATGGAGTCCATTGCGATGCATGGAATGAAGTTATTGCCCCCTATTTTCACTTAACTTATCACGATCCGGCCGCTAATTTTTTCTCTCAGTTTCAAAAAAGTACTCGAGCGGTAGCTTTTAGTGCCTATACTTTACAACCAGTTTTTGTGTGGAGGAGCCGGCTTCTGGTTGGAACAATGGTTTCTCTTCAATTGCTACTTGTTTTTAACTAAAAAACAAGTAGCAATTGAAAAACCACAAAATTGATACTTTAAAACCAATGGTTTTGTGGAGGAGCCAACGGTAAAATTCTGGTTGTAGCTTGCTGAGCAACAATTTCTTGAATTAGTACCCATTTTCATGGCCTACGGAACCAAATTAGCCAAAAGAATTTATAATTACTTTGCTGCTTTGCTTTTCTCAAGGGCATTATCGAAATTGTACAAGTGAAATGAAGTAATGATACTTCCCACTTTTCCAAATAAATCTTTTTTCAGAAAAAGTCAACATTTTTCACTGCCCTGCAGCATCATCAAGATTTGCCCATTGAATCAGCCTCCACCATGTATTTCAACTTTATAAGCGGATTAAAATTATGGGTAGCTATTTTAGGTAGAATTTAAATTCTAAGGAAGTTTAATTATGGTTAATAACTATTTTGGTAGATCGTAAGCTATTCTTCGACGTAAATCCATCCGTCATCCATTCAAAGCCCTTTCGCCGTATTAACGCTGTTTCACCATTGCCTGATTTTGGTATGGCACTGCGGTTTCATCTCGTGCCTCAGTTTCTACTTGTTTTAAAGCCCAACCCCAAGAATAAATCAACCACAATTACCTCTTCAAATATTAATGGAAGCAAAAAAAATTCAATGCATAAATTATTTGAGTAGATTGCTCAATATACAAGTGTGTGGGTCGCTAGCATGTAGCTTTGTTGACAAAAGGCCACCAAAAGTGGCCTGATGAAAGTATCCATATTCATTAACCCACTTTTGATGCCCATTGTTTGGATAAAAGGAGTGAAAATTCATAAACGGAGGTGTTTCACAATGTCATATCATTATTTTCCCGCACTTTCCAATTGCAAATGGCTGTTTACAAGTGGAGCCAGGGTAATAATTTCGAAATTTCTCCCTCTCTCTCATTAACAGAATGCATTCCCGCCCGTCCCGGGGCCATTTCGCGCGCGGAACGATTCAGAGGGGGAGTACCGTAATAAAGTCGATTCCATCCCTCATCGATACTATCGAAGAGAATGGGTTAGAGGAGAACCGGGAAAAACCACGCGATGACGTCGCAGGGAGAGTTATAACCAACCTCGAAGTAATGGAAAGAACACCGATACCCCCCCCCTCCACCTAGTGCTGCTGAGCCAATATCCCATCTGGATAGGGGAAGTAGAGGGCGGAAATGATAAAAATTGAACAGCGAATTACATAACTAAAATTATGAGGGGGAGGGGATGGTTTGGGAGTTGGCAAGGGAAGGGGAAGTTTCGAAGGAGACGGTTACATTTAATATCTATAAAAGTAGGGAAAGACATACATTATTTTACGTCCCTTTTCTTCCTATATCGCTCTCTCTTTGCGGAATTGGTTCCATCCTTCCCCTTTCCGAGTTCCCCCTGGGAGGAAGGGGAGGCTGTGTGTTTTTCTCCGCCTTGAAAGGGACCGAGGGAAGGCGGAGGGAGGGAGAGGGCATTGCTTCGTGGGCTTTTGAGCATGGGGTGGGGGTCAGAGAGGAGACCATCCCCCGATGGAAGGGAAGCGGGAGGGGGGGGGTGAGTGGGGTAGCGCCGGTCATGAGGGGAAACAATAGGCCGGCAAAAGAGAATTGAACGAATGGCATCTGCTCCAAAGCGGAAATTAACTCCGCGTTCGAGATGGTCGTATGGAAGTGGAAGAGAGATAGCGGGAGGAAGACAGGGGGGAGGGGTGAGGGTGCAGGGTAACGACGTAGGGTCAGTAGTGAGGGGAAGGAACGATTATAATGATAATTTATTAATATCCCGGGAATTATACATCCAATATGAGCATTCAAATCAAATGTATAAATAGAGAGCTCGGATAGCCATCATATCACAGAGGCAATTGTTTAAATACATTAAATTTAACAGAAAAATATAGAGAACAGCTGTTGAAGTATAAAAGGCTGGCAAAAATTAATTAGTAGAAAATTAAAGTAAAATTATTTCTGTAAAGTCAATAAATAGGAAATAATTAAATAAAAATGATAAAGGATATGTCTATTTAACACAGAAAAAAGTAATAGTTGTGTGAAATAGGTACCTGCATGAAAATTGACTATGAATAGTAAGGAGCTATGCATGGTGCAATACAACAGCGGCAGTGGATTTTCACGGTACAATAGTTATAGATGGACTGGTATGTCTTGAAGTTTTTAATGAGTTTTATCTTTAATATTTAAATGACGGAAAGTCTTTACTATTTTTGGGCACTTTTTCTATTTATTATAATCTACAATTGTCACTGATTTATGATTTGTAGTGAATTGTATGTGTGGTGCATAGAAATATTTCTGATCAATTCTAGTTACAATGTACTAAAAATAAGATAAAGCTTTAATTGGAAATAACTTCAATTAAAGTGTGGGATTACTTTTGTTTAAAACGAGAGTATAAGGACAACGTGATCACGAATTGGCACCTTGGTTTTAGATCAAGCCAATAGAGCCTTATGAGGCACATGAATCTCCTTTCGCAAGTCGAAGATGAATCGCAAATTATAGTTTAAGAGGCGCAGGCAATGTGAAAAAATTATGAAGAAGATGAGGTATTATCTGAGATGAATAAATTGCATATTTTATTTACTTTCAAAAACGATGGAACAACACGTAGAAAAATGGGATATAGTGCAAGAGTAGAAAGAGAAGCGAAGTAAAATTCGGATAGAATAATATTTCTCTGGCGGTGATTGGGGTAGGTCCGATAGTAGTAAGTGCGGATGCCACGAAAGCATTTCAAATTCATGCGAAATAATTGGAATGGATTTTAGTTCCACAATAACATACGTTATGTCCGTGGGTACTCTATCCTGCTTTCAGGTCGGCTCGCTGTCAATATTTAAATTCCTGAGTGGCTTTGTGTAGGTCAAATATTTAGCTGCATGGAAAATGAACACTTTGCATCAAACCGATACAGCTTTATTTGTTGAATATGTACGGAAAATGTTGTGATGGAGTAATACTGGAGATATTTCCAATATAAATGAATGCATTATAGGTAATGGATAAGTTGAGTGCAAGCAGGAAGAATGGGAGGGAGCAGTGAAGTGTAATTTCCCTTGAAATGCGATGTTAGTCGTTATCTCTCCACACCAAAATACTATTTAGATTAAGCAATATTTCAATCAATATAAATTCCCGAATCAAAATGTTTACATGGCACACAATAATTTCGAGTAAAAAAGATGTTTACTCTTGAAACTGGTTATCCAATGTTGTGAATGGCGAATTTATTTATTCCCATAGAGTATAACTTAGCATCAAAAGTTATAACATGCTTTATTTCCCTCAGATAAATCAGTGCTGCAAATTATGAAATTGTACGAAGTGAAAATATCAGAAGCCAAGAAATTTCTAATTGCAATAAAAAATGGAAAAATTTATCTCCGAAATCGGTTTTTCAATTGACTTCAACCATCTACCGAGAGAGGAATGGATGCTATACCTATTTTGTGGGGCTAGGTTGAGGCTGCCGCTACCTAAGATGCATATTACTAGCTTCAATTGGCGATTCTATATCCCATCACCAGATATTTTGATTTCCTTCCGTTGATCTGAAAAATTTATGTAGCTTCCTGGGAATAATAGGGTTCGAGTATCGGCGTACTTTTTTCTATCAACCTGAAAAACCGTAGCATTCCTAATAAAATGTCGAAAACCATGTATCTGCCGCTTATTTTACGCAAATAATTTATTAGGCTAGTTGTAAATATATCCTTGTATCCTACACGTGTCCCTTTCCGGTAAAATTCTAGCACTCTCCATCTTATCCATGAAAAATATCCAAAATGATTTTATAAATTTAAAGCCTTGAATGAAACAGCAGTCAGATTAGTGACTTCATTGCAGGTATTTATGTGATATGTCTCCGTTTTACCCGAAAAATTGTGTAATTTTTCTTTGAAGCTTTCTGGAAGGCTGGCTTCAAATATCAAGACCATATTCTAGGTGATCTCAGGAAATTGGCTCTAACCGGCCCATTTCCTACTGTATCACCGCAGTATAGCATCAGTATGGTAATATTACTAGAGTGAATATCTCTTCTCCTGATGAGATATGCTGACATGAGGGCGTCTATATTCTCGATTATATTGCGAAGGGTTAAAATATATGGAAGCCTCATAAACTGAGAATTTAGTGCTAGGCCACGGTAGGCATGGTGGCTAGATTTCCTGCTTAAGCAAAATGTTCAGCTGAATGGAATGGGTGCAAGCTTATCCGGGGAAGGTGGCATTTTTGAAGGTATATTTCTGAAATTTGTCGTGAAAAATGGATCAAACGCTGCCTACCAATTAGTAGACACCATGAGAGAGCTTTAAAATCTACCAATAAAGGGCGAAGATTCACGTGTTCAGTATATCATTCGGATTGAACCGATTAGGGGACTAGGAATCCTCTTGAAGCAAAACGTTCAGCTTAGTGGAATTTCAGAGGTACTGAATCTAATTGGCAATAAAAAATTGAACTCCTGCAGCCACAACTACTTTTCGTATTTGTGCGAAGTTTCAAAAATCATTCTCGAAGAAAGCAATTTTGTGTATTTGTCTGGCGATTTTCGTGTTTTTTCTCTCCATTTCTTAACTCTGGACCTAACTTTGGTGCGATGAATAGTTGGCCCCTTAGGTTGGAAATTTCAAAACACTTGTCATGAAATGGGAGCGAGCTAAATTTGCTAAGTTTACTCCGCGAGGGAGCTATCAAAATCCATCAATGGAGAGCCGAGGTTCAAGCGTTCAGTATCTCATCCTCATAGATCCGCTCGGCAGGCCGGGCAGGGATCCTCCTTAAGCAAATCGTCCAGCCGAACGGAATGGCGGCAAGGTAATCCGGAGAAGGTGTTGCCCGGAGGCTGATCAGTTCGGCGTGTGGCGGGGAGGAGCTGGATGATTGAGAGGGTGGCCGTCGCCGGGAGACAAGCGGGTGCTCGTCGGGGTGAGGCGGTCCAGTTGGCCGAGGGGGAGGAGGTAATGGGAGGGTGGGCGTGAGTGATGAGGTTCGCGGGGCGGATCGGCGGTGGAAATAATGGCAATGATGATGATGATTGAGCGCATCGGGTGGTGGATGGGAAAGTTACTTTTCGGCATCGAGAAGGTGTTGGTGTTGACGGCTCGGCTGTCTATTTCCCGTTCGGTAATGCTTTGTCGCTGCCGGTGTTGTGGTATCAGTTGTGCGAGTCTTTCAGGTAGATGATCTTCTCATAACATTAGTTCTCTAGCTCTCCGTTTTACAAACAAGGTTTTATAGACTTTCCAGAATGGGATGAATTCAGTCGGTTTTAGGCTGATAAATGATTATTTATTATAAGGAAATAAAGAAAGAGAATAATAAATAAGGAGAAAATTAAAGGGTCTATCGTTGCGAATTAATTACATTTTTGAAATATTTCAAATCTAGAACGCTTACAATACTATCTCAACGAATCGTATCAATGTTTTATGTGTGCAGCGTGTTACCTTTTCATGTTACTTTTCTATAAATGTGAAAGATCGTAGAACTAAATTGGCTGCTTAAAAAAGATGCCGTAATAAATTCAATTTGTTTGGACATGGGAAATTAGTGGCTCTAATTATTTATTGATTTGTTACATCATTACATAAATAATCTAAATTCTATAGAATATAACATTTAAATTTGGTAAAAATATTTCTTTTATTCTAACTAAAACATAAATACTTATTTTTAGATTTCTACGATATATTTCACGGTTCAGGAAGCTATTTGAAGATGAAAATTCAAAATTATTTCTGTTTATCTACAACACGTGAATGTTTTATATTGCGATTCAAAGACTGAATTTGGATATGTTTCGAGTTTATTGGCATTGAGGTATCACAGTTGTATTGGAAGTTCAATAGATTTGTTAATTATTGTAGTCGATTTCATAGTATTACCAAGTTTTTAAACATCTTTAGTAGGATTCTGTTTTTTTTTTATCACTGATATTACTGAGACGAATTTATCGGTGGAGATTAACAGTAAAGCCGCTTGGGTACACTCATTTTTTCGTGGAATTGCCATATTTTATCCTGAAAAAATTGATGCTGGGGAGAGATCATTGTATCAAATGTTTATGACCATAGCTTTTATTGTACTAGAAGTAAATAACGTAACCCATTCAGCTAAATAGAGCGTCTCGCTCCACTCATTGTGAAACTGAAAGTGAAGACTTTTAGCCCTTTCACCCTAGTTCATTGATTAGTGGTATTAAGAGCCTACTTGTAGAAGTACAATATCAGCGTCTCTGTCTTAATGGAGATGAAATCAACGTTGTACTTGGGATCATTCAACGCGGCCGCAGCGAAGCCCAGCCTAAGTGGCAAATCGGCAGTGTCGAAGGCAATCATGGTTTCACGATAAAACAAATTTTATTCATTGGTTATAAATGCAAGGAAATCATCTCCGTAGATTTTACTGTATAGCATTTTGGAAGGGCTTAGGTGTGAAATTGATTTGTATCCGTTAAAAGGTGTTTCAGTTTATTAATTGCAAAACTGACAGCACGGTAGTCATTCCTGCGTCTAAACCCTAGCTAATCAACCTGAAGTAATTAGATCCGCGTGGTATACGTAACGCTCTCGGTATCCTTTTTGGATTATTGATGGTATATTGATGTAGAGGAAGTCACAATCATCTCAACTCTCTGTCCTAGTCGCTAATCTATAGCGTGGAAGGTAGGTAATCGAAAATGTGAAGAAATTGGTGGACGACAGCAGGAAAAATTGTGTGGCGCCCGGAGAGAGTGGATTAGTCGGTCAGGAACCCGTATCATCTCCCGCCAATGGGGTCGTATGGAACCCAATATGGGCACTCCTAACTCAATTCTCCCCCACGGACCTCCACGCCGTATATGGGGAGCGGCAGGGTCGAAGTCTAGGTGCTTCTCTGGCGTCCTCAGCTCCCGCCCCCTCATCTCAGAGGCATCGCTTACGAGTTCGGAAGTAACCCAAGTCTTCACCCGAAGGGATATCTGGGTCTTGGCTTCGGCGGGAAGTGTTTTTCCTCCATATTACCTATTTCCATTTCTTCTCTCCTTTCACCCTTCAGCCGTCCTGTTACCTCAGGGTCAGTACGGGCTTGAACGGTTTCAAATAAATTTGATGAAAATGCCGTTTCTTCATTCATTTTTCCTGGAGCCTAAGATAGAACCCTAGTAAGGTTGTTATTTTCCGTTTAATGGATGGTTTTCAATGGTATCCATGAAAAACGAGGTTACACTGAGTTGAGTCCGCCAATATTGTGTAGGCGAAGG
Organism: Ischnura elegans; assembly: GCF_921293095.1. Taxonomy (NCBI): domain Eukaryota; kingdom Metazoa; phylum Arthropoda; class Insecta; order Odonata; family Coenagrionidae; genus Ischnura; species Ischnura elegans. The sequence continues at coordinate 30,810,048 of NC_060250.1, read as the reverse complement.
GAATTTCTGAGCCGTGTAGCTTACTTCAAAGGCAAAATCAGTTGACATAATAAGACTTTAAGGTTAATCTGTGCGATGATTTTTTTTTATTTTCAATTTATTTTTACTTATTACCTTATTTAAGGCTCATTTTACTTATTTTCCCATGCCTTTGTGCGTAATTAATGGGCGATGCTCACTTTGAATATGTTCAATTATTTCGCTAAGTACCTTTTTAACATTTTCTCTTCGATTCGGCGAGAATATTTCCCCTGTCCACCCCATCTCCGCATAGATCCACCACTGAGTACATGAATAAATATGAGATTCGTTAGTTATTATTATTCTTTTCTTCATACAACATGCCAACTCACAAATGAATAATATGGTAGTAAAACGACATTTCAGATGATAATTGAGGTGAATATTACGCCTCTATACTTTATCTTGTGACTTGACTAAATTGACTCCATAATAAATAAATTAACTTTAAGGCGACCCTTCCTTACCATGTTCCATCATTCATATCTAAAGAGGAAACGTTTGAAACAGATTTTCACCTAATAACTAATGAAGCAGGAGCTGTCGTAGTAAATGCAATTTTCTCTAGGAACGTGTTTTGTGGACTTATCCCACTAAGTGCGACACAGCCATGGATCACATCGATAAAATAAAGTCTGTCATCGGAAAAAAAAGGTCGTGGTATGCATAATGGTGCATTATATCTCCACCACTAGCTGAAAATCACGTTGATAGTGGAAATATGACCAAGTTAATTTTTATCCTCAATTAGCCGGATTTATGAAACGCTATGGGCACATTTATGCTTATTTTGCTTGGAAATCGGCTGTTTGTACTCATACGTTTTAGTGGTCCATAAACGTAAGTACGTACTTGTGTGAGTGTCGTTATATTTTTTTTTTTTTTTGAAGTTGCATGAATAATTATAATGGAATATATTTTTATAATTTCAGTTGTGATTTTTGTCAGGCAAAAACATTACTATTAAAACAAGCTATCGATGAATTAAGCTCGGAAAAGATTCGGTTATTACAATGATATATTCCCTGTTTTGTTTTCTTGGCTTGCTTTTTTCGCCGACTTTCTAGCGGTCTCATCACCTGGTACACCATCCGGTACAGAAAAGTATTTATTCAGTCAATCACTGACGTTCATGTTTTTTTGTTAGGATCTTCCCATTTCTCAGCATTAAATATGTATTAAACTTGGTATGTCTACGCAAGGCATGAAGATGGCGTTAGCTCTCTCGTCGCTTTTTCGTGTGGGAAGCGATGAATTGGTTTTTGTTTCCATGTAACAATTTCTGGATGCACGGCTTTCATCGAAAAAAGTTTATTTCATCAGAAAAGGCTTTATTTATTTGATTTGTACAGAACCAATGTAATTCAAATACGCAAACTTTATTTTTGTGCAACATGTACTTCATATTTCATTCCAATTGGCGCTACAAAATTTCAACGGGCAGTAAATGATTACTTATTGTCCTTAAATATGATCATCCCACATAATTTCTGTACCCATGTTCTCCCTCGATAGAGATACATGGTTGTTGACAATTTTAAACAGTGTCGCACTTTGAAATCCACAGTTCATATGCTTTAATAGTGATGATCTAGAGCCCTAATTTGAACTAAATGACTCACCTGATTTTGGTTTAGGTGAATTATGCAACAAAAAAATGCCTTTTTATGAGCTCTCTAAATTGAATTTATGTCATGAAGCTTCGTCAAAATAGGTTTCTTCTATATATAAGATTGCGTGGAAGATATCTCCGTGAATTTTTAATTATGCTGTGGAAATTTCCCTTCTCCAATACTTGAAAATCCTATAGCATGTCTTGCACTGTAAATCATTTGCTACCTCTTTTATTGGTAAATTTATAAGCACTTGACATTCCTCTCATACTTTCCAATATCTTCACTGTGTTGGAATATGTCACATATATGATCATATTCGAATTTTATTTTTATTAAAACACAATTAAATCTTTCTTGCTAGCCGCCGTTTTATTAGAACTGAGAACGCGTAATATATCTACTCTAGAGTGGTGATAAGGGCGAATGCCTTTGACTCGCTCTATGCCTACTGCTTATTCCCGCAATATATTTTTTGTGTAATATTTACTGCTCAAATTTCGATGAAAAAGGAAACTGGCATTAATACTAACTCCTCTTTATTGATGGAGCTCTGCCGAGAATATAAAATTGCTGAAGCATACTATGAATGGACTGCTATTCCACCAAAAGTTATAATCATTCATAATTCCCTAGTATAAATTCCATAATCGTTCATTCGAACTACGCATATGAGACGTTGACGGTCAATTCTGACCTCTATAGATATAAATATCCAATTATTTTTCGTCGGGGCACCGGCTTAACTTTTAATGTAAAATATAAAAAGTTTCGGCATCCGGTGCCCACGGAGCGTAGCCTTATGAATCCCTCCGTAATGAACAGTTATCATTATTATTTTGATTGGTTGTGATTCCCAGTTTCCAAACAAAATAAGGAGAAACCTTTTCCTGCGGAGGAAATGTATACATTCCTTTCGAAGTTATATCCTCCGGAAGTTATAACGAGGCAAGACAAGGCATGAGAAGGATCGGCCGGGCCAGATGAGCGAGGCTGATCGAGGTAAGAAGACAAACAAAAGAGACGTGGGAGCGTGTTTTTTTTCGCGAGGGGGAAGAAGACGAAGCTGAAGGGGAGCGGGTGGCTTCGTGGGGAACGGAAAAAGGAAAACAGGGCCCTTGTAATAAGTCTTGGACGACGTAGAGAGAGAGGGAAGAGAAAAAAGTAGTGAGAACGAGATGTTTCGGAAAGATTATAAGATTCATGGGCTTTGGGAGTGGTGGTATGGAAAAATTGGCAACATTTTTTTTTCATCTTCCACTCTTCTTTTTCGACTTTCTTTGTCGAGCGAGAATAAGTAAAGAAAAGAAGGAATTAGAGGGATATATATTACGCCTGCGCGATCTGTAACGAATTCTTCTGGCGTAATTTATTTTAGAATATAGTCTTACTATCATAGACTCAATCTATCGAAGCTAATGAGGTAAAATTATGTTACATCAAATTTTTCCAGTATATTCTTTATAATTAAAAGTTTACATCTTTTCCATCTATTTGAGCCAACTGTAGTGCCATGCTCATGTCTTTTTCACTCAGCGATTCAATAAGAAGGGTCCTTTGGATTGTTGAGGGTAGAGCTCACCCCACATTAAGCCATAGTCTTCTGAATCTCACACATGCGGGGCAGGGAGGCCAGTTCCTATCCCTGGACCACCTCGCAATAATATATTTGGGGGGATGCGAACGCATTTGAACCCGATACCATTCCATCAGTGGCCAATAGTTCTACCCACAAGGCTAGTACGCTCACAGTGATAGAATTTGTGTGGATAGAGCTAACCCATGGCTTTGCCATATCACACACTGTGTGTGTGCTATACACATGCCTGTATATAGGGGCTAGATCTTGCTCAGTTCTGGACCACCACGCATTTTAAGGCTTTTATTCTTGGGGGCATACGAAGCCTTTACATGCAACTAATGTGATTTCTCTCTGTTTATTTCAACCATTTACTAATAAATCATGAAGTAACTCAGTGAAGTGTCTACATTTTCTCTTCATATTTTATCTTATTATGATATGACTAATATTATATAAATTCTTTAAACTTTAAAAATGTATTGTTGCTAATAACCCAAATATACTTAAATGGTAGTCAAAATATTTCCTAAACTTGAATGAGTATAGTAATGAGATTTGGAATAAAATTACTGATTTTTGATGGCCTATTCTGAAATTATCGTGGGAAATTCCTATTTTTTGTCACCTTCAGTCGGCGAAGAACAGTTATAAGAGTATATTTTGAAATAAACGTGCAAATTACATGTACTATGTTTCTCCAAAAAGCCTCCATATACTGAAGATGTCTGTCCAACCACATCTCATGTTTTTCGCCGCGTCAAAGGAGGAGTGTAAGAGGGGGAGATAATGACGGAAATGGGTGCGTCGAAATGAAGGAAGAGGCTGAAAGAGAAGGCTGTCGGAGTGAAGGGAAGAGTAAATGCATCAGCAGGGATGAAAGTGAGATCCAAGGTGACTGGGTAAATCTAGTTACTCGGGGAATGGAGAGATGGAAGGGGGCGAGGAGGAGGGTTGAGTGAGGAAAGGGTGCACGGAAGGGACGGAATTAGAAATGAAGGGGAGTTATTAAGGTCGGCGGATGGCGATGGCCAGTGATGGAAGAGGGATAGAGAGCCCACCAAACCTAATGCTTTTCCGACGGTAGACCTTCTGATGAAAATATGTGCGGTTAGATTTTCGGCATTCTTATTAGTATATGTGCGGTTATATTGTCGACCTTCTTATAAATGTGTGCCTTTAGATAGTAGGCTTTGTTATAAGTATGTCGATGGCTAAGTTCTAACAATACCTATCTTAATTATAGAAAATTTTCAGGAGAGCAAATAAGCGATCTATTTTTTTAATTGTACAAAATATTAATCTAAATTAAAAACCAAATATGTATAAAACTGTAAAAACATTTGCAAACGAAGAGTGGTTATGCTTGAATTTTATTTTTTATTGACAGTATTAGCAGTATTAACTGAAACCGGCCAAATTTTGAGATACTTGTTGGGGTCATTCCATGCCAAATCATCACAGAAAAGTGGACTTTTCAACCCAACCGACTCAGATTTGCTTGAAATTTGGTAGGGATTTAAAGCACATGAAATTGGACCCATACACAAAATTTTAACCCTCAGCTATACACGGTATTCATACAGCAGGGTTGCAAAGGATTTCCAGGTTATGGTGTGGATGCACAAATGGTATAAGAAATGTGTATATTGTACACAAATTTGAATTAACACAATTTGTGTACAATGTATACTTTGTAGAACTTGTGTATAAATTTGTGTGTGAACCTGTTTAGAACGTGTACAAATTTTTCATACGGTATATTATTTTCACTCATAATTCAATAAATTTTTTACTCCTGTTCCCAAAGTCATCCCAAAATGAAATTTATACTAAAGATAGAATACATTTAACTGTTTAACATATTTTTCTCCCAATAAAATTTAAGATACATTTTTTTAGATACTAAAGGTCAAAGGTCACATGGTGTGACCTCGGAATAAAAAAAAAGTCGGTATCTTAAAATTTAACATTTTTTACTTAAACTATGTTCTTTTAGCTTTAAAATGAGACCAACAGGCAGTTTCTATCACAAGTATTAGTGAAGTTATGATTTATTTTTGTAGAGCATGCGAGGGAAAATTTTGCATTTTTTGTCATGTTTGCAACCCTGCTGTATGAATACCGTGTATAGCTGAGGGTTAAAATTTTGTGTATGGGTCCAATTTCATGTGTTTTAACTTCCTACCAAATTTCAAGCAAATCTGAGTCGGTTGGGTTGAAAAGTCCACTTTTCTGTGATGATTTGGCATGGAATGACCCGTTGTTCGAACTGAGCCATCGAAGTGGGGTTATTGCATATAAATTTAGATAGATTTATTTACTGACATCTTATAAAGGTATTGTTGAGCTCAGAAGAAACTTGCACAAGATCAAGATCATATATCGGCTTCTGCGCATATGACCAAAACTGAAATGGCATAATCCGAGATCTCTTAATAGATTTGAATGGACTTGTTATCTGAATACGATGATAGCGTTTTTTCTGTTATTTTTTCCACTCGGAAATTTATTTCCATCTCATTGAATACTCGCAGACAAGGAAAAGTATCCGGATTTTCATTAAATCTATTTTTAGGTACTTTGCTGTCTTCATTTTTCAAAATAATACGGATCATGGGGTTTCAATGCTCTTTTCAGCTCTCGGTTATGCCCAGCCATCGTTTGAGCTCTTTATAGTTTTAGCTGTTGAGTAAAAAGAATTACCACTAAGTCCATTGTCTCAGTGATCCTTTCTCTGGAAGCCAAATTAATACCTTTGTATTTTGGGATAAGACGCACGCAGAGGATGCTTAGTAATACATTTCTGTGCTTCAACTATGATAACAAATGTAATTTAGCCAAACTTATAATCGAGAGGTTAACTTTAAAAATTACTTTACAAATTTATCGGCAACAATTATTCCAAGCATTAATATCTCTTATTATTGCAAATTATTTTCTTACGGCTAAATCATCTGGGAACTCGCCCTTTTTTATTTTTATGGAAATCATATTGGTTCCAAGTTTTTAAATATCAATGAAAACACTTACAAGGAGGTTCTGTATTGAAATATTAATTAATCTTGCAAAATAGTTAACTTAGTCATTTTTTCGTCCTTTTGTTGCAAAATCTCGTCAAAATTAATGTCTGGTTCGCATTTGCTTATAATTAATCTTGACCGAGTCATTTTTACCAGCTTCCTGCATCAAGTAGTTCTATTCTCGTTTTATTTTTCACTCATTTCATGGGAAGAATAGTAAAATTTACGGTGCGAAACCTTATTACGAAAGATTTTAGGCAGGTTTGAGTATGAATAACTCATCTCTGCATCGTTTCGAGCAACATCCACCGGAGAAAAAAAAATAATTTCTTTTTCCCGGCGATAAACACGGAATGGCAAATTAGTATCAAACAAAAATTCTTCTTCTTTCGTTCTTTCTTTCCCCGAGTCCGAGCGGGAATCGACCGAAAACGAGCGCTACCAAGTCCCCACGTAAAATTTTCAGTGGAGAGGCAGCCGTAAAGGAGGAGAAAATTAAGGCTTTTACGGACGTCATATCTCGGGTCTATTTAAAGGTGAGGGATGGGCATCCGAGCGAGCAAGAAGTCGGAGGAAGAGAGAAAGATGCAGTTCACTCGTTCGGCGCGATGGGACTCATTTGGATTTTCCGGTGAGACGGAATGCGGAGAGGGAGGGAAATGTTTGGCTTGATTCAGCCTTCCGTACCAACCCGCCAGCCGCCGTAACCATTGTGCCCGGTCGGAGAGAGAGAGAGAACAGGGGTTTTGCAGGGCCACCCTGGCGGCGGAAGGGCTGATGTAAAATGCAAGGAGATTCTCCTCCTGGGAGGGGGGAGGGAATGGTAGTGATTGGGCGATGGAGTGTTTGGGAGAAGGCGGAAGTTAGGCTGGGGGTCGGACAGATCACGGAGAAGCGTCTATACGTAGGCAATCGGTCCGGCAACGTGTAAATTATTACGACCCACCTGCGTTGTCCGAATTGGTTTCGCAAATTTATTCCAGTAGAGGTGACGATTAAGTTCGTCTTTTTTATTTGTAAAGACCCCGGTTGAAAATAAATTTGTGTCTCCAGTTGATTGATGAGTAGTATCCGTCTACAAGCGTCTATCTACTCTTGCTTTTGTCAACTAGGTAAATTTTAGTTTTATGCAAACTCCAAAACCATTTTATAAAACGTGACCTCTATCTCAAAAATTTTGCATCTGTTTATTATGAATTTTTTGCTTAAATAATTTTCGTCGACCAAATTTGAGGCCCTCGTTGATATTCCTTGCTTCGAGTAACATATGAATTCCAGTCAATTTATATACTGAAAACGAAATGCATAGGTGCATCGTAACTAAAATTCCTAATCTTTTGTTGATTCAAAAGTACTTGGTTGACATAATATGTTTTGTGATTTCACTTATGACCTCCGCAGTGCTTACATATGAAATCACTTCTAATTTATATGTTTCTCAAATATTTCCTTGAATAAAGCTTGCTCTTAAGCTGCAAGTTTTACATTTCATGAACAACTAGAGTTCGCAATGTTTGCAGTAATGAATGAATTTTTATTTTGTCTCTCTCATGGTTACGGTTAATGACTACTTCTAGTTTTATAGAATTAACATTGGTTCGGGGTGTATTTTCCCTCCTTTGTCACCTCTGGTCATGCCAGACGGACATTTGATTCAGATTTGCTTTCATTGGATGTATCTCAATATAATGTGTTTTGATTAAATATTCTTTTAAAAGGAACTGATGCGTTATTCTATGCTCAATTCGAAGTAGCCATTCATTTATTATTTCTATCTATTATTTAACTCTTGAAAACAAAGTCTTCCCATTCTACGCCAAAATGTGTTTTTTTATAGTTTTTTTTTCAAGTATTTATGAGTTTTATACGTAGCTCGTTGTGTAGTTTATGTGTGATTTAATTATAGAATAATTTTATGCACAAAAAACTCAAATTAAACGAAAATTTGATGGCGACTTAATGAATCAAGAAAGCGTATACATTGATTTCGTTTTGGTATCGATGCCCTTTTTCCAAGAAAATTTTATTTTTTCATTTTCCATCCGACTCGCCGGTAAATAAGTTCGAATGCGCAGGCAGCGATCTGGAAGCAAGACGGAGTATTCAGTGCGTCGAGCCTCCGTTGCGGGACGCGATTTTATGATGGGCTACAAAAATGGTGCAAGGCTAAAATTGGAAGGAGAGGGAATGAGTTCGATTTAACAGGATATGTTTGTCGAAGGGCGGAGCAAATTGAATTTCTCTGTGGAATCTGCCAGCCCAAATGAATATCGTGCCCTGCCCTGGCCTTCCCGGAACTCTTTTATTAGTCTTGTTTATACTGCCGAAATCAGAGTGACTGAATTTTCCTTATCGATTACCCCCTGGTCTCACGTCGTAAAATTATAATAATATATTTCATTGTTTTCGGCGCTCCCATGTAACGAATTGCCAAATTTCCTTATGTATTTTCGAATAAAAGGAGCGGCAAAATTTTTTTTCATGCTTGCCAAATTCGTAGAAAATTATTTATCCTTCGGCTAATGACCTCAGTTCAGTTAAATGACAGCAATCAGTTCTGAATGGACCTTGCGACAAATAAAGAGCGATGGCAATGGAATATTAATTTATACATGAATCAGTTGTTTAATTATCTATTCCTTTAGCGTTACTGTTATTGGATTTCAAGACACCCTGAAAATCAAACCGTTTATGCTTGTTTTACATTGATTTGATCTTACGTTTTTAGCTCAAGGCAGTATTAATGTATTCTGGAGATCAAGAGAAAGAAATTTTGAAAGCATCCTAGAAGTGGCTGCACATAATGTGAGGAATTTTAAGCTAGTGGAATTTTAGTCATAAAGTCGAAGAGTTTACTTCTCGGCTATGTACAAAGGAAGCTTGAGAATGGAAAACGGAATGAATGAGGGGGATATGCGGCTTGGAGTTGGGAATTCGCAAATGTATGTTTGGTAATAGGAAGATGCCACAGACTCTAATTTGGAAATAATCTGAAGTAAGATTTTCATGTAATGGTATTAGTAACGGTATTTTATGTTTTGGGTAACTCCCTTCTCCAAAGTACCTATGTGCGCTCATTAAGGCTACCCAATCTTGCCTCAGAGAATGCTGCTCCTGTGCAAAATATGACTTTATTATTAATGATGAACAATGTGCACCTTTGCTTTAGAGCTCACTCTGACAGAAGCCGCGACTAAAGAAACGCCGTGAAATAATTGATAGCCACGCCGTTCGTGTACATGCGTGGATCACTAACTGGGCTCATAGATAGGACTTTTGTTTTCGTAATAAATTTTTGCTGAAAATATGATTTGAAAAACCTTTTCACTATAATGGACACAATTTTAATAAAAACCTTATCCAGTAAACTTCTGCTTATTCGCGTAATTTATATGAATATTGATGTATACTAAAAGCTATTTCAAATCTTTAGATAAACTTGAAAGTGTCATATTTATTGAAGTCAAATTATGCGTATCATTCAAACATAGTATAACAACCTACGGGTCAGTGTGTTACAACCCTCTATTTTTCCCTATCGAATGCTTGTTCATTTACTTGCGCATACAATATCTAGATTTATTTGTTTTAATTTTTCGGCACTCCGTAGTGTAAATAGAATTTTTGTTAGTATTGTTCATCAATTGACAAGAATTTTTGCCCTCAACAGGATTCGTTGTCCTAACGGAACCTCAGAAGGGCATTTTTCGGCTTTCGAGTGCGACGCTGTCGCACTCCTCAAACGGTATTCCGGGAGTCATTGCTCGTTAGGACATTCATTCTGACCATAACTCGGTTAGCGCGCGACTTGCCGAATTTAAGCAGATGTTCGCAGTGGGATCAAGAGATAAGCAGGTTAAAAGGACGGTGCACGATCTTGTGACCTCTTTACGCGAATCCGTGATAATTATCCCTCTGTGTGGAAGCAGCGCTAAATCCTCAATGCATGAGTACGCTTGAGTGAGTGTTCCGTACTACCTTTAGCGTACATAATATCCTTTCAATTTTTTACAGCGATATTTTTTTTGTTTGTTCACCTTCTTAATGCCGAAATTACGATCACGGCTTTTGGCTAGGAAAGTATTAATTTACTCGTCATTAATTTTGCCTTATCAAAATATGTGCTCTCCAAAAAGAAGCTTTTACAATTTAACTGAGTCTTAAGCTTTAGGCATTGAAAACTGCATTCTTTATCATAATACACCCGATTTCATCTATGATCGTTTATTGCCAAATTTAATAAAGTAGCCATATTACATCGGGTAAAATTAATCATTCATCCTTGCGTAAATTTACGTGAAGCATGGTCATATATCAAAGCAAAAAATAATTTATTATGCCATATAACTTCTTACAAGACACTTTTATTAAGATTAGTGACTGTGATCATTAGCCATTTGTGTATAAAAATAACTTAAGTTCATTTTCATTTACATGACTACTCATACATTATTGTAGCCACTATACGGTTTTGAGTGGCCCCAATTTTCTTTGACTTAAACGCAACTTTCTTTAAGTAAATCTTTAGCTTTTTAAAGTACTTATATTTGGCCTTGAAGGAGCGAAACTTAAGAAAATTAAGGGATCGATGAAAGGCATGGTAGGCGTGATTTAAGTGCTCTGACATGTAGACTTTCTTGGTACACTTTCAAAAAACCATGTTTTATGAAAGTGTACCAAGTACTTGAAACTTAAGTACACTTTCTTGTACCAAGTACAAGAAAGTGTACTTTGTGCTAAACTATGTGTAAACTGCTTGCTACTTGCAGTTGAAATCAGCACTGCAATTAAAGTATGAAGTAACGGTTATGGTCACCTATTTATCTTTAGCTCATACCCGACAATGCTTAACTTCGAGGCTTAGCGGAAATCGTTGTGTCAATGTTGCTAGCCCCTTGCGCAATGTCAGAGTAAGAGACTCGAATGTAAGAGACTCCACATGAGGTCCTTTTCCATTCCCCTATTCAACTGTAACTCCTGAAATTTTTAAGTTTAGACTATCGTTAGGCATTCCATAATTTTTCAACGGCAGTATTAATCAAGTAATGCTGATTAAGGTGTTGGGATATTCTATTAGTGGATTTTCGTCCCAGCAGCTTTCGCTAATCGTCAGTTTCCATGGGGTGTTTCTGCAATATATTCTAGTTCCCCTAAGCTACATTTTGATTCACGCTTTCTACTTTTTCTTCGAATGTTTACTTTTCTACCAACGTAATCACTTCATTCTACTTTGAACCGCGAGAATTCATAAGACCAACTGTGGGCTAGCAACGATAAAGATTTGTCGTGGATTTGCCCAAATGCGTGAATCGTAAAGCGTATTTTTCGTGCCAGCTCGTTGAAACATTTTTTCTCCTAATGTTTTGTTTTCCTTTTTAAACAGTGCATAGAGATGGATTCCATAATGCATATTCAAACGTATAAACGCTTTTAATCGCATTTTCTCTACGTAGCGAGTGTGAGCGAACGGTATTATTCCTTTTGTGAACCCTAAAGCTTCGCCGCGGTCAAAAGGGATCTTCCAGCATTTCATTTCATTCCGTTTTGTTTCGCCCCCAAACTTGCACATTTCTAATCACCCAGTGTGTGGCCAGTCAAGGCTCTCAGTAAAGGAAAAAAAAGAACTTCTCCCTTTCGAGCCCTCCTCCCATCCCGTCCATTGAATAAACCGTAAATAAATGAGAACCCTGGAGAAACGAGGAAGGAGCCCAGCCCGAGAGAATGAGGGAAGTCGAGAGGTATATATATTTTCGTTGGGGAAAGAAGGAGCGAGCCAGACTGGGTAGGAGGAGGAGGTTTTCTCTATGAATTTTGTAGTTGTTATTACCTCGGTCCGGTCTGACACTCTCCGCGGGAGAGAGGCAATTCCGTTTTATTTTACGTATTTTTCCACGGCCTCTCACCCCCTCCCTCGGGTCCGCAGAGGCAATTTCTGAGAGGTGGCAGGGGGATATGGCACGGGGAATGTAGGGAGAGGACCAAGGGAACTGGAAATCCTTCGAACTGGCCGTCGGACGAAAGATTTTTGGAAGTTTAAACACTCTTATATTCCACTTCCCCCTCATCCAACCAACCCAGCTTTATTCCCCGCCAAAAATTAGAATGGAGAGAGAAAAAAAGGAAGTGTCTGCGAAGGGAGAAATCGAAATAATCCAGGCAAGCAATCTAGGAACGGTGCGGAACAATTTTTTTTCACCTCACTTGGATCCTTGAGAAACTTTGACTCCGAAAAAAAAAATTTAAGGAGAAAAAGGCAAAACGAAGTTCATGAATCGTGGGACGTTCCCCCAAGTCCTATGGGCTCGCATACGTTGGAAAAATTGAGCTAGTCTCCTTCTCTTTTAATTCATAGAGTCTGCCCGAAAGTATTTAACTCGGCGCACGTGAAGAAATCCCTTATAAAACGACCTCCCGTGCATTGAATATTTATGCATTCGAGCCTGATGACCTCATAACGCTAACAACTTTTTACACGGAAAACTGTGTGCGTGCGTGAGTGTGAACCTGGCGAGGGGATGACCTGTAAAAATTAATACCTTCGTCACCCCGTAATTAAAGGCTTATATTCCATGCATAGTGTGAAGATGGTTAATTTTAAGGTGTATACGCGTAATTATTCCATGTTTGTCGCCATATCCCTCGTGATCTTGGAGGAAAAAATGGCTGTATGGCTTCCGGAAGCAAAAAATCCCCGCTTTCAGGAATGATTAACGCGTAAAATAGAATTTTTATTTCCATATTTTTTAAGGAGTTCAAAATTGCAGGTATTCAAGTGTAAAACCCAATATCACATGTGTGAAATTTGGTTGACAACAGAGAATTTTTTATGACTCCCGCGGTTGAACTATGTGCCCTTTTCTCTTAGCCGCGTTTTGATGATGAGTTGAACAAATGATGCAACACACACAGTCTTTACACTATTTTTTACACAGCTTACAGCTTTTACACAGCCCCGGTAATCAACGGTTGTAACAATAATTATTGTTGCTAGTGGTATGGAACCCTGCCCGTTGAGATAGCCGTATTTTGTTGGCCTTCATTTATAGAACGGAAGTCCAAAGATGGGTATTCTGTATCTCACCATTCCTCCCTTTATCAAGTTTCCTCCTTCAGTCCTCTGATGTTCTGCTTCCTTTGCCCCATCTTTATCTTCCCCTAGTACTTATTTCTTGGTCTTTCTGTGGAGAGTTTCCCATCAATTATTCCCTCCATTACATTTCTCACGTAAACACTGCGTCTTATGACTTAGCCTATCCGGTTCTTCTTTGGCACGTGATGATTCACAGTGCTCCTTTTCTCCTATTCATCGGTACACCTCTTCTGTTATCGTCCTATCCGTCAATATGATCTTCATCGCACACCCCCAGGACAAAGTCTGGAAGTATTTTCTGAACAGCCTTTCCAATGTTTTATGCTCGTAATCCGCTGCCCTCCACAATTTGCCGTCTTTGCATGGGAAATACGACGTTTCATGTCTGTCATGCTCCTTTCATCCCACGTAATATTTTAAATCTAGTTCATATTCATTAATTCGCATAGTCTCAGGTACCAATTCTCCAATTTATTTTGTCCTTCTCTCCGATGTTTGGTCAATACTGTGGACTGTTGACCTTGGCGTACTCTAATCGTGTGCCTTCAAGAAATCCTCTCGTTCATTTCATTCGGGCGTATACATTTTGATACCTATTCGGTCACTTTCGAGGATGGGTCACTACCGATATCACTATAACCTTCTCTTCTCTTTCTCTTAAGCCTAAACTGTTGTTAATTGAGGAATTCGTCGCTGCTTTTCGATGATGCCTTCGAGCCGTATTCGTGAAATAACAATCTGTTGAGATAAGTTTACAGTTTCAATTTCTCTTTCAATGAAGTTTGGACCAAATATAAGGCAATACTCTTGTACATATTTACCGTAGCCGTAAATACCTTATCTTCCTTCACCGTCCATGCTGTCAATAGAGATGTTATAACTGAAGATTCACATAATTCGGGTTCCCCTCTGCCTAGGCCCATGTTGATGAGACGAAAGTCGTGTTCTAATTGTCATTCACGTCTTGACTTCATCACCTTGGCATAAATTTCGAGACCTCAGTGTTTTAAGCTCCGTGAAACTGGTGAGATTTGCATCCAAGCAGCATTGCTCCTGGCGGTAGGTAAAGCCAAATGGAGTGAATATTTTCCTTCGCCAACAACGTTTTTGGCAACTTTTTCAAGGTTTAAAAAAAATTAAGGCATTCAAATAGGAAGAGAAATGGTATAACATTTTTTGATTCATGTTATATCTAGTTTCTTCATAATATTATGTTTTTCTCTGTTACATTTAATTGGATTACTTGAGAATGGTAATTAAAATATGCACGTTTATTTATGCATGTACGTCATAATATTTGAGATAATTCAAACCTGATTGTGTTCCTCCGTGTAATATACATTTTTGACGTCTATTTATTAAGCAAAGAGAGTGGTTCTTGTTAATTTCATTATTCATGGATTAATGTTTTTATTGATCCATTTTTTTGCGAAAAGTATTATCATGGCTGAATCTAACCGGGCAAAATTAAAAATTCAACAGTTTTTTAAGGCATTTATGCTGCTGGCCGCAAGAATCGATCAACGTAAAAATATCAATTGTAAGAATGATCAAACATATTAAGTTTTACTTTCCCTAAACTATAAAAGTTATTAGCCATCCGCAGAAGAAGAATTTTCCCCGTGGTATCGAATCATTTGGCAGACAGAAAAACCTTGGAGTGAAATAACCTAGGGTTTTTCGTCAAAAAATTATACACGGATTCTGGAGGTGGAAGTCGATTTATCTGCGTAGCTAATTGGGAAACCACGCGGAAGATACAGCATTGCGCGGAAGGAGGCTGTAAATTTTGCAGGAGGCAGGAGTGAATGTAAGGGTGGATGGTTTGACTTTTTTATGTGGCCGCTATTAATAGCCTTTGCAGTGTATTCTTTTGGGTCTGCGTTGTATTGCCCTTTTGCATTTTTTTTCCGCCGCTCCTCAGCAGAAAATCTTCCTTTCACCTTAATTGAAAAATTTTCTGAGCGTCGGAAAAAAAATTGAAGGGAGCTCAATGCGAAAGGAACATTCCGGACTGAGACCCCAAGATCTCTTTCCTTCCCACACCTTTCCCCCTCCCCTGCGGTTTCCTTTCAACCCATGCCGGAGGCGTCACGTGACTGGGGTCATTCGACTGGTCTCTGCTCGCCCTCAACTCTTAGGCATAGAGGAACCCGTCATTTCCCCTTTCAAAATTATTATGATCCCCTCCTTCCTTCTCAGTCGCCGTGCAAATTTTACTCGTAAAACCGTGGAAAAGGGTATGGATTATTATATTTTTTAATTTTCTCAAATTCTTGATTTTTAAAACGTTAAAATGTGCATGGGGAGTTCAATCAATATGCTCAAAATATTAGATTAAGGAAAATCCCAAGGTTCAGGCTTGATGGAGTGGAAGTTTTCCACCTTTAAATAAATACTTGCAATTTTCCACGATTATAAAATTTATCACGACCTAGAGTTCAATGTTACTACTACCTCTTCAAGACTATGAAGATGATGAACCTTGTAGCCTTGAATCTTCAACATTGAAGATGATGTAGTATCATGGAAACCTAGGTCATAATAAATGTTATTATAAATTTTAATTATTAATAAGTATTCGTTTCAATCTGGTCGGTGTCAAACATTTTAGGGTCGATCAAGAATACCAAATGCGATAGCTATTAAATTTCTCAAATGATCATTTGTAAGGTTAAAATGAAAAGTCACAATGCCTAGAAGAGCAAACTTCACTCCATCGAGGTTCGAGGAACCGTTTTCGAGGAATAAAATATTTTAGCATCTACGGTCGGGCGTTCACCCGCTAACGTGGCGCGGGATGCTCGCGAGTGCAATAACGGACAGCTGATTGATCCCGCGACCCCCTCCTCATCACCTTAAGTCATCTTCGTGACCTTCCTGGGAAAGATCACGGAAATTCCAAGTGTGGAAATTCCTTTTTTAAACAATTCCGTTTCCAAGAGGCGTCCTCAGGAGAAATGGCGATGAGAATATTAGCCTGATGAAACATCTTGACGCATCTCTGATTATTTTAGCATTTCGAGTAAAAGCGCTGTTTGTGTTCGTAGAATTTGATGACCTTTGATTTTTCCCTCAAATGTTTTTGGATCCAAAGCACATCGAAAGTAAAATGAACGTTTTTCAAATTAAATGAATGCAGTGAAAACGCTGAACTATTCTCCTGAATCGCAAGAGTATAATTCTGGTTTCAGCCATGTTGAAGTCAATTTGAGCTTAATCTAAAGGATTTCATGCAAATAAATTGATGCAAATAAGTTTTGGAATCATGTTTTCTTCCGAAGCTATATCCACATGAAGTTGAGAATGGTTTTGTCTCGTGATGCTTTCATCCCTGTATCTATTTGATAGTTTTCTAACTTGAAATTCATGTGCGATCCTCTCTACATGCCGAGTTAAATTCTTATAATACTGATTTGTTAATTAAATAATGCGTGATGATGAATTCTTGAATGAAATGCATGTGAACTTGGATTACTACTCTTTTTCACTTTTTCTGTTGCATACCGGTTAGATATTTACAGAGAAGTTGGTATCTTCTGCTCGAAATAATGCGTACACTTGAATTAAATTTAAACTCATTTCCCATCGAAGCATTGAATTATAATTTTGAGTAAAAAGGAGTGCTTTCATAAAGTTCAGTGTTCGACACTCGGTATTGATTTGTATAAATGTGGTCTGGTGCAATATTTTTCAAATATTTTTTGGCCAGAAATTAGAATTTCTCATCAAATCCTGCTCAAAAGCCATTTCTTATCATTCGCTTTTCTACGCATATAATTAAGATTTTTTTCAAGCAGCTGTGAGCCATCAAAAGCTCTCAAGCACGCTGTATTCTATTCACGTGTCTTTCCTCGGCTGTCGCCGCGCAGGAGTATGACCAGGACTTCTAAAAGACCCCGGCCGTGTGACCGCCTGTAACCCTCGGTTGCTTAAACGTGGCTCCCATACGAACATCCGTTGATGTGCCGGGCGAACGGAAATGATAGACCAGCTGAACATAAGAGATTAAAGAGGGCGGAGGGCGCTGGGATTAACTGAGGATTAAGAGGGGTTTCCGCCGTAATTCCAGCACAGTGTGTGGGCCCTTGTCTTTAGTCCTTCTGTGTCATTCTGCGCCTTCCTGCATCGGGAGCATTTTGCCGCCAAGTGACTCAGCTTATTCTAACTTGACTGAACGTGCCCCGAAGTGGAAGAACGCGTGCTTGTCCTTTTTTCTTCTCCTATCACCTACGATTTTATCGTTTTATCCTAGTATTGTACAAATGTTTTTAGGGCTGTTTCTTTCTTGTTCGATTTATTTTATATCTGTCTGGCTCCCTAGGTATAGCTGAATTGTCCTCAATATAAAAAACGCTTGTATTTTTTTTCTATTTTATAAAACCCTGATAAACATTTGTCCATCCATATTTATTTGTGGTCATATTTAAATATTTACCAATATCAGTTTTCACTCTTGCTTCAGTTTTTCGGGAGTACTATTTTTAATAATATCCCTTTGTTGCATGCACTTATATCTCAAGGAGTATGTTTGGCTGATGGCTTTGAATCGCCAATTTTTTCAGGACAGTAGTAGTTAGTGATTAGAAATTAGGATTTTATTTTCCATTGACCATCATTCGTTCCTCTTAGAATTTTCGAAGCTTTTCTGAGCTTTTCTTCGCGCATGTGTTTCCTTATTCTACAGCTGATTTTCTCTTCATAGCTGATCTTTTCATGCATTCCTTCGGCCGTAAAGTATCACTTTCAGATGAATAACAATAATCCCTGATTTCATAATTTCTCTCGACATTGGAAGAGTTTTCGTGTGGTTTAATTACCAGTTTTTAATATCATTTCTCACCAGTCTTCACTCTTTTTACCTACACAATTGCGTTTACCTAGCTGTTTCCTTATCGTATCCAAAAATAACCTTCAATGTGCATTGAATGCTGAGAATGGGAGCAAGGGATGGAGAGTAAGGCTCAACTACTGCTATTTGCCCAACGAGAGAGAAAAAGGCAAAGTCGGGAGAGATGGGGTTAATGCACCGCGAAGGAGGAAATGCATACAATATATTTCGCCCCTCGGCATTTTTATATCGTTCCATGTCGGTGAAAGTTCACTTTTAGCCGTGGGATTTTCGTGGATAAACATATTTTGGTTATTTACTGCTCAACTGCTATTAAATTCAGCGTTAATATGTTAACCAAGCAATTTATTTATTTTATATAATTCAAATTTTTGATGAAAACCTTTTTCCGATGAAAGTTAAGTTCATACATCGAAACACCGGGGATGAAAAACAAATCTTAATCCATGATAATTATTGCAATAAAAGCATAGAATAGTGACAGTAGGCATAAAATAAGGATATTTTTTTATTTAAAAAAGATTTTTACGCCCAGCTTCCGTGAAAGAAAGAAAATATTGTTATCCTTTATTTTTTGGTCCAAAGTACTTCTTTTGTGGAATAAATGTCGTTTGGTGGTGTTGAAATTTTCCGTGTTGATGAAATTCGTGTATGTAAACGTATTTTTGGTATATGATTTAAACAAACGCTTTGCACAATGTCAAAAAATAGATTGAATTTTGCCTAAATGCACTATTATCCTAGATAAAGGTATTTGTAAGTTCAGTTTATCAGCTTCTTTGATAATAAACAGCTTTTATTCTGATATATTGATTTCTAATACTGTTTAATTGCCATCGATATAATTATTTGCAATTTAAAAAATAATCTATTCTTCGATTTAGCATACTCCCATTTTCCTCCTTGGAAAAAAATCCAAATAAAAAATGCGTGAAAAGCCTCATTGAAAACTAGTTCGGAAATGTGATAGTCATATTCACCATACTTTAATGTGACGGAACTTTGTTTCTTAGGTGCTTGATTGGTATTATTGAGGAAGTCGATCTACCTACACTGCTATCCCTGAAGAGTACTAAATTGTGGTAAATTTTTTCATATGGATTCCGTTACAAAAGTTGCCAAGTCACCCTCTAATCGTTCTTTATCCCCCAAAAGATGACTTTCCTTTCTTACAGCCAGTCTGTACTTTCCTTAGCAAAATATTTTAGCCATTCATCATCAGATAAAGTTAAGATAATATTGAAAGACACCCCTTCCCGACGAATCATCTTATGCGACAAGTTCTTGCAAAACTCTTTGCATCATGTTTTCGCTGTTGTTATAAATATATATATTTCCATTCCTTTCCTTCGTTTTTATTGTAAATCCCTTTGGTTTTCTTCCTCATTAATCATATTTAATATTTCCCTCATATTTAATATTTCTTATATTTGCTATTCTCTATTTACACATATATATTTGTACTTGATGATTGCGTCAATATCAAGCAATTTGTGCTGTATACACATACAAGTCACCTAGAAGTATAGCAATGCTGCCTACACTATGATTATACGGTTGAAGAAAATGTTTTGGAAGGATTTTGAGAACATCAAAGTCCGGAAAATGAAAGCACGTCCGCTGTGGTCGGAAGAAGAGATAAATCGCCATGAATAATATGTATTTCTACCGCTACTAAAATGTGGTCTTGGAATCTCCCCCGTCATATTTCCTTTGCATATTTATGCAAGATCCGCTGGTAACAAAAGCTGCGGATGCCGATAAGAATGGAAGGGAAAAAAATTATAGTGACGGATCACTTTGGCGTGCGACATCGACACTTTCACTTCTTCACCCCTTCCAACTTTTCGATTTCCCCTCCTGTTACTTCGCTTCACGTTCTCCCTTTCTCGTGTTCCATCTCTTCTCTCTAACGACAAATTCTTCTCTTCGCGTACCAACATTTCTTTCATTCCCTTTTCTCCCGAAAATTCTTTTTATTCCCCTTTTCTTCCACTTTGAATTCTTCCTCCACCCATCTCCGTTGAATAACCCATTTTTTTTAACCCCACCCTCTCAACCTTCCCTCACCGCGTCGGTTTTTCCCATAAATATCTCACTGGCTTTTTTATAATTGAGCAATTTTGCCCCGCCTGTCCGATGGCTGTCTATAATCCAGCCGCTCCTGAGGATACAGTGACGGCATTCAAGACAGCGAAAATTTCCCTGGACGTTTTCCTCCCGAAGCTAAAATACGTCAAAATAAAAAGTCTTGCCGTCAAACATGCTCTCTTTTCGAACGACTGCGAGGTTGAGTGGCATTTATCTGGAAGCATTTTCACCAACCGCTGGTAATGTTGCCACGGGGCCTCACCTCATTTCAGGTCGTGCAAATATTTAACCTAGGACCGTATGTGTGTTAGCTCTTGAGCCTTTCTTCCGGTTGTTTTCAATCTCGGTTTCAGCAGTGGAAGCACAAGAGTCAATAAGTGGTTTCGAACGTTATTCTCGTTTTTGATGATTTGGAGATAGAACAGATGAAGTCATTGTTGGAAGACATAACGATTACTCATGCCTATCATAAAATAATTATTTCCATGATTCTAGGAGCACAATTAAATTTAAGTGTGAGATATGTAGCAATTTAGGCATTGATTCGAGAGATTCTGCGAATCAGTATTGTTGTTATCCTCTTGCTCATTAATCCTTGATGGGACTCTTAGTTTTGGCCCCTTTAATAAGTATATAATATCATTATCATAACTTTAATTACGTTGAAACATGTTGATTTTCTTAAAGCAATTATAAATCAACGTTGGAAATAATTGGATCAAGTTTATTTTTCAGCTATGCTTTCGATATAAAATTTGTTCATAGCATAGTTACGTTCAGCAGTTATTCTCCTCACCTCCTGTCTGCTAAATCTGTACATTTTTAATGTATTTATTCTTTCACTTAAAAATATGCTCGAAAACCCAGTGTGGAATGTTTTGGCCTCCCACATTGACTTATTCATGACTTTCCTTTTTCGTTTTCAATGCTTGAGAATCCTAAAAAATATGCTTTTTTCTCCGGTATGAGGTGAAGAGGTTCGCTAATTCAAGCACTGCTTCAAGATTTCTGTCATTAATTACTGTTTAAGGATAAAATTGAAAAAATAGTATTTCTTTTGGTGCGGTACACTCTTTTTTTGCTGGAGATCCTAATTATTAGAATACTACTACTCCATTTATACTTGTCCGTTACTTGAAATTGGCAGATCTTATACCTTTTTATTGAAATATCCTAGCTTGAGACCACCGATACATACTTTGTTGACATTAGGGAAATTTTATTTTTAAATACAAATCACAATTACGTATACACTTTTATTATGGCATGGTAGCAATAAAATAACAAAATTCATACTTGTATGCCACCCCCACCAAGTCCATAGGGCATGTAAGCAGGTATCAACCATTTTTTTATTGTTTTATTTAGAAGTTTTACTCTTTATTTTTTATCTTGGTACATCATTTTATTAATGTTTTTTCCTAATTTTTTATTTCACCCAAGCTTTTCTGATGCTTTTTAAAACACGTTTCTCATCTAGTTCTTTCCCTTGGGCTACAACCTTGTCACGGTTGAAAGGCTTGCGCGTTCCTAACACCCTTAGAGCTGCACTGGTGGGATTACTTTTAAATTATTCCCGGTAGGACCACCCATGCCAGATAGGTCGAAGGGTAGGAGCCAGACGAAAGGTAGTCCACGAGATGGTGTAACGTAAAAACACTTGGAATGGAAGTGGGAAACACAACCAACTATCTAGTTCCTAACTACATGGAGTTAGATCTTACGGCCTAGGATTGAATCCTAGGATAGAATCGCGGGAACCAGCCCTCAAGGGCGGGTGTCGTAGGTGGCAGCGAGGTCGGCAAGGCCCTCAGGATCCGTATCATGCGAAGTCCTTGAAAAGACATATCATCATCATCTTTTTCAGCAGCAGCATCCAAGGATGAGAATAAGGCCAATAGGATGGAGGAAAAATAAAGGCATCGATAAATGTAGGGACGTGGACTGTGAGGACAATGATGAGGGCAGGTAGACTATATATCAAAATGTAAATGGAGAAAGGAAGGATAGATATCTTAGGATTATATGAAGTAAGGTTGAGGGAAAGTGGAGAGCATTGGAGTGATGGTTACAAGGTTATATCTAGTGGTGGGAAGGAAAATCAACGAGGGGTAGCTTTAGTATTAAACAGGAAGATGGGTAAGCGTGTGTTAGGTATACATCAGGTAAGCGATAGAATTCTTGTGGTAGAAATTGAGACACAACCCACTAACTTTGTGGTGGTTCAAGTTTACATGCCTAGTAGCAATCATAGAGAAGAAGTAGATGAGGTGTATGAACATCTCGAGACCTTAGCGGATGCTTTAAACGAGCGTTGCGAGGAGTATGGGATGAGGATTAATCACAAGAAGACCAAGGTTATACAGTTTCGTAAAGCATCGCATGCGAGGAATGTGAGACTAAAGATAAAGGCAGGTGGGGAAAAACTTGAGCATTTCAACCATTTAGGCAGCACGTTAGAGCAAAACGGATAGAGTAATAGAGTGATAGCGATAATGAGGTCCCTGGTTGAGAGGAACCTAGGATAAGACCAGATAAAATTGTATAATTGAAACAAAATAATTTCGTTAGTAAAGAAGACGCTCATGAACAGGAAAGAGCTTATGAGAGGACCATTATCTAAGAGTTTAAAGAAAGGTTAGTGAAGAGTCTGATCTGGAGTGTATTGCTCCACGGTGCGTAAACGTGGGCACTAAGAAAGGAGAACGAGAGAAGACTTGAGGCGTTTGAGATGTGGGTGTGGCGAAGAATGGAGATGGTGAAGTGGACGGAGAGTAAGAGAAACGTCCAAGTGCTGAATATGGTGGGTGAGGAGATGCAGCTGTTAGATGAGATACGGAGGAGACAGAAGTTATGGGTGGAGGGAGTACTTAACTGGAAGGGGATGTTGAAAACAGTGTTGAATGATAGGTAAACGAGGGAGACGAAAGAAAATAATAGGATTTTTAGGTATAATGAAAGGGAGTAGGCCTTATTTTGAATTGAATAGGGAAGTGCTTGATGGAAAGGGAGGCTTCCAAAATTTTGCACAAGTACTCTAGGGAAACCTACCTTAATCGGTAGAATACGTTAATAAATACATTAATCTCATCTGGTGTAACTATGAATTCCTTTGGAATAATAAACTTTGATATATAAATACCATAATTCAAAGACTGAATTATTATTATTTTGTGGAAGGCTTTCAACCCTATTTGTGGAGCGTGTATTTTTATAGCTATTGGAAATTGATTATTTTATATTATGATATGCCTGTCTATCTAATCTTCTAATTTCAGATTATTTATATACACCATTATTTTATCCCCCCTTATTTTAATGCACAGTATTTTTTTAAACAGTTAGGTTAGTGCATAGTTCCAAAAACTCAATTTAATCGATTTTTTTTTAACTATACACTACATTGGCTGCTTAGCAACCTTTTATTTCTTCCTCTCAATGATTTATACCTTCCAAACTTGCCTCTTAATCCGCCATCTTACCCACAGACGTCTCAATTCAACCCTCGCTCTGACTCAGCTTCGATCATTTTAATTTAAGGGCATAATATTGGCTCCAACATCAAAGCTTTTCTTATTTGGAGTCATGAGGATATAATCTTGTACCATTAGCGTTACACGCCTCGCAAAAGTCACTCTGTGGGTGCGCAAACGCGAACAACAAGCTGGAAACGATGCTGGTAATGGGCGATTTAGTTAATAATATAATAAGAGTGTCTCCAGTTGTTAGGTTCAATGTTGGCACCAGTTTCCTCAATCGTTAAGTCTTTAAAGGATCATATCTGTTTACGTAAAAGATAGGGGTCGCTCACCCTCAGTCGCATATGCTTACCTTGAATCTCCAATTCGCCTTTTTTTGGCCTAACCCTCGCCCGACTTCACTTTCCCTTGCTGCAAATTCCCATGTTTTTTTCAGGTCCTCTCTATCTGCCTTCACTGTTTCTATCCCATCGCCGCTTTTATACTTCTCTCTTTATTTTTCTGTTTCTTATTTTCTTCTATCCATGCCACCAGTTCTTTTCCTCCACACTCACACTCTCTTCACCTCCGTCGTCTCATTTTCTTCCCAGGTCCTTTTCTTAAGCTCCAGCTCAACATGTTTTGTCTGGACTATCTCTTTTTGTACATTATTCGTCTCATCTTTTCTTTATTTCTTGTAATTTGTATAACCGATCATATCCGTCACCAATCCCTCATTTTTCCCCGGTAATTGTCCTGCTTTTACTCCATTTACCGGTTTATTTCCGACTCTAATTTTTCTTCACCTATTTTCATCACATCTCTTCTCTGTACTTTCCTCTCTCTGTCTTGGTCTTCCAATCACCACTACTTCTTCCATTCACTGCCTTCACCACCGTATCATCCTATTCTATTCTCAAGTCTCATTCTTCTAATCAAGTTTCCTATTTTTCTCATCTCTGCGTCTCTCTCTTTATGAACCTTTTTCATCTTACCTCTTAATCATACCTTTCTCTCGACGCCTGTCTTGCTATCGCCACTTATTTTCCATCTCCCATCCTTTACTGACTTCATGTTTTCTCTTCCCAATTCTCCTTGTTTTCTCGCAGTTACCCGTCCTGGGTGCCTATTCCCTCTCTCTCTCTCTCCTCCTCTGCTTCTAATATTTTTGTTTCTTTTCTTTGTTCTATTCCTTCTCTAAGTCTTAGTTTCACTATTACATTTCTTGATCATCGCCTTTACTGTCTTTTCATCTTATCCTCTTCTCGATCCTTTTGCTTCAGTTTCCTGTTGTTACTTTGCCCTTTCACTCTGTATATCCTTTGTATAACCACTGCTTTTCTCACTCCCCAACTTCACCACCTTATCATCTCATTCTCTTCTCAATTCTCCTTCTATCTATTTAGTTTCGTATTTTTCACTTGCTCCCTCACTCTGTCTTTCTGCTTGTTCTATTTTATCTCTCCTCTTCTTTATAATTTTCTCTCTTTATTGTATTATTTGTACCACCGCTACTTTTTCTATTCGCACCCTTCGCCTCCTTATCATCTTATTCTCTTCCCAATTCTCCTTCTTTCGCTTCATTTTCTTCTTTTTCCCTTGCTCTAAGCATCTCTCCCTTTCAGCTTACACTATTTTCATCTCCATTCCTCCTTTTCATGCTTTCCTCCCGATGTCTCGGTTTATTCCTCTCCTCTTCACATCACCACTTCTTTTCCCACACTCATCTCATCCTCCCCTCGACAATTTTTCCCCTTCAACAGAAGTCGGCAGAACCGCTTACTAAAATATTCATAAAATGACGTCGAATGTATAATGAATGAGGCTCTGGAGGGTGTAAAGAGGAGGGGGGTTCGGTTGGTGAGAGGAAGGTAGGGAGGGGTAGCGATGAGAAGTAAGGGAGGAGGAGGAGGTAAGGGGAACGACGCAACCCGTGCTGCTTTGGAGGTGGCTAATTGAGAGCGGGGGGATAGGGAGGTAGGTGTGCGTAGGGCTGGATGGGGAAGTAGGTTGGCGGCGAGGAATGTGGGGGTGTAGACGGAGGGTGAACGTTCACAAGGCAGTGCTGAGACGAGGGTAGGTTGTAGAAGGAGGTTGGAGAAGGGGGTTGGAGAAGGAAGAGATAAGGAAGCGATACGGAAGGGAAGGAACGCAATCCAGGAAAGGGTCCCATTTCCTGCCAACCAGAGCTACTCCTGTTCCTTTCTCCATTGCACATATTCCGTACCCTTTACGTCCGTTCTCTTCTAAACCCACTGCAATGAGCAAGTGAACTTCATACAGGAGGCCCAATTCCATCCCACAGAAGGCTGATTTCATTTGCCACTTCGGTCGCATATTAATCGGTTTTCAAAAATGTCCGCGGCGCTGGGATGAGTGTAATGCCATGCTCTTTTTTTTTCAATATTTTGCATTATGATGTTCGTTATTGCGAGGAATGACTCTGAAAAGTATTGAATTTGATAGACCACAGCATCATGTGTATAAATTTCTGTTAATATCCCTAATTATACCTTATTTCTCCGTGAAACTCGAATCAATTTACCCGTACGCGACACGAGTGGCGACTTTTGTGGACCCATTCAAATGCGCGGTGGGTCACAACACATTTAGAGGCCGGATAACGGATCCTCTTGTGTAATACTCGTGGCAATGAGAATGAAAGGGAATCACTGGATGGCCATTTGCCGCCCTCTCTATGAGAAAGAAAAGAGATGCATCACCAGCCGAGTTTAAAATTTGGAATTTTTAAGATTTTTTTCAATTCATTTCGCGTTAATTTAACTAAATAAGGTCGATTTATAAAACGGGATAGCAGAAAAATTTGGATGTGATGAAGTAGTAAAGCGTTTTGGCAAATCAGGCCGAATTCATGTGGAACATTTTGGAACCAGAATTGCACTACATTGTCACCGGCAACAGCCTCGCAGTTACCTATCTTATATGTATTAACAGCTATTTCCTTTATATCACTAACCTTTATATAGTCTTACCCTCCTCTCGGTCCCCCATGTTGAGCATATTATACCCATAGTTTCAATGAGTCGACAAGAACGAAAGAATCATTATTTTTTCGGTCCTCCAAACTTTCATCTAGTAATCGCGCTATTTCAACTAACTCCTGTCTCATCTTTTCTCCTCCGAGCGCTCTACTTGCTCAGTTAACCTGGGCAACGTCTTATGGAAATCCTGCTTTCTCCACAAACTTGATTCCGAATTAAATTCCTTATTTTCGTTTGTTTTCTTTCCTTAGTACTTGAGTATATCCCGCTTCCAAGGGTACGCGCCATTAAATTGAAATTTGGGGCTTATAAAGTGAGAATACAGGATTAGCGCTATAGAATAACTTGTAATAAAACATACTAATGTGCTCGTATTTACTGGTCTTATTAATTCCTACTTGTTGAAAGACAGTCAGTTGAGCTCGATTAGCGCTCAAATTTGGAAACTTGCTAGATAATGGCGTTCAATATTTTTTTTCTGGTTAAATACATTATATTCCATATATTTTGAGTTTTAAATTCCCCAATAATAGGCTTTCACATCGTTGATTCGGCTAATATCGCTGGAGACGGCCGGGTAAAAGCGACGTGCTGCCCTCCTGTAACGAAAAACAGAACCGTTTGGTTCGACTTCACATTATCTCCACATTGTCGCCGTTGCTCCTCGGCCGACTTCTGAGGCTTATCCATGGTCGTTTCAGCGACATTGGCAGCGAAGTGGGAAGTGGGAGAGTTTTCTACGAAACAAAACCATGGAATACTTTTAACATCGGTGGACCTCTTATGCTTGCATTTTCGAACACTTTTTTGTCTCTCGTTAAAAAAAAATCACTTCTTATTGATCTTAACAATTTTCTTTGTGAGGATAGCTTAAGTAAATATGATTCATCCGACTTAAAGATGGATGTTTTTTGAAAGCTTGATCAAAGCTTTTATCAATATTTAATGATGGATCGCTGGACATGACCCATGAGTCTCCGAGCTATTTTATTTATGTTTCAGGCTCCTTTCAAAATCTTGGTGAATGGAAAAAATAACATCACTGTGAGATTTGAAAAAAACATTTATTAAGAAATGTATTTTATAGTATGGTACACACATGTGCCCTTTGGGATTTTACGGCAATATTTTTATGCACCACGATAATACAAAGAAATTATTCTCGTCAAGAATAATTTGTTATTAATCATTATTTTCAATTTATATAATCTTCATAAACATTATTTAATAGTTTTAAACAACTGAATACACAGCTTAATGAAAACACTCTTGACGACGCACACTCGCCTTACTTGCCGTTGTGTCATCCATCACGTTTTACGATTGCAAAACAAAACACATGCGGCATTTAGAGGAAGAATAGTGTACTACAAGGTACAAAGAAGTGTAACGGCGGGTTTAATCGACAATAATTAACACTTGAAGGATTATAATAATACAAATGTGGAGCTGCACGTGTGTGTACCTTGGGTCTCAAGAGATTAGACCATTCGGGAGTTGTCATGGATGCATTTTGGCTTTATTTATATACGTCCCACAGCTTTCCTGTGCTTGGGAAATAATTGCGAACAAAACTTTGCGCGATAATGGGAGTATTTAATGAGTCAACTTCATTATTTGGGCACTGGACTTAATAGCAGAAAATGAATCGGCATTTGGGTACATCGATTTCCCATTAATAACGATGGTATTACTATCGTACTTGTACTCTACAATAGTTAAAGGCCGATAATGTAGATTGATAGTTCCAAAATGTCTCTTTATTTTACACGTAGTCTTCATTTTTTACAATAGATGAGTCATCACATATTTTAAACTGTCAATTACTTGGAACCGATAACAAGTATAATTAATGGCCGGTACGATAATGACTCTTTTTCCCTGATGATCAATTAAAGTTTCACTTTAATTGTTTCTTGTTAGCGTATATTTCGTTCTATTTGTCCTCAATATGGAAGTAAAAAATATGTTTATATTCCAGTCATTTGATCGAGACTCTTGAAATACCTGCATAGTACATATTCTCTTTTAACGCTCTATGCTTTAAATATCCCTGAAAAATAGGAATATATCTTACAGTTAGTGATATCGTCATAACCTCTTTTTGTGTAGAATTTTTGATGCAATGCTGCCTTCTGAAAATATACTCCGCGCAAGGCTAAGTACCACGAAGTTTCGCTTTCTTTTACGCAACACGCAGTAATTAATGGATTCCAATCGATTTTAATGTCATTCAAGCAAAAAAAAACTCCAATTTCTATGCAAGCTTTTTCTTCAATGCTTGGCATATAATACGCTCTTTATCTTTTTGCTATTTTTTATTGGGAAAGATTTCGGCCTTCATCCTCCGGGAGTAAGTTATCCTGAGATATTCGTATATTCTTGCCGTTTATTCAAGAAGTTATTTATCTTCAATGCGGATTATCATCCGATGATATACACTTTAATACAACATTCACAGAGTCCATAAAAGAAGAAAAAAGGCGAAACTTTCGAACGTTGGAGGCGTGCAGCAGCGGGGGTAAGTCGTAAAGAAGAAGAGGAGGTATTTTTTTATTAATAGTCTTCGGAGATGAATCACCAAATGGGCCGGGAAGTAGGTTTAGGGAATTGTTAAGGGACGCGAGGGTGAGAGAATAAAGGCATGTATATCCCTTACCTCTCCCTCTCCTTCCCGTATATTATTCCGGTACCTTAAATCCTCTTAAGTATCATCCAAGCCAACTCCTTGCAGCCACCTCCTCTTCCTCCTCTCCAGAAAACCCTCTTCATTTATACGAAAATAAAGGGAGAAAAAAACAGTTTACAAAGTTCTTCCAAAGGAAAGAGCTTTTGTGAATTCTAATTCCGATCCGGACAAGATCTTCTTCTCCTCCGTTTGTGTGGTGCGAGTGGTCTCCGCCGATGGCGTGGCGGTCGTCCTCGAATCGCCGTGGCTGGAATGGCACGGGGACGTATTCGACTGGAGGTTGGGGCAGGGGAGGGGATGGGATATATACTGCTGCCTGTCTCGACCAAGCCTTAATATCTGCCAAGGAGAAATACGGTCGTTAGTAATAAGAAAGAGAAAGTAGCCGTTTTCTGAGAGCACGCAACGTTTTTTTTCCTCGAGGGAAGTGATGTTATAATGGCCAACTGTCGCTTTATCTGTCACATTATCTGCTCATTTGTAAGCATCGACGCGGTGCGCTTCTTCATGCCGCCGATTCCTGGGTAGACCTCTGCGTAAAAATCCCGCTCAAGTGGGAGTTGATGCATGCTCGAGTCATTTATTTCCGTAATATCATTCCGAAAATGTGTATCGATGCATCGATATTTTCCAATATTTTCCTGGAATAAATAGATAAATATTACAAATCCAGCAATCCTTTTAAATATTTAAACTCTTTCTTCCGTGACCAATGCTCCTTTACCATGCCTTCCGTTCGTTGAAAATTATTTTTCTAATGTTTTGGAGCAAGCATAGCGATGAATTCTATTAAAGGTCAATCACCAAGTAGAGATTGCTTAGTTTTTTATGCAATGCATGTTCTTAATTTACAAAAATTAACATACATGCTCAAAGGGTTTTTCTACTTTTAAATGCTAAGAATACTGATATTAAACCTAAATTTTCTGTGAAGGTATGTGTTTATTTTATAACAGCTAGAAGATAATGAAGTGGAAAATGGTCTTTCATTATTCTTCATTTAGTTTTTTTTAAATATCAATTTTAAATCCCAAACTTAAATGAATCATCTAATTATATTTGAAAAATATTATATGAAAACGTGTGAACTTTGATTAAGAAATTTTCATAAGCTCAATCTACTGTATTAGCTCCATGTATGCATATAAATTAACGTCTTGCATGAGTATGGCAGTACCGTTGTTCAAAATTTTCTAATGGCGTTAAAACATTATTTTGTTCTGCTTCGTAACTCTCCTATATTGCAGCACCCACGAACTCAAATTGTTAAGGTCACATCGTCATTGTTCGTTTATAAATTTGAAAGGATCCGACTCTTTATCATTAAAACTTTCTCTTTCATCTTTTGAGATGAACCTTTCATAAGAGCTTTTTTTCCTTTTTCCTGGTGTACTCCGTCTGGAATTCCAATGAAAATATTGCCAATTCGATAACTCGGCAATGCGTAAATGAGAAGTTTTGACATTATCATTACCGCAGCTACGATATTGATTTTCTTGATGGAACGGTATATCACCCTTTTGGGGTTAGATATTACGTAAGCATGACTTTGCGACGCGGAAAATCAGCGATTTCGGGCTGTTAATATATTTTCTCTCGATTTTGACTCCTCTTTTGAATTATTTTGGGAATGAATTCGAAGGTTAAATACAGCAGGATGAGGCCATAGGTGTCTGCTGGTTAGAAGTTTTTTTTCTAGTACAGATGTAGTGTTCTAGTTCCTATTCACGTTATAACAGTATTTGATTGATCTTTTTGAAGGGTCTTAGAGGGCATTTACCTCATACGGAGTATCGCACATGGTGAATGGATAGGTTCCCGTTGCATTGAGCTCTGAGGTTAGAGCTTGAAGCTTTGCAATTTTGATGAGTCGTGCCGACTTTTTCAACTCTCTTTGTGAACCTCTCTGAACTTACTTTATACTCTGTGGTAGTTTCTAATTCCCAAAAGGTTTTCTCCCATGAATCCATAAAAAAATAAATATTATGTGCATTTGGTAGCATACATCCGGAGGCATATGTGGTTATTCCTATGTGTAAATACTTTATACATATTCATAAATATTTGAAAACCCGCTTGTGGAAGTCCCTAAATAATCTGATATAAATAGGATAAGTATGAAGCTCAATATTGACAGCTAACGAGTACCCTAAGTAAACACGAAACTCATCCTGCACTTATACTGCGCGTGATATTTTGTCAGGCCTTCGAATATTAATCGGTTCTAATCTTTAGCTGGTCAGAATACTCAGTTTTTTGGGAAATTCTCGACGTAGTTGCTATTAATTAGGGAAGTCTTGACATCAACATTTTTTTTCCTTTAAAGCTTTCATATTCCAGTTGAGATCGCCCAATACGTGATAAAGGCTCAATTTGACAGCTTTGGTGTTGCTGAAACTGAAAAGCCAATAAAAATCTATTGTCCCAGATTTTGTTAGGGAAGGTACTTTCCTTTAAAAATTGCCTTGCAAATGAGGCCTGTTTTGTGGTTAAATACATTCATACGTCGTTATTGAACACATTTTTTATCACCATAAATTTTTCAAAAAAAACTAGCCAATTTAGTTCTCATTCATTAATTTATCGATCATTCATCACGACTACATTATTTTCTATTAGGACTGCCCCTTTTGTGCGAATTAACGTGGTTATTCAGTTTAGCCTATCGAACACTCTAATACCTTCAAAACTCTTCTGTAGTTTATATCTCTGCTCATAATGTTTAAATATCTCTTTAAAACGTGTTGCATATCGATGTATAGGATACTTTGTCACGGCGGGAATCAACCCAGTAGAATAAGTATTTACAGGCGGCTTGATATGGAAATGCGTGAGGAATAGACTTCATATTTCGGCTCATATAGAAGGGCAAATGAGTAGTAAAACGAATATTTTTCCTAGCCATTTACTTTTTCGCCTTTTTTTCGCGGCTGATTATTTATTACACGTCAATTTTTTAATCCTGATTCTTTTCAAATAGAACATAAGAGTAATATAAATATATTTTTCAGAAGGAAAATGTCGTTCTCTTGTTTTTCCAATACTCCAAAACTCCCATGGCTAAAGTTTTGGAAGTAAATTGGCATTGTATTTATATTATCATATAAATCTGACATCGGATTAGCCAAAAAAACTCTACTGCTGATAACTGCTGCATAAATGCTAACTGCTGACACTTGCATAAACCTAAAGAAATTTTTTAATATCCTCGGATAATTTGCCAATATGTCTTTATTCAATCCACAAAAACCACTTATATCAACTGAAGAAATTTTAAATTTTGGTTTAAGCGTTAACAGCTTGGGCTATTAGTGTGAAAAATGATTGGGATATTTTTAGTTTTATGTGTGAAATATTTGCAAGCCTTATGCCATCTCTGACCTTGGAATTCATTTAGTAATGACAATTTCTGAAAGACAATGACCGTCGATAAGACGTTACTGACCATCCCTGCGGCATGTTGGGAAACTCAAAACCTCTTTTTCTATAAAAAAAACACGCGTTGTTGATCTCCAAAATATTACTGCAAATCCGCCCTCCATTTGACGTGATCCGTATCCACCCTTTCGCCATTCTCATCTTTCTTCCTCGAGGTCTGTTCCCTCTGCAGCTCCTATGATGTCCATCCCCACGGTGCCCATGCCCATGTTTTTGCACACGTTTATTTTTCATGTCATCTTCGCCCCTTGACATTCCCCTTTTTACTTCTTTTTCACGCGCGCGATAGTCAAAAACCCAGGAATCATGGCAAACAAACTACCGATCTTCACTCCCATACCCTCCTTCTGCTCCTCTTCCTCCTACCTCGTTGTACATTGAGGCATTGTAAATGAAGTAAATAATTACGAATTTCCTCATGATCATATTTCTCGCTTGCCATTGGGAATATTAACAGTGCCTCTTTATCAAAGCATGCTGTACACCTTTTAGGTGAGTTAGAGTCATATGCCTTTAAAGGTCCCATCACTCCCTCTCTGCATTTCTTTTTTCGTGAAATTATACTCTTTTGAAACTCATGATGGCATCTTAAAATCTATAAGTGATATCATGTTAACTCTTACTTCTATTTTTCTGAATCTTTTAAATGAAAATTTCACCCAATTCTTTTCTCGGCTGACAGATCGAGTGAGAATGACGCTTACTCTGCAGCATTTTTGTCGAATATTTGTCAGATGTAAAGCATCTTTTTCAACAGGCAAATTTTCAACCTTCCATATTCATTTGGAAGTTATTTCAATCTCCAATGTGTGTTTTACCAATTAGTGAATAAAAATAGTGCACATTTTTTACTCTCTTTTTCTGCGGGTATTCCACAAAGCCAACCAACCATTCGTAAGCGTGTGAATATTTTTTTAGGTTTGTGGTGTCCATACTCATGGTCTATACTGAAAGACTGATGACGGAATATTACGCTCTAATAATTAAGAAAAGCTAAAAATGAAAAATATGGAGTATGAGTATTAGTACTAAGCATATTTTGGGATATTAACCGAATCATTATGAGCTGACCAAACGAGTGTCGAAAAAACCGCTTATAGCGTGAAATATCGTAGTGTAATAGTGATACAGAGGTGGTTGCCTCTTTTTCGACGATTCGCTGGACTGTTTCTCAACCCCACCGCAGTTGCGCCTTCCCCTCGGTGCGGAGGACTTTTTCCCTGAACATCAGCATGCCTCTTTGGTCGGTGAATCCGATACTTCCCAGCCAAATACCATGATATCGGTACGACATAGTATACCAATAGACTTTCTATAGGTATACTATGTTGTACCGATATCATCCCCCAGCTAATTCCGATAGTACTACTTTAAGGATCACCAAACCTTGTCTCTCAAGTATTTTCTGTATTATATCCATACTATTCGGGCAATATTATATGTAATATGCCTTGGAAATCAATCCCACTGGCATTTTGGCTATTTCTCTCCTAACCACCTTCGTCGTTTGTTGTTCTTTGCGACCGTGTGCGTCGCCAGCGGAGCGGCGTGGGCTAGTTGTCAAGGTCGCTACCTCAAAGGTCTGCTAACATCGAGTTACCTTCTCGTCTCCTCTGCCAACTCCATCCACCGTCTTCGCAACGGAATGGAAACGCTTGCGAAGGAGGGGGTGGAAGAGGTCCCATGGGCCGTGCCTTATTCATGCGGAATGGTCATGGGGGGTGGGATATGGGTATGGAGGAGTGGAGGGGCTGGATGTGGAAGATAGCGTGGAGGAGACGGCACACGGGTGTCTACAGGGCAGGGAAGTCGTTGTAATGGGAGGTGGAGGGAATGAGTGGGAGGTCGGAGTAAAGGCGAGGCATAACACATGGCACGAGTTCCCGAGGAATGGGAAGCAAGTGGCACCCTGAGGAAGTCGACGGATCGAGTTAGTAAAAAAGATGGCGATTGCTATGGCCTCACTGCGGGAGATAGAGACGAGAAAAAGACGCGATAGACGAAGCGTAGAGGTAGGATGTGTCTACCGCGGTAGAAACCTGCATGTATGCCTGCCGCCTAGGGACCACATTTCTGTCTTTTTCATGGCAGCAGTGCAGAACGCTGCAACGCAATAATGTCATGCTTGCTATGCACATAATATTCTATAACATAGAAACAAGTCTGCCAGCTGTTAGTGCATGTCAACTCCTGGTATATCATTTATGAGTTATATGTGCCATAATGTACTCCATTAGCTTTATTTTTAACGTAAATTGTTCGGAAAATAAAACATTTTTCATTTTATTTATTTTCTTTCGGGATTGACACTAAAACTCTTAATTTTTTTGGCGATGCCTGGGTTTGATTTTTTCGTTTCGTGGAAATTATATTCAAACTGCGTTTTCGAGAAGAATATTTTATCTTTGGCACGTTGATTACCAAACGCTTAGCCCTGGTTTTTATATTAATATGTCATATTGATCCGAATATATTATGTTTTAAATTATTGATCGGGCAATCATGCCGCAAAGTTAGTGAGCCCTAACGCCGTATACTTAGAAAGTAATAAGTATACAAGTCAATTAGTGCAATGGATTCCAATTTTGGTCGGTTCTCCCTCAACGGTGCTATTGCAATTATTACATACAATCATAAGAGTCTGAAGCTATAATTTATGTTCAAGTTGATTAGCTATAAATCGTGATGTATTCAGCACAGTACATTAAGGTGCACATGCATGCCCGGTTACACCAACAAAAACAAACGCTCAATCGTAGAAATCGTGAAAATTGTGCTTCATAACAAAGATACCATATTCTTCACAATATACATTGAATTCAGTCCTGAGTGGTATGGATTACGTATTTAAAACGTGTGGCCCAACACACTAAAAATTTACTTGGGGAATAAACATTCAAAACTCAAATTTTTGGCAGGAGAAAGGAATAAAATGTCAGACAATGAATTTTCCTATACTAGAAAATGCCTGATTACTACAAACAAAAAACTAGAAAGTAAGGACCTCTTTCGCGATTGCATGTGCTAGTTTAAAAAAAGAGTATAGAATGGATGGAAATATGTAAAAGAGTGATATATTTGTAATTTAGGTTTACTGGAAGTAATTCAGGAAAGCCGCTATGAGCACAAAAAGTAAAGCATTCCCAATAGGTTTTAGGTTAATGGAAACTAGGTCAAGCAGATATCTATAAAAATTCAGTTGGCAATGAAAAACGGGCTAATGTCTGTTGTGTGTGTCAGATGTCACCAGTTGTAAAGAGAGACAATTTTATTTTATTTCTACCTCTAATAACAGATAAGGCGTTATTGGTTTTCCACTTGCCAATAATTAATATTTTTGCGGTTCTTATTCCGAAATGTAAATGTTTTAGTGCGTGTTATCCCGTCTTCACAACCTATTTTCAAATGATTTGCAGCAGAAAAAGAGCGGTCTTTGGTGGAACTATTCCCGTGTTTGATAATTGGTGGCGCCGATAATCTATGCGCTCGGATGTGTCGCTGAATTGTATCGTTGAAGGACGGCAATGACAACAGGTGGAGAGTTATGTCCGCGTCGAGGTCGAAATGCATATCTGCCCATCTGCGGGAACTGCGTGGAGATCTCGACGTCTGCCAGACCCATCACTGAGCCATCAGGCCAGGAATTACGCGCAAATTGAAAATATTTCGCCGGTGACGGCGCTGCTGTAATATTCCGATGCGGCAACGTTCGTATTCCCTTTGGATCCGTCCTGGGGCGAAATTAACGGGAGATGGCCATCAAGCCTGTGTGATTTATTGTCCTCTTTTCTCTGCTTGCTAATTTCATCCCATTTTTTAAATTGCGAATGGCCTCGATGCATTCATGAGTTTTAAAATGTTGCTCCATTCTTTTTCTGTTTCTATAAAAAAAACTCGCAGAGCCTAATTTCCCTCCAATTCAATGCTATTCCATTCGCTTATCGTCGAAACAGATAGATTTGTGCCATATTCCATTTCATTTAAAACGCGAGGGTGAGATATGTTAGTGATCACGCAGAATTTCTAAATAGAGTGATTGCCCACACGCCAAACCGCAAGAAGAAAAGCATCTCATTAAATTGCAAGGGAGTGCAATATGAGATGGAAAAGCAATCACTCTCATAATGAGCTTTCAGCACATTGCCTGGCGTGTTGCTGAAAGAAAACAATGCATTTTCAAATGAATGATGTTTTATCTGCGACCCTCGACGGACGTCGGTTCAATTGTTTCTCCTCATTTATTGCTTCGAAGTTGGATTGCAGGCCGTTTCGAATTCATGCCTCTGTATTCTCCTGATCTAGCGCGTGGAAGATTGCACGCCAAGGTCAAAGACCTGCTACGCGAAGCGGGACACGATACGTACCTCCTGCTTCGTTAAGTATCCTCCAGTCTCTGTGACACGTTTATCTCTCTTCTCATGCCAGTCCAATTCCATCCCTTGGCACGCTAAGAGCAAATTAAATGGTTGTACGGACAGAGCTGCAAAAAATCGTTCATTGGCGAGAGAAATTATGGTAATTACTTTTACGGCTGCGGTAGGTTTAATGTTTACTTCCTGATTTCCATATCGATTCTGTATTTCGTAGTTTTATAACATTTTATTTATCCCTTGATTTTAGTTGTGCGCTTTTGTAGCTAAATTCCTCGTTTGCAGCAGGATATTTTCGCCATTATTTGGCGAGACATGGCACAGTTTGTGCCATGCTGAGATATTAATTAGTTAGAAATGGAACAGCACATGACGTGGTTTTGTAGCTGTATTCCTCTTTTGTAGTTGGCCGAAGAGAGGTTTGGTGAAGCTATGCCATTTCTCTCCGAAAGTTATTTTAATTTTCGTTAAATTTATTTGCGTGAAACTATTAGTATTGAAATAAAATATCATGTGTCACTCATGCTGGCGATAGCTTTAAAGAGTGAAGTTAGTCTGCAATATAATTTTTTTTTACCTTTTACCATAATATCTAACCTTTTATGGTTCGAAATATTCCACCACTTCTACCTTAATGTTGATATTTTTCGTTCTGCCACAACCCTCTATAGGAATTGAATTGTTATATATTAAAAAAATGATTCCATTGGTAAATTGCGTTTAATCTCCATCCTAATAGGTATCGAAAAACTAAGACCAGCTACCTGTGTTTTAGTATAGTATTCCATAAACATTCATTTTATATTTTTCTGCCATTAGTTATTTGTGAGAAACAGATAAGCGCTATTTTTATTTCAGGATTTGTATATGCTTAAAATTATGCATAAGTTTTATCGTCAAATATTACCTTTATTTCATGCACCCTAATTTAGTGGATATACAACACGGTTATAAAAATATAGTTTTAAAGATGTGAACATTGTTTTTTTAGTATCTTACGTAGATTAGTCGGTAGTTTAACGTAATTCATGTAAAAGTTTATGCACATATAATTCATAAATATATTCTCCCCAATTTTCCAGACATTATCAGTACTGGGAGACATTCTCAAAGAACTTTGTGTCTTGATTGCTGCGAAATTTTCGTTATCAATTGTTTAAATCCTTTTTAATTATACCTTACCCTTAATTTTGGCCTTTGAACATATTTTTTTTACCTTTTTTTGCCTTCCTTATAGCCCACGACGATAAAATATTTTCTTAAACATTTTTTAGCCCAGAAAATCTCCATCTCGACCTATTCTAGACTTGAAATATTTCTCACCTATTTATTCAGTGATTCAATTACATTTTTCGTAATCATTAGTTTATCAGTATTCTTACCGCGAAGCTTGTTTTATTTTTCGCAAACTCCCCAAGTACTATTCAATTTTACTTTTTCCATTGATTTTCCACCATATTCTTTCTTTATTGCAAAGCGTATGTGGCTCGCAGACTGAAAAATGAAGTACAATTCTGTTGATGAATGGTTCTTCCACGTAACTCTGTAATTTATTCGACACCAAAAAAGAGTGGCTATTATGGAAATCCCATAAAGCATCTCTTTTTCTCCCTGTAATTGCTAATTTGACGTGAGTTATTGCATACCTACTTTATCTACATGCTGAATCGTTTAGCGTTGGAAATTGAGAGATGATTCTATGATTTGATCGGTGATATCAGAGCTCCCTTTTCTGTTACAACAATAAGTCTATCCATGTTCCATTGGATTCAGTGGAAATTGTGGACTCATAAAAGTTATTTTACAGAATGTACGTTTATATGCATGGGACAAAAAATTTTCGATGGCTGCACCATCCATAGCTTGCAGGAAAGAGGAAAAATAGATACATCAATGAACTTTAATGCGTTGCATGATTTCCAACTTTGAGCATGAGACCATACATTAATAGTAATCAGGAATTTTATGAATCAATTTTACTCCAATGCAATTCAAGTTTATTATTAAAAAATCGGCAGAGCCAAAAAAATGGGAATACTACCGCTTTATTTAGTTTTTATCTTTCTAGTATTCGTCCCAAATTCCTATAGATTTGTACTTCGATTAATTTCTAGTATTTTGTGATATTTTCAAAGGACCCGTCACCTTACACCGATTTCGCGGAGATTTCACGCCGCTGTACGTATTAGAACTCCACTGCAGGAACCAAGCATCTCTCTCCCAGATTTCGACCCGAGAGAGTACCTAAATCTCAGGTGCTGCAGAGGTAAAAATGGGAGCGCGTCGGAATGGATGCAGAGAGGGCGGGAGGGAGAAGGAAACAAGTGAGGGTCGGGCGCGCGGGAGACGAGGAAATGGGGCGCTTAATTGCGACAAAGCGGAGCGGAGGCGAAAGGACCAAGAGATGCGATTCGGGCGACAAAAGGACGGACGCCGAAAGGGAGGATGGGGTCACGTCGAGAAGCGGGGAGAGGGGTTGCTGAGAACACCTAACGCGGGAGAGGTTGAAGGTACGGAAATAGAGGTGGCATTTGTTTCAGAATGGAATCGGGGGGGAGGGGAGGCGCGGAAGAATGGAGAGGAGGGAAAGAATTAACTCGGGTGCGTTGTGGGGGAGAAGGCGAGGGAGGGAGGGAGGGAGGAAGGAATTAGATGGAGTGGCGGTGCAAATGAAGTGTCGGGACAGGTGCCCATGAGGACTGAGGGCTTCGGAGGCAGTGTGCAGCGCGGAGGGAAAAAGCAGGGTGTTGTGACGTAGAGGGTGGATTTTGGCAGCCGGGAAAGGACAAAGGGCAAACGTCGCCCTACTCGAGGGAGTGCGAAGAGTTTGCTAACCTTACTCGAGTATGAGATTTCTAGGTTAAAGGCAGGCACTGCAGAATCGAGAATACTTAAAAAGCCGTATCCCACCTGATGCGGGTACCGGAATTCGTCGTGAACATTCGATCACTTTGACTAGTGCAACAAGAGGCATCAGTCGGCCATCTCAGATAGGGAGATTCTTCTTGTCATATGGATGAAAGTGGATATTATTCACTACATAATTTGGTACTGATGTACTTATCAGGATAATCGAGTGCCTATCAGAGTACTAAAGTGCCTATCTGGATAGTCAGGTACCTCTGGGTAGCCGAGTTCCTAATAAGGGTACCAAAGTACCATTTCAAAACTGGAACACCTGTGTGCCATCTGTAGGTTTGACCCACCCAAACGTATGACCTACTGTTTGGGAAATGAAATTGGGGGACCTAGTGAGGAGTGCTCCAGAAGCTCTGGAGTTATGAAGGAATGGAGAATAGTGTGTTAATATGTATAAATACGTGGAGGGAGAGCATCCGAAAGTAAGACAATTGGCAATATATCATCATTATACTAAAGAAAGAGTAACAATAGACATGCTGAATGTAGAAGTCTCATAGAATTTTACTACTGACTGGTATTCGCAAGGCAAGAATAATGTCTATCGGTGGTTTCGAGGCAAAAAAATCACAACCATACGAATATATCACGGCATTTATGCAACGATTTTTGAACGCTTCCATGACATTTTAGTTACCTCTACGAATTCAACATAAGGTATTTAAGAATATACTTTAGGTTGACGAATTATAATATTCGTCTGTGTACTCGATGACTTGTTATAGCTCTTGAGTAACATATGGGGACTCGTATTCCGGACTCGAAGAAATGCGATACAATCCTATGGCAATGGTTGCGAGGGAGTTGAAGAGTCCGATAATTTTGTAGCCAAGAAGTTGTATTTTAGCAGCCGGAAACGACTAACGACAATTAAACATCCCCATCATTAAAAGAGGGGAACCTAGGAGTCAATTCCGATCGAGCATAGTTATTCGTTAAAGCTGTCAGCTGCTCGACAACATATATTATAAAATACATGAACGATCACACGAAGAGACAAATATCATGAATGCGTCTATAACCACTTTATGTCCTCGATGAATACATCGCAAGGAATCCAAATAAATTCCAAGTTGGGACTTATTATTCAACTAAAAATTCGTAATGCTTATCATATAATTCGTCTACCGTGAAATTTCCGAGTAAAAAGGGAAAAATATTCAAATTTTACTGATTTCTAAATGCTCATTCATGTTACTGGCCTCAATAATTATTATTAAAGACGTTGAGTCCAATAATTTACTGCATTAATTAAGAGAGAACAGCTTTTAACTTCGCCGCCATCTGAACATTTCATTTCTGCTCAAAACTTCTATGTGGTAACAGACATATTTACATTCAGCGTACTCGGTACCATAAGAAACAGCCTTTTACTTCCTTGTTGTACCAAATGCTTCTTGCATCACGTTTTTCTGGAATCTGTCTCAGACTCCGACATTATTATTCATAAATTCGTCTAGTTAGTCCTAGGATAGCTGATTGCACATTCGTGAAGATGTATGTGTTCCATCTGGGCACTGTAATAATTGTACTCTAGTATATTTTCCACTCTACATTGGTAATGACAGTAGATAGGGTGGGGTTCTAACGGGTTTGCCTGAATTGTTGAAGAAAGAATGAAAGGATGTCTTCGATTGCACTGCAGGGCGGGGTGCGGCTGAACCGTTGGAGCGGCACCCGAATGATAGCTGCGCTTCGGAGGGGAGCGGAAAATGGCTCTTCATCGTCTTTTCAATTTGGAGGAAAGAAACGAAGGAGGAATGCTACGATCGCTGCATTAGCTTAGCTTAGAAATATTGAATCATCTGCGTATCAGCGTCGCCCTAAAATAAAGAACACCTAAATCCTTAAGGGCGATTTATTACATTGCTATGCTACACAATTTCGATACTATGCGTCATATTACCGTGTGAAAGAAATTTACTATATTTATATAGCAGAGTATTTAAAGCTGCAATATTAATTTTAATATATTTTCTCCAATATTTTCCGCGTAGTTGTCTTCGAAGCGTGTTTTTTCTTGGCTGGATATTTTTTTTCTGGAAACCACCGACGTAAATTGTTAATGCCGAGGAAAATTGTACTAAAGGGCAAATTAAGATATGAATGAATATACACGTTTAGTGGTATTCGTTGATGGCTTCGGTAGTTTATTATTGTACTCTTTACGTGTTCTGACGAAACTTACATCTTGTTTAGCGGCATGAAAGGCAATGACAACTGGTTGAGAAGGCTTTGGAGGAATAGTGTAAAGTCTTGATTCATTATACCTACTCATCTTATCAATATTATGTGGTATCTCAATTTGTGAAAAAATCTATAATATACGAGTGTAGTTAATGCTACAATATTTCTTTTATTATATTTGGCCCTATATTTTCCACGTGTTTTTTTTCGAGAGGTTTCCTTTGATTGATGGCTTCCGTAGTTGGTTGTTGTACTCTTTACGGTTTCTGACTAAAAATTTCATCTTTTTTAGCGGCATGAGTGGGAGAGGCGAGTGGATGAGAACGTTATGGAGGGATGGTATAAAGTTTTTATTGATTATACCCACTGATATTATTGTTCCCCTCGATTTTCTATGTTGCTCGCCCAATATATATTTTTGATGAACATTGTTTGGACTCAAGTGTGCTCGATTGTCGATGAATGAGGTACAGACTGTGAGACGTAGCACTATCACCTGACCACTGTGGTCAGGAGCTCAAGATAAGAGACTACGGGGCAGATAGTGTTGTGTTGATCTCAGGGGAGGCAGGAGGCATCAGTCTCTTGATACTTCTGTTTGTAACCTCGGAAATGCCTTTATTTAATTTCGTGAAATGGAATTCGTGTCCTTTATCAACCACAACTCACACAGTCCATTTATTTATATTTGTGCTCCGGAACACAGATTTTTAATTATTGTGCAGAAACGTTTCTCGGATTTTCCACCGGTTGATGTTTTCCATGTCTCCCGAAGTTTCGAGCAGCGACTTGCTGTTCATCCTCAGGGGATCTTCCGAATGCCGTTCTTCAAAATTTGACAAATATACATACATGCCATCCATCGTCAGGTGTAACCTGATTGGTTCACTCGTGTTGTGCTTTACCCGCTATTTGGTCTCGAAGCATTGCTGATGGATGAGCAGCAGGTCGCTGCGCGAAACGTCGGGAGACATAGAAAACATCAACCGGTGGAAAACCCGATAAACTTTTTTCCACCTGATACGCCGGGAAAAACTAAGATCATACATCCTTAATTATTTGTTTATGATAAGATTATTTGGATTAGAAATTCACACCTATTTTTAAACTCATGTCTATGCCTATATTCATTGCCGAGTGCCTTTATGGGTCGTTTAATGATTTCCGGTGTTTCTGCATTAGGCTCAAGATGTCATATGCTTTTACTCTGTCATGCGGTCATATGCTTTTACCCTGTGATCCCTTATGGTTGCTCCTCAATCAAAAATGCTGAAATATGCTGAGGCAAAGCGGTGTAATGGTGACATTTTCCTCGTTGCTAAATTGTCCTGGCATTCAATTTGTCGCGGGTTATGCGGGGAAATGTGTAAAAACGAAGCTGACACACGCTCTTTAACGATTCCAGTCCCGAATCGTGGGAAATCCCATTAAATATCCCGCACATCTCGGTTCTCTGCCGTGCAGCTGCTAATGC
This sequence comes from Ischnura elegans, assembly GCF_921293095.1. Lineage (NCBI taxonomy): Eukaryota > Metazoa > Arthropoda > Insecta > Odonata > Coenagrionidae > Ischnura > Ischnura elegans. The sequence continues at coordinate 30,766,242 of NC_060250.1, read as the reverse complement.
ACTGCGATTAGCGCGCTGGAAAAGAGACGGGAGAAAAAATGAAAGGATGCTGTTTGCTCGCGCGAAAGAAAATAAAGATCGCCATGCGCGCATTGTTCTCTCAGAAAGGTTGAAATTATTCTCAGGTATGGGGGCCAGTTTCCAGGTCGAACACGTCTCTCTTTGAGAGAGAAATATCACTGGAGACAAGGAGAGATGGCGAAGAGGTGGTATATTTGGGAAGTTTTTCTACTGCAGCGTATTTTAGGAGAAACTGGAGGGGAATTGGCAATTGCTATCCTAGACAGAATTTACCATTAAAGTCAGTATTATTTAAGAATTCACTCTGAGATAAAACATCGACTAGTGGTGGTAGGATTATTTGTGGAGATGGAAGCACTGAGTGAAGGGTCTTCTTATACGTTGTCATAGTACCTGCTGATTATGTTATATAATTCTGAATGATGATGCTTATCCATGTGATGGTATCCTCGATTTTCCTGGTTTTCTTTTTCTAAATACCTCATCTTCTGTCGAAACTAGAAACTGAAACAACGGTACGGAACAATTGTCGTTATAGCACTATGTATTTTACTTTTTCAGGGTCAAATTCATAAATGCCATGTATCATGTTTCTAATTTAATTTAGGTATTGTTTAAAAATACCAAAGCATTGGGTACCGCAAGCTCCTTCTATCATTATGATATTTGAAGACGTATGGTAATCACACTAAGCACAATGTATTTTTCATCGTAAGAGCAAAAACATATTGAATCACTAGAATTAATTTTAAATGTGATGATGTAAACCTTCTTGCTTTGGGGTAGTCAATAGAAGAATCCCGTAGTCCTGAAGTAGCTATAAGTCAAAATCACCTACCATTTTAGCAAAGCCAATAAAAATTAAACTTCTATTATAGCTAGTCCGAAAAATAAGTTACTCGTACAATTCGATTTCAACTATATTTTCGTCTGAAATATTTTCCCTTTTTAATGAGAGAGATTTTATCATTAGTCATCATCATCACATGAATAAACTTGGAGATTATATAGCTATAGATATGGATTGGGTAGCTATAGCCATACTACATCTACAAATCTTCCTCTGAATGACGTAACACGAGGTACTCGGGTATCTCCTGTTTCGCCTATTGTTTAATTTTTCTCGACTGGTTTGAATCACAGATATCACAGACATTTTCCTGTTTCTGCCCTCAAACGGAATGTACTTACATATATTTTAAATAATTTACCAATATTCATCAGCCACCCGAGGTGGTTAATCTTTAAATCATCTTCAAACTATTGAAGAATTTAATGACTCAAGCATTAGTATTCTGCCTTGTATCAACCTCCGGGCATGGACAGGGGTACCTCTTTTTCTCAACGAATCTTTTTCGTTTATTTTTCTGCTGAGTAGTCGACTCTTGGGAAAGAATGGAGAGGGTAGGGCTGCAATTGGAAAGATTCGAAGAGATTCCAACCTCTGGAATTAGGAGATCCGAAAGAGGGAAGGGGCTTTTATTTATCGCTTGCGATCGGGAAATCGGATAATAATGGGTTTCTTCCCGCTCCGTTCGTGCCCTTTGTCGCATGCGACCCGTCGAAATGGTCGCCCATTTAAAACTTAAAGAAAGATAAACACGCCGTGCCGTTGCATCGGAATGGAATTGGATGGGAAGGGATTGCGGGTAGTAGGTGGGAATCCGCGTCGATAAAAAGCGTTTTGTTAATCGGGCATTGATTTTCGTTTTCTCAGCTGCTGCTCGCGGGGTAACTTATTTGAAATGGAAGCTGGGTTTTTTAAAAGGAGTTTCAACCGCGAATGAACAACTCAAATAAAATACTTTTCACAGTATTACTTTTAAGAAAACGTTTTTCTTTCGCTGAGGACATCTATTGGAGTTAAAGAAAAGTACAGAGAAAATGAAATTGGACTTCCATAAAGTAACACAGCCTTGAGGATGGGATACGAGTCATCTCCCGAAACGTCGGCTTATATAAAAGCATTAACCTGGCTGAGAACCCGAGAAATATTCGTCAGTACACAGATCGTGGGCTATGCAATTCTTATACTGCTAAACAAATGCGTTTTCAAGCTTCATGAGCCCACTCTAGATTCATTTCAATGTGGCTAACTTTCTTTACATTCAGACACAGTATTTATCGGTAAATAACTAAATTGTAGGACGGTGACGTGCCTAGGTTTAATTTTTATCAAGATCCTTATGGTCGAATGATCTTTATGTCTTAATTTGGCCACTACGAAATTTATTTTCTGTCGTCAATAGTTTCCCCTCTTATCCAACTTTTGCGTTATGACATCGTACAATAACTTTCAGTTTTCGACAATTATTGATTGTTGATCATATAGTCAATCAGTAATTTGACAGTTATTGATTGACAAGTATATTTGCATCTACCCGGGTTTCGTCTGTTATTACATCTTTTGGTTTGTTTTATATATTCACCTGATTTATTCCTGATGATGCCATAACAGTGGGTAACCTGGGTGGGTATAATAGAAATTATAACTATGGAACACAATATAAAGTTATTTTATCACCTCATTTGTCATCTTATTGTATTCAGCATTCTTACTATTCTTTGACCGGCATCACCGTAAGTATATTTGTAAAACTTTTATAATTCATACTTCCGGTAATTGTGTGCCAAAACTCAGTTTTCTCATTGTCGATAAATTAATTGCAATTAGAAGAGTAAATGTTGGAACCAGTATCGAAATAACATCTATTTCGTTTCTTAGCGGAATCTTAGTTTAGTTCCGTAGGTCGTTGCTTCTTTATAGGGGTGAACCTCTGGGCTTGGGCATCCATTAAAGCACCATCGGTGGCTAGAGCGTATCGCCCTGTCCATCGTCCCTCTCGTATGCTAAGCGGAGCCCCTCGGCGTGGCACATGGGATGCGAGACTTCGAATCATTAAGCGATAAGCGCGCTACGGCCTAGTTTACCCTCGGCGCCATTGCATTGCATCGTATTCTATCCGTCACCTTATCTAACTAACGATAGCTTTCAGAGTATTTGCCTCAAGGTTCTCTTAAGTGCTACAGATGAAATGGATAGGCATATTAATTACAGGTTATCGTAACTGGCCACGGACTAATGAAGTGAATTTAGTGGCCCTTGGGCCCTACAATACACCTGCGCTTCTGCCATGCATTTACACATGATATCGCCACTCATTTAATGTTATTTTACATCCTAAAAACTATGGAATATGAATAAAAATTCACTAAAAATGTATTCACAAAATTAACCTCACTATACTTTTGATGAATGAAATCAAAGTTAATGCATTCGTGTTAATTCACCACAACTTCTGCAAGCACTTGATACCACTCTCATATTTCGTACAATGAAGGCGCATGATAGAGCTCTTTTGTTTTACTCCTTTGTATCATTCCTTATATCAATTCTTGATATCTTCACGATACTTCCCTCGATTGGGCCTGTCAAGAACAAATCTCAGAACAAACTTTCAGTTACGAGTAGCTTTGAGTGCCCTGTCGTGAAAGCAGTAGCTTGAACCGGAGAAGCGCCCATCCTTGATTGTTTAGTTGACAGGACAGTAGTGAACAAAATTAAAGGATTATCCAGAAAATATTTCGGTTGAAGTGAATTTGGTGAGCTGGTATCCTGTAGGGGTGGGCAGAGTTACTCGACGGGAGACTTCTTATTGTTTGGGACATGTCAATGAGAGAGACTTATATTGTTACGCTCGGTTAGACCGGGTCCCCAAGAATCGGAATACCAACCCCTTAAGACAGTGATCCCATCGAATTCTCGTAACCAAATAACGAAACTCGAACGTATTTAGTTAGAAGATAAAGTTTCCAGCGTAAATCTTTGGAAATATTTGGTATTTAACATAATGAAAGCACTTTTCTATTTCCACAGTTCTTTATTTCTACTTACCCAGTTTAGGCACGTGATGCCATTTTCAAGATAAATGCTGATGATTAATGAAGATCAAGATGAAATAAAGAAGTGTGGAAAAAAGGGGTTTCATCATGCTAAATGCGTATTTAGTTATGTCAAGTCTAAGAGCCTAACCTAATCCAATCCAGCTCCTATAGAGTCCTAGTACACCAAGAAAGATAGGTATTTTTATGCTTTGTTAATTCTCCGCGGTTTTTTGGCATGACGAAGCAAAACTTTAAATCGTATCACGGAGAGCAATCGTACCATTCCGTCAACAATCTCATCCCCTTTACAATTTTATTCACCTCCCCGTTCGCACCCACTGGTCTGCCATTCGGTTCTAGAAGAAACAAGGGTGGGTTGCAAGTTTTCGAAGGGATGGTTAGAGGGATGGGAAGATCGGAATGGCATCAGCGATGGCACAAGGTCTTCGGGAGGGTGGGACCAAGAGGTATTTTTATTTCATCGCGTGTGGAGGCCTACGGGGGTAAGATATTTGGTGATACTCGGTGCTCCGGATGCAGAGAGATACGGTTGATATTCTTTCTTCCAGTTGAGGGGACGGAGGGAGATTTTTGCTGCAGGGCCGTTTCGAAATGTGGAGGGGAGGACGAGGGATATTTTTCGATTCCCTGCCGCGCCGACAATTTTTCTCCCTTTCTTAACAACGCACCCCCCTGTTTTCCGTCTCATTCCCTTCTCTGTCTTCCTATCAGTTCTCTCTTTCCTCGTCTCCATCGCATACTCTCATTTTCCTCTCTGGGTCCCCTTTATCCCTTGCCTGTCCTCTTAAATTTTCTGCATCCCTTCGAGATCATCATAGTTGATCCTCATAATGATCCCTCATCTTTTTCATGTAGACCATTAATATTTAATCTTTTCGTTCATGTTGATGCCTCTCTCTGGATATTGATTTCATTTTTCATCGTCTCAATAATTGCCCCCCATCTCTCTCACGCGAGAACCGTTGACCCATGTTACCTGTGTTCGATAGAAATATTGAGGCAAAAAGTGGCAGTATTTTTTTCGTGCATTTCACCCACTCCAGCTACAGACCGTTGAAATAGTTACATTAGTGGTAATGATGCCTGTGCAGCTGTTATAAATTTGTGATAAGCGATTTAATAAACAGAGGGGAATATCCAGTAAAGAATAAATTTAAACCTGCTCCTCTACTAATTCTATTGGCCTTCCTTTAATCTGATCGCATATTGCTGTGTCCAAATTAATTTTCTTTCGTCATAATTCGGTTTCATAATACCGGAATTTTTCCTCCAAGCGCTGCTAGATTTATACATGTTGCATTATTTTCCTGTAAATTTCATGATTCGGTATTTTTTTATAAAATACTGTGTGATTAAATATTTTCCGTTACTGATTCTCCATGATTCCAAGATTTCCAGTGAGTGAAAGGTTAGTAGTCTTCTGTTGAAAGCATTGAATGCTGATTTGTTATCCAATCATTGAAATTCAGATAAATAGAAAATTAATGTTTCTATGAGGAAATATCAATACCCTGGTCATGGAAAATGATTTTTACTCCGTAAAATATTCCACACGTTTCGTGCACTATTCCATGATTATGTCGGTGAATAGTAATAAATTGATTCTTCTCGAAAAGATATGTAGAAATTAATATATTAATATTTGGGGATGCAAATTATTTCCCTTAAATCCGTTTATGTTTTTAGTTAGATTTATTTTTATAGTTTAAGGGTGAGTTGAGCTGTTTCAAGGGTGAATTTTCTCCAGGTTATTCTTTCAATTTTTTTAATCTAAGCAAATGGGGTGGAAATTTTGTACTGTTTAGATATTTTACGTGTTGATTAGAACGTCATGCTTCATTGATATACAGCATCCAATACCTTTGCGGAATCTATACTCGAGGACTTCCAATCAATTGCTAAACGCCTATTTTCTTAATAGTGGGTATATTTAATTTGTTAGTTTTTCGTTAGTTTCGAAAGTTTTATGATTATGACAGGTTTGAGGATGAGAGGCGGTCTATCTCCAATTTTATTTCATGTATTCTAATTTTATAGAAAACATTAAGAGGGAAAATGATAATTTTGATTTCGGAGGTGTTATAAATTATAATGAATGGGAGAAGAATTTCATTTTTAGAATATGCAGATGAATGTGTTATCATTGGCAAATAAAAGGCAGAAATAAGAGAAGTAATGCAATTAGTAGAAGCAGTAGCAAGAAAAGCGGTATTGTCGGTCAAGCTTTCAAAAACTGAATATTTAATTATTAGAAGGGGAATAAATCATGATAGAAATATTACAATTTGCAATAGCTACTACAAGAGAGTAATAGAAGTTAAATATCTAGGTACCATTTTGACCGAAAACTCCTCGAGTAACACAAAAATAAAAGCCGGACCGCGAGCAGCAAACAGCAGCCTCTATAGAAGTAATAAAATACTAAGCTCAAGATGAGTTTCCCGTGAATTTAAAATAAAGTCATACAAAATACTGATCTGTCCCGTACTTTCGTATGGATGCCAATCATGGAGCACACGGAACATACACCTGAATCGATTAGCAATATTTGAAAGAAGAGTGCTTAGGAAGGATGTTGGCCAATTCCTTGATTTGAAAACAGGAGAATGGAGAAGATGACCAGATGAAGAATTATCTGTATCAAGAACCGAATCTTATTGGAGTGTGAAGGAGTGGGAGATTGGAATGGGCCGGACACGTGGTTGAAATGAGTGGGGAAAGATTTACTAAGATAACGAATGGATTTACTTAGAAGACTATGGATATGACAATAGAAGGACGGAGACCAATGGGAAGACATTGCAAGAGATGGTTAGATGGAGCAAGAGAAGAGTTGCAACAGCTGGTTGCAACCTGGCCGAACTTGGGGAACGCAGCAGAGGACCGAGGAGAATGGAAACCTTCAGTTGTATCATCGCGCGGTCCTCTAGGCCTGATCGCGTAAATTAAAGTAGTACTTCAGGTGTACTTAACGCCAAGAATGTTACGAAAGAGGATCCTCAGGTCGGCCCGTAAATGTGTCGTCACCACCGCGAATTTGAATGGGTTTACAAAAGTCGCCACTTGTGTCGCTGACGGACAAATTCATCCGAGTTTCACGAGGAAATAAGGTATATTTAGGGGTATTAAACGAAGTTTACACACATTTGACGTGATCTAACAAATTCATTGCTTTTCATTGCTATTCCTCGCAATGACTAAAATTATACTAAAAAATATTGGAAAGAAGTGGATCGCATTGCACTATCTCCGCGCCGCGGGCATTTTTGAAAACCGATTAAAATGCGGCCCAAGTGGCAACAGAAATCAGCCTTTTATGGGATGCAATTGGGCCTCCTTTATGTTTTCCTCTTGCAACAAGCCCTCTAGTAAAAATTATCCTCGCGAAATTGAAATTCGGTGGAACAAAAGAGCTAAAATTCGGGATTTTTGACCCCACTCCCACTTCGAATATTCCGCTCTCCACATCAGCCCAATACAGCGCAACTAGCGACGGAGGAGTCGCAACGATCCCTCGGCTTCCCCACGCTTTCTTTCCAAACCCCGCTAATCATTACGTATTCCACATAGCCTTTCCTATAACTTCCTTCCCTACTCCCCCAACTCTCAATGCTTTCCTAATCGTCCTTGTCAGTTTTTTTTTCCAAGTGAACAGCAAACGCTCCTACGCTTTGCTTTCCGCAGCCATCGCCTGAACGCGAAGAACAAAGAAAATGCCCGCGGTGCGCGGCGAACTCCTCGCTTCGTTTTCAATTATTCATGCGTTCTCGCTTTGCTCGTCCACGGCCCCCCCTGTATATAAACGGGATCGATGCCTCGGGAGTCCGTAGGAAATAAGTCGGTTATAGCCTTTTATATGTTTTGTTCGTCCTTATGCACCGCCGTCACGGCGAACGAACCGCAATTTCATTTTTACTAACAGTTGTCGGATTGTTCCACGGTTTGTAGGATAAAAAACCAGTGGAGTCGAAGTGAAGGATGTTCTCCCATTCAGTGATTCCCCTTTACTCGGTAAAGAAAAATATTGTTTTCTTTTTTTAAGGATCGCGCGCCTTTTTTCCTCCCCCATGTCGGCTCGCAAAAAATCATTTTGTTGGCCTTCCGGGAAAAAAATGGATAAACCCGTAAACTCCCATATGACTTGCACATTCTGCTTAACTGCAACCTTTCCCATCCTTCTCTCTCTCTCTCTGCAAAGTGCAGTAACACCTTCGAAAACCTCCCCCATCCACTCAGTTGTTGCCCCATCAACTTCATTTTAGACAGACGTACTCCATGCATCGCCCTATTTTGATATAGACTCGCCTATCAAATGGTCAAACTCAGGTGGTTACCCTGCAGTAACTATATTTTCTCTTGCTTTTCTTTCGTGGTCAGTCATGCATATTTTACTTCTAACGAGTCGTCCTGTTGCAGTCTTGCTACTACAACCAGTAGATATTATAGTCATTTATTGTTTACGCGATTGGGTGCATTCCAATACGCACTTCCAACTGTAAGCTATTCAAAGTATATCATGTAAGTCTAAAGCGGGTAAATTATATCTAAAGGAGGATCTACTGAGTAATTAATTATAATAATTTTGATTATATTTCCAATATACTTTTCCCTCTGTCCGTCATCGACAAAACAATAAAAATTAGGTTTCTTATCTCATCTTTTCTGGAAATTGTGTTTGAAAATCTACACGTTTGCATAAAATCCTATTATGAAGCTTTTCTAGACTGAGGTAAAACATAATTACGACTGGAATAAAAATAATGATGCAATTAAAGTCAATACACGTCAGTTCGATACGATAATGGTGTTGAAATAAAGTCAAGAGTGTTTAGTTAGAATAGGTAAGCATTGAATTTTCCCAAATCCCCTATATCCTTATTTGGCTCTGTAATATCGATGTAAATCAACTTCGAAAGTATACTTTTTTAAACCAAGGTATGCGAAAATTATTTCCTCGGTATCGATAGAATGTTCCTCACGGCAATGAAGAAGTAGCCATGCATGGGTCATTAGCCTATTGTGGTGACAACTGTCAAATGAGTTATCATTTCAACGTCCTAGGAACTACGACTGAAAAAGTGTTCTCCCACGGCTCTCAATGCTGGTTCGGATTCCAATCAAATCCCTTATCTGTCCGCATAGTCGGATTTAAATCCGATCCCTTAGAATGGAAAGTTCATTTCATGCTCACCATTTTATCCCTTCCCTTTTTTGGAATTGCTTACTTTCAATTTCAATAATAAGAGACAAAACACATTAATGATTTTTTTATTAAGATACTTTCGGTAATTTACACTTAGACCCTAGCGGTCGTCTTTATATCTTGCGATTTATGAGTCCAAAAAGGAGAATTGTAGCTAAGTTTCATTCACTTTGTCTGGCATGAGAAGGCATTTTCCTGGTTGGGTATGGAAACGCACTTTTGGCTCTCAGGACAATTCCGCAGGTCTCTACGCCATCTACGCAATTTTCTTGCTATGGTAATATGGTTTTGCAGTGCCTCAGATGGCAGAGGTCTGAGGTTTGATTCCTGCTCTAGGGGTATTTATTCCTATGCATATGGCTTGGAATGTAGAATATGAATTTCATCGCCCTTTATGCGTTTGGTTCAAAATGTACAATTTTTGCTCACCAAAAGACAAATTTTACTTGCAATGGTTTACAGCGCACCTTATTGACACCAATGGCATTTTATCCTCATTGATGTGTTTATAAAGTTAAGTTGCAGGTGATTGTTCCTCCCTTCGATGTGAGATTAAGGCGCTGAGGCCGTTTTACTACTCCTCTTGAGATTCTCTTCAACTAGTATACGTTGTTATGCTTGCTCAGTGAGCTATACCTTTCGTTTCACTAACTTAATTCTATACCCCTCGGTAGATAACTCCCATCCATCATCCCAGCAACCCCAAACTCTCGCTCCAAACATTTTCTCTGCCCGAATAACCTTATCTAAATTCTTAAGCATTCCACTATTCCTTCCATTCTCGTTTTTTCTTCGGTATAAAAACTCTCAAGTACTCCATTCCACACCATTCATATTTGCTCAACGCTTACTCCGTGAAAAACGAGCTAATTTATCCCCTTGATGATTGTTTCCATTTATGACCCTATCCAAAGAACTCGGATACAGTTGAGGCTCAAAATAACTCAAGCAGATGAGTAAGAGAAATCAAGTACTCGACCGATGGGAAGAACATTATTGTTTGATTGTAGGTAAATACTACTTGTTTTTTTGTTGGGGCTAAATGTCAGCTTGGATATGGATGTCTGTAGTAGTCATAGAGTGAAGGGAAGCTATTTTAACAACTTAATAATAATTTTCCTATTTGAAAGGTTTCGCACTACCCGAGAGACGGAAAAAAATACCCGTGAAATTTTTTGGCGCTGAATTTTGCTACAATTTTCTTTTTTGTCTCCATTTATCGGCAACTTGCCCTAACGGCTATTCTTAACGATAATCCATCCAGAACTAAAACCTGGCGTCTTCACGCCAACTTTCCATCTGAAATTGGTCTTAAAGGTTTTTAATTCAATTAAAGTTACTAGGTGTAATAAGAAATTAATCATTTGTCCTTTCTTCAGTTTTATTTATTAATAGCTAAATTTATGTTGCTACTTCACTTGAAAAAAGAGCACGTAAAATTTGACCAACACAACATAACATAACAAAATCTGGAGCTCGAGGTGGCGTTAACAGCTACTCCTGTAAAGGAACTACACTCAACCATTTCCTAAGCTTTGAAAAAAATACGTACAAACGTAATTCTGAATGTAAATACGTGGCAAATTTTACGGAAAAAGAATGGGAATTCGCCAACCAAAACACGCTTATTCTAGAACCAGAATGAAAATTATTCCAATTTGCTCTACGTAGGAATCAAATTCTTTGTTTAGTCAAACCCTTCGAAAAGAAATTTCTTAAATTTACAACTTGTTAGAACCTGTGATTTTATTTTATCAAGTCCTTGGGAAAGACCGATTAAGAACTTAGAATGAGCAATCGGAAAGGCAAATGTGTCGAAATAATACTTAAAAAGTGTCCACCCCGACTTATCCCTCCTAACATAGTAGCCAACTCAACCTCCCAATTTTCCCCAAATTTGTACCCCTCCTAATTTTCACCGCAAACGATTCTCGGGCGCGCCGTCGTATTTCTTCCCACCCCTCTGGACCCCCCTACGTCGCTGTTTCTTTCGCCTCTCTCTCCCCTCCATCCCCCTACTCCCATTTCAACCCCGAAGGTCCTCGACGCCTATCTTTCTACCCTCCCTTACCCTATTTAAGAGCCTTCGCTAAGCGTGCGCGGCGGTAAAGGGTGATTGATAGCTTCGGGGCAAGGAGAAGAGAAAAAAAAGGAGAGAGGTAAAGCAGTTTGGAGAGAGAGAGAGTATGCGGATACCCTTCGCCCATGTAGCGCCCCCTTCCTCTTCAAAATCCCCTCCCTCCCCTCCAGCAACCCTGTAGCTCAGGATATGTGTTGGCGCGCGCGGGTGGAGGCGAAGAAGAAGAAGAGGGGAAGGGAATGCGTCCCATAAGGGTCGTATCGTTCGCTGGATGGGAAGGAGTTCGGGGGAGAACCCTTTTGGTCGTCCTACGCTGGCGGAAGTGGGGGAGGCGTCGGAGGATGGTAGGCATATAAGGGAAAGGGATGCTCGGCATCGCCTCCCAGATGCACAATTGAACCGGGGGAGGTTTTTTTATTTTATTTTTGGGACAGCGAGGGAAAATGTGGGGGGATAGAAGCGGTGGTGGAAAGAGTGTTCTCTTCGGGCCGCAGGGGAAAAAAAGACCCGGGCCAAAACGTAAACCTTTTATGAAATCACTGACACGCTCCGATAAAGTTGGAAAGTGCTTATATGGGGACCTTCGCGAAGACTTTGATTAAATATAAAAAATGGAGGGGGAAAAAATCTCACTCGAGTGTGTGTGGCGGTGAGGGAGAATAATCCGAAAGTGATTCTTCTGACGGAGTAATTCCGATTCGTTGTCATCGACGACTGTTTCTTTTTTTACTTCTTCTTCTTTTCAAATGGGTGAAGTTTGATGCTGCAGACAGCTGCGGGTAATATCTCGATAAAGAGGAATGGTTCGGGAATCGGTGTGATGGGCCTCTCGTTTAGAAGCGGCTTATTGAGTTATAAAAGTTCGGCCTTCATCCGCTCAAAAATACAAAACGATGCAAAGTTATGATGCTCCTTCGTTATGAGCGGCGTTTTTTTGAAAAGAACTGTTGTTAATGTGATGGTGAGAGGTGATGGGTGAATGTTGGGTAAAAATCAACTCGTGAATTTGACTGATTTCTTTCCTCGGTCTCTCAATTTTAGCTCCAAATGCTATTTTAAAGATTTATCCGTATCTGGTTTTCATAAATGTTTTCATAGATTATAATGCTGAATTATTCAATAAATCGAAAATAATTAATTTATTCTTTGCAGAAAATCCACATGGTTAATTATTATCCTATGTATTTCCTTTATAAATGTACTTATGCATAAATAGAGTATTTTGTATGTGTTGGCAGCAAGACTTTACTGAGCATTCATCGTATGTTATTACTTTTAAATATGTCTGATCCGCAGTTCAGAGGAAAAATCATGGATGTTTGAAAATTAATTTAGTTTATTTAGACTTTTTCAATGTTTTTATTTTGCAATAATTTCTTGGGGACATGTCGTTTGGCAGCGTTGTTTCATGTAACACAAGGGGTTTTTCAAAGACACTCCCCCTATATGTCCCTACTTCCGGCCCTAAGGAAACTGGAAGCCCCGGAAACATTATTTGGTTAAATTAATCTTAGTTTTTTATTTCAAAGTGTATATATATGTCTCCCCATTTCAATGTTTTCTGAGGGTGTTTGAATTCGTTGTAAAATATCAGTTGTAGTATCCAAAGCTAAAACCAATGATTTTTTCCTAATTCTTTGGGTATAATATCACAGAAGGTATGCATGGTTTAGTATTTACTTGATAAAATCTTGGTAAAATTCTCTATCTAACATATTTTTCTCTATCTTTTCAGGGACTACTACTACGACAGGTGAGTGAAACCAAAGCCCTTTCTTTTTCACGATACTCCTTCGCTCCTCCTAAATCTTCCCCTTAAGGCCGACGGAGGCCATGAACAACACTCTGCGCCAGTCCCACAGAGGCGGCGCGGCGCCTTCCTTTCCCTCGTCCTCGAATAACTGAAGACAGTGGGGCGACCATTGCGCCGTCCGCGCCTCAACTGTCTCCTTATTAAGCGTGTTACACCTCCGCGTCGCCAAAAACATAAAACCGAGAATATGAAAAAACAGAAGTGGAGCAAAATTCTCATCCACCATGACACCCCATTTCCATGGTAGAGATCGTCGACATCCGACTGGGGCGACACCGACGATACCAGCGGCGCCTACTCGACTCATTAACCCGGCTTTAAGTGCATGTCGACGCCTGCATCACTGAGACATTTCCACAGAAAGTCATGGACGAAGGTAGTAGGCATTGTGGCGATTAGTATCAGGCTATGTGAGTCAAGAAGGGGTGAGTTCATTTTTGGACGGAAGGGGTGGATTAGTGGACTTTCTGCCCTTAAGTGCGCACTCTACTTGAATAACAACCGCTTGACAGTTTCAGTAAGATTTCATGGCGCAAAGAGAAGTTATGATAGGCGTCCTACGGCTGGACTGGAATGAGATCAAGGTGACATCTTTTATGAAAACTCTTGCCGCCCCCTCCACCCGTTATCATTCTTTTCAATCCCACACCTGGAAAGGAAGAGTTCGCTGAAAGTTTTAATTAATAACTAGGTACTGTGCGGAAATAAGGTATGCCGTTACATAAAATGTATAAAAGACAGCGGATTTTTTTAAAAAACATACTGAGTGGAATATACCCTCACATTTTATTTATGAAAGACGGTCAATGTGATCGAATGGAAGATCTCTCATTTAATCTCATCTCTCATCTCTCCTACAAGTAACAATTTGATATTGAAGAGAGTCTTTTCTTTGACATGATCAATAATTTTCCCCTTTTAACAGGCTAGTGGCCCAACTTCACTATTCTTCCCGTCGTTTTTCCTTCGGTAACTGTCTTCATTGCCATATTCTTGTCATCTTAGCCTATCGTTCCTTCATTACATGGAAATGATTCAATAAAACTTTTTAAAATCCATTTAAACCGCAAAAAGTCACTTTTCTTCCTACCCAGAAAATTTTCTTAGCATTAAATAAATTTAAATCGTAAGCAAGTTTTCAGGTATGCATCTCATTTCATTACAAATTGGCCGGTTATATTGTTTCGTCTTCTCCTTAGGGTATTCAGAAGACATCTCTTTTACCCTACCCTGTATTGCACTATGGTCAATCAATTTTATATACATCATACTTCCGATGCACCTCATTTTGAATGCCTCCACTCTAGATTTATCCACTAAATTGATAAAAATGATATGAATATGAGTCAATAATGCTCATCTTCTTATTCCTTCCTCTTACGTATTATCAATGGCCATTGGGTTAGCATAGTTTAACTTTAACGTGAATAAAAATTCTAAATTTATTTTCCCATTCCACAATTTTTCAATACTTTCCAAGCATCCTTGGAATCAGCTCCAGCTCTAAAGGAAAATAGACAATTTTCCCAAAAAATCACTTTGTTTACGTTATGGTTTGGTAAAGTTTTGTTTAAAAATTTCTATCGATGAATAATATTTGGAATGCATTCATAATAATAGCTACCCTCTCCTATTAACTTATAAGGCGTGTTGGTAAATTTATTAATGAATTTATTTATTTATTCATGGCAAAAGAGATATTTTCTTCATGTCCCAAATATTTCTTTGTGATTAGAAGCGCAGTTAATCCTGTTATATATTTTCCAGCTTATCTTTTATGAGCGGAAGATCCAAGTTAGTGAATCTTCTGCTCCAAAACTGTCTCTATAATAATGATCTTCAGTACTGAGCGCATGTTTAATCTGCTATGGTTAATCAAAGCTTTTAGTTGCCTTCAAGTTCAGGGGAAACCTAAACCATCTCACGGTAAACCTTATTCAACAAATTCCGAGTGTAGCTTTATGAACTAGTGTAACTGTCCTTCACCCTTGTCCATCATCTACAAATATCACTATTCTTGTGTAAATATTCCAATTTTTGAGTCTAAAATGATACATTTAATAGAGTATTGGTTATAAAGTAATAATATTTGTATGATGTAGGCGGAGAGTGTATTAATTATGTGTTTTGGTTCAAAAGACCATATAGATCATTCGACTAAGGGCGACGGTAGTTATTTTGTTTTTTTTTATGGGAAAAAAACTAAATCATAATGCGTAAATAATCATATTATATATGGCCGACTGTTCTGATTCACGTCATTCGATGCCGCTTCAGTTCATCATTTTTGATATTCGTGTTATTTGCGGTGCGTTGTAATTATATTGTCCAGTATTCATTTCCAGGAATTGAATGAATCTGCTGTCATTTTGTGAAATCACTCGGTCTCACGCAATTTTCTATAATTCTGTGTAATGAAAAATGTCTCGGTGAATTGCAAAATTACAATTGGTATTGAGGTATGTAACGGCCCATGTTATCTTCAAATTGATTATAACAATTGGGGTGATTTTGCTGTTGAAATCAATAAGCAATGACTACAGTCCATCGATGTTTGGACCAGAGTGATATTTGATTAAATCTATTTGAATTTTATGGGTATATTATGAAGAGAGGTAATTCTAATGGCTTATGTTGGAAATTTTTCTGCTTTCCTAATTATAATAAATTTAAAAATGTATTTTTAGTGCCGTATTAACTTAATTATTCGAGTAGATATTCTTCTTTAATAGAATTTTATTGTTAATACCTCATCATACAATCTGTTTATCAAAAGCAAGAAGGCGCAGCTAAGATTGGAAATACAAAAGCAAACGGATATGAAACAGGAAGTTGAAATTAAAATCAACGCTGAAAAAGGTTTAACAGGTGACGAAAAGTTTAAGTGATAGTGGAACTTTCACTCTGTTATTTTAATCCTGTCACCAAGCTTGTTTTGTAACTAGTTTGCTAGAGTATTCTACTAGCAGCTGCGCTTGCGGTAACATTATGCTGCTCCCCAGGTCAAAATTACCTCGGAAGCATGTATTAATATTGTTAGCTGACAAAGATGGTGGGTCAGGTCCATCGCTTATTGAAATATTTCGTGCCTCAGCAGGTTACAGAAGAATATTACCAAAAATCGGATATAATATGAGTAAAAAGGCCGTAGCATGGTAAATTACCAAGAGATGATTGATGTTTTAAATATACTTCGCCATATTACCTTTCAATTGGTGCTAAAGTAAAATTGAACTGATTTAGCATTTTATTTCTCTCGTAGATATTTCAGATGAAAAAAATGGCCTGCTAAAATAATATAATAGTTCATACAGGCCATTCTATCCCATTTTGTCTTCTCTGACGCGTATTCAGCCCCTGTCATCACTTCTCCGTTCGCACACAATGGATAGCACGACCTAATAAAAAAACGAAACAGGCCTCTGTGAAATTACCGGACAGCGTCCGCATTAATTATGCAAGTCAGGTCAGCCGCGGAAGAAAATTCGCGCTCTGGTATGAAGTTTAGGCGGCGTTGAATTTTCCACTGTCACCTGGGCAAGAAAAATGCCAGTGATCCGCACGTCCACCCGGACTCTTAAAAAGTCTAACGCGTGTCGCCGCAGAAATGAAGCTGTCTACGCCCCGTGCTGTCGTTGGCAGTTCGCACTTTTTCCCCGAGCCGACCATTATACCCGCGACCCGTATGGGGAGACCCGGACGGTCGCGCCGACAATCCAGGGTCCTGTCCGGCACTACGTCGCTTAAACTACCCGTCACCGCTATGGCTGCCCCTTCTCTCATGCCTACTTCGGCTGCAACATCGCTTATATTGCCGCCCACTCGCACAATGTCCGTTGCAATGCGGTTAAAAACGCATGAAGCGCGAGTTTTCCCCATAAATAAACGCGTGCGTACGTATGTGAGTGTACCTTTTCCTCCCGCCGTGGCTGCATGCAAACCGAATTACGACGCACCCACCTATTCGCGTGGGGTAGGTCTAGCCCACCCCCTTGTCCGAAGATAGAAGGTATTTATACCCTGGTTATTTAATTAAACCCTTGGGCTAGTGTGTCGTATTTTTTTCGTAATTCTTTGAGCCAAACGGGGAACGAATGTCCCCGCTGCGTAGTTTTTCCAAACGGGTCGCGGATTTTCTCCGTTCTGTGAGTACGTATTTTTTTTTAACTCCGTGTCGTTTTTCCGGGAGCTGTTAACGTGAAGCTTAATTGGTTCATAGGCTCATAAATTAAAAGGGCCATATGCAACTCACTTCAGTATCATGGGGAGAATATTTTGCCTGAAATTGCTTGCTCGTCGGGAGTGCTGAAACAGGTTGCAGGTAATTCGTTTTTGCCGGTCTGAATATTAGTTCTAAATTATACCACTCACTACTGCTCTTCATTAATTTTATCGCTCTACGTACAAAGAAGACATGTAAATTACAAATGTTCACTTTTCGATAGCATCGGACGGAGCTTCGCTGTTTTAAATCCAATAGATTGCTTTTTTTTATTTTCACAGAGAGACAGAAAACATTTTCGAAATCCATCACATCTCTGGGTTATCAAATATATTTCTATCCCACGGTCGTCATTGCAATTTTTTTTATTTTTTTTTCATTGAAACCGAAGTCCCTGGTAATAAAATTTCTCGAAGTTATGGTTGTAATTTGATCATCAGTCACCTGCTACAAGAGACCAATTAAAGCGAGCTTGGTGGAAGATGTAGGGGAAGGAACTTCTATTCATTAGATTTCCATCAAAAATAGATCCACGACGTTACATGGGGATATGATGTGGGTAAATGAATAAAAGTAACTCATTTACTGAGTACATTTCAGGTATTTTTTACTTGTACGCGTTACATATACAGTGTAATAGTAATTTACGCATTGCTTTCTTGAAGTAATCGTTACCCTCCCTTCATGACTGCACCACCTGACGTATGCCAAGAACCTTGTGGGAGCTGTCGCATTCCTACGCAGATAACTCTGCCAAGGAGCCAAACAAAAGTAATTTGTTCAAAATTTATTTTAAGGAAACATTCTATATATCCTTCTGCATGAATCTTGTGGGCGGTTAAAAAAGGTTTTACAAAAACTTACTGTAAATGTACTTGTAACTGTAACTAGTTTTTGTATTTAACTGGTACTTGTAACTTATAAGTAATTGTAAAAAGTAACTGAAACTCATTCCAGTTACTTATTTTGGTACTCTACCCATCTTGTGCACGATATTGTGATGACGTCATTTTAACCATTGTATTTTAACAAAACACTTAAAAATTTCGAGTTCATTTCCGTTAGACCATTGGGCAACACGCAAACTTAGGCCCTAAAAGACATTTAATTCTTTGCACTCTGTTGGCATCCGGTTATTGAGAAAAACCTTCCTCAGTAATTATATGGCAGGTAACATTACTTACACTCTTTTATCGCAAATTAGGAATCCATGGATTCAATTCAATTGTAAAATTTTAAATTTTTATTTAAATGGCCATTGGTGGTGGGCGAAGTGTTATTGCAGACTTATAGGATTAATATTCTTATATTAATTAGGATCGTACATAAAGTTAGTCCATTTGTTATACACGCACTGTATTTCCTCATTTTTTTAAGTATAATCATTAAAACTATTTTTGGCAATATTTAACCTTCCAATTCATCACAATGATGACTCATCAACGTTACCACTGGTTTGAAGTTGCCATCCTCTCAACTCCAACTAGCTATTTTTTCATATTTACGTATTCCTTCACTTAAGCATAGTTAATGGTTAGTTGTTCTTGTGAGATTTTTAAGAAATGACAAGTAAAATCACAAAAAAGTCGGTCAATTTTCTATTTGAAATGTTAACCATGGTTTCTTCCAGACCATAGTACCACGGTGACCCAGAAATAGACCGTTTCCTGTAATACATATTTCGCTTTTCTTATCCTCCACGGGGAGACAATTCTAGCGAGTCGAGCATCATAGAAGATGGAATACTTGGCCCCGTGCGCTATTCAAGAAGAATTTATTTCCAAAGTTCGCCGTCAGAGGCCAATATCTTACTCAACGCTACTGTCACTTCCCGGGAGCATGGCGCTCGGAGAGTATGCGTGCCTCGACGTCACGCACCCTGAATCTAAGTGTAACTCATCATATTTCCTTCCTCGGAGAAGTTTTGCACCTGAGGTTGTCCCAATGTTCCATGCCTCTCGTCAGTGCGTCCACCAAGAAGACTGGGAAAATGGTGTATGGAGCAGGATAGGTCGCGGGAATTAAATACACCCAGAGAATGAAGTTCGCCATGAAAAAATATTTAACCTAGCCGGGATTCGAACCCGGATATCCCGATTGCCGGTCAGGTGTGTTAGCCAGTTACACCACCAAGCCAGTTTCTCAGAGCGAACTTCGGGAGATCCGGGTTCGAATCCCGGCTAAGTCAAATATTTTTACATGGCAAACTTCATTCTTTGGTGTATTTAACTTTGCACCCGTGCGCGTGATTGCGTACAAAGTCACTTGTTTCAGCAGCCATGAATTAAGCCATAATCACGCGATAGTTTTTTCCATCCTTTCCAAGGGTCAACTCCAGCGATCGCTTCAATGACCGTTTCACGCTGTCATTGTCCGCAATGGTTCGAGGGTTGCAAATCCCATCCCTTTTTCCATCACTCATACCATTACCAGCACCATCCTTCAGGTAATCAGAACGCAGGTCCGCTAAGAGCAATTTTAACGCCACGCTTGGCTTATAATTCAATGCAAGTTGTAAATATTTAAAGTGACGGAAGAAGCGATGAAAAAAGTTATGAATAGTGCGATCACTCTTTTGATCCCTGAAAACCTATCGCGGGAGCTTTCAATCTGAGGGAAGGGAAAAATGATGGTGTGATTCAGGCTTTAAATTCTGGGCTAACAGACATAGGTCCTTTTTGAAGGTTTAGGCCGCATGGAATTTGACCAAAATAGTATTTGATATGATGTATGCTCCCTGAACGGCCTCGTTTCAGAGCGCGAATCTACCCATCGGCCGGATTGATTTCATATGGACGTATTGCTTGTTTAAATCATTCGCTATTATCCTGGTTGATTAGGGCAGGCCCATTTTAATAATCACTGGTACCTCAAATGTGAAGACTTCACCTCAGAAAAATTTTGCCTTTATAAAATCTTGAGAAATTTTTATTATGCGGTGAAAGAATAATTGAGGTTCTAAGTTCTGTCTGGTGATTTGATTCCCCTCTGGGAATCCAAAAATACTTCACTCCAGTATATTTGGCACTCTCATACTCTTAAGTGTCCGCTCAACTTACCTAAAATAAATGAAAATGGTCCCAGAGTCGGGTTGGTCTCGCCCATTCCTTGGCCGTGGTCATTCCTTCCCCAAAATTTTCCCGTTGCCCTCGCGGTAAAAGTCCCCGCGGCTGGCCTGTATCTTTCGTTCTGCGACGAACCGACAATTGCACGCTCTGATTTTCTAACTGATTTCTTGGTACAAACTTTAGTTACTACTTGGTCGGGAGAAATAGAGCAAAACTTGTTTATAATTTTCGTATGAGGATTTTCACAGCTTCTTTTATCAATGTTGCTGGTGGTTTTCCGGAATTGCTGCGTTGGTAACATTTCTCTTAATAACGCTCCCAGTAGGTGGAGTGAAACGTTGAGTGTGAAAATGTTATCTACGCAGCAATTCTTGTTTATGATTGTTCAATCCTTATCACAAATATGGAAACTTTACCTTTAAAATCATCATATAATGTTGGTTTGCATGCTATGTAAAAATTAGGTCAGGTCTTGCCACTCGGAAGCAATCTGAGAATCTGAAAATACTTTGGGATTGGGCTATTGTGTTGGCTAGAGGGATGGCTTTCCACCCTGTGGGTCCGGGTTCAAATCGGCGTTGGTGGCGATTTTCAAAGACCTCCTGACCCCTCCTTGAGTGCATTGTGGAGGACACTTCATGCACAGCACTCCTATCGTCGGATGGGACATTAAGCCGCAGTCCCCTTGGCGTCTTTCGTTAAGAGTAGGCTAATGCCAACGTCGGGTTTCTCTCCATGGGCGTACCCAGCGAGAGGCAGTAGGGGGCAGCTGCCCCCCTAGAAGCAGAAATTGCAAATGTCGTTAAGGAAATAATATTTTTTCAAGCAAATGATTTTAAAAACTAATAAAGAGCTGTTATAGTTTCCTTAAAATGTTGGTTTCAATCACATTTTCCATGCTTAAATCTTACCTATACCTAACTTAAACAACCATGGCTTGCCCCCCCCCCCTAGTTTCGATCCTAGGTACGCCCTTGTTTCTCTCCACCCTGCCCTTCTCAGCGCAGATGACCACAGTTGTCAGTCGCCTCCTACAAATACCATACCGCACCATGAACCGGATCCCAGAGCCGACTCGTCAAGTCCGATTCTCGGCCGTGGCAATTCCATTTACGAAATTTTCTCATCATCAATGCTTAAAAGCCCCCACTCGGTTGTGGCCGGAATCTTTCGATGCGACAAATGGTCGTCCACTCCATCAACCCTGGCAGGATGCGTCTCGGTGCGACGGAAACGACTCGTGGGAGTGGGCGAGCGTGCGTTTGAGTGAGCGAATGGATGGATAACGCGTCTGCGGCCACTTCCAATTCCTGAGCGAAATGTCCAATGAATAATAACGGTCCGGGCGATGTGCGACGCTCCGGCCGCGGGGAATAGCGACGCAAGTGCGGCACTGCGTGAGGGACTACTGGGGGGGAGAGGGGAAGAAGGAGGGAGGAGTCGTAATTCATGAGCTCCTTACCTTTGTCTCGGGTGGCAACGAGGGCGACTCTTCTCTACCACATAGTCCCCCTTCCTCGAAGTAAATATACAAGGTGGGTGCGCAGCAGTAGCTCAAAGCTGAGGGCAATGCTTAATACCCCTAACTTTAATATTGTCTATTTTCATTTAATACATACTGTAAATACATACTGTACGTTACTGTACGATATCGCCTGATGGTAATATGAATATGAAAGTGGAGAGTCTATAAGAGAGAAAGTGAAGAGTATATAAGAGCAAAGAAAAGAGGAATAAAAGGAAATACACAAATTTGGATATCAAACTATTGGCAAACGAAATTTGAACCAAATTACGCAAAATTCGAATTTCCAATGCTCCATAAACGACAACAATGTAATCAACAAATAATATAGCAGCATTTGTTCTTAAAATTATAAAAGTTGGCGGGAAAGATCGTAAAAAAAAATTTTCAGGTCAGCCATTCAACCCCCTAAATTCTCTCTGGATTCCTTCAAAATTGCGGGAACGGGAAAAGGTTAATAAATTGTACGCAGATAAATGGAGCATGCATATGGATGTATACACGGGGCGCTCAAGGTGGCTTCGTAGTTGCCCATAGCTGAGGACAATATTGAAAACCTCTACTTCAATTCTATCACGGAAATGGGTAAATCAGTTAGATACCTAAATTCTTATAAATTGAGGTTATAAAATAGTTATAAATCGGGAAACATAAAAAGAGATGCACTGAGTTGTATGTTCGACAAAATTTTAATAGACAGACCCAGGTTTCGACATGTACAATATATTCTACACTACACTACTACTACACTATGCACCACTACACTACACTACTACTACACTATGTCATTTTCAATCATAAATCGGTACGTATATAGCTCAATGTGGCTGTATCTTACCTCAAACTTTAGGACTACAATGAAAACCTCAACTTTAATATTGTTACGTTTATATATATTACTAAAATAGTAAATCAGAACTTTTAAGTTATGTCACTAAAACCTCTACTTCCATTAGGGCTTTAAAAGCACTGGAAACATAATTTTCCATAACAATGAATTACATATTGGTAAACTCACTGCTGCGTATTGAACGATGCTACCTTCGGAATTTGCTAATCAGTGATCTTCGCGGGGCAGGACGGGGGAAGCGTGACGGCTGAGCTCTGGATGTGGGCGACAGGTGAGAATAAGAAGGTGGGAGGCGCAGATCCCCTTGCCAATTCGAGGAAAAAGGGAAAAGAAAAGTTAAGTGCCCGTGACTAATTGGCATACTGCCTTGTGCAAATGCTAAAAATATTCACTACCTGCCAAACATCGTTTAGGTAGCTCGTAGTGTATCATTTAGGTGCAGACATATAGATATTGATGACTAAGCTCTAAAAAAACTTATCTCAAAAATAGCAACTTTTCATTAGAGCAAAAAAAATGATTTATGTTTTTAATTGTGCATAATTTTAATTGAAACTTAAAACCAAAAATACATAAAACTGAAAAAGAAACATACGTTTGCAAACAAAGAGTTCTTGTTTGCTTGAATTTTATTTGTTATTAACAGTATTAGCAGTATTAACTCAGACCGGCCAAATTTTGAGATACGTGTTGTTAGGACTTTGGCATCGACATGCTCCCGTGCAGTTTCGGTTTCATGACTGTCTTCTTCCACTTCCCGTTCCTCGTTTACCCTTGCTCCCCCTTCCCCAAGATGCGCTCCCGTTCGTAGTAGCTACGCCTCCTTCCTAAAGGCCGTCATCCCCTATTTCTCCGAATGACAAACTCCCCGAAGGATAGCGAAATTCGAGCGGTAGAGAGTGGGGGGGGAAACGGGGGTCGGGGAGGTCGCAGGTGCGTCACCCCCTTCGCCGTAATGGAGGAGGAGTGAGCGGGCGGACTCGGGGCGAGTGGAGTGGGGCGAAGGGGTGGGGGGAGGTCATGAGGAGGTTGGAGGTCTGGGAGAGGAGGAGGGGGGCGAAAGGGTTTGGCTGTGTGAGATGGAAAAAGATGGGAGTATTGGCGAGGAGAGTATTCATGGGTTAGGAATGTTATGGAGTATAAGGAAGAGATGCCGGGAGATGGAAGAAGAAGACGATAATAGCTTAAAATTTATTTGCACAAGTATGTTGTCTCGTATGTATGTAAGTTATCTCGTATGTATGTAAGTTATGTAAGCTCGTTTATACGTTGGTGTACTAACACCTACGTCCACACCCCTATTGATTAGGATGGAAGGTGGGGGTAGATGTATTTAGTGACATTAAATTTACTTGTACCTACCGTTATGAATTTCCTCCGTCGCTTGAATCTGTTGTAATCACCAAATAATATACCTGCAGCTACCAAAATAATATATTTTCATATTTACTGTACATAAAACTGACAAAGATACCATTTTGACGAAGAAAACTTTTTTTGTAGTTTATCAGTTTTCTGATTCTGTTTTTCATCGCTGGGGTTACGAAACGGTAGCTATGAATTTTTATTTTGACGCTAGTAATGAGACAGCATTAGACTGAACTTTTTATCATTCGTCGTCTGCTTCATGAGATAACCCCTTTTTTCCCCTCGCTGTTCGGAATGAAGTCACGTAATTGACACAAACACTGTGCATGCTTATGTTCGAAGACATGTTGGGTCATCGTTTGATATTGAAGAATTGGAGTTTTTATGACGAGGAGTTCTTTGAAGTTTTCTTCGTTAGTATGGTAACTGTGACAGCTCTCTGTGTAGTAAATACGATAATATCTTACTTTAGTTGCAGTAGATATTTTATTTGGTGATTCAAACAGATTCAAACGACGAAGGAAATTCATAACAGTCCAAGTAGATTAATGTCACTAAATACTGCTATTCATCTACCCCCACCTTCCACCCTAATCAGTAGGAGTGTGGACGTAGGTGTTAGGACACCAAACGTTGACCTGAAAAAAATTTGTGGTCTTTGTGACATTTGACTGGCTGATCTCGACCTAGCTATTATCTTTTATGGAGTCAAAATGAATCCCAATGATTATCTGTTTAGAAATATATTTAATTTATTTGAAATTGATTACATTAAAATAAAAAATAATATGTATGAAGGATCACGGGGACTCTTAGGGATGAATACGAAGGTCAGTTATGAAAAAAAACCGAGAGGTTCGGCAGAATAGAAGAATGATGGCTAGATGGAGCAACGAAAGGGTTTGGTTATTTGGAAATGGAAAAAGATTATAAAAATAGGATAAGAAGGTATTTTCTCGAGAAGAGGTATGCAAGTCATGGGTGCGAGTTTTATTAGAGTAAAATAATGGAATGCGGGGAGCATTGTGTCGAGTTCCAAGTTTTCTTCATCCTTGAACTATTTTGCGTTCGGTCGTGCCAGCTGCATATTTTTCGATCTTCGCGAGTATTTTAATTGCTGATGCAAAGAGATGAGGTATTAGTATCCAAATCAACCACAGCTAGTAATCATTGCTATGCGTGTAAAATGCTGTATTGATGAAGAACAAAAAATAGGACTTTATTTTTTGCTAAGTATACAAAGACATTTCTTGCTACTTCCATCTTTGCTAGCATTTTATGTTATTCCTCTGTCGCTGGAGTAATATTACACTGGCAGTGGAATAATTAGCAATATAAAGGTACTATTTCCATAGCTCATTGACAGCTATTTTCCTGTTTTCCTCATGGCTAACTCCATTGTACGGTGTGTTTGTTTTAGTTAGATGGGAATTCTGTTCATTCAAGAGGCCAATGATAAAAAGGGTACGCTGTTTATGCATAATTCAAATTAGGTAAATATTAATTGTTATCGCTCTCTATTTAGTCATAGCTGAAAAGAGTGATTAACGTACGTTCCTAGGGAAACAAATTATAGACTGTTGAAGGAGTGCAAGGTGAGCCTATTTTATACTAGGATACTTTACATAATATCAATATAAGAAACCACAGTTTGATCGTATGTATGTGTGACGGCTTCTTATCATTTCGTGTCGTTCCGCATCCAATATCGTTGTACCAAAGTATCTATTTATTATTTATGAGAGCTTCATATTGTTCATATTTTCGCAAATATATAGGGAAATAACTTATTTTTGCACTCTTCATGAGATGAAGCTTAAACTCTAGATCCTCAATACTCCATCTATAACAATTTAGGGCATCGTAGAAACATCGTTAGCACGTCCAGTAAAGTTCCTATGTCCATCCAAATATTTCTCTCTAAATCCTAAACGATGCGTTCAAACTCGGACTGTAAATGTGTGTTCCGGAATCATCTTCGCAAAGTGGTCGATTGAACCGCTGCAAATGTCCATCACGACACTTCTAGGAGGGAGTATGGGGGGAAGGTAGGAAACAGGAAAGAGAAACGGATCAATGTGGAATTGAGAAGAGGAGAGTAAGGGAAATAATGTAGTTATAGAAAAAGAAAGGAGGGGTGAACGAATCTTCGTCGAGGTAGGCATCGGAACCATATTTTTGGGAACGAAACAAAACCATTTAGACAGAAGTCACACACCTGGATAATGTTACCACGTGGCATTGAAGTTTGGGAGATGACCGCGGCGAGGAAGTCAAAGGTCTGTAATGTATGCCAGAGAAGAATATTGAAATTCAAATGCATCCAGCGAGACAAAAACTAGCAAATAGTGAAAAGAATAGCAGGTTAGGTAATTATTATGACAATCTTTTGCGCCTATTTTATCAACTACATCATGAGAATGAATGAAAATCCTAAATCGCCTGCTGTATATCTGTATTCCTTGGAGCTTATATCGATTCTTTCGTCACTAAGGGTTGTCTTAATCTAACATTAGCTAGCCGTGAGAAGATGATATTAAAAAATGTGGCAAAAATCCCTAATTTCTTTGCAAAATTGAGTTACCAAACGTTAATGAATACCAGAATAAAATCCCCAGAAGCATGATAGAAGGGTAGGAGATAGAACCGCCACAAGTGTCCATCACGACACCTCTTGGGGGTGAACTTCAGGAGAGGAAGGATGTGAAATAAAAAGAGAAATGGAGGATATTGGAGTGGAATGGGTGAGCGTAGGAGGGTGGGCAAGAGAGGGGAGGGGTCGTCGTGGGAGGCATTGGAGAGGGGCAAGGGGTGACCGAAAGGAGGTCACCCGCCCACTCGGCATTTTTCCCTTCTTCCCACATTTCTACGTGATACCTATCACTTGGATGGACCAGACGCGACCACATAAATTCCCCGGACCCTTGCCCCGTCCCTCGGTTACATTTCTCCCTACCCCACCTTCCCAGGGTCCCCTCACGGCCATTCCTTCGAGGAGGTTCCTCCCTTACCTTTTACCATCCGAATCTTACCCTTTTAGAGTCTTCGTCCTTCTCTTTTCTCTTTCTCTCTGTCCCATCCTCAATATACACTCATCTTAATAAAGATGTCATATGCAATCATCCTTTTTCACTCTCCATTACCTTTCCTCCGCTGTTTTTCTCTCTATTACTGTCCCTCTCGATATCCATCTCTTCCCCGTAACGCAAGCTGGGAGTGGGACATAAAAGGGTCTCTCTTAGAAAACGTCTTCGGTTGTATGAGTTGATCCTCTCGTCCAAGCCGCAGCTCGGGATCGCTTACTAAATCATCATGTTCTCTTTGGAAAACGATGCGTCTTTCTGTCATTTTAACTACTCTAAAGGTAACTTCACATTCATGTAATTTTTTGTAACCGCGGAAAAAGTGAGACCACATGGGCTTGTTTCTGATGTGATTTGCTAAATAAAAAAATGGTGGCAACCTATTTTTCTCTCACAGAAATTCATTACAGAGATAAATGAGTATGCGAAAATAGCAGTTTCAGTTCTCTCTGTAAAAATCACCTCCGTGGCTGTGAGGGAGTTTCTATTCTTCAATTACCCGACTTAGTGTTGCACTAATTGGTTTGATGTTGAATACAAATTTTACTATCTCTATAATAAACATATAAAATAAACTGCAGTTAAATATTAACGTACCACAATAAAATCCAATACTTAATTTACAGCGCACTTGTCTTTAAACATGCGAGTCCATCCGTGTGTCATCTACGTGGATAAGTTATCGTCGCGTCATCGTCGTCACCAAAAGGTTCAAAATTCTAGTGGTCCATGATATGCAGCGGAACCCTTTTTTTTTATTTACTAGCGTCACGGTTAGATTACTGGCCAAGATGCGGGTACACCAAAAAAAAGGATACCACTGGTTTGCCTTTACGTATCAGTACACTGCTTAAGGGAATATAACGTGATCGTAGCTCGTTGGTTTTAAATGCATGTATTTATTTTCAAATTTAATTATATTCGTCTTAAATTGCCGAAAGAAGTGGGCACTATCCCGTATAGTGATTGTTTTTTGGATATTTGGACCATAGGATTTGTCCAGACTTGACCTAGTGAAATGGTACCACTCCTTTTTTTGGACCATTTTCTTTGGATTTCCATGAATTTTACTTGCCTGACTTTTGAGCATCTTTCTTGGGGAACTCAGTGGAATAATCCTCACTATCTTCTACGCTTCCCTTTACTCCAAAAGGTTAAAATTTTCGCGGTCCATGATATCCAGCGCGTCCCTTCCCCCGATGCAGTACACTGGATTGTTGAATGTGACTTTTATATTGTCAGTAGTGTGCCTTGGGGTAGGTGCATTCTTGGACATGTGACCAACCCACTTCGGTTGTTTTCCCTTACGGTTCACACCTTCCTTCACTAATCTTGCCCCGTTACCGTCCCAAAAACGTTTAGACGGTTTGAGGGACGCTGTCAATGGCTCGCTAATCTCTCGATTACTCGGATAGTAAGAGATGAAATAAACATAATTCTCAAGAATGTCACTTCTCATGCAACTTGTGTACTGGTTATTTTCATAGCTACGGTTACGAAGCTGTGGCAAAGAATTTTTATGTTCGCACTAATAAAAAATCTCATGTGGCCCCAAAGAAGGTAATGGCCCGTAATTGTTCAAAATTATTGAAAAATCAATTGTTATGGTGTGTAAAATAGCTTTATCAAACAAAAAGGTTGTCTGAAGTTGTCTCCATTCATTATGTTCTTTGAGCATTGTAAATTGAGTAGTAAATTAAATTTTTTTCAATGATAAATAGGAGTTATAAATAAATCAACTTCATTCTAACTCACGATTCAGTTTTACGCCAAATATCTTCTAACCTAATATAAAAATTATGTATAAATACTTATTATCAAAACCTTTATCAGATAATAGTTAAAAATCGCTGATAGCCATAACCCGAATGATATTATGCAAAGATGTGTCATCCTCAGGAAAGCATTACTTCACATTCATGGAAAACAATTAGATCAAACCGTTTAAGCAATCCTTTATGATATAACACACTAATCCCTTTATTCTTCGAAATAATGCACAAAAAAGATCGATAAATGCAAATAAACAGATAAAGTTGAAGTATTGGATATAGAAATACTTATTCTATATCTCAGAGACTCATACTTCGTAGCCCAATCCGTTGAGATCTTTTTCAGTTCCTGATTGATGATTTATCCACGAGTATTTTTTGGCTACCAAAATCGTTAAAAGGTTGTGTGCATTTCTATAACGGCCTTAAGCTTAAATAACTGCCTTTAGGTGGAGAAAATTCATAATTCTAAAGCTACGTTCCTTCAATATGTTGAAATATTCTGGCATCACCATGTTTTTTGCATGAATGCTAACGTAACTCTCTTAAAAACGTCCATATCCAACTTCTGTACAACATTCTTATTCCTCGTAATGCCACGTTTCCAGCGATTGGGCAACTATTTTTTGACCTAGCATTTAAATTCCACCTTTTCTATTTGCTTTAATATCTGATAAATAGTTTATTTCTGAATTATGTTTGTTTTTAGTCTGCACTCTGCTTCTATTGCATTTAGAACTGCTTTACCGTGAAGTTTATTCTTGGGATGATTGGAGTCATAAAGAGGATCATTAATGCCCCGTTTATATGAACTCGCACGTGTACGTCATGCTCTTTCTTCTTTTTAATCTGTTGTTTTTTCCCTTTGAATTCTATTCGCATTGACTGCTTAAAAAATGTACACCTCTGCATTTTATTTTATTGCCCATTTTATTGGCTTAGGAAATTACAATTACAATTTTCATCACTTCATTCGAATGCATTCACATTGTGGGATTTAATGACTGTGTACTTCACATCTTGAAGTGGTAACTGAGTTAAATCGATGTTTTACCCCGCTCTTTTTCTTCATATTTCATTAGGGAATGGCCTGAATTGGCGGAATATCGTGAAATCAATGGAGGGAGCGATGCTTTAAATAAACAAATTCTTAACCTAATTCAATGGCTTTAAAAGGCATTACTTCTCTAAAAAGTTCATCCTTCCTTCAGTTACTATAACAACCTATTTGGCTCGCGTCGATAGGTAATTATTTTTGTCGATACCATGATATAGTAATATATACGGCTTCTAAACTGCCAAGTACTAAGACTTTGTACCCCAATTTTTAACGGGTTCTAAACAAATAACTCCATTACCAATTAATTCTAAACTGTTCTGATGATCTTATTGTTAGTTGTTCATTTCTTCTTTGAGTATCCAATTAATCTTATTAAGTCATTTATCCAAAGGTTTCTTCTGATGGTTCTCGTTTCTCACTTCTTATCTCCTCTCCTGATGTGTCCCTAAAACGTTTATTCACTTAATGATCTTTTTGCCAGTGTCTGAGAAAATTCTTTCCGTTACCTTCTACGCTAGTGGCCCTACTGGTATCATATTTCGATATAATTTGTTCTGCGATGTTACTCTTCCATTTTCCATCGTCAATTCGTGTGATTCCTCAACTTTCCTCGCTCAATCCGTTTTATAAATTATTTTATCATAAGTGGTGTATCATATCTTCTTCTCACTCATGCCAAAAGCAGAAGGCACAGTAATTTATAGCGTATCCTACGGCACTGCATGGTTCTGACGCATTTAACGTGCAGACTCGTGAAACAATAACTGCGGTTCAATTGCCTGTATCTGCGTTGTTTTCCGCGGTCTTTCCTGCAGCAATATGTGTTAGTACTATAGGAAAACCCACCCATATGAGCGAGGGTAGCCCCCGCATGTTGAAAGGGAAGAACAGGGGACGATCGTTCTGAACTCGATTTGTTTCTTTGCGGGTTTTCCTGAAGATGACCATCGTCAGAGATGATGCGGAGGGATTTAGCGATCCGGCACACCCAGCGCCGAAATGGCCGCATCAGCCGTCGTTGTTTGGAAAGTTGTTTTATTCCTACCTATTTCCGCAAGAGCGGACACGTTCGATTCGAAACCCTCCGAACATTACGGCCACGGCGATCATCATCCGGCGTCCGGCTGCTCAGGATATTTCTGTGTTTGTATTATTGAAGGTGGAGGGTTAGGCAGGAGGAGGAGGATATTGCTAGTGCGAAGGGGGTCGGAGCGGAGAATACCGTCTCGGCTTGCCTCATTTCAACGGTGAATATTGGTGGAACCATTAGCTCTTTCTGGCCCTCGCACGCTTTGAGTATGTATTATTCATTTTCATGCAATCCAAGTTTTAGCTACACTTATAGTGCAGCAGTGGGCTTGCAACATTCACATTTATTGAGCCGGAAAAAAATATCACGGACCGAAAATCGAATCTTTGGCTCACCGGACAACTGCGAATGCCACTTCAGTACATTGGTTTCTTAATACCCATTGATTTGGTAATGAGGGCCATGCTGTGTAATATGATTTTTGGTGCCTGGTAATACAATAGGTTACCGTGGGTTACCATGATCATCGGTAAAATTATAGTAGGCATTAGGGAACCTGTACACTGTATAGAGTCTGCGCAGTGACCCGTGAATGCGAAGATACCTGTGTAGTAGGGCGGATCGCAAAAATCGATTTTTTTCAAATCCATCTGGCCCAATGAAAAAAAGTTGTGGGACCGATCAAAAATAAGGCCTGAAAAATTTGAGACCTGTACGTGAACCCCTGACCCTCGCTCAAATGCAATTTAGGGGGGGAGGGTCAAAATTCGTAAAATATAATATTTTATGGTCATTCCCTATAGATTCTGCCGAGTTACTGCCCTTTTAGGGCAAAAATTTCGTGCATTTTGACGTATCTGCCACCGTTTAGCCACAAAATACCTAATTTGAGTCCGCGTCCGCGAAGAAAATATTCCAACGCCCACGCAGCGTCGCGGATACCAGAGCCGCAGGCCGATCCCTTCCCCTCCACGCTCGCTTCTCCCCCTCCCACGCCTCTAACACAGCAAAATTCATCCCGCGCATGCTGCTAGGAGGTCGTTTATCTTTCATAATATAAATCAGAAGATGGTAGACGGTAAAAAACGATGCGTAGTGAGACGACTTATCCCTTCTTTGGCGCCTCGTCGGCGTTAAACAAATCGATGTTACCAACTTTTAGAGAAGTGATGAAATACTTTTAGACCTGCGCGCGCAGGAAAGGAGACTACGGTCTTGAAGACGCCTCTCGAGTGGCTATGAAGGTTTGGGAACTTACGTTATGCACTTCTATTCCGGTATTGTCCGACAGCTGTGACTAAATGGATGAATAAGGGTGAAGGCCGCCGGCGTACCCTCCCCGCTCCCCTCTCGAACGCCCCAGATGCAACAAAACTCACACCAAGTGCGTCTTTCTTCATAAGTCTTACTAATATTTGATTTATCAGCATCGTCCAGTGAGGAGCAATCACGAAGGAATTATTCAATTACCTGCTTTCCAGTCTGTATTTCTTATGTTATTGTCATTCCTTGTCTTTTGCTGCTGTCAACAAAGTTTTGGTAAATTCTTTCGCGAATCTCTCGTCCGTATGTATAATAAAAGGAATATTTAAATTTAAATTTGAACTTTCATCAATAGATTTTTAAATTCCACAGCGCTTTGCTCGGATATAGCCGAAGGAACCGGAGTCTCTCTCCAATATATCATCAGCGGGTAGTACTTTACGTCGATATTAAAATCCAGCAATTAAAAAATATCTCGGATTAGTCGCCAAACGCATCCTTGCGGAAACGCATATTGGGTCCCTAGATTACCCTCCCAACGTTTATGTCGCAAATCCAAGTAAACATAGTGCAATTAGCAAATAGACCACTGTAAGGGATGAAATACGATTTGATGCTTTCCCGGCGAATGATGTGGGTAAACTCTTTTTGGAGTTCAACAAAATTTATCTCTTAGGATGAGCCCCCAGTCGGAGCTTGAAATGTTGGCCATTATGGAAAAATTAACCCGGTGGGAATCCCGAGAAGAGTCTACCCACACTGCAAGGGATGTTGGAATTATGCTTATAGCAAAGGGATGATGCCTCCTTTTTGGGCGGTATTCGCTTGGTACCATCATAATCAAATCCTTTTTAATTCTGTGTATCTAATTTTCACTCGGAAAGGAATCGATAATCGCAGATTTTATAACTTTTGCTAATCCTCCGACGGGGGAGGCAAACCTCCAAAAGTGGGACCCTGTTTCTTCAACTAACACCACACATTCCCCTATAAACTTGTATTGATATGTCCTCTTCCCTTTTTTCATCAGACAAGAGTATAGTCTTTCATTCCAATAAAATGAGACCCTTTGATGACACCTCTCTTTTCTTATTCACAGTAATTAGCATCTTTTTCTGTCTACGTAAGTAATTCCGGTACACTAGCTTTGATATATCTTACGAAGTTATGACTTTTGCGTTAGCTAAAGTTGCGGGAACGTTCATTGCTGTTGCTTGGTTCTTGAATATACCTCTATCACAGTTGGCAGACGCATTTTCCCCGAAGAAGTTCCAATTTGAGGTTATAGTCCTTAATGTTTATTTCATGAGGAAAGTAGAGATACAAATCGGCTAATTTCTCGCCATTTTAATTTTCTTCGGATGAATTGATGAAGAAAACTTTTGATACTATTTTCCCGTGCAAGAATTGACGATGATGACTCAACGCTCGCCTACGATTCCCTTTTTTCCCAAGTTGTCGAGTTTCTTTAGGGTTCAAACCAGCAGCCATCATCTTTCTTTTCGTCAGATTGTCTCTCAAAATACTTCTCATTGGGGGAACCTTATGCTCCTCCATGCACTTACACGCAAAAATATAGCATAATTTAAAATGTTCCTTTAAAATTGTTGAGTCTTATACTTCAATAAAACCCTACTTTTGGCCTATTAGAGGTATTAGATTTTCCGTAAGTCTTAGTACTTCCTGTGGTACCGCAAAATCTATTTAGTCACATTCATAATGGAAGAGAAGCGCGTCACTATAGTTCGCACACCTTCATAGCCACTCGAGAGGCGTCTTCATAGACCGTAGTCTCCTTTCATGCGTGCGCAGGTCTAAAAGTATTTCATCACTTCTCTAAAAGTTGGTAACATCGATTTGTTTAACGCCGACGAGGCGCCAAAGAAGGGATAAGTCGTCTCACTACGCATCGTTTTTTACCGTCTACCATCTTCTGATTTATATTATGAAAGATAAACGACCTCCTAGCAGCATGCGCGGGATGAATTTTGCTGTGTTAGAGGCGTGGGAGGGGGAGAAGCGAGCGTGGAGGGGAAGGGATCGGCCTGCGGCTCTGGTATCCGCGACGCTGCGTGGGCGTTGGAATATTTTCTTCGCGGACGCGGACTCAAATTAGGTATTTTGTGGCTAAACGGTGGCAGATACGTCAAAACGCACGAAATTTTTGCCCTAGAAGGGCAGTAACTCGGCAGAATCTATAGGGAATGACCATAAAATATTATATTTTACGAATTTTGACCCTCCCCCCCTAAATTGCATTTGAGCGAGGGTCAGGGGTTCACGTACAGGTCTCAAATTTTTCAGGCCTTATTTTTGATCGGTCTCACAACTTTTTTTCATTGGGCCAGATGGATTTGAAAAAAATCGATTTTTGCGATCCGCCCTACTGTGTAGTTCTATTCTCGGCCCTGGGGAATTTTTTCCCGTGACAAATATTGCGATTTCTCATGAAGCCAAGTTTTGGTCTAGCATGAAGTTCTTTCCGTGTATATTCTCGGAGTGACGCCTAAATCTGATCGACAGCCGATCAAGTGGCTATTTTCTTAATGGTCGAGCAGTTCAATGACTGCTGGTTTAAAATATTTATTTAGACTTTAGCAATATACATAGTGTCTCTTAAAATGTGCCATCTATTTCGCCGTTCATTTCATAACGTGCACTTTTATATCATGATGGATGCTCACCCAGAGGTTTTTAGGAATTTTTAAGAGAGAATCCGAAGTTTCGGTTGAATTTTAATCTGATTGGTCGTACACGTTAAAAAAGAATCCCCCTGAATAAAGAATCCGCGGGGTTTTCAGAAGTCAACGAAACTGCGTATCTGTTCCGTAGCACTGGTGGCGGACCTAGCCGTCGAAAAGTTATCTCCAGCTGCTGACCCTTCTCAAGTTCAGAATGGATTTAGTTAAGCGAGATGTCGAAAAATCGCCAGATCCACGATGTTTCTCTCGAACATTTCTTCATCCTAACACATTCACTGCGATAAAATCTATATTCAAATAATTTCTGAAAAACATTTTCACATTTAGCATTTTCTTCTTGGTTTAAGGACTCAGTCACTGTAGTGGATGGTTTACTTATTAAAATAACCCGCAATAACTTTTGGCAACTGTCGATACACACCGTAGAAAATTTTCTGGAACCATCACTTTGTATAAGTCCCATGAGCTGAAGCTATTTCCATTTATTAATGAAATTGTGTGTAAATCAGTAATTAATGCTCTGATTGACTTCTCGAATTCATTAGAAAATGACAGTCCTAAAATTTCGAAAAAGCGTGGACTCAATGGAGGAAACGCTACTACTTGGAAATGTATAATTTTACTCATCATTTTACCTATACTTTTTCTGTCATTGATATTGATGACAGTCAACTACCACTACATGACATTTTTCCTTGGAGTAACATATTGAAAAGGGAAAAGTAATCATCACACGCTTGCTTTTCGTGATGATCAAACATCACCTGAGCTCATGCATCATTTCCTGTCTTCGTATCTTCATCATGTCTCGTTTACTTGGTGAAACCGAACTCCATACCCCGTATCCTTGAGGTGTTCTTCAAGGGTACCACATAGATGTATCAACGCCACCCCTCTTTCCCTGCAATTCGACCACACCCTCCTTTCCAGCTCACCATCTTCCCGCTCCAAGAATTTCTCCCCCATCTTGATCTTTCATCTGCGAAAGAAATAGCGTCACGCCCTCGCTCCCTGGGTTAGAAATTCCAAACTGCTGGTCCTCTATCCCCCTTCCATTTGAGATGGTATTTTTTCGGGTCCATCGAATCCTCAATGGTCAAGCGGGTACTCTCCTTACTCCCCTCCAGACTGTCCTCGATACACTTACGTGGGGCCCCTTGACGTGGGGAGCATCATCCAAATCCACGAACTCAAGACTAGAGGTATTATATTCAGAATATTTGTCTTATCTCTTGGAATTTTGGAAAAATAAATTTCAGACCACACTATAGTGAGATGTAATTATATTATTACGATTATAAAAGTATTATCATATTTATCAGTCCTTGAAATTTTCTGGTCAGCCACCTCTTAAGGGATTTCATCATGCCCAGTAAACCTATCGCTTTTTTTTGTAGCGTATTTATCGCTTAAATCTGAAGGATATATAGAATGTACCTTAGTTAACGTACTCACATAAAAATAATACACATCAGAGAAAATGATGACTTAGAATATCCACATTTGAGAAAAATCCAAGTGTTAGCAGGTGTCTTCTAAGTACTTACTGAAACTTTTGAGATATATTTTAAGCTTACAACAAGTAGTGTGCCAGGAGTATACACCGCCGTAGCGGTAGTGATGCATTTTCTAGGGGGAAGCCTCAAACTATTTGCCGCAAAGAAAAAATATCGCGGTAACGAAATCATTTTACACGATCGGGAAGTGTACCCAATCAGTTTCATCACTGATCCATCACTATCCGAAGTGAATCTCCAGTATGATAAAAGCCGAAGTCCCTCTTGTCCACCA
Source organism: Ischnura elegans (assembly GCF_921293095.1). Lineage (NCBI taxonomy): Eukaryota > Metazoa > Arthropoda > Insecta > Odonata > Coenagrionidae > Ischnura > Ischnura elegans. The sequence goes on along the minus strand of NC_060250.1, from coordinate 30,729,485 downwards.
TATTTCAGTAATGCATCACCAGTCCATGCTCTCTAGCATAAGAGATAGAATATCTGGTCCAAAATGCAATAATATACATTAATAAAGAATTGCAGAGCCGTTTAATTTGTTGAAGCACCTTTACATTTTTGCAAGGTTTCAATTTTTTCCAATTTTAGAGAAATAATCAATTTTTTTCGAATGATTATTTCACTGTCCCGAATATCCCTGAGCATACTTACCATGCTGGGGAAATGAAATTAGTCTCTGTGCATGCAAATCACTTGTACAAATGGACTTCAGATTTCTGTTGCAGTTTTAGTTTTTGCCTGTCGTTTTTCTGCTGTCGTCGCACTATGTTCGAAAATTGGATTGCCCAGGGGTTGGCTTAACCGTTAATGCGATGGACTTGTGAAGAGCGGCTGCGGAAAATTCGTTAATGAATTAAAGGTGAAGGGATTCGAAGATTGTGGGAATAAAAATATATTGATCGGTGCGTGATGAGATCCTTACTAAAAGTAGAGGAAGGATGATCCGTTATTTTAATTACCTACCTTTTGTAGAAAAGCATAAGAGTGAAAAAAATCCATCACAGTGGAATAACAACTGCGCTGCGAGTGTATATCAAGGAACGGGTTAAATTTTTAAAGAATCCCCGAGTGTTTTCACAGTATACTCAAAGAAGAAAAATTGAAGTATCATTGATTTTTTCCCCTAAGACAGACTGAATATCACAATATTATTACTGAATTATTACTTATTTAATAAAATCAATTAATTAAGGCCTCAGGTTTCATTTTCATTTATTTGGTCATTTATATCTCATGACGATGAAAAAAACTAAGCGTATATCCGTTTGGAATGCAATCAATTTTGCGGCATTATCACATTTTAGAGTTAACCTAACGGATAAAATTTTGCAGACGAATCTTATATAGCATTTATTTTTTCCACAGGCTTCTTGATCTAATTTTAGGATATTATATAATTTATATTGAGTGTTTCTTTTATCTCTCCAAATTTAGAAAAAATGCTTGACCTCATTACAGTCAGACGCAATAATATTATTATTATAAAAGGTGTAGGATGAGTGAATAAGTCCAACTACGAGTATCTATACTTAACAAACAAGACCATAGAAGGGTAGGTGGACTTAAATTACCGTGGAAAATTCACCAATGGAAATAAACAAAATTTTATTAAATATGATAGAATTTTGGATGTAAAGGTTCTGTTTTAGCGCAAGAGCGGCAAACCAGAAAATATCAAGTACTGGAAGTCTGGATAAACATGCCGTGATATCATTACTGAATTATTACTTATTTAATGGAATCGATTAATTAATTTCTTAATCTCGCTTCGTCTACAAGCACAAAAACTTTTAGTCCGCGGTGGCGAGGTAACCTCTCTGTCAAGGTAGACAAGTTTATCTAGGCTTCCAGTCCTTGATTATTCTGGTTCGCCACTCTTGCGCTAAAACAGAACCTTTACATTCAAAATTCTATCATTTTTAATTAAATTTTGTTATTTTCCATTTTTGAATTTGTTGAATTTTTCACGGCAATTTAAGTCCACCTACCCTTCTGTGGTCTTGTTAGATCAGTATAGATACTCGTCGTTGGACTTATTATTCATCTAGTGTAAGAACGATATAACTGCGAGTGATTTGTCGCTATAGGGTATTGGAGCTGAAAAATCCGACTTATGTGTATCTTTATTGTCTGAGCAGCTGTCTAAGATTACGCCAAAACCTATGGCTTAACTCCGTCTAAGGATTTTCACCCCGTACCCAATTCCACTTTCTCTCGAGTTCAGCTTTCTGTGTTTCTTTGTTCCGTAGTTCGTCTCGCTTCGTCTACATGCACGGAAACTTTTAGTCTGCGGTGGCGAGGTTACCTCTCTCTCTCGCCCATCTTAGTGCCCTCCAACTTAGCATAATTCCGCTCCTTCGCTCTATGCCCATGAAAAATGTTGGCCGAGTGCCGCTAATATTGTCAGTCGTCGGCTTTTGCGGCGCGACCATCAGTTTTAATGACGACGGGGTTGAACTTTTGGGGAGTTTTGGATGCCGCAATTTTCATTGTCCTGAACGGGATGAGACTTCTCTCCCATGTTTGACCTTTACTTCCCGCCTCCGCTGCGTTATTGTTCGTCTCCCCGGTCCCCACACAGACATCTAGAAAAGGGCACTGCCCCTCTGCATTGGGATGATGAGATTTTTAGCCATGTCAACCTTTCCTCTGCTAGGAATGATTTGTGTACGCGACACGCACGAATCAAAAACATAAATTCAAATGTGTACAAGGGCGTGGCCGTGCGATACTGAACCTATACGTTTGAAAGACGACAGACACGCTTAGCAAAGTTAGAAAAGGTATTGCAGCCAGTAGTTCTCGGTATCCCGAAGAAAGTAATGGACATAATATCCGTCATGAAGTTACGGATCATTTTAATTAACCCGTGAACCTGAATTAACTAATTAATACCTAAACCTTCTTGACACCATAAGGAGGAGAGGTCAGCTACTTGTCAGCTTTAAATTTAAATTAATTTCTTAAGAGATGAAAGGAGAAAGTTTTTGAACAGTTTTAATTTGAATTTGAAATTCGCGGAACAAAAACTTATAACTTTAATTTTTGTTTGCACATAAGAATCCAATATGGATCGTCGGAGTAGAAGTATTCGCATAATATTCTTTCATTCAGCAGGCTACAAACTCAGTACAAAATATAACCTCGGGTGTAGGAATTATTAATTCCCTGAGGGATACCAGGGTAGCGCGTGGTTGGAAAAGTTCGCCAACCGTACAAATACGTTGGGAAGCAGGGTTCTTTCGAAACTGAACTCCCGGTCACCTTCGCAACGAACTACAATCGAATAATGCTCAACCGGCTTTATTATTGAGTCAGTGGCCAATCGAATGGTGGATGGTTATTCCCTTGTAATGAAATATGTTCATCCCCTTTCATAATGTGATTATAAGTGAGTGGCATAATTTAGAAATGAAATCAATATTTGCACGAAAAAATTGAATTTCTTACTAATATCATTATAGCTGATGCATCACGAATGCTAATATAAAAAAATACTCTAAAAATTCTTTGCTTCAAAACGGAAGAATGGCATTTAATATATTTTTCGTATGTCTCTTTTATTTATCGGCCTTGTTGAGTTATAGATTTTCATGAAATCAAATAAACTGATTAAATTTTGAAAGTCCACCGCAATGGAGGAATAAAAATTTGAACGCAACTTGCGAATACATTCTGCATTAATTGAAACTTAATTTCGAAGAAATTATTTATCGGATTTAATCATATTGATTTAAATTCTAAATCAAATAAGGTAGGAATATTGAGTTAATTATTAACATGTATTTCCAGTAAGTGTTCAATGTCAGTAGAATTTTTTAGCCTATGAGGTCACTACCATAAATTCTTATTTAACTTTATTTGAGAGGAATATTGGTATATTAATTTATTAATTTTTTCATTACGAAAAGCAGTAGTCCCATGTTATTCATTTATAAGTGATCTCATGAAAATATAAATTTATTTTCTTCAAGGGTACGTATTCATAAAAATATATTATAATAAGAGATAGCGAATAAAAGCAGTAGAGTTCAACTGTGATGATAACGTATATCACCTATCAGTAGTTCCTTTTCTCACAGTGGTTACTGAAGCTCGTGAAAGAAAAATTTTCATTAGGAAGGTCAGAGTAAACGATTTTCTTTAGGCATTTAATGTTAGTAAATAATTTTTTTATGTAAGCCACCAGATATTAGGGCCAGACGCTTTCATGGGACTTAATGCATTGGTATTCAAAGTTAAAATTCAAAATCACTTTATTGTCCTCTTCTTCATGCGTTTTCTACGTCACCGGGTCGTCTTGAGTGTGTCTTTGCTTTTACTCATTGATTTTCGCCAGATGCTGCGTTTTTCCAATTTTTCGCGAAATTTTCCTTATTTCTACGCCAATGTAAATTTTCTTTAATCTATATCATACCAATTGCTCTTTATCAGCTCTCTTTTCAGCCCGTTGGATTTTTGTCGTCCTCCTCCGCTCTCATATTTCAATAGCTTTATCCTTACTCTCTGTCCATTCTTCTCTAGTTTCTTATCTGTGTTGCTATCACTCCGTATCTCTATCACTTTCTTCATTTATATTGCTTTGCCTTTTCCTTGGCGTCTTGGTCTCTTTGTATATCCGGTAACTCATCCAATGGAATGCCACACCACCGTGGTTAATTTACGGGAGTTAATTTGCTTAACGCTAGAACTTTTCTCATTACGTTGAAGCCAAAACTTACGGGCGTGTAAGTTACTGAACATGCCTCCGTACTTAAATCATTTTTAAGTCCTTTTTGAGTTGCAACCTCAAATCCTCATCTATTGCGGGGAAGTTTCCAAATTGTCTGCCTCATTTCCTCAAGACTAAACACATTAGATGGCTTTTATCATTGAAGCCTCGATGCATAAAATGATATCCACCCGATGCCATTGCTACCATATGACAACTGTGGGTTCATGAACTGAAGTGTGGCAAGTCTATTGAGTATTATGCAGTGGAAAACTGACATTGTATAAGCAAATCTTATTGCCGCTCTGCCACGATTTGGTTACTGCGAGCATTGATTTACGTTTAATATACGGAGTATTATGCAATATAAAACTAGGATTTTGGCATAAAAGCTTACCTCCTCTGTGGTTTTGAACATGTAGTTTCGTAACAGTTTCTTATGGATTGCTCTTTGAAGTATTGCGGTATGGAAAACTAACAGTTTGATAAGTAATCTAGTACCCAAAACCACTATCTGTTACCTATACTTTCTGACGAAGGATATCGTTCTCTATGAAGTTTTGCTTGGTAAAACTGCCTGTTAGGAGATTATAGCGCCTCCTAGCATTCAATAGATGTAGTATCTTATTTGTTAGTGTGCCAACATCTATGAAATATTTTTATGCATTAAACTTAGATTTTTTTAAGTTACGTTACTACCGCTCTGCCATTTGAGGCATGTAGGACTTGAAACGCATGTGTGCCAGTATTAGTACACCATTATGCATTCGCAATTGGAAACTGTCAGATACGTTTGGCCGCTATCATTCAGTATGTATTGGTTTTGACGCGTAAGCGTGACATTCTCTATGAGGTAACTAGCCGTTGCGTTCTATCGAGAACCTTGCCGTTGCTATCATGCCATGCCCACTGGTTCTGAGAGGCAAGCGTGCCTCTGCGTATCATCTCTTGATTTACTTTGCGGAAGCACACAATAGGAAAATAAAATTCACTTTTTACATTTCATACTTCATTCCCGACCAATAGATTCGACACTCATGTCATTATCGTGACCTAATTATACCATGACTATAACATACATGTGGAGACTATTGGTTGGCAATAAATTGACTGTTTTGAACGCATAAAGTGAATTCTAAAAGATTGCAGTCTTTCCTCGCGAATACTATTGATGAAATCTTCACCGGTTTGGCACCGGTTAAGGTTTTTTAAGGCCAAAACAGCCTTACCCGGTACCAAACCCGAGAGGATGTTATCTTAAGTGAATTCTATTTCCCTATGAACCCGCCATTCTATGCGGAGTATTGCGCATTAGAAAAACGGCAATTCAGGAGGAAGCCTTACCGCTCTCCTCGTTCTGCCTACCTGCGCAGCGACGGAAGGAGGGTGTGGGAGGGTGTGTTGGTCGGGTGAGGGCAAAGACGAGTGCTGGAATGGGGAGAGAGAAAGAAAAAAATATAGGAGTGGGGGGAGGAACTTTGAGGGATATTTATGATAAGTGGATCCTTGGAGTGTGTTGCCTCCCTCCTCCGGCCGCCGCTGTATATATACTCTTCGCCGCATCCACACACCCGTAAGCCTCCGAACCATTTCTCCTATTCCTCTCTCGATGGCCGCGTGGTATTCCCAGAGCTCTCTCTCTCTCTCCTCCCTGCCCTCCTCACTCTTCGGCCACCCCCGCGTCACTCCTTCCACGGCCACATAAACTCTCATGCAGGCGGCATCTCCATGGATACTTGAGACCCATAACGCCGTAAAGAGAACAGGGACTCGATAGACTCGGGCAGGTGTACGAGTGAACTCGTGGGTGGGGTAGCAGGAGCGAATTTCTGCGTCCTCTGAAGGAAGTGTAGTGAAGGAATGAATGGTAGGGCGTTTTGGGTAGAGGGAGTAGAGAGGACGTTTTGGGTGGAGGAAGTAGAGAGGATGGGCAAGGAGACGAATGGTCGAATTAAAGGACTAGAACAATGAGTTAATCATGAAGATACATGGGAAAAAGTATGAGCGTGAAGGTATTTTAGCATTTTAACTGCTGGTATTAAATGTAAAATGCGCGAAAAAATGTTGATAAAAAATTAGAATTCATCCGTACATAGTAGAGTGAGAGACGGAGCTGTTTAGTGACCATGAGTTCGAGAGGAATGGGGTCGACTGGACACCTTCCACGGTGGACAGGTTCTTAAAAGAAGAAAATTCGTATAAAACGTAATGAAGGGTACAAAATTTGAAGGAAAAACGATATTGTAGAGACGTTCAACCAAGAGAGTTCGGTCAACAAATGACAAAATGTGAATTATTTTCCCTGATCGCTGCTTCCACGTTACCCACCATCCTCTCCGACGCACCGAAAAACGTACCTTCACCTCCAAGAAAGAGAAAAGGAGCCAAGAACCCCACAAAATGGACGCGTGAGTTTATTTGAAATTCACCGCGCGGCCCTTTCACGTGTCTCACATTAGGGCGAAAAAACCGCGCGCGTAAAAACGGAAAATAATGCATATATATGTATATTTATATACTTTTCATATAGCTCGGATACATGTGAGGGGGGCATTTATGCTCCGTATTCCTTTGCGTGAAATATGTTGGGGGGATCCGCTATAGAGGATGTATCTGCATGGAGTCGTGGTGTGGAATGGCAAATGGTGGCGGCGAGGCTTTCGCCGACTGCGGTTGACAACGAGATACCGCTGCGATTACCGATTAATCGAGCGGTTTTAAGGTTTGGCGGGAAAGCGCCAGTGCGGCTTATGGTCTGGCGCTTACGCGGTGGGTGGAATGTTTCCAAAAATCGACACAAAATAAAGCCAATCCTCAACACGTGTTTGTCGTCATGGAGTCAGCTGCGGTGGCAGTAATTGGACGCATACAATCGAGGATATTTTGTTCGATTATCTATTACGATTACTGGACAAATAAATATATTTAATGCAAGATCATAAAACTGCAAGCAAAGGAAATCCAGTTGGACGGCCTACGGCGACATTCTGCGAGTGGAATGCCGAAGTTATCTTGAATCAAATATATAATTCAATTGAACATTATATTTTTCCCTTCTTCAAAGTACTATGAACTTACAATTAGAAACTGAATTTTTTTAAATCAAGCCAATTAAAATAATGGAGACAACGTGTCGTATCTTAACCTTGAAGATTCTATTGAATAGATATTAAGGGGCTTGAAACTTTTATTTAGAGGTCGAAATGCCCAGAATTTCACTTTGTCAGTGATCAAATATTAGCTATAATTACTAATATTAGAACTGCATTATATTTAGTGTTAACAATATAAACTATTAACTCTCGACTGTTTGGGCATCACCGTTTAAGTACGAGTGTTTGGTTGCATTAATCAACTAAAATGGTAAATATCTAAATTTGATATGTCACCGCGGAATGGACAGATGTGAAGATTCGCGTACTCTTTATAGCCAATCCAAAGTCTCCTCTCTCGCTTTTATTTTCACTTGCTAGAATTATCTCCTCTTCGAATTTAATCAATATTTGTAGAAAAAATCAGGTTGTTCGGTAGCGATCCTTGTTCAAATATAGAACTATACGCAACTGTGCATTTTTTATGCCTTCAGACTCAAAAGAATTTCTGTCAGATCCAACGAATCGATTAAATCGAAACTTGTGTCGCGCTTAAATTTTAAATGACCCCTACTCTACATTCACTCCATTGCCTCTCTTTTTTTACTGGCCCCTAATTCGTCCTCTACGGGCGCATCCTCGACCTCCACAGCAGCACAGAACGCACTTCAAATTCCCACCCAATTAATTAAGCATAGTTTGCAAGCGCCCCCTGCGCTCAAAGGTCATATCCGCGGCGCTCTGCATTTCATCTGCCGGCCGCCCCGCAGTTCTGCGCCGAGTTAGTAAATCACCCTTTATGTAACAAAGCGAGCGCCTTGCATTAGATTGCCCCCACTTGTGCAAGTGCACATTATGTCGCGACGGTAGGCGGGCAGGCGGCGAACATCCAGTGCCCGTATGTGCGACGTCTTCCAGAGTGGCCCCACGCTAATATTAGCGGCGAAAGCGGGTCTTCCTTCCGCTGCTCTCTTCCATGTGTTGTACGCGACTTCCACCTCTCCACCAGCTTTCCTTTCTTACATTAGTCTCCTGTGCAGCGTTCTTCACGCCTCCGCCATGTCGCAGCTGTGCTCCCTCTTGTGATGACTGATTAGAGACCTCTCATGGAGTCAAATCACCACGAATGCGAGGAAAATCTTCATAAAATCTTTTCGGTTTTTTTATAGATTTTATCTATAGTATTCGCCCGGAAAGCCTACGATTTTTTGGGGAAATAATGTCTAATAAGTTTGGAGAAAATTTGAAATAAATGCACTGCTACCCGGTTATCAGGCTATCTGTTTCATTTTTCTCTTCCTTTCCTCATTATAAACTATTATCGTCAAAACGTGAGTAGCGATAAAGTCATTAAAAATGATGTAATTTCCTAAGTTATTCCATTTCGTTTTATCGATTATCCGGTTTCGTTAGCTATTGTGTACACCATAAAAATTGATTCTGCAGTCAATTAGAATAATTATGGGACAGAAACTTCTTTTTAACCAATTATTGGGAAATTTTATACTCGTAATGCCTTATATAATAAGGATAAGAAGTTTTTTTCCATTTGCTATAATAAACAGTGAAGGTTGACTGTGACACACAGGTCGCATCATTGTCAACGCAGCACTCTATGCCAAGTTCATGTAACGCCCTCATTCTTTTGTCGCATCATATTTTGCCTCAGCATTGTTCTTTAGATGTTTGGTATGAAATACTTTTTGCTTTCATCAAGCAGTTACATTTATTTCTATTTTATTAACGTCTGAGGGTAACGATCGACTAGTATTCTATAGCTTAGTCGCAAAAATTGCAAACTCTTTATACCCTCCTCTTTCTCTTTTCACAAGCTTCTGATACCAGTATATAAAAGTTGTCTCATCCGTGAGTAGTAGAACCGGATTATTTCAAAATATGACAGTGGAACAATATGATAATTAAAATATTGATAAGAAATAGATAATAAGATGAGTAATTCAAAGGTGAGAAAACAGAATTCTCGACTAATAATTTCAAGACACGATAAGATACTACCAAGGGCTCTAGGCTGCTTTCTTCTTAGCGTGGTCCAATAATGTGAGTTTGTGTTGAAGAAATATTTTCCTCCTCTTAGTTTGCGAATGTTTCGGCTCTTAGCCATTGCGATTGACTGCTTTGGCATCCTTTGACTTGGAGAGTAGTCGCTGGTTATTGCGTCCCGGGACGCATCTGCAGAGGTAATCTTGCAAATGGAGGCGGAATCGCTAGGCGTCCCAACTGTCCGGCTGGAGAAAGCACCTATCGGGTCCAACGACGGCTATTATTTCCCTCCCGGCGCGTTTCAGCCGGAATACCGATTCGGAACAGAATTTGATTATCGTACGATTTACTAATGGAAATATACGCGGGTATCGCCGGCGTATGAATCGTACCGGAGTGAATAACGATCATTCGATTGCTCTTGCCGTTAAACCAACTCGGGTTGCAACCGAATGCGGTTATGCGTCCGTCAATATTCTAATATTGAGTCATTAAACGCCACAATGTCAATTGCATTGCCACAGTATCAGATCGGGGGTATTTAAGGTTGCACTCCTCATCAAAATATCCTAAAGATTCAATACGTTAAAAAAAAATATTTGTCGAAGAAGTCACGTGTATTAAATTAACGAAAAGCAAATGTTTCGACTGCTTAATTGGTCCCATCACGAGGCATGACGGTCTGATTAATAAAATCGTGGGAGGACAGAACGGAAAATTACATCTTCTGATAAATTGTATACAGCAGGTGATGAAGAATGTAAAACAGAATAATTATGGTATTTTTATGAGATTGGATGTTAAAGCGATCGATTGGAGAGATTTTTTAAAACTAATCTTCCGATTAATGACTTGCCGGCTATGATGCAATAAGTGACAGTTTTCTTTTCGTTGAATTTTGAGAGAGGCTTAAAACAGTTTCTTGCCTACCCGTCATTTATTGAGGATCTCTTTACCTTTTCAGATCAAATTTTCTCAATTTCATGTGTACTGTAATTTTTAGAAATATTCCAGGGATCGAAAGCAACCACATCTATGTTTCCTCAAACGAATTATTTTTCCCGGAGATATCGCTGCGAAAATCTTCTTGTTGTTTTGTGAAGTGATATTCAGACAAAGCGGCAGAGATATATGCAACATTTATTGAATAAAAGCAATATCTATTCTGTTTTTGAGCAGTGGAAGGTCTCCATAGTGACGAGACCAAAAGCGCAGCGTACCTATTTGGTTGTCTCCGCTCGAAGCAATCATTGCAGGCGGAGAGCGTCAATTCTCCGCCGAGCAAACCGAGGCGCGCGGTTCTCGCAGCGGCGATCCGATTTATATTCCGCGCTGCGGACCGTTGCATACGTAATGCCAACGCGACGGTGACTTTTCAATCGGCATTAATTTTTTAATTTACTCTCGCCTCTAGGGATTCCTTTTCCTTACTCTTTTTCTACCAATATCACTTCCTGTCGTCTGGTCGATAGGTTAGGTGCCCTTAACTTGCGTCGACTCAGATATTCTCTTTCCTTCCACATAGCGCCAACTTCGCCTTTCTGAAAATTTCCATTTTGGCTAAGCTCTTATTTATCCCCGCAATAGTTCCAGTTGTACCTGTTTTTCCTAGTCTCTATTTATATTACGGCTGATATTATGAAAAAAACTTTCGTAATTGTTATCTTTATAAGTTATATTTCCATTTTCGAACGTTGTGTCAAATTATCCATGTGGTAGATGTATTGTATAATTTTATACTTTATTAAGAATTCTGTGGGATTGATATAAATTATCTGACAGAGGCAGATACGTGTATTTTAGGAACCACCACATTTAAGGAATTGTGATTTGCTCTATGTTTAATAACAGTCCATGCATTCCAAATTGTTGAATGAAGAATGATACATGAATTCAGAAGACGTCATTGAGACGTAGATACTACTCTAAAAGTGATTTTTTTCGTGGCCGAGGAAATAACTATTTTTCAAAATACTTATAGAGTTAATCTGCATTTATTTTCCCATGGCTATGAATTGAAGAGTAGGAACTTTATAATTGGTGGTAGTTACGTTTGGAGACTGGCGCGAAATCGGCAAAATTATAACTTTCCATCTGCGTAATAGAATTAAACCCTGAGCTGACTCAAGGAATGACCAAGAAAGAGCAATTTTGATGACAAGAAATTTTTTCTATGGAATTGTATTAAAATCCTCTCCTACTTTTCGAATTTGAACCTAGATTCTTCACAAGGAGTTGAAAACTGCTGTATTCACTCATTCAGTGTCTCATCCCAACGATTAGACTCGATAGTTGAGGGTAAAGCTCACCCCTGACTAAGGCAGAGGCGTCTGAGTGACACAGAGTAGGTGTCCAATTCTTTTCCCTGAGTTACCCGTATGGCAAGGATTTTGGTTACAGTGTGCATGTCCCAAGGCTTCACCCACCTAGAAAGGCACCCGCCAATTTAATTGCACCTAATTGTGGCGCGTGAGTAAAATAATGTGCAGCTCAATCCTAAAAAGGGCTTTCGCAACCCTTAGATCTTCTACCGACAAAGGGATGAACTTGTCCCTCCCCAATATCCCATCAATTAACAATTCGCTCCCGATTCAGGTTCGAGGGTGTTTCGGTGCGCTCCGGCTGTCCAGACGAGTAAATCTAAATCATGTTTATTGGTCGCAATAAAAAAAGAGCTGCAGCGAAATCACTGCGGGAAAATGAAGCGGGTCTTCAATCTGCGCTTTTAACCCGGGCGCATTTCACGTCACTCTGCCCGCTGGGGTTTTATTCATTTACCCTGCTCCCCGAAATATTTTAGCCGGGTGTGTGCGAGTGTGTTACTGTGGGTGAAGGGGTGATAAATAATTGAAGGAACTTTAATTTGAGGGATTCTTTGAGCATACCAATGCAAGTAGTGATAAGCCACAATCCCAATTACCCCTGCCCTCGTTTATTTCCTGATTTTTTTCTCTCATTTTTGTCCAAAGATTCAGGGTTTTTATTTTCTTTTAATTATTGGTGTATTGAAGTACCTAGCGATTTTCTCGCCATTAACCAAGAAGAGTAGGGTTAGATCAATTTATACCTATTTCCAGTTGCGTCTTTCGTTTTGAATAGGGAAACGTAGAATTCATATATAATTTGCATTAATTCAGATTACAAAATACTTTCTGTTATTTTTTCTCAAACTCTACCAGCTCATTGGCACAAGGAATCCATTGGTAATGGAAAATTTATATTGTCTTAATATTTTGTTCAAATGAAGTACGCTTGAGACTTAACTGTTGAATATGATCACGTAGGTCATAGGTCACAAGTAATCCCTTAAGCGTCGGTGTTTTTTAGTATATTTTTAATTGTTATTACTTCCACTTTATTTCTTATGAATCAATAAAAATTTCATTATGAAATTCAGGTCACATATTTCCATAAAAATGATAACATTTTACTGATACAAAGTCTATAATTCATGTGTCAGAATCTAATACTATCTTGATAATGCCTGCGATTGGAGAGACAACTTCTGATAGGCAACGTGGATGAATACCTGTATGAATTATTTAAAGCACGGAATATGGTGTTGAAAATTATTGTTCTCTAATTTGAATTCAAAGAATATATGTTATTTAGTGCGTCCAGAATAATTTTTACTTATCGTTGGTCTTCACAACCCTTTTTGCTCATACTACAACCAAGTTTTCTTCGATATTTATTGAGTAATTTTTCGCTGATACAAATACCTTGAGAATCTTTTGTGCGAATTACTCATTTGAATTTAATACTAATAGGGCCATAGGCATGTGATATGAACCAGGAAGTAATTCCATTTTGTCCCCGCTTTACCGATGTTTTGCATCGTGATGGGCATGGGAGATAAGAGGATAGGCTACAACTTCTTTTACTGCTTCAGTAGTGGTTCTTAGCCGAGATTGGGTAAGCGAAATTGCTTTCAGAAAAACTAACTCGAACTTAATTTTGACGCCCCTTCTCGCATCTGACCCAATTCTCCCGCTCTGAAACAACTCCCTACCGGCTCCATAGAGCTAGCTAGAGCCGACGCTGCTGCCACCTAGCTTGCGAAGAATCAAATCGTAAGTCGTAATTAATTAAAGTTGTCTAATTAATTCTCGAGTGGAAAAAAAGTAATATCCTCGACCCATTCGCTTCTTCTTCCACCGAAATTTGAAATTTTTCTCTCTCCTCCTTTTTTAACGCAGAAAAAGTGTCTTTCTAGTTCCCCCTCTTTCTCTGGGTCTTGTTTTTGGGTCACAGTTAATTCGCACTTTTAATGGCCACGAAGCATCGTATCGCAACCGGGGCGGGGAGGTCTGAAAAGGGGTTGGAGAACTCCCGCTCTCTGAAAATAATCGCTTATCAGCCATTTTGATTGATGGAACGGGATTAATTTCGTCTCGGGAGCGCCTAAAGTTCTCACCCTCCTTTCCAATTAACTGAGGAGAGAGAGACGGGCGGGTAAAAAATGTGTGTGAAGTTGATGGGGGGAGCGAGGGTCTTTGGGTAGGATGTGATTTGTCGTGGCGTTGAAAGACCAAAGGACGAGTTCTCAACGCGATTCCTCTCCGGTTGCAGCTCTTAAGGGGGTATCATATGTATTTTTTTTCAAATGCGAAGCTTTGCGTTCCAAGAAACACTTAATCGTTTTCTCGGACCGCAAAGTTTATTCTTTCAGTCCCCTTAGAGCCAATTGCAGGTATTTTGTTCGATTTATGGTGGAATGTTTCTTCAAAACTTCCGAGAAAGCGTTTTTCATATCTAAAGGCTTCATAAAAGGATGATATTGGGGTATTGGAATTACTGCATGGCGTCTTAATACAATCTAATAAGTGTTCGATCAGTAGGGGTTAAACATGATTGCTTGGTCACTTTAGACTGTGATTAAAAATAGAATTTTGTCACTCGTAAGTTCCGTCGTGCGGTAGGTTAACGAATAGGTAAGCTCTTCTTTGCGAAAAGGAAGTGAGTTCAAATAAATTCAGTCACCCCTATCTCAAATATTCAATCTCAAGAGTCGAAAGATTGCATGCATGGTACAGTTTAAATTTATGTGACATTCCCGTGACCACTGAAACCCATACAACTTAGTGTCTGAAAGCGTGTAGCTGGAACCAGAACCCCATATGAACGTAAATTAATGTTCACATAATTATATTATCTGTAGCCATCCGTTTGTGACCTTGGGAGGCTGATATGTAACGCCTTATGGACTCTATATAGAGTACCTTGCTTTCCTTTTTTAGTCACAGTTAATTTAAATTCACTATTGCCATATTGGGGAAACTAACTCGGCCATGGAAGAAAATTTAATTCCTCGACAAGTGAGAAATTGTAACGATTTCTAGAGATACTTAGCATTTTTGACTGAAAATTTTTTTTCTTGATGAATGAGGATCCGCTAGGAATTTAGATTGGAAGGTTTCGTAGCGCGTTATATATTTAGATCTAAGGTAGAAATTCGTTAGTAGGAAATACTCCTCCTAGAGTTCTGCATAAAAATTTGCTCGGGCCTGTAAACGTCCTCCATTATGGCATTTGTGATCTTATATGGACATTCAAATAAAAATGATACAGGTGTACAAGTTCATTCATTCACATATTTTATAAGTTTCGGTTGTGTTTTGACATAAATAAAGTAAAATTTAAATAGACCATATCTTAAGATCATTTAAAGTCAGTAAAGAGAAAACAAGATATCTATAAGAGAGCAGAAACCCAAATATTTTTGGAAATTCTCCGAAATTAGATAGCTATGCTCTATACTTTGTGGCCCCTCTCTTATTTTTAAGTTTTCTCTTATATGCGAAGCGTATATTGAAATAGATAGGCCATAATTAGACTATTTCAGAGAATAGTTGTAAAAATGTAGGCCATCAGTAGTACGTAAATTATGTGAAGTTACTGACTGCTATATAATCTGTATGCGTATTTTTCAATATTTCTATCATTTTAATTTTCTGAGTCATTAAGATACTTATAGCGCAGTATTAGATTAATACTCGAATACCTATGGAAACCTGGTTATCCAGCGGAGGAAAATTAAGAATTCATAAAGGGGTGATTGGGTGGCAAATGGGTTAATTTTTTTTAATTCGAAATCGATTTCAATTTGAATGCGGCATGCATGCATATCGCAAATATTTAGAATGATTCGGTGGATCAGTTACAGCGCGTCGGTTACAAAAACGCATTTTCACCGTGAATAATTCATTTAAAATATAATTCCGCCTTTTATTAATTCTGTGTGTGGATATTACATATTAGTTTTGTTCCAATGACCTGCAAAAGGGGAATATATTTTACTCTCAATATAAAAAAAAGCTACATAACTCTATTGGTCCAACGAAAGTACAACTTTTGAGGTTCCGCGTACACGATTTTGCCATTTTTCCGAGTATGTTTTGCTATGCGAATGCGTTAGTGTGTTCGTTCGTATGTGGGAAGAGAGGAGGAAAGACTGATGGGGAGAGGTTTTAATTTGCACTGGCAGTGAGCCAAGAGGGTGAGGTGAATCTAGTGCGTTTGTATCGAAAGAATGTCATCGAATGCGAATTTGAGAGCTTAACGGCGGAAGCGTAATTTGAAGCCGTTTATTTATTTATTTATTTATTTTTTAATTTTCGTTACTAGAGGAAATGCTCGAATTTTGGTGGAAGCCATTTTGGTGGCGTATATGATAAGGTTTTCAGGGTCATTTACTGTTTACATTATTTTATTTATCACATCGGAGCTGCATTGATTATTTGAATCGTTGGAAAAATACCGCTCTCTCAGCATTTATTTTTATTGCGAGTGCCGTACCCTGTTGCCTTTGGCAAATACATCGGCTTAGTTAGCCTACATTGGAAAGATGGGCAAATATCCCAAGAGTAATATTTTAATGTGACACATAATGTTATTGTGTGCTACTACTCTTTCTAATTCCATGGTTCAATTTTTTTAATTCCGTCAATACCCGACTTACAATCCAAAATCCAATTCTAATGATTTTATGTGATGAAAATTTTGCTGTAATTTAAAACACCTTAACAAATCTAATTCCCTTTGGCCTTTGAAATTTCGTGTGGGATCCTATCAAATACACTGTGTTATGCCATTTTCCAGCATTATTGAATAGTAAGAGTAAGTTTTCTTTTATGACACCTCTTGTGAATATATTCAAGTTAAGATAATGGAGTAAAAAAGTATTCAAAATGCTATTTGCTTCTCAAAATTCTACCATTGAATGGTAGAATTTACCGTGAAATTTTTACGTATGGGGTTGCATGTTCCCTTTCCGAGTCTTGTAAACATAGATTGATTCTGAAACGAAAACATTCCTAAGCTCAACAAGTATGTGTCACCAATACATAAAGAACATTATCATCATTATCGGGAAAATATTCGGGTTCAGCACAGTAACATTTTATTGTGTTTATTTATTAACGGTATGATCTTCAAAATCTATTTACGCCTGTATTCCAAGCTAAATGAAGATTATTTATTGAATTATATTAGTTCGTTTATTTATAACTAAAGGTTTTTAGTTGTATATTCCCCAAGTAATTGAATGAGTATGTCGGGTATGTTACCACACTGTAAACTTAAAAAGCGACTAGTCAAACGCTGGTCGATGCGTGCCTCATCATTGTGCTTTGCAATGCCTCAATCCCGAATGTTGAAATTAAGCGTGAATTCGGTGTTGCGCTTCAGTTGAAAGTACTCCTATTTAGGAATGTGAATGAATATTTTTGGCCGGGCTAGTTGCTGAGGGAGTCGGGTCTGAAATAAACGGGTGATGTCATCCAAACTGGATGGTAGGAGACGTTGCGCAATATATATTCGGGTTGGTCCCCGTTTAGGGAAACAAGATAAGGAAGACCTTTTTATTAAGAAGGCAGGGGGTGAATTTTTCCGACGATGTGAAGTAGCTAATGGAATCCATTTAATATCTTATGTTTACACTTTATCAGAGTTATAACTTGAGTAAAGAAGGCTTCAAGGAAATATATCATGATACACGTAGACAACACCTGTTGTCTACGTGTATCATGATATATTTGAATAGAGTTGAATTTTGGGCAGAGAAATGTTACTGAATTGTACGTATTTGCTAAGAATATCAGTTTTGAAATTTACTAGAACCAGCTGCAGTCAAAGCGAAAAGGGGGTTATGTGTTTTATTATTTATTCGTTCGTTTATTTGTAAGAGCAGGTGGCGTAAGGTTTTAGCAAATTTCCAGAATAATTTACCGCGTAGCAAAACCTACTGGTAAAACGCTAGCCAGCATGTTATTCAATCCCGTGATATTGATATTAGCTAACACATTTTTTCCATGAACAAACTTCTCTCGGATTTGCGTGCGTGTCGGAAAAATTAAGGCTTAAGTTTAATTCATTGTATTCGCCAGGTAATTGTTAAATCATGCATGCTCGTTCCCAGTCCCGAATTCAGAAATTAACCGTTAAATGAGTCTTGCTCTTTAAATGAAAGGATTACATTTTGTAATGCGAACGAATATTTTTGGTGAGGGAGTGGGTGTAGAGACAAACGGTAGAGGTCACCCAAATGGAATGGTTGGGAGACTTCAGGGTTAGCGATTCTCAGCGATATATATTCGGGTAGGGCCCTGGAGAGAGAGAGAGAGAGAGGGAGAGGAGGAAGATAGGAGAGGCCTTTGGCAGGGGTGGTGGGGGAAGAAAATGCGCCCTTCCCTCTGTATGGGATATGGAAAGCGGGTTACGGCGAGGGCAGAAGAGAAAGAAAAGGAGGATTGGCCCATTGTTCGCTCTCAAAACCGCACTCTACGCTGAGAGGGGTGTATGTATGTATGTATGGTGGGTCCCTTAGAGGAGGGCTCTTTTTGGGGGTGCCGGGCGTTGGATGGGAGAGTTAAAGGGTGCCCCCGCGGGGTAAAAGTTGTGCGGGGGTGGGAGGGAGGGGTTTTCCAAAGGTTTGAGGGTAGGGGGGTTGAGGCGCCAGTTGCCTGGCTTGCGCGGGGAAGGAAGAAGAAAGGGGAGGGATTTTCCAGTGCCGCGCAAAAAGAGCGGGCGGCAAACTCCGATAAAAGCGAAATAAAGTAGTCCTCCTCTTTCTGGGTGTTTCAGAGGAAGGAGGGAGGAGGAGATGGAATGGGTGCTTGATCCCCCCTTCGGAGGATCACGGGGTTGTGGAAGTCGTTTTGAATGCGTGGGAAGGGGAGGTTTTTTTTTAGGGGGGGGAAAGGATCGATGGCAAAAGACTGTACGGACGGTAAAGGAAGGAAGTGGGTACAGATGTGGGGGGGGGGATCGCAAGAGCATAGCCATGTTATTCCGCCAGCCTTGGATGTGTGCTCCCGAGGACGGAACTCGGATGAGGGCGGTGGTGGTCTTGTGAGGAAAGGGGTGAGAGAGGCTGCATCAGCCAGCAAGCGGGGGGTTGGGGGTGGTTTGACAACATGGGATAGAATAACAAGCCAGGCCGGGTGATCCTTGCCGAGTGAAAAAGGAGAAATAATTTGGAGCGTGTTCCGTTAACAGTTTAAAAATATTTATGTACGAAAAACCCCTGAATTTCGGTTTCGTTCTCATCCCAGCTTCCGCAATTTGTTATTCATCCTTGTCACCTGTAGCTGTGTAAACCTTGAGGAGGACTTTTTTAGTACATCTGGGAGCGAATGTTGGTTGTCAATAACCTTGTGATGTAAGAGTTTAGTGTAAATTTCGTAGTTTGGTTTAAATAACTGTTGTGGCCTTTTGAGCTTGAGCACTCACATCTTTTCTTCAAATATCCTTCCACGTGTTAAATTATGTATCTCATTATTCGCCAGACTTTCTCATAATTATCTTCAATTCCGGCCTTGGTGGCGATGGGGTAAAGTCCTTAACCACCAAACCGCGGGTTCGAATCCCGCCAGGGTAGGTGGTCCCTAACCAGGGTATGGATTTTTGTGTCGTGCTTTGTTAATTCCTCCGTTGTATAGGCGTAAATGCGCTGTTTACGGAGAAGTTGGAAATTTAAAAAAAAAATTTAAAAATCGAGAAATTTTATCCTCAATGTCACACCACGATACATCTCGTTGCCAGGCTTTGCAATATATGCTGTAAGTGTTTGACTTCTTATTATTGTCAGAATACTAGCAAGCACTTCGCATTCATTTGTTGAAATATTAAAATTCTCGATTTCATCTATCAGATGTTCTTGTTCCTCTAAGTTTAGAAATTTGAGATAGATTAGTAAGAATTTGAGTAAGATTTCCGTTTAGATATGATGAAAAGAGGTGAGATAAAATCGAACTTCAGGCATATAATTATCTCCCAATTTGTACGGGGCCTACGGCAAGGAAACATATCTATATACTGCTTTCATTTATTGTAACCAGTTGCATTTTTCCGATGTCAAAACTGAATAAGCCAATACTTGGATTTTACTTTATCTGATGTTTTGTGATTGATGCTATTCATTCAAGTTTCTCGGCGTGTTCACTTTTAGGGAGATCAAATTTCCTTCAAAATAATCAATATGAGCGAAATGATAGGGTAGCATATTTACAATCGATGAGAATTAATGCTTTCCTTATTCTGAATAGTATCTATTTTTTTAGGTATTAATGCCGAAATGCGGTCTCTTGAAAAAAGGTAAAATTATCGCACTCGATGTGTAAACAATTTGGAATGATAGCAGTCCTCAGATCTTGCATATTATCGTAAAATCTGTGTGAAATCGGACGCAATGGTAAATCTAAATATCAGGCAATTCATTTAGTAGCTTAATATATTTAATTTGGCAAGCTAATCCATTATTTTTTAATATACTTCGCCATAGATGTTCCCTTTTTATGCAGTAAAAATTGCTTTAATAATTTTAGGATAATTATTTTACCATTAAAAATTCATAATGTTTTTGGTTTCTTTGTTGATACAATCGCCGATAGTTATAATTGATGCATAAACGAATTATCATATGTTAAAACTGTGAATTTCTTTCCCCACAAAAATAGCAACTTAACCTCTTACAAACTCAAATTATTATTGTATTGTATTATAATTGTTAATTCTAGTGCCATCAAGAATACATAATTCACACTATTTTTTTATCAACGACTCTAGCATTCTCAGCTGCATTTCGTCATCTGAACAATTCAGAGAAAAAATTCCGAGCAACGAATTCATTTAAAAACACCCCAATCTTCAACGAAAGAAGGCGACTGAAATTTTGAGAGAGGAATATTTATTGAGAAATTGGGGAGAACACTGTTTTATATTGTTTTCAACCCGTCTTTTACATTCACTTGACTACAGTTCTCGGAAGCAGGCTCTTGGTAAGCCGAATCATTGAGCCATAAATGCGCACATGTAAAGCTGCATTAGATTGATTAGATAGAAAATAACTCGACAGTCAACATTGGAATCGTGTGCATTTTATTAGGGCTGGCTCAAAGTAAATCATTTGGTTTGCTTTGTCAATTACTGAATTTCGTCGGAAACTCTTCTGCGGAATGAATTGTGGTCGGTTTACGTGCTGGAAGTCGGCTGATTGCATTTCCATTTTAGGATTATTTATTTGCTCAATGCGGCCGTAATTGCAAACAGTTCGAAACTGCATTCATTAATTAAAATCGAAGTCTGAAGCTGGAGGATAGGTTGTTTTCACTTCACTTCCCGATTATAATCCCACCCGTTAAGCTAGTGTATTTCAGCGATAGTGAGGCCAAACATTTTGAAGTATTGTAATCTAAAGTCAATGAATGTTTGAGGGATTAACCATTCTTCCGAGCGCTTAAGTGAAGCCATGTAAACCATGCGTTGTGGTGGAGGTCAAAGAGTCTAAATTTACCTTTCATTCGATCCGAGATTATCCTTAATTATACGCTTAATTTGCGAATCAAAGCCTATTTTCGCGTACAAGACGATAAAGTTTCCATTCGAGATCCTGAACTTTTTTTAGAGATTAATATCTTGAGAAGCTTAAGGAGTGAAATGAAAAATTGTCCTTCATATATTCTCCCCATTGAAAAATCAATTTTCGAGCGATATTCTGCATTTAAAATGAATTTTTCCCCGCTTGATTAAAGCTGTCCTCCTCATGATTCATATTATTTTACGGTGGAACCCATTTTTTTGTGCCGTTTTTTTATGCGCAACAGAAAGCCCGGCTTCACGCAAGACACTTTTTGCTCCCGTAATCTCTGAAAAGCAGGCCTCTTCATCAATAATAGGTAGTCTATTTGAGGTTACTTAGAACAAAGCATCTGCATATTTTATATTTTTATGTATAGATTCGTATTAGGCATGATTCTACATTTATTTAACCCGAAATTATTTAATTGTTTTTATTTAAGCAGAATTTCTGCCTTTTGTTTCGTGTTGTTACCGTTCAGCTTACTTGTCTAAATCATTTCATTTTGTCCTTTTTTTAAGCGCAGAATAAATAGAGCTGACCGTCTTAGGAATCATATGATAGATTGAAAATTCAAGGAAAACCTTTAAGAATCTCTGGAGATTATTATCTTGAGGATTGAGTCTTGGCCTCTACGTACTCTTTTATATAAGTTACCATGTTTATTTAATTTATGAAATTGAATTGGAAATAACATTCACCCTCTGACTCATGGTAAGAATATAAGGAAGGATAAATTTTCCCTTTCACTGTAAGATTTACACTTAAGCCTTAAATGGTCTCTTTTTGAATTTTCGAGTCGCCAATATTCATTCAATGCATTTGATTCCTCACACTGATTACGATTAAAGTTTTGAGTAAATTTTCACCGCCGACCCATAAATTTTTGGTTCAAATCATTCATGAAGTAACTCTGGAAAAAATTTATAGCTACATACTTTAAAGGTACCATAAAAATTTAACTTTATGTTCTTACCATGTATGTGTGAGTATAAATCGCGTAACGCATAATTCGGGCGAGGTCTATTTTCTACCATCCAAACCAACCATAACCTAACCATAAAACAACCATAACCACTTTGTGAGAGAATGACATTTAAACTGTTCAACTCCCCCAGTAAATCAATTTTCTAAAGTCCGAAGGGGACTAAAAACCAAAAATATAGGAATTTTGTTTTTGATAATGCCCCAGATGGTGCCTCATGATGATTCATAACGCTTATCATGATCAGCGACAGACATCAAGAAGGGTAATTCAAAGTTCACTGGGAAAATGAGTAAATTACCTTATTAATATCTGTGTCACCAAAACATGCTGATTAATAGCCAAACTATCATTGAGAGCCTTCTTCAAGGTCAGATAGGAATAAGAAAAAACAGTCACATCGTCTCAGTCGGTAATCAAGGTATGTATTGAAATGAGTGGTTCGTGAAAGGTATTCAAATGAATTGAGCTTTCAGTTCACCTCTTGCCCCTAAGTCTGATTACACACGACCAAGACATTGCGGTGACCGAGGTGGAAGAGTGTCTCCTACATCTCGGCTTTGTTTTTTTGTGCCGCTAATACGGCCTCGCGAGAGAGGAGGAGACTGAGGTTAAAAACAGACGCGTTGCGTTTGTGTGAGGGGAGAAGGGCTTGTGCATAGGGGTTCAGGGTTTTTCCCCATCTGACCCTCAAGAGGGCACGCGAGTTGAGAGTGTTTGTGTGAGGTGGGTGGTGAATGAGATGAGAGAGGGATGATGAGGGTCTTTTTCGAGAGTGCCATTCGCCCCTGCAAGAGAAGCACGATGCCACAGTCGAGGGTGGAGAAAAACCGAGAGGACGAAGGGCAAGGGACAGAGCGGGGATGAGTTTGAAGGGGCAGGTGGCGGGTCGGAGAAGGGATGGATAAGGGTTTTTTTCCCTCTCTCTCTCTCTGCCACTGTCGCCTCCGCTACCTCGAAAACTTTTTCTCGGAGACCTGTTGAAAGGAAAGTGGCAGGTGGTGACATTTCTTCGGCTCGTATGCGGTTTGTATACCTCGGCCTCGGTGGCGCCGCGGTGATGTCCTCGCCTGCCAACCTAAAGGTCGCGGGTTAGAAACCCGCCTGGATGGATTTACCACCATACGGGACAGGGGCGCAGTTCGGAACTAAGGATTATTGCTCTGTTTCTTGATAATTCTTGGTATTTGCGGTTCGCCATCGTCATTGCTGGTCAACAAGTCAAAGGTTCGTTTGACGCAGCCCTCCAATTAATTATCCGATCAGGTAATATTTTAACACCAACGTGTTTCTTCTCTTTTTAATCTTTCTTTACCTGCTTCATGTATGGGGCTAACCTAAAAGAATGGTGCGTTTTCAGCAATTCATAGGCATTCTACTATCTGGCAGATTTTTTCAGAGGCAGTACAATTTCTGGTTTAATTCCATGAGGAGGTACTGAAAGTGCAGCACTCAGTCCGACCAATGGAACGTTGAATCGTGGGCCCCTTGGTGCCTTTCGTTGGGAGTCGGCTAATGTCGACGCAGGGTTTCTCTCTTGTCGAGCGGCTAAGGGCGCATAAAATAAAACTTATTTATTTTGTAAAAAAGCTATTTGAGACGTCAAAGTCGAAAAATAAAAAAAACGTAAGCTGTAACTAATTCTGTTATCGTTTAAACCATGTTCAAAACTGTACCTTTCTTTTACGATAACTCAGTATTTTAGTCAAGGTCCATCTTTTCCATTTTTTACCATCTTCATGCCCATCGGACGGTCAGGGAAACAAAGGAATAATGAGGTAATAGGGGAATAAATTAAAGAGTAAAGAAAAATAAAGGAGGTTGAGGGTTTTGGTGCGATGACTGCTGAGCAGTAGGAGAATAGTGTTGAAGAATATGGTAAGGATGGGAAAGGAGAGTGAAAGAAAACATATATTCATTTAGAAGGTCATTATTATCGGTTTGAAGGCCGGCATATTATCTAGCATCTGCTGAAAATCAGGTAATAAAAAATCTCGCCTGACGACTGGAGTCAGACTTTGGCAATGATTGTAGTAATTGAAACCGCGGACGGTTTACTTTAAAAATATAAGTGGAATTCACAATAGGTTATTGGCTAATTAATTCATATTTAAATTGGCGTTCTTCCAAGAAATGCCGGAAAATATGCAACATAAGTTGGAAATACAAGGTAAAAAAATGTGTCATGATATTTAATCCTGGATAGCTGATATCAGCAGAAACAAAAATTACTGATGATTTTTAGGTCGAAAAAGCACAAAAACCACCACAACTTCAGAATCTTTGAGCCAAACTCTCCGATTGGCCGCGAGTTTGCCTCGTCGCCGGATTCTCTGGACAACTAATGACTTCGTATGCTTTGCCTGCCGGAGACCCAGGGATGGCTATTGAGACGAAACGAAAGTGTTTCGTAAAAAAATCACTAAGGAGTTTAGTTTCGACCCGTGGTGGAACTAAATTAATCGAAACTACCAATAGAAATGGCCAATCGATTTTTAAGCTCAATGTTTAAACCTCTGTAGATTATGTCACGTAATAAGTCGAAACTATTCCCTCCTCTCAACTTATGGGATCGAAACTTACAATGGACAGCGTAGTTTCGATTAATTTAGTTCCGTCGTGGGTCGAAACTACGCTGCTCATTGTAAGTTTCGATCCCACAAGTTGAGTGGAGGGGGATAAGAGGGAATAGTTTCGACTTATTTCATGACATAATCTAGAGAGGTTTAAACATTGGGCTTAAAAATAGATTGGCCATTTCGCGTTCACCGTTCTCCTGTCTGTGGTCTAATCATGATTGCCCCAAGCATGTAAAGGCGGTAGGCCGAAACTCTTTTACTCCGTTCAGCCATACTTCGTATTCGGTGTGTGGGTCGAAACTGAACCGTTCGAAGGTGAAGCACGTGGTCCCTCCGGTTGCGAAACATTATGTGTTCTTTCTTTTCTTCCCTGAGTCAAATGAGCAATTACCTTATTACTTAATGAGTAATTACCCAATTAGTTTTGACTCCGATTTCGTTTCTACCCTGAGTTTAGCTCCCCGGGTTTAATTCTTTTTCGTTTCGATTCTACATTTCGCTCCCGGGAACGAAACTAATGAAATTTTACTGGTTTTGACTGTCGTTTAGTTTCTATTGCCATCCCTGCGGAGATCAAGATGTATCCAAGGCATTCGCGGCCAATCGGAGCGCTTGGCTCAAATATTCTGTAGTTTAAAAATAGTGCTTTTTCGACCTAAACATCATTTGTAGTATTCGTCGGCTTCGGGGTGGCGGCGGGGATAAATCCTCGCCTACCATACCGAAGGTCGCGGGTTAGTGTCCTACCTGGATAGGTTGCCCCTTCCAGGACATGGGTGTCTGTGATCGTCTGTTGTTGATTGTTTGAAATCCAGATGTTAAGGCTACATTGAGCTGTTTTCGAGGGTAATTGAGATAAATTAATAGTAATTTTGGTTCCTACTGGCATCAGCTATCCACCCGTCAACGCCCACGGGTGCCATATGGCTGAGTGCTGAGCCAATACTCCTGCAATGCATTTAATATGTGAATTTTAGCGTACATTCCGGTGCACATACTTAGTAAAAGGTTTCCTCTATTATTCAGTCAGTTTGAATTGTGGTCATTTCATTGAGCTCATATGCTTCATATTTTTAAAAAGTGAAATATGTGTGAATTTAAAAAAACTTTGGGCGCTGACGGGAAATTTCGTCACACAATTTTTCGCCACCTTGTACTAGGCATACTGTACTGTAGGTGCTACTGGTGCTACTGGCTACAGGTTTACTGATGACGAAGGTTGATGATATGGGTAAAAAACAAGAGGCCAGAGAAGAGGGAGAGCGTGGGTTCTCGGAGGTAAGGGTGAAGGGCCTGAGGGAAGGAGAGGTCTAAAAGAAGGGATGGAGAAGGACGTACAAGGGTTTTTTTCCCCTCTCTCTCTCTCTCTCTCTCTCTCTCTCTCTCTCTCTCTCTCTCTCTCTCTCTCTCTCTCTCTCTCTCTCTCTTGCACTGTCGTCGTCTCAGCAACCTCGAAAACTTTTTCGCAGAGACCTGTTGAAGGGAAAGTGAGGGGGATTCCAAGGGTGAAGTGTGGAGGGGGAGCAGGCTCACACAACTCCTCCAGGCTCTCCTCTCAGGGATGTATAAAGGTGGGACGACGGCCTCTCGTTGGCAGGGTTCTCATTGTGTGACGTCGAGGGTGAAGGGAGGGAAGCGCGTCAACAGTTCAAGTCATTAGCGTCAGGGCGAGAGGAGGTTGGTTGGTTTTGCGAATGGAGAGTGAGTTGGAGATGAAAGTCAAACAAGTTGGCGTTTTTTTCTGTCTCTCTCCCTCACACATTAGTCTCCTCTCTTTCTCGTCGTGGTGTAATTTTTTTTTAATTCTCATAAAATTTTCAACCGTCCTCTCAAATTTTTTTCATCCCGTCACGACCTTTCATGTAAAGCTTTCTCCGCGTAGTTCTCCAGACGACGGAGTAGTACTCACTGGGGTTGAGGTGTAAAAAAAATGAAGGTGTGGAATCGTGAGACCTAGTCAGTGACTCTTGTCTTGATTACTACTGCATTCAACTGCCTGACCGCGATGCCCTTGAAATTACCTCAAGGGCTAAATAGCTAAGAGAATTTTCTCTTTTTTTTAAATCGAGGGAAATTGCTTTCTCTAGATTAGTTATGGAAATCGCACGCGTGCAAATGGGTTATCTAGCTGAAGTTTTTAAAGTGGCTTTCAGTAATATCTCGAAATAAAGGAAGAAAATACCAGAATGCTCCATTCCAACTCCCCTCTCCCCCCACCCTCCACCTACCGTGACTATATATAAACAAGACTATATGTTCTGTATAGGCAAAGAAACGTTGACTTTTAAGCCTCAAGACGCGGGTTAATCCAATTTTTTTATAAATTTACGGTTATCTAGCTGCATGCAGATAGTTTATGCCGACTTCAGAGGCATTTTATTATATTTTAATGGTACCACCTTGCATTTCCAGTGTTGAAAATCTATTTAAAAACATTATCGTGCCCAGCGATTCGAGCGAGTTTAATAGTAAAATAATAAATCCATCTAACGTAAATGGTTGCTTTAGTAATCTTAAATTACCAGTATAAATTCGTCGCCGGTCTATCGGTTTGAAACAATAGTTCACTAATTGTCATTATATCAATCAATTGCAGAAATTCGTGATTATTTTTGGCGAACAATTTCTGGTGAATTTTTCCGTGGTAATTTTTTATCGAAAGGTAAGTAAGCTGCATTCCCAGACCACATCGGGAAATGATGATAAATTTCGTGATCAAATGACCTCATTTTCAATAATATCTTTCATATCAATTGAATTTTTACAATGAATTACAATGTATTGCTTTCATTATTATTTCCACGTTTATAGAATCAAATTTTCTCTATTGTGTTGAGTGATGAGAATATCAGTTATATTTTTAGATGAAAAAGATAAAACGTGTCGACTAATGCCACAAATATCACTGCTGAGAATTCATCCCACAGCATTTTTCTGATTATAAAATTCATGGGAAATATGGGTTGTGATAAAGTCTGAGAAGGATTTAACGGGGATGTATATGAATTTGTAGTCTCATCCTCCACCTCTTTAGAATTTCTAATCAGTAAACTTGTTTAATCGAAGATGCCAGTTTTATTATGTTATTGGTATGGAAAAGGTTGCACTGCAAATGCTCTCAATTGCCTTTGACTGCTACCAGTGCTTTTTTATCCCTTTCATCAGCACTCTACTAGGGGTAATATATTGCATTTTTCAAAAGAACGGTCCCGCAAATTAAGACATACGCGTCCGTATTACCAGCGTGTATCCTTAGAAAGAGCCATTTTATCTTGTCTTACTCAATTGCACTTTGAGATTGAATTTTGTAAATTGGAATCGAATATATTCATCCTTACTATTACCAATGAAATTACAATACTGGTGTTACAAATAGTATTAGAAGTGTTTGTTTCCCTAGCACAAACTAAAGTTTGATGTGGTCTACGTCTTCGATGTATATGAGATACTAAAATGAATACTTGTAATCAATCCTAATTTAATTAGATTCTAAGTTCCTTTACAGAGATTTTTTCCAGCTGAGAATACTGAAAAATACTAAGTAGTCGTTGTTGCTACTGTAGCTAGCTCAAATCATTCACTCGTTATAAGACAGCCGTTTCTCAATTTTCAGAGAGTATGACACATCGCAAACTTTGTGTTTAAATTCTACTTGACCAAATTCTAGAAAGCCCCAACTTCTAGGAGACTACAAAAAAATTATTTAACCTTGTGCGCGGTTTCCGCTTTATCGCAATTTTGGGCCCGAATAGCGCAAATGGCGACGGCAACCATAAATCTGCCCTGCTATCAACGCCCCAAAACTTCGGACGAACTGACCTACTAAATGCCGGCCAATCCGCGGATATAATGCCTACTAGTAATCGAAGAAATTGAGTGTTTCGTCGAAGTCTTAAGTTACTGCACGTTGAGGTGATCTTGCCATTAGCTAAGAACAAAAGTGGCCCCATCACAAAGCCATGTGGCACACTCAATGCTGATCGGGTTTGAATTTCAGCGCCGATAGTGCATCGCGTGCTGCGCGCTCGCCGATACGCTTTCCTTGGGTAAACTTCCCTGCCTTTTCGTCTCATTTCACCCCTTGGGGTGCCCCAAAAACGTGTTCATTCTCGGCCACAAAGCATGGAACAATTGAGAAAATAAAGTTCTTATCATTCAAATAAGCTAATTGACCCTCAGCGTGAATAGCCGAGCCGTAGACGCAGGTCCGAAAAATGAGCTTATCTTTCGACGTCGCAAACATATTTTGTATTTATATTTAGATCGGTCATCACAATGTTAATATAAATGCCCTCCATGAATTACGCAACTGAAATTTTATTTAGAAATAGCGTAAAAGTACAGATACCTTTTTTATGGAGAGAACCTGAGTTAAAATAATTTTGGTGGTACATTCATGAAACAGTTTCCTCCGAATAGCGCGTGACCAAATGGCTACATCGGGCGTAACAGTACCAAAATCTAATGTCATCCATTTCCTACCATAATCAAAAAAGGATTTTCAAGGAAAGCATAATTTTGGATAGAGGAAAGTTGAAATCATCTTTTCAATGTTCTTATATTTTTTCTTCTATTTTACTATGAATCCTATTTACAGACAGCAGGCGCGCATATTGAAATTCCAATTTGCATCCATTTCATTCAGCAAGTGGGATTATTTCTACCAGCTTCATATGTAAACTAATTAACGAATAATGCTGACATGACATTAATCAGCTTATTGGTAACAAGTATAAAACAAAATTTTGCGTAGTTTTTTCACAATTATTCACCTTTGTTATAAAGAGCCTCATTTTACCAAGTGACTAGGTACGGTACCAAATGGCTACGGTAGGCAGAAATGAGTTCAATTTCAGTACCATGTCATTGCAACTTGTGCTGCACGCTGGTAAAGTCTTGTCGGGTTTTCCAACGGGTGAGTTGATTGTAAGCCAACGGTACGATGCCTACCCTGAAGACGATGGCAGGGGCAGCCATCGAAACGTCGTCTTACAATCAACTCACCCGGTGGAAAAACCGAGGAGACTTCACTAGCATGATACGCCGGGAAAGAACAAGATCATATTTCTGCTGTACTTTCGCCGATACACGCCCCTCGGGATATGTGAGTACACTTTCGTGCTCTTTTTTCGCCCCACGGCGCAGCAAGTCCGTTCTTTCGTGCCCTCTTCTCGTAGCCGTCGACCGAATCAACCCGCGCCGTAAAGCGTTATGGAGGGAGGTGAAGGCGCTAGTGGGTGTGTCAGGAAAAGGGTATCCGGTCGTCCTCTTTTTCAACCCATCCCTTTGGCATTCTTGCCCCATTACCCTCCCCTCCCCCACTCCCGCTTTGACCTTTACATTCGCCCACCCCGTGAACCAACCAATGGCCTCCCCTCTCATCTCCTCGGACCACTTTTCCCATCTAGTACCCATTTGTTAATCTCCCCTTGCACACATTACGGCCCCTTCTCCTTTTCCTCCCTCTTCATTCCCCGCATAATGTGTTATCTACCTTCTTCACCCCACCTCCTCCTCCTCTATTTCTTCCGTCTCCTGTCTTTCCACCTTATTTACCACCCCCTCTCTCCTCTTTAGCTTTTTCATGATCCGTCTCGGTCAAGTCAATGCTCTTTCTCTCGTTCTATTCCTTCCGCAAGAACGTTTGAGGAAAATTTATCGGGGGTTGAATGGGTTCGCCAGTATTGAGAGAAGGGCTTAAGACCGTTTTATTGAAAAAAAATGTGGAAACGTTAAATACTTTTCATCTCGAGGCCTGCCAATTCGCTCTGTAATCGATCGTTACGCAGCTGCTTGCCATTTTCTGGTATCAACGTGAATCTTCTTCTTCGTTTGTAATTGTAATTTCAAGTCGATGAGCACTATGATTAAAACTCGATTTAGTTGGACAGTAAATGACTATGGTGCAACGCACTTGGGAAATTTTGCTTATTTCTAATTCATCGAATCATGAGCTAATTTTTCCATTTATTTAGAAAGGTTTCTCGAAGTTTTTTGTTATAAATGATGAACATATTACCGTGGGGCGCTGTAATCCTTCCTACGCTTGTCTTTTTATTTTTTTCTATAAACCGCCCGAGGCTGTAAGTTGCAAAGTTAGTTGCAAATCAGTCTATTCGTTCAATGTGTCCACTTTCATAATTCTAATCAGATAAAAGAGAACAGCTACTGATCACATCCATGTATTATAATTGTCATCTTCTTTTCAAGACAGTACTTGAATGGGGATCGGGATGGTGTGGTGACTGGAGTGTTGGCTTTCCACCCCGTGGACTCGGGTTCAAATCCGGGCGGTGGCAGAGCATTTTCAGACTACCCGATCTCTGCTTGAATGTTGTGTGCAGAACAATTCAAGCTCAACAATCCGTACCTTAAATGGGGATAATCTGTGCTCCCCTAGGCGCCTTTCGTGAAGAGTGCCCACGCCGGGTTTCTCTCAACCCTTCCACACCCTCCCTTCATGATGTAAATGACCTCAGCCTGTCGGTCGCATCCTCCAAATACTATACCGTAGTACTTAAATCATCCCTGTTCTAATCCCAATTTTTAAGCGAATGAACCAATGGCAGTCGTGGTGCTGGGAAAATTCTCGGAGGTCTTGAAGCCACTTTAGTCCGCTCCTTTCCCCATCAGCGTGCCAGCTCTTCCGTAAGTCTTCGCTTCTGATTCTTCCCACGTCGTATCTTTCCCAGTATTCCTCTCCCTCCATTTTCCCCACCCTCTACTCCCTTCTGTTCCAATCCTCCCCTCCTCATTGCGCGACTTCCGTCATCACCGCTGCGTCGTCGTCATCATCATCATCATCTTGTATTTCGCCCATTACATGTTCCCATTTTCAGGGCGCCTTTATTACCTTCTTTGGTTCATCGTCTATCGGTTATAAATAGACTGTACCTAGAGTTAGTAATCAAAACCCTAGGGCAAGGAAACTAATTTATGATCAACTTGAAAATCTGCGTCCATTATACCGCTATAATATTTATCGATAAAAATTGTTGTGGTGACACAATAGTTTTAAAAAATACATTTCGCTTACTTGTCCTTTAAAAATGTAATAGCTCTCAAAAGGCCTCAAAGGTATACTGACTGCCTTATATGTTACACAGAATACTTGATAGCAGTACATATATTTGTTGTAAATTAACATTTTTGGTGTACCCAGCTACCGATGCTATTTTAACACATCTATTGTATATTTTTATCTTCGTTTTTACGTTAATTTTCGTTGGGATTATACTTAAGTACTTCTTTTTTCGGAAGGAATTATTCATTTCACTAATTCCAGGTCGATTTGTGAACACTTCGCCCGAAATTGAATAATTTTCCTTAAAACTAACTTAAACATTCTGAAGATAATTAATTTTTATATTAAGAGAGACATAATGTTTTTCACTTGCTCTCTAATGCCGCTTCAAGGACTTCATTTACTCCATGTAATTATATCGTAGCATTCGTGCTTGTACCATTTACTCAGCAACTCATTAAAAAGCATTCTTGTTTTTCATCTGATACCTGCGTTTTCCCATTATCTACGCTCGGTTTTCGTTGATGCGTTCGGGATTCATCCACCCTGTTCATTTTCTACTGCTCTTTTTTTTGCCTGCTTACTGTCGCACAGCCGAGGACTTCCCCCTTCAGTAGCAAACCCCTCCTCCATCGTCGTAGTTGTCCCTCCGGAAGAGTCTTTGCCCCTCTTCCGACCCGCCCTTCGCGACGTTTTTAATTCCCTTCTCAAACAGGGGGACGTCACCGGGCGGCCGTGCTTCCTGCTGCTTGCCGCGCCGTCGAGCACCGTCACGGTATTCTACCACGGCGGCGACGTCTCTTCCCGTCCCCCGCATTTCTAGCTCCCTCTTTAACTCTAGATTGGTAACGCCCGGTCTCGCAGACCGACTATTTCATGTTTCTGATAATACATGCAAAGGATGGTAGGTACCTACTCTGTTGTACACTGTTTCGCGAATGACGCCAGCCATGCTCACTTCCGCATTGAACTTCCCTACTCATTTCATGGTTAGGCTTTATCGTTTTCTTCCTATCCATTAACCTATTCCTTCTTTCTTGTCCCCAGCTTACCACACATAGTACTCCCCGCTTAGTTCTCGTTCCATTCTAAGTCACCGTCTCAATCTTATGCACTTTGGCAGTTTCCTCGCGTATAATGTAGAAAACGTTTATGTTGCTTTTATAATACTTCTATTTCTCCTCCTCCACACCTAAGTATCGAACGCCTTCAGTCACTGCTCTTTTCTTCTCACTCATACTCAACGATCTTCTCATCATTTCTTCCCTATCAATAAACTCCTCCTTTACTCAAGTTATATTTTTGCAGCAGATTGTGAATTATATGGGATGGTCTACATGCACAGAAATGAAGAGACAGGCAGGCATGAGAGAGGAATGGCTTACTGCTGCAAACCAACCTCAGGGTTGAACACTATAAGAAGTATTTTGACCAGTGCAACCAGTGCAACTTTTGGTTTCACAGACCACGTGGTTTTACTTCAATTGCAGCATTTATATACTGATAAGTCAATCAGTAGTAGTCAAGTTAATGAAGAAATTTTTTAATTTGATAAGAACCGTGAAACTAAAAAAAATTAATCAGTTTTTTGTCTAGGTTACATTTATATTATATCTTTAATCAACATTTTTTCTGTGCTTTAGATAGTTTTCGGCGTAATGAGTTGCGTAGAGCATGAATTATTAAATGCAGCTTCTGGAAAATAAACCACTGAATGTCTATTTTAACGGCCGTCTATCTTCGATAAGGTAGAATTATAATAATATTTTTAATAACTGGCATGGTTTCATGACATTTACATGCATACTTCGTTTCTCGGACTGACCCATTGAACTGAACCATGGGCTTAATGTTGCTGGGCAACTCTCCTACCACCAAGTGGTTCATGTTGTTCTCTTTTCCTTACAGGACCGTATGTTTACGATCCGCCCTCTACCGATATTACTACTCTATGGCACGCGCTCCCTATCGTAATTGGATATCCTCTCTCACGGTTGGATTCTTTGTTGGCAAAGGGCGGGGGCTCATCTCCTCCCCCATCGTGCACCGTGAAATGCAATATGTCGGTGCAATTTACTGATGCACTTAACCCCCTTCCTCCTCGATTTCGTATAATTAGGTTTGCTCTCGAGAAGATTATGCGTCCCGCCGGAAGTTCCCAGTGCAGCTTCGGCTCAAGTGGTGTACACATCTGGATCGTATCTACCTACTGTATTGTTTTTAATTGCAACGGTTTACTTGTATTATTGCATTGTTGCCACCTCTTTTTCGCCCCGAATTTCAGGTGGTGTAGTTCAGCTAAGAGCTTCCGGTCGTGGTATTCTTTGGAACTAGGCAGATATCGTGTTTGCTCATAGCGTGAGAGGGGAATTTTGAATAACTGAAGGACTTGCTGTTAAGCAAACTAATATCCACAACCTCAACTACAAATATGAGATTCTTTCCGGAACTTCACAGTATAATTCTTGGTTTAAAGATTCTTGAAGTAGACCTTAAAGATCAATGTTTTCTAATAGGTATGTTTTGTGGTCATACATGCGAATATTTGATTATTAATCGACCATTACTAGAATTTCGTGTATTCATATTTTTGTATCTTATTTATGTATTTGCTCCTCCAAACCATTTCCGTTAATTTTTCATGAATATCTCTGCTCTACAATGAATTCAGTGGTATTGTTAACATTTTCGAAATTCGTAATTGGGAATAGATTATGATGCTTAAATCGAATTAATGACTCCTAACATTTACTACTGTATTGCCTCCTTGTAATTACGATGCATCATTACGTGTCGAGAAGTACACAATATCTTATTTAAAGGTAAGGAAAGAAATACCTCCTGGATTAATAAAACTTAATGTGCCCTTAATGATACAGCCGTACATCAATCTCCATCCCCCACCATTTTAATTTAGTTGATTACGTGCTAAGCATAAACGCTTGAGTGCGAAAGAAATTTGTCCATCAGCCGATATTGAATTCTTCACCGTCTTAAAAGATCAGTCATAATTTTGGATGCAGCTTTTCTTTCCTATATAACCAATACGCTGCACTCCGGCCGCCCAACGTTCAGCCTGGAATTGAAAAGTATTGACATAGCAAATAATCTCTCTTCTCACCCAGTATTAAACTGCGTTGTCATTCCATTTTTTGCGTGCCAACTTAATTACCTTTTCTCATTTGCCTAGGATGGATTAGTTATTTTTGATTCTCTGTGGGAATTTTAGAGAAATCCTCCCATAGTGTTTTATTCATATTCATCGCGTGAAAGAAGTTTCGAAATTTCAGCTCAATATTTTATTGAACCCTTTGTGTTACATTACATACATCCGTTAAGTTTCCAAGATTAATTTTTCAATCTCATGCTAAAGAGAGTTGGATTTAAAATATCGATTGTTACGATTCTGTGTCCCCAATCTTCGTATTTACTTCATTGAAGAGGTTAAATGCCAGTTGTTTAGACATATGACAAAAATATTTTATTCAATCATTTCTTTGCATCATTCATATTCATTACATTTTCAGCTATTATTATAGCTCTCAGTTTAAGGCTATGAAAGATAAAACCATCAGTTGCTAGGGCTTAGCATCCTCATTTTTACTATCTAATCTCCGTTGCTCATTTCACCTCATTTTCGTAATGGTATTGGATCAATTTAAACAGTTGGAAACTAATGGAGTATTTTCATCGACCGATACCAGAATCTATCTCCACCGTCGTCAACGATAAGCAGTCATAACATTTGGAAACAGGTTTTCAATTTCAAGCAATTTTCTGCACACCATATTTCAACCGAGTTGGGATGTTAGTATGGCTCTGCGTCCTCAATTTATTACGTAATCTTCAGTGCCCATTACCTCATTTTTGTAATGGTATTGGCTAAAATTAAACGGTTGGAAACCAATGAAGTATTTTCATCGAACGACATCAGAATCTTCACCATCGTCGACGATAAGTAGTCGTAACACTTGGAAGCAGGTTTTCAAATTCAAGCAATTCACCACACTCCATATTTCGACCGAGTTGGGAAAAAATAAGTATTGGAGTGAAAAGCAAATAAACACTCTCCCCCTCTCCCTCTGCTTCTAAACTGAGCTAACTTTTTTATCTACTGCGCACCCACTTAACACCCTTCCTCTCATTTGCCTGGGCGCAGGCTTCTTTTTCATTCTTCGGGTGACTTCCTAAAGGACTCTCCCAATTCCCCGCTCCAGGAACATTTGTCCCATCCCTCCCTTTTTCCATTCGGAAGGGTTGGCGTTATTCTCAGGCCCCCTCTTCTGCGTGCCACCGCAAGTTTTCTATTCCTTTTCAGCCTCCAAGACCCCTTTTTTAATGGAACTCATTTCCCAACCGTATTCCCTCAGCGCCCGTGCTCAAACCATTCCAATTCTCACCCTCCCTTGCCCCCCTCTCCTTACCCCCCTTCCCCCCCCCGCGAAATCACTTCTGGCAAAAATTTATCCCTCTCTTTTTCTTCTTTCGTACCCACTTCGGAGCAGCTCTCATCGACAGAGCCCATCGATGGTATGGGTGGTTATAAGAGGAGCCGAGATCGTAGACTGGAAATTACTGCGATCGATATACTTATCGTTTCTGTTTCGTGATTTTAGTGCCCTTATCGTAAGCGATTTATTCTAATTTGAGATGAAATTTTTGAGTAAATATCATCGTAGTCCTCTTACTTGTGATTGATAACAAATCCGAGCAAAGTTCGTTACCACCTCTTCTTGGTCTCACTAAAGAATGATATCAATCACTAT
Source organism: Ischnura elegans (assembly GCF_921293095.1). Taxonomy (NCBI): domain Eukaryota; kingdom Metazoa; phylum Arthropoda; class Insecta; order Odonata; family Coenagrionidae; genus Ischnura; species Ischnura elegans. The sequence goes on along the minus strand of NC_060250.1, from coordinate 30,692,900 downwards.
CCACGGGATTTCACTAGTTCAAATATATCTCTTAGTAGCTGTCACAAACTACAAGTCACGTTTACTTTTTCCATATCAAATTTTTTCATTGATGTTACTTTTGAGAGAAAATAAAATTGCTTCTTCTAAATAACATCTCATTAAATTTGGCCAATTGTTTTCTGCAGGTTGTAACATCTTCTTACAATTCTAAGATTCATAGCTAATAAATAATATGATACCTTACGAATAAACTCAGAGTAGCAAAGCTTGTACGTGGGAGGGGAGAACTTCATTTGAATGTTTTAATTTTATAATCTCTGCGACTGGTTCTGGCGTCACCATTGATGAGAGCAATTTAAGAATGAAGGTTACCCTATGAGATCTATAATTACTATAAGAGAATTATGGATGAAGCATCAAAAATTAATGGGGTAATTATCGTTAGAAATATTTGGGTCCTTTTATGCTTCATTTCAGATGTTCTTATGGGTACCAAATGGCAGACTTACCGATTTTTAGGGAAAACCCGAATGTACCGAAAGTTATTTCAGTTATCAATTTGATAATAGTAGTAAATTTCTTCAAGAAGTCGTTGGATAAAAGCCTGTAAAATACCGAAAAATACTTGAATTTTGAAACACCCGGTATATTCAATATTCTTTATTATGTGTGGATGGTTATTTTGCTTTCGTTGGAATTTCTCGCTGCAAGTTACTGAACATTTCACTGATTCCCCCGAACCCTTGCTTTTGAGTACCGTTTTTTTCACCAAGCTCCTCAATTCCACCGTACTCCTTAAATTGGATGTGACGTCATGTTTCTATACAGGTTGCCTCTTTCTTGACCTCTTCTCGGATAGCTTTACTTTTTTCTCTCACTCCACTCAGAGTAATACTTAATTTGGTGCATTAATGTAATCGATCTCCAAAACCCTACCTACAAAGCTCGCTTTTATCTCGCGGGGTAAAAAAAGATTAGCGGGGATTAATGCAGAGGGGGATAATGCATCCTGGAGCCGGGGTCGGAATAAAGTCCTTAGTCCATCCTTACCGCCTCACCTTTCATCTCTTCCCCCCTCCCTATCTACCTACTCTCCTCTGTATCCCTTTCACCATCCGCACGTCCCAGCATAAATAGCGATCCACTCTCCCACACCAGTGTTTTTTCCTCCCGTTCTTTTCCTTCCCTCTTCCACCCTCATTTCTCCTCCCCATACTCCTACAAGCTTCGTCTCATCCGAGCTGCCTCCGCGCCGAGCCTCTCTCCTCGCCTTCCATCATCCACAGCCCATTTGCTGCGCCGCCCCCCGTCTCAGATTGCCTCCTCTTCCTCACCCGCCAAGCCAAGTCAACTTTCGATCCCCCACCTTTCTCAGTTTCCCAGCCGTCGTTGACTTATCCAAACCTAAGTGCCCCTCTCTCCCGTTTCTAAAACCAAGTATCAACCCTCTAGGTTGGCGAGGAGTGCGGCAGGAGAATACGCAAGTGAAGCCATTAAGGGGAAAGCATGGGTAATAAAGTGAGAGGTGCGACAAGAATACAAAGATGTACATATTTCCCTATTAGCATATTGTAAGTGCGTTCGTGCACTTATTTGCAGTTATCTGTTCCGTATTTAAGACTTATTTACTGAATCATATCTCTTGATTCCCTATTTATCAACTGCCTCACCTCGTAACTAATGGACCTGAAATATTGTTAATAGCTTTAAAAATGATTTTTCAGGATGTGCGTAGAGCTTTTTATAATATTTACTATCTCCCATTCTATTTCTTTCAATTCTAATGATTCGCTAATTCATCATTAATTCATAAATTTATTTTAACGTGGTATTTTTCGTGTAATCGATGTAGCTCAGTATTGCTGTATTGGACCAGAATATCTTGAAATTCAAATAGGATAAGGCAGTGCTTGAGTAAGGTAATCGAGAAGCAGCCATTTCTTTCTCTTTTTTCTTTACTAAACCCGATGTTTAACACAATTCCTTGCGCATTCGATAAAAAGAAAGGATTAATATGATCAAATGTTGATTTAGGAAAGCGGACAATACTCATATGATTAATGCTCATGCTGGAACAAAATCTAACACAGAGTAGGTACTGTTTTACTTAAAGTTCCTGAAAATTTACTTTTTGTTATTATTTCACCATTAGTATAACTTCGTTCCACCAAGGAACGCCGAAATCAAGTGATTCGATTCATCTTATTGAGATGAACTCGACCACTTTGTGATATCACATCCATACTGAGAAGTGTTAATCTATTCAAGTTTTATAAATTGCACTAAAGTGGTTCCCGTGAAGAAACAGTAGCTCTTTTGTTTCGATTTTCGAGTCCACCTATTATATGTCATTATATGTGAGATACCATTACAGCCCTCAGCGATTTTCAGCTCATATTGTGTTTCCAGTCTCAACTCTTCCACCTGACCCTCCATTCCATTTCTTCAGTTATCTACGGTCTTCTCAGTCTATTAGGTTAGGGAAGAGGTTAGGTGATAAATGGGGTCATGAAATGGTTGGTTGCTTTACAGTTATCAGCAGCTTCTTAAAAATTCGTAAGCACAAAAGGCGATAAATTGCGAATAAATAGTGCAAACGCCTTTTCTTATGTTACTACTGAAATACGTATTTCCCAATGTATTCTCTCACATCTCCGACATTATTGCACTTACATCCTCCCTTATGGCTTCACTAGTGTATTCTCATGCCGCACTCCTCACCATCCTGAGGGTAGATACTTGGTTTTGGACACGGTAGAGGGCCACTTAACTACCCTCAGCGGCTTACAGCCCCCATTTTGCCTCCAATCTCAACACCTCTACCTGATTCTTCATCCCTTCATTACGTCTAGTGTCGCCCTTCTTTCTTGCAACCTATTTACTTCCGTCCTCGTGTAAAGAGATGCCCTTTTGCAACCCCCGCACATCAGCGTATTCTCCCCCGCCATGGACGAGGGTGTCTGGGTAAACCTCTCCCCTTCCCTTCAGTACTCCAACCCCATCCCCTCTGCCCTTACCCCAACCTCCCGCCGCCCCCAACCAACCTCTTTTTCTCTCCCCCACACTTCGACCGCCCCCGGCTCACGTCCTCGCGCCTTATCGCATACGGAGAGCAACGCGATATTTTGTCGATGTTTTCTCAAGCCCGGAGGCGGGGCGGGATCAACGAGGTTATGCTGGTGGTTTAGGTGATTACTTTCATGACGACGACGGTGGCGGTACACAAAAGGCGATATGCCCGTATCAATATGCCTTGCCGATATCCGATCAGCAGTCGTTTTATAGTGAAAGTTCACCTCCACGTCCGCCGCGCAGCTTTACTGTATTCGTGTCGCTAGGGTGTCGGAGGTGATTTCGCATGGTTAGTGGAAGCTTTTTGTTCTTCTCTCTCTCTTTCCTTCCTCTTCTACCTCCTCTCCTTTTGTAAAGGACAGAGACGACAAGTTTTTGCGAATAGCGATACTGAATTCAGTTTGTTTCCACTATTTTAGCATATATTTTCGTAAAAATAGATAGTTTTTAGACCAGTTTTAATATTTTTCGAATTTTTTATTAAATTTACAGTAATAAAAATCGTTTTTCTTGATTATACGTTATTACCATTCGCACCTATAGTAATTCGAGTCATTCTCTTCCAAACGAGCTCAGGAATCTTTTGATGGATTCTTCGCCCTAGTAATTGGTCTAAATCAACTTGAGATAATTTGCCAGATTTTTGAGATGACGTCTTGAGAAGGATTTTTTCATCCATTCAAGTGAAGTGATTTATGTCATATTCAATTCCAAAACGAATAAAAATCGCATTTATTATTATTTATTTCCTTCAACTACTATTTTCAATGCTGCCTTACTGATTATTTTCTCTCATAAGGCTCTTTTAAATGCTACGCTGTATCTCTTACCTACATTTCATTTCGTTTTGTTCGTATTTCCCATGTCAAGTGCGTTTTTCATTATCTTGCGCTCTTATTTTCAGGAGGATAGCTTTCTGTTGCATTCCACTGCCGCATGTTTTCATTTTTACTGGATATTACGGCAGCGTTTGTGCGTGACAATGCGAATGTGTTAGTGTGTATTTTATATATACCAGGGAGAGGGGTATTCGGTTATATTTTGAGTTAGTCATTGATGAAAATTTATTTCAATAAATTCAAAATTCCAAAGTATATCAGATAACAGATAACTCATGCATTCATTAAAATATTTTTTGCCATAACTAATTTTTTGAAATATTTTAATTACATATATATTCAGATATTTCGTTTAATCATGGTATTTAACGAGGGTATTCATTGAGTGGTACCACTAGTAATTTGTTTATATATGTATGTATCTCCTGGAGAGATATTTTGCCCCATAATTGTGGTCACCTTCGGGGTATTCAAGATCCAGAACGCTCTACCGTTTCTTATTGGTTTGTTGTACCTGTGGTAGTTTGCCTATCATGCAACTGGTTGTAGCTATAATTCGTTTCCATGCTAATCTCCAAAGTCATCTGCCTAAAGGAAATATCTACTCATTTGGATAAACAAAGGTAATATTCGATATTCAATCAAGATAGGAATATAATTGAAATTAAATTTCATAAAAAAACCCTAGGATGGGCAGTAACAGAACACACAATAAAGAATAGAAACTCACACTCACTAAATAACTAAATTTTCGGTGGCATTACCACCTTCCTCGGAGTTAGGTAAAAGACACCTTGTGTCTTCAATCTTTTACCTAACTCCGAGGAAGGTGGTAATGCCACCGAAAATTTAGTTATCTAGTGAGTGTGAGTTTCTATTCTTTATTGTGTGATCTGTTACTGCCCATCCCAGGGTTTTTTATGATATTTACCTCGCCGAGGAACATTTCGAAGTGTGTATTGAAATTAAATTAATATATTATACACGAAAATATTAGAATGCCCTCGTTGTGAAATGCACTTTGGCTTAGCTCTTATGTGGTAGCTCATACTTATTCTATAATTTATTTCAGTTTACTTAAGCTTCTTGGAACAAACGTCCGATTAATTGATCAGGTTTACCAAATGAGGTCCTTAAACATATTATGTACCTTCCGTGCTGCACAGTGTCTAAAGACCAGTTTACACGATACATTAACACTTACTAGTTAATTTCTGTTTGCATGAACGAATTTTGTGGACCAAAACGGAACATGTACGAATGCATGAACCAAATTAGAACAGGTTCTTTTTTCTGTACATACCTACATTCGTATAAGTTGGGTTGTTACACGGTGCATTTTCGTTTTCATTCACGCGTGCATACAATTAGGCATTCACTCATACGGGTTAATGTACCGTGTAAACAGGCCTTAAGTTCCTACCAGCAAGATTTTCAAATCCAAAAATTTTTTATTCGTTTTTCCAAGCCAATGATATTCTTCTTTGATATTATAAAAATTTATGCCCATTTATTTCTTTGCAAATTCCTTCACAAGTTAACATCCAGAAGCCCTTTTCACCTTGGCTACTCTATTTTCCTGACTAGCTCAAAGTATGCTCCGCAGTGACCCCTGAGATTATAAGCCCCTATTCTTCCCTGCAGGCACCTAAAATGTCCTTTGTTTGCGAAATAAAAATTAAACTATGCATTAATTCCCAAATTTTAAGTATACTCATGATGCAAGATTTTTCAAGGGTGAAGTACTTATTTATGGTATATTTTGCAGCACCTTACTCTGACATTTATTATTTCAATAGCTTTTACGATCAATACCTACTAATCTTTTTTTAATCGTATCCGGTCCTAACTTATAATTTACTAATGCGACCATATTTTCTTTTCACTGCTGCATATTTTTACTCCTCTGATATGAAATGATTGTTGCCTGCTATACTCTTTATCAAATTATTAATATCTTTATCAACTACTGCATTATCATCTAAGTCATTTTCTAATATCACCTTGAATTTTCAAAAGAAAATTATTGGAATGGTAAACCTACCTCAAGATCTACTAAAAGCAAAATATAGGAGACAGCGAAGCCGCTAGGAGAAAATGAGGAGAAAAATCAATGGCAAGAGCAATTGGGTATGAAATGAAATTGGATGAATACGAAATGCCCATTGACTCCGTCTAGAGGTGGATTTCAATCCTAGGTCTATCCATGGGACTATGAACAGGATGGGATTTGAATTTGCGGAGTAGGTAGCTCTTGGAAACTCTGCATGAACATTGGGAGTATGTCAGGCAAAGCATTCAAGTTCACGATCACTGTGTCACGTAGCCGGATTCACAGGCTCTCATCCCCACATCACGTCTCTAAACGACCGTAATGCTAGCGTTGGAATTTTTTCTTTCAATTGTAATGAACCATTTGGATTAAGCCTCAACTTAAAATACGCATAATGTGGATGGAATTCAGGAAGTAATTTTGTACTCCTGAAAATAAGCAATATTCTGATAATAGTGTGGAAATTATTGGCTTTGGAGTTGCAGAAACCACCATTTCCGTGAATAATTCTAGCGGTGGACGAATTCATCGGACTGAGATGAAAAACGCCTTCCTTTTCTTTCTAGACTTTTAGCATTCAGTCTCACCTCACACACGATTGAAATCTTTCTCTCCCGTCTTTTTTATTTTCCATCAATACGAAGAAGCCAACCACCCATTTTCTTGTTTTTCGTCAGTTTGGTCTTCCACGTAGTCATTTCATTTTCATGTGACATATGCTGTGACATCTAGTTCCTGATCTTCCATCGCTCTCAGAATCAGCCCCTTTGTCTTTGTAGTTCTTTCAGGTGATTTCAATCCAGACTTCTTGACCCGGCCATAAGTCCGAATTATGCTCATAATTCGCATTGGAGACTTGATTTACCTCAAAATGTCTCTTTTACTATTGATTAAATCTCTGTATGCATTAAAGAATTTTATTAATTACTCAAAATTTGACATTCCTTAATTTTTATCATATATATTGTAAATAGCTGACAAGCAGATTCTCGAAAGGTGGCAACTTTTTACCAGTTTACTTTTGCAATATGGTGGTAGCGGATACAAAATGTATGTATGCCTACTACATGGCAAGCGCACTGAAAAGAGGAATTGAAAGCTAGCTTGAAACCAGTCTTAGAATTGTTGACTAATGATAATGAATTGACCTTATTGTTAGTAGATGTAGCAACATAAACTGATCGACGAAGACTTTTTGCTGTAGAATGAAACGAACTCGATTTTTATTTTGAACAGTAGTGGATCTGTCCTTTAAAATGTTTGCCGTTATAAATTTTACTCAAAGTGGTAGAGAAAAGATATTGATTACTGTCAAATAGCTTTATGGCGATCCATCTTAACTAAAGTTAAGTGATATTGTACAATTTCAACGAATTTGACGCGAACGCCTCCTATGAGTTGTTACGTGAAACACTTTGAATTTTATTTAAGTAACCAATAGGAAGATAAATTCGTCTTCGTACCAATTTTTCTATTTAATTTGGTGCCATAAAACCTTTATGTAACTGAAATATTCCATAAATTCGAGAATATCTCTTCTGTTATCCTTAAACATGGCCTAATAAATGCATCGTAAGCCACTCCTGAACAACTTTACCGTCCTTTACCCATTTAACCGGGTATTGAATTTTAGAGAATAATATGACTCCCCTACGTTGCATCCAGCCATGTAAGGCACGACTTGTCATTACTCTCCACCCCCACCCATAAGCTCCTTACCATGGCTGTCTATCGGGTCCTCGAAGTCAAGTTTCCAAGGAGGGTCTGTGTTTACCCCATTCAACCCCACGCCGCGCGTCACGTCCCTTCCTGTCTCATCTCGGTCACGCCGATACATACAGCCTTCTTTCTCCCTTCCATAGTAACCGTCTCAAGCATCTAGGGTTACCTTCTTTCCCTCCCTTTCCATTACCCGCTACTCTTTACCCTCATATATTTAATCTCGCACCAATCTCGCACGGTCTTCTGGAAACAAAAATGATCATAAATCACATTTTGGAAACTCCGTGGACGATATAGGTGGGCTTTCGGCAACAAGTAACCCTCGAATTTAAAATCGTATCTGGGTCTTTCTATTTCCTAATAGCTATAACTTAATATAGACTATATGGATATTTTACTCTGATATTATTGATAACGGCCGAAAAGACCATAAATCACATCTTGGAAACTCCGTGGGCGATGTGAGTGGGATTTCTGCGTTGCTCTCGAATTTAAAATCTTTTCCTGCCTTTTTCGGTGTTCTCATAGCAGTAAATTAATGGGGACTATATGGATATTATACTTTTATTTTATTGATCACGGCATTCGTGTCTCCTGTACGTTTTTTTAAGCGTATACATTTTGAGGTGGCCTTGTTCATGATACGGCGTAGGATTATTTTGCGGTTGAAATATCTAAACTATCCGATGCATTCTTTCTTCTAAACTTTGCGCAATTCTCCACCTAATGGCTCTTCTTTTCATTGTCTATTGGAAATTTAAAATATCCTATTAACCTAAGAAAGTAATTACAACCATCACCGATGGATAGCTTTTATGTTCTCATTTTCCTTATTTTCTTACTTTAAATATTTATTATCTGATTATGGAAAGTAAATTTTTCACCAATAGATCACCATTTGAATTAATTAAGTAAAAGTGTTAAGGAAGTACCGGCAGCATTATTTTGGATTCTTTCTCCGCCGAGAATAATGTAGGTACCTTCCATGGCGTCCACAGTAAAATGTCAACCTTGAATCAGAGTGATTTACATTCTTTCACTCATGAATTTCTGTCAGTCATAACTTATTTTATTGCTACACTGCTGAAAATCAGTCTCAATAAATTGACCTTAAATCTCCCAGTTCTTCCAGTTTATTTTATTTTATTTTATTCCCAAACCACCGGATACAGCTCTTGTTGGCCATTTTACACCGGGGCGTTCAACAAATGTAACAAGTAAACGTACACAAACGACCATGCCCTGGACTGGGGAAACCTACCCAGGCGGGACTCGAACCCGCGACCTTTGGCAGGCGAGAACGTTACCCCGCCGCCACCGAGGCCGGCAAATCCTTTTCTTACTTTATAGTCAATTTTATGCGGAACCTCCTCCTAAATATCGAGCTCAAGGTTTTTAATTATAGGTTTATAATTTCGATAACGCTCTTTCCGTCACTTTTAACTCCAATCACAATTTTTCTCGCTCCATCCAGATCCTAACCGTAAATCATTTACTTCATAAAATCCCTGATCCACTGATGTAGTCGACTCGGCGAAGTAAAACAAGTAATAGAAGCGATATCTTTTAACGATTTAGAGACGGTTACATTATCGGGGTACTTTTACTTACCTTTTTTTCTTGCACGTGACTTCCCGGGCTGCTTGCTCCTCGCACGCACACTCTCTCAGCCTTTGGCAATGAGCTTCTCCTTTTTAACGTGACCGGCCGTTCATTATCCCTTAGCCGTGCGATTTTCTCGCTTCCTCCCAACTCCCACTCTCTCCCTACACCCTTTTATCTCTTCCATTAGGCTCATCACTGCTACTTTTTCGCAGAGCTCCCAACCCCCCCTGAAACCGCATTATGAATCGCAGGGTTTTCTTTACTTGTAGGTACATATAGATGCAGATTGGGTAAGTAAATAGAAGGTAGCTGTCCGGGGGCCCCGTGGATAACACTAAACTAACCCACGGGAAAGGGAAAAGCAGAGGGGTCGTACGTTAAGGAAACCTTGTGTGCGGGTGGGAAATAGAATTTTTCCACGTGCCTTTGGTCTCGGAATCCTGCCGACTCCCATCCCCTCTTGCTCTATGGTAGCATTCTCCTCCGTTACCTCCCCTGCACGAGGGTTGCTCACATTTTTGAAAGAAAAAGGAATATCATAAACTCAATAAAAGCTCGTACTGGATAATAGTAATAACTTTTAACGAGGTATATCATTCCAGGATTTTTCGTATAGAACATTTATCATTTTATAAAATTAGCCATATTCTATTTTGAAGAGGCGACCTGCTGCTGACGTTATTTTTTGCCATAAGGAATGGTAGGGAAGGAAAGAGAAAAGCGTGGAGAGAGAAACCTGGCGTCGAAATTAGTCTTAACGAAAAGCGCCAAGATGATCACGTTTTAATGTCCCATCCTACGGACGGATTGCTTAACTTGTATTGTTCTCCACAAAGCCCTGAGGCAAGAATAGAGAAGTCTCTGAACATCTCTGCCAGAACCAGGATTTGAACTCAGGTCCTCGAGCTGCAGTATTTGTCTCCGTGCTGTAACACGCCAAATTTCTCAAGAAAACATTGCTTATTTAGAATCATGAAAGCCGCAGAAATAATCCTGCTTGTTCTCAATGAAAATGCGCAGGGCTGGATTTGCTGAATGCAAGGTGCACATGATTTTCAAATTTATTTTTTGTTTCATTCAGACGGTAAATCTAGGTGCATTTAGTTAGAGCACATCTCATACTAGGTCATTAGCGAGTGCATTCCATGCTTATTAAAGGCGGAAGTGATTCCATCCCCTTGTACCTTGTATTTCGGTGTTCAAAGGTTTTACCCTGGCTTGAACCAGGGGATTTTAGTTCAGTATCCGTACGCTCTTATTATTAGGCTACAATTCTCCCTCCTACGCAATCCACATAATTCATCCAAAAGTGTGCCTAGAAATCACCCCAGAATCTCAATCCTTCATGGTATGGAGGGTAGGTTTAATTCCTCGTACTTCGAGAGTTTTGGTTCTGGTATGTTCAAAGGGAATCCAGGACCCTGAAATTAGCAGCCATTCCCTTTACTTACTAGGCTTCCAACATCCATTTCAAGAAGCTGATAAACTAAGAAGACTATTTTACGAATAAAAGGAGCCTCTTTAAAAAAGGGAGTTTCGCTAACCATGGTTCATGCCCTTACTCCTTTCTTCCAGTCTGCAGCCCCACCCTGACACTAACTCCGCTTCCACAGGGTGTGCCGTTTCTCTCCGAGTCACCCCCTGCCACTCTCTTTTCCATCCCTGCCGATGGCCCCCCCATTATCTACCCACACCCTTTACATTCCCCCGTGCCACCCTTAGTCCCTCTGCCCGTCGTCTCCGCCAGGCCTTTGCAGAAATGAGCCCGCTGTCCTATCTCCTCCATCTAAAGACGCCTCCGTTATTTTCATTCCATTTGTCTCCCTCTGTCCTCCCACCCTTCTATCCATTCTTCCCTCTCCTCCCCCGCTTTTTCTCCTCCCTCCCCACCCTCCCCTCTTTCCTCTCCCGTGCGGCTGAGCATAGCGTTCTGCCCGTTGTCGCCCCATATACAGAGTACGGTCGAGCCAAAAGTAATCGGCTCCTCGGGCACAGAAGTGTACACTCATACAACCGCAGAAGAGTGCATGGGTCCCGCATTGAATACAGTCGACTATTAATACCTAGAATGATTTTACACACGAGTACTTAAGTGCCGAGATGAAAATAGGTGTCTCAATGCTCTTATATTTTTATGATTATTCTTTTTATCCGCTTCTGTACTCCACATGAATTAGATTAGTCGTTTATTGATCGGAGTGTACCAGTATTCATTTGAGTTTATAAACAATCATTCGAGCGAACAATGCTGATGTTGTTTCTTAACAACACAAACTAAAGAAAGTAAACACTGTGTTCACGTTTTTTTGCTAAAATGCATAAAATTAACTGCAATTAAGATTGATTTTCGTGTAAATAGATGAGCGAGGTGAGACTTTCTACGTCAAGCAACCGAGAAAGTCGTACAACTGAGGGTCGTTCAACTGAGAATCCCCTGTTTTTTTAGAGTACTCATTCTATCTACTTGAGTATTTTCCATGCATTATATTGATCTTTGCAATACCCGAGTTATAATGAGTTGTACATTTCGGTAATTTTGTGGTTATCATTGTCACATAACCTTTTTTATAAAGTTAACTCTTAGTACTCCCCAAGCTTTATTCCCATTTCTTTTTCTTCCTTTGAGCCTCTTGCCGAATTCTCTCACCCTGAAAACGTAGAATTCCCTCTCCCCCCCCCCCACGCAACCTTTCTATCCTATTTTTTTTTTCAATATCTTCCAATATACCCACTCCCCCTTTCCACACGATTCCTCCTCCCCGGTAGTCCGTTGCCTCTCTCGGCACAGGCGCGGCCGGCGATCGCGCCGATTCCAACGGCCAACCGTCCGTGCCTCGCGAGAGTGGGCGGTTGTTCTCGGCGTTCACTTTCCGCCAAGGCTTTTAATATCGGTTTCCCAGTAATGGAATGGACCAAAAAGAGTTTGCCTTAATGAAAAGTCCGGATTAGAGTGACGACCGTTTTGAGGTATGCGTCGGTGAGCCTTTTCGCGCTGAGCGGGAGGTGCTCCAGTTCCCGATGAGGGGAGATGGAGAACGCTCTCCGCTGTTCTTTTTTCTTTTTATTTTGTTTTTCTTCGCCCAGGAGATTAAACTCGAATCATCTCAAGTACACAAATTTTTGTTTATCCGCTATCTGTGCAGATTGGTTTGAGAGGAGGGCATCGTGAAGGCACCGGCTCGATTTGAATATGTTTGTTTCCTTTTCCAAGAATTTTCCCCAAAAGGATCATCTCGATGAGCTTCGCTTTTAACTTATTATAAGGCGAGCATATATTCGATTAGACGCTTCCTAATCCGTAGTCTTATCTGAAAGGAAGAAATTGGATTCCAAATTAATATTTAGATAAATTTTAGAGATTAAATGTGATTATCAAAACCTCTATTTAGTAATTTATTTTGAGTCAATATCTATTGGATTAAAACATGTTAACATTATACATATTCCTCTCAGAATCATACGTTATTTTCCTAAATTTACTTGACAAATTTGAAAATAATTATTTATCTTACTACATCGGTGAGATAACTATATAGCTGATAGTTACATTAAATTTTAATGTAATACAAGTTGATGCATCCACTTGACTTGAGCAAAATACGGAAGAGTTAATGTTAGCTAAGGAAAGTAAGTGTGAATTAACTAAATAGAGGAGACGGAATTGGTGCGGAAATGACCTCAGCCTATGATCAAATAAACTTCAAAAGCTATTAGGAGGAGAAAATCGATATCGAGAAAATCGAGAAAAAAAGTCGATAATGCGCGTAAAAAACGGAGTATTAATTGAGTCGTCAAGAAGGCCATGGAGGAATTATTATTTTACCGGTAGCAATAGATGTTACTGATAAAGGCATGTGATTTTTCCTACGATAGATGCTCGTGTCAGAAATTATGGTATCATTTCTTTCAAGCCTATTAGGCAATGATTATATAAACTCGATATCGTTTACTTACTGAAAGAAGGAAAAGGAAAACTGTTAAGCTACTTCAAGTTCCTGATATGCATTGGTCAATGAAATGCCCGCCTTAGGGAAAAAATTGAAATTTTAATTTCACCAAAAAAATACTGTGCAGCAAGACTTAGAAAATGGTAACATCGAGACAAAGTTAGATCTATTATAAAAATACCTATTTAACTGCATTTCATGGACTTCGAAGTAAAGAGGAAAAATTATTTATGTGGAAATGTTCGAAAAGTGGCTTCGGCGATTGATGGAGAAGGTTGGATCTAAATATAAATGAGGTTTGAAGGCTAATGAGGATTAGATAATAAATACGTATTCTGGCAGGAATATGGGAAGTGCAAATAAGTTCAGCGTATTTTAAGTAAGAATGATTTATGTCAATATCTCTCGGGTTTCTCTCCGGATTTGATTCGCTACGTTTTATTCAGACATTTCGACGAGTGATCCCCCCATCTTCATCCGGAATCCAAGTGATTCCAGGGATCCAAGAGTCATTTGGATCGATAGATCCCGGAACACGATGGACGAGTAGCTCGCTAAGGCAAGGAGTATCTAAACCGTGGATGAAACACAAGTGATTTTGCCTGTATTGCTCTCCGAGAATTTACCAGGCATTACATTAGGAAAGAAAATTCACCAGAAAACGATATTAGAGATGACATTAAAAGGACAGAGACGAAGAGAAAGGACTAGGCAAAGAATGCTGACGGTATCAAAAAAGATAATAGTAGAAAGTAATTCGTAGAGTTAAAGGAAAGGATCAGGGATAGAATTCTGTGGAGGAAACAGTACCGTTGAAATCTAAGAGCAGCATCACCTACAGTGATGGTAATGATTGTTTGGACAAGCAGGAGTAAGGGTGGTTTTAACACCATATTATACTCTAGGCACCTCTGCGCAAAAAAATTTTAATCCGGTGCCGGGTGATGAGATGTAGAGGGGGTTGAAGAGAGTGTGGATGTAGAGGTGTTTGGAAGAAGGGAAGGGTCATGGGCGAAAGGCTATTTGATGTGGTTAAAGCCGGAATGGATTCCTCCTCCTACCACTTATTTCCCCCTCCCCTGATCGCTGTGAGCCGAGCGCCTCCTATATATGTAAGCCCTCTCGCCAAATCGACAATTAGCCCTTCGATAAAACCCGATTCCGTGCCACGCTGCTGCAAAACTTCATTTTCCGACCATTTTTCCCGTACGGCAAGCCGCTTGGTAGCCGTAGCTTTCAAAGCCCGAGGCCCTTGATTATTTGCTAATTTGGTGGAATGGAGTTTTATAATCGGTTGGCGCGAAAACTATCGTTTATCCATTCACCAGTAACCCTCTCTCCCTACCCTGGATGTAGGCAATCATTTCATACGCATAAGTAGGTAGGAAGAGGCTAGTTTCAGGCGAACAGGATGCGCGCAAGTGAAAAAAAATCGAAAACTGATGTTCGGTACAATTTGCAAATGTTTGCGATTTTACGTGTAGATTAATATTTTTCTATAGAACCTAAATTTTGTGAGCGTAATTTTTTGCATATCAGTGTTATTTCGTTGTTGTCCTTCTATATTTTGGTATTGGCTCTATTTATTTTAAACTTTTAGATAAGTATAAACGTCGATGCTGGGACAATCGTTGATAAAATTTTCATTCCGCATGACTTCCACAAATTTTTCACTACTATCCCCAAATGCGTGAAAAATTATACGTATCTCAACCTTTTTCTGTTTTTTTTTCCTGGAGATTGCTCAGTCCTAAAATTTGCGTTAATCCTCGTAGGATATTCTTTGCTCTAATAAATAGTAATGATGCCTACTTATATCAAAATTATGGCCTTATATGCAAGTAATTTACTGATTTGGCTATGAAAAAAGTTTTATTATGAACTAAGCGTAGGATAAACAGCCAGTAAATGATGAAAAGTATCTCGTGCAGTACATTTGTTTTTGCAATTAATTTTATTTTTTTGAAAAACTTAAGAATTTACAAAAAGTATGGAAATTGTGAGAATAAAATATCAACTATCTCAAAACGGAATCATTATATACTATTTTATTAAATATTTAAAACATTTTAAATGGCCTATTATCGGCCATTAAAAAGAGAACCTTGAGAACAGAGATGTGTTCTCGTTATTTCCTTACTGGTACACCATTTAGTGTCCAGGTAATGCCCATTCCTGAAGCCTACCTTATTTTTTTTCTTTACTCTTAGCTTACTGGACAAGGAATCGCAAGTTTAACATTTTAATTGAAATTGAAATCGACTTGTTCCCGAATCTTCGTCTGTATCCGCATCCTATACACCTTTTAAGAACTGAAATTTTTATTTTCGCCTTGTTAGTGAGTTGTATATTTTTTCAAGTTTTGTAGCTCGGAGCCACTCTTCCACGTAAATACGGGAACAATTCTAATTTTCTCTCTGCTCTTCTGCCAAAGAGGCAGATGTATTATCATTGCCTTTTGTAACCACACTTTTTGTACATATATATGATCACTGGTCAATCAATTTTTATGCCATTCTTTTCACTTTTATTTAACATTGCAGTTAAAAATATTGCATCGTATTAATAATGCTCGAATGATTGACAAATGAATTCATTTTGGGGTATTTGAGCTTGATATTTCTATTTTAGTATTATTTCTTGGCTTTGGTCGATGCTCCCTCCAAAAATGTATTTAAAATTCTTATGAAGGCTGTTCCTACAAAAATTCTAAAAGCCACGAAATTTTTGTACTCGTAACAAAATCCACGATAGTCTAACTCTCTCGTAGAATCAATTGTTACTACCCTATTTTTATATCAATTTGATTTACATTCAAATTTATGTGTAGATAAAAGTTTGGAAACCTAAATTAATTTGATTTTTTGTGTATTGATGGCTTGCGATGTGTGATAAGAAATGTATTTGCAGTGGAACGGCGTATAATTCTGGATCCGCTGATGCTTTTTTCGACTTATTATTCCATTTTTTTGATAATAGCTAAAAATAAAAATATTTTTTACGCTTTGCATTTACTGATTTGGCGTCTACCACTGGCACTTTGATATCTCCTTAAGCTGGATTGGAAAAAAATTCTCAGGAAAGTCGTCCGTCATGGTTGTCTATTTTCCCCTGATATTTTAATTCTCTATAAAATGTGTTTTCTCTTGCAGTGGCATTTAAATTCGCACTCGTGCCACATGCCGCGTGAATAAAGTGGTATCATGTAGGTTTTCAAAGCCGTGATCGTTGATCTACCTAGCTATAGCGGTTTATCGCCCATTTCCCATTAAACCACTCAAATGACCGACTGCTCGTGGTTTTGACTCCCAGCTGAATAGCTGCCATTTCGTTATAATCGTCACTCATTCCTCTCCCGTCCTCATCGTTTTTCAACCCCGTGTCATATATTTCCCTTGCCCCACCACCTCTTTTCGTCCCTGTTGCTTAATTTATTAGCTTAAATTAATCTGAATATGTATATTGAGGCCCCAGAAATGATATTTATAATATATAATAGAATACCTGATTTACTAAAACTTAAAGCCAGAGAGCTGGTTTATCATATTTTTCTGAAAGATGTTTTAAGACACTATTTCTAGCCACATGCGCGTATTTTATGAAATGTCGAGAACTTTTTTTATTATAGCTGTACTTCTCTTTTTAGCTCTAATCCAAGCTTTTTATCGTATGGATTTGATTAATTCAAGGGAATTTATTGTGTTGAGGATTATGAAAATGATATTTATGGCACTAATGTTTAAAACAAAAGTCGTTTTTCTGCGGTGGTTGTTTCCTATCCAACCATAGCTTTTACTGGTATAGCAAATAGGCATACACTAAAACTAAGCTAAATTCTATTGGTACACTAGGAAAGAGTGATCCTTACTATTCACATTACAAATATTTTGCAACTTCAGAGGAGTGGCTGGAGTCTTTTCACACTTGCGGCATGAATTTCCAAAATAATAGGAAGAGTTAGCAACGGTTCTCTGTCATTTTAAAACTGCATAAGCTATGATACTTCGGAAAATGAAGGAACTAGACTTTTAGGTTTAGAAAGCTCAAATGTATAACGCAAATCTAATTACCGTGAACAGTTCGTAATTATTGAGTGTACATTTAAGCTCCGAGAAACCGTGATTGGTCGCCCAACTTGCCAATCGCTTTTTCACTTGCTTTTATGAAATTCTAAATTGAATTTAGATGAATGAAGTAACCCGACTTGAAACTTATTCTATCGGAAAATAAAGGACCTCGGAAACTGCTAATATTACGTTAACCTGTATTTTTATGTGTCATAATGGTGTAAAAATACTAATTTTGTTTATAGTCTCATGAAACTAGCGCTTTTGCTCCGAAGGTCCTCCTGAAGCAATTTAATGAATCCTTATTTAAATAATAGATTGCTCAGATTTTTAATTAATTTGTTAGAACACGACGTGAGCCGTGATTATACAACATTATCGTTGTCATGTTATAAGTATTGAACCACGAAACGAGTCATACGCAGGTAAAATAAGTTAACAATAGTGTGTAGTCTGATTTAATACATAGAATTTCCATTATATAGTGCCAAAAGTAAGTCTTTAACGTCGATACTTGTCCAAGTCCATTTTTATTTATTTTATTTGATGATTTTTTTTTAATTTCGTTCGTTATTTGGGTTTTTGATTGTTTTAATTTATATATAAACGTATGTTTTTCTTGGCTGATACTTTAGATTGTTTATTTCTCACTTAAAAGAGCGTTTTTATGCGTTTTTGATAAGAATAAGGGGATTTTAAAAAGAAAGTTAAGGAGAGAAGACGTGTAATAAAGAGGGGAAATGCCAAATTAGTATTTCAATGAAGTTTATATTTTTCGATGGATCCCGAGGCCACAGTAGTTGAAGATATAAGTGTGCACTCTCTTTCGAGATCTTCTCACGCACCTTGGGAAGAGATCACCAGGGATGTGTGTGTACATTAAAGGCCCCAGAAACCGTGATCGGTGGGCGAGGCGGTTTATCGCTTTTGCCGCTACTTTGGCGGCCAAGCGCTCGTGGTCTCCACCGGCCACCGCCAAAAATCCTCGTCTCTCCCTCTCTTCTTTCCCCTCCCCCCTTCCACCTCTACTCCCTCCCCTCTTTGACAGCCGCATCCCACGCTCCCGTCCACCTGTTGCCACCTCGACCGCCGCACCCGAAGGGACGCAACCCTCGCGCCTCCACACGCCCTGACGGCGGACCTCAAAACCTTCCCCGTAACGCAGTCCGGGGGTCGCCTTTCCACCCATCCTCCTCTCAGTCACCTCAAAAGCCTTGCGTCCTTCCCAGCATCTTTTGCTCGAAGCGGAACAGGAAGTTAAGGATGCTCTCCATAAGTCAGGATGGTCACTTGGTTACAGAAATAAAACTTGCATTATCTAATTTCCCGGCTATGTCGCGGAGAATTGATATATGTCCACGGTATTGCTCTGGAATTCTTGATAACTGCAGGTTGCATGGGGTATAATGTATTAAATTATCAATGGAAGTATAAGACTAGATGGTAATTTATATTATCTCCTGCCGTATAATTACGTGAAAAAATAAAAAAATGTGTCGGCGATCAATACAATTTCGGTGTTTTTCACAGTTCCCATTAAAGACTGAATGATTTCAGGCGTAGCGAGTGTATGGCGAGATGTATAAATTTAGGCAGCTGATGAGTACGTAAAACATCCTGAATACTTGCAAATAATTTGAAATTTTCATAAGACTATGAGATTTTAATGACTTAATAATTCAATTTGTATAGTCTGATGAATCATTAAATGTTATTATGAATGGTTTGTTTCTTTAAATATCTTTTACTATAATTACTCAAGTTTCCCCTGTTGCTTTACGAATTTTTCCCGGTTGCTAATGGTTCGCCATTTCTTCCCGGTTTCCCCACTGGGTATACACCGTGCGACTCTCAGGGATGTTCCCCTCACAAAGCGGCTGTCCGCCGCAACTACACGCACGATCTTCCATCCTTCCTTCCTCCCTTTTTTCAAAGCCTCTCGCTCTATTTATTATTCCTTCCGCTGCTTCTAAAAGGTGAGCGGTTGACTTTGCAGTTGACGTCCGAAACGGTTCGGAAATTGCTTTCGGTCGAATAAAGTTTTGATGCGTGAACAAATGGTCATCCTCTAAGCTCACAATAAAAACGGGAGGAAGAGTGAATTTGCCCGTCCCCAGAAGAATATTGAATTTAGCATGAAGATCTTGACTGCTCATTTTTCGTGTTTTGTGAAATAAAGTTTTGACCGCTGGCCCATCAACCCTTTTATTGGTGGTTACTTGAAGGAAGTTAATTCGTTACGGCTATTAAATAACCCTTAAAAATATGTGATTTTCAGTATTTTGGCTTTTAAGTAATTGTTATGATTTTTATCTTCGAAGCCGAAATGGGCAAATTTTTATTTTAAAAACGAGATAATGATGTAGTTTTTCAGGTTTTAACATTCTTTCTATACGCTTTTGAAATTATTATGATAAATCCCCAGGGCTTGTTATAACCGGTCTTATTGAGGAAATGAATCCTAAATAATGCTGGCGATAACTGTAGAAATCAAACTTAGAGTGTGTAATGAATGAATTACAAGAAGCCTGTTGACGTAGTTTTCCTCTCACGTTGCACAGTAAGTTGGTATGCCTCCGGTGAATCCTATCCACTTGAGGTGTGCGAATAAGGGGGAATTAAAAACGAAAAGTGCTCCTGTCAACTCAGTAAGATAGCGGAAGGAAATAAGGATAAATGCATCCGATTGGTATGTCGCTCCCCTTATGGGGGAGGATTTTTCCGCTCATATCCATGACTTTCCGGGCTCACTCACCCCCGTAACCGCAAGGAAAAAAAAGTCCATCCTTCTTCTTCCATCCATCGCAGCATTCTTGTCATCCTGACCGCCCGCGTTCCTCTTTCTTTGAAATTTCACCTCTCAGCGGTGTCAGCGGGTGGCCGCGTCCCCTCTTTCAAGAAGCCGAGAGGAAGGGAAAAGAAATTCAGTCTTCTCCGGAGGGTGGGTGTATGAGGGAGGAAGGGGACTGACTGCTGTGAGAGCCTCTTTAGGTTGCGTCAAGAGGAGGAAATCGAGTCCATTGGACGTTGGCCACGAAAAGGGACATAAGGGATCCTTTGGCTGGAGTAGTGGGAAAGGGGCATAAGAAAACTGCGGTAATCGGTGCGATCGGAAAAAAGGGAAGGACAATCGAAACCTTTATCTCTCCGTAGATAAGGGGTGCAAGTTGTGTAAGTTTTTATGCAAAACAGTGCTAACTCCATATTCTCATATTAAAAATATTCTAATTATCTAATGGAACCTAATAGGTGTCGGAGATTTCAATCCCTAATTTGATGGATTCATTTCTAGTTGTTTTTGTTTTGGTTAAAATATATTTTAGCACTTTGGGTTCGTATTGTATGGATTACAATTAAACATGACTGCATTTTCAATGCTCAAACCTCCAAGGGTAAAGTAGTATAAATCACTTATTTACCCCAAGTACATCGCAGTGTTACGTACTTGAGGGGTATATGAATTTATATTTCAATCGCTATTAATTTTTCTTCATCCGCCCTTTCTTCAAATCAGCTACAGTCGTGTGCGCTAGTGACCTGTAAAATAAAAAAATTATCCGTAAATCAAATTTAATGTTATATGTTCAATGTTCTTCTCATAAAATCCCGACATTTAAAATATGAGAGAATTTTGTGAAGACCTGTATTCGCTACAAATTTTTCTTGATCCACCCCTGTGTCTCATTTTATGTTGAAAGCAAGAGCAGCGTTTCTCCTTGAAGTGATTTTTAGGAAAAAACAGCACTCATTCATCGAATTTAATGTTTCGACGTCTTTCTATTTCTCAAACACCTTGTCTTATTTAGAACGCAACAGGCATGTAAATCATTCTTTGATTAATTGTTCTTGGCCCACGCATGGATCTTGCTGCTAGCTGAAAGCAACTGCAGTAAATTTCCATGAAGTTACTCACAAGAAAAAAGAACACTCGTGCGTTGAATATAATGATTAAGTTCTTTCAAACAAGGAGTTTAACGTCTCGTAATAAGTTTATCTCTTCGCGATGTAAAATATTTGAAAGGGATGGAAATTGTCGTCCTCTCTCCCTATAAAATTTTTTGAATCCCGCCAGCTTCTCAGAATAAACTAAAAGGAGCAGCAGTTTCCGGGAAGTAACCAGCTCGAAAAGGACAGCACTCATAAATTGAATTTTGAGCTATAACCTAGTAGAGGTGAACTCGAACACCGCCGTGTCGAGATTAAGGGGTTAAAATTCGGATCCGTCGCGTTGAGGGCACGGAATCGAGTGCCTCCAGCTGACCCGCCGTGCTCTCGCGTGACCTCTTCAGGCGTTACGTCCGACCCCCGAGCCCTCGGAGGTTGCCACCGTCACTCCCGCGGAGGGGTCGCTGTCAGTCCCCGCTCCAATTCATTGCGAAGCAGGTCCTCCCGTCCCCGTGACAAGCGGGCCGGATGCTCTCGCGTCTTGTTAAGGCCACCTGCCATCCGGAGAGCGAAGGACATGTACAGTGTCGAGGGGGGTACATGAG